>NC_058082.1:135679264-136967649 GCF_014858855.1 Bufo gargarizans | reverse complement strand
TACAGAACCCTGGAGGGTGCCATGGTTTTAAACTGGCTTTGAGGACAATGCTGTACACTCCAAGTGAATCAGCATATCCCTGGGGCATCCTGCACCTGGTGAGTTGACGACCCTCAAAGGAAAAAGCAAAAAAAGTCTGGTCTACTTGTCAACCGGGATAGAGAAGAAAGCATTTTTCAAGTCTATCACGCTGAAACAGACAGCATCTGCAGTAAATGGCTGACCACAACTGAGAAATGTCTTGGCTGTCTCTGTTTAATCACGTATTGGCTCCTGAACTTTTGTAACTATGTGTGGAGGTCTGTATCTTCCTGATCTCAAAGCATCCCACTGCCTCATTCTCATATAAATGTTTCCCAAAGGCTTGCATTTTGTCTGAGATCCATGAGAAAATGCTCTGCTTTACAATCAACATGAGATTGGGAAGGAGAACTAGGCTGTCACTATTTGCAGCATGCAGTCCCTGGTTGGGAGGGGGAAACTCACACTTAGATTTTTCTCCACCCATAGTAAGAAAATTCACCAAATGACAGAGTGATAATATTACAGTGAGATGTGTTCTTACACTTACCACCAGAACAATAGCTCTCACAAAAAACAGATGAATCTTAACACTCTATGTATCTTATACTCTAATTATAGGCATGCGTCAAACCAAGGTTGGTCAGTCTCCCTCAGACTGTTCTCTTACATGTACCCCTGGTACTAAAAAATATCTCTGTCGACAGTTAGATAAAGTAAATAGATCTCCCGGAGAGCCTTGTGTCCCTGACACAAACCAACTTACGGATAGATCTCCCAGAGACTCTAAGCCGTGCATGGCACTCCAAGTGCCGGTCTTATTCATGAAAGTACTCCAAGTACTTATTATAAACTCCCAGAGTCTATTTTTAAGGCTTAACAATGTATCCCGGATACATAATAAAAACTCACGGGTAGAGATGTGGCCAGTGCCCTTGGACCGGGCAGTGGACAAAAGGGATGTCTCTCTTACCGGACACGAGGATGGCCTTCTCTATCCCGGACGGAGCCCCCAAACTGACTGGACTGGACCTCTACCTTGGTTTGAGACACTGACGTCAGAAGAGATGTTTCTCAGTTGGCAATAATAGACACACGCATCACTGAGAAACACTCTAAATTTATTATGCTATAGCTTGGCCTTATATAGGCAGTAGAAAGGTTTGCATAACAACAGTGTTAAACCAATCACTAAGATAAACATTGGTGCTCATACAGATACTACCGGAACATCCTTTTATGGTATGTAATATGTATAATACATATAAGAATGTACTCAGTTGTGCCGAATGATCCTGAATGAAACAAGAACATTTGTTCTAGTTCTGGGAGATTCCCAGAATCTATCCTGAGACAGGTAAGTGAACCTAACTCACAGCGGGGGGGATGTGAAGCAGTGCGTGGGTGAGATATTATAACAATTCTGTACATGATTTGTATAATTGTATTGTCATCCGCACAATGCTCCGGTCTGTGTAGGATGCTGTTGTGGTGCATGTGGACCGCGCGGGCGTCCTCCTTTGTACGCATAATTGCTCGGGATGGTCGTTTGCTGCGGTCCACATGCGGTGGGACTGCTCCCCCAATGAGAAACACGCCACAGTGTTTGGGGTTTGAGCAGCTCCCCCATACTTGCCACGGTATTTTAGTGGTCCACATGCGGTGGGACTGCTCGCCCAATGATAAACACGCTACAGTGTTTGGTGTTTGGGCAGTTCCCCCATATTGGCCACTATATGTCTGTGATTTTGTTTTATAAGTATTGAATGTGCCTTCATCTGGCAATTGAACATTCTTTTGCACCTGGAAACCTCCATCACATGATCTGATATGGGTGTGGCTTACAGTCTTGCTTTGTTCACATTGCATTAGCTGTCCTGCTATGCGGTTGTGTGGAAGCTTGGCTGTGAGCTGGATTTCATCACCTTCAGACCGTGTTTTATTTGTCATTTCACTACTTTGTCATTTACATTTTCAGGTGAAATTCATCAATTTTTGGGTTTATAATACCACTGCTATACCTAGTAGACTGGTTAAAAAAATAAAAAAAAATTGTCATTTACATGTTCGGATGAAATTGTCCAATTTTTGGGTGCGATGTACCACTGCTATACCAAGTAGACCGGTTAAAAACATAAAATAATTGTCATTTACATTTTTGGGTGAAATTCCCCAATTTTTGGGTGTATAGTACCACTGCTATACCTAGTAGACCAGTAAAAAATAAAAATAAAATTGTCATTTACCCCTTGGAGGTACTGGCCTGCCCTGCAGCCAGTGTATTATCTGAACGTGTGTTTAGCACGACTGCAGGGGGTTATCACAGGTTATATTTTCCAATGTTTTGGGGTGTACCCTAATTTAAAAAATAAAATTTAAAACCAAAAACCAGTGTAGGCTACCTCCTCCTCCACCGCCACTTCAATCGCCTCCTCAACCCCCTACTCCATATGGACCTCGTCCTCCTAGATCAAGATTATAATTTTTTATTTTTACGTATTTTATGTTATTTAAAGTCATTTCTCTATCCACATGCCACTTGCCATGCTCTTAACCACATTTTGATGCCATTTGCAGCCCTCTAGCCATTTCCATGACATTTTTACAGCCATTTTAGTGCTTAAAATGTTCGGGTCCGAATTGACTTCAATGGGGTTCGGGGTCAAGTTCAGGTCCCAAACTCAAACTTTTTTCCAAAGTTCGGCCGAACCCGTCGAACCCGAACAGCCAGGTGTCCGTTCAACTGTATTCAGGATAAGGTGCGCAATAAAAAAAAAAAAGTATTATTTATGTAACTGAATTAGCGGTCAAATGAATTCTGTGATGCCCCAAAATATTATTTTCTTTATAAAAAATAGTTTAAAAAAAGTAATTGCGATGGTCTATTATCTATTTAAGGCCACTTTCACACTTTTGTTTAAGCCAATACCATGGGTGGAGACTGCAAAGAAAATGTATAATGGACAGATTTTTGTGTTTTTGACCCACTTCTGGTGTTGACTTACAAATTATTATGGAAACAGACTAAATACTGAAATAGTGAAAGTGGTCTGGAAGTCCTCTGATAGGGTATAACAGAGTGCTTATATACTTTAGACTATTAAATTTTGCAAACCATTATTTAAGTGATCAAATGATTAGAAGTTCCAAGTCTCCTAAAGTGACAAAAAGTTTAATACAATCCCCCAAATAAAATAAACCATAAAATGGTTATCCATACAAATAGATGCAGTATGGTAAAGACCAATAATTTTACAAATTATAACATGATTTATACTATACAATGCATGGAATGAGTTTTAAAATTAGAATCTAGCAGCTTTTCAGGGATGTCAAGAACCACTTGATTTTATATCAATGGAGGAACCATTATATTTGTTATTCCATTGATATTTTTTTGGAGCAGATAAATACTAACTTTGAAGCTGCCAAATAGACTAGAAGACAACATCCCTATTCTTATTCCATACCATGTTGCTGCTGGGGAATTATTTGTGGGGACAATTGTATAGAAAGGACAACATAAGGAAGATGTCCTGTTTTTGTCTAGCATTAAACTGAAAAATTACCTCCAGGGAGCTAACTAGAGGACAATCCGTCTTTAGATCATTTGCTAAAAATGGAAAAAAATATTATCCCCCCCATCCAATAAACAAATCCTAAATGGCTCTTCCTTCTAAGTGCTGTCTTATATAGAATGGCATTTGACATTGTTCCTTATAATTGGCTCCCCCATACCTTGGGGTCAGAAATTGTTTAGGGTAATGTAGTTGCCAAAGAACTGCAAATCCAGAACCTGACAACATGAAAGGTTGGTCACAGACTTTTTATCTCTTCATCTCCTGTGAATCTGGATCCACTACAGTTTCTGTATTGATCTGTTTTGGACAATAAGAAAGGAAATTATGTTGGAATACTGTTTGTGAACTATAGATCTGCTTTTAATACTATACTCCCCTCTATAGCGGTTAATAAGGAATCTAGGTCTAATCACTATGTAAGAGGATCAATAACTTCTTGTCAGACAGATCACAAATAGTATGTGTGGGTCTCATCCTCTCTCACCTTGAATGTTGGTGCCACACAGGGCTGTGTTCTGAGCTCACTGTATTTATTATATACCTACCATTCTCTTATACCATTATTAAGTTTGTTGCTGATACTGTTGTGGTAGATCTGATCTCCAATAATGAAGAGATGGCCTACCTGTTGGAAATCAAGCACCTTGTGAGCTGGCGCCAAGATAACCTTCTCATCTTTAATGTTTGCAAAAGAAAGGAGTTGGCGGTGGATTTTTAGCAAGAAGTAGAAGATGATATATCACCATCTCAGGATTACTGGTGTTGTAGTGGAGCATTTGGTCAGCATTCAATACTTTGATACATATTGCACAGGCGTTATTCTGGTCATATCGTGCAAATTTATTGGCAAAGAAGGCTCATCAGCGTCTTTCTCAGACTTCTAAGGGACTTCAAACTATCCCTCAGTATACTAAAGAACCTTTACACCTGTTTTATTTAGAGTATCCTGATGTGGAACATATCAACCTGGTTTGGTAATAGCACAAAATTGGACAGGTGAGCTCTTGAGAGGGTGCTGCACTCGGGTGAGAAATCTCCCCACACTGACCTCCCTGAATTGCCGTTCATTTATAATGAAAGGTGCTTGACCATGGTCAGGAAAGTAGTGAGGGTCCTCAGACATCCAAATTTTTTGTTTTGTCTTATGTGCTCCAGGAACAGTTACCGCATTTTGGAATATAACACAGAAAGAATGAGCAAGAGTTTCTTTCTGCAGGCCATTTGGGTGCTGAATCGGGGTAATATGTAGCTTTTTGATTCAGGAATAAATAAACAAATAAATGTATGAATAATCTCTGTTTTGTATTATAATCATTGCATACAATTATTGCAGATGATTTATCAGGTTTCATATTTTATTATCCTGTGCATATACAGTATTTTATTATTTTTTGTTTCATCTGACATATATGATGGCATACTGTGTGTGTATATACATATATATATATATATATATATATATATATATATATATATATATATTCCTTTGGATATCGTTATTGCATTCCGAATGTTTAAATGTTGTCTTACTCTTATTGCGTCTATTGTTTTGTTTATTTCTGTTTTCTTTTATTGTACTGGAATATTATCTAAGAATTTCACTACACGTCATAACATGAATTGCATTGTGCATGATGAATTAACTTGAACATGATTTCTCATCATGTGCTTCAAATTTTTCTTTCTTTGCTTTGAGCAATAGGAAATAAAGCACAGAACATACCATTTTTTGCTTCCTTTGAGCGCGTTATAAACTTAACCCTGATCAAGGTCACATGAATACCTTGTAACTTTATTGAAAAATATTTAGACTTTATTGTGTTGCTAAGTGGCACCTTACAATCATTTTCTTGAGCTATGAAGATTTTAAGCTGTTCCTCCTTGACAATACCGCTTTTCAATTACACAGCATCCTTTACTAACATAACAAATATTCCTGAGAGAGGGTGAGTTGAGCCCCGAGCAATACGTCAGACCTGTAACTATAAGAGTCATATAATGTTACCTCAGTGCTCTTTCACCAGTTGAATGCATAACCTTATGTCATTGTTAATGCCAATTTAACACTCTTATGCTGTCTCTTCCTGTAAGTATACTCTTTTATGAAAACTACAAATTATACACACTATAACAAAGAAATTAACAACCATGTTTTGCTCATTTTGTTTTCCTATCATGTCTCATTGTACCTCACCTGTGAACACTGTGAAATCTACCAATTACATTTTTTATTTATTTTTAATCAAAATCATTTATAGCTGCAAAATAAGATTTGTAATTAAAACATTTAGGGCATGTAAATCATCATCAAAGGAAACAACTGGAAAATTGCATAGTGTACATTCTTTCAAGAAAATATGCAATTAATCCTTTCACCCTCATTGGGTTTTTTGTTTCTGTGTTTTCATTCTTCACTTTCTGCCTTTTTTTATTATTATTCTATTCACATACCCAATGAGGGCTTGTTTTTGCAGGACAAGTTGTACTTTCTAAAAACACCACTTATTATTGTATATGATGTAGTGGAGAGTTAGAATAAAATTCCCAATGGGGTGAAATTGGAAACAAAATGCAATTCCTCCACAGTTTTATGGGTTTTGTTTTTACTGTATTCACTATGAAGTACAACTTACCTTTCATTATCCTAGTCAGTATGATTATGATGATGCAACATTTATATAATTTTTATTTTTATTTTCATCACCATATTCTGACCCTTATAAAAACAAATTGTATAGAGCTCTGCGAGGGCTCATTTTTTTGTGGGGTGATTTTTACTTTTCAATTATACCATGTTGGTATAACTATTTGATGACTTTTTTAGTGAGAGGTGAGGCGACCAAAAACTGTGAATTCTGACTTTTTTTTCCTTTTTGTCGTTTTCTATATGGGATAAATATTTTAATATCTTAATAATAAGGGTGTTTTTACAAACGGCAATGCCCATGAAGTTTATTTTTTCTATTGTTTATGTATTTTTATTTTGGGGAAAGGGGGGGAATTAGAATTTTTATAGAATAAAAATATAACAAGTCTAACACACGTAGGGTAGAATTTATCATTAGTGTATACCAGCTTTCTGGTGTTAAAAAGTCACACATTTTGTCACATTTGTACTTTGCACAAAAATTTAAAATTTGTTTATTCTCTTATTCTGCTCTATGTACTTGAAAAAGTGTATGGGAAAGTGGACCTGGTTAACTATGTTAATTAGTTTCACCCCACATTTATGACTTTAACCGCCTCCGGACCGCCTAACGCAGATGTGCGGTCCGGAGGCAGCAGCCCTGCGCACAACGACGCATATACGCGTCATCTTGCGAAGGCTGGGATTTCCTGTGAACGCGCGCACACAGGCGCGCGCGCTCACAGGAACGGAAGGTAAGCGAGTGGATCTCCAGCCTGGCAGGCTGGAGATCTGATTTTTTTAACCCCTAACAGGTATATTAGACGCTGTTTTGATAACAGCGTCTAATATACCTGCTACCTGGTCCTCTGGTGGTCCCTTTTGTTAGGATCGACCACCAGAGGACACAGGTAGGTCAGTAAAGTCGCACCAAACACCACACTACACTACACCCCCCCGTCACTTATTAACCCCTTATGAACCCCTGATCACCCATGATCACCCCATATAAACTCCCTGATCACCCCCCTGTCTTTGATCACCCCCCCTGTCATTGATCACCCCCCTGTCAGGCTCCGTTCAGACGTCCGTATGATTTTTACGGATCCACGGATACATGGATCGGAAAACACATGCAGACGTCTGAATGGAGCCTTACAGGGGGGTGATCAATGACAGGCGGGTGATCACCCATATAGATTCCCTGATCACCCCCTGTCATTGATCACCCCCCTGTCATTGATCACCCCCCTGTAAGGCTCCATTCAGACGTCCGCATGTGTTTTGCGGATCCGATCCATGTATCCATGGATCCGTAAAAATCATACGGACATCTGAATGGAGCCTTACAGGGGGGTGATCAATGACAGGGGGGTGATCACCCATATACACTCCCTGATCACCCCCTGTCATTGATCACCCCCCTGTAAGGCTCCATTCAGACGTCCGTATGATTTTTACGGATCCATGGATCCATGGATCGGATCCGCAAAACACATGCGGACGTCTGAATGGAGCCTTACAGGGGGGTGATCAATGACAGGCGGGTAATCACCCATATACACTCCCTGATCACCCCCTGTCATTGATCACCCCCCTGTAAGGCTCCATTCAGACGTCCGCATGTGTTTTGCGGATCCGATCCATGTATCCATGGATCCGTAAAAATCATACGGACGTCTGAATGGAGCATTACAGGGGGGTGATCACCCATATACACTCCCTTATCACCCCCTGTCATTGATAACCCCCCTGTAAGGCTCCATTCAGACGTCTGCATGTGTTTTGCGGATCCGATCCATGTATCCGTAAAAATCATACGGACATCTGAATGGAGCCTTACAGGGGGGGTGATCAATGACAGGGGGGTGATCACCCTGATCACCCCCTGTCATTTATCACCCCCCTGTAAGGCTCCATTCAGACGTCCGCATGTGTTTTGCGGATCCGATCCATGTATCCATGGATCCGTAAAAATCATACGGACGTCTGAATGGAGCCTTACAGGGGGGTGATCACCCATATACACTCCCTGATCACCCCCTGTCATTGATCACCCCCCTGTAAGGCTCCATTCAGACGTCCGCATGTGTTTTGCGGAACCGATCCATGTATCCATGGATCCGTAAAAATCATACGGACGTCTGAATGGAGCCTTACAGGGGGGTGATCACCCATATACACTCCCTGATCACCCCCTCTCATTGATAACCCCCCTGTAAGGCTCCATTCAGACGTCCGCATGTGTTTTGCGGATCCGATCCATGTATCCGTAAAAATCATAAGGACGTCTGAATGGAGCCTTACAGGGGGGGTGATCAATGACAGGGGGGTGATCACCCTGATCACCCCCTGTCATTGATCACCCCCCTGTAAGGCTCCATTCAGACGTCCGCATGTGTTTTGCGGATCCGATCCATGGATCCGTAAAAATCATACGGACGTCTGAATGGAGCCTTACCAGGGGGGTGATCAATAACAGGGGGGTGATCAGGGAGTCTATATGGGTGATCACCCCCCTGTCATTGATCACCCCCCCCCCCCTGTAAGGCTCCATTCAGACATTTTTTTGGCCCAAGTTAGCGGAAATATATATATTTTTTTGTTTGTTTTTTCTTACAAAGTCTCATATTCCACTAACTTGTGTCAAAAAATAAAATCTCACATGAACTCACCATACCCCTAACGGAATCCAAATGCGTAAACATTTTTAGACATTTATATTCCAGACTTCTTCTCACGCTTTAGGGCCCCTAAAAAGCCAGGGCAGTATAAATACCCCACATGTGACCCCATTTCGGAAAGAAGACACCCCAAGGTATTCCGTGAGGGGCATATTGAGTCCATGAAAGATTGAAATTTTGGTCAAATGCCAACTTTGTATAAAAAAATTGGAAAAGTTGTCTTTTGCCAAGATATTTCTCTCATATAAAAAAAATGCCCAACCAGCGAGGGTAAATGAATAGCGCTCGCTAGCTACCACAGTTATGGATATGTATAGAAGAGGAGGTAGCGTTTAATAAGACTTAACGTTTAATAAGTTTACAAGTAAAATATATGGACAAACACATAAATCAAAAAAGTGTGCACACCAAATACGTGTCACAAACAACAAACACATAAATAGTCACAATAGGCAACCACAAAACTATGGTTAAACCCATGTGAAAAGGGTAACACTGTATCCCACCGCAGGTATAAATTCCACAGAAATATAAAAATATAAACGGGAACAGTCTTACCAGTGGGTGACGCTCATCTGGGTATGGTGGCACAATCCCAAGAGTCAGTGTTACCTGATGGAGCAGCGTCCAAGCGAGGATCACTGTCCCTAAACACCCCTGCCAGGCCTATAGAGCCCTATGACCCGGCTAGGGGTCGCACGACCGGGAGCTGATCCTACAGTGATGGACTCCCAAAATGACCCTAACTAGGGGTACACAGTAAATAAATTTACGGTCGTGCGCAAGATCCCTACGCGTTTCGTCAATTAATTAGAGTCCCAGACTCATCAGGGGATCAGGGGACAGCATGGGAGGGAGTGTATCCTCATCGGCTGATGTCACATACAGACAATCCCCATGCTAATGGAAAAGATGTTGCAGCAATGACCTAGAACTAAAGAGGGGACCTAGTAAGGGCTACTGAGCAGCGTGTCGCTTATGTGAAACAGGCCTTATTCCCAGATAATGGGGGTCCCTTGGTCCTGGTCAATGCAAAAAGAGGGGGCAACGTATGGCGCTTCCCTGTGCACGTGTGCCGCCACACAAGCACAGGGAAGCGCCATACGTTGCCCCCTCTTTTTGCATTGACCAGGACCAAGGGACCCCCATTATCTGGGAATAAGGCCTTTTTCACATTAGCGACACGCTGCTCAGTAGCCCTTACTAGGTCCCCTCTTTAGTTCTAGGTCATTGCTGCAACATCTTTTCCATTAGCATGGGGATTGTCTGTATGTGACATCAGCCGATGAGGATACACTCCCTCCCATGCTGTCCCCTGATCCCCTGATGAGTCTGGGACTCTAATTAATTGACGAAACGCGTAGGGATCTTGCGCACGACCGTAAATTTATTTACTGTGTACCCCTAGTTAGGGTCATTTTGGGAGTCCATCACTGTAGGATCAGCTCCCGGTCGTGCGACCCCTAGCCGGGTCATAGGGCTCTATAGGCCTGGCAGGGGTGTTTAGGGACAGTGATCCTCGCTTGGACGCTGCTCCATCAGGTAACACTGACTCTTGGGATTGTGCCACCATACCCAGATGAGCGTCACCCACTGGTAAGACTGTTCCCGTTTATATTTTTATATTTCTGTGGAATTTATACCTGCGGTGGGATACAGTGTTACCCTTTTCACATGGGTTTAACCATAGTTTTGTGGTTGCCTATTGTGACTATTTATGTGTTTGTTGTTTGTGACACGTATTTGGTGTGCACACTTTTTTGATTTATGTGTTTGTCCATATATTTTACTTGTAAACTTATTAAACGTTAAGTCTTATTAAACGCTACCTCCTCTTCTATACATAAGATATTTCTCTCACCCAGCATGGGTATATGTAAAATGACACCCCAAAACACATTCCCCAACTTCTCCTGAGTACGGCGATACCAGATGTGTGACACTTTTTTGCAGCCAAGGTGGGCAAAGGGGCACATATTCCAAAGTGCACCTTTCGGATTTCGCAGGCCATTTATTACACATTTTGATTGCAAACTACTTCTCACACATTTGGGCCCCTAAATTGCCAGGGCAGTATAACTACCCCACAAGTGACCCCATTTTGGAAAGAAGACACCCCAAGGTATTCTGTGAGGGGCATGGCGAGTTCCTAGAATTTTTTATTTTTTGTCGCAAGTTAGTGGAATATGAGACTTTGTAAGAAAAAAAAAATAAAAAAAAAATCATCATTTTCCGCTAACTTGTGACAAAAAATAAAAAGTTCTATGAACTCACTATGCCCATCAGCGAATACCTTAGGGTGTCTACTTTCCGAAATGGGGTCATTTGTGGGGTTTTTCTACTGTCTGGGCATTGTAGAACCTCAGGAAACATGACAGGTGCTCAGAAAGTCAGAGCTGCTTCAAAAAGCGGAAATTCACATTTTTGTACCATAGTTTGTAAACGCTATAACTTTTACCCAAACCATTTTTTTTTGTCCAAACATTTTTTTTTATCAAAGACATGTAGAACAATAAATTTAGCGAAAAATTTATATATGGATGTCGTTTTTTTTGCAAAATTTTACAGCTGAAAGTGAAAAATGTCATTTTTTTGCAAAAAAATCGTTACATTTCGATTAATAACAAAAAAGTAAAAATGTCAGCAGCAATGAAATACCACCAAATGAAAGCTCTATTAGTGAGAAGAAAAGAAGGTAAAATTCATTTGGGTGGTAAGTTGCATGACCGAGCGATAAACGGTGAAAGTAGTGTAGTGCAGAGGTGTAAAAAGTGGCCTGGTCATGAAAGGGGTTTTAGCTAGCGGGGTTGAAGTGGTTAATATAGTCCCAAAAAAGTAGACTGACTCCAGTAGGAGGGTGGCATAGAAAAATGTAGTAGCATTTTTAAACAAAAGTTTGAGGTTTAAGATGAGCCAACCACACATGGCTTTCAGCACCATTTTGGGTTATTAGAGGTAAAGATATCTTCCAAATGTTTAAAACAGAAAAGTACAAAACTAGAGTAAATACACCAATGCACAATCACTTTAAATATCCTTCCCTCGGCATATATTCTGCATGAAATTCTTGCCATTCCTGCCATTATACTCATTGTGGTTGCAGCAGAAAGGCAAGCGATACTTCAGAAGCATAAATAGCTGTTATGTGCAAATAAAAAATAAGTTGGCGGCACTCACCACTGTATCTTTAGAAGCTATGTTTAGCTTGTGTTCGAGCTGTCTA
Organism: Bufo gargarizans; assembly: GCF_014858855.1. Lineage (NCBI taxonomy): Eukaryota > Metazoa > Chordata > Amphibia > Anura > Bufonidae > Bufo > Bufo gargarizans. Next base: position 136,955,514 of record NC_058082.1, on the reverse strand, counting down.
CCCCAGCCTATGTTTTAGATGTCTTTGGAGGAATAAAGAGCTTCTATTGGATACAGTGGTGAGTGCTGCCTGATTTATTCTTTACTAGCAGAAGGACTCGGCTTTGCACAGGTATATTTAATCTATTTCATTTAATGTTTGTGTGTGTCCTTAAAAGATATCGACAGTATACCCATAACACCTCTACAGCACCCCGGCTCTTTAACAGTGATCTCCACAGTCCCCCAACCATTAACAATGATCCCCCCACAATGCCCTGCCACTTTAAAATGGGACCTCAACAGCAGCCCATCCTCTTAACTTTGACCTTCAAAGCAGCCGGCCTTTTTTGCAGTTAGTTTTACTGCCCCTTACTCCCTTGACAGTGACCTCCTCAGGGACCTCCCCCTTAACAGTGACCTACACAGTACCCCACTGCCTTAACAGTGCACAGTACCCAGCTACCTTAACAGTGGGTAGTGTGACCTTTACAGCAGTTGCCACTTTAATAGTGGCCCCTGCTCCCTTAACAATGAGCTCCACAGCGGCCTGCCCCCTTAAAAATAACATTGACAGTGAACGCCTCTTTAACAGTGACTTCCACAGTGCCCTCACCTTTAACAATGACCTCCACAGTGCCCTGCTCATTTAAAAGTGACCTCCATAGTGCAGGCCTCTTTAACAGTGACCTCCACAGCGCCCTTCCACTTTAATAGTGTCTATCACAGTGCCTGCCTCTTTAACAGTGACCTTCACAGCACCCTGCCCCTTTAATGCTAGGGCTACACGATGACATATGTTGTGCAACATTTTGTATCAACAACTTTTACAATGATAGACTATTGTGTTGCACTGCGACATGTTACATGCTGCGACTGCGACACGACAGTTGCAAAAAATCCATGCAAGACACCTTAGACTATAAATATAAAAATTGTTGCACGACATTGGTGTGACATTAATGTCGCGTGACACATGTCGTCGTGTAGCCCTGGCCTAAATCTGACCTACAGCAGTGAAGACAAATTTCTGTTTGTTATGTAAACCTGGAGTTAAACTGTGTGTATGTGGAGACTAAGGGCCTTCGAGCTTCTATTGGTTGATAAGGGACATATGACCGTGTATATGGCAGTTGGGATATGAAGAGAAAGACTTGTAGGCTTATATTGGCTAAAGCAGGTCATTTTTTGGGAATATCTCAGGAACGGTACGTCCTAGAGAGCTGTGACCCCCACAAGATTTCTTTCCAGGTAGAAATGGATGTGCATACCAAGTTCATTTGAAATCGATGGTTGTGTTTTTGAGTGATTGCAGAACATACACTCATATATACATCCTTCTTTTTATATATAGATTTGCACATTAACTTTCTATACTATTCTGGAGGCTTGAGCACCACAACACTGTATGACACATATGTTGGGTAACACAGGAATTCACTTGCCTATTTGGGACATTAGCTGTGCCGCCCATCTTTCCTCTGTGTTGTATACAGATATGAATAGCTGTTAGGTTAGGCTGCCCACCATGGACATTGATGATGAGATGCTTCCATATAGCACCATGTTGCAGAGAAATTCTCCTTAGAAGCAAAGGTTCTAGGAGAAAATATTTCCATGGTGTTGTATCTGATGGCAAAAGCACCTTTTATTTGTTTTATTTCACATAAAAATAAAACCCCTTTTGCCTATATGTGAAATTAAAGACCTGAACTGGTACAGAACAGCTTCATACAACAGTGTTTCCCATAGTAACCAATCATATACGGTATATATATATTTTTTTTCAAATCGGGTCTAAAAATGAATTAGATTGATTGCTATGGACTGCACCTTCAGTTTTTGTCTGCAGATATCTTTTTTTCTTGTTCTTTTTGTCACCTGCATAACAGCAAATATGTACAGTGATGGTGTTCCCACTAAAAATTGAAAAGGCCGTGACTCAGCAGGGACATTGCATTTTATCTTCAGGTCATAAAGCCGTCCATGAAAGATATTATTTTAGAGTGATTTAGATTTTTAATTTGTTTTGAACAATAGTAACATAGCCACCGGCAATTAACTATTATTATTTCATAATGAACCAAAGTTTTATTTTTAAGTGCTTTAGTCTTTCAGGTCCTTCAATAATAACAGTAAATGTATAAAAGATTAAACACCACAATAACTAATTATTGCAATATATTATTAATGCTTACATGCTTTACACTGATTAAATCAAATTGTAAAATGTACAGTAGTTATCAAATGAATCCGGAATATATGAAAGGCCCTTATAACCCAATCACTAAGCTGAACTAAAAAGAAAATAACTTAAACAATTGAAATTACCTATTACTGGATTATTTTTTGAGTTGATAGTTATTATGTTTTATTTATATTCTATCAATTTCAATAATAACACCTTGTAGAGATGCATAAAGTCTTATGGGAAAATATGAACTGGTATAGCTCTAATTAGTTTTGTAAGGTGAGTCAAGGGTTTAGTACATTCTGCGTACATGAAAAAAAAAAAAGGATTCTTACTATTATTCACAGCCTCAGAAATGGGTCTAAGCTCACTGCTCATTGAGTCAATACAAGACAGACTAACACGTCTCTCTAATGGAAATAAGATATTGATCAGATTCTAATGTTCACAAGTCATGTCTTTCAATAGTCCATACACTTGAAGTCCCTGAAGCAATACTGACAAGCATCAAAAGTAAAATAAAGATTATTTTGAGCAATTTGGAGTATCAATTTAAGCAATCAGAATAGTTCTCAATCTTAAAACAAACATATATTTTGGTGTCACATACCTATGTATTGAACAAACATTATAATGTGCTTTTCTAAATATGAATATGTTGATAACACTAAAGCCATGCAAACCTGAAAATACCACAATTCATTGCAGTTTAAAATTCTTGATTTTGGCAATATTTAACCCTAATGAAAAAAGATTTATAACGTATATAATGTATCTATGGAAATAAAAAGAGTAACCACAACAATCTGAAGGTAACATAATTAACTCTATTATAATACTAAGTTAAATTATTGTTCCTTTGTATGACAGGATTTTGTTGCATTCGCCTCTGCATTGAGGGTTAGTTTGAATACAGAAATATTATTCCCATCTAAACGATATGCACCAAGATGGAACTCAGACCAGAAGACAAAATTAATAGGATCCAACAGGCTCTGATAATATTTATTTTACAAAAGATTGGGCACTGTGTGGTGGTTTCTGTTGTAAAGGGAAAATGACTCAAGTGTGAATATAGCCTTAGAAACATTAATTTCAGTAAACCTCACCCACATTACAGTTTTGTTTAGGAAAATAAAGAATGCTTTTCAAATGTGTCAACTACTATTTCCCCATGAAGTTATTTTCCTTTAATTAAGATTATTGATTGTGGAATGACCATTAACAATGCATCTGTTAATCAGACTAAGTAGCCAATGAAGTTCTATGAGCTCAATATTGATGACAGAATGACAATGAGCAATCCTTTCATTTGGTACGTTGTCAATGGAATGCTTTACTTTGTACTTTATGGTTTGTTTTTGTGTTCACATCTTAAAGGTAAAGTACACCTTCAGGGGCAATTTTTAAAACATTGAATCTACTCATTTGAGACTAAAGAAATATCATTTTTTCACTTGGTCTTTATTAAAAATATTGAGTTGTTTTGTCACAAAGGGCTAACTGTTTTTCTAACTGTGTGCATCCTATGTTCACTTTTGCTCCTCTAATAACCCTTATGTCTTAATTAATAAGAAGTCACAAACACTTATTTAAGCCACATTAGATTGAATCTTGATGAGTATCTATAAGGTCTAAGAGCAGAGATAAGGAGCCTGTCAGCTAGCTGTCTGATGGAGTAGAAAAAAAAATGCAGATCCTGCTAGTAGAGGATCTCAGCTCTGTACAGAGAAAAGGACACCTTATTTTTAATAAAGACCAATTGAAAAACAAGATTTTAGCCAAAAATAAGTACAATGCCCTATTTAAAAAAAAATAGCCTTTAAGTCTGTGTTCATATTAAATAATAGTAGATTACATACAAGCTTTTTCCAGGTTAGTACAATCAGCATCTAATCTGTCTTAGATTTCAGTCCAACAAAACCATGATATTTACATACCAATTAAGTATGGAATAAAAGATCCTTCAGTGTGACAAATGAAAAGAAGTGCAACTGTGGGTTAATGGGGCTTTCCAATATCTACCTTAGCATTACCTATCTCATTTAAAAAAAAAATACTTTTGCTTCAGTTCTGTACCTTATTTCTGTCACTGCTCAACAAGCTCCTGCAGTGGCTAAATGCTGGCTACTATGGGAGCTGTATTAGAGAAGGCAAGTAGTGACAAGGATTGGCAATGAACAAGTCATTCAATGTTGAAAACCAAACCAACTGTCACGGTCTGGAGTCAGGCTCGGAGGCCAGTAGCTATAGCAGCGGAGCAGATATTCACACTGATCACCCTGGCTGATGACACGGGTTCACCTGAGGTGCGGGGTCTAAGTACTAACCGGTATTCGCCAGAGCTCCTGATGGTGGAGATGGACTTTGCTGCGTGTTAGTACCAGGTCGCAGTCCTCAGGATAGCCCCAGCAGGAGATGAGCAAGCCGAGGTCCAGTAGCAGATATAGCAGACAGGGATCAAGCAGAAGCGTGGTTGAATAACAAGCCAAAGTCGGTAACAAATAGTGCAGGTTGGGATGAAGCAGGAGCGTAGTCGAGGAACAAGCCAAATGTCAGTAACGGATGGTAGCAGAGATACGGTCGGCAGCAGTAAAGACAAGAGCAAGATATTGGCTGGTAAGGCACAATAATCTGGCAACCAGGAAGTGCAGAGACATGGCTTAAATCAGGAAGTTCATGGGAGGAGCAAGGGGTTCAAGGTTCAAGGCAAACAAGATTCAAGACAAGATCATTCAAGGAATAGTCTAAGGATCTGTCCAGCACTTCAGGTGGCTCAGCAAGTAGAGGCACCGCCAGACACAGCAGAGGTCCCAGGTTCAAGTCCAGATCCTAACAGTACTCCCGTCCTCCCAGGACATCCCCTGGATGTCTTAGGGCCAGGTTTGTGAGGAAACCTCTGGTGGAATTCCTTTGTTAATCTAGGGGCGTGAACATTCTCAGCCGGCTCCCAAGAGTTTTCTTCTGGCCCATATCCTTCCCATTGAACCAGATATTGTAATTTTTTCCGAAAGATCCTGGAGTCAAGAATTTTTTCCACCACAAATTCTTCTTCACCCTGTACTTCAACAGGTGGAGGAGGAGGATGAATTCTTCCAGAAAAAGTATTTTCATGAAACGTTTTAAGTAGCGATACATGAAAAACAGGGTGAATCCTCATATTGTCGGGAAGTTTTAGGCGAAAAGTGACCGGGTTGATTTGAGAAGAAATCTCAAAAGGTCCCACAAACTTTTGACCCAACTTAGCACATGGAACCTGAACCTTCAAATTTTTGGTAGATAACCAAACTTTGTCACCTACTTGAAAGGTGGGGATTGATCTCCGATGTCTGTCAGCAGCTTTCTTGTAATATTCCTGAGCCTCCTTCAATGTGTCCGTCAATTTCTCCTGGATCTCCTGTAATGAAGTTAATCTGTCTGTAACAGCAGGAATTGGAGTTGAAATAGGTAGCCCTGGAATAAAAACTGGATGATACCCAGTGTTTAGGAAAAAGGGGCTTTGGGAAGTGGAGCTATGTTTAGAGTTATTGTAAGCAAACTCTGCCGTAGGAAGGTAGTCCACCCAATCATCCTGAAGATAACTCACAAAGCATCGAAGGTATTGCTCCAAGGTTTGATTGGTCCTCTCGGTCTGACCATTAGACTGTGGATGAAAAGCTGAGGACAGATTAATTGTTACACCCAACGCTGAGCAAAAACTTCTCCAAAATTTAGAGGTAAACTGTACTCCTCTGTCAGACACCACATCATCAGGAATTCCATGTAGTTTAAAAACTTCCCGGACCATTACTTCTGCAGTATGTTCGGCAGAGGGTACCCCCTTAACTGGAATAAAATGAGCCATTTTAGTGAGACGGTCCACAACTACCAGGATGGTGGTCATCCCTTTAGAAAGGGGAAGGTCAACCACAAAGTCCATTGAAATTGACCCCCATGGTCTTGATGGAACAGGCAGTGGTTGAAGTAACCCCAGAGGAGACGATCGGGGTGTCTTATTGCGAGCACAGGTTCGACACGAAGCCACATAATTCTTGACATCTTTCTTGTACCCAGGCCACCAAAAGGAACGTGATAAGAGTTCCTCTGTCTTAGAAACCCCAAAATGACCAGCAAGTTTAGAGTCGTGAACCAACCTGAGGGCTTCTACTCGAACTGATTCAGGTACATAGAGGCAATGCGCTTGAGTCCAAAAACCGTTGCTGTACTTGAGGTTAAAGTCCTTAGGAGGATGATTAAGAAGTGGGTCATTCTCATACCCCTTCTTGAGAAGATTAAGAAAGGTCTTAGAACTCATGGCCCCTAGAAAGTTCTTTTGAGGCAGGATCGTACATTCGGAGTTGCTTTCCTGGAGAAGCCCAGACAACATCCGTGACAGGGCATCAGCCTTACCATACGTGCTTGTCTAGATGACAACCTCTTGGCAGAAAGAATAAATTCTAAATTTTTGTGATCCATGAGAACGGTTACAGGGTGCTTAGCCCCTTCCAGCAGATGCCTCCACTCAGAAAATGCTTGCTTAATTGCCAACAGCTCCTTGTTTCCAATGTCATAATTCTTCTCGTCTGGAGACATCAGTCGAGAGAAATAAGCACAAGGATGAAGCTGCATTCTTTCTCCAATTCGCTGAGAAAGAATAGCTCCCACAGCAGAATCTGAAGCATCAACTTCTACGATGAAAGGTAGTTCAGGATCTGGATGTACCAGTATTGGTGCAGTAGTGAAGAGAGTCTTTAGTTTACTAAAGGCAGCTTGTGACTCAGATGACCACAAAAAGGGTATTCCTTTCTTTGTCATCTGTGTAATTGGAGCTATTACCTTGGAGAAATTCCTTATAAATCTCCTGTAAAAGTTAGCAAATCCAACAAATCGTTGTATCTCCTTAACATTCGTAGGGACAGGCCAATCCACCACTGCTTTGATCTTATCGGGATCCATGCTTACCCCTTCAGAAGAAATTATGTAACCCAAGAACTGGATCTGACTTTGTTCAAACTCGCATTTCTCTAGTTTTATGTAAAGTTGATTCTGCCTTAGTCTCTTGAGGACAATACAGACATGCTTGCGGTGTTCTTCCAAATTATCAGAAAAAATTTGAATATCATCCAAATAGGCTATTACAAACTGATCAAGCAAATCTCGGAAAACATCATTAATAAAATGCTGAAAGGTTGCGGGAGCATTGCACAGTCCAAAGGGCATGACCAAAGACTCAAAATGTCCATATCTGGTTCTGAAAGCAGTTTTCCATTCATCTCCAGGACGAATGCGGACAAGGTTGTATGCCCCCCGTAAATCTAATTTGGTAAAGAGCTTGGCGGAGCGGAGTCTCTCGAGCATTTCTGGAATCAGTGGAAGTGGATAGCGATTTTTAATTGTGATCCTGTTTAAATCTCTGTAGTCGATACACGGACGCAGGGTTGAGTCCTTTTTCTCCACGAAGAACAAGGCTGCCCCAGCAGGAGAGGTTGAGTGTCTGATAAAACCCTTCTCCAGATTCTCATTAAGCCACTCCCGGAGCACCTTCAGCTCAGGTTCTGATAAAGAAAAAAGGCGACCAAAGGGTATTTCTGCCCCTGGAAGCAATTCAATGGGGCAATCATACGAGCGATGAGGAGGCAGCTGATCGGCGTTCTTTTTATCACAAACGTCACAAAACTCAAGATATTGTGGAGGTAGCTTGTCATATGACTGGGTAGTTACCATAACTGCTTGTGAATCCAGGGTTGGTGGAGGGCTTATTTGATAAGATTCCCTGCAATGTTTTTTGCAATGGTCAGAGGTAAAACTTAAAGAACGTGTTTCCCAGTTGATGGAGGGATTATGGATAGAGAACCAAGGAATGCCCAGGATGATAGGGAACTTGGGTGATGTGATCAGCTGAAAACTGATAGTCTCCTGATGGTCAGTCTCAATTAGGAGTTTAAGTGAAACAGTCTCATGGGTAACAGGTCCTGAAGATAAGGGTGAGCCATCCACAGTTTCCATATCAACAGCGGTGAGTTTATTTCTTATTTGAATGTTATGATTTTGGGCAAATTCAATGTCCATGAAGTTTCCCCCGGCCCCTGAGTCCAGCATAGCAGAACAAGGTATTTCACCATCTTCAACGATAAGCTTTATAGGGATGATAAAATGAGTTGATAAAGAATGAACTTTATTTGCTTCCTGAATCAAAGGAGAGACAGACTGAGAAATTTAGTTTATTTGTTCAGATACAACATCAGTTGCCGCAATTGTTCTTCTAAATTTATTGGGACAATTAATTGCGTAGTGTCCAGCGTTTCCACAATAAAGACATAAGTTCTCTGAACGTCGTCTTTCTTTCTCCTGAGTAGTAATAGATCTTTTAATAGCATCCACCTGCATAGGTTCAGCACTGACAGAATCTGGAAGAACTCTTGGACCCTTAGGAGTAAACTGGCTAGTAGAAAAACGCATGTCACCATTACTGCCTAGGATTCCCAGTCTCTCTTTTCTCCTTTCAGTAAGCCTCTGATCAATTCGAATACATAATTTAATAAAAGCCTCAAGGTCTTCAGGACTTTCTACTCTGGCTAGCTCATCTTTTACTTGTTCAGAGAGTCCTTGACGGAACTGACTCTTTTGTGCTGCTGGATTCCAATTGGTATCTGAGATCCAACGTCGGAATTCTGTGGTGTACTCTGCAACTGAGCGTCTGCCCTGCCTTAATTTGTGTAATTTTGCCTCAGCAGTAGCGCAGCGGTTAGGATCATCGAAAACTTGATTCATAGCAGCCACAAAATTATTGAAATTATCCAGGATGACATCATCTTTCTCCACATAAGGGGAGGCCCAGGCTAAGGCTTCCTCAGTCAGGAGATTAATAATAAACAGCACCCTTTTCCTGTCAGAAGTAAATGCAGCTGGTTGCATCTGAAAGTATATACGACACTGATTAAGGAAACCTCTGTAATGGTGATGGTCTCCATTAAACTTGAGTGGTAGGGGCATTCGTGCATTAGTATCTACAGCAGTAGTGTCACGGGAACGAAAGTCCCGCAATTGTCTATGCAGATCAAGGATGTCCTCTTGTAGCCCTTTCACTTCAATTTGTAAATCAGCAAACTTCTCCTGGTAGTTAACACCAAATGCCTGCAACTCAGAGATTTGTACCCTGAGAGGAGCCACAGCAGCTGCTACAGCGGCCTCCATGTTTTGGGCCAGATTATTCTGTCACGGTCTGGAGTCAGGCTCGGAGGCCAGTAGCTATAGCAGTGGAGCAGATATTCACACTGGTCACCCTGGCTGATGACACGGGTTCACCTGAGGTGCGGGGTCTAAGTACTAACCGGTATTCGCCAGAGCTCCTGATGGTGGAGATGGACTTTGCTGCGTGTTAGTACCAGGTCACGGTCCTCAGGATAGCCCCAGCAGGAGATGAGCAAGCCGAGGTCCAGTAGCAGATATAGCAGACAGGGATCAAGCAGAAGCGTGGTTGAATAACAAGCCAAAGTCGGTAACAAATAGTGCAGGTTGGGATTAAGCAGGAGCGTAGTCGAGGAACAAGCCAAATGTCAGTAATGGATGGTAGCAGAGATACGGTCGGCAGCAGTAAAGACAAGAGCAAGATATTGGCTGGTAAGGCACAATAATCTGGCAACCAGGAAGTGCAGAGACATGGCTTAAATCAGGAAGTTCATGGGAGGAGCAAGGGGTTCAAGGTTCAAGGCAAACAAGATTCAAGACAAGATCATTCAAGGAATAGTCTAAGGATCTGTCCAGCACTTCAGGTGGCTCAGCAAGTAGAGGCACCGCCAGACACAGCAGAGGTCCCAGGTTCAAGTCCAGATCCTAACACCAACATTCTGTTGACTGGTGGCATGAAAGCAGCCCTGAATGCTATTGTAAAGTAAATATATTAAGGTATACTTTTAAGGTAGTTAGGTATATTAAAGTATTGTTTAGTGTGAACAGACCCCTATATTTTTTGTATTAGTATGCTCTTTGTTCTTTCTTAAAGAAGTACTCTTACAGAAACATTTGTGTTTTCACAACTAGTGTTGAGCATGAATATTTGAATAGCAAATTTTTATAGCGAATATTGCCACTTCAAGAATTTGCGAATATTTAGAATTTAGTGCTTTATATTTGTTATATTGAATATTCAGCATTTTATTCCCAACTGAACACATGATTCCTCTCTGCTTCTTGCTTGTGGGCCAATGAGAAGGAAGCAATGTCAAGTTCACAACAATACTTAGTGCGCCAATCAGTAATCTGTAGTAAGACCTGCTAAAATGTGAAGTTGCACGTAGTGCTAAATAATATTCTAATCACTGCCAATAAGCGCAATCGCAAATATTTTGGAGCACTTGATTCTATCTGCATATGAAACTATTCTAATGTTCTGCCGTGCCAACCATTGTCTCCGGTCTCAAAAAACTTATACTAGCTTGAAAATTGTAGCCAAAGTGACCCACACCTGTTTTTCGCATTGCAAATTCACATTACGCGATTTTTACATTGCCGATTTTTCGCATTCATTAAAATAATCTCTAATTCTCGAAATTTACAAATATATTATGAATATTCTACAGAATATTCATGAAATATCGCAAATTTGAATATAGCCTGCCGCTCATCACTTGTCACGGAAGGATGTACAGAAAACTAGAAGACACAAAATGAAGATCCGACTGACTGGATCCAAAACTAAGGAACCAAAGGGAGAGCCCTGCAACAGACCTGGCTCTCTCCCTAACTGCTCAGTCTATGCAAAAATCTCCATGGTAGATGATCGCATATCCTCGTTCCTCGACTGTATAACACCTGAACACCCTATAATAGTGAGGGGACACGACCACCGGCTCCCTACACTTGATACGACGGAGGGAGTCAGGGTCACCTGGGATCCAGCAAACAGGAAAACACAAATGAATGAACAAAACTTATCTGTAGAAGACTCAGTAGTAGCATCCAGCATGCACACACTTCAGGAAGTTGTATAAACCGCAAAGTGATGCAGTATGGGAAGGTATTTAAAGGGATGCAATCAGTGCAACTACATGACAGCTGAGAGAGGCTAACAAGATGAGAAAACGAAAGCAAAACAAAAGGAACCTCAAGGAGGAGGTTCTGAAGAACGTCTGTCAGAGCTTCTCAGATGTCTGGTGGTGACATCACTATTCACGCCCACATTGCCTTTTGACTGCATAACTTCATAAGCTGTATCACCTAAGTAATGAATAACTTTACGGAGATTGTCCAGGATTCACCAAAAAAGACAATGGAGGGAAATTGAATAAAATAATGAAACTATTAGATTCTCTGCTGCTCCAACACTGCCACTGATGTGATGTTGACACACTACAGTGATTTGCTCACTATGTGGTCTCACTGCTGAGACCAGTAATTACCTGCAGTGTTACATGACATGTCAAAAGTAAAAAAAAATACCAAAAAAGCTCAAGTTACATGAAATGGCAACAAACACAAAATTATTAAAAATGTAATATGTTTATTGTTTCAAGAGTATTAAAATGCCTAATTAAAAAGCTGATGTCTGCCAAAGTGAAAGAATGGAGACTAGAAAGAAAATAATAGAAAATAAAAGATGGTAGAAAAGCTGTTAAGTTCGCTTTCTAATCTTTCCTTTTCATTAGGTATCTGTTTTCATGAGTGAACATGTAATGATTAAGTAATTATTAGTAGTGATGAGGGGCAGGGGTCATATTCGACTTTGCAATATTTTGTGAATATTTCATTGAATATTCGCAAATTCGAATATTCGTTAGGAGTAGTGTAGACTGTGAATTTTCGTAATGGGAATTTTTGTAAAGAGAATTTTCGTAATGCTAATTTTTGTAATAAGAATCAATGAGATCGTGAAAACTCAGATCTGATGGTATATTCTAACCCCCAGGCGTTCCCATGGTGACGGGGATGCTTGTCGGGGAGGAGTATGCCAAAGCGGAACATCTGTACAGATTAAAAATATTTGTAATATTCAAAAACAAGAGCGAATATAAAAAAATAAAATAATATAGAGCAATTTAGCTAATATAGTGCTATAATCTTCTTTGTCTAATAGTTGCAATTTTTTTTCTCATCTGAAGTTCAGATTGGAAAAAAATTTGAACTATAAAAAAAAGTTGTTCTATTTATTTATTTTTTTAATATTCGCTATATTGATATATATTCTTGTTTTAGAATATTAAGAATATTCGAAAAAACTAATATATAGCACTATATCGAATATATTAGTTTTTTAGAATATTCGTCTTTATTTCCATCTGAAGTCATGATTCCTCCCTGCTTAAGTTACTTAAGCAAGGAGGAATCATGACTTTGGATGGAAAAAAAGACGAATATTCTAAAAACTAATATATTCGATATAGTGCTATATATTCGTTTTTTCAAATATTCGCAATATTCTAAAACAAGAATATATAGCAAATATTAAAAAAAAAACGAATGTAGAACAATTTAGCTAATATAGTGCTATAATCTTGTTTTTAAATAGCTGTATTTTTTTTCCAATCTGAACTTCAGATGAGAAAAAAATTACAACTATTAGACAAAGAAGACTATAGCATTTGCTCAATATTCGTATTTTTTTTTAAATATTCGCTATATTGCTATATATTCTTGTTTTTTATTATTACGAATATTCTAAGAAAAAAATATATTTGTTTTTTTAGAATACTCGTCTTGTTTTTTTTATTTTATTTTTTATTATATTTTTATTACTGTTTTCATTAGAAATAAAAGAGGTAACAGGATACCAAGGTACAGGCGCGCAAGCCCAGGTAATACTCTAAAAGGTACATTGTGAGTATAGGCTGAGTACATGACAAATACATAGTGAGCACAAAAAGAATAAATAAATGAATAAGAAATCCAGGGGTAACATTATTTAGAAAATGCTATATATAGGAGGTACATAATAGCATAAGAGTTGAAGGGCAGCCTCATATGTTTATTGCTGGATACAAACGAGTGGAGGAGTAAAGTGAGGATCACTTGCTCTACTTATTGATATAGACCGGGAGAGGCCAGGGTATGGTGTTTTAATGATGGAACCAATCTGGACTACCATTTGTCAGATATCTGTCTCGCGCCATATGTAGGCTAGATGTTTTTTTTGGGGAATCTATAGTTTGACTAGAGAAGCCATTTTTTAAGGAATGCAACATGTGTGCGGGTTTCCCATGAGGACAGTTCCTCAAATCTATGTAGTTGGTCTATTTTCTGAAGCCATTGTTCCATAGAGGAGGGGGTTGGGGTTTGAAGCCAGAATCTAGGAAGCAAGAGACGAGCTGCTATCAGCATCTATGTGAAGATGCAGGGTAGGTGTGCATGACCATTTTCAGGGGTGAGAGACAAAAGGGCTAATTGTGGGGACGGTTGGATGGATGTGTGGCAAACCTTGTTGGCAAGAGAGAATATCTCGGATCACCATTTGGAAATTAGAGGACAAGACCACCAGATGTGGAGGAAGGTCCCTTTCTACCGAAGACACCTCCAGCATGTGTCCGAAGTGGTCTCAGAGAAGAGTGATGTCTTATCTGGTGTATTGTACCATTGAGTGAGGATTTTGTATCTGTTCTCTTGGATTCGGACACAGCGAGAGGCCCTATGGGGGGATTCAAGAAGTTTGTGAAGGGAGACAAAAGGAATTGTGATATCCAAGTCTAGTTCCCATTGTTTTATGAATGATGGCTTAGCTAGAATAGGGGGAGACGTAATCTGCTATAAAGTCATGAGATAAGTTTTCTAGGGGGTGTAGGTTAAGATATTATTGACTCAAGCCAGACTAGAGGGCGATGGAGGTTGCCCATGTGGACTTGTTGTCTTAAGTAGGACCTAAGGTATGAAATTGAGAAGAGGTCACACGGGTGAGGATTGAGTAGGGTTTTCATGGCTTCCAAATCCATCATGTCCCCTGTTGGGCTCGTCAACGATATTAAAGGAGTTAATGAGGATTTTAGCCCCTGAGAAGCTGACGCTCTCAAAGTAAGGGGAGTCGTGCCTAATACATCTTTTACCGTTAAAAGTGGAGAGGGAAAGGGGATGGAACAATGAGATGTGGAAAGCCACATCCAAGCCTCTAAGGTGGCTTTGATAATTGGGTAGTGGGTTAGCGGGCCAGACGGGGCGTTTTGGTGACCCAGCATGAGTGCCCTGGCGGGTCTGTTTAGTATGTCAAGTTCAATTTCTACTGCGGCACCATGCGGGGAAGGGCATAGCCAGGATACTGCTCGGGAGAGGAGCATAGCTTTGCCATATAGTTCTGGGTTCGGAAGACCTATGCCCCAAACTTGTTGAGGCTTTGTGAGGAGGGAGAATGGAAGTCTCGCTTTCTTTCCATTCCAAACAAAGGATCTGAACTTTTTTTGTAGTGAGACATAGTAATACTTGGGTGGATGGGGAGAACTTGCTGTAAGTAAGGCGGGGGAGGATTAGGGATGAATGCAGGTTTTTGCGGCCAAACCAAGACAGCGTAGGGTTGGATTGGGCAAGTTTGTCTATGGCGTCAAAAATTATGGATCTTAGTGGGATGTAGTTTAGAGAGAAGAGATCTGCTATCTTGGGGCTAATTTTAACTCCTAAGTAGGTGATGGTGGGGGAGGACAAGTTGAAGGATGAGTTCTCCATTAATTGTTGCTTGGTGGAGAGGGAGATTCCCAAACATAGGACTAGAGATTTGCTGGCATTGATCTTAAAGTCTGAAACTGTGCTGCAGAGGTTAAGGTGGGCCTGAATGCAGGGCAAAGAGGCTGTCGGGTTCATCCGCAAAGGCTGCAATTTTTTGTTCCCTGCCTCCCAAATATAGACCTTCAATCCTCTGATCCCTCCTTATAGTAGACAAAAGTGGTCCCAGGGCTAGGATGAATAGGAGTGGAGAGAGGGGACAGCCCTGGCGAGTTCCATTACTTATGGCAAACGTTGAGGAAAGATTCCCGTTGACCAGAACCAGGGCTGTTTCCTGTGCATACATGGCAAAGGTGGCTTGCACGAAGGGATCAGGGAGGCCAAACCTCAACAAGAATTGTTTCAGATATGTCCAGTTAACCCTGTCAAATCCTTTCTCAGCATCCATGCTAAGAAGAAGCAGAGAGGAGGAAATATGCCAAGCGTGGCATAGTGCATTGATCACTCTAGATGTGTTGTCTTTGCCCTCTCTGTTGCAGATAAAGCCAACCTGATCCCCATGGACAAGGTGGGGGAGAAGATTCACTAGCCTGTTAGCCAACATTTTGGCCAAGAGTTTGAGGTCTATATTTAGGAGGGATATGGGTCTGTAATTGGAGCATTGTTTGGTATCTTTCCCCTCTTTAGGGATGAGCGTGTTTCTGGAGGGGAGGTTTTAGAGGTTTTAATAAAAGGATCGGAATTGAGCGGTAATCCAGAGGGCAGAGAAAACTGGTTTACCTTCGGGTGAGGTCAGCTGATGTATATAGTTTGCAGCTCTCCTCCCCTTTATCCTGCGCTTTAGGAATTTGGTTGCTTTATCGCCATGGGCGAAAAATTTGTGTTGGGAGTTCATATAGTATTTGGCAGCTTTAGCTTGCAAAAGGGCCTTAAGTTCTGCTCTAAGATTCAATAGTTCCTGTAGATGGGAGTCAGTAGGGTTCTTTTTGTGGCAGGACTCAAGTCGTTAAATGTTCTTAAGGGCATCGTCTATTGATTTCTCCCTCAACCTTTTTTGGTGTGATCCAATATTGATGAATTGGCCTCTAATGTAGGGTTTGTGTGCATCCCACAGGGTGTTGGCAGAGAGATCAGGGTGCTCGTTCAGGGGAAAATATTCCTTAATGTGCTTGGTTACTAAATCAAGCGTGGTTTGGTGTCCCAATAGGGATTCATTGAGTCACCAGTTGTAGCATGTGGGGTTGCCGTTTGGGGCCATCACTGAAATGAAAATTGGGGAATAGTCAGAGAGGTGCATGGAGCCTAATGAGGCCTCTCTACAGAGGTGTAAATGTTCTTTGGACATAAACAGATAGTCTAGGCGATGATAGGTAACATGCACCGGGGAGTAAAATGCATAATCTAGCGTGTTGGGATGACATGTCCGCCACACTTCAATCAAATGTAAGTTCCAAAAACTGTCACTATGACTTGTGGGATTGGGATGATCTATGGGATGATGTATCTACTTGCGGATTCAAGGCGATGTTCAAATCTCCGCCCGGGATCACTATCCCTTCCTTGAAGGAGTCAATGAGTAGGTAAATATTTGAAAACCATTTTGATTGGTTAGAGTTCGGGGCATATCGGTTTATGAAGGTATAGGTTTGTGTGCCTATGGTACCTTTGACTAGGATGAATCTTCCATCAGGATCTTGAGTGTGGTCTACATATATATAAAGGGGATTTTCCTCTGGAACCCTATACTGACTCCACCTGAGGCTGAGGTACTTCCCCCCACAGTGATACCAATGGGAGTAATGGGAGAATTGCAAGTTTGGGTAGTGATTGAAACGAAAGTGCGTCTCCTGGAGGAACACAACTCCGGCCCCAGCTTTCCTCAGGAAAGTGAAAATGTGACTCTGTTTTGAAGAAGAATGGAAGCCCTTTACATTATATGAGGCTATTTGAAGGTGAGCCATAACAGAAGGTGTAAGTAAGAGTACCTTGGGGCCAT
Organism: Bufo gargarizans; assembly: GCF_014858855.1. Lineage (NCBI taxonomy): Eukaryota > Metazoa > Chordata > Amphibia > Anura > Bufonidae > Bufo > Bufo gargarizans. The sequence goes on along the minus strand of NC_058082.1, from coordinate 136,938,734 downwards.
TGATGTGTCCTCCAGGAGAGCGCACTGACAGTTGGGGGCTCTGCCGTCTGGTCCTGGATGTGGACCGGAGTACTGGGAATGGTGCTGGTTGTCTCACATTGTAATAAGAAGGAGATCATGTACCTTGGAAAGAGGATAGGGTAAAAAAACAAACATAAAACATATTAAGACAACAGAACAAAAATAAACATGCATACAAGTATATGCCATAGACATTCGGGGGAAAATTGGTCAGTTGACTGGGTAGGTGACCGTGTAGCACCCTGATTAGGGCTAAGGGGTGAAAGGCGAGGATGGGCCTAGCATTTTGTAATCGGTATGTCAGAGAAACAACATGCTATACTTATCAGAACTATGGAAAGTCCAGTAGCACTAGGGTGTAGTTGAAACATGGAACTCTCAGGAAGTGATGAGTGGTGGAAGAAGGACCAAAGTTAGGGTCCAGTTATGGGTCCTGGGAAAGACTCCTGGGAGTGAGCTGGTGGCCCGTTTTCTTGAATCTCGACTACTGCTGAATTTCAAAGGGAGTGACTTTAGGGAGGTCTGGAAGGTCTACTAAATTACAATAGAGTTCCCAGTTATCTATCTGCATGGGGGAGATGTCCAGATGCTCATAGATAGCCTCAAGGTCAAAGTAGGCCGAGATGTTGAGCCGCTTGCCTAACTATAAGAATGAGATTCCAAACGGGTAGAACCAGCGGTATAGAACTTTGTTGCACCTGAGCCAGTCGGTTAGTGGTTTTAATGCCCTACACTTTTTGAGAGTAGAGGGGACCAGATCTTGGTAGATTTCCAATCTGGAGTCAGAGTGGTAGGAGAGGTCAGAGTGGTTGCGTGCCGCTTTAACTTGTAAATAACGTCACGAGGTGGTTCAGTCGGCTTTGGCTTAGGGCGTAAATCCCTGTGATCACGTTCAATGACGATTTCTTGGGGAAAGTCGGGACCCAACAGTGAGCCGCAGATGGTGAGGATAGTTGAGGTGATATATTCCCGGCGGGGCTGTTTCTGGGATCCCCCTGAACCGTAAGTTGTTGCAACGCCCTCTGTTTTCCTGTTCTTCCAGGGCATTGTGTAGCTCATTGAGGTGCACTGTGCAGTGACGGAGGAAGACCGTCACCGCTGACTGGTGGTTCAGGGTTGCGGCCTGGTGAGTTTCCAGGATTTCCACCCGCTCCCCAATTTGTCTCACCTCCTGTCTGAAGGCAGTAAGTTCGGAGAGAACTGGCTCTATAACTCTGCAGAGGGCTCAATCTAGGTAACGTCTGGTGAGCGGTAGGTCCGCACCTGGTTGGCGTTCCTCTGAATCGCTGTCTCCCTCGGATTGTGCAGGGATGTGCTTCGGGGCCTTAGGCTGTTGAGCCGGCGCCATCTTTGATTCTCGCGGCGCAACCGTGGCAGCTGCTTTCTTAAGGAATTTCTCAATTTCGCAGCTCGGAATCTGGCTTTTGAGCCTCGCGGGGTGTTCTCCAAGCTTGGGGTTCCCGATTTTCACTATCCTCGCTTATTGAAGCTGGTTAAAGCTGGTGCTAGGAACGATCTTCTTAGCAGAGCAGCAGACTAAGCGTCCATCTCAGTCCGGCGCTAGCTCCTCCCCCTCCTTCGTCTTGTTTTTTTTTAATGTGTACAGTTGTTCCACTTTGGCATACTCCTCCCCGACAAGAGTCCCCCTTACCATGGGAATGCCTGGGGGTTAGAATATACCATCGGATCTGAGTTTTCACGATCTCATTGACTCTCATTACGAAAATTCTCATTACGAAAATTCAGTTAGAGGCAGGGAGGGATCATGTGTACTATTAAAAAAAAATCTTGAATATTCGAAATTGCGAATATATAACTGTATTCTAAATATTCACAAATTCTCAAAGTGCTGATATTCACGATAAAAATTAGCGATTCAAATATGGGAGAACCCGAGCATTAAACCAGGCACCCCTGCTCTGAAGAGGGGAGGGTGACTAGTTCATAGGAAAAGGTCATAAATTGTAGAAACATCACTGAAATGGTTCGGGAACAGCATGGGGAGGATGTTTCAATGCATCTTCAACTCCAGGTCGCTGCTGGGAACCATGTTGTCTGAGTAGTACTCTACTTTTACAGACTGACAATAATACACACATAACCAGAAGAAAAAAAACTATTTTAGAGGAGAAATTGTCAAGAAACATTCTTTCCTGTATATTTACTTGTGTATAAAGTGCAAGTGCTTCCAAAAATTACAAGGAAGATGTACTCTGTTACAACCTGTATATATCACACAATGGAGGGCCTCATTCACATTGTGGTGCAATTGTTTAGGTGGTGGGACTCCTACACTCATAAAGCCTATGCACTAAGTGAAAGGGCTGCCAAAAATTACAAGGAACCGGCACTCCAAAACACCCTTTGTTACACATAAAGGAGGTCATCATACACACCCTTGAAAAATTATGATTGATGGCCTGCTGGTGACCCTCAAACATTTGGAGCAAGGGCCTGCTGATCTGACCATCTAAAACATTAGAGGTGAGGGCCTGCTGCCGCATTGGTGACTCTAGATAACTTTTGGGCAATTGCACGTCCCTGTGACAGCAGCAATTCATTCAATGTCTGACCTATCAACTTTCAATGTTCCTTTCTACGCCTACATTGGTGATCACGGGTAACAGGCAATCAGGGTTTGATGCCAGAGAGGGAGCCTGAGAAAGGGCTACCACATCCAAGGAATGTCAATGGCTGAAATCTGATTGGCTGTTGTTGCCTTGCCCCTTTTTTTTTTGCTAATTGTGAACCAACCAGAGAGGGTGGGTCAAGTTATTAAAGCACACGCATCAAGCATCCAAGGTAGGCAGCAGGCACACGGAAATTACCCACTCCCGACTCGGGAAGTTAGTGATGATAAATAACAATACAGCACTCCTAAGCGGCCCTGTTATTGGAATGAGTACACCTTCCATTACCGAGGATCTATTAGAGGGCAACTTGCTCCCGGCCTCCACAACGTTCAACCCAGTGTGTCAACGTGGTGAGGATTGTGTTGACCAGACTCTTGGCTACTGAGACTGGACTTGTAGGTGAGGGCCTGCTGCCGCTTTGTTGACTCTAAATAACTTCTAGGCGATCGCATGTCCCTGTGATGGCGACGATCCATTCGGATGTCTGCCCTATCAACAAGGACCTACTGTCACGACCATGTTTATGGCCGTGACTCCTTGGGAGCTGCATACAGTTGCCCGCGGTTTGGGTTGTTGTTGTCAACCGCAGCTGGAGGCATTTTGTTGTTTGCCTCAAGTGCGGTTGCCGCGGACAACAGGTATGTGTGCGGTTGCCTTGGAGTTATGTGCGTGTATGTATGCACTTTTGTATGTCTGGTGTGCACTCTGTTTTATGTTTGGTGTGCACTGACATCTTCCCTTCACTGTGGTTGCCCGTGGCAACGTTTGGTTGTATTGTGTACATGTGGTGGCAGTGTCCCGGCCTTCGGGCTGACTCCCAGGACATGGTTGCCACCCATGTCGTTGCCTGCGGCAACAGCCACAGTGTGTTCTTGGGTTGGACACTTTCCCTTTAAGTTTGTGTCTCCCTTCCCTGGTGCTGGAAGGGTTAACTTTCTTCCCAGTGTGTGCTCTGGTTGTGTTTGTTGGGTGTGGCTACTTGGGCCTATAAAGCCTCAGTGTTTAGCACATGTCTGAGGGTTGCTTCAGCCATGCCTAGCTGGAGCAGCCTCCTGTGTTTTACACCTGCCAGTGGGGGCCACCCTTGTGGTCATAAGATTTATGTCACATTTAGTTTATGTCAAGTATATGTGTGATGTCTATTTGATGTTTTCCTTGTTTTTATGTGCAGCTATAGATCTGGGTCCCTGTGTGTGGATGCGTTGCGATCTTCAGCTTGCCAGCACAGGGATCCAGTCAGCAAGGCTGTGGCAGGTAGGTGGAACTGGTTCAGTTCACCTGCCATATCCATAGATCTGTTTGTGTTTCCCCTTTTCCCTGCAGTTTGGCCAGTGAGACCCCTGTTCCTCCGTGTGCAGAAGGACCAGGCCGTCTTACCCTGACTCCTAGTCCAGGGACCGGTCGGAGGGTGAGTTAGGGATCCGAGGTTCCTGAGCATGGGTCCTCCTACCTTAAAGGTCGGCCCATGCAGCTAGGAGTTAGGGTCAGATTAGGGATGCGATTAGGAGGTGACCTGCTCCCTAATTCTGTCGTCCTGGCCGAGCAGGGGTTAACATCATCTGGCATCGCACAGCTGAGGATTTTCCCCATCCTCAGCCGTGACACCTACTGGTATAGTAATGTTTTGTTTGTCCTCTCTAACAGATGAATGAGAGATGAGAAGTTTTCTTTGTAGTGGGGATCAAGAAGGGTGAACAACCAGTAATCCGCGTTGTCTAAAAATGTGTATAACGCGCGGGTTGTGGGAAAGGCAGTCTAATATAAAGTCATCCATGTGTGTCAAAGTACCAACAGCCAAGACTTCGCTGTCGTCATCTGGAGGATCACTCCCAATCTCCCCATCCTCTTCCTTCTCTTCTGCCCACCCACACTGAGCTGATGCAATTAAACTTCAATGGGTACTACCCTCTGTAGTGGAGGCAACCTTCTCCTGCTCCTCCTCCTCCACATCATCATCTAATTCACGCTGAGAATTTCCACCTCTTCCACATGCAAAGCGTCGTCCCTAATTGTGATAAGCGAGCGTTTGAGAAGACACAGAAGTGGGATGGTGACGCTGATAATAGCGTTATCACCGCTCACCATCTGTGTTGATTCCTCAAAGTTTCTTAAAACCTCACAGAGGTCAGACATCCATGCCCACTCCTCGCTTCGTATTAGCGGAAGCTGACTGGAAAGGTGACGACCATGTTGCAGCTGGTATTCCACTACTGCCCTCTGCTTCTCACAAAGCCTGGCCAACATGTAAAACGTGGAGATCCAGCGCGTGCTGAGGTTGCGCAAACGCCAGTGAGCTGGCAATTTCAAGCGTTGCTGCAGCGTTGACACACCGGCTGAAGCTGTCAATTGCTTGCGTAAATGTGCACACACATGGAGCACTTTCACCAGTAGCTAAGGCAAATTGGAGTAGGTTATAAGAAACCGCTGAATCAATAAGTTTAAGACGTGGGCTAGGCATGGCATGTGTGTGAGCTTGCCGAGCTCCAAAGCCGCCACCAAGTTACGGCCATTATCACACACAACCATGCCTGGTTGTAGGTTGAGTGGCGAGAGCCACAGCTCAATCTAGTATCTTATCCGATGCAACAGCTCTGCGGCAGTGTGCTGTTTGTCCCCTAAGCATATCAGCTTCAGCTAGGTCTGTTGACGCTTCCCCAATGCAGTGTTACACTGCTTCCAGCTACTGACTGATGGCTGACTGGTGCTGCACGCAGATAATTTGGAGGTGGGAGTTGAGGATGAAGTGGAGGAGGAGAAGTGGGGGTTGGAACCACTAACGTAGGTGCTGATGGAAAACCTAATGGAATTAGGGCCCGCAATCCTCGGCGTTGGAAGCACCTGTGCCGTCCCAGAGAATGACTCACTCCCGGCCTCCACAATTTTCACCCAGTGTGCCATCAGGGAACTATTGCATCCCTGGCCAAATTCACTTGTCCATGGTTAAGTGGACCTTCCCAGTAACTGCGTTGGTCAGGGCACGTGTGATGTTTCGATACACAAGTTGGTGTATGGCGGGCATGGCCCACCGTGAAAAATAGTGGCGGCTGGGGACAGAGTACCGCAGGACGGCTGCCGACATCAGTGTCCACAAGCCTAAATAGCAACATTTTCAGGGCCAGTAATTTTGAAAGGTGTGCATTTAGTGCTATGGCCTGTGGGTGGGTGGCTGGGTATTTGCACTTGCGTTCAAATGCCTATGGTAATGACATTTGGACGCTGTACTAGGACAGGAAAGTGGATGTGGTTGCTGATGGTGCGAAGGTCCAGGTGCAGGGCAGGAGGCATCCTTGCCTGTGCCTTTGACAGGCGATTGACCAGCACATACCATAGGGGAAGAAAAGGCAGTGGTGTGACCCGAAGACACAGATTGTCTACCCAGGTGTTCATACTACTTATTACGGTGCTTTGATGCATGTGGTGGTGAGGTTGCTAGTGTTCACGCCCCGGCTCATTTTGGTGTTGCATAAACTACAATTCTTTTGTCCACACTTTCCTCAAACTGCGGAACACCTACCCCTTGACAAGGAAAATTTACGCAAGGGGGCGCTCCGTGGAACAGTTGCGGGCCTGCTTGGTGTGGCCCGCCTTCTCCTTTTTTCCACCCCACCGCCTCTTCCAGCCTGTTGTGGTGCTGCAGATTCTTCATCCTCTGTACTGCTATCCTCGCTCTGCTTTCCACCCTCCCAGGTTGGGTCAGTGACCTCATCGTCCACCACTTCTTCATTCTGATAATCCTCTTGACTGACTTGTTGACCTAACCACAACCTCAGTGATTGACAACTGTGTCTCATCCTCTTCATCAACCTCTTGAGACAGTAATTGCGGTTGACTCATTGGCAACTGTGTCTCATCATCATCCACCTCATTAAACACTAATTGCCTTTCCCGACCGTCATGTTCTTGTGACTGTGAATGCTCAAGAGATTGTGAATCAGGGCACAATATCTCATGTCCCTCTTCAAGCGTGCTTGGCAAGAGGGCCAAATCAAGTAATGGCGATGAAAAGAGCTCCTCGGAATTTCCGAGTGTGGGATCACTTGTTTGGCCATACTCTCCATGGTGGAAAGAGGATCAGGGAAAGGATTCTTTTGACCAGACTCTTGGCTACTGAGACTGGACTTTGTGGAAGACAGAGTGGTGCTTAACCAACTGGAAGCATTATCTGCTGCTATACAACCGACCACCTGGTTGCACTGGTCTGACTTCAAGAGTTTTGTCCTGCGACACCCTGCAAGCTGGGACATGCAGCTAGGTATCGTGGATGATTGTTTTTCTTGTGCTCTGGCAGCAGGCATAGTTTCAACGTGCCCAGAGCCACAGCCTCTGCTTGAACCATCAGCATAACTGCCACTTTCCCGTTCCTTACTGCTCGCCTTGCGCATATTAAATGTTATATGCATGCTTGATACACAAGACGTGGCCCGGATGTCACAGTTCACAGCAAGCACAGTATATGGAAAAAGTATGGAAAAGTATGGCAAAAGGAAAATAGATTTCACTAATATTTTACCTATCTCTGGCCCTGACACATACGTGTAGAAGGTATTGGACAGATGTCACTAGTCAATGCAGACACCCTCTATATAAAAAGTATTAAAATTAATTATGGAAAAATATATTAATTTTAACTTATAGTTATCTAATTTTGGTCCCTGACAGAAGGTATCGGACAGATGTCACTGCAGACACCCTCTATATGAAAATTATTGAAAATGATGGAAAAAATATAGTATTTTTGGTTATATTTCTCCAATCTCTGGCCCTGACACACATAAAGTATTGGAAAGATGTCACTAGTCACTGCAGACACCCTCTATATAAAAATTATTGAAAATTATAGAAAAAATAAATTTGTACTGTTGCTATAAAATACTGCCAGCCTGCCACACCACACAATAGTCCTTAAAAGGACTTTTGGGTCTATGAAATGTTTTTTCTACTGAATTGATTGCGATCAGACTCTGTATACTCTCTGTCCCTTCCGAAGCGCAGCTCTCCCTGACTACAAATGAGCCGAACATGCGTCATCAGGTGCTATATAGCACCCGATGACATGTTCCGGACAGCCAATCACTATAATGCCAGTAGCCAACATGGCTACTGGCATTACAGTGAGGGCGGTACATACCTGCACATTTATTGGCAGCATGGCAGCCGTAAAACGTGCAGGGAGGAGACTTGAGCAAGGCGCTCGAGCACATGCGATACTCGACCAAGTACCGCCATGTGCCGAGCATAGCAATGCTCGAGCTGAACAGCAGTTCGGCCGAGTATGCTCGTTTAACACTAGTCATTATTTTTTTAATTCCCATTTACAATGTAGTTAACTTAGCCCTTTCCGCTATCAAGCCAATGTTTTTATTTTATTTCCTTTTTTACTTTTCTGCTCAAATAGACATTTCAGGGCATGTTTTTGTAGGATTTTTTTTTCTAATTGTATAATTTAATTTCAAATATCTTTTTTTTTAAATAAAAATTCTTAGTAGGCTGAAAAATAAGGAAAACAATATGATTTTAAATTTAAAATTCTTAATATGTTGTTTATTATGTTTCACTACTTAAAAAAAATACTTATGACACATAACTTTCATATTTACATCAGAGCTATGTGAGGGTTTTTTGAGCTGTAGTACATAAATACAACTTTACATAAAACTTTTTGATGAGTTTTTAATGCAATAATTGTTTGGGGAGTTGATGTGATACAAAAATGGCAAATCACCATATTTTTTCCATAATGGCATTCACTGTGAACAATAATTTATTTTGTAATACTTCTGCCATTTTCAGACACAGTAATAACAATTATTTTAGATTTTTTATTGTTTTATTTTTATAAGTGAACTTGGGAAAGCTTTTTAAAAATGTTTAGCAGTATTTTTTAACCCCTTTTGGGAACTGTAACATGCTTTCTCCTAGTTGCTTATTCTTTAGACCGCAATAGTATACCACTGGAGTCTATGGGACTGTTTCTTACCGCCAGTCAAATCCTGTTACAAATATAGCTTAACAGGAGGTTTCCTATGACAGGCCTGGGAGTTTTCACAAGGCCTCATGCTGCCATGGCAACCAATCAGAGGCCAACAATTAATCTCCGATAGGAGGATGAAACGTGGCCCTCCTGTTTAACAACCCAGATATTGTGGTCACAATTGGCTGCCATATCTCAGAGGTTAAGTCACAATATAGTTTCTTTACAGAGCTCTCAGACCTTATAGGCTTCAATGAGGTAAACAGTGTAAACAACATAGCTTGGTATTTAATATAAGTGATAATAAAATATAAACTTCGGAGCACTCACTAAACTTCCATGAGGATTGGTGGACCTGAGGCAAATTAGACCTTTTGTTTCAATATTTTAGAGTGCTCCTAGGTTTATATTTTATTATTACTTATATTGGCTGGTTTTGTATAGTGTTGGGCGAGCATGCTCAGCCAAACACTTATTTTACTCAATACATGATGCTCGAGTCTCCTCCCCGCAGGTTTGTTGGCTGCTACGCAGCCAATAAACATGCAGGTAAGTGCTGCCCTCACTGTAATGCTGTAGCCAAGAAGGGAGAGATAGTGTAGGGAGTAAAATACTAATATTTTTATTGAAAAGACTTGTCAGATTACTGGGAGGGGCTGGAGAAGATCCAGCAGTCATGGTCCATATCGGAACCAATGACAAAGTTAGGGGAAGGTGGAGAGTCCTTAAAAATGATTTCAGGGATTTAGGTCAAAAGCTTAGGGCAAGGACCTCAAAGGTAGTATTTTCCTAAATACTACCTGTACCACAGGCCACACAAGAAAGGCAGCGGGAGATTAGGGAGATTAACAAGTGGCTCAAGAACTGGTGTAGGAAGGAGGGGTTTGGGTTCCTGGAGAACTGGGCCGACTTCTCTATCGGCTACAGGCTCTATCGTAGGGACGGGCTGCATCTCAATGGGGAAGGGGCAGCTGTGTTGGGGAAGAAGATGGCTAGAAGGTTGGAGGAGTGTTTAAACTAGGGACTGGGGAGGGTAATTATGTTATAGGATGGGAAGATAGTGCAGATAGAGACCGGGATCAAGGTAGTGGGACTGGGGGAGGAATGGAAGGAGGGATTAAAACAGTCAGAAGGAAAGGTGTAGGGTAAAAAATATACATAAACCTCTCAAATGTATGTATACTAATGCCAGAAGCCTGACTAATAAAACTGGTGAACTGGAATTAGTGATGTGTGAGGAGGACTATGACATAGTGGTAATAACTGAGACATGGCTGGATGATAGCTATGACTGGGCAGTTAATGTACAGGTTTACAGTATGTTTAGAAAGGATCGTCAAAACCGGAGAGGGGGAGGGGTCTGCCTTTATGTAAAGTCCGGTCTAAAGCCCACACTCCGTGAAGATATAAGTGAGGGACATGAACATGTGGAGTCACTGTGGGTAGAGATACATGGAGCTAAAAACAATAATAAATTACTAATAGGAGTTTACTATAAACCACCTAATATACCTCAGAGTCCACAGAAAATCCTCTACTAAATGAGATTGACAAGGCGGCAAATCATAATGAGGTGGTTATTATGGGGGACTTCAACTACCCAGATATAGACTGGGAAACTGAAACTTGTATATCTCATAAAGTAAACAGGTTCTTGGCAATAACCAAAGACAATTACCTCTCCCAACTGGTTCAGGACCCGACTAGAGGGACGGCCATACTGGACTTAGTATTAACCAATAGGCCTGACAGAACAACAGACGTGCAGGTTGGGGGACACCTGGGAAATAGTGACCACAAAGTAATAACCTTCCAATTATCATTCAAAAGAGCGTTTCTACAGGGAGGAACAAAAATACCAAACTTCAAAAAAGCTAAATTTAGCCAACTAAGAGAGGACATAGGCCTAACTAAATGGGATAAAGTCCTCACAAATAAAAATACAGCCACAAAATGGGATATCTTTAAAAAGCATCCTAAAATCTCATTGTGAGAGGTACATACCGTATGGGAATAAAAGGTTAAGGAACAAAAAGAAACCAATGTGGATAAACAGAACTGTAAAGAAAGCAATAAATGAAAAAAAGAAAGCATATAAAACACTAAAACAGGTGGGTAGCACGGAAGCACTGAAAAACTATAGAAAAGGAAAAAATTAGAACATGTAAAAAACAAATAAAAGCGTCCAAACTAGAGACCGAGAGATTAATTGCCAAAGAGAGTAAAACTAACCCTAAAATATTCTTCAATTATATAAATGCTAAAAAGTATAAATCTGAAGGTGTCGGCCCTTTAAAGAGTAATGAGGGGGGAGTCGCAGAGAGCGACGAGGAGAAAGCAAAGCTGTTAAATATTTTTTTCTCCAATGTATTCACTGAGGAAAATAAACTGTCAGATGACATGCTGAATGTTTAAATAAATTCCCCATTAAAAGTGTCCTGTCTGACCCAGGAAGAAGTACAACAGCGACTTAAAAAGATTAAAATAGACAAATCGCCAGGACCGGATGGCATACACCCCGTATCCTAAGGGAATTAAGTAATGTCATAGCCAGACCCTTATTTCTGATATTTGCAGAATCTATATTGACAGGGAATGTACCACAGGGTTGGCGCATGGCAAATGTGGTGCCAATATTCAAAAAGGTAACTATAGGCCGGTAAGTTTAACATCTGTTGTGGGTAAACTGTTTGAAGGTTTTCTGAGAGATGCTATGTTAGAGCATCTTAACGGAAATAAGCAAATAACGCCATATCAGCATGGCTTCGTGAGGGATCGGTCATGTCAAACTAATTTAATCAGTTTCTATGAGAAGGTAAGTTCTAGACTTGACAGCGGCGAATCAATGGATGTCGTGTATCTGGACCTCTCCAAAGCATTTGACACTGTACCACATAAAAGGTTAGTATATAAAATGAGAATGCTCGGACTAGGAGAGAACGTCTGTAAGTGGGTAAGTAACTGGCTCAACGATAGAAAACAGAGGGTGGTTATTAATGGTACACACTCAGATTGGGTCACTGTCACTAGTGGAGTACCTCAGGGGTCAGTATTGGGCCCTATTCTCTTCAATATATTTATTAATGATCTTGTAGAAGGCTTGCATAGTAAAATATCATTTTTTGCAGATGACACTAAACTGTGTAAAGTAATTAACACTGAAGAGGACAGTATACTACTACAGAGGGATCTGGATAGATTGGAGGCTTGGGCAGATAAGTGGCAGATGAGGTTTAACACTGACAAATGTAAAGTTATGCACATGGGAAGGAATAATGCAAGTCATCCGTACTTATTAAATGGTAAAACACTCGGTAACACTTACATGGAAAAGGATCTAGTAATTTTAATAAACAGCAAACTAAGCTGCAAAAAACAGTGTCAGGCAGCTGCTGCCAAGGCCAATAAGATAATGGGTTGCATCAAAAGGGGCATAGATGCCCGTGATGAGAACATAGTCCTATCACTTTACAAATCATTAGTCAGACCACACATGGAGTACTGTGTACAGTTCTGGGCTCCAGTGAACAAAGCAGACATAGCAGAGCTGGAGAGGGTCCAGAGGAGGGCAACTAAAGTAATAACTGGAATGGGGCAACTACAGTACCCTGAAAGATTATCGAAATTAGGGTTATTCACTTTAGAAAAAAGACGACTGAGGGGAGATCTAATTAATATGTATAAATATATCAGGGGTCAGTACAGAGATCTATCCCATCATCTATTTATCCCCAGGACTGTGACTGTGACGAGGGGACATCCTCTGCGTCTGGAGGAAAGAAGGTTTGTACACAAACATAGAAGAGGATTCTTTATGGTAAGAGCAGTGAGACTATGGAACTCTCTGCCTGAGGAGGTGGTGATGGTGAGTACACTAAAGGAATTCAAGAGGGACCTGGATGTATTTCTTGAGCGTAATAATTTTACAGGCTATAGCTACTAGAGAGAGATCATTGATCCAGGGAGTTATTCTGATTGCCTGATTGGAGTCGGGAAGGATTTTTTTATTCCCCTAAAGTGAGGAAAATTGACTTCTACCTCACAGTTTTTTTTTTGCCTTCCTCTGGATCAACTTGCAGGATGACAGGCCGAACTGGATGGACAAATGTCTTTTTTCGGCCTTATGTACTATGTTACTATGTTACTATGTTAGAGACCCAAAAGTCCTTTTAAGAACAATTGTATCTGGCAGCAATATAATTATTAGCACAACCTGCGCTAAATTTTGTGGAATTGTTAGAGACCCAAATGTCCTTTTAAGGACTATAGTTGCATCTGGCAGCAATATATATTTTTAGCGCAACCTTCGCTAAATAGCTTGCAATTGTTTGGCCGCTGCAGACAGTAACATTATCAGCGCTACATCTCCTGTCTAACTTGTGCACAGCCTAAAAATATCTATGACATCCAATGTACTTTTTCCGTAGACGGTGTACACTACCTGCGCTATATCTCCCGTATAATGTTTGCGTATACAAAATATCAGTGACATTAATTCAATTTTTTTTTGCTGCTGGTGGCAGCGACATTACCTGCGCTACATCACCAGTATAACGTTAGCACATCCGAAATATAAATGACATTCAGTGTAATTCTTTTCAACGCTGGTGACAGCGACATTATCTGCACTACATCTCCTGTTTAACCTGTGCGCAGCCTAAAAATATCTGTTACATCCAGTGTACTTTTTCTGTAGACGGTGTCCGCTGCGGACAGTTACATTACCTGCGCTATGTCTCCTGTATAACGCTTGCATATCCGAAATAGTGACAGTCAATTAAAAATGTTTGCTGCTGGGGGCAGCGACATTACCTGCGCTACATCTCCTGTATAACGTTTGTGCAACCTAAATATCAGTGACATTTGATCAGTGTCATTTTTTTATTAGGTGGTGGTGACAGCTACATTGCTTGCACTATACCTCCTGTATAACGTTTGTGCATCCTAAGTATCAGTGACATTCATTCAGTGTAATTTTTTATTAGGCGGTGGTGACAGCGACATTACTTGCGCTATACCTCCTGTATAACGTTTGTGCATCCTCAATATCAGTAACATTCATTCATTTTTTATTTGCCAGTGGTGACAGTGACATTACATGTGCTATGCCTCCTGTATAACGTTTACACATCCAAAAATTATCTGTGACATTCAGTGTACTTTTTTCATATATGCTGCAGACAGCGACATTATCTGTGCTACATATCCTGTTTAACGTGTGCGCATCCTAAAAATATCTGACATTCTGTGTACTTTAATTGTGCATACACTTATGAAACCTGCGCTACTGTACGTGTGACATACTTGCAAGAATATATACCATTTAATATGCGCAAGGCGAGCAGTAAGGGACGGGGAAGTGGCCATCCTGCTGATGGTGCACGCCTTAGCCCTGGGCATGGTGAAACTGTACCTGCTGCCAGAGCACAAGAAACACACTCATCCACAATACCTAGCTTCATGTCCCAGTTTGCAGGGGGGCGCAAGCCACCACTCTCGAAGTCAGACCAGTGCGACCAGGTGGTTGGTTGGATTGCAGCAGATAATGCTTCCAGTCCGTTAAGCACCACCCTGTTTTCCACAAAGTCCAGTCCCAGTAGCCAAGAGTCTGGTCAAAAGAATCCTTTCCCTGATCCTCTTTCCATCATGGAGAGTCTGGCCAAACAAGTGATCCCACACTCGGAAATTCCGAGGAGCTCTTTTCATCGCCATTCCTTGATTTGGGCCTCTCAAAAAGCCCTCTTGAAGAGGGACATGAGGAGATTTAGTGCCCTGATTCCCAAACTCTTGAGCATCCACAGTCACAAGAAGATGACAGTGGGGAACAGCATTTAGTGTTTCATGAGGTGGATGATGATGATGAGACACAGTTGCAAATAAGTCAACCGCAATTAGTGTCTCAAGAGGTTGATGATGAGAATCAGACACAGTTGTCAATAACTAAGGTTGTTGTTAGGTAAACAAGTCAGAGGATAACCAGAGTGAGGAAGTGGAAGATGTGGTGGTGGACAATGTTTAATGAGGTGAATTATGATGAGACACAGTTGCCAATAAGTCAACGGCAATTAGTGTCTCAAGAGGTTGATAAAGAGGATGAGACACTCTTGTCAATCACTGAGGTTGTGGTTAGGTCAACAAGTCAGGAGGATGAGCAGAGTGAGGACGTGGAAGAAGAGGTGGTGGACGATGAAGTCACTGACCCAAACTGGCAAGGTGGCAAGCCGAGTGAGGACAGCAATACAGAGGGGGATCCGCAGCACCGCAACAGGCTGGAAGATACAGTGGCAAAAGGGAGAAGACGGGCCACACCAAACAGGCCTGCAACTGTTCCCCGGAGCACCTCTTGTAGCAATCTCCCTTGCCAAAGGGTAGGTGTTCCACAGTCTGGCACTTTTTTGAGCAAAGTGCGGACGATAAAAGAATTGTCATTTGCAACCTGTCCAACGCCAAAATGAGCAGGGGCATGAACACTAGCAACCTCAACACCACAAGCATGATCCTCCACATGGCATCAAAGCACCGTAATAGGTGGGCCAAATGCCTGCGTCCACAGTGAATGTCTGCGGGTCACACCACTGCCTACACTTCCCCTGTGTTACATGCTGGCCAATCCCCTGTTCAAGACGCAGGCAAGGATGCCTCCCGCCATGCACCTGGACCTTCGCGAGAACCATCAGCTAGCATATCCACTTCTGTTTCTTAGATCAGCGTATAGATGTCTATACCCCAGGCCTTTGAACGAAAGCGCAAATACCCAGCTACCCACCCACAGGCCATAGCACTAAATGAGCACCTTTCCAAATTGCTGGCTTGGAAACGTTGCCATTTAGGCTTGTGGACACTGAGGCATTCCGCAGCCTGATGGCGGTGGCCGTCCAGCGTTATTCTGTCCCAAGTCGCCACTATTTTTCATGGTGTGCAGTTCCAGCCTTACACCAGCATATGTCCTATAACATCACCCGTGCCCTGACCAACTCAGTGATTGGGAAGGTCCACTTAATGATTGACACATGGCCAAGTGCTTTTGGCCAGGGAGGCTACATTTCCATGATGGCACACTGGATGAACGTTGTGGAGGCCAGGAGTGAGTCGTACCCTGGGATGGAACAGGTGCTACCAATGCCAAGGATTGTGGGCCCTACTTCCATCAGGGTTTCTGCCACTACCTACATTAGTTGCTGCAACCCCCCATTCTACTCCTCCACCTCCTCCTCCACTTCTACCTCTAAATTATCTTCGTGCAGAACTAGTCAGACATCAGTCAGTAGCTGGAAGCAGTGTACCACTGCAGTGGGGAAGCGGAAACAGGCCAGGCTTAAACTGATCTTCTTAGGTGACAAACAGCACACCGCCACAGAGCTGTGCTAGGGGATAAGGGACCAGACTGAGATGTGACTCTTGCCACTCAGCCTACAATCAGGCATGGCTGTGTGTGATAATGGCCGTAACTTGGTGGCGGCTTTGGAGCTCGGCAAGCTTACACACATATCATGCCTAGCCCAAGTGTTCAACCTAGTGGTTTAGTGGTTTCTCAAAACATACCCCAATTTGCCTGAGTTACTGGTGAAGGCGCACCGCGTGTGTTCCCATTTCGGCAAGTCATCGACAGCTTCCACCGGTCTGGCAACGCTGCAGAAGAGCTTGCAATTGCCAGCTCACTGACTGTTGTGCGACGTGAGCACGTGTTGGAACTCCACGTTCCACATGTTGGCCAGGCTTTGTGAGCAGCAGATGGCAGTAGTGGAATACTAGCTGCAACATGGTCATCACCTTACAAGTCAGCTTCCGCTCTTCACAAGTGACAAGTGGGCATTAATGTCTGACCTCTGTGAGGTTTTACGCAACTTTGAGGAATCAACACAGATGGTGAGCGGTGATAACGCTATTATAGGCATAACCATCCCACTTCTGTGTCTACTCAAATGCTCGCTGCTCACAAATAAGGCGGACGCTTTGCATGTGGAAGAGGTGGAAATAGAGGAAGACTGTACACAGGGTCATAGCCAGACGACCCTCAGCTCGTCTTCTCAGTGCAAATTGGATGATGAGGAGGAGCAGGAGACGGTTGCCTCCGCTAAAGAGGGTAGTACCCATGGAAGTTTTATTCCATCTGTTCAGCATGGATGGGTAGTAGAGGAGGAAAATAATGAGGAGATTGAGAGTCATCATCCTGATGAGGACAGCAAAGTCTTGTCTGTTGGTACTCTGGCACACATGGCTGACTTTATGTTAGGCTGCCTTTCCCGTGGCCCTCATGTTGTATGCATTTTGGCCAACACCGATTACTGGTTGTTCACCCTTCTTGACCCAGCTACAAAGAGAACTTCTCATCTCTCATTCCTATGGAGAGGACAAGCAAAATGGTACAATACCAAAAGGTCCTTGTGGAAAAATTGTTCCAAACATTTTCAGCTGACAACGCTGTCTGCAAAGTACGTAGTTCCTTGGCCAACCAAAAAGGAAAGACAAGGGGAACACACAGCAGTTCCAACAGAGGCAGGGCAACACTCTCCAAGGCCTGGGACAGTTTATTGACATCCCGCCAGCACCCTCAACCTGATGTGCGGCCTAGTGTCACAAGGAGTGACACATTTTTTAAGATGGTGAAGGAGTACGTAGCAGACCGTGTCAGCGTCCTCAGTGATCCCTTTGTGCCTTACAACTATTGGGTGTCCAAGCTACGCCTTGGAGGTGCTTGCCTGCCCCGCCACCAGCATTTAGTGCTGCTGGGGGCATAATAACTGATAAGCGCATCGAACTGTCAACTGAAAATGCTGACCGGTTGACTCTTATCAAAATGAACAAGGCCTGGATTGCCCCTTACTTCTCTACTCCACCAGAGGAAAGCGGCAGAACATAAAGGCACTCTAAATGTGGCTTTTATGGTGTATTGAATACACTGTATTCCCATGCACCCCTTCCACCACTAAAAAGGGTATATGGTTCAATCTCCCATTTCTCGTCCTCCTCCTCAATCATATCAACATGCTTATTAGGCTGCCCTCACTCCTAATGTTTTAGAGGGTCAGCTCAGCAGCAGACCCTCGCCCATAATGTTTTAGAGGGTCACCAGTAGGCCCTCGTCCATATTGTTTTTGAGGGTCACCAGCAGGACCTCAACTATAATGTTTTTGAGGGACACCAGCAGACCCCCGCCCCTAAAGTTTTAGATGGTCAGATCAGCAGCACACCCATACCCCTAATGTTTTAGAGAGTCAGCTCAGCAGAAGGCCCTTGCCCCTAATGTTTTAGAAGGTCAGATCAGCAGTAGGCAGTTGCCCCATATGTTTTAAATGGTCAGATAAGCAGCAGGCACTCACCCCTAATGTTTTAGACGGTCAGCTCAGCAGCAGTTCCTCACTCCTAATGTTTTAGAAGGTCAGATCAGCAGGCCCTTGCTCCAATAGTTTTTGAGGGTCACCAGCAGGCAATCAATCATAATTTTCAAGAGTGTGTATGATGCCCTCCTTTATGTGTATTAAAGGGTGTATTGGAGTGCCGTTTCCTTGTAATTTTTGGCAGCCCTTTCACTTAGTGTATAGGCTTTAAGAGTATAGGAGTCCCACTACCTGAACAATTGTACCACAATGTGAATGAGGCCCTCCTTTATGTGATATACAGGTTGCATCGTAGTGCCTCTTCCTTGTAATTTTTGGCAGCACTTGTACTTTATATACAAGTAAATATACAGGAAAGAATGTTTTCATCTTTGGTTTTGTGCGTATTATTGTCAGTCTGTAAATGTGGCATACTACTCAGACAACATCATTCCCAGCATCAACCTGAGAGTCCAAGATGCATTCAGACATCCTCCCCATGCTGTTCCTGAACCATTTCAGTGGTGTTTCCATCAAATTCTGACCTTTTCATATGAACCAGACACCCTCCCCTCTTTAGAGCAGGGGGTGCCTGGTTTAATGCTCGGGTTCTCCCATTGACTTCTATTGTGCTCGGGGGCTTGGTAGAGCACCCGAGCATCCTGAGGTGTTCTACTTGAGCACCCGAGCACTTTGGTGCTCGACCAACACTAGTATTGTGGTTATTGCCAATCTTGGTCAGTATGGCCGGGTGTCACCTATATTATTCAGCTGCAAGTTAATATCAATATGTGATCCCACTCAATACAACTAGAGTTGAGCGAACACCTGGATGTTCGGGTTCGAGAAGTTCGGCCGAACTTCCCGAAAATGTTCGGGTTCGGGATCCGAACCCGATCCGAACTTCGTCCCGAACCCGAACCCGAACCCCATTGAAGTCAATGGGGACCCGAACTTTTCGGCACTAAAAAGGCTGTAAAACAGCCCAGGAAAGGGCTAGAGGGCTGCAAAAGGCAGCAACATGTAGGTAAATCCCCTGCAAACAAATGTGGATAGGGAAATGAATTAAAATAAAAATTAAATAAATAAAAATTAACAAAAATCAATTGGAGAGAGGTCCCATAGCAGAGAATCTGTCTTCCCGTCACCCACCACTGGAACAGTCCATTCTCAGATATTTAGGCCCCGGCACCCAGGCAGAGGAGAGAGGTCCCGTAACAGAGAATCTGGCTTCATGTCAGCAGAGAATCAGTCTTCATATCATAGCAGAGAATCAGGCTTCACGTCACCCACCACTGCAACAGTCCATTTTCATAAATTTAGGCCCAGCACCCAGGCAGAGGAGAGAGGTTCCGTAACAGAGGATCTGGCTTCATGTCAGCAGAGAATCAGTCTGCATGTCATAGCAGAGAATAAGGCTTCACGTCAGCCACCACTGCAACAGTCCATTGTCATAAATTTAGGCCCAGCACCCAGGCAGAGGAGAGAGGTCCCGTAACAGACAATCTGGCTTCATGTCAGCAGAGAATTAGTCTGCATGTCATAGCAGAGACTCAGGCTTCACGTCAGCCACCAATGCAACAGTCCATTGTCAGATATTTAGGCCCAGCACCCAGGCAGAGGAGAGAGGTCCCGTAACAGAGGATCTGGCTTCATGTCAGCAGAGAATCAGTCTTCATATCATAGCAGAGAATCAGGCTTCACGTCACCCACCACTGCAACAGTCCATTTTCATAAATTTAGGCCCAGCACCCAGGCAGAGGAGAGAGGTCCCGTAACAGACAATCTGGCTTCATGTCAGCAGAGAATCAGTCTGCATGTCATAGCAGAAAATCAGGCTTCACGTCAGCCACCATTGCAACAGTCCATTGTCAGATATTTAGGCCCAGCACCCAGGCAGAGGAGAGAGGTCCCGTAACAGACAATCTGGCTTCATGTCAGCAGAGAATTAGTCTGCATGTCATAGCAGAGAATGAGGCTTCACGTCAGCCACCACTGCAACAGTCCATTGGCATATATTTAGGCCCAGCACCCAGGCAGAGGAGAGAGGTCCCGTAACAGAGGATCTGGCTTCATGTCAGCAGAGAATCAGTCTGCATGTCATAGCAGAAAATCAGGCTTCACGTCAGCCACCACTGCAACAGTCCATTGTCAGATATTTAGGCCCAGCACCCAGGCAGAGGAGAGAGGTCCCGTAACAGAGGATCTGGCTTCATGTCAGCAGAGAATTAGTCTGCATGTCATAGCAGAGAATCAGGCTTCACGTCACCCAACATTGGAACAGTCCATTGGCATATATTTAGGCCCTGGCACCCAGACAGAGGAGAGGTTCATTCAACTTTGGGTAGCCTCGCAATATAATGGTAAAATGAAAATAAAAATAGGATTGAATGAGGAAGTTCCCTGGAGTCCAATAATATATGGTTAAGGGGAGGTAGTTAATGTCTAATCTGGACAAGGGACGGACAGGTCCTGTGGGATCCATGCCTGGTTCATTTTTATGAACGTCAGCTTGTCCACATTGGCTGTAGACAGGCGGCTGCGTTTGTCTGTAATGACGCCCCCTGCCGTGCTGAATACACGTTCAGACAAAACGCTGGCTGCCGAGCAGGCCAGCACCTCCAAGGCATAAAAGGCTAGCTCTGGCCACGTGGACAATTTAGAGACCCAGAAGTTGAATGGGGCCGAACCATCAGTCAGTACGTGGAGGGGTGTGCACATGTACTGTTCCACCATGTTAGTGAAATGTTGCCTCCTGCTAACACGTTGCGTATCAGGTGGTGGTGCAGTTAGCTGTGGCGTGTTGACAAAAGTTTTCCACATCTCTGCCATGCTAACCCTGCCCTCAGAGGAGCTGGCCGTGACACAGCTGCCTTGGCGACCTCTTGCTCCTCCTCTGCCTTGGCCTTGGGCTTCCACTTGTTCCCCTGTGACATTTGGGAATGCTCTCAGTAGCGCGTCTACCAACGTGCGCTTGTACTCGCGCATCTTCCTATCATGCTCCAGTGCAGGAAGTAAGGTGGGCACATTGTCTTTGTAGCGTGGATCCAGCAGGGTGGCAACCCAGTAGTCCGCACAGGTTAAAATGTGGGCAACTCTGCTGTCGTTGCGCAGGCACTGCAGCATGTAGTCGCTCATGTGTGCCAGGCTGCCCAGGGGTAAGGACAAGCTGTCCTCTGTGGGAGGCGTATCGTCATCGTCCTGCCTTTCCCCCCAGCCACGCACCAGTGATGGACCCGAGCTGCGTTGGGTGCCACCCCGCTGTGACCATGCTTCATCCTCATCCTCCTCCACCTCCTCCTCATCCTCGTCCTCCTCGTCCTCCAGTAGTGGGCCCTGGCTGGCCACATTTGTACCTGGCCTCTGCTGTTGCCAAAAACCTCCCTCTGAGTCACTTCGAAGAGACTGGCCTGAAAGTGCTAAAAATGACCCCTCTTCCTCCTCCTCCTCCTCCTCCTGGGCCACCTCCTCTTCCATCATCGCCCTAAGTGTTTTCTCAAGGAGACATAGAAGTGGTATTGTAACGCTGATAACGGCGTCATCGCCACTGGCCATGTTGGTGGAGTACTCGAAACAGCGCAACAGGGCACACAGGTCTCGCATGGAGGCCCAGTCATTGGTGGTGAAGTGGTGCTGTTCTGTAGTGCGACTGACCCGTGCGTGCTGCAGCTGAAACTCCACTATGGCCTGCTGCTGCTCGCGCAGTCTGTCCAGCATGTGCAAGGTGGAGTTCCACCTGGTGGGCACGTCGCATATGAGGCGGTGAGCGGGAAGGCCGAAGTTACGCTGTAGCGCAGACAGGCGAGCAGCAGCAGGATGTGAACGCCGGAAGCGCGAACAGACGGCCCGCACTTTATGCAGCAGCTCTGACATGTCGGGGTAGTTGTGAATGAACTTCTGCACCACCAAATTCAGCACATGTGCCAAGCAAGGGATGTGCGTCAAATTGGCTAGTCCCAGAGCTGCAACGAGATTTCACCCATTATCACACACCACCAGGCCGGGCTTGAGGCTCACCGGCAGCAACCACTCGTCGGTCTGTTGTTCTATACCCCGCCACAACTCCTGTGCGGTGTGGGGCCTGTCCCCCAAACATATGAGTTTCAGAATGGCCTGCTGACGTTTACCCCGGGCTGTGCTGAAGTTGGTGGTGAAGGTGTGTGGCTGACTGGATGAGCAGGTGGAAGAAGAGGAG
Organism: Bufo gargarizans; assembly: GCF_014858855.1. Taxonomy (NCBI): domain Eukaryota; kingdom Metazoa; phylum Chordata; class Amphibia; order Anura; family Bufonidae; genus Bufo; species Bufo gargarizans. The sequence goes on along the minus strand of NC_058082.1, from coordinate 136,916,597 downwards.
GAGGAAGCCGAGAAGGAGGAGGTGGCAACAGGAGGCAAAGAATGTTGCCCTGCGATCCTTGGCGGCGGAAGGACGTGTGCCAAACAGCTCTCCGCCTGGGGCCCAGCTGCCACTACATTTACCCAGTGTGCAGTTAGGGAGATATAGCGTCCCTGGCCCTGCTTACTGGTCCACGTATCTGTGGTTAGGTGGACCTTGCTACAGATGGCGTTGCGCAGTGCACACTTGATTTTATCGGATACTTGGTTGTGCAGGGAAGGCACGGCTCTCTTGGAGAAGTAGTGGCGGCTGGGAACAACATACTGTGGGACAGCAAGCGACATGAGCTGTTTGAAGCTGTCTGTGTCCACCAGCCTAAATGACAGCATTTCATAGGCCAGTAGTTTAGAAATGCTAGCATTCAGGGCCAGGGATCGAGGGTGGCTAGGTGGGAATTTACGCTTTCTCTCAAATGTTTGTGAGATGGAGAGCTGAACGCTGGCGTGTGACATGGTTGAGACGCTTGGTGACGGAGGTGGTGGTGGTGGTGTTGGTGGTACATCCCCTGTTTGCTGGGCGGCAGGTGCCAACGTTCCTCCAGAGGCGGAGGAAGAGGCCGAGGCGGCAGCAGCAGAAGAGGCCGAGGCGGCAGCAGCAGAAGAGGTAGCAGGGGGAGCCTGAGTGACTTCCTTGGTTTTAAGGCGTTTACTCCACTGCAGTTCATGCTTTGCATGCAGGTGCCTGGTCATGCAGGTTGTGCTCAGGTTCAGAACGTTAATGCCTCGCTTCAGGCTCTGATGGCACAGCGTGCAAACAACTCGGGTCTTGTCGTCAGCACATTGTTTGAAGAAGTGCCATGCCAGGGAACTCCTTGAAGCTGCCTTTGGGGTGCTCGGTCCCAGATGGCGGCAGTCAGTAGCAGGCGGAGTCTCTTGGCGGCGGGTGTTCTGCTTTTGCCCACTGCTCCCTCTTTTGCTACGCTGTTGGCTCGGTCTCACCACTGCCTCTTCCTCCGAACTGTGAAAGTCAGTGGCATGACCTTCATTCCATGTGGGGTCTAGGACCTCATCGTCCCCTGCATCGTCTTCCACCCAGTCTTGATCCCTGACCTCCTGTTCAGTCTGCACACTGCAGAAAGACGCAGCAGTTGGCACCTGTGTTTCGTCATCATCAGAGACATGCTGAGGTGGTATTCCCATGTCCTCATCATCAGGAAACATAAGTGGTTGTGCGTCAGTGCATTCTATGTCTTTCACCGCTGGGGAAGGGCTAGGTGGATGCCCTTGGGAAACCCTGCCAGCGGAGTCTTCAAACAGCATACGAGACTGCTGCATAACTTGAGGCTGAGACAGTTTCCCTGGTATGCATGGGGGTGATGTGATGGGTGGGAGATAATGTGAACGTGCTGGATCCACTGTCGGCCACCCAATTGACTAATGCCTGTACCTGCTCAGGCCTTACCATCCTTAGAACGGCATTGGGCCCCACCATATATCGCTGTAAATTCTGGCGGCTACTGGGACCTGAGGTAGTTGGTACACTAGGACGTGTGGATGTGGCAGAACGGCCACGTCCTCTCCCAGCACCAGAGGGTCCACTAACACCACCACGACCATGTCCACGTCCGCGTCCCTTACTAGATGTTTTCCTCATTGTTATCGTTCACCACAACAACAAAAATATTATTTGGCCCAATGTATTGTATTCAAATTCAGCTGAATATAAATTTGAGGCCTAGTATTTAGGCGCTGGGTGACCGGTATGGATTTAGTGACAGAATTAGACTTGGAAATGCACAATAGCGTGGGAAGTTATTCTGAATGACCCTATGTGCACCTTGAATATTATATACCCTTTTAGGGACAGATTTCAAATAGCTCTGATATAGCAGAAACCACTAAATTATGAAATTGCTAAATTGGGAATTGTATTTCAACCCAGAACAAAAAATGTGCTTTGACGGACACTAAGTAACTTGCCCATCCACAACAGGACAGCGGTAACGACAGATTTAGCGGGATATAAATTTGAGGCCTAGTATTTAGGCGCTGGGTGAACGGTATGGATTTACTAACAGAATTAGACTTGGAAATGCACAGTAGCGTGTGTGTGAAGTTATTCTGAATGACCCTATGTGCACCTTGAATATTATATACCCTTTTAGGGATAGATTTCAAATAGCTCTGATATAGCAGAAACCACTAAATTATGAAATTGCTAAATTGGGAATTGTATTTCAACCCAGAACAAAAAATGTGCTTTGACGGACACTAAATAACTTGCCCATCCACAACAGGACAGCGGTAACGACAGATTTAGCGGGATATAAATTTGAGGCCTAGTATTTAGGCGCTGGGTGACCGGTATAGATTTACTGACAGAATTAGACTTGGAAATGCACAGTAGCGTGTGTGTGAAGTTATTCTGAATGACCCTATGTGCACCTTGAATATTATATACCCTTTTAGGGATAGATTTCAAATAGCTCTGATATAGCAGAAACCACTAAATTATGAAATTGCTAAATTGGGAATTGTATTTCAACCCAGAACAAAAAATGTGCTTTGACGGACACTAAATAACTTGCCCATCCACAACAGGACAGCGGTAACGACAGATTTAGCGGGATATAAATTTGAGGCCTAGTATTTAGGCGCAGGGTGACTGGTATGGATTTACTAACAGAATTAGACTTGGAAATGCATAGTAGCGTGTGTGTGAAGTTATTCTGAATGACCCTATGTGCACCTTGAATATCATATACCCTTTTAGGGATAAATTTCAAATAGCTCTGATATAGCAGAAACCACTAAATTATGAAATTGCTAAATTGGGAATTGTATTTCAACCCAGAACAAAAAATGTGCTTTGACGGACACTAAATAACTTGCCCATCCACAACAGGACAGCGGTAACGGCAGATTTAGCGGGATATAAATTTGAGGCCTAGTATTTAGGCGCTGGGTGACCGGTATGGATTTAGTGACAGAATTAGACTTGGAAATGCACAGTAGCGTGTGTGTGAAGTTATTCTGAATGACCCTATGTGCACCTTGAATATTATATACCCTTTTAGGGATAGATTTCAAATAGCTCTGATATAGCAGAAACCACTAAATTATGAAATTGCTAAATTGGGAATTGTATTTCAACCCAGAACAAAAAATGTGCTTTGACGGACACTAAATAACTTGCCCATCCACAACAGGACAGCGGTAACGACAGATTTAGCGGGATATAAATTTGAGGCCTAGTATTTAGGCGCTGGGTGACCGGTATGGATTTAGTGACAGAATTAGACTTGGAAATGCACAGTAGCGTGTGTGTGTGAAGTTATTCTGAATGACTTTATGTGCACCTTGAATATTATATACCCTTTTAGGGATAGATTTCAAATAGCTCTGATATAGCAGAAACCACAAAATCATGAAATTGCTAAATTTGGAATTGTATTTCAACCCAGAACAAAAAATGTGCTTTAACGGACACTAAATAACTTGCCCAGCCACAACAGTACAGCGGTAATGACAGATTTAGCGGGATATAAATTTGAGGCCTGGTATTTAGGCGCTGGGTGACCGGTATGGATTTAGTGACAGAATTAGACTGGGATATGGCCAAAAAATAACCACACTATTGCTGGTTAAATGCACTTGGTGTGACAGCTTGACCAACCACACTACTGAGGGTTAAATGCACTTGGTGACGGGCGCAGCTTGCCCCTGATGTAGTATATGGCCAAAAAATAAACAGACTATTGCTGGTTAAATGCACCTAGTGTGACAGCTTCACCCTGATGTAGGCTTTAGCCAAAAAACAACCACACCATTGAGGGTTAAATGCACTTGGTCGCAGCTTGGATGCACTTGGTCGCAGCACCGCACAAGACACAAAATGGCCGCCGATCACCCCAGAAAAAAGTGACTGACAAACGGTCTGGGCAGCCTAAAAACAGTGAGCAATTGAATTTCAGCAGCTCAATGATGCACAGCTGCAGATCGATCGATTAATCAAGTCCTTTGGAGGAGTTAATCTGCCTAATCTCGCCCTACTGTCGCAGCCGCAACCTCTCCCTACGCTAATCAGAGCAGAGTGATGGGCGGCGCTATGTGACTCCAGCTTAAATAGAGGCTGGGTCACATGGTTCTCTGGCCAATCACAGCCATGCCAATAGTAGGCATGGCTGTGACGGCCTCTTGGGGCAAGTAGTATGACACTTGTTGATTGGCTGCTTTGCAGCCTTTCAAAAAGCGCCAAGAAAGCGTCACGAAAGCGCCAAGAAAGCGACGAACACCGAACCCGAACCCGGACTTTTACGAAAATGTCCGGGTTCGGGTCCGTGTCACGGACACCCCAAAATTCGGTACGAACCCGAACTATACAGTTCAAGTTCGCTCATCCCTAAATACAACTCTTGAGTCCCAATGACATGCTATTGTTTCCGGGGTCATGAAGAGATTCATGGTGTTTTCATAAACGGATACGTTCTTGTAAAATTGCAACTGGCCAATCAATTTGCTGATCACTATGGTTCAAACTTAGGAAACGTTTTGAGATCACATCTTTTTTGTTGAGGAAGGTGTAGCTAGCTATATGTTTCATCTTTAATGGCTGCTGAGAAATATATTATACACTACAAATTAGTTCTCTTATCAAAAGAGAATTGGAAGGTAGCTACCCTACAAATCAATGTTTGTCCTTGTAACATAATTTAGAGTTATGGCCAAGCCAGTTACTCATCTTTGGGGTTATTGTCCCTCATCAGGGCAAATCAGAGAGAACTGTGCATACTATATCTCCTTATGGAGAGCTCATTGTAAGCATAAGGAGTTTTATAAAGCCATGCAATGTTTTTCTGGGGGAAAAAAAAAGGTTTGTAAATTATTTCTGATTCCAAAAGGGAAAAAAATTCTGCCTCTGATAGTGTTGAGCGAACCCATGGAAGTTCGGGTTCACTTGAGCTTCAGGTCAAAGTTCAGGTTCGGGACCCGTACTTGACCCAAACTTCACTCCGAACCCAGACCCCATTTAAGTTGGGTGTAGGTAAGTCGGCATCTCATGAGGGGTAGTGTCAGTCACATGATGTAGGTCCAATTGGTTGGCCTATGTGTTAGTGTCTCACATGATGTTGTCCTGATCAGGTGTCGTGGATCCGCTGCTTTGCCGTTAACTTTTATGGGATGATCGTAACTTGGTTTAAACTCCCATTGCGATATATTGAAGTTTGGAGACAACGTATTTCCACAAAATGAATAGAAGTTGGTCTTCAGCGGGTAGTCGCTGGATACTTATTGCTAGACGCGTTTCGAGGTAGCAACCTCTTCATAAGCCACCACTGTGCTTTTACATATCTGTGTCGTGCCAGTTGGTGAGTGCCTGACTAATACTATCTATATATCCATTTTACTTATATGATCGGGTGAGTCATACCAGTCAGGGCACCAACCTATAGCGATAGGGGAGGTGAGTCACCAAATACCATTTACTTATAGAATGCTAAATAAAATGTCTACTGAGGGGATAAAAATAAAAATAAAAATCATCTCATCCACTTGATGGCACAGCCGGTATCTTCTTTTCTTCAGGACCTGAAAAAAGGACTTGCGGTGACATCAATGCGCTCACCACATGGTCCTGCTAAATATAGATAGAAGTACCTGCGGTGACATTACTGCGCTCACCATGTCTTGAGCGCGGTGACGTCACTGCAAGTTGTTTTGCAGGTCCTGAAGAAAAGATACCGGCTGCACGATCATGTGGATGAGGTAAGTATTCTTTTATTTTTAACCCCTCAGTAGACATTTTATTTAGCATTCTGTTTTAAGAATGCTATTATTTTCCGTTATAACGGAAAATAATAAAATCACCCGAACACCGAACCCGAACTTCAGTGAAAAAGTCCAGGTTCGGGTCCGGGTAACCGAACTCACAAAGTTCGGTATGAACCTGAACTTTGCAGTTCAGGTTCGCTTAACTCTAGCCTCTGACACATTCTGTTTGACGGCAGCTATTACTGTATATAAGCCAGTTCTTGACCCTTTAAACAAGCTTTAAACATAATTTAGGATTATAGCCAAGCCTGTCACTAAACTGCAGACAGCTCTTTCATGCTAGGCATTCAATGGGTTTTCTGTAACTTTAAGAAGCTTAAAGTTACACCTCTGCATATTGACTTAATATAGAAATGTTCACCACTTTGGAGCCTCTTCTATTAAGCAACTCACATAGAACACTCCTCCCATAATTGTCAGCCATTTATTGGAAGTTGCATTATGTATGCATTTTTTATGTTTAAATCAGCATTAATTTAAATTGTATAATATACAAGAAAACCATTTATTTATTTATTTTATTCCAAACAAAATAGTTAAATAATATTGATGTTGAGAACATTATTGTGACAGTAGTTACTTTGGATATTTTTTTAATTTTTTGCATATTTGGTCAATTTAGACAAACCACTTTATTGGTAAAACATCAGAAAATTCTGTATCTACTGTTCTCCTTCAAAGCATATTGTCTACAATACATGCAATTTCACCTATTTAGTTCCTATTTGGCATTAAAACACCATCAGATAATAGCATTGTTCAGTGAAGCACGTTAAAGTTTTTGCAAATTACTTGTTTCCAACTGGGTTCATTTTCTCCTTCAAGGATTGTTTCACAGGCTAAATGTTAGCAATGAATACATAACAATACTGAATTCTAAGTACAATAAATCATTGTATGCCATGCTGTGTGGCACCTACCACATTTAATCATTTATGTCCAGCTTTTAATATGTCAAATAAACTTCATATTTGTACAAATATTGTAGTAATAATAATGGCTATGCTATATTAAAATTTCATTATTAATGTATTAATATAATGTATGTTAGTCAACTATGTTTTATTAATTGATACATTTTATATTATATAATTTATTAATGTCAATCTCTGCATTAAAGTGAAACTTTTGTTTTAAATAATGTTTCATAATAAACTACCATGTGGGTGTATAAGAGGAATAACACTACTTCTGGTGATTATATGACTGCATTTTCAGCAGTATTTGCTCTGTAATTTCTTTGTAATTCTTATTTTTAAGATCCAAAACCCAAACCCCATTGAAGTCAATGGGGACCCGAATTTTTGAGCACTAAAATGGCTGTAAAAATGTAATGGAAAGGGTTAGAGGGCTGCAAATGGCATCAGAATGTGGTTAAGAGCATGGGTAGTGCTCTTCAAACAAATGTGGATAGGGAAATAACTTTAAATAACATTAAATACATAAAAATAAAAAATATTATAATCTTGATCTAGGAGGACGAGGTCCATATGGAGTAGGAGGTTGAGGAGGCGGTGGATGTGGCGGTGTAGGTGGAAGCGGCGGCGGAGGAGGAGGAAGTAGCCTAAACTGCTTTTTGGTTTTAAATGTATTTTTATTGTTTTAAATTAGGATACACCCCAAAACATTGGGAGATATAACCTGTGATAACCCCCTCCAGTCATGCTAAACACACGTTCAGACAATGCACTGGTTGCAGGGCAGGCCAGCACCTACAAGGCATAAAGGGCAAGCTCAGGCCATGTGCCCAATTTGGAGACCCAGAAGTTGCATGGGCAGTACCATCAATCAGTTTGTGTAGGAGTGTGCACACTTACTGCACCACTATGTCGCAGAATGTTCACGATCCAATTTGATATCTACTTTATAAACTTTTGATGTTCTTTTATGCGCCTCGCATGGTGATCACAGGTGGTGGGGAATCAGGGTTCCAGACCGGAGAGGGAGCCTGAGAAAAGGATACCACATGCAAGGGAGGTCAATGGATGAAATTAAATGTATTAGAGCGGAAATGTGGGACAACGTATTGAAGCATAAGCTTCCAAGTTAAGGAGGGGGTGCGCGGCATTTACCTACTCCCGACTTGGGGAGGTAGTGAAGATAAATAACAATACAGGACTCTTAAGATGCCCTGTTATTGGAATGATTAATAAAAAATTATAACGAATGTCACTGTGGTATTTTTGATTTGTAAATGTTAGCCAGGAGAGGCCCTGCTGCCACTTTGTTGACTATAGATAACTTCTGCCTGATCGCACGTCCCTGTGACGTCCACCATCCATTTGGATATCTTCTCTATCAACTTTCGATGTTCTTTTCTGAGCCTACCATGTTGATCACGGTTATCGGCGAATGAGGGTTCCACGCCGGAGAGGGAGTGTGAGAAAGAAAGACCACATCCAAGAGAGGATTAATTGTTTCACATTAAAAATAATAGAGCGGAAATATGGAACAAAGTATTAAAGAGTAAATGTGGGACAACTTTTTAAAGTTTAAGCATTGAATGAAAGGATGTGTCGCGCATCAATTAATAAAAAAAATCTTAATTTTTATTCCCTGTCAACTATGCAGAGCAGGGATTTCTATTCTGCAAAATTTGAAAAAGGTCACCTGACAATGTAACAGACAATTTGTTTTAAAATTTATGTTCCTGTCACCTATGCAGAGGTGCCCAAGTGACGTCCACCATCCATTTGGATATCTTTTCTATCAACTTCCGATGTTCTTTTCTGAGCCAACCATGTTGATCACGGTTATCGGCGAATCAGGGTTCCACGTCGGAGAGGGAGCGTGAGAAAGAGAGACCATATCCAAGGGAAATAAATGTATTAATTTTTTGGGGGATCGAGCGGAAATAGGGGAAAAGATTTTGAGGCGCAAATGTGGGAAAAATTTGTAAAGCGTAAATGTGGGACAAATTATTGAAGCGCAAATGTGGAACAACTTGTTAAAGTTTAAGCATTGAATGAAAGGTGGTGTGCATCAATTAAAGAAGAATTTTTGAAATTTTATTCCCTGTCACCTATGCAGAGCAGGGGTTTATTCACATCCAAAATTGTAAAATGTCAGCCCAAGAATGTAACAGAAAAATTACAAAAATTTATTAACCTGTCTACTTGGTAGAGCAGGGGTCTATGACAGAAAAATGTTTATTGTCACCAGAAAATGTAAAAGAAAAATTATTGAAATTTATTAAGCTGTCAACTAGGTAGAGGAGGGGTATATTAAACCGAATAGACAATTATAATTTTTTTTTTTTACCTGTCTACTAGGTATAGCAGTGGTACATCACACCCAAAAAGTGGTGAATTTCACCCGAAAATGTAACAGACAATTAAATTATTATTTTTTTACTTGTTTACTAGGTATAGCAGTGGTACATCACACCCGAACATTGTTGAATTTCAACCGAAAATGTAACTGACAATATTTTTTTTCTTTTTACCGATCTAATAGGTATAGCAGTGGTACATCACACCAAAAATTATTGAATTTCAGCCGAAAATGTAACAGACATTTTTTTTTTACCGGTCTAATAGGTATAGCAGTGGTACATTACACCCAAAAATTTGTGAATTTAACCCGAAAATGTAACTGACAATAATATATTAGACAATATAATAGACAATTATAATTTTTTTTTTTAACCTGTCTACTAGGCATAGCAGTGGTACATCACACCCAAAAATTGGTGAATATCATCCAAAAATGTAACTGACAAAGTAGTGAAATGACATAAAATAAAATACGTACAAATAAAAAAGAACAATATGATTTATGAGGTGGAGTTCCATATGGAGTAAGAGTTTAAGGAGGCGGTGGATGTAACGGTGTAGGTAAAAGCAGGGGTGGAGGAGGGCGAGTTAGCCAACACAGTTTTTTTGTTTGAATTTTTATTTTTTTATTAGGGTACACTCCAAAAGAGTGTGAAATATCCAAAATACAAGAATGAGCAATTGCGCTGCAGAATAACAATGGCTGATTAAGGCCGGTATACATGTCTATTCTGCACAAGGTGCGGACAAGTCCTGTAGGATCCATGCCTGGTTCATTTTAATGAATGTGAGCTTGTCCTCATTGGCTTATGGACAGGCGGCTGTGCTTGTCTGTGATGACGCCCCCTGCCATGCTAAACATATGTTCAGATAATACACTGGTTGCAGAGAAGACTAGCACCTCCAAGGCGTAAAGGGCAAGCTCAGGCCATGTGCCCAATTTGGAGACCCAGAAGTTGAAGGGGGAAAACCCGTCATTCAGTATGTGTAGGCGTGAGCCTACATACTGCTACACCATGTTGGTGAAATGCTGCCTCCTGCTAAGACGTTCTATATCGTGCTGGTTGTTGTGGCGTGCTGACAAAGCTTTTCCACATTTCGGCCATGCTAACCCTGCCTTCTGAGGTGCTGGCCCAGCTGTGTTGGCGACCTCTTCCTCGGTCTTCGCCTTGTGCTTCCACTGTGCCCTCGCTGTCAGGTGGGAATGCCACCAGCAGCGAGTCTACCACTGTGCACTTGTACTTGCGCATCTTACGATCAAACTCCAGTGATGGAATTAAGGGCGGTATGTAGTCCTTGTAATGGGGATATAGCAGCATGGTCACCCAGTAATCAGCACAAGTTAGAATGTGTGCAACTCGGCGGTCGTTGCGGAGACACTGCAGCATGTAATCGCTGATGTGTGCCAGGCTGCCCAGAGGTAAAAAAAAAACTGTCCTCTCTGGGAGGTGTATAGTCTGTGTCCTCTGTATCCCCCCAGCCATGCACCAGTGATGGCCATGAGCTGGTCTGGGTGTCACGCTGCTGTGAACATGGATCCTCCTCCTCTATCTCCTCCTCCTTATCCTGGGATAGTTACGCTGAGAACGGCGTTATTGGCAGTGGCCATGTTGGTGGAGTACTAGAAACAGCGCAATAAGGAACACAGGTCTCGCATGGAGGCACAGTCATTGGTGGTGAAGTTGTGCTGTTCAGCAGAGCGACTCACCCGTGTGTTCTGCATCTGAAACTCCACTATCCCCTGCTTCTGCTCGCACTGTCTGGCCAGTATGTGCAAGGTGGAGTTCCACCTTGTGGGCACGTCGCATATGAGGCTGTGAGCGGGAAGGCCGAAGTTACGCTGCAGCGCTGACAGGCGAACAGCAGCAGGGTGAGAACGCCAAAACCGCGCACAGATGGCCTGCACTTTATGCAGCAGCTCTGACATATCGGGGTAATTTTTTATGGAATCTCTGGACCACCAAATTCAGCACATGCGCCAGGCAAGGGATGTACGTCAAACCGGCTAGTCCCAGAGCTGCTATGAGATTTCGCCCATTATCGCACACCGGGCTTGAGGCTCACTGGTACCAACCACTCATCGGTCTGTTGTTCAAGGCCCTTCCACAGCTCCTGCGCGGTGTGGGGTTTGTCCCCCAAATAGATACATTTTAAAACTGCCTGCTGTCGTTTACCCCTGGCTGTGCTGAAGTTGGTGGTGAAGGTGCTACTCTGCTTCCTGATGAGGAAGCGGAGTAGGAGGAGGAAGCAACAGAAGGCAAATTGAAGCGCCCTGCAATCCTCAGTGGTGGAAGGACATGCTCCAAACTTCTAACAGCCTCAGGCCCGGCTGCCATTGCATTTACCCAGTGTGCTGTTATGGAGTTATAACGTCCCTGACCGTGCTTACTGGTCCACGTATCCGTAGTGAGGTGCACCTTGCCACAGATGGCGTTGCGCAATTGCACACCTGATTTTGTCCCCTACTTGGTTGTTCAGGGAAGGGATGACTCACCTGGGAAAGTAGTGGCAGCTGGGCACGACATACTGTGGGACAGCCACCACCATAAGGCCTTTAAAACTACCCATCTCCACCAGACAGAATGACATGCCAGTAATTTAGAAATGCTGGCATTCAGGGCTAGGGATCACGAGTGGGTAGGGGGGTACTTCCTCTTCTGCTTCAGTGTTTGGGAGATGGAGAACTGAACACTTCCGTGGGACATTTTGGAGATGCTTGGTGACCCAGGTGGTGGTGTTGCTGGCAGATCCTCTGTTTGCGGGGTGGCAGATGGAACTGTCACTCTAGAGGTGGATGAAGAGCCAGAGACTGAAGCAGAAGAGGAAGCAGAAGGAGCCAAAGACCTTTCTTGGTTTTTGAGGTGTCTACTCCACTGCAGCTCATGCTTAGCACTCAAATGCCTGGTCATGCACGTTGTGATCAGGTTAAGAACATTTATGCCTTGCTTCAGGCTCTGATTGCCCAGCGTCCAAACCACTTGTGTCTTGTCGTCAGCACATTGTCTGAAGAACTGCCACGCCAGGGAACTTCTTGGAGTTGGCTTTGGTGTGATTGGTCCCTTGTTGCGGTGGGCAGTAGCAGGCATACTGTCTAGAGGACAGCTGCTCCGCTTTTGCACCATGCTCCCTCTTCTCCTGTGCTGGTGGCTCTGTGCGACCACCGCCTCTTCCTCCGAACTACATAGGTCACTCATATGACCTTGATTCCATGTGGGGTCGAGGACCTCATCGTCCTCCACATCAACTTCCCCTAGTCTTCACCCCTGCCTTCCTGGTCGGTCTGCCCACTTTCGAGAGATCCAGCAGTTGACACCTGTGTTTCGTCATCATCCGAGACGTGCAGTGATGGTCCTCCCATGTACTCATCTTGAAATATAAGTGGTTGGGCATCGGTGCACTCAATCTCTTCCACTTCTGGGGCAGAGATAGGTGGATGGCCCTTGGAAACCCTGCTAACAGAGTCATCAAAAAGCAGAAGAGACTGCTGCATGACTTGGGGCTCAGACTGTTTGGCTGATTTGCAAGGGGGTGAGGTGAAAGACTGAAAAACTGGGCTGGACATCAGTTGCAGGTGGCAATTCTGATCTTTCAGCAGGAGACTGGTTGGAAGACAATGTGAAGGAACTGGAGGCACTGTCAGCAATCCAATCTACCATCTCCTGTACTTGTTTATGCCTCACCATTCGTAGAGCCGCATTAGGCCCGACCAAATACCGCTGCAGGTTCTGTCACCTACTCGCACCTGAGGAAGAAGTTTCACTTGTGCGTGTAGCTGGCACAGATCGACCATTTCCTTTCCCTGCAACATGAGCTCCACCAGCAGCACAATGACATGGGCCACATCCCTTTTTTGACGCTCTCCTCATATTTCTCAAATTTAGGATCTTATAGCAGAATAAAACAACAGTATGTACAGAGTGTATCTCACACGTCCTGATCCAGACTAGGCCGCAATTTAAGATTTGTGCCCAAGATGGGTGTTTGTTTAATAGCTGAATAGAACCACAATATGTAAAGGGTGTATCTCACACTCTCTGATCCAGACTAGGCCTCAATTAAATTTGATTGCCGAAAACGGCTTTGCGACCGGACAACCTCTTTAAAGGGAACCTGTCACCGGGATTTTGGGTATAGAGCTGAGGACATGGGTTGCTAGATGGCCGCTATCACATCCGCAATACCCAGTCCCCATAGCTCTGTGTGCTTTTATTGTGTAAAAGAGAACAATTTTATACATATGAAAATTAACCAAGATGAGTCCTATACGTAAGATGAGTCAGGGACAGGACTCATCTCAGGTTAATTTGCATATGTATCAAATCGGTTTTTTTTACACAATAAAAGCACACAGAGCTATAGGCACTGGGTATTGTGGATGTGCTAACGGCCATCTAGCAACCCATGTCCTCAGCTCTATACACAAAATCCGGGTGACATGTTCTCTTTAAGGAACAATAAAATACCAAGCAAACCTAAATAGACACAATGATAGTAGAGCAAAAGCGTTCAAACAAATCATTCATTGTGTCCTTACCCCTTTTGTTTGCCATGATGTACCCGTATGAGGGAAATATATATTTAGCAAGCTCAGATGCTGAGTCCACTCCATACAAGGTGGGTGCTGGCTGTGTTATACAGCTGTTGCCCACTTGCAGCATTTGGGATCAGAGACAACTAACATCCTGACCATTTAACACCTTTTACCTCATAGTGACTGCTGTAAAAACAAAATATAAAAAGACTGGAATTGACCCAAGTTTTTTTTTTTTTTCCCCATTCAGCCACACAATTTTTTAACAGTTTTACAATGCATTCAATGGTGCCAATTAAATAAAAACAAATAAAAACTTGTCCCCCCCCCAAAAAAAAAAAAAAAAAGATTATGGAAAAATTTAAAATGCCTCTTAAAAGGCTGGGAGGTAAAAAACAAAAACATTGTAGCCAAAATTGTTTGGTTTTTAGTTTAATGAAAATAAATCATTATCTTATAATTGAAAGTTGTTCAATGTTCTAACTTAGCTTGTGTTTAATTTTGCACCATTTCAAGACCTCTGTGTGATGTCAGTAGATGAAAACTTTATATTTGATATCCAGAGGTTGTAAACCTATACAGATCTAGACTAGAGATGAGCAAACCTGTCAAGATTTGTTTCGGTTCAGGTTCGCTGAATTTTTTCATAATTTTTAGAAAACTTGCTATGTCTTTTCATTTATTCTTTCAGATTTTTTCCCCTCCCACTCTCCCTTCCCCCAAGCTCTGGAACACAGAAGGGAGCAATAGTAAATTATGTCTGAGTGACACTGACATACATAGCTAGGGGTAAACCCACATTTGACTGCATTATCATATATTGTGTTTAAAAACACACTGGGCTAGTACGTCTAATGCTTTTTTCATATTCCAAAGCAGATGATGTTTAACTTCCTGTCACTTTGGTGGACAGAGGAATATAATTACAGGGGGCACTGTAGGAGGAATTATAAATACTGGGGGCACTTCAGGGTGAACATTATAACAGTAGGGGGCAGTATAAATACTATACATCCATGGGACATTAGGTGTTCTTATTACTACTGGGGGCTCTATAGGAGGAACTTATAGTTCCACATTATTTCTACTAAGAGGACCATGAGAGGTTAATTACCACTGGGGGAAAAATAGGGGGCCTTATTTCTACTGGGGGCTCTATGAGGGTATTATTAATACTGAAGGGCTCTTCTACTAATGGGGGCACTCTTGGGGAGCATTATCCCTGTTGGGGGCACTGTAGGGGCAGTATTACTAATGGGGCATTCTAGAAGGGAATTACTATTGATGGGACTATGAGGAGCACAAATACAATGGGTGCACTCGTATTTCTTCAGGATAGTATTTGGGGGTATTAGGGTGCACAGCGAGCATCAGAATAACACTGTGGGGACTCCAGGTTGGACGATGATGATAGAAATGTGGGGAAGCTAAGATGTCTGTGCGTTACACTCTACAGTGACGATGATGGCTGAGAGAAGTTATACGAACCTAATGGAGAAGATGATGACAGAGAAGATCAGAGGAGACGTCACTTGAAGGCCTTGGATGTGACAGGTACAGTCATGTGAAAAAATTAGGACACCCTTTGAAAGCATGTGGTTTTTTGTAACATTTTTAATAAAAGGTTATTTCATCTCCGTTTCAACAATACAGAGAGATTAAAGTAATCCAACTAAACAAAGAAAACTGAAGAAAAGTCTTTTCAAGATCTTCTGTAAATGTCATTCTACAAAAATGCCTATTCTAACTGAGGAAAAAGATAGGACACCCTCACATGTATTCCCTCTTAAATTGGCTCAGATCTCACACAGGTATATCACACCAGGTGCACATAATTAGTAGATCGTTACTCTGCATGTTGAATGAGGCTTGCCCTATTTAAACCTCAGACATTTAGTTTGGTGTGCTCCTGACTGTTGAAGTGAGAGTGAGCACCATGGTGAGAGCAAAAGAGCTGTCAGAGGACTTCAGAAAAAAGATTGTAGCAGCCTATGAGTCTGGGAAGGGATTTAAAAAGATCTCAAAAGATTTTGAAATCAGCCATTCCACTGTCCGGAAGATAGTCTACAAGTGGAGGGCTTTCAAAACAACTGCCAACATGCCCAGGACTGGTCGCCCCAGCAAGTTCACCCCAAGAGCAGACCGCAAGATGCTAAAAGAGGTCTCCAAAAACCCTAAAGTGTCATCTCGAGAACTACAGCAGGCTCTGGCTACTGTTGATGTAGAAGTACATGCCTCTACAATCAGAAAGAGACTGTACAAGTTTAACTTGCATGGGAGGTGTGCAAGGAGGAAACCTTTGCTTTCCAAGAGAAACATCGAGGCCAGACTGACATTTGCCAGAGATAAAGTTGACAAAGACCAGGACTTCTGGAATAATGTTCTTTGGACAGATGAGTCCAAAATTGAATTTTTTGGACACAACAGCAGAGGACATGTTTGGCGTAAACCAAACACAGCATTCCAAGAAAAGAACCTCATACCAACTGTGAAGCATGGAGGTGGAAGTGTCATGGTTTGGGGCTGCTTTGCTGCAGCAGGACCTGGTCAGCTCACCATCATAGAATCCACGATGAATTCTACTGTGTATCAGAAGGTGCTTGAAGAACATGTGAGACCATCAGTTAGAAAATTAAAGCTGAAGCGGAACTGGACCATGCAACATGACAATGACCCAAAACATACTAGTAAATCAACCAAAGATTGGCTGAAAAAGAAGAAATGGAGAGTCCTGGAATGGCCAAGTCAAAGTCCAGATTTGAATCCCATTGAGATGCTGTAGGGTGACTTGAAAAGGGCTGTACGTGCAAGAAACCCCTCAAACATCTCACAGCTGAAAAAGTTCTGCATTGAGGAGTGGGGTAAAATTTCCTCAGACCGATGTCGAAGACTGGTAGATGGCTACAAGAACCGTCTCACTGCAGTTATTTCAGCCAAAGGAGGTAACACTCGCTATTAGGGGCAAGGGTGTCTTATCTTTTTCCTCAGTTAGAATAGGCATTTTTGTAGAATGACATTTACAGAAGATCTTGAAAAGACTTTTCTTCAGTTTTCTTTGTTTAGTTGGATTACTTTAATCTCTCTGTATTGTTGAAACGGAGATGAAATAACCTTTTATTAAAAATGTTACAAAAAACCACATGCTTTCAAAGGGTGTCCTAATTTTTTCACATGACTGTATGTGCTGCTGTATAGCAAGTACAGCAAAATGTGGTGTGTGGGGGGGGAGACTTAGACAACTGGGCCATATTCATTGGGGCTTGGGCCCCGGATCTTTTGAGACTCTAGCAATGCCCCTGCTGACTGGTAGTGCTGAGACTGCGGCTGTGGCTGTTGACTGCGGCTAATTGCTGAGGCGGCTGGCACTGACTGGTGGTGCTGAGACTGCTGGCACTTTGACTGGTGGCTGTGGCTGGTGGCACTGACTGATGGCCAAGATGACTGACACTGACTGGTGGCTGACACTGCGAGCACTTTGACTGGTGGCTGAGACGGCTGGCACTGACTGGTGGTGCTAAGACTGCGGTTGTGGCTGAGACTGTTGACTGCTGTTAATGCCTGAGATGACTGGCATTGACTGATGGTGCCAAGACTGCTGCACTGTGACTGGTGGCTGGTAGCACTGACTGATGGCTGAGACGACTGGCACTGACTGGTGACTGAGACGACTGGCACTGACTGGTGGCTGAGACTGATGGCACTGTGATTGATGGCTGAGACGGCGGCACTGACTGGTGGCTGAGACCGTGGGCACTGTAACTGGTGGCTGAGATGGCTGGAACTGAATGGTAGTGCTGAGACTGCGGCTGTGACTGAGACTGTTGACTCCGGCTAATTGCTGGCACTGTGACTGGTGGCTGGTGGCACTGACTGATTGATGAGATGGCTGGCACTGACTGATGGCTAAGACGACTGACACTGAGTGGTGGCTGACATTGCGGGCACTGTGACTGGTGGTTGAGATGGCTGGCACTGACTGATGGTGCTGAGACTGCTGGCACTGTGACTGGTGGCTGGTGACACTGACTGATGGCTGATATGACTGGCACTGACTAGTGGCTGAGACTGAGGGAACTGTGACTGGTGGCTGAGACAGCTGGCACTGACTTCTGGCACTGACTGGTGGTGTTGAGACTGCTGGCACTGTGAATGGTGGCTATGGCTGGTGGCACTGTGATGGCTGAGACGTCTGGCACTGACTGATGACTAAGACAACTGAAACTGACTGGTGGCTGAGATGGCTGGCACTGACTGATGGTGCTAAGACTGCTGGCACTGTGACGGGTGGCTGGTGGCACTGACTGTTATTGTGATATGACTGGCACTGACTGGTGGCTGAGACTGCGTGCACTGTGACTGGTGGCTGAGATGGCTGGCACTGACTGGTGGTGCTGAGACTACTAGCACTGTGACTGGTGGCAATCACTGATGGCAGAAATGGCTGGCACTGACTGGTGGTGCTGAGACCACTGGCAGCAACTGGCAGCTGCTGTGTATGTGTCTGACAGGACTGTAATGGCGGAGCTTCTGTTTCATGAAATGGCGGCGCTCAAGCTGACACAGCACACCATAATAACGGCACGCTGCTGTGGGTGGTCCAGGTGGTGTGTGGGGTGGCTTTGATAGGACAGCACTGTTGCTGTAGGCGGTCCAGGAGGCCTGAGGTGCGCCGTGTTTTTATTGGCCGGCGGCTCGCTGATGTGGGTGGTCCGGGGGGCGTGTGGTGCGCTGTGATTATATTGGCCAACGCGCCTTGCACTTCAATAATCGGCACACTTGCACAGACACAGCGCAGGCACACAGGGCTTTTATTAGGTAGGATATAGGTGATTGTCTGTATATCAATAATATTTATGCACTTATTATTATTAGAGATGAGCTAATCAAATCAAAGTGGAATTTGATTTGAATTTCAGGAAAATGCTAACTTCCTTGCACTTCGTGGTAACGAATCACATTTTTTACTAAAATGGCGGCTACATGTGTGAGGACATGGGGCAAGGAACTCTGGGAAGGCGGGCTGATCCATAATGCCATGCATGCAGCCAATCAGCAGCCAGACAGCGGTGTGATGTCAGAGCCTTATAGACACGGTGAACATCTTAAAGTCAGACATTTTCAAGCGTTTTTAGTGCAGGGACAGACATGAGAAGGCGCTAGGGACAGCATTTAGAAAAAACCTCATTATGAAAAAAAGTTTTTTTCTAAGTGCAGGGAAAAGATAGGGAGGAAAGATTTCACAGCATCTTAGTGCAGGGAGAGACATCAGAAAGAGCTAAAAACAGTGCCAGAAAAGCAATTTACAAGTGCAGGGAAAGGATTGGGAGGAATCATTTCACAGCATCTTAGTGCAGGGAGAGATGTCAGAAGGTACTAGGGACAGTGCTAGAAAAGCGATTTACACGTGCAGGGAAAGATTTTTTGGGGATCACAATTGCCATTATACAGCTCTGTCATTAGAGCAATTTGTTTTTGGGCTATGTTGAAAAGCCTTTAGTGGCTTATATCTTTTCAAACAAGAAAAATATATATGCAGTTCACTTCTGCAGTTATGTGTTGAAAGCGCACTTCATTGGTGCACTTATTTGTGGCAAAAGCGTTTAGTTGTCTATTTCATTATAGAAAGTAAAAAAATAAACACTCTTCACTGGTGCAGTTATTTGAGGCAAAAGCGTTTGGTGGCCTATTTTATTATTGAAAGAAAAAAAATATACGCACTTCACTGGTGCAGTTATTTGTGGCAAAATGGTTTAGTGCCCTTTTTCAGTACAGAAAGAAAAATATATTCTCAGTTCACTTCTGCAGTTATATGTGTTGAAAGCCTACAGAAAGAAAAAAATATATGCACTTCACTGGTGCACTTATTTGTGGCAAAAGTGTTTAGTGGCCAATTTCATTATAGAAAGAAAAATATATATATACACTTCACTGGTGCACTTATTTGTGGCAAAAGTGTTTTGTGGCCTATTTCAGTACATAAAGAAAAATATATACACACTTCAATGGTGCATTTTTTTATGCTGAAAGTGTTTACTGGCCTATTTCAGTACAAAACGGAAAATATATTCTCAGTTCACTTCTGCAGTTATATGTTTTGAAAGCATACAGAAGGGATAAAAATATATGCACTTCACTGGAGCACTTATTTGTGGCAAAAGCGTTTAGTGGCCAATTTCATTATAGAAAGAAAAAAATATACAAACTTCACTGGAGCAGTTATTTATGGCAAAACACTTTAGTGGCCTATTTCAGTACAGAAGGAAAAATATTTAAGCACTTCACTGGTACATTTATTTCTGCTGAAAGCGTTTACTGGCCTATTTCAGTACAAAAAGAAAAATATATTCTCAGTTCATGTCGGCGGTTACATGCGTTAAAAGCATGGCTGGGAGTCAGCAGGGTGGCAGCAGTGGGAGGTCAGGAGCCAAACGTGCCCGTGGTAGACCACCTGCTTTGCATCAGCCTACCTGCCGGGAAGTAGTGGTGCATGGGTTCACAGAAGCAGCGGCAGTAGCAGTCTGTCAGTGCGGACTGTTGGGGGGAAAATCACCTACTCTGCGTTGTGGCAGTTTATTGTTAAGCCGCCAGGGGAAATTAACATGGCCATATGAAGAATATGTGGGCAGGAGGTGAAGAGTGGCCAGAGTGCCAATGTTGGCACCACAGCCCTGCGTCAACATAATCAGCATCACCATAGGTGGTATCCTGATCCTGCTACGGCCTTCTTCACACTAGGTCACCTTGCCACTCTGTGGTATGCTCCTCATGCTACTGCTGCTGCTACTGCTATCTCCACACTTGGTCACCTTGCCACTCTGTGGTATCCTGATGCTGCTGCTGCTACTGCCATCTCCACACTATGTCACCTTGCCACTCTGTGGTATCCTCCTGATACTGCTGCTACTCCCATCTCCACACTATGTCACTTTGCCACTCTGTGGTATCCCAATGCTGCTGCTACTGCCATCTCCACACTATGTCACCTTCCACTCTGTGGTATCTTAATGCTGCTGCTGCGACTGCCATCTCCACGCTGTATCACCTTGCCACTCTGTGGTCTCCTGATGCTGCTACTGCCATCTCTACACTAGGTCACCTTGCCACTCCGTGGTATCTTGGTGCTGCTGCTGCCATCTCCAAACTATGTCACCTTGCCACTCTGTGGTATCCTGATTCTGCTGCTGCCATCTCCACACTATGTCACCTTGTCACTCTGTGGTATCCTCCTTAAGCTGCTTCTGTTGCTACCTCCACTCTATGTCACTTTGCCACTCTTTGGTATCCTGATGCTGCTGCTGCTGCTACTGCCATCTCCACACTATGTAACCTTGCCACTCTGTGGTATATTGATGCTGCTGCTGCGACTGCCATCTCCACACTGTATCACCTTGCCACTCTGTGGTCTTCTGATGCTGCTGCTGTTACTACCATCTCCACACTAGGTCACCTTGCCACTCTGTGGTATCCTGGTGCTGCAGCTGCTGCCATCTCCAAACTATGTCATTTTGCCACTCTGTGGTATCCTGATGCTGCAGCTGCTACTGCCATCTCCACACTATGTCACCTTACCACTCTGTGGTATCCGGATGCTGCTACAGCCATCTCCACACTATGTCACCTTTTTAAGCTTCTGCTATCGCCACCTCCAGACTCTGTCATTGTGCCACTCTGTGGTCTCCTTCTGATGCTGCTTCTGCCACCTCCACACTCTGTCATTGGGCCACTCTGTGGTCTCCTCATGCTGCTTCCACCTCGTCAACATGTCATGTCAACATGTCATAAGTCCAGGGAAATTGAGATGCCCAACGGATTCTGTCTGTGTAGCAGCTGTAAGGCCTGTATGGTCACATTGAGTATTGGCTTATGATTTGGTAACCAAAAGCAGGAGTGGGTAGAAAATACAGAATGAGGTGATGGCTTATTTAATATCCCAGTCATGTCTCAAGGCTTATTTTAAGAGCTGAACATTGACTTATAGGATAGCTGCCTTACATCTGGTGGCATTAGAGGCAGAGCTTGTTACAAGCTCATTTGCATCCCTTCCCTCCCAGAATTCCAGAGGAGCATGTATGGCCTATAAGTCTCCCCACACTGATTAAGGTGCTCTCTCCCTAAGGAGAGTTAGATCCCCCCCTGACCCGGACACAGGCCTCTCAACCAGTTAAGCCAGTACTCTCTGCTCTGCACTAATGAGGGGCAATCACCCCAAAACAGCTATCTGTAGCTGAGGTGCTGGCTTATTTAATATCCAAGTCATATCTCAAGTCTTATTCTAAGAGCTGAACATTGACTTATAGGATAGCTACCTTACATCTGGTGGCATTAGAGGCAGAGCTTGTTAAGAGCTCATTTGCATCCCCTCCAAAAACACAGAAGACATGCAAATATTCAATTTTGCTTTTTTGCATTTGAAATACTGATGGGTTATTGAGCAAATGCTGACCGAGTAAAGGCGAATGCGCCACAGACAGGATCCATTTTTTGTGGGTTATAGTTCTTATGCAACAGAGGTAGGGCAAATTAATCAGTGACATCAACACAAACTTACTGCTGACATCCTCTCCACTCTGTCAGGGTGGCTCTACTTGTATACACATTTAATAGAACAGGTTCTGTAGACATCTACTATATGTGGAATCAGCTAGCAACGGTGTAAAGAGTGCACTTCTTCTTGGCGCTAACATCAACCTGTAAGTCTGACTGAGTAAATTGGTGCCACACCAGTTTCATTGGTACAGTAATATATATATACCGCTTAATAATTTGGAAACCCCCCCCCCCCAAAAAAAAAAAATATACATGACCATGTGAAAAATGAATGTACATAAACAGATGATTGAGGCTTGATGCTCAATTTCTCATTAAAACACACAGGTAGATTCCAGTTTTTTCTTGTGTCTTGTAGTAAATATATATATATATATATATATATATATAAAGAGACAGTGTCTTTCAACATGGTTGTTTAAGAAATGAGAAGTAACTCATTGCACCAGTTGGGGTTAAATAACTTATTGCCAGCTGAAAGATAATCGCCCATGCAGTAATTATCCAATAGGCATAACTATTTGCTTAGTTAAATCCAGGTTGCAACTTTTTTGTTGGACAGGCAGTGTACATATATACACATGTGATTTCTGCAGCAATACTCACAGTGTGGCAGCAATCTACCTGTGTGTATTAAGTTAAAATTGAGCTTAAAACTTCAGTCTTCCATTTATGTATTTTTAGTTTCCACACGGTAGCAATTTAAAGTTGTTTTGGGAGGTTCCATTTAATTAAGTTGCATATATACATCACTACTGCAGCAATGCCCACAGTGTGGCAGTGATGTACTTGTATGTGTTAAGTTGAAATTGAGCTTTAAACATCAATCATCCATTTATGTATATTGAGCTTTCACAGGGTCACAATAAATTTTTTGGGGGGGATTGTTAAATGTAATTAAGCCAGCATATATATGTTATTACTACAAGACATAAGATATAGCAGCACTCTACCTGTGTGTATTAACGAGAAATTGAACATCAAGCCTCAATTGTCAGTTTACGTGTATTCAGTTTCCACATGGTCGCAATTAATTTTATTTTTTCAGGAGTTCCATTTAATTAAGCTGTGTATATATATATATATATATATATATATATATATATATATATATATGTCATTACTGCAGCAATACCCATAGTTTGGCAATAAACTTGATTGATTCAGGCCGAACTGGATGGACAAATGTCTTTTTTCGGCCTTATATACTATGTTACTATGATTCATTTATGACTGTCCCTGATTGATTTTTCATTCTCTCTAGTGATGGCCAGTTTGCCGTGTTTGCCCGCGAACACATGCGGGCTGCCATCTTAACTCACAAGTCTGGCGATGCACAGGTAAGTCCTTACCTGTGCCTGTGCTGGGAGCCAGTCTGAAACTAATGTGGTCACTGGGAGCAGGCAGTTCAGAGAACAGCCCAATGAAGGCCCATGGTGGCTGTTCTCGGAACTGCCTGCTCCTAGTGACTGCATTTGTTTCAGACCGGCTCGCGCACAGGCACAGGTAAGGGCTTACCTGTGGATCGCTGGACTTGTGAGTTAAGATGGCAGCCTGCATGTGTTCCTGGGCTAACATGGAGAAATGACCATCACTGATTCTCTCTACCTAAGCTCATTGTCTTGGCCTGATGCTATAAGACCCATGCACCCTTATTCACACCCCAGCACAGAATGGCATTCTGCTTGTTTTGCTAGGGCACCTCCCTGCCTTCTGTAGAATTAATTCGATCATCCAGGCTGTCTGTCAGGGAAAGCCCTCTTCCCCACTTCCTCTCAGGGTCATGTGAGAACCCTTCCTCCCTATTGTTTTTTTTTTCAGGGAGTAGAGCCACCAAAATTTACGCGGAAAGATTTGAGTTTGTCTTCTGCCCAAAAAAAGCAAAGAGCACAGGTTTGCTCATCTTTAATGTAGAACTTCTCACAGCTTAAAACTGAATACAGTTATAAGGTTGATAGAATTGCTGCTGAACTAAGCACAGTGGCAGCACAAATCTACCAACACAATAATGAAAATATCAGAGCAACACTATTCATATTTATTGACACTTATCTAAATTAGACAAATATTAGACAGTAACAAATGCTTGTCTTATTCATTAAAAAGAGGAGAGAGTCTAATTTGGATCATTAACCCCTTAAGGACCCTTGCCGTTCATGTACGTCACAGCTGAATGTGACTTAAGGACCAGCCACATACATGTATGGCAGGCTGATCAGGTGGGCGCAGGAGCTGCGCCCGCCCGATCAGCGGCACAGACCCAGCAGTCACTGACAGCTGGATTCCTGCTGCATATGCCGGCATTGGTGAATACACTGACATGCAGAGCATTTGCGGAGGTTTCGGGTGCCCTCCGCATCTACATCGGGTCCCCACGCTGCAGTGGTGGGGACCCAATGGCAGAGAAGGCAAGCCCGATGCCTTCCAAAGGCATCGGGACTTGCCTCCTCCGGAAGCCTGTGAGATCCAGCCCTTAGATTGGGTCTCACAGGCAGGCTGTTAGAAAAAAGGCTGACAGCCAATGCTTTGCAATACAGGTTGTATTGTAATGCATTGCAGAGGGGATCAGACCCCAGAAGTTGAAGACCCATAGTGGGACAAAAATAAAATGTAAAAAAAAAGTAAAAAAAAGTGTTTTTCATAATAAAAAATCAAGTTTCAAGTAAAAAATAAATCACAAAATAAAACATAAAAAAGAAAAACAGACATATTGGATATTGGATAAACAGTCACCTCATTCCACCAAAAATAAACCCCTACATAAAACAATCAGTCCAAAAAAAAAAAAAAAAAAACTATGGCTCTCAGAATATGGAGACACTAAAACATATATTTTTTTTTTCAAAAATGCTATTATTTAGTTAAAGGGGTTCTGCACTTTGTTTTAACTGATGATCTATCCTCTGGATAGATCATCAGCTTCTGATTGGCGGGGGTCCAACACCCCGCACGATCAGCTGTTTGAGAAGGCAGCGGCGCTCCAGCAGCGCTGCGGCCTTCTCACTGTTTACCACCAGCCCACTGACGTCATGACTAGTATCAACTAGCGTGGGCGGGGCTAAGCTCCATTCAAGTGAACAGAGCTTGGCCCCGCCCACGCTAGTTGATACTAGTCGTGACATCACTGGGCCAGCGGTAAACAGTGAAAAGGCCGGGCTGGAGCGCCGCTGCCTTCTCAAACAGCTGATTGCGCGGGGTCCCGGGTGTCGGACCCCCGCCGATCAGAAGCTGATGATCTATCCAGAGGATAGATCATCAGTTAAAACAAAGTGCAGAACCCCTTTATAGGTGAAAAAAAATAAAAAAGTTGACATATTAGGTATCACCATGTCCATAACAATCAAGTCTATTTAAAAAATATATATATATATTTTAGAAAAACTGTGTCAAAAAAGTTATTTTTTGTCATCTTACAAAAAGTGTAATACCAAGCTATCAAAACATCATACACACTGCAAAATGGTACCAAACAAACCACCATCTCATGCCGCAAAAAATGAGACCCTATATAAGACAGTCGCCCAAAAAGTAAAAAAGCTGCGGCACTCAGAATATGGAGACACTGAAAAATGATTATTTTTGTTTAAAAAATGCATTTATTGTGTAAAACATAGATAAATTACAAAAGTAGACATATCAGATATTGCAGAATCCATAACAACCTGCTGTATAAAAATATCACATAACCTAACTGCTCAGCTGAACACCGTAAAAATAAAAAATAAAAAATGTGTCAAAAGCCATTTTTTTCACCTTATATCACGAAAAGTGTAATACTAAGCGATCAAAAAGTCATAAACACCCTAAAATAGTAAAAATCTAAGCGATATCTCATACCAAAATAAATGAGCCCCTACATAATATACCCAAAAAAATACAAAATAAACTATGGCTTTCAGAATATGGAGGCACTAAAAAATCACAGCTTTAAGCCGAATGCACACGGCCGTGTTCCGCGGCTGAGAGCGGTCCGTGGTATGCCGGTCTGGATAACTGTTCAGAGCAGGAGGGCACGGCGTCATTGGTTTTTGCTTTATTTCCTAGTTATCAGCAATGTCTCCTGCGATGTCATTCCCTTGTCCTCCCTTTGTCTCTTTGCCTTGCCTTTCCTCACCTGTTGTCTGTGAGTTTGGTGTGATATTTGTATGTCATTTTGTGTTCCATGTCTGGTCAGTGTGGTGTTTGTGATCAGCATGGTTGTTTGACATTTCCAATGTTTGTCTGTTGTGTCCTCCGGAAGGGGGTCTCCTGGTTCCCAGGAGGGGGGACCAAAAGTCTAGTCTGTGAACTGTTGCTGGAGTGCTGGTTCCTGTGTGTCAGTCAGTATGCACTGCATCCGTTTGGTGTTTGGATTGCAGTGAGTTTGTATGGGTTCCAGTTTATCTCTGTGTTCTTCTTTGGTGCTTTCCAGCAGCTACGGCAGGTAAGACACCAAGTATTCTGTTGTTCATGGTTCAGTTCTTGATTCAGTGGTTTCTTGCCACTGGATACTTACCTGCCGTTCCACTTGGCTTCCTCTCCTTGCTGTTAGGCCTGCAGAGACTCCTGCTCTTTCGTGACTTAGAAGAGCAGGTCATCTCTGACCCTGACCTTACTCATCCAGGGATTGCTAGGGTCAGTGGAGCCCAGGATACGGAGTATGAGCCCCCCTACCATTAAGGCCAGATCATACAGTTAGGAGGTCAGGGATAGGATGAGGGTTGTGCTAGGATGTTTCCTATTCCCTTATCCATGGTTTCTGGCATGATGGCATCCTATTTATCCTTGACATTGTACGGTGGGGGGCTTCCCCCACTCCCCACCTTGACATTACCTCATAAAAAGTGTAATATAGGGCAACCAAATTTCATATGTACCCTAAAATAGTACCAACAAAACTTCTACCTTATCCTGTAGTTCCCAAAATTGGGTCACTTTTTTGGTGCACTCAAGGGGTGCATCGGGGGTCTTCAAATGTCATGATATGGCAATATAAAATTATCCCAGTGAAATCTGCCTTCCACAAACCATATGGCATTCCTTTCCTTTGGGGCCCTGCCGTGTGCCCGTGCAGCAGTTTACAACCACATATGGGCCGTTTCTGTAAACCGCAGAATCAGGATAATAAATGTTGAGTTTTGTTTGGCTGTTAACCCTTGCTTTGTTACTGGAAAAAAAATATTTAAATGGAAAATCTGTCAAAAAAGTGAAATTCTGACATTTCATCTCCATTTTCCTTTAATTCTTGTAGAACATCTAAAGGGTAAAGAAAGTTCGTAAAATCAGTTTTGAATACCTTGAGGGGTGTAGTTTCTAAAATGGGTGGTTTATATTATGTAAGCCCCACAGTAACTTCATAAGGCCTCTTTCATATGGGCGTCATGGTTTTGGGCCGGATAAGATACGGGTGCATCGCGGGAAAATGCGCGATTTTTCCAAGCCAGTGCAAAACATTTTAATGCGTTTTGAACGCGAGTGAGAAAAATCTGCATGTTTGGTACCCATGGTTAGGTGTTGTGTAGATTGTATTATTTTACCTTATAACATGGTTATAAGGGAAAATAATAGCATTTTTAATACAGAATGCATAGTACAATAGGGCTGGGGGGGTTAAAAAATAAAAAATAATTTAACTCACGTGCAGCCCAGCTTCTCTTCTTTCTTCAGGACCTGGGTAAAGGACCTTTGATGACATCACTGTGTCCATCACATGGTCCATCACATGATCCATCACCATGGTCGGATCATGTGATGAGCGCAGTGACATCACCACGGGTCCTTTTTCTACTGCACAGCAAAGATGAAGACAGAAGAGAAGCTGGGCTGTGCAAACAAGTGGATTAAGGTGAGTTACATTTTTATTTTATTTTTTAAACCCCTCCAGCCCTATTTTATTAAGCATTCTATATTAAGAATGCTATTATTTTCCCTTATAACCATGTTATAAGGTAAAATAATAATGATCGGGTCCCCATCCCGATCGTCTCCTAGCAACCGTGCGTGAAAATCACACCCCATCCGCACTTGCTTGCGGATGCTTGCGATTTTCACACAGCCCCATTCACATCTATGGGGCCTGTGTTGCATGAAAAACACACAAAATAGAGCATGCTGCGATTTTCACGCAAAGCACAAGTGATGCGTGAAAATCACCGCTCATGTGCACAGCCCCATAGAAATGAATGGGTCCGGATTCAGTGTGGGTGCAATGCGTTAACTTCACA
Organism: Bufo gargarizans; assembly: GCF_014858855.1. Classification (NCBI taxonomy): domain Eukaryota; kingdom Metazoa; phylum Chordata; class Amphibia; order Anura; family Bufonidae; genus Bufo; species Bufo gargarizans. Next base: position 136,888,231 of record NC_058082.1, on the reverse strand, counting down.
CATAGCACCAGCACGGAAATCTCACCCATGTGAAAGAGGCCTAACTAAACTGGTCCTTAAAAAAGTTGGTTTTGAAATTTCAAGATTTGCTTCTAAACTTAAAAAGTATTTTAACATCCCAAAAAAAAGAAAATGTAATTTACAAAATCATCCAAACATGAAGTAGACATATGGGAAATGTAAGGTAATAACTATTTTAGGAGGTATCACTATGTTTAAAAAGCAGAAAAATGGATTTTTGGTCAATTTGGTATTTTTTTATAAATAAAAATTAATTATTTTGACTCAAGTTTACCACTGTTAAGAAGTACAATGTGTGACGAGAAAGTAAACTCAGAATGGCTTGGATAAGTTAAAGCATTTTTAAGTTCTCACCAAATAAAGTGACAGATGTCAAAAAATGGTCTGGTCCTTAAGGTGAAAAATGGCAGGGTCCTGGAGCAGTTAAACTTTACAAGTTCAGAAATAAACACAAACTATACAAACATACGGATACAAAAGAATTGGAGCACGAAAATAAAGAGTTCACAACATTCTAAAGCCTCTTCACCAAACATTAAAATACTATTATATTTTTAAGAGGATTTAGTAGCAGCTGCGTATGGAAATTTCTTATAAACTAGGTCATTATAAACAAAAAGTATTGATTATAAAAAAATATTTTGTGCTCATTTTTATATTTTGGACAGAAAAACGGCAAACATTTTTCTCCAAGCATTTCTTTTTTAATGTTGGAATGCAAGATTTCATTGCATCTTTTGTAATATTAACATAAAAGTATTCTTCAAACATTATATTTTTTACATTCCAGTCTGATCCTTGTAATAATTAATGAACCTGATGAAAGTATTGAAGGTTGTATAATTAGGAAAATAATTGCAGCTCAGCTTGATTTAAAGGGGCTGCACAAATGATCCTAAAATTCCCACAATGCCACTAAATACCTTAAAATAAAAATAAAAAACATTTTATACTCACCTCTTTCTCCACTGCCATTCCCTATCAAATAGGTATACAACACTAGTGTTGAGCGCGAATATTCGTATTAAGAATTTTTATCGCGAATATCGGCACTTCGAGAATTTGTGAATATTTAGAATATAGTGCTATATATTCGTAATGGCAAATATTCATTTTTTTATTATTTTTTTAACACAGTACACATCAGGTGATCATCCCTCCCTTATTCTAGCTTGTGGGCCAATGAGAAGGCTTTGTCACAGCTTAGCAATATCCCTAGCAACCAATAGAAAAGCTGCCTACCCTATCACTATATAAATTAAGACACTCCCCAGCAGGCATTTTGTGGAGTTTCATGTGTGAGAGAGAGGAGCTTGAATACTGTGCTGTGCTTTGTCAAATTGCATTCCAAATCGCGTATAAATATTCCTGATAGTTAGTGTTAGATAGTAATAGGGAATTGTGCAGCTGAACAGCTGATAGGGTCCAGTGCAGGGTGCAGTGTAGCTTATAGCGATAGTTAGCTGAAATATATCATCCAGATAGTTAGTGTTAGATAGTGTAGGTTATATAGAAAATTTCTCTGCTGTCCATGCATACGTGCTACAGAAATAGTTCTGTGATGTCACAACAATACTAAGTTCAACAATCAGTATTATGTTGTCAGACCTGATTAACCACCTCCGGACCGCCTAACGCACATGTGCGTTCCGGAGGTGGCAGCGCTGCGCACAGTCACGCATATACGCGCCATCTCGCGAGACGCGAGATGACGCGAATATGCGCGCGCGCATGCGCAGTTCGCGCCGGCATTTCGCACAGCAGTATTTCGTCAGCAACCTGCCAGCCAATGATCGTGGCTGGCAGGTTGCTGATTTTTTAAAAATCCAATCAAAGTGCCAGATAGCAGATCATATTTGTAAATATGATCTGTTATATGGCTGCCTGCTCCTCTGCTGGTTCTTTTCGTCGGTTGGATCCAGCAGAGGAGCAGGCTTCACAGTGAGTACACCAACACTACACTATAGCCCCTGATCACCCCCCTGAACCCCAATTAACCCTTTGATCACCCCTTTGATCACCCCTGTCAATCACAAGTGAAAAGAAAAAAGTGATCAGTGCAAACTGTCACTTTTTTTTTTCACTGTTATTGACCGTTAGGTTTTAGGTATAGTTTAGGTCCCTTGGTTAGGTAGTTAGCGATCAGTTAGCGCCCAGCCCACCGCACCGCAGTCCGTTATTCGCTGATTAGCGTATCGCTAATCAGCATTTGTACTTTTATAGTATCTGGAAGTGATCAAAACTGATCACGGTCAGATCTATAATTGTATTAGTGTCACTTTAGTTCGCCCTCCACCCAAAACGCAGTGTTTGCCCGATCAGGCCTGATCGGTCGCCCACACGTGCGTTCGCCCACACCCGCCCCACCGCAGTGACAAAAAAAAAAATTTTTTTTGATCACTGCACATTCACTTTACACGCACTGCGGCGATATTTTTTATCAACCGCAGCGGCCTCCGGTACTTCGCTAGCCTCCCCTTTGTAAGACAGGCTTGCTTTTTTTTTCTTGGGTAGTCTCAGGGAATACCCCTAAATTTAGTTGCCCACATGTCTAACAGGGGGTATTCCTCTGAAGAGGCCTACAGGCTTCTGACCCAGTCGGATGAGGAGTGGGAACCCTCATCTGATGAATCCAGCGGGTCAGAATACGAACCTGTAGAAAGCAGTGGCTCTCTGACCCAAAGTTCGGACGAGGAGGCTGAGGTCCCTGATACCACCAGGCGTACCCGGCCCCGTGTCGCTAGACCGCAGGTTGCGCAGGATCCGCTTCAAGAGCAGCAGAGTGGGGCTGGTGCTGTCGGATTACGTGGTGAGGCATACACCAGCAGCCCAGCCCTCCCTGGACCTAGTACCAGCACTGCCGTACAACCTGGTGAAGTAGCGAGCACCAGAAGGGCAGTTGAAGCTGGTACGGTGGCACGTGCAGTAGTGACCCCGTCGCAGCCACCGCAAAGACGTGCCCGTAGAGCCCCTAGAATCCCAGAGGTGCTGGCAAACCCTGATTGGCAGTCCCCAACTTCAGCCGCACCTGTAGTTTTCCCTTTCACTGCCCAGTCTGGAGTTCGGGTTGAGACGGCTCAGATCGGTTCGGCCCTGGGATTTTTTTAGCTGTTCTTGACTGCGGAGCTTTTAGACATAGTTGTGGCCGAAACAAACAGGTATGCCACACAATTTATCACCGCTAACCCGGGAAGCTTTTATGCCCAGCCTTTCCGGTGGAAACCAGTCCAAGTTTCCGAACTTAAAACTTTTCTGGGCCTCCTCCTCAACATGGACCTGACAAAAAAGCATGAATTGCGGTCATATTGGTCCACGAATCCGATTCATCACATGCCCATGTTCTCTGCTGCCATGTCCAGGGCACGTTTTGAGGCCATCCTGCGGTTCCTGCACTTTAGCGACAACACCACCTCCCGTCCCAGAGGCCACCCAGCTTTTGACCGGCTCCACAAAATTCGGCCCCTCATAGACCATTTCAACCAGAAATTTGCAGATATTTATACCCCAGAGCAAAACATCTGCATAGACGAGTCCCTGATACATTTTACCGGGCGCCTTGGCTTCAAACAATACATCCCAAGCAAGCGCGCCCGGTATGGGGTCAAATTGTATAAGCTCTGTGAAAGGGCCACAGGCTATACCCACAAATTTCGGGTCTATGAGGGAAAAGATCAGACCCTGGAGCCGGTCGGTTGCCCTGACTACCTGGGGAGCAGTGGGAAGACAGTTTGGGACTTGGTGTCACCCTTATTCGGCAAGGGGTACCATCTTTATGTGGACAATTTTTACACAAGTGTGGCCCTCTTTAGGCATTTGTTTCTAGAACGGATTGGCGCCTGTGGTACCGCGCGAACTAGTCGCGCGGGCTTCCCCCAACGGCTCGTTACCACCCGTCTTGCAAGGGGGCAGAGGGCCGCACTGTGTAACGAAGAACTGCTCGCGGTGAAATGGAGAGACAAGCGTGACGTTTACATGCTCTCCTCCATTCACGCAGACACGACAATACAAATTGAGCGAGCAACCCGTGTCATTGAAAAGCCCCTCTCAGTCCACGACTATAACCTCCACATGGGAGGGGTCGACTTCAATGACCAGATGTTGTCTCCGTATTTAGTTTCCCGACGCACCAGACGCTGGTATAAGAAGGTGTCTGTATATTTAATTCAATTGGCTCTGTGCAATAGTTTTGTTCTCTACAGTAAGGCTGGGAGAACTGGATCCTTCCTCAAATTTCAGGAAGAGATCATCGAGAACCTCCTGTATCCAGGAGGTTCCGTGGCCCCAACCACCACTGTAGTTAGCCGTCTACACGAGCGACATTTCCCCAATGTCGTTCCTGGTACCTCAACCCAACAGTCACCCCGAAAAAGATGTCGTGTCTGTAGCAGGAGTGGAATAAGGCGTGACACCCGCTATTTCTGTCCTGACTGTCCGGACCACCCTGCCCTATGCTTTGGAGAGTGTTTCCGGAAGTACCACTCACAGGTACACTATTAGCATAGGGATCATCTCACCAGGACAGGCACACAGGGCTATTAGGGCCCATTCACTCACTGCTGCTGCAAACGTCTCCTTTCACATGGGACAAAGTGCATAACGCACTTCGCCACATCTTTGGGCGATTTGCGCTTTGCACATTGACCCATGGGGAAGGAGAGGTTTGTTCTATAAAGGTAAAAAAACAAAAAAAAAAACAGGTAAGCAAACAGGTTAATGTTTAGTTCCAAAAGTTAAAGTTACATGTTCTGTTCCAAAGTTAATAAAATTATTGCGTTGTGGCCTGGTTTTTTCTTTTTTTTTTTTTTTTGTTTTTTTACCTTCCAGGTGGACCAACCGATCTACTAGCTGCAGCACCGATGTGCATTCTGACAGAAGCATTGCGCTGCTGTCAGATTACACGCAAGTCGGTGTATGCGGCGCTGCAAGACGGGATTTTCTCCTCTGCAGTGACAGATACGTTTGCCGAGGCATACGAGCTGAGGAGGAGGCGGCGTTCCTATACTTTGGCAAACACTTTGTATATATATATATATAAAAAAAAAAATCCCGCCAATGATTTATTCATCCACATCGATTGATGCGAATGGAGAAATCTGGTTTGCCAGGGCATACGAGCTAAGTGGTTATGGATGTAGGGCGGAGCTCCTATGTCCTGGCAGATGCCTTTCCCCTCCATTTTTTTTTTTGGCAGAGATTTTTTCATCCACATTGATCGATGCGAATGAAGAAATCTGTGCCGTTCATTTTTTTCTTTCAGCCCAGAGGCTGAACGGAAAAAAAAATCTCATTACCTGTATGCTCAATATAAGGAGAATAGCAGAAACTCCTAATGCTGGCCATACATGTAATGATTGCGGAGACCCTCAAATGCCAGGGCAGTACAAACACCCCACAACTGACCCCATTTTGGAAAGAAGACACCCCAAGGTATTTGCTGAGGGGCATATTGAGTCCATGAAAGATTTAAATTTTTGTCCTAAGTTAGCGGAAAGTGAGACTTTGTGAGAAAAAACAAAAAAAAATCAATTTCCGCTAACTTATGCGAAAAAAAAAAAAATTCTATGAACTTGCCAGGCCCCTCATTGGATACCTTGGGGTGTCTTCTTTCCAAAGTGGGGTCACATGTGGGGTATTTATACTGCCCTGGCTTTTTAGGGGCCCTAAAGCGTGAGAAGAAGTCTGGGATCCAAATGTCTAAAAATGCCCTCCTAAAAGGAATTTGGGCACCTTTGCGCATCTAGGCTGCAAAAAAGTGTGACACATCTGGTATCGCCGTACTCAGAAGAAGTTGGGGAATGTGTTTTGGGGTGTCATTTTACATATACCCATGCTGGGTGAGATAAATATCTTGGTCAAATGCCAACTTTGTATAAAAAAATGGGAAAAGTTGTCTTTTGCCAACATATTTCTCTCACCCAGCATGGGTATATGTAAAATGGCACCCCAAAACACATTCCCCAACTTCTCCTGAGTACGGCGATACCAGATGTGTGACACTTTTTTGATGCCAAGGTGGGCAAAGGGGCACATATTCCAAAGTGCACCTTTCGGATTTTGCAGGCCATTTTTTACACATTTTGATTGCAAAGTACTTCTCACACATATGGGCCCCTAAATTGCCAGGGCAGTATAACTACCCCACAAGTGACCCCATTTTGGAAAGAAGACACCCCAAGGTATTCTGTGAGGGGCATGGTGAGTTCCTAGAATTTTTTATTTTTTGTCGCAAGTTAGTGGAATATGAGACTTTGTAAGAAAAAAAAACAAAAAAAAAAACATCATCATTTTCCGCTAACTTGTGACAAAAAAAAATAATTCTAGGAACTCGCAGTGCCCCTCACGGAATACCTTAGGGTGTCTTCTTTCCAAAATGGGGTCACTTGTGGCGTAGTTATACTGCCCTGGCAATTTAGGGGCCCATATGTGTGAGAAGAACTTTGCAATCAAAATGTGTAAATAATGGCCTGCAAAATCCGAAAGGTGCACTTTGGAATATGTGCCCCTTTGCCCACCTTGGCAGCAAAAAAATGTGACACATCTGGTATCGCCGTACTCAGGAGAAGTTGGGGAATGTGTTTTGGGGTGTCATTTTACATATACCCATGCTGGGTGAGAAAAATATCTTGGTCAAATGCCAACTTTGTATAAAAAAATGGGAAAAGTTGTCTTTTGCCAAGATATTTCTCTCACCCAGCATGGGTATATGTAAAATGACACCCCAAAACACATTCCTCAACTTCTCCTGAGTACGGCGATACCAGATGTGTGACACTTTTTTGATGCCAAGGTGGGCAAAGGGGCGCATATTCCAAAGTGCACCTTTCGGATTTCACCGGTCATTTTTTACAGATTTTGATTGCAAAGTACTTCTCACACATATGGGCCCCTAAATTGCCAGGGCAGTATAACTACGCCACAAGTGACCCCATTTTGGAAAGAAGACACCCCAAGGTATTCCGTGAGGGGCATGGCGAGTTCCTAGAATTTTTTATTTTTTGTCGCAAGTTAGTGGAATATGAGACTTTGTAAGTAGAGTTGAGCGAACACCTGGATGTTCGGGTTCGAGAAGTTAGGCCGAACATCCCGGAAATGTTCGGGTTCGGGATCCGAACCCGATCCGAACTTCGTCCCGAACCCGAACCCCATTGAAGTCAATGGGGACCCAAACTTTTCGGCACTAAAAAGGCTGTAAAACAGCCCAGGAAAGAGCTAGAGGGCTGCAAAAGGCAGCAACATGTAGGTAAATCCCCTGCAAACAAATGTGGATAGGGAAATGAATTAAATTAAAAATTAAATAAATAAAAATTAACCAAAATCAATTGGAGAGAGGTTCCATAGCAGAGAATCTGGCTTCCCGTCACCCACCACTGGAACAGTCCATTCTCAGATATTTAGGCCCCGGCACCCAGGCAGAGGAGAGAGGTCCCGTAACAGAGAATCTGTCTTCATGTCAGCAGAGAATTAGTCTGCATGTCATAGCAGAGAATGAGGCTTCACGTCAGCCACCACTGCAACAGTCCATTGGCATATATTTAGGCCCAGCACACACACAGGCAGAGGAGAGAGGTCCCGTAACAGAGAATCTGTCTTCATGTCAGCAGAGAATTAGTCTGCATGTCATAGCAGAGAATGAGGCTTCACGTCAGCCACCACTGCAACAGTCCATTGGCATATATTTAGGCCCAGCACACACACAGGCAGAGGAGAGAGGTCCCGTAACAGATAATCTGGCTTCATGTCAGCAGAGAATCAGTCTGCATGTCATAGCAGAGAATGAGGCTTCACGTCAGCCACCACTGCAACAGTCCATTGGCATATATTTAGGCCCAGCACACACACAGGCAGAGGAGAGAGGTCCCGTAACAGAGGATCTGGCTTCATGTCAGCAGAGAATCAGTCTGCATGTCATAGCAGAGAATCAGGCTTCACGTCAGCCACCACTGCAACAGTCCATTGTCATAAATTTAGGCCCAGCACCCAGGCAGAGGAGAGAGGTCCCGTAACAGACAATCTGGCTTCATGTCAGCAGAGAATTAGTCTGCATGTCATAGCAGAGAATGAGGCTTCACGTCAGCCACCACTGCAACAGTCCATTGGCATATATTTAGGCCTAGCACACAGGCAGAGGAGAGAGGTCCCGTAACAGACAATCTGGCTTCATGTCAGCAGAGAATCAGTCTGCATGTCATAGCAGAGAATGAGGCTTCACGTCACCCACCACTGCAACAGTCCATTGGCATATATTTAGGCCTAGCACACAGGCAGAGCAGAGAGGTCCCGTAACAGACAATCTGGCTTCATGACAGCAGAGAATCAGTCTGCATGTCATAGCAGAGAATGAGGCTTCACGTCACCCACCACTGCAACAGTCCATTGGCATATATTTAGGCCTAGCACACAGGCAGAGCAGAGAGGTCCCGTAACAGACAATCTGGCTTCATGACAGCAGAGAATCAGTCTGCATGTCATAGCAGAGAATGAGGCTTCACGTCACCCACCACTGCAACAGTCCATTGGCATATATTTAGGCCTAGCACACAGGCAGAGCAGAGAGGTCCCGTAACAGACGATCTGGCTTCATGTCAGCAGAGAATCAGTCTGCATGTCATAGCAGAGAATGAGGCTTCACGTCAGCCACCACTGCAACAGTCCATTGGCATATATTTAGGCCCAGCACCCAGGCAGAGGAGGGAGGTCCCGTAACAGAGAATCTGTCTTCATGTCAGCAGAGAATTAGTCTGCATGTCATAGCAGAGAATGAGGCTTCACGTCAGCCACCACTGCAACAGTCCATTGGCATATATTTAGGCCCAGCACACACACAGGCAGAGGAGAGAGGTCCCGTAACAGAGAATCTGTCTTCATGTCAGCAGAGAATTAGTCTGCATGTCATAGCAGAGAATCAGGCTTCACGTCACCCACCACTGCAACAGTCCATTGGCATATATTTAGGCCCAGCACCCAGGCAGAGGAGGGAGGTCCCGTAACAGAGAATCTGTCTTCATGTCAGCAGAGAATTAGTCTGCATGTCATAGCAGAGAATGAGGCTTCACGTCAGCCACCACTGCAACAGTCCATTGGCATATATTTAGGCCCAGCACACACACAGGCAGAGGAGAGAGGTCCCGTAACAGAGAATCTGTCTTCATGTCAGCAGAGAATTAGTCTGCATGTCATAGCAGAGAATGAGGCTTCACGTCAGCCACCACTGCAACAGTCCATTGGCATATATTTAGGCCCAGCACACACACAGGCAGAGGAGAGAGGTCCCGTAACAGACAATCTGGCTTCATGTCAGCAGAGAATTAGTCTGCATGTCATAGCAGAGAATGAGGCTTCACGTCACCCACCACTGCAACAGTCCATTGGCATATATTTAGGCCCAGCACCCAGGCAGAGGAGGGAGGTCCCGTAACAGAGAATCTGTCTTCATGTCAGCAGAGAATTAGTCTGCATGTCATAGCAGAGAATGAGGCTTCACGTCAGCCACCACTGCAACAGTCCATTGGCATATATTTAGGCCCAGCACACACACAGGCAGAGGAGAGAGGTCCCGTAACAGAGGATCTGGCTTCATGTCAGCAGAGAATCAGTCTGCATGTCATAGCAGAGAATCAGGCTTCACGTCAGCCACCACTGCAACAGTCCATTGGCATATATTTAGGCCTAGCACACAGGCAGAGGAGAGAGGTCCCGTAACAGACAATCTGGCTTCATGTCAGCAGAGAATCAGTCTGCATGTCATAGCAGAGAATGAGGCTTCACGTCAGCCACCACTGCAACAGTCCATTGTCATAAATTTAGGCCCAGCACCCAGGCAGAGGAGAGAGGTCCCGTAACAGACAATCTGGCTTCATGTCAGCAGAGAATTAGTCTGCATGTCATAGCAGAGAATCAGGCTTCATGTCAGCCACCACTGCAACAGTCCATTGGCATATATTTAGGCCTAGCACACAGGCAGAGGAGAGGTTCATTCAACTTTGGGTAGCATCGCAATATAATGGTAAAATGAAAATAAAAATAGGATTGAATGAGGAAGTGCCCTGGAGTCCAATAATATATGGTTATGGGGAGGTAGTTAATGTCTAATCTGGACAAGGGACGGACAGGTCCTGTGGGATCCATGCCTGGTTCATTTTTATGAACGTCAGCTTGTCCACATTGGCTGTAGACAGGCGGCTGCGTTTGTCTGTAATGACGCCCCCTGCCGTGCTGAATACACGTTCAGACAAAACGCTGGCTGCCGGGCAGGCCAGCACCTCCAAGGCATAAAAGGCTAGCTCTGGCCACGTGGACAATTTAGAGACCCAGAAGTTGAATGGGGCCGAACCATCAGTCAGTACGTGGAGGGGTGTGCACACGTACTGTTCCACCATGTTAGTGAAATGTTGCCTCCTGCTAACACGTTGCGTATCAGGTGGTGGTGCAGTTAGCTGTGGCGTGTTGACAAAAGTTTTCCACATCTCTGCCATGCTAACCCTGCCCTCAGAGGAGCTGGCCGTGACACAGCTGCCTTGGCGACCTCTTGCTCCTCCTCTGCCTTGGCCTTGGGCTTCCACTTGTTCCCCTGTGACATTTGGGAATGCTCTCAGTAGCGCGTCTACCAACGTGCGCTTGTACTCGCGCATCTTCCTATCACGCTCCAGTGCAGGAAGTAAGGTGGGCACATTGTCTTTGTAGCGTGGATCCAGCAGGGTGGCAACCCAGTAGTCCGCACAGGTTAAAATGTGGGCAACTCTGCTGTCGTTGCGCAGGCACTGCAGCATGTAGTCGCTCATGTGTGCCAGGCTGCCCAGGGATAAGGACAAGCTGTCCTCTGTGGGAGGCGTATCGTCATCATCCTGCCTTTCCCCCCAGCCACGCACCAGTGATGGACCCGAGCTGCGTTGGGTGCCACCCCGCTGTGACCATGCTTCATCCTCATCCTCCTCCACCTCCTCCTCATCCTCGTCCTCCTCGTCCTCCAGTAGTGGGCCCTGGCTGGCCACATTTGTACCTGGCCTCTGCTGTTGCCAAAAACCTCCCTCTGAGTCACTTCGAAGAGACTGGCCTGAAAGTGCTAAAAATGACCCCTCTTCCTCCTCCTCCTCCTCCTCCTCCTGGGCCACCTCCTCTTCCATCATCGCCCTAAGTGTTTTCTCAAGGAGACATAGAAGTGGTATTGTAACGCTGATAACGGTGTCATCGCCACTGGCCATGTTGGTGGAGTACTCGAAACAGCGCAACAGGCCACACAGGTCTCGCATGGAGGCCCAGTCATTGGTGGTGAAGTGGTGCTGTTCTGTAGTGCGACTGACCCGTGCGTGCTGCAGCTGAAACTCCACTATGGCCTGCTGCTGCTCGCACAGTCTGTCCAGCATGTGCAAGGTGGAGTTCCACCTGGTGGGCACGTCGCATATGAGGCGGTGAGCGGGAAGGCCGAAGTTACGCTGTAGCGCAGACAGGCGAGCAGCAGCAGGATGTGAACGCCGGAAGCGCGAACAGACGGCCCGCACTTTATGCAGCAGCTCTGACATGTCGGGGTAGTTGTGAATGAACTTCTGCACCACCAAATTCAGCACATGCGCCAAGCAAGGGATGTGCGTCAAATTGGCTAGTCCCAGAGCTGCAACGAGATTTCGCCCATTATCACACACCACCAGGCCGGGCTTGAGGCTCACCGGCAGCAACCACTCGTCGGTCTGTTGTTCTATACCCCGCCACAACTCCTGTGCGGTGTGGGGCCTGTCCCCCAAACATATGAGTTTCAGAATGGCCTGCTGACGTTTACCCCGGGCTGTGCTGAAGTTGGTGGTGAAGGTGTGTGGCTGACTGGATGAGCAGGTGGAAGAAGAGGAGGAGGAAGCCGAGAAGGAGGAGGTGGCAACAGGAGGCAAAGAATGTTGCCCTGCGATCCTTGGCGGCGGAAGGACGTGCGCCAAACAGCTCTCCGTCTGGGGCCCAGCTGCCACTACATTTACCCAGTGTGCAGTTAGGGAGATATAGCGTCCCTGGCCGTGCTTACTGGTCCACGTATCTGTGGTTAGGTGGACCTTGCTACAGATGGCGTTGCGCAGTGCACACTTGATTTTATGGGATACTTGGTTGTGCAGGGAAGGCACGGCTCTCTTGGAGAAGTAGTGCCGGCTGGGAACAACATACTGTGGGACAGCAAGCGACATGAGCTGTTTGAAGCTGTCTGTGTCCACCAGCCTAAATGACAGCATTTCATAGGCCAGTAGTTTAGAAATGCTGGCATTCAGGGCCAGGGATCGAGGGTGGCTAGGTGGGAATTTACGCTTTCTATCAAATGTTTGTGAGATGGAGAGCTGAACGCTGGCGTGTGACATGGTTGAGACGCTTGGTGACGGAGGTGGTGGTGGTGGTGTTGGTGGTACATCCCCTGTTTGCTGGGCGGCAGGTGCCAACGTTCCTCCAGAGGCGGAGGAAGAGGCCGAGGCGGCAGCAGCAGAATAGGCCGAGGCGGCAGCAGCAGAAGAGGTAGCAGGGGGAGCCTGAGTGACTTCCTTGGTTTTAAGGTGTTTACTCCACTGCAGTTCATGCTTTGCATGCAGGTGCCTGGTCATGCAGGTTGTGCTCAGGTTCAGAACGTTAATGCCTCGCTTCAGGCTCTGATGGCACAGCGTGCAAACCACTCGGGTCTTGTCGTCAGCACATTGTTTGAAGAAGTGCCATGCCAGGGAACTCCTTGAAGCTGCCTTTGGGGTGCTCGGTCCCAGATGGCGGCGGTCAGTAGCAGGCGGAGTCTCTTGGCGGCGGGTGTTCTGCTTTTGCCCACTGCTCCCTCTTTTGCTACGCTGTTGGCTCGGTCTCACCACTGCCTCTTCCTCCGAACTGTGAAAGTCAGTGGCACGACCTTCATTCCATGTGGGGTCTAGGACCTCATCGTCCCCTGCATCGTCTTCCACCCAGTCTTGATCCCTGACCTCCTGTTCAGTCTGCACACTGCAGAAAGACGCAGCAGTTGGCACCTGTGTTTCGTCATCATCAGAGACATGCTGAGGTGGTATTCCCATGTCCTCATCATCAGGAAACATAAGTGGTTGTGCGTCAGTGCATTCTATGTCTTTCACCGCTGGGGAAGGGCTAGGTGGATGCCCTTGGGAAACCCTGCCAGCGGAGTCTTCAAACAGCATAAGAGACTGCTGCATAACTTGAGGCTGAGACAGTTTCCCTGGTATGCATGGGGGTGATGTGACAGACTGATGGGGTTGGTTTTCAGGCGCCATCTGTGCGCTTTCTGCAGAAGACTGGGTGGGAGATAATGTGAACGTGCTGGATCCACTGTCGGCCACCCAATTGACTAATGCCTGTACCTGCTCAGGCCTTACCATCCTTAGAACGGCATTGGGCCCCACCATATATCGCTGTAAATTCTGGCGGCTACTGGGACCTGAGGTAGTTGGTACACTAGGACGTGTGGATGTGGCAGAACGGCCACGTCCTCTCCCAGCACCAGAGGGTCCACTAACACCACCACGACCATGTCCACGTCCGCGTCCCTTACTAGATGTTTTTCTCATTGTTATGGTTCACCACAACAACAAATATATTATTTGGCCCAATGTATTGTATTCAAATTCAGCGGGATATAAATTTGAGGCCTAGTATTTAGGCGCTGGGTGACCGGTATGGATTTAGTGACAGAATTAGACTTGGAAATGCACAGAAGCGTGTGTGTGAAGTTATTCTGAATGACCCTATGTGCACCTTCAATATGATCTACCCTTTTAGGGATAGATTTCAAATAGCTCTGATATAGCAGAAACGACTAAATTATGAAATTGCTAAATTGGGAATTGTATTTCAACCCAGAACAAAAAATGTGCTTTGACGGACACTAAATAACTTTCCCAGCCACAACAGGACAGCGGTAACGAGAGATTTAGCGGGATATAAATTTGAGGCCTAGTATTTAGGCGCTGGGTGACAGGTATGGGTTTAGTGACAGAATTAGATTTGGAAATGCACAGTAGCGGGTGTGTGAAGTTATTCTGAATGACCCTATGTGCACCTTGAATATTATATACCCTTTTAGGGATAGATTTCAAATAGCTCTGATATAGCAGAAACCACTAAATTATGAAATTGCTAAATTGGGAATTGTATTTCAACCCAGAACAAGAAATGTGCTTGAACGGACACTAAATAACTCGCCCAGCTACAGCACTAAGGACAGATTTAGCGGGATATAAATTTGAGGCCTAGTATTTAGGCGCTGGGTGACAGGTATGGGTTTAGTGCCAGAATTAGACTTGGAAATACACAGTAGCGGGTGTGTGTGAAGTTATTCTGAATGACCCAATGTGCACCTTGAATATTATATACCCTTTTAGGGATAGATTTCAAATAGCTCTGATATAGCAGAAACCACTAAATTATGAAATTGCTAAATTGGGAATTGTATTTCAACCCAGAACAAGAAATGTGCTTGAACGGACACTAAATAACTCGCCCAGCTACAGCACTAAGGACAGATTTAGCGGGATATAAATTTGAGGCCTAGTATTTAGGCGCTGGGTGACAGGTATGGGTTTAGTGCCAGAATTAGACTTGGAAATACACAGTAGCGGGTGTGTGTGAAGTTATTCTGAATGACCCAATGTGCACCTTGAATATTATATACCCTTTTAGGGATAGATTTCAAATAGCTCTGATATAGCAGAAACCACTAAATTATGAAATTGCTAAATTGGGAATTGTATTTCAACCCAGAACAAGAAATGTGCTTGAACGGACACTAAATAACTCGCCCAGCTACAGCACTAAGGACAGATTTAGCGGGATATAAATTTGAGGCCTAGTATTTAGGCGCTGGGTGACAGGTATGGGTTTAGTGCCAGAATTAGACTTGGAAATACACAGTAGCGGGTGTGTGTGAAGTTATTCTGAATGACCCAATGTGCACCTTGAATATTATATACCCTTTTAGGGATAGATTTCAAATAGCTCTGATATAGCAGAAACCACTAAATTATGAAATTGCTAAATTGGGAATTGTATTTCAACCCAGAACAAGAAATGTGCTTGAACGGACACTAAATAACTCGCCCAGCTACAGCACTAAGGACAGATTTAGCGGGATATAAATTTGAGGCCTAGTATTTAGGCGCTGGGTGACAGGTATGGGTTTAGTGCCAGAATTAGACTTGGAAATACACAGTAGCGGGTGTGTGTGAAGTTATTCTGAATGACCCAATGTGCACCTTGAATATTATATACCCTTTTAGGGATAGATTTCAAATAGCTCTGATATAGCAGAAACCACTAAATTATGAAATTGCTAAATTGGGAATTGTATTTCAACCCAGAACAAGAAATGTGCTTGAACGGACACTAAATAACTCGCCCAGCTACAGCACTAAGGACAGATTTAGCGGGATATAAATTTGAGGCCTAGTATTTAGGCGCTGGGTGACAGGTATGGGTTTAGTGCCAGAATTAGACTTGGAAATACACAGTAGCGGGTGTGTGTGAAGTTATTCTGAATGACCCAATGTGCACCTTGAATATTATATACCCTTTTAGGGATAGATTTCAAATAGCTCTGATATAGCAGAAACCACTAAATTATGAAATTGCTAAATTGGGAATTGTATTTCAACCCAGAACAAGAAATGTGCTTGAACGGACACTAAATAACTCGCCCAGCTACAGCACTAAGGACAGATTTAGCGGGATATAAATTTGAGGCCTAGTATTTAGGCGCTGGGTGACAGGTATGGGTTTAGTGCCAGAATTAGACTTGGAAATACACAGTAGCGGGTGTGTGTGAAGTTATTCTGAATGACCCAATGTGCACCTTGAATATTATATACCCTTTTAGGGATAGATTTCAAATAGCTCTGATATAGCAGAAACCACTAAATTATGAAATTGCTAAATTGGGAATTGTATTTCAACCCAGAACAAGAAATGTGCTTGAACGGACACTAAATAACTCACCCAGCTACAGCACTAAGGACAGATTTAGCGGGATATAAATTTGAGGCCTAGTATTTAGGCGCTGGGTGACAGGTATGGGTTTAGTGCCAGAATTAGACTTGGAAATACACAGTAGCGGGTGTGTGTGAAGTTATTCTGAATGACCCAATGTGCACCTTGAATATTATATACCCTTTTAGGGATAGATTTCAAATAGCTCTGATATAGCAGAAACCACTAAATTATGAAATTGCTAAATTGGGAATTGTATTTCAACCCAGAACAAGAAATGTGCTTGAACGGACACTAAATAACTCGCCCAGCTACAGCACTAGGGACAGATTTAGCTGGATATAAATTTGAGGCCTAGTATTTAGGCGCTGCGTGACAGGTATGGGTTTAGTGACAGAATTAGACTTGGAAATACACAGTAGCGGGTGTGTGTGAAGTTATTCTGAATGACCCAATGTGCACCTTGAATATTATATACCCTTTTAGGGATAGATTTCAAATAGCTCTGATATAGCAGAAACCACTAAATTATGAAATTGCTAAATTGGGAATTGTATTTCAACCCAGAACAAGAAATGTGCTTGAACGGACACTAAATAACTCGCCCAGCTACAGCACTAGGGACAGATTTAGCTGGATATAAATTTGAGGCCTAGTATTTAGGCGCTGGGTGACCGGTATGGATTTAGTGACAGAATTAGACTGGGATATGGCCAAAAAATAAACAGACTATTGCTGGTTAAATGCACTTGGTGTGACAGCTTCACCCTGATGTAGGCTTTAGCCAAAAAACAACCACACCATTGAGGGTTAAATGCACTTGGTGACAGGCGCAGCTTGCCCCTGATTTTGTATATGGCCAAAAAATGAACAGACTATTGCTGGTTAAATGCACTTGGTGTCACAGCTTCACCCTGATGTAGGCTTTAGCCAAAAAACAACCACACCATTGAGGGTTAAATGCACTTGGTGACAGGCGCAGCTTGCCCCTGATTTTGTATATGGCCAAAAAATGAACAGACTATTGCTGGTTAAATGCACTTGGTGTGACAGCTTCACCCTGATGTAGGCTTTAGCCAAAAAACAACCACACCATTGAGGGTTAAATGCACTTGGTCGCAGCTTGTGCTGGCGCACCACAAGACACAAAATGGCCGCCGATCACCCCAGAAAAATGTGACTGACAAACGGTCTGTGCAGCCTAAAAACAGTGAGCAATTGAGGATCAGCAGCTCAATGATCCACAGCTGCAGATCGATCAGTTAATCAAGTCCTTTGGAGGAGTTAATCTGCCTAATCTCGCCCTACTGTCGCAGCCGCAACCTCTCCCTACGCTAATCAGAGCAGAGTGACGGGCGGCGCTATGTGACTCCAGCTTAAATAGAGGCTGGGTCACATGGTGCTCTGGCCAATCACAGCCATGCCAATAGTAGGCATGGCTGTGATGGCCTCTTGGGGCAAGTAGTATGACGCTTGTTGATTGGCTGCTTTGCAGCCTTTCAAAAAGCGCCAAGAAAGCGTCACAAAAGCGCGAAGAAAGCGACGAACACCGAACCCGGACTTTTACGAAAATGTCCGGGTTCGGGTCCGTGTCACGGACACCCCAAAATTCGGTACGAACCCGAACTATACAGTTCGAGTTCGCTCATCCCTATTTGTAAGGAAAAAAGAGAAAATAAATAAAATCATCATTTTCCGCTAACTTGTGACAAAAAATAAAAAATTCTAGGAACTTGCAGTGCCCCTCACGGAATACCTTGGGGTGTCTTCTTTCCAAAATGGGGTCACTTGTGGCGTAGTTATACTGCCCTGGCAATTTAGGGGCCCAAATGTGTGAGAAGTACCTTGCAATCAAAATGTGTAAAAAATGACCGGCGAAAGCCGAAAGGTGCACTTTGGAATATGTGCCCCTTTGCCCACCTAGGCTGCAATAAAGTGTCACACATGTGGTATCGCCATACTCAGGAGAAGTTGGGGAATGTGTTTTGGGGTGTCATTTTACATATACCCATGCTGGGTGAGAAAAATATCTTGGTCAAATGCCAACTTTGTATAAAAAAATGGGAAAAGTTGTCTTTTGCCAAGATATTTCTCTCACCCAGCATGGGTATATGTAAAATGACACCCCAAAACACATTCCCCAACTTCTCCTGAGTACGGCGATACCACATGTGTGACACTTTTTTGCTGCCAAGGTGGGCAAAGGGGCGCATATTCCAAAGTGCACCTTTCGGATTTCACCGGTCATTTCTTACACATTTTGATTGCAAAGTTCTTCTCACACATTTGGGCCCCTAAATTGCCAGGGCAGTATAACTACCCCACAAGTGACCCCATTTTGGAAAGAAGACACCCCAAGGTATTCTGTGAGGGGCATGGTGAGTTCCTAGAATTTTTTGTCGCAAGTTAGTGCAATATGAGACTTTGTAAGAAAAAAATAAAATAAAAAAATCATCATCATTTTCCGCTAACTTGTGACAAAAAATAAAAAGTTCTATGAACTCACTATGCCCATCAGCGAATACCTTAGGGTGTCTACTTTCCGAAATGGGGTCATTTGTGGGGGTTTTCTACTGTCTGGGCATTGTAGAACCTCAGGAAACATGACAGGTGCTCAGAAAATCAGAGCCGTTTCAAAAAGCGGAAATTCACATTTTTGTACCATAGTTTGTAAATGCTATAACTTTTACACAAACCATTTTTTTTTTTTGCCCAAACATTTTTTTTTTTATCAAAGACATGTAGAACTATAAATTTAGCGAAAAATTTATATATGGATGTCGTTCTTTTTGCAAAATTTTACAGCTGAAAGTGAAAAATGTCATTTTTTTGCAAAAAAATCGTTACATTTTGATTAATAACAAAAAAAGTAAAAATGTCAGCAGCAATAAAATACCACCAAATGAAAGCTCTATTAGTGAGAAGAAAAGGAGGTAAAATTCATTTGGGTGGTAATTGCATGACCGAGCGATAAACGGTGAAAGGAGTGTAGTGCCGAAGTGTAAAAAGTGGCCTGGTCATGAAGGGGGTTTCACCTAGCGGGGCTGAAGTGGTTAAAGGTGACGTTGTATGTATTGCGCTAAAATATTCAAATCAATAGTGGTGATTTGCGCGATCTCGAATACTTTGAAAAACTCTATTTGCATATAAAGCTATTGTTATGACATGCATGGAATTTTACTCTAAAACAATGCTGTAATGTACAATTACTTACCGTGATCAGGAGTTCTTCCACAATATCTTGAAAGTTGCTGCCAACCATTTTCATCACTTATGTAGCTAATAGTGTGTGCGTACGTGCACCCGCGCATAATAGCGCAATCAAATATCACAAAATTACGAATATTTGCCTAAATATTTGTGATATATCGCAAATTTGAATATTGCCCCTGCCGCTCATCACTATACAGCACATGAAAACTGTAGCCAATCATTTTAAACAGCACAAAACCAAGACAGCGATTGGCTTCAGACACATGCCATATACCTGCACATTGTCATTGCTGCCTTTTATGCAAAGAGCAGGAAGAAGACTGGACCTGAGGGGCAGAGAATGGAGCAGAAAGAACAAAATAAATATTGAGAAAAAAAAATTCAACTTTCCTTGATTCCTGGTATTTTCATGGCAGTGGTGGCAAAACATGTGGGTGCCTGTTTTGGGGCGTTCATAAGCAGATAGGAATAGGATGTGCTTAACCCCTTTTACCCTGGACCAGCTTTCACCCTCCTGACACGTGTCACTTTATGTGGTAATAACTTTGGAACACTTTTACTTATCCATTAAGCCATTCTGAGATTGTTTTCTCGTCGTGACACATTATACTTCATGACAGTCATACATTTTGAAAAAATCCCAAATTTACCAAAAATTTTGAATAATTCTCAATTTTCAAGATTTCAATTTATCTGCTTTTAAAACATAAAGTGACACCTTATAAAATATTTATTACTAGAGTTAAGCGGACACCTGGATGACCCGAACTTGACCCCGAACTCGAACCCCATTGAAGTCAATGGGGACCTGAACTTTTGAGCACAAAAATGGCTCTAAAAATGTCACAGAAAGGGCTAGAGGGCTGAAAATGCCAGCAAAATGTGGTTAAGAGCATGGCAAGTGCTCTGCAAACAAATGTGGATATGGAAAGGACTTCAAATTTCATGAAATACGTAAAAATTAAAACTAATAATCTTGATCTAGGAGGACAAGGTCCATATGGAGTAGGAGATTGAGGAGGCGGTGGATGTGGCGGTATAGGTGGAAGCAGCAGTGGAAGAGAAGAAGATAGCCTACACTGCTTTTTTGTTTTAAATTTTTTATTTTTATTTTTTAATTCGGGTACACCCCAAAACATTGGGAAATATAACCTATGATAACCCCCTCCAGTCATGCTATATACACACTCAGACAATACACTGGCTGCATGGCAGGCCAGCACCTCCAAGGCGTAAAGGGCAAGCTCAGGCCATGTGCCCAATTTGGAGACCCAGAAGTTGCAGGGGGCAGAACCATCAGTCAGTTCGTGTAGGCATGTGCAAACATACTGCCCCACCATGTCGCACGTCCCCATGATGTTTCTAATGGAAATCTGCTCTATCAACTTTTGATGTTCTTTTCTGCGCCCACCATGTTGATCATGGTTAGCGGCGAATCAGGGTTCGACCCCGGAGAGAGGCGTGAGAAAGAGAGACCACATCCAAGGGAGATCAATGCATGAAATTTTATTTTGATCGAGCGAAAATGTGGGCGAAGCTATTAAAACGGAACGCTGTGTTTACCCACTCCCGACTCGGGGAGGTAGTGAGATAAATAACAATACAATATTCTTAAGATACTCTGTTATTGGAATGATTAATAAAAAATTATAGGGAATGTCATTGTGGTATTTGGGATTTGGAAACGCTTTGTTGACTCTAGATAACTTGAGAAAGAAGCGTGAGAAAGAGAGACCACATCCAAAGGTGATAAATGGATTAAATATTTTGTTGATCGAGCGGAAAAATGGGAAAAGTTATTGAAGAGCAAATGTGAAACAAATTATTAAAGCGTAAATGTTGGACAAATTGTTAAAGCGCAAATGTGGGACAAATTATTGAAACGCAAATGTGGGACAACCTGTTAAAGTTTAAGCATTGAATGAAAGCAGGTGGCGTACATCAATTAAATAAGAATTTCTGAAAATGTATTCCCTGTCACATATGCAGAGCAACTAATTGTTTAATGTCACCCGAAAATGTAAAAGAAAAATTTGTGAAATTTATTGCGGTCAACTAGGGTATTTTACACCCAAACATTGTTAAATTTCATCTGAATTAGTGTTTTTTTTTTTTTTTACCTGTCTACTAGGTATAGCAGCGGTACATCACACCCAAAAATGGGTGAATTTCACCCGAAAATGTAACAGACAAATTTGTGATTTTTTTTTAACTTGTCTACTAGGTATAGCAGTGGTACATCAAAACCCAAAAATTGTGAATTTCACCCGAAAATGTAACAGACAAATTTGTGACATTACATAAAATAAAATACGTACAAATAAAAAAAAATTTATTTATGAGGTGGAGGTCAATATGGAGTAGGAGTTTGAGGAGGTGGTGGATGTGGCGTTGGAGGTGGAAGCAGCGTTGGAGGAGGATGAGGTAGCTAACACTGGTTTTTGGTTTAATATTATTTTTTTTTTAAATTAGTGTACACTCCAAAAGAGTGTGAAATATCCAAAATACAAGAATTAGCAATTGCGCTGCAGTATAACAATGGCTGGTTAAGGCCATTATACATGTCTATTCTGCACATGGTATGGAAAAGTCCTTTGGGATCAGTGCCTGGTTCATATTTATGAACGTGAGCTTGTCCAAATTGGCTATGGACAGGCGGCTGCGCTTGTCTGTGATGACACCCCCTGCCAGGCTAAACACACGTTCAGATAATACACTGGCTGCAGGGCAGGCCAGCACCTCCAAAGTGTAAAGGGCAAGCTCAGGCCATGTGTACAATTTGGAGACCCAGAAGTTGAAGGGGGCAGACCCGTCATTCAGTACGTGTAGGCGTAACTTGTGACAAAAAATAAAAAATTCTAGGAACTTGCAGTGCCCCTCACGGAATACCTTGGGGTGTCTTCTTTCCAAAATGGGGTCACTTGTGGCGTAGTTATACTGCCCTGGCAATTTAGGGGCCCAAATGTGTGAGAAGTACCTTGCAATCAAAATGTGTAAAAAATGACCGGCGAAAGCCGAAAGGTGCACTTTGGAATATGTGCCCCTTTGCCCACCTAGGCTGCAATAAAGTGTCACACATGTGGTATCGCCATACTCAGGAGAAGTTGGGGAATGTGTTTTGGGGTGTCATTTTACATATACCCATGCTGGGTGAGAGAAATATCTTGGCAAAAGACAACTGTTCCCATTTTTTTATACAAAGTTGGCATTTGACCAAGATATTTTTCTCACCCAGCATGGGTATATGTAAAATGACACCCCAAAACACATTCCCCAACTTCTCCTGAGTACGGCGATACCACATGTGTGACACTTTTTTGCTGCCAAGGTGGGCAAAGGGGCGCATATTCCAAAGTGCACCTTTCGGATTTCACCGGTCATTTCTTACACATTTTGATTGCAAAGTTCTTCTCACACATTTGGGCCCCTAAATTGCCAGGGCAGTATAACTACCCCACAAGTGACCCCATTTTGGAAAGAAGACACCCCAAGGTATTCTGTGAGGGGCATGGTGAGTTCCTAGAATTTTTTATTTTTTGTCGCAAGTTAGTGCAATATGAGACTTTGTAAGAAAAAAATAAAATAAAAAAATCATCATCATTTTCCGCTAACTTGTGACAAAAAATAAAAAGTTCTATGAACTCACTATGCCCATCAGCGAATACCTTAGGGTGTCTACTTTCCGAAATGGGGTCATTTGTGGGGGTTTTCTACTGTCTGGGCATTGTAGAACCTCAGGAAACATGACAGGTGCTCAGAAAATCAGAGCCGTTTCAAAAAGCGGAAATTCACATTTTTGTACCATAGTTTGTAAATGCTATAACTTTTACACAAACCATTTTTTTTTTTTGCCCAAACATTTTTTTTTTTATCAAAGACATGTAGAACTATAAATTTAGCGAAAAATTTATATATGGATGTCGTTCTTTTTGCAAAATTTTACAGCTGAAAGTGAAAAATGTCATTTTTTTGCAAAAAAATCGTTACATTTTGATTAATAACAAAAAAAGTAAAAATGTCAGCAGCAATAAAATACCACCAAATGAAAGCTCTATTAGTGAGAAGAAAAGGAGGTAAAATTCATTTGGGTGGTAATTGCATGACCGAGCGATAAACGGTGAAAGGAGTGTAGTGCCGAAGTGTAAAAAGTGGCCTGGTCATGAAGGGGGTTTCACCTAGCGGGGCTGAAGTGGTTAAAGGTGACGTTGTATGTATTGCGCTAAAATATTCAAATCAATAGTGGTGATTTGCGCGATCTCGAATACTTTGAAAAACTCTATTTGCATATAAAGCTATTGTTATGACATGCATGGAATTTTACTCTAAAACAATGCTGTAATGTACAATTACTTACCGTGATCAGGAGTTCTTCCACAATATCTTGAAAGTTGCTGCCAACCATTTTCATCACTTATGTAGCTAATAGTGTGTGCGTACGTGCACCCGCGCATAATAGCGCAATCAAATATCACAAAATTACGAATATTTGCCTAAATATTTGTGATATATCGCAAATTTGAATATTGCCCCTGCCGCTCATCACTATACAGCACATGAAAACTGTAGCCAATCATTTTAAACAGCACAAAACCAAGACAGCGATTGGCTTCAGACACATGCCATATACCTGCACATTGTCATTGCTGCCTTTTATGCAAAGAGCAGGAAGAAGACTGGACCTGAGGGGCAGAGAATGGAGCAGAAAGAACAAAATAAATATTGAGAAAAAAAAATTCAACTTTCCTTGATTCCTGGTATTTTCATGGCAGTGGTGGCAAAACATGTGGGTGCCTGTTTTGGGGCGTTCAAAAGCAGATAGGAATAGGATGTGCTTAACCCCTTTTACCCTGGACCAGCTTTCACCCTCCTGACACGTGTCACTTTATGTGGTAATAACTTTGGAACACTTTTACTTATCCATTAAGCCATTCTGAGATTGTTTTCTCGTCGTGACACATTATACTTCATGACAGTCATACATTTTGAAAAAATCCCAAATTTACCAAAAATTTTGAATAATTCTCAATTTTCAAGATTTCAATTTATCTGCTTTTAAAACATAAAGTGACACCTTATAAAATATTTATTACTAGAGTTAAGCGGACACCTGGATGACCCGAACTTGAACCCGAACTCGAACCCCATTGAAGTCAATGGGGACCTGAACTTTTGAGCACAAAAATGGCTCTAAAAATGTCACAGAAAGGGCTAGAGGGCTGAAAATGCCAGCAAAATGTGGTTAAGAGCATGGCAAGTGCTCTGCAAACAAATGTGGATATGGAAAGGACTTCAAATTTCATGAAATACGTAAAAATTAAAACTAATAATCTTGATCTAGGAGGACAAGGTCCATATGGAGTAGGAGATTGAGGAGGCGGTGGATGTGGCGGTATAGGTGGAAGCAGCAGTGGAAGAGAAGAAGATAGCCTACACTGCTTTTTTGTTTTAAATTTTTTATTTTTATTTTTTAATTCGGGTACACCCCAAAACATTGGGAAATATAACCTATGATAACCCCCTCCAGTCATGCTATATACACACTCAGACAATACACTGGCTGCATGGCAGGCCAGCACCTCCAAGGCGTAAAGGGCAAGCTCAGGCCATGTGCCCAATTTGGAGACCCAGAAGTTGCAGGGGGCAGAACCATCAGTCAGTTCATGTAGGCATGTGCAAACATACTGCCCCACCATGTCGCACGTCCCCATGATGTTTCTAATGGAAATCTGCTCTATCAACTTTTGATGTTCTTTTCTGCGCCCACCATGTTGATCATGGTTAGCGGCGAATCAGGGTTCGACCCCGGAGAGAGGCGTGAGAAAGAGAGACCACATCCAAGGGAGATCAATGCATGAAATTTTATTTTGATCGAGCGAAAATGTGGGCGAAGCTATTAAAACGGAACGCTGTGTTTACCCACTCCCGACTCGGGGAGGTAGTGAGATAAATAACAATACAATATTCTTAAGATACTCTGTTATTGGAATGATTAATAAAAAATTATAGGGAATGTCATTGTGGTATTTGGGATTTGGAAACGCTTTGTTGACTCTAGATAACTTGAGAAAGAAGCGTGAGAAAGAGAGACCACATCCAAAGGTGATAAATGGATTAAATATTTTGTTGATCGAGCGGAAAAATGGGAAAAGTTATTGAAGAGCAAATGTGAAACAAATTATTAAAGCGTAAATGTTGGACAAATTGTTAAAGCGCAAATGTGGGACAAATTATTGAAACGCAAATGTGGGACAACCTGTTAAAGTTTAAGCATTGAATGAAAGCAGGTGGCGTACATCAATTAAATAAGAATTTCTGAAAATGTATTCCCTGTCACATATGCAGAGCAACTAATTGTTTAATGTCACCCGAAAATGTAAAAGAAAAATTTGTGAAATTTATTGCGGTCAACTAGGGTATTTTACACCCAAACATTGTTAAATTTCATCTGAATTAGTGTTTTTTTTTTTTTTTACCTGTCTACTAGGTATAGCAGCGGTACATCACACCCAAAAATGGGTGAATTTCACCCGAAAATGTAACAGACAAATTTGTGATTTTTTTTTAACTTGTCTACTAGGTATAGCAGTGGTACATCAAAACCCAAAAATTGTGAATTTCACCCGAAAATGTAACAGACAAATTTGTGACATTACATAAAATAAAATACGTACAAATAAAAAAAAAATTATTTATGAGGTGGAGGTCAATATGGAGTAGGAGTTTGAGGAGGTGGTGGATGTGGCGTTGGAGGTGGAAGCAGCGTTGGAGGAGGATGAGGTAGCTAACACTGGTTTTTGGTTTAATATTATTTTTTTTTTAAATTAGTGTACACTCCAAAAGAGTGTGAAATATCCAAAATACAAGAATTAGCAATTGCGCTGCAGTATAACAATGGCTGGTTAAGGCCATTATACATGTCTATTCTGCACATGGTATGGAAAAGTCCTTTGGGATCAGTGCCTGGTTCATATTTATGAACGTGAGCTTGTCCAAATTGGCTATGGACAGGCGGCTGCGCTTGTCTGTGATGACACCCCCTGCCAGGCTAAACACACGTTCAGATAATACACTGGCTGCAGGGCAGGCCAGCACCTCCAAAGTGTAAAGGGCAAGCTCAGGCCATGTGTACAATTTGGAGACCCAGAAGTTGAAGGGGGCAGACCCGTCATTCAGTACGTGTAGGCGTGTGCACACATACTGCTCCACCATGTTGGTAAAATGCTGCCTCCTGCTAAGACATTCCATATCAGCTGGTGGTGCTGGTTGTTGTGGCATGCTGACAAAGCTTTTCCACATTTCAGCCATGCTAACCCTGTCTTCTGAGGTGCTGGCGGTGCCCCAGCTGCGTTGGTGACCTGTTCCTCTTCCTTCGCCTTGTGCTTCTACTGTGCCCCCGCTGTCAGGTTGGAATGCCACCAGCAGCGCGTCTACCAGCGTGCGCTTGTACTCGCGCATCTTATGATCACGCTCCTGTGAGGGAATTAAGGACAGTATGTTGTCCTTGTAACAGGGATCCAGCAGCGTGGCCACCCAGTAGTCAGCACAAGTTAGAATGCACTGCAGCATGTAATCGCTCATGTGTGAAAAACTGCCCAGAGGCAACGAAAAGCTGTCCTCTGCGGGAGGTGTATCATCTGTGTCCTCTGTATCCCCCCAGCAATGCACCAGTAATGGCCATAAGCTGGTTTGGGTGCCACCCTGCTGTGAACAAGGTTCCTCCTTCTCCTCCATCTCCTCCTCCTCATCCTCCACCTCGTCATCCTCCACCTCGTCATCCTCCAGAACTGTGCCCTGGCTGGACAATTGTGTATCTGGTGTTTGTGGGTGCAGGAACCCACCCTCGGAGCCACTTGTGAAGTACTGGCCGGAAACCTTATGAAATGATCCCTCTTCCTCTTCATCCTCCTGTGCCACATCCTCTTCCATCATCGCCAGCAGCGTTTTTTCAAGGCGGCATAGAAGTGGGATAGTAACACTGAGAACGGCGTTATCAGCACTGGCCATGTTGGTGGAGTACTTGAAACAGCCCAACAAGGAACACAGGTCTTGCATGGAGGCCCAGTCATTGGTGGTGAAGTGGTGCTGTTCTGCAGAGCGACTCACCCGTGCGTGCTGCAGCTGAAACTCCACTAGTCTTGCCAGCTTGTGCAAGGTGGAGTTCCACCTTGTGGGCAGGTCGCATATGAGGCGGTAAGCGGGAAGGCCGAAGTTACGCTGCAGCACTGACAGGCGAGCAGCAGCAGGGTGAGAATGCTGAAAGCGCGTACAGATGGCGCGCACTTTATGCAGCACCGCTGACATATCGGGGTAATTTTTAAGGAACCTCTGCACCACCAAATTCAGCACATGTGCCAGGCAAGGGATGTGCGTCCAACCGGCTATTCCCAGAGCTGCTTCGAGATTTCGCCCATTATCGCACACCACCAGGCCGGGCTTGAGGCTCACTGGCACCAACCACTTATCGGTCTGTTTAAGGCCCGTCCACAGCTCCTGTGCGGTGTTGTGTTTGTCCCCCAAACAGATACGTTTTAAAACTGACTGCTGTTGTTTACCCCTGGCTGTGCTGAAGTTGGTGGTGAAGGTGTTACGCTGACCGGATGAGGAGCCGGTAGAGGATGAGGAAGCGGAGTAGGAGGAGGAAGCAACAGGAGGCAAACTAAAGCGCCCTGCAATTTTCGGTGGTGGAAGGACATGTGTTAAACTGCTATCTGCTTCAGGCCCAGCCGCCACTGAATTTACCCAGTGTGCTGTTATGGAGATATAATGTCTCTGACCATGATTACGGGTCCACGTATCCGTAGTTAAGTGGACCTTGCCACAGATGGTGTTGCGCAGTGCATACCTGATTTTGTCCCCCACTTGGTTGTGCAAAGAAGAGATGGCACGCCTGAAAAAGTAGTGGTGGCTGGGCACGACATACTGTGGGACAACCATTGCCATAAGGCTTTTAAAACTCTCCGTCTCCACAAGACAGAATGACAGCATTTCAAAGGAAATTCATTTTAAAATGCTGGTGTTCAGGGCCAGGGATCGCGGGAGGGTAGGGGGCTCTTCCTCTTCCTCTTCCTCTTCCTCTTCCTCGAGAGCTGAACGTTTCTGTGGGACATTGTGGAGTTGTTTGGTGACCCAGGTGGTGGTGTTGTTGGCAGATACTCTGTTTGCGGGGTGGCAGGTGGCACTGTCACTCCAGAGGTGGATGAAGAGGCTGAGAATGCAGCAGAAGAGGAAGCAGGAGGAGCCAGAGACCTGTCTTGATTTTTGAGGTGTCTACTCCACTGCAGCTCTTGCTTTGCACTTAGATGCCTGGTCATTGCTTCTCTGTATACTGTCTACCATCCTGTCTTTTCCCCATTTTAATATTTGATAATAAATTGATATTTTGGTATATTATCTCCACTTGCTTTTTTGTTACTATCTCGAAACGCGTCTGGACGGAGTACCTGTGCGTCAACTCAACTGCGATTTACACATGGCCATGTACTAAAATCAACTATACAAGAGAGGAATTCTGCTTGACTCACGAAAACCTACAGATGGACCAAATCCAATGAGATTGTGAGACGAGATCCTGAGAGCTGCTGCAGAGGGAAACCAACATTGCTGGACTGGGATGTGAATGGTGGGACGCTACCTGAAATAACTCCCATACAAAAAACCTCTCAATCAGCGCAAAAGGCTGTGAGTAACCAAAAATATATATCTATTCTTGAAAGCTGGTTGTATTGACTAACTATGCAGGCCTGAAAAGGTGAAACTGTGCCCTTTATATAAGGACACAGCTTTGATATTTTCCACTGGGATTCACCCATATATAAGGGTTTCTTGTATTGGGACTTTAACTGAGAGATATCCAGATCTCCAGAAAAAAATCGAGCAACAATCGATTAAGAATATTGCATTTTATTTTATTTTTATGTATGTATTTTCCTCGATTCGATTTTAATTGATTGATTCATCGCAATCGATTTTTTATAATCGATATTCTATCGATAAAACTGTACTATTGATGTCAGTATATATACTCGATTTATTTTATTGTGTTCAAATAAACATGTTTGGTTCCACATCTCTCTTGGTGTTTTGAGTGCCGGTCCAATCTTTATATACTGTCCAAACTCATGCCTTGTCGTCGGGACATTTTATGAAGAACTGCCATGCCAGGGAACTCCTTGGAGCTTGCTTTGGTGTGCTCGGTCCCTTGCTGCGGTGGGCAGTAGCAGGCGTACTGTCTATGGGGCGGCCGCTCCGCTTTTGCACCCTGCTCCCTTTTCTGCTCTGCTGGTGGCTCTATGCGACCATCGCATCTTCCTCTGAACTGCACAGGTGACTCACATGAGCTTGATTCCATATGGGGTCGAGGACCTCATTCTCCTCCACATCATCTTCCACTCAGTCTTAACCCCTGCCCTCCTTGTCATTCTGCACACTTTTGAAACCCACAGCAGTTGGCACCTGTGTTTCGTCATCATCCGAGACGTGCAGCGGTGGTCCCCCCATGTACTCATCTTGAAACATAAGTGGTTGGGCATCGGTGCACTCAATCTCTTCCACTTCTGGGGCAGGGATAGGTGGATGGCCCTGTGAAACAATGCTAGCAGAGTCATCAAAAAGCAGAAAAGACTGCTGCATGACTTGGGGCTCAGACTGCTTGGCTGATTTGCAAGGGGATGAGGTGAAAGACTGATCGACATTGACTGCAGGTGCCAACTCTGATCTTTCAGCAGGAGACTGGGTGGGAGACAATGTGAAGGAACTGGAGGCACTGTCAGCAACCCAATCTACTATTGCCTGTATTTGTTCTGGCCTCACCATTCATAGAGCCGCATTGGGCCCGACCAAATACCGCTGCAGGTTCTGTCGCCTACTCGCACCTGAGGAAGGAGTTTCATTTGTGCATGTAGCTGGCACAGATCGACCACGT
The DNA here is from genome assembly GCF_014858855.1 of Bufo gargarizans. NCBI lineage: Eukaryota > Metazoa > Chordata > Amphibia > Anura > Bufonidae > Bufo > Bufo gargarizans. The sequence continues at coordinate 136,858,140 of NC_058082.1, read as the reverse complement.
CCTGTCCCTGCAACAGGAGCTCCACCAGCAGCACCACGACCGTTGCCAAGTCCCTTATTTGATGCTCTAATCATATTTCTCAAATGTAGGATCTTGCCTAAAATGGGTGTTTTATTTAATACCAGAATAGAACAGCAGTATCTAACGCGTGTATCTCACACTGACAGATGCGGCCAAGGCCGAAAATTTTGTATTTGGCCCAAAATGGGTGTTTTGTTAATAACAGAATAGAACACCACTATCTAATGCGTGTATCTCCCACTGACAGATGCAGAAAATGCAAAAAAAATATTTTTTCGACCAAAATGGGTGTTTTTTGAAACCCTGAATATTATTGCTGTATTTCAAGCTTGTATCTCACACTGACAAATTTAGTATTTGGCCCAAAATGGGTGTTTTTTTGTTTTTTTTTAAATAACAGAATAGAACAGCAGTATTTAATGCATGTATCTCCCATTGACAGATGCAGCAAAGGCTGTAAATTTAGTTTCTTGCCCAAAATGGGTGTTTTTTTTAAATAACAGAATATGAGAGCAGTATATAACCCTTAAATTTAACTCTGGCAGAAGCAGCAAGGGCTGTAAAATTTTATTTTTTTGCCCAAAAAGGGTGTGTTTTAAACCCCAGAAAATGATTGCAGTATATCAAGCTTAAATCGCACACTGACTAATGCTGCATAGGCCTCAGATGGAGGCTATTGCCAAAAATGGGTGCTTTTTAAAACCCAAAAAATTATTGAAGTATTTCAAGCTTGTATTTAACAGCAAACGCCGCAACATTTGAATTTTGCCCTATTTTTTTTATTTATTTTTTATAACATAATATGACAGCAGTATATAAGCTTGAATTTCACACTGAAAAATGCAGCAAGGGCTGTAAAATTTAGTATGTTGCCCAAAAGGGGTGTTTTTTAAAACCCAGAAAATTATTGAAGTATTCCAAGCTTGTATTTAACAATGACAGATGCATTAAAAGCTGCAAAATTAGGATTTTGCCCTAAATGTTTTTTTTTTTGTTTAAGAACAGAATATGACAGCAGTATTTAACGCTTGAATTTCACATTGAAAGATGCAGCAAGGGGTGTAAATTTAAGTGTTTTGCCCAAAAAGAGTGTTTTTTTAAAACCCAGAAAATGATTGCTGTATTTCAAGCTTAAATTGAACACTGACTAATGTGGCATAGGCCCCAGGTGGAGGGTATAGCCAAAAAGGGTGCCTTTTTAAGCCAAGAAAATTATTGAAGTATTTCAAGCTTGTATTTAACAATGACAGATGCAACAAGGGCTGTAAAATGTATTCTTTTGCCCAAAAAGGGTGTTTTTTAAGCCAGAAAAGTATTTCAAGCTTAAATTGCACACTGACAAAACCTGCATAAGCCACAGATGGAGGGTATTGCCAAAAATTGGTGTTTTTTAAAACCCAGAAAATGATTGCAGCATTTTAAGCTTGTATTTAACAATGACAGATGGAGCAAACGCTGCAAAATTAGGATTTTGCCCTAAATGGGTATTTTTTTTTAATACCAGAATATGACAGCAGTATCTAATGCTTGAATTTTACACTGACAGATGCAGCAAGGGCTTTAAATTTAGTATTTTGCCCAAAAAGGGTGTTTTTTTAAAACCCAGAAAATTATTGCCAGGAGCATGTTCAGCTTCAATGCTGTTGGATAAGTGCACACATACTGTAGTCTCTTCGCTATCGCTTTGGTGATCGATTGCTGATGGAATGACTGACTAGGAGGAGTAGGAGCATCAGGAACAGCAGATGATGGGGAGGACAGACAGATTCCTTTGGCTGATGTGGTGGAGCCTTGACTGCCTACAATCAGGTGCGTGCCACTGGGCAATGCAGCGGTTGCGGGCTGGACCACCACATTGGAGCCACGGTTCTCCCAGGCCACTTTATGGTAATGCTGCATATGTTGACGCAGGGCACCCTGACCACGCTTCACCTTCTGCCCACAGATTCTACAAATAGACTATTCACCCCCTCTGTTGGCTTAACAAAAAACTGCCACACCGCCAAGTAGATGATTTTACCCCCAACACTCCGCACTGACTGACTGATACCGCCACTGCCTCCGTTAACCCCTGCATCACTACTTTCCGTGCTGGTAGGCTCCTGTGAAGCGAGAGGTCTATGCCGGGATGTTTGGCTCCCAACCTCCCACTGATGCCACCCTGCTGACTCCCGGCCACACTACTGACTTAGTGGTCCGCCAGTGCCTCACGTGCAAGCTGCTACCCTCTTCTTCCAATGATGATGAAGCCACTTCCTCACCTGGCTCCAAAGTGTGATCTGCTACATCATCATCGAGTACTGTCTGCAAGTCACTGTTGTCCTCCTCAAAGGGCTCTGAGCCAGGAGCTTGACCTCTCGCAACACCAGCTCCCACGCCACTCTCCTCATCACTACTTGCCCGCCTACCAGAGAAAGCGGCGGATGTCTCCTCCACATCTTGGCTAGGCAATAGCTACTGACTGTCCTCTAGTAGCTCATCCTTGCTGTATAGTGGAGCTGAGCCCACATGATATAGTACTTCTCTGGCTGAGGGAACAGAAAAGGACAGAGGCAGGTTGAGGACAGGTAATGCCATGCCAACTAAGGGTTGTGTCTGACGAACCCACTGACTCTTGCTGGGAGTGTCTGATGTCACTTGGGACGAAGTCGAAGATCGAGTCAGCCATTCAATAATTGCTGGGTTGCTGGTCAAGATATGACCGCTAGCTGACACTGGGAGCTCAGGCCTCTCAAAGTTACCCCTGCTGCCACAGTCCCTTACTCTGCTGCGACCTCTGCCTGCGCATTTAGGCCTGTGCCCCTCCCCTATGCTGGGCCTGTCACTTCTCTGTCTGACATACTGTTAGATCAAATAAGTATATAAAAAGGAAATTAATACACGCCAAAAGGGGCTTTAATTTTCTCACTTCCCCACACAATGGCTGATACGCCATTTTTCTTTTACCCCACTAATACATGCCAAAAATCTGTTTAGAACATATAACTACGGCCGTGAACGGCAAATAATACTTTTTTTGCCACTCATACACGCTAAAAAGTACTTTAATTTTCTCACTTCCCCAAACAACGGCTAATAAGCCTTTTTCTTTTTCCCCACTAATACACCCTAAAAAAATAATTTAGAACATATAAATAGAGATGGCCCGGCGGTCATGTTGTGTAGAACTTTGCGCGTTCGCGATTCGCCGAACATGCGAAATATGGCGATATTCACGCCAGCCATATTCTTTTACATTGTCAAGAACTTTGACCCATGATACATCCATCAGATGGTACAGGACAGCTAAATGAGACATTTCAGCACATGGACATACCCCCTACCTTATAAATAAACCTGATCTGGGTGCCATTTTACATTTAGTCTTTTGCCAGTGTAGGGAGAGGTTGCTGTGTGGAGCAGGGAAAACTTTTAGGGACACAAATCGCTAGCTAATAGGGCCACAAAAATGCTTTTAAGGACTGGTATAGGTGTGCTATCGATAGGTGTGACATACTGAGGAGTGTAATATACTTATAATATACTTTCTAACATAGAAAGTATATTATAGTGCAATTGTATTGTGCAGCGGTTGTAGTATCACAGCAGAACCAGAGTGACAAACGCTATTGAAACAAATCATTTCTACTGCTGTGATTTACCAGTTGCCCCCCCCCCCAAAAAGCTAAATGAGGCAGGGGTGTTATATACCACTTTACCAATAATATACTTTATATATACTGCATTTAGGTAGTGCAGCATTTGTCTGGGGTTTTGCTACCTCATCTACACAGAGTGACAAACACTATTTGAAGAAATAATTTCTACTGGTGTGATTTACCAGTTACACCCCAAAAAAACTGATTGGAGCAGGGGTGTTATATACCAATAATACACTTTCTATATAGTGCATTTAGGTAGTGCAGCATTTGTCTGCGGTTTTGCTGCATTACCCCATCTACACAGAGTGACAAACACTATTTGAAGAAATAATTTCTACTGGTGTGATTAACCAGTTGCTCCCCCCAAAAACTTATTGAAGCACGGATTTTATATAGCAATAATATACATTCTATATAGTGCATTTAGGTAGTGCAGCATATGTCTGTGGTTTTGCTGTGTTACCGCATCTACACAGAGTAACAAACTATTTGAAGAAATCATTTCTACTGGTGTGATTAACCAGTTGCTCCCCCAAAAAAATGATTGAAGCAGGGGTGTTATATACCATTTTACCAATAATATACTTTCTATATAGTGCATTTAGGTAGTGCAGCATTTGTTTGCGGTTTTGCTGCGTTACCGCATCTACACAGAGTGACAAACACTATTTGAAGAAATGATTTCTACTGGTGTTATTTACCAGTTGCCCCCCAAAAAATGTATTCAAGCAGGGGTGTGATATACCAATAATATACTTTCTATATAGTGCATTTAGGTAGTGCAGCATTTTTTTTTTGTGGTTTTGCTGCGCTACCGCATCTACACAGAGGGACAAACATTATTTGAAGAAATAATTTCTACTGGTGTGATTTACCAGTTACACCCCAAAAAAACTGATTGAAGCAGGGGTGTTATATACCAATAATATACGTTCTATATAGTGCATTTAGGTAGTGCAGCATTTGTCTGCGGTTTTTCTGTGTTACCGTATCTACACAGAGTGAAAAACACTATTTGAAGAAATAATTTCTACTGGTGTGATTACCAGTTGCCCCCCAAAAATCTGATTGAAGCAGGGATTTTATATACCAATAATATATGTTCTATATAGTGCATTTAGGTAGTGCAGCATTTGTCTGCAGTTTTGCTGCATTACCGCATCATGTGATTTACCAGATGCCTCTCAAAAAAACTGATTGAAGCAGGGGAGTTATATACCAATAATATACTTTTTATATAGTGCATTTAGGTAGCGCACATGATGCGGTAATGCAGCAAAACTGCTGACAAATTCTGCATTAACTAAATGCACTATATAGAAGTATATTATTGGTATATAAAATCCCTGCTTCAATCAGTTTTGTTGGGGGGGGGGGAAACTGGTTAATCACATCAGTAGAAATTATTTCTTCAAATAGTGTTTGTCACTCTGTGTAAATGTGGTAACGCAGCAAAACCGCAGACAAATGCTGCAATACCTAAATGCACTATATAGAACGCATATAATTGGTTATGCTGCATTACCCCATCTACGCAGAGTGACAAACACTATTTAAATAAATAATTTCTACTGGTGATTAATCAGTTGCCCCCCAAAAAAACTGATTGAAGCAGGGGTATTATATACCAATAATATACGTTCTTTATAGTGCATTTAGTTAGTGCAGCATTTGTCTGCGGTTTTGCTGTGTTATCACAATTACACAGAGTGACAAACACTATTTGAAGCAATTATTTCTACTGATGTGTTTCACCAGTTTCCCCCCCAACAAAACTGATTGAAGCAGGGATTTTATATACCAATAATATACTTCTATATAGTGCATTTAGTTAATGCAGCATTTGTCTGCAGTTTTGCTACATTACCACATCTACACAGAGTAGCAAACACTATTTGAAGGAATAATTTATACTGGTGTGATTTACTAGTTGCCCCCACAAAAAAAATGATTGAAGCAGGGGTTTGATATACCTTCTTCCACAAATACTGCACTTCTATAGGGACTTTTGTCACAGGGTCATTTTGAAAATGACAGGCAGAGGACGAGGCAGGTGCACCAGGCCAGAGCCTAAGTTGTAAGTTGCAGAAGATGGGCACAATTACGTCAAAGGACACACCAGACTTGGTTGAGTGGCTCACTCAGCCTTCCCCTTCTGCATCCTCCTCATTCTCTCTATCTGCACCCTCTTTACTCTCTGCTGTGTCCACCCCCAAAGAAACCACCACCACCACCAACATATCCCCTCCATTCGAGTTAGAGCAATTATGTTTCTATACATTTGCAGCCATTCTTGGCATCGGATCAGGAAGAGGAGGTATCAATGGTCGCCACCCAGCAATCTGACGTCAGTACCTAGATTAGCACAAGGAGGGTGGTCCCCGCTGTTGCTGCCTACTCCGAGATCTCTAATGTCAGTGGTGGTGAAGATGATGATGTGTCGATGGACGTCACGAGGGTGCCCACAAGAGAGGAAGAGGAGGGGAGTTCAGAGGGAGAGACAAAGCAGAAGATAGGGAGGAGAAGGAGGAGAAGCAGGCAGAACTTACAGTGCACAGGAGGCAAAAAGCGGACTGACAATGTATCTGGAATGAAACATCCACCATGCACGGTCACATCTGGTTCTCCCAGGACACGGCTCCGCAGTGTGAGCTTTTTTAATTGTGTCTGCTGCAGACAATAGTGTTGCCATCTGCAGCCTGTGCTGTAAACGCATAAGTCGCGGTAAGCCCAACACTCTCCTAGGGACAACCGCCTTAAGAAGGCACCTGGCCTCCCATCACCGAGCCTAGTGGGAGCAACACCATCAGAACCCACAAAGCCACACTCCCAGCGCTCACCGTCCTGCCTCTTCTCCATCTATCCTTTTCTTCTCCTCTCTCCTCCCAGTTATCCTCCACTCCACCTTCAACCGTGCCATCGTCGTGTTCATCTGGCAAAAGGCAGGCTTCCTTGCCCCAAATGTTCGAGCGAAAAAAGATGATGATGCCGGATAACCCTCTTGCCCAACGGCTGATCACTGGTTTGTCAGAAATGCTAGCCCGCCAACTACTGCCATATAAACTGGTGGACTCAGAGGCCTTTAGAATATTTGAGGCCTTTGGAACACCGCAATGGAAGGTCCCCGGAAGAAAATATTTCTCCCAGAAGAGCATCCCAGAGCTATATGGCTAAGTTCAGAGGCAAATGAATTTACCTCTGGCACACAGTGTCGGTGCCAAGATATATCTGACCACAGACAAGTGGTCTAGCAAAAACAGGCAGGGAAGGTACATAACTTTTACTGCCCACTGGGGGAGCCTTCTGATGGCCGTCAAGCATGCAACCTGTGGCACCCGTGTAGATTTGGTGTTACCACCACGGATTGCATGCAGGCCTGCCTCTTCTTCTCCTCCTCCTACTCCATCCTCCCTCTCCCCCTCGGCTGACTCCTCCTTTTCTGCTGATACCATCTCTTTCTCTGCGTCCCCCAAGATCCCCAGAACCTATTCAACGTGCCAGGTGAGATGTTGCCATGCTGTGCTGTGTCTGTTGTGCCTGGAAGCCAAGAGCCACACCGGTCCTGCACTCCTTTTAGCTTTGTGGTGACAGGCACATCAGTGGCTAACCCTGCTCAATTTGACAGTTGGTAAAGTGGAGTGCTACAACAGTGCCAATCTGCTGAGCGCGCTGAAACAGGGCAATATGACACACATGCCGTGCATGGCACACGTCCTGAACGTAGTCGTGCAGTGATTTGTTGCCAAATACCCCCAGGTCCAGGACGTCTTGCGGCAGGCCAGGAAAGTCTCTGGCCATTTTAGAAGATCTTACACAGCAATGGCTCGCCTTGCTGACATTCAGTGGCGACACCACCTGCCCGTCAGACGTCTGATTTGTGACTTCCCGACGCGATGGAACTCAACCTTGTATATGCTTGATAGGCTGCTCCAGCAGAAATGTGCAGTTAATGATTACCTGTACGAACTTTGCAGCAGGATAGGTTCTGAGGAGCTTTTTTTTTTTTTTTCCACCACGCCAGTAGATGCTCATGCGCGACGCATGCAGATGCATGCGGCCATTTGATGAGATCACCAAACTGGTCAGTCGCAGCCAAGGTGCCATCAGTGACATCGTACCTTATGCCTTTTTTCTAGAGCGTGCATTGCGTTGTCATTGTTCAAGCCGTCGAGGAGCAGGAAGATAAGGAAGTTGCAATGCTGAATGAATTCCCAGGTGGGGCTACTCCATCTGAGACAAGTCAGGAGGAGTCTGAAGAGGAGTCAGGTCAGAGGAAGATAGTTCCTGGGGGGAGGAGGAGGAGGAGCAAGAAGAGCAGTTCTTAAATTTTCTGGGATCCCTGGTGTTGTCCGTGGATGGGGGGAAGAGAACGAGGATGACATTCTCCTGGGCGATGAGCAGGAGCCAGGGCGCTCCACCGCCTCCAATTTAGTGGAAATGGGGGTCTTCATGCTCCAGTGTTTGAAGAGGAACCCCCGTATAAAAAGCATAAAGGGCAAGGACCAGTATTGGGTGGCAATGTACTTAGGACCCCAGTACAAACACAAAATGGCATGTAATCAGCATCACAGAGGACTGTCAGAATGCTGCATTTCCAGGCCTTGCTTCGAGAGAAGCTGCATTCTGCTTCTGCGGGACGTTCAGCGCAGCAGGGGGGATTGTGACTGATAAGCGCACTAGCCTAATTCACGACAGCGTGGACTACCTCACATTTCTAAAAAATGAGTGAGGCATGGATCTCAGAGGAATTCAACACCTGTGATGACCACGTTTAATTGAATTTCCTCATGCCAGCCCACACATATCCGCCACCACCCCAAACAAATAATGGTCCCTGTCTTATGTAAATACAGCGGCATAAAAGGCCTTTTCTGTCCGGTGAATGCCTAATTTTTGGGACCTCGGAGGAATTCAACACCTGTGACGACCATGTGTTATAATTTGAGTTTTTTTCAAGAGGGGGGAATTTGTTAGCCATGTCCAATTTTTATTTTTATTTTTTGTTCTTTTAAACATATGCATTTGACATGTATTTGTATGGCCTGCAGTATAATTGATATCATATGACCATCTATTATACCTCCAGCCACATAATCACTTCATGTTTTCTGTCAGGTAAGTAAATAATTTTTGGGACCTGTAGTCCACTGGCCTTCAGTAAAATTGATATCCGTTGACCATCTAATATACCTCCAGCCACATAATCACTTGATCTTTTATGTTCAGTGAATGTATAATTTTTGGAATAAAACTGGCCAACAGTAAAATTGTTATAAGGTGACCACCTAATGTACCTCTGGCCACATTATCAATTTTTCCATTTCTGTACGGTAAATTAATAATTTTTGGGGTCTGTAGTCCACTCACATTTCTAAAAATGAATGAGGCATGGATTTTGGATGAATTCAACACATGTGATGAGTCGACCATGTTTGATTGAATTTCATCATGACAGTCCACAAATATCCGCCACCCCCCAGAACAAATCATGGTCCCTGTCCTAGATAAATACAGTGGCATAAAAGGCCTTTTATGTCCATTGAAAGTACTAATTTTTGGGGCCTGTACTGGCCGACAGTTACATATTTATCCTGTGACCGCCTAATGTACCTCCAGCCACAGAATCCAAAGTTCTTTGCTGTCAGGTGAACGCCTATTGGCTAATTTTTGGGGCCTGTACTGGCTGACAGCAGGGCCGGACTGGCCATAGGGCAGACTGGGCATTTGCCCGGTGGGCCGGGCTGCCCCGATGTGGGCGGAGCTATCATAGCCCTGCCCCTTTTCTACACACGAAGCGATCCCTGCAGCCTGAACCTTTCCTGCCCAGCAGCAAGCTGAACATCAGTTGGATTGTCACCAGTTAACTGCACCAGTGATGTGAGTGGCAGGGGAACTGGGGTTATATTCAGCTTTCCCAGACTGTGCACATGTGACATGCAGTACAGTAGGAAAGCTGGGTAAATTATATCATGAAATGTCATCCAGCTTCCCTGCTATCCTGCATGGCACAAGTGCAGAGGCATTAGAGTATGGGGGAGAGGCACAGCAGGAAAGCTGGGTGTCTATATATGTGTATGGTATATGTGTGCGTCCATGTATGTGGAGAGTGCGTGTATGAGTGCGTCCATGTATGTGGAGAGTGTGTGTATGAATGCATCTATGTATATGGTGAGCGCATGTATGAGTGCGTCCATGTATGTGGAGAGTGTGTGTATGAGTGCATCTATGTATATGGTGAGCGCATGTATGAGTGCGTCCATATATGTGGAGAGTGTGTGTATGAGTGCATCTATGTATATGGTGAGCGCATGTATGTGGAGAGTGCGTCCATGTATGTGGAGAGTGCGTCCATGTATGTGGAGAGTGTGTGTATGACTGCGTCCTTGTATGTGGAGACTGCGTCCATGTATGTGGAGAGTGCGTGTATGACTGTGTCCATGTATGTGGAGAGTGTGTGAATGAGTGCGTCCATGTATGTGGAGGGTGCGTGTATGAGTGCGTCCATGTATGTGGAGAGTGTGTGTATGACTGGGTCCATGTATGTGGAGAGTGCGTCCATGTATGTGGAGAGTGTGTGTATGAATGCGTCCTTGTATGTGGAGACTGCGTGTATGACTGCGTCCATGTATGTGGAGCGTGCGTGTATGATTGCGTCCATGTATGTGGTGAATGTGTGTATGACTGCGTCCATGTATGTGGAGAGTGTGTGTATGAGTGCGTCCATGTATGTGGAGAGTGTGTGTATGACTGCGTCCATGTATGTGGAGAGTGTGTGTATGACTGGGTCCATGTATGTGGAGAGTGCGTCCATGTATGTGGAGAGTGTGTGTATGACTGCGTCCTTGTATGTGGAGACTGCGTCCATGTATGTGGAGACTGTGTGTATGACTGCGTCCATGTATGTGGAGAGTGCGTGTATGACTGCGTCCATGTATGTGGTGAGTGCTTGTATGACCACGTCCATGTATGTGGAGAGTGTGTGTATTAGTGCATCCATGTATGTGGAGAGTGTGTGTATGACTGTGTCCATGTATGTGGAGAGTGCGTGTATGACTGCGTCCATGTATGTGGAGAGTGCGTGTATGACTGCGTCCATGTATGTGGACAGTGCGTGTATGACTGCGTCCATGTATGTGGAGAGTGCATGCATGACTGCGTCCATGTATGTGGAGAGTGCGTGTATGACTGCGTCCATGTATGTGGAGAGTGCCTGTATGACTGTGTCCATGTATGTGGAGAGTGCGTGTATGACTGCGTCCATGTATGTGGAGAGTGTGTGTATGAGTGCATCTATGTATATGCTGAGCGCATGTATGCGGAGAGTGCGTCCATGTGTGTGGAGAGTGCATCCATGTATGTGGAGAGTGCGTGTATGACTGCGTCCATGTATGTGGAGAGTGCGTGTATGACTGCACTATGGGGGCATCTACTGGGGGCCCTATATACTGGCACGCATTATAGGTGGGCAATATGGAGAATTGGGGGACAAGAGCACTATGAAGGCATTATATAGGGGCATTTAATACTGGCACCCATTTTGATGCCACTATGGGGAAGGGAGGAAAGGAGCATTATGGGGGTATCTATGTGGGGCATTTTATAGTGCCACATTATGGAGGGCACTATGGAGACGGGGAAGGAGCATTATGGGGGCATCTTCTGGGGGGACTATATAGGAATATTTTATACAGGCACAAATTATAAGGTCACTATGGGCACCTAAGCTCAACTGGGCACTAAGTGTTTTTTGTAGTGGCACACAGTGCAGGTCATTGGAACACATGAGGGCACTCTGGGGACATTGGCTCTACTGGGGGCACTAAGAGGAGGTGTTTCTTTTTTTACTGCCACACGACTGAGCATTTTTTGTACTGGTGCACATTATAAGGGGGGGGGGGTCTACTGTCACACATTATAAAGATAATTATTACTATCGGGGCATTATGGTGGGCTTTATTACAACTGGGGGACTATGGGAGCATTATTACTTGTGGGACACATTGCTGACTTTGGGAGCACGATTACTTTGGGGGCACCCTGGCACAGCATCAGCTTATCACAGTTCTTTTTGCAGTATAGTTTTGGGGAGCACAGCTTCTCAGTATTGGGGGTGCATGATGGGATGTTAATTGGAAGATGATGGAAAAGTAGGAAACTAAGATGTCTGTCAAACTCTGCAGAGACATGAAATGGCTGAAAGAAATGATCACGGTGGTCTAGTCTGAATGGAGAAGATGAAGAAAGAGAACATCTACATCAGCGGAGACGTCACTGGATATAAGAGGTATGGGGCGCTGTATGAGGCTACTTTCACATCTGCGATAGTGATCCTGGCAGGCTGTTCCAGCAGAGAATTGACTGGATCTGGCACTGCTGGATGCTGACGGAATGCCCGCCAGCCCCATTAACTATAATGGGGTACGGCAGAAATCAGGCCACAATCTGTGAAAAGTGCAGAGAATCAGCGGGACATAAACCGCTGCATGCTGTGCTTTGTGTCCAGTCGATTCCTTGCATTTTCTGCCGGATCAGGTGGCCGGATCGTACTAAGACCCCTAATATCACCTGGGGAACCCCAAAGAAGCTTGTGTGTTGGCTGAAGCCTTCCTATCTTACTGGTGGCTGGCCCTGCCTCTCAATTGTGCTTCCGGTTTTGGCTCCGCCCCTAGACTGCAAGGGGGTGGGGCCTGTTGTCAAAAATGCCCGGGCCTATTTTTTGTCCCAGTCCTGCCCTGGCTGACAGTTACATATTTATCCTGTGACCGCCTAATGTACCTCCAGCCACAGAATCCAAAGTTCTTTGTGGTCAAGTGAATGCCTATTAGCTAATTTTTGGCATCTGTACTGGCAAACAGTTACATTTATATCCTGTGACCGCCTAATGTACCTCCAGCCACAGAATCCAAAGTTCTTTGCTGTCAGGTAAATGCCTATTGGCAAATTTTTGGGGCCTATACTGACCGACAGTTACATATTTATCCTGTGGCCGCCTAATGTACCTCCAGCCACAGAATCCAAAGTTCTTTGCTGTCAGGTGAATGCCTATTGGCAAATTTTGGGGCCTGTACTGGCCGACAGTTACATTTCTATCCTGTGACCGCCTAATGTACCTCCAGCCACAGAATCTATAGTTCTTTGCTGTCAGGTAATGCCTATTGCCTAATTTTTTGGGCCTGTACTGGCCGACAGTTACATTTTTATCCTGTGAATGCTTAATGTCCCTCTAGCCACAGAATCCTACAAAGTTGTGTGCTGTCAAGTGAATGCATATTGACAAATTTTTGGCGCCTGTACTGGAGTGGCAAGTTCTCACAACAATACTTAGTGCACCAATCACTAATATCTCATGAGAGCTTATAAAATGTTAAGTTGTGTGTACCGCGAAAAAATAAATCGCATCATTAGGAATTTTTGCAATGACACTTTTTTAAACACTCAATCTGCATATACAGCGATTGTTATAACATGCATGTGAAATGTAATCAAATACACTGCTTTAATGTCAAATTACAGTGATCAGAAATTCTTCCTGAAAGTCGCAAAAATTGTTGCCAACCATCTTTTCTGATCGCATCCAACTTTGGTCTGGTGGAAACCCAGTTGCTGTAGAAGGCCTTGCCTATTTTGTGCATAGGTAAAAATTACATTGCCGATATTTTGCATTGAAAAAAATAATGAATGGAGATCGCAAATTCTAATAAAAAATCTGGTATGTCACTGTCCATGTTGTGGCACTATTTGTGCACTTCCAGTAAGTATTTGGTGGCTGCTAATATGACCTGAAGATATTCCAGGTTTGCCTGCCTTTAACCCCTTAGTGACCGGGCTCATTTTCACCTTAAGGACCAGGCCATTTTTTGCAAATCTGACAAGTGTCACTTTATGTGGTGATAACTTTAAAACGCTTTGACTTATCTATCCAGGCCATTCTGAGACATTTGCAAATTTCCAAGTTTCAATTTCTCTCATTCTATAATACATAGTAATACCTACAAAAATAGTTATTTCTTTACATTCCGTTTGTCTACTTCATGTTAAGATCATTTTGGGAATGACATTTTATTTTTGGGGGACGTTACAAGGCTTAGAAGTTTAGAAGCAAATCTTGATATTTCTCAGAAATTTTCAAAAACCAACTTTTTAAGGACCAGTTCAGGTCTAAAGTCACTTTGTGAGGCTTACATAATAGAAACCACCCAAAAATTACCCCATTCTAGAAATTATTTTTTTTCTAGTTACAAAGCAAGGATTAACAGCCAAACAAAACTCAATATTTATGGCCCTGATTCTGTTGTTTATATAAACACCCCATATGTGGTCGTAAACTGCCGTACGGTCACACGGCAGGAGACAGATGGAAAGCAATGCCATACGGTTTTTGGAAGGCAGATTTTGCTGGACTGTTTTTTTTTTACACCATGTCCCATTTGAAGCCCCCCCAATGCACCCCTAAAGTAGAAACTCCCAAAAAAGTGACCCCATTTTATAAACTACGGGATAGGGTGGCAGTTTTGTTGGTACTAGTTTAGGGTTCATATGATTTTTGGTTGCTCTATATTACACTTTTTGTGAGGCAAGGTAACAAGAAATAGCTGTTTTGGCACCATTTGTATTTTTTGTTATTTACAACATTCACCTGACAGGTTAGATCATGTGGTATTTTTATAGATCATGTGTTAGTGTTTCCATAGTCTGAGAGTCATAGTTTTTTTCAGTTTTTGGGCAATTATCTTGGGTAGGCTATGAATTTTTTACGGTATTCGCCTGAGGGGTTATATTTTTATAGAGCAGGTTATTATGGATGCGGCGATACCTAATATGTATACTTTTTTTTATTTAAGTACGTTTTACACAATAATTTCATTAAAAATAAAAAATAAAAAATCATGTTTTAGTGTCTCCATATTCTGAGAGCCATATTTTTTCAGTTTTTGGGCGATTATCTTAGGTAGGGTCTCATTTTGGGCGGGATGAGATGACGGTTTGATTGGCACTGTTTTAGGGTGCATATGACTTTTACACTTTTTTGTGATGTAAGGTGACCAAAAATTGCTTTTTTTACACCGTTTTTATTTTTTACAGTGTTCACCTGAGGGGTTAGGTCATGTGATATTTTTATAGAGCAGGTTGTTACGGATGTGGTGATACCTAATATGTATACTTTTTTTATTTACTTAAGTTTTACACAATAACAGCTTTTTTAGAAACAAAAAAAGATGTTTTAGTGTCTCCATAGTGTCTCTCTGAGTCATAGTTTTATTATTTTTTGGGCGATTGTCTTAGGTAGGGGCTCATTATTTGTGGGATGAGGTGATGATTAGATTGGTACTATTTTAGTGGGCAGATGCCTTTTTGATTGGTTGCTATTGCACTTTTTGTGATGTAAGGTGACAAAAAAAATTGTTTATTTAGCACAGTTTTAATTTTTTACGGTGTTCATCTATGGGGATAGGTCATGTGATATGTTTATAGAGCCGGTCGATATGGATGTGGCAATACCTAATATGTATACTTTTTTTCCCCTAATTTTTACAAATTCTTTTTAACTTTATTTGGGGAAAATTACGTTTTTGTTTATTTTTACTTGAAACTTTACTTTTTTTTTGGGGGGGGGGGACTTTATTTTTTCAACTTTTTTTTTACTTTATTTTTTTGTTCCACTTTGGGACTTCAACTTTTGGGGGTCTAAACCCCCTTTACAATGCATTCCAATACTCCTGTATTGAAATGCATTGGCTGTATGAGTAATACAGTGTGTATTACTCATACAGCTTCAGGCCTATGAGATCCTGGGGGCTAGATCTCACAGGCTCATCACAGGAAGGCAGCGCCGATGCTTAAGGAAGGCATCGCGCTGCCTTCCATGTCATTGGGTCCCCCCTACAGCCACACGGGGACACAATGGCACCCCCACCAGCCACAACCAAGGCACCTTGTTCCGATCATCGCCCGCCGGCGGCAGCGATCGGAACTACACATGACATACCGGTATGTCATGTGTCCTTAAGTAACCGGACATCATGCCGTACCGGTACGTCATGTGTCCGGAACAGGTTAAAACTGCACCACTCAAGGGCTAATAAGACCCCAATAACAAGAATGGTTTGCTGGAATTACAGAGGTAGTGCAAACCTGAAATGAGCAGCAGTATAATAGCAATTTGGATCCGCAGTCAGTGCAGCATGGTGCAATTGGATTGTTCCTATTACCCAGGCTGTAAACACCCCTATTGAACCCTGTCCTGCTTCAATACTGTGGAATAATCCCTCCCTATCCTTTCCCTAAACGTCTACTGCTCTTTCCCTGAACTTCTACTGAGTAAAATATAAGTTTTCAAGTCTTTCCTAGCACTATCCCTAGCGCCTGCTAACGTCTCTCCCTGCACTAAGTTCACTGGAAAATGGCTGAATCCAAGATGGCTGAGGCAATTTATCGGGCTGTGAAATCACAGGGCTGGCTGGCTGCTGATTGGCTGCATGCATGGCATTGTTGCTAATTCCTCGTTCCCAGATTTCCTTACTCCATGTCCTAACATATGCAGCAGCAAAATGTGATTTCGTAACCATGAAGCGTGAGGAAATTAGGACTCAGTGCGAATCAAACTCAGATGGAATTCCACTTTGTCAGCCTCGATTCGCTCATCTCTAGTCAAGATAAACTGATGTATATCAACATCACAGAAGATCTGCTTTATTTGAAAGTGATGCTACGGTACAACAAATTGATTTTGTGGAACCACTTTGCCAACTAACCAGTTTGACAATGGGGAAAACCATAAGGGCTTTATTCCTGCATTTCCATGGCTTTCACCCTTTAACCCCCATACAGGGATGTGGATTTCACTGGAGGGGAGTAACTGGAATGATACCTCCTAGGACGGTTCTCTAGAATGAGGAATTCTAGTGCAAGCACCAGGAGGCTCAAGAACTAGTATGTTACCAAAACCACAGGTACAGTTTGAACAGGCATCAATACTAGAATGCAGGCCTCTAGGATCCAGAAACCACACAAGAACAGGCTGCTAGAAACAGAACTGAGACACCAGATTGGACAACTAAAACATGAACTGGAACAAACTATGACCAAACCAGCAGGGTAACAAAGACTAAATAGAGCAGGAACACATAATCAGTTTACACACTACAACAGACACAGATCAGACATACAGACTGGGAAAGACTGGACAGGCAAACAGAATAACAGATGCACATGCTGTTAATGTTACTGATACTGTTTCTGTTGCTCAGTCAAGGGGATGTAATAGATGGAAAGGATATAGCTGGGCTCATTAGCCCAAATACAAAGAGGCAGTAACCCCTGCAATACTGAACAAAGAGATAAAGCACAAGGTACTGTTCATACCCACAAAAAGACACACTTTGTGTATAGGAAAAGCGGCACCGGTGAACAGCCATTCCGAGAAATGACTGAAACTCACAATTAACCTTGTGAGTGCACGGAGCTGTGGCACCAATTAATTTCCATATGGAGAAATGGTTCTAACTCACTCCCACAGGTGGCCAGAAAGTGTGCATGGGACACTGCCATACTGAGAAATTACCCAAGTTTCACACCTGTAGTACCCTACACAAATATAGACAGCGCAGTGAGACCGGTGAACACCATTGTAATAGTGTGCAGTGCACATCCGTCCCAAACCATAAGAAACTTGAGGCAGGATTACATTAATGCACTCCACACAAGTTATTTTGTCACTGGCATCTTATCAGCAAGACTGTCTGCACTATTGTCACAATTAGGGTTATAGCAGCTCCCCTTGCCATTGAACCCCTCAGATGCGCACTCATCGCTGATCCCGTCATTGAGGACTTTCAGGGGTAATCAGGGTAAAAAAACAACAACAACAAAAACATACTCAATTCATCCATTAGCTCATGGAGAGGACATTGCGGCCATCTTGATTGAAGAAAGAGAGCAAAATCTCACTGATGATGTCACCATGCCCAGCCAGCGTGGTGACATTACAGCGCGCAAGATTTCTCACAGTTTCTTCAATCAAGATGGCCCCAACGGTCTCTCTGCAAGCAAATGGATGAGGTGTGCATTTTTTACCACCATTTCGGGGAAAATAAATTTGTTACCACAAAGCGCGAGGACATTTTTCCTGAAGTCAATTCATTTGGCTTTGATCCGCTAAACACTAGCTATCATGCATAATGCTGAGAGGCACAGGACAACACCAAATGTCATAGTGAGGTGCACTTTTATCTACCATGGCCATTCCTATCTGGTATTCCTTGGGGGAACATTAAGAATCCTTTGGAATGTCCAGCACATTGTAGAACCAGCCCTACTGACTTTTTTACTAAGGCCCCATGCACACGTTTTTCGTGATTTTCTGCTGACCTATTGACCTTTAATGGGTCCGTTGAAAACTCGGTTAATGCACTGTTTGTCATCCGCGTCCGGGATCCGTTGTTCCAGTCCATCAAAAAAATATAACCTGTCCTATTTTTTTTGCGGATAGCGGTTTGCAGACGCATTCAAGTCAATGGGTCCGCAAAAAAACGAGGAGGCACATCCGATTGTCGTCCGCGTCCGTTTTATTTCTCTCATTTGCCATGGCAAAACTGTCTGCCAGAACTTTTGCCAAAAAAAATAAAAAATCTGATACAGGAAGTTTAAGGTTACAGGTTATGCAAATTGCTAGGCACCTGTGGTGAAAATCCATAGTGTGGTGTGGCAGTGAGTGTCTGGCTCTTCTTTTTTATGCAAAATAAGATGCCACGCTGGAATGTGGAGGGTCTTATTTGTTTGGTGCAGGAGAGACCCGAACTATGGGACACCCGGTCAAAGAATTATCTGGACCGAGTTTGCAAGGAGTCGGCTTGGGAGCAAGTGGCCCGTAACATGAGGCGGCAAGAATGGTCCAAAGCTGATGGCCGTGGGCATGCAGCTTTAGGTAAGTGCCAGCAATGTCGTTGTACTGTCCTTGCCCAGTCTGTCCCTATAAAATGATGTAGCTATAAATTCCATGCGGTCATGTACTAAATACTGCACCCCATTTGTTTTCTGAAAAATGGCTGAGCCTCCCTTTGCTGCAGCAAACAGTACTCATGTCTCAAACCTGTATGTGCACTTGTTATTTCCTCACACGTGTCCCTTTTGTAATTGAGCATCCTATAGTTGTCTCCATGTCATATTATAAATTCTTTTAGTCCAAATGGCTTGCACGACTAATCTCCTCCTTCCTGAACTTATTGTACATTAGTATCCCCACACCTGCAGTACTGTACCATGTGCTGTATAATCCGGCCTATTCATACATTTTTCTGAGTTGGCCACTTGATTTTGAATAAACTTTGCCCTTTGCTATTTCTACTGATATATTTTTAATGCTTTGACTGACATTTGTTTACATTAAATGTAAAATTTAATTTCTTTACATTAAAACAGACGAAAACAAGATGGAACAGCTGCCGGGACCAATTTTGCCGGGAGCTGAATACTCAAGGACAGAGTGGGGAAGGCAGCTGAAAAAAGAGGCCATATATATATATATATACGCTGCTCAATTGCAGTTTTTGCATCCGGTGATGGATTTGAGGCCGTAAGTTATTTTGTTGTGATAAAAAGTGGTCTACAATGAAACGAGTTGTGTGGCGTTGTACAATTGTTGACCTATCCTTCGTGTCGGTGAACCAAATCATTTTTGTGGGTTAGTAACACCGGCCGCCACCGATGATGAGCAGTATGATGACATGACACGTACAGAGCGTACATGCCGCCTCCTGTATCTTTTTATTCCCTGACTGGCACTATTTTCATGAACAAGTCACATACAGTATATCTCAGTAATTAGAGCAGTAATCGAGAAGGCAGATGGCTCGTGCGCACTACACGCATTGTCTCCTCATACAGTTGATCGTCATGGTGGTTGGCTGTTGTTCCCCGGCCAATATGATCTTGTGTACTTATCCTGTGGATAGGTAATAAATGTGGCCCTTTTTTTGGCCCTGAATAGCGTACCCATTTGTGTAAGTTTGGTTATATTCATAATTGCTGGAAAATACACGCTAATTTTAGTATGGTGGTTTTAGGATTTGGTACCTCTTCTGTACTGTAATTGACATTTACATAGTTTAAAGGATTTCTTATAAACCTCAACATGGAGTCATCAAAGATCAACTATATATTAAAAAATGACACATACATAATCCACTTTATTAAATAGAGTATAATGATGCTCCAACAGTGTCCGTACAGCTAAATAGTAACTACTACTACCACCATGGCCTTGTGATGCGTGCTCCATGTTATTTTTTAGGAAATGATGTTCTTTTTTGTTTACATTACATATGGATGGTAGGAAGTTCAAAGCAGTCCAGATATAGAAGAGACGAACAGAATATCAGCACTACTTTTGGTCCTTGAATGTGTATACCTCGTTTTGTGCTTGACTGATCCAAAAGCCAATCATATTTTTCAAAGTAGTTTTATATTTGGCGTTGTGAGCTAATTGACCTAAAAAAAAGTAATGTATTCTTATTTTCAAAATTCACATTGAAGGACAAAATTCTAAATTCTGATAAAATCTGTGATGTATGCATGCTCAACGTTATGTAGTTACCACACAGTTGTGTTTATTTAGAAAACATTAACTACTTTTGAAATGTTGTAGACAAATGATGTAATATATGTTTTCATGTCATTTTGTCATTTTCCTATACAGTACTGTGGACAGTCTTGATGAGCCTGAAGACACTGAGGCGGCATTAAGCGACACACCGCCAGTTTTTTCCCCTGCAGCTAGTCCTGCCCCAACGCCCGCTGAGGAGCCGGACCAGCCATCCCAGGCTGAGGCCGTCTGATCTCCACGGAGCCCTTCACCACTCCAACAGCCGCAGCCCAGGCGTCGCCGCAATGTTCCTCAATCTTCCTCTGGGCAACCGACTTGGGAGGCTATAGATGCCCGAGTCATAGATTTCCTTGCCCAGAGGAGGAGTGATGGCATTGAGGAGTCAACGCTGAGGGGCCTTGCAAGTTTATTGAAGCAAGTTCCCATTGAAAAGCATCCATAATGTGTGGCTTCAATAACCCTTGTTATTAAAATGTATGCCTCCCCTTACCAGGGAGACATACACTCCCATATTAATGATCTGCGCAAGCAGATATTGAATATCCCCCCACAGCAACTTGTACCCACCTCAAGGGCCATCTTTCCCCAGAAGATTTTAAAAACTGCCACGAATAGCGTCCCTCTGCCATGGCAAGGACCCCTCTGGGCTGTAAAAGTAGTCTGCATAGAGTTCCCGAACTGCAATGCCTGCAGTCCCAGGTCGTCTATGCAGGGTCCTTTCCAAACCAAAACCTAATGACATACCGAAAAATAATGCTTATAATTGAAGAATCAGGACCCTGAGTGAGGAGGCTTCTTCACACCGATGTGCTTGCCATCTATTGCCCCGATGCAGTTTGGAAACTGCGCAGAAATATTGAAGCCCTCAGCGATCCAAACCCAATCGTCCGCCTTGGGCTGCGGCATCACCGTCTCTCGAAGTTGCTGCCAGATGACCTGGCAAGTGTGACGTACAATCCGAGAGATCGTCGAGGTTCCTAAAAGAAACTCAAAATGCAGGAATGCAAAAGAGTTCCCAGTTGCAAGGAATCTGTAGGACAAAGAAAAAAAAATATATCAGTAAACAGCAAATCAAAGGGAACATCAGATACATGATTCGCCTATAATGTTGTATATAAGACATGATTTTAAACAATCTATGTCTAGGGATGAGCGAACTCGAACTGTATAGTTCGGGTTCGTACCGAATTTTGGGGTGTCCGTGACACGGACCCGAACCCGGACATTTTCGTAAAAGTCCGGGTTCGGGTTCGGTGTTCGTCGCTTTCTTCGCGCTTTTGTGACGCTTTCTTGGCGCTTTTTGAAAGGCTGCAAAGCAGCCAATCAACAAGCGTCATACTACTTGCCCCAAGAGGCCATCACAGCCATGCCTACTATTGGCATGGCTGTGATTGGCCAGAGCACCATGTGACCCAGCCTCTATTTAAGCTGGAGTCACATAGCGCCGCCCGTCACTCTGCTCTGATTAGCGTAGGGAGAGGTTGCGGCTGCGACAGTAGGGCGAGATTAGGCAGATTAACTCCTCCAAAGGACTTGATTAACTGATCGATCTGCAGCTGTGGATCATTGAGCTGCTGATCCTCAATTGCTCACTGTTTTTAGGCTGCACAGACCGTTTGTCAGTCTCATTTTTCTGGGGTGATCGGCGGCCATTTTGTGTCTTGTGGTGCGCCAGCACAAGCTGCGACCAAGTGCATTTAACCCTCAATGGTGTGGTTGTTTTTTGGCTAAAGCCTACATCAGGGTGAAGCTGTCACACCAAGTGCATTTAACCAGCAATAGTCTGTTCATTTTTTGGCCATATACAAAATCAGGGGCAAGCTGCGCCTGTCACCAAGTGCATTTAACCCTCAATGGTGTGGTTGTTTTTTGGCTAAAGCCTACATCAGGGTGAAGCTGTCACACCAAGTGCATTTAACCAGCAATAGTCTGTTCATTTTTTGGCCATATACAAAATCAGGGGCAAGCTGCGCCTGTCACCAAGTGCATTTAACCCTCAATGGTGTGGTTGTTTTTTGGCTAAAGCCTACATCAGGGTGAAGCTGTCACACCAAGTGCATTTAACCAGCAATAGTCTGTTCATTTTTTGGCCATATACAAAATCAGGGGCAAGCTGCGCCTGTCACCAAGTGCATTTAACCCTCAATGGTGTGGTTGTTTTTTGGCTAAAGCCTACATCAGGGTGAAGCTGTCACACCAAGTGCATTTAACCAGCAATAGTCTGTTCATTTTTTGGCCATATCCCAGTCTAATTCTGTCACTAAATCCATACCGGTCACCCAGCGCCTAAATACTAGGCCTCAAATTTATATCCAGCTAAATCTGTCCCTAGTGCTGTAGCTGGGCGAGTTATTTAGTGTCCGTTCAAGCACATTTCTTGTTCTGGGTTGAAATACAATTCCCAATTTAGCAATTTCATAATTTAGTGGTTCCTGCTATATCAGAGCTCTTTGAAATCTATCCCAAAAAGGGTATATAATATTGAAGGTGCACATAGGGTCATTCAGAGTAACTTCACACACACCCGCTACTGTGTATTTCCAAGTCTAATTCTGTCACTAAATCCATACCGGTGACCCAGCGCCTAAATACTAGGCCTCAAATTTAATTCCCTCTAAATCTCTCGTTACCCACCGCTGTACTGTTGTTGCTGGGCAAGATATTTAGTGTCCGTCAAAGCACATTTTTTGTTCTGGGTTGAAGTACAATTCCCAATTTAGCAATTTCATAATTTAGTGGTTTCTGCTATATCAGAGCTATTTGAAATCTATCCCAAAAAGGGTATATAATATTGAAGGTGCACATAGGGTCATTCAGAATAACTTCACACACACCCGCTACTGTGTATTTCCAAGTCTAATTCTGTCACTAAACCCATACCTGTCACCCAGCGCCTAAATACTAGGCCTCAAATTTAAATCCCTCTAAATCTCTCGTTACCGTTGTCCTGTTGTAGCTGGGAAAGTTATTTAGTGCCCGTCAAAGCACATTTTTTGTTCTGGGTTGAAGTACAATTCCCAATTTAGCAATTTCATAATTTAGTGGTTCCTGCTATATCAGAGCTATTTGAAATCTATCCCAAAAAGGGTATATAATATTGAAGGTGCACATAGGGTCATTCAGAATAACTTCACACACACCCGCTACTGTGTATTTCCAAGTCTAATTCTGTCACTAAATCCATACCGGTGACCCAGCGCCTAAATACTAGGCCTCAAATTTAATTCCCTCTAAATCTCTCGTTACCCACCGCTGTACTGTTGTTGCTGGGCAAGATATTTAGTGTCCGTCAAAGCACATTTTTTGTTCTGGGTTGAAGTACAATTCCCAATTTAGCAATTTCATAATTTAGTGGTTTCTGCTATATCAGAGCTATTTGAAATCTATCCCTAAAAGGGTATATAATATTGAAGGTGCACATAGGGTCATTCAGAATAACTTCACACACACCCGCTACTGTGTATTTCCAAGTCTAATTCTGTCACTAAACCCATACCTGTCACCCAGCGCCTAAATACTAGGCCTCAAATTTATATCCAGCTAAATCTGTCCCTAGTGCTGTAGCTGGGCGAGTTATTTAGTGTCCGTTCAAGCACATTTCTTGTTCTGGGTTGAAATACAATTCCCAATTTAGCAATTTCATAATTTAGTGGTTCCTGCTATATCAGAGCTCTTTGAAATCTATCCCAAAAAGGGTATATAATATTGAAGGTGCACATAGGGTCATTCAGAGTAACTTCACACACACCCGCTACTGTGTATTTCCAAGTCTAATTCTGTCACTAAATCCATACCGGTGACCCAGCGCCTAAATACTAGGCCTCAAATTTAATTCCCTCTAAATCTCTCGTTACCCACCGCTGTACTGTTGTTGCTGGGCAAGATATTTAGTGTCCGTCAAAGCACATTTTTTGTTCTGGGTTGAAGTACAATTCCCAATTTAGCAATTTCATAATTTAGTGGTTTCTGCTATATCAGAGCTATTTGAAATCTATCCCAAAAAGGGTATATAATATTGAAGGTGCACATAGGGTCATTCAGAATAACTTCACACACACCCGCTACTGTGTATTTCCAAGTCTAATTCTGTCACTAAACCCATACCTGTCACCCAGCGCCTAAATACTAGGCCTCAAATTTAAATCCCTCTAAATCTCTCGTTACCGTTGTCCTGTTGTAGCTGGGAAAGTTATTTAGTGCCCGTCAAAGCACATTTTTTGTTCTGGGTTGAAGTACAATTCCCAATTTAGCAATTTCATAATTTAGTGGTTCCTGCTATATCAGAGCTATTTGAAATCTATCCCAAAAAGGGTATATAATATTGAAGGTGCACATAGGGTCATTCAGAATAACTTCACACACACCCGCTACTGTGTATTTCCAAGTCTAATTCTGTCACTAAATCCATACCGGTGACCCAGCGCCTAAATACTAGGCCTCAAATTTAATTCCCTCTAAATCTCTCGTTACCCACCGCTGTACTGTTGTTGCTGGGCAAGATATTTAGTGTCCGTCAAAGCACATTTTTTGTTCTGGGTTGAAGTACAATTCCCAATTTAGCAATTTCATAATTTAGTGGTTTCTGCTATATCAGAGCTATTTGAAATCTATCCCTAAAAGGGTATATAATATTGAAGGTGCACATAGGGTCATTCAGAATAACTTCACACACACCCGCTACTGTGTATTTCCAAGTCTAATTCTGTCACTAAACCCATACCTGTCACCCAGCGCCTAAATACTAGGCCTCAAATTTATATCCCTCTAAATCTCTCGTTACCGTGTCCTGTTGTAGCTGGGAAGAGTTATTTAGTGTCCGTCAAAGCACATTTTTGTTCTGGGTTGAAGTACAATTCCCAATTTAGCAATTTCATAATTTAGTGGTTCCTGCTATATCAGAGCTATTTGAAATCTATCCCAAAAAGGGTATATAATATTGAAGGTGCACATAGGGTCATTCAGAATAACTTCACACACACCCGCTACTGTGTATTTCCAAGTCTAATTCTGTCACTAAATCCATACCGGTGACCCAGCGCCTAAATACTAGGCCTCAAATTTAATTCCCTCTAAATCTCTCGTTACCCACCGCTGTACTGTTGTTGCTGGGCAAGATATTTAGTGTCCGTCAAAGCACATTTTTTGTTCTGGGTTGAAGTACAATTCCCAATTTAGCAATTTCATAATTTAGTGGTTTCTGCTATATCAGAGCTATTTGAAATCTATCCCTAAAAGGGTATATAATATTGAAGGTGCACATAGGGTCATTCAGAATAACTTCACACACACCCGCTACTGTGTATTTCCAAGTCTAATTCTGTCACTAAACCCATACCTGTCACCCAGCGCCTAAATACTAGGCCTCAAATTTAAATCCCTCTAAATCTCTCGTTACCGTTGTCCTGTTGTAGCTGGGAAAGTTATTTAGTGCCCGTCAAAGCACATTTTTGTTCTGGGTTGAAGTACAATTCCCAATTTAGCAATTTCATAATTTAGTGGTTCCTGCTATATCAGAGCTATTTGAAATCTATCCCAAAAAGGGTATATAATATTGAAGGTGCACATAGGGTCATTCAGAATAACTTCACACACACCCGCTACTGTGTATTTCCAAGTCTAATTCTGTCACTAAATCCATACCGGTGACCCAGCGCCTAAATACTAGGCCTCAAATTTAATTCCCTCTAAATCTCTCGTTACCCACCGCTGTACTGTTGTTGCTGGGCAAGATATTTAGTGTCCGTCAAAGCACATTTTTTGTTCTGGGTTGAAGTACAATTCCCAATTTAGCAATTTCATAATTTAGTGGTTTCTGCTATATCAGAGCTATTTGAAATCTATCCCTAAAAGGGTATATAATATTGAAGGTGCACATAGGGTCATTCAGAATAACTTCACACACACCCGCTACTGTGTATTTCCAAGTCTAATTCTGTCACTAAACCCATACCTGTCACCCAGCGCCTAAATACTAGGCCTCAAATTTAAATCCCTCTAAATCTCTCGTTACCGTTGTCCTGTTGTAGCTGGGAAAGTTATTTAGTGCCCGTCAAAGCACATTTTTTGTTCTGGGTTGAAGTACAATTCCCAATTTAGCAATTTCATAATTTAGTGGTTCCTGCTATATCAGAGCTATTTGAAATCTATCCCAAAAAGGGTATATAATATTGAAGGTGCACATAGGGTCATTCAGAATAACTTCACACACACCGCTTCTGTGCATTTCCAAGTCTAATTCTGTCACTAAATCCATACCGGTGACCCAGCGCCTAAATACTAGGCCTCAAATTTAATTCCCTCTAAATCTCTCGTTACCCACCGCTGTACTGTTGTTGCTGGGCAAGATATTTAGTGTCCGTCAAAGCACATTTTTTGTTCTGGGTTGAAGTACAATTCCCAATTTAGCAATTTCATAATTTAGTGGTTTCTGCTATATCAGAGCTATTTGAAATCTATCCCTAAAAGGGTATATAATATTGAAGGTGCACATAGGGTCATTCAGAATAACTTCACACACACCCGCTACTGTGTATTTCCAAGTCTAATTCTGTCACTAAACCCATACCTGTCACCCAGCGCCTAAATACTAGGCCTCAAATTTAAATCCCTCTAAATCTCTCGTTACCGTTGTCCTGTTGTAGCTGGGAAAGTTATTTAGTGCCCGTCAAAGCACATTTTTTGTTCTGGGTTGAAGTACAATTCCCAATTTAGCAATTTCATAATTTAGTGGTTCCTGCTATATCAGAGCTATTTGAAATCTATCCCAAAAAGGGTATATAATATTGAAGGTGCACATAGGGTCATTCAGAATAACTTCACACACACGCTTCTGTGCATTTCCAAGTCTAATTCTGTCACTAAATCCATACCGGTGACCCAGCGCCTAAATACTAGGCCTCAAATTTAATTCCCTCTAAATCTCTCGTTACCCACCGCTGTACTGTTGTTGCTGGGCAAGATATTTAGTGTCCGTCAAAGCACATTTTTTGTTCTGGGTTGAAGTACAATTCCCAATTTAGCAATTTCATAATTTAGTGGTTTCTGCTATATCAGAGCTATTTGAAATCTATCCCTAAAAGGGTATATAATATTGAAGGTGCACATAGGGTCATTCAGAATAACTTCACACACACCCGCTACTGTGTATTTCCAAGTCTAATTCTGTCACTAAATCCATACCGGTGACCCAGCGCCTAAATACTAGGCCTCAAATTTAATTCCCTCTAAATCTCTCGTTACCCACCGCTGTACTGTTGTTGCTGGGCAAGATATTTAGTGTCCGTCAAAGCACATTTTTTGTTCTGGGTTGAAGTACAATTCCCAATTTAGCAATTTCATAATTTAGTGGTTTCTGCTATATCAGAGCTATTTGAAATCTATCCCTAAAAGGGTATATAATATTCAAGGTGCACATTGGGTCATTCAGAATAACTTCACACACACACGCTTCTGTGCATTTCCAAGTCTAATTCTGTCACTAAATCCATACCGGTCACCCAGCGCCTAAATACTAGGCCTCAAATTTATATCCCGCTGAATTTGAATACAATACATTGGGCCAAATAATATATTTGTTGTTGTGGTGAACCATAACAATGAGAAAAACATCTAGTAAGGGACGCGGACGTGGACATGGTCGTGGTGGTGTTAGTGGACCCTCTGGTGCTGGGAGAGGACGTGGCCGTTCTGCCACATCCACACGTCCTAGTGTACCAACTACCTCAGGTCCCAGTAGCCGCCAGAATTTACAGCGATATATGGTGGGGCCCAATGCCGTTCTAAGGATGGTAAGGCCTGAGCAGGTACAGGCATTAGTCAATTGGGTGGCCGACAGTGGATCCAGCACGTTCACATTATCTCCCACCCAGTCTTCTGCAGAAAGCGCACAGATGGCGCCTGAAAACCAACCCCATCAGTCTGTCACATCACCCCCATGCATACCAGGGAAACTGTCTCAGCCTCAAGTTATGCAGCAGTCTCTTATGCTGTTTGAAGACTCCGCTGGCAGGGTTTCCCAAGGGCATCCACCTAGCCCTTCCCCAGCGGTGAAAGACATAGAATGCACTGACGCACAACCACTTATGTTTCCTGATGATGAGGACATGGGAATACCACCTCAGCATGTCTCTGATGATGACGAAACACAGGTGCCAACTGCTGCGTCTTTCTGCAGTGTGCAGACTGAACAGGAGGTCAGGGATCAAGACTGGGTGGAAGACGATGCAGGGGACGATGAGGTCCTAGACCCCACATGGAATGAAGGTCGTGCCACTGACTTTCACAGTTCGGAGGAAGAGGCAGTGGTGAGACCGAGCCAACAGCGTAGCAAAAGAGGGAGCAGTGGGCAAAAGCAGAACACCCGCCGCCAAGAGACTCCGCCTGCTACTGACCGCCGCCATCTGGGACCGAGCACCCCAAAGGCAGCTTCAAGGAGTTCCCTGGCATGGCACTTCTTCAAACAATGTGCTGACGACAAGACCCGAGTGGTTTGCACGCTGTGCCATCAGAGCCTGAAGCGAGGCATTAACGTTCTGAACCTGAGCACAACCTGCATGACCAGGCACCTGCATGCAAAGCATGAACTGCAGTGGAGTAAACACCTTAAAACCAAGGAAGTCACTCAGGCTCCCCCTGCTACCTCTTCTGCTGCTGCCGCCTCGGCCTATTCTGCTGCTGCCGCCTCGGCCTCTTCCTCCGCCTCTGGAGGAACGTTGGCACCTGCCGCCCAGCAAACAGGGGATGTACCACCAACACCACCACCACCACCACCTCCGTCACCAAGCGTCTCAACCATGTCACACGCCAGCGTTCAGCTCTCCATCTCACAAACATTTGATAGAAAGCGTAAATTCCCACCTAGCCACCCTCGATCCCTGGCCCTGAATGCCAGCATTTCTAAACTACTGGCCTATGAAATGCTGTCATTTAGGCTGGTGGACACAGACAGCTTCAAACAGCTCATGTCGCTTGCTGTCCCACAGTATGTTGTTCCCAGCCGGCACTACTTCTCCAAGAGAGCCGTGCCTTCCCTGCACAACCAAGTATCCCATAAAATCAAGTGTGCACTGCGCAACGCCATCTGTAGCAAGGTCCACCTAACCACAGATACGTGGACCAGTAAGCACGGCCAGGGACGCTATATCTCCCTAACTGCACACTGGGTAAATGTAGTGGCAGCTGGGCCCCAGGCGGAGAGCTGTTTGGCGCACGTCCTTCCGCCGCCAAGGATCGCAGGGCAACATTCTTTGCCTCCTGTTGCCACCTCCTCCTTCTCGGCTTCCTCCTCCTCTTCTTCCACCTGCTCATCCAGTCAGCCACACACCTTCACCACCAACTTCAGCACAGCCCGGGGTAAACGTCAGCAGGCCATTCTGAAACTCATATGTTTGGGGGACAGGCCCCACACCGCACAGGAGTTGTGGCGGGGTATAGAACAACAGACCGACGAGTGGTTGCTGCCGGTGAGCCTCAAGCCCGGCCTGGTGGTGTGTGATAATGGGCGAAATCTCGTTGCAGCTCTGGGACTAGCCAATTTGACGCACATCCCTTGCTTGGCGCATGTGCTGAATTTGGTGGTGCAGAAGTTCATTCACAACTACCCCGACATGTCAGAGCTGCTGCATAAAGTGCGGGCCGTCTGTTCGCGCTTCCGGCGTTCACATCCTGCTGCTGCTCGCCTGTCTGCGCTACAGCGTAACTTCGGCCTTCCCGCTCACCGCCTCATATGCGACGTGCCCACCAGGTGGAACTCCACCTTGCACATGCTGGACAGACTGTGCGAGCAGCAGCAGGCCATAGTGGAGTTTCAGCTGCAGCACGCACGGGTCAGTCGCACTACAGAACAGCACCACTTCACCACCAATGACTGGGCCTCCATGCGAGACCTGTGTGCCCTGTTGCGCTGTTTCGAGTACTCCACCAACATGGCCAGTGGCGATGACACCGTTATCAGCGTTACAATACCACTTCTATGTCTCCTTGAGAAAACACTTAGGGCGATGATGGAAGAGGAGGTGGCCCAGGAGGAGGAGGAGGAGGAGGAGGAAGAGGGGTCATTTTTAGCACTTTCAGGCCAGTCTCTTCGAAGTGACTCAGAGGGAGGTTTTTGGCAACAGCAGAGGCCAGGTACAAATGTGGCCAGCCAGGGCCCACTACTGGAGGACGAGGAGGACGAGGATGAGGAGGAGGTGGAGGAGGATGAGGATGAAGCATGGTCACAGCGGGGTGGCACCCAACGCAGCTCGGGTCCATCACTGGTGCGTGGCTGGGGGGAAAGGCAGGACGATGACGATACGCCTCCCACAGAGGACAGCTTGTCCTTATCCCTGGGCAGCCTGGCACACATGAGCGACTACATGCTGCAGTGCCTGCGCAACGACAGCAGAGTTGCCCACATTTTAACCTGTGCGGACTACTGGGTTGCCACCCTGCTGGATCCACGCTACAAAGACAATGTGCCCACCTTACTTCCTGCACTGGAGCGTGATAGGAAGATGCGCGAGTACAAGCGCACGTTGGTAGACGCGCTACTGAGAGCATTCCCAAAAGTCACAGGGGAACAAGTGGAAGCCCAAGGCCAAGGCAGAGGAGGAGCAAGAGGTCGCCAAGGCAGCTGTGTCACGGCCAGCTCCTCTGAGGGCAGGGTTAGCATGGCAGAGATGTGGAAAACTTTTGTCAACACGCCACAGCTAACTGCACCACCACCTGATACGCAACGTGTTAGCAGGAGGCAACATTTCACTAACATGGTGGAACAGTACGTGTGCACACCCCTCCACGTACTGACTGATGGTTCGGCCCCATTCAACTTCTGGGTCTCTAAATTGTCCACGTGGCCAGAGCTAGCCTTTTATGCCTTGGAGGTGCTGGCCTGCCCGGCGGCCAGCGTTTTGTCTGAACGTGTATTCAGCACGGCAGGGGGCGTCATTACAGACAAACGCAGCCGCCTGTCTACAGCCAATGTGGACAAGCTGACGTTCATAAAAATGAACCAGGCATGGATCCCACAGGACCTGTCCGTCCCTTGTCCAGATTAGACATTAACTACCTCCCCATAACCATATATTATTGGACTCCAGGGCACTTCCTCATTCAATCCTATTTTTATTTTCATTTTACCATTATATTGCGAGGCTACCCAAAGTTGAATGAACCTCTCCTCTGCCTGTGTGCTAGGCCTAAATATATGCCAATGGACTGTTGCAGTGGTGGGTGACGTGAAGCCTCATTCACTGCTATGACATGCAGACTGATTCTCTGCTGACATGAAGCCAGATCCTCTGTTACGGGAGCTCTCTCCTCTGCCTGGGTGCTGGGCCTAAATTTATGACAATTGACTGTTGCAGTGGTGGGTGACGTGAAGCCTGATTCTCTGCTATGATATGAAGACTGATTCTCTGCTGACATGAAGCCAGATTGTCTGTTACGGGACCTTTCTCCTCTGCCTGGGTTCTGGGCCTAAATTTATGAAAATTGACTGTTGCAGTGGTGGGTGACGTGAAGCCTGATTCTCTGCTATGATATGAAGACTGATTCTCTGCTGACATGAAGCCAGATTGTCTGTTACGGGACCTTTCTCCTCTGCCTGGGTTCTGGGCCTAAATTTATGAAAATTGACTCTTACAGTGGTGGGTGACGTGAAGCCTGATTCTCTGCTATGATATGAAGACTGATTCTCTGCTGACATGAAGCCAGATTGTCTGTTACGGGACCTCTCTCCTCTGCCTGGGTGCTGGGCCTAAATTTATGACAATGGACTGTTGCAGTGGTGGCTGACGTGAAGCCTGATTCTCTGCTATGACATGCAGACTGATTCTCTGCTGTCATGAAGCCAGATTGTCTGTTACGGGACCTCTCTGCTCTGCCTGTGTGCTAGGCCTAAATATATGCCAATGGACTGTTGCAGTGGTGGCTGACGTGAAGCCTCATTCTCTGCTATGACATGCAGACTAATTCTCTGCTGACATGAAGCCAGATTGTCTGTTACGGGACCTCTCTCCTCTGCCTGGGTGCTGGGCCTAAATTTATGACAATGGACTGTTGCAGTGGTGGCTGACGTGAAGCCTGATTCTCTGCTATGACATGCAGACTAATTCTCTGCTGACATGAAGCCAGATTGTCTGTTACGGGACCTCTCTCCTCTGCCTGGGTGCTGGGCCTAAATATATGCCAATGGACTGTTGCAGTGGTGGCTGACGTGAAGCCTCATTCTCTGCTATGACATGCAGACTAATTCTCTGCTGTCATGAAGCCAGATTGTCTGTTACGGGACCTCTCTGCTCTGCCTGTGTGCTAGGCCTAAATATATGCCAATGGACTGTTGCAGTGGTGGGTGACGTGAAGCCTCATTCTCTGCTATGACATGCAGACTGATTCTCTGCTGACATGAAGCCAGATTGTCTGTTACGGGACCTCTCTGCTCTGCCTGTGTGCTAGGCCTAAATATATGCCAATGGACTGTTGCAGTGGTGGGTGACGTGAAGCCTCATTCTCTGCTATGACATGCAGACTGATTCTCTGCTGACATGAAGCCAGATTGTCTGTTACGGGACCTCTCTGCTCTGCCTGTGTGCTAGGCCTAAATATATGCCAATGGACTGTTGCAGTGGTGGGTGACGTGAAGCCTCATTCTCTGCTATGACATGCAGACTGATTCTCTGCTGACATGAAGCCAGATCCTCTGTTACGGGAGCTCTCTCCTCTGCCTGGGTGCTGGGCCTAAATTTATGACAATTGACTGTTGCAGTGGTGGGTGACGTGAAGCCTGATTCTCTGCTATGATATGAAGACTGATTCTCTGCTGACATGAAGCCAGATTGTCTGTTACGGGACCTTTCTCCTCTGCCTGGGTTCTGGGCCTAAATTTATGAAAATTGACTCTTACAGTGGTGGTTGACGTGAAGCCTGATTCTCTGCTATGATATGAAGACTGATTCTCTGCTGACATGAAGCCAGATTCTCTGTTACGGGACCTCTCTCCTCTGCCTGGGTGCTGGGTAGTGTTGAGCGCGAATATTCGAAAAGCAAATTTTTTTCGCGAATATCGCAACTTCGCGATTTCGCGAATATTTCGAATATAGTGCTATATATTCGTAAAAACGAATATTCGTTTTTTGTTTCCCCCCCCCCCCCCACAAAATTACAGTACACATATAATTGATTGTTTCCCAAAGGTCCAACAGCTCAGATCTTACTCACATTGCCTAGAAAGTGATTGAGGCGCGAATCTTCGTAAGGCGATTTTATTAGCGCACATGCGAATATCGGCACGTCCCAGAACAGAGGCAAAGGGCTTTGCATTCATACATTAGTGAATTGAGTTGCGAATCTTCGTAAGGCGATTTTATTAGCGCACATGCGAATATCTACACTTGTCCCAGAACAGAGGCAAAGGGCTTTGCATTCATACATTAGTGATTGAATTGAGCTGCGAATCTTCGTAAGGCGATTTTATTAACGCAAATGCAAATATCTACACTTGTCCCCAGAACAGAGAGGCAAAGGCCTGTGCATTCATATAGTATAGCACCATATTCGCGAATACGTAGAACTTCGTAAAATTCGATTTACGAATATTCGTATTTTTTATTTTACTTTCCACCTTACAGATTACATTGATCTGTACTCTGTCAACTACTGTCATCACCCCCCACTGTATCTCGATTGATTCCCAAAAGTCTCACATTCCCTAGAAAGTGATTGAGGTGCGAATCTTCGTAAGGCGATTTTATTAGCGCACATGCGAATATCTACACTTGTCCCAGAACAGAGGCAAAGGGCATTGCATTCATACATTAGTGATTGAATTGAGTTGCGAATCTTCGTAAGGCGATTTCATTAGCGCACATGTGAATTTTGCATAGCATATGTATTATGCGATAATTCGAATTATCGCATATGCGAAATAATAACGAATTTGAATAATCGCGAATATTTTACGAATATTCTTTCGAATATTCACAAAATTTCGCGAATTCGAATATGGGACATGCCGCTCAACACTAGTGCTGGGCCTAAATTTATGACAATGGACTGTTGCAGTGGTGGGTGACGTGAAGCCTGATTCTCTGCTATGACATGCAGACTGATTCTCTGCTGACATGAAGCCAGATTGTCTGTTACGGGACCTCTCTCCTCTGCCTGGGTGCTGGGCCTAAATATCTGAGAATGGACTGTTCCAGTGGTGGGTGACGGGAAGCCAGATTCTCTGCTATGGAACCTCTCTCCAATTGATTTTGGTTAATTTTTATTTATTTAATTTTTATTTTAATTCATTTCCCTATCCACATTTGTTTGCAGGGGATTTACCTACATGTTGCTGCCTTTTGCAGCCCTCTAGCTCTTTCCTGGGCTGTTTTACAGCCTTTTTAGTGCCGAAAAGTTCGGGTCCCCATTGACTTCAATGGGGTTCGGGTTCGGGACGAAGTTCGGATCGGGTTCGGATCCCGAACCCGAACATTTCCGGGATGTTCGGCCGAACTTCTCGAACCCGAACATCCAGGTGTTCGCTCAACTCTATCTATGTCCATTGTTGACTAAAACAAAATTAAACATAGAATTTGTAGGTATGAACCACACATTACCAGCAATTGGCGTGTTGGCAGTACAACCACAACTAAGTTCCAACAACTGTGTTTAGACCCTTTAAATGCTGAAGGTTATGGGCGACTTAAGAATGATGTGATCATTATGCATGATGATGACGTTAGCTGAACGCAAATTGAAAACCTGCTAAAAAGAATCTACGAGCTTTAATATTGCCATGTTATGTTTCAGGGATTCAAGTTTAAAAAAAAAAAGGACATAACAATGTTCACAAAACATTATGGGCAAAGAAAGGTTACTTCAGCAAACCGTAGCACATGTCTAACAGCAGCCATTTTCTAACACATGTTTCCCCAGACAGAAGCAGTGCACATTACTGTTGAAACTTTAAACGTAAAATATTGCTTAACCCAACGTGACAATGAGCCTTTCCTCAGGAGAAATGCTGCGCCTCATATTGGTGTCCATGAAGGTAAGGACAGTACGTAGAGACGACAGCAAGCAATCAAATGTAGTCACTGACATCCTACAGAAAAAAACTTCACAGAATGCAGGCGAAGATCTTGGTAGAGGGTATGAAAGTGTCCTTTCCGGTAGCGTTGAGAAATAATCGGATGGACCCAAAATCGCTGCCTTCTACTAGGTTCCTCATCCAACAAAAGAGTGTGCTGTCCCCATCGCCGAGAAATAAGCCAATGCAGTAAGACCACTTCCTCAGAGTCATCCGCCATGGTGAAACAGCAAAGACAAGCAACCAAAAGAACCTCTGTACCCTGTAAAGACTACAAAAAATGGCCACAAAACCAAACTCAGGTGACCTGCCTATATACCAGTATCCTGGGTGGAGTTATTGAAATTACATTTTTTTCACCCTTCCTTGTTTTCCGACGGTCCACAAAAAAAAATGGACACACGGAAACACAACGGAAGAAAAAACGGAAATAGATCACGGAAAAACGGAAGCACATTTTACAGAACGGAACACAACAATGGTTGTGTGCATGAGGCCTAAGTTGTATCAAAAACATAATGCCCACCCCCACACTGCCCCCACTACAAAATATGCACTTCAGGTTATCCAGAAACTCAATTGATCAGCTCGATAACCAGATCTATCCACCATCAAGATTGTATGAGACCAAATGAAACAATGGCTCTACCGTGCAGACCATACAATTAGCTTGGCTGAACTTTGGGTCCAAGTTTAAAGAGCTTGGAATGACATACCACAGGAGGGTATCCAGCATCTGTACCATGCCAACGTGACAGATTGTATCACAGCAAGGGCAGGTGTCACCCATTATTAACGTTACCCTGCCTATGCATATACCCTACTGCAGGACCCATAATAAAGGGTGCGTCACCTTGGTTGTTCTAAAAAGTGACCAAGCATCACTAGCAGTTCATACTTTGTCAAGCACAATCCTATTAAGTGGTCTAGGTGTTCTTATATAATTTTCTGCTAGTCTATATTGTAGATTACATACTAGTTTTAATGCTCATGAATTTCAGATATCTTTAATTAACAATATAAACATACATTTTCTGGAGTATCTCTTTTTTGGAGTTGGGGGTTTATAAGGCTTCATTTTATTATCTGTACATCTCTACTTAAGGGTAGCATTTAGGTGGATTTCCACAATAACTATCATTGGGTCAGCACATAAGAGGCATATAATGGCTATAAATATTCCCCAAGAGAGCCTGATTGCCTCTGAAAGGATTGTAATGGCTGTAATAAATGAATAATACAACATGAAATGGACAGGTTGCCATGAAAATGGCAAATGAACATGTGATTGCACTGTTCAAAAGATAATTGACTGTTTTATGCATCCAGAAAATCTTAACATTTTACTGCAATCAGCAAACTTTATGATGTGAAGATATAGCCTGCTACAAGACTAAGGCAAATGCAGCAGAATTAAGGTACTGTACACAAAATAATGTAATTGAACATGTAACATCTAATTCTAGGGTCTAAAAACAACAAAGAAATGTAAAAGTAATTAATAAAAAAAAACTAATGAAAAAGAAATGACCAGAAAATATGAATTTTTCCTTGAGAAACGTAAAATTTAGAATAGATGAAAGTACTTGAACTGTTTATTATATCTTCTGCAATTAAATTAATGGTTCTCCACAATGTTGAACCTGTAATAAGAACCTACATTACAGCTGTTATAGACAGTAAAGGGGAAGGTTATTGTGCTTGAGAAATTTGTACTTACTGAGAACAGTATTTTATGCTGTGAGGATATTTGTACTGTAAAGAAAACAGCTGTATTACACAAATCACTGCTAAGTGTAAATGATTCTGTATTTATGAGTCTACCATTCGAGAAAGGGCACCATTGAAAACAATGAAATTAAGTCATTGCTAGTAACTAGATGCACCAATGGCCAAATCAATTCTAACTTAATTAGTTTACCCTATTTTTCGCTTTATAAGACGCACCTGATGATAAGACCTAGTTTTTTGTAGAGGTAATATTTTTAACCAAATGGTGTGCTTTTGGTTGCTTTTGAACTAATGGGAGGTCTGTGGATGGCACACTGTTATGGGGGATCTGTGGAGGACACTTATTGGGTGATCTGTGGAGGACATTGTTATGGAGATCTGTGGAGGACAGTGTTATAGGGGGATTTGTGGAGGACCCTTTTTTGTGGATCTGTGGATGACTCTGTTATGGGGGGATCTGACCCCATTATATCGGGCCCCAGTTATAGCAGCCCAGCCATCACATATATGCAGTGTATGCAGCAGCCCCTAGCAGTAATGGCTTATCTGCAGTACTCACTATGCATATAATAAGTCATATTAAAAGAGGATACCATGATGAAATAGAGATTGACTGGTGATAGGAAATCTATAATAATAAGAAATATATAGGCCCTTAGTTTGAGGTATAGGTGGTGGAGATCCTGCTGTAGGGAGAGGAAATTTCCGATCTGTGCTAGCTACGCGGCCAAATGAAACACCTTCCTCTGGTGCAGGCAGGCAACAGGAGGTTCTTCGTCATTTTGTAACCTGCTAAAAATGTTCTACAAATGGTGAAGCCAGAACAAGTTTAGAGGGTAGCAGATTGGATGGCTGACAGTGCCTCCAATTCCTTCACATTGTTTCCCACCCAGCCCCCTGCTAAAAGCGCGGCGGAGTTGGCACTGGTGGCCCATGGGCTTTCGTCTTCTACCTTTTCTCACACATAAAACAAGCAGTCTGAGCCCCAAATCATGCAGCAGTCACTTATACTTTTTGATGACTCTGCTGCCGGGTTTCTGTGGGTCATCCACCTAGCCCTGCCCCAGAAGTTGAAGAGATTGAGTACACAGATGCCCAACCACTTATGTTTGAGGACAAAGACATGGAAGGACCCCCGCAGTGCGCCTTTTCCGATGATGATGAAACATAGGTGTCAACTGCTGCGGCTTTCTGCACTGTGTAGACTGCCTAGGATAGCAGGGGTGAGGAGTGGGTGGAATATCATGAGGATGATAAGGTCCTAGACCTCACATGGCATCCAGGTAATGTGAGTGACATGTGCAGTTCATAGGAAGAGGTGGGGGTCACGTCTGCTTCTGCCCAACAAGTCCAGGGACAGAGCACATGTCTTCGGGCAATGTGCTGACAACAAGACAAGGGTGGTTTGCACGCTGTGCAGTCAGGGCCTGAAGTGACGCATAAATGTTCTAAACCTGAGCACCACTTGCATGACCGGTATCTAACTGCAAAGCACGAGCTGCAGTGGAGTAGACACCTGAAAAACCAGGAAAGATCTGACGCTCCTTCTGCTCCCTCTTCTGCTGCAGTCTCGTCCTCTTCTTTCCCCTCTGGAGTGACAGGGCCATCAAAGTAAGGATGTCACAGCAACACCACCACCACCACCAGTGTCACAGATCATCTTCACATTGTCCAATGAAAGTGTTCAGCTGTCCTTCCCCCAAATACTGGAGAGAAAGAGGAATTACTCGCCAACCCACTTGCCCGCCCTGGCCTTGAATGCCTGAATTTCCAAATCCCTGGTCTTTGAAATGTTGTCATTCAGGCTAGTGGAAAGGGACAGTTTTAAAAACTTCATGACAGAGACTGTCCCATGGTACGTGGTTCCCATCTGCCACTACTTTTCATGCGCAATGTCATCAGTGGTAAGTTCCACATAACCACCGATACATGGAACAGTAAGCATGGGCAGGGATGTTATGTCTCCCTAACTGTCCACTGGGTAAATGTACTGGTGGCTGGGCCTGAGGCAGAAAGCAATTTGGCATATGTCCTACCGCCACCGAGGATTGCGGGACATTTCTGGGTACCTCCTATTGCCTCCTTCTCCTACTCCGTTTCCTCCTCTACCACCTCCTCATCCAGTCAGCATAACACCTGCACCACTAAATTCAGCACAGCCAGGGGGAAATGACAACAGGCTGTTCTGAAATTGCTCTGTTTAGGGGAACATACACTGCCAAGGGGCTGTGGACAGGCATTGAAGGACAGACCAATGAGTGGTTGGTGCCACTGAGCCTCAAGCCTCACTTGGTGGTGTATGATAACTGCCAAAATCTCGTAGAAGCTCTTGGCCTAGCTAGTTTTATGCACATCCATTGCCTGACGCATGTGCTGATTTTGATGGTGCAGAGTTTCCTGACAAATTACCTAGAGGTGTCAGAGCTGCTGCAGAACGTGCATGCTTTTGGTGTTTTCACCTTGCTGCTGCTCGCCTGTCTGTGCTGCAGCATAAATTCTGCCTTCCCACTCACCACCTTATAAACAACATACCCACAAGGTGCAACTTCACCTTGCACATGCTGGAGAGGTTGTGCGAGCAGCAACAGGCGATAGTGGAGTTTCAGCTGCAGCACGTACGCATGAGTCACTCTGCAGAGCAGCAACACTTCACCACAAATGAATAGGCCTCCATTCAGGACATGTGTCCTGTGTTGCACTTTTTCGAGTACTCCACCAACATGGAGTTTAATGCACATGGAGTTTTTATCCACAGCGTCGATTATGCAGTCATCAGCATTACTATCCCACTTCTATGCCTCCTTAAAAAAAACTCCTCAGGCAATGATGAATCAGAATGTGGCACAGGAGGAAGAGAAGGAGGAACAGGTATTATTCCTACGTTTAACACGCCAGTCATTCACATGTGGCTCAGAGGGTGGGTTCCTGCACCAACAGTGGCCAGGTACACAACTGCCCAGCCAAGGCACAATTTTGGAGGATGAGGAGAAGGAGAAACCATGTTCACAGCAGGGTGGCACTGAAATCAGCTTACGGGCATCAAAAGAGCATGGCTGGGAGGATACAGAGGACATAGACAACACACCTCCTATTGAGAAGAGCTTGTTGTTGCCTCTGGGTAGCCTAGCACATATGAGCAACTTCATGCTGCAGTGCCTGCGCAACGACCGGCGAGTTAAGGTGATTATTACCAGTGCTGATTACTGGATGGCCACCCTGCTGGGTGTCTCCTACATGGACAATGTGCCATCCTTACTTCCATCAATCGTAGATGTGCTACTGATGGGTTCCCACCTAATTGTGGGGGCCCAGTGGAAGCATGAGGTGGAGCAGGAGAAGGAGGAAGTCACCATCACAGCTGGGGCACTGCCAGCACCTCAGAAGGGAGGGTTAGCATGGGCAAAATGGGGAAAAGCTTTGTCAGCATGCCACAACATCCAGCACCACCATCTGATACGGGCTGTCTGAGCAGGAGGCAACATGGTCAAAGAGTACTTGTGCACACATCTGCACATATTGACTGATGGGTCTGCCCGATTTAACTTCTGCCAAAGGAAAACAGTCCCCCATTTTGCCTTGGTAGTGAAGGTCTAAAAGTATGGCTATCCAGTAATCATCAGGCTACTTGATGTCAACGATATGCCTGTCACTGTCTAAGCAAGCGAACATACAGATGGCCATTAAGATCAGCGTGCCTGTGCAGCCACTCCTTTTCAGCTCCGCCCCTACTGAGATGATTGGGTGCCTTGGCTGGTTCCATCCTTATCACTTTCCTCTTGCTCTTCCACCTCCGACTCCTTCTCCCTCTCCTCTTGCAGTGACAGCTCCTTATCCTCACCTTCCGACTCCTCATCTTTGTATTCCTCCTCCTCCATAGCATATTCCCTTTATGTATCCCCAACAGCCATAGGGTGAGCAGCAAGATGTGTCAGCTGCTCTTCTTCCACCATGGTCCCTTGCTGCATGAGTGTCAGCGTACGTTCTAAGATAAATATGAGAGGAATGACGTCCATGCTGCAGTTGACAAACTTTGTACCCTCTTCGAAAGGCTTCAACACCTGACAGGCGTCTCGGATGAGCTGGCACTGTCTGACCTTGAAGCAACACATGCTCCCTGCTGCTGAGGCTGTGTTGTGCATGCCAAAATCACTCCCGCATTTCCACTTTCATACATTCCGCATGCTCGGACACTCAAGCATGTGCAATGTTAAATTCTATCGAGTTGGCACATCATGAATTAAACAGTAAAGCAGCAGGCCATTCTGTCTCTGCTGGACCAGGGGAGCACTGCTCACCACATAAGAGTGGCTGAAGTGCTTGGACTGTCTCCTGGACTTTGCCAGCACCTTGCGCAAGCCAGTGTACTTATTTATAAATGCACCACTAGTTTGATGATGTGCGCCATGCAGGGACCATGTGTTACTTGATACTTAGCCCAGGTTCAGAGTGTCCATAATGTCATGCTCATTGTTGCAGACCACCTTGCCCAGTTGGAGTCGCCAAGGTGACAGCCAGCAAGATGTTTGCTGCTTTTTGTAATCTCTCTCAGGCCAATCAGCTCCAACATGGCATGGCAATGCTTGACCTGGCACATGGGATAGGAAGGAGGGGAAGTGTGAATGATCGTGTGCCCTGCTGCTGTTGGGGACAGGACCATGTCTACGGAGGAGGATGTAGCAGAGGCAGATGATTGCCTGCTGTGGGAGCCAACCTCATGATATGGTGGGAGGGTAGAGAGACTCTCTTGACTACGGAGTTGCATGCACATTTTGTCAGATTTATGGAGTCCTTTAACAACCATTCAAGGACTGCATATGTTTGTTCAAAATGTTACCAAATTGCTCATTTCGAATCGTATAACCTATAACTGGACAAGTGAATTTTGACACTGAGATGCATTGGCAATTTGGAAAAGAGTTTGCTTCTCGTTGATCAAGCATTCTGTGGGGTAGATGCAGGGGAGAGTTGTAGTATGTAGGATCAGGAAAGTGAGATAGCTAGCTGGGTAACAGTTTGAAAGCAGGATAGATGGAAGAGTGCAATAGATGCTAGCCCTGATCTAGCATACCCCAACAAGTTAGCAAGATTTGTAAACGAGGGGGATGTCAGTTCAAGGAGAGCACTGTGGCAGCAAGACACTTATTCTGTCAGTCAACTGCAATGTTGGCTCCAGTAAGCAGGGCACCAGGAGAGCAGGGCAGGCTAGACAGGTGCTGGTAGTGGGAGACAAAACCATTAGGGGTAAAGATATGGCAATCTGTCACAAATGCCAGGATCATAGAACGGTGTGTTGCCTTCCTGGTGCTCGAGTTTGATGTACAGTAACGCAGATCTGGTGAATACAATACTGGGTGAGGCTGGCAAAGTTGCAGCAGTTATGGCCCACACTGGAACCGATGACAAAGTTAAAGGTAGCTGGAGCGAACGTAAAAAATATTTTAGGGATTTAGTTCGCAAGCTCAGGGCAAGGACCTCAAAGGTAGTATTCTCCAAAATACTACTTGTACCACAAGCCACACCAGAAAGGCAGCAGGAGATTAGGGAGATTATCTAGTGGCTCAAGAACTGGTGTAGGAAGGAGGGGTTTGGGGTCCTGGAGAACTGAGCGGACCTCTGTCGGCTACAGGCTTTTCCGTAGGGTTTGGTGGCACCTCAATAGGGAAGGTGCAGCTGTTTTGGGGGAGGAGATGGCTAGAAGGTTGGAGGAGTATTTAAACTATAACTGCTTGTAGAATACCGGCCCTGGCACAGAGAGGGTAAAAAAGTCATGCATATATACAGGACACTGATTGTAAAGTCTCTACCTGTATCTGATAGATGATCGTTACGTAATGTGGTGTGGTCCTGTTATTCCAAGTAGCGTTGTATAGATCTCTTGCTGTAACTCACAACTCACGCGCTGCTCCAGCCGGTAGCTAGCGCACACGTGGAGGAGCCTGCAGGGATAAGTTTAGGAACGTCTTCGTGTGACGTCACAACTTCGCTCTGGCTGCCTCCAAAAGGACAAATTTCCATCCAACGCGTCTTTGAACCTACGAAGGAAGATATATACTGCGCTACTTGGAAAAACGGGACCACACCACATTACGGAACGATCATGTATCAGATACAGGTAGAGACTTTACAATTAGTGTCCTGTATATATGTATGACTTTTTTACCCTCTCTGTGCCAGCGCCGGTAATCTGCAAGCAGTTTTAGCAATCAGTCATTTGCTATCGGTAAGAGTAGATTGGACACTCACCCCTAACCACAACCTACGTGAATACATCAGCCTCAGAGAGCACCCAACGGCAGCGCAAAGTGTCTCTGATTTCACAAATTCAGTTGTGAGTATTTAAACTAGGCACTAGGGGAGGGTAATTACATTATAGGGGAACATAGTGTGGATAGAGACCTGAGGCAAGGTAATGAAACTGAGGTAGGAATGATAGGAGAGACTAGTCTAGAACAATTCATAAGGAAAGGTGTAATGTAAAAATATATATACAAAAACCTCTTAATTGTATTTGTACTAATTACAGAAGCCTGACTAATAATAATGGTGAACTGGAATTAGTAATGACTGAAGAAGACTATAATATAATGGGAATAACAGACATGGCTGGATGATACCTATGACTGAGCGGTTAAAGTACTGGGTTACAGTCTGTTTAGGATTGTCAAAACTGAAAAAGGGGAAGGTTTGCCTTTATGTAAAGTCCTGTATAAAACCCACACTCTGGGAAGATATAATGAGGAAAATGAACATGTGGAGTCCCTGTGAGTATAAATACATGTAGGCAATAATGATAATAAAATACTTATAGGAGTTTGTTATAAGCCAGCTAATATACAAATCAACAGAAAATCTACTGCTAAATGAAAAAGGAGAGGCATCAAATCATAATGAGGTCATTATTATGGGGGACTCCAACTTCTCAAATATATAGTAGACTGGGAAACTGAAAACAGGTTCTAGGCAATAACCAAAGACAATTAGCTTTCCCAACTAGTTCAGGACCCTACTAGAGGGATGGCCATATTGAAATTAGTACTAACTAATAGACCTGGGGGACACCTTGGAAACAGTGACTATAAAATAATAACTTTCCAATTGTTATTCAAAAGAGTGTTTCTTCAGGGAGGCACAAAAATATCACACTTCCAAAATTTGACCACTTAAGAGAGTCCATTTGCCCCACAAACTGAAATAATATCTCCAAAAATAAAAATGCAGCCACAAAATGGGATACTTTTAAAAACATCCCGAACTCTAATTATGAGAGGTACATACCTTAAAGTTCGGGTTCGTACCGAACTTTATGATTTTTGGACAAGGACCCAAACCCGAACATTTCTGT
Organism: Bufo gargarizans; assembly: GCF_014858855.1. Lineage (NCBI taxonomy): Eukaryota > Metazoa > Chordata > Amphibia > Anura > Bufonidae > Bufo > Bufo gargarizans. The sequence continues at coordinate 136,813,750 of NC_058082.1, read as the reverse complement.
AAAAGTTCAGGTTTGGGTTCGGTGTTCCGAATTGCCGCCGCCGCCCACCTAACTAACAGCTGGAGTCACGTAGTGCTGCACATCACTCTGCTGTGCTTAGTGTAGGGAGAGGATGCTGCTGCTGTGAGGGAGAGAATAGGACAGAATCTTTAATCAAAACTCCAATTGAACTTAGCGATCTACATAGAGTTAGTTGTGCGGGTGCAGTGCACAATCTTTTACCCTGCCCTGAGCCCAGTGACAGAGAAAAATAACTTTTATCCGTCTGTTAGTTAGGTGGGTGATGGTGGCCATTTTATGCAAGCTCAGTGCACCAGCACTGCATCTGTGCTTTTGTGAAATTCAAATCCAAGCTTGAAATACTGCAATAATAATCTTTTGTTTTTTTTAAAGCACCCTTTTTTGGCAATATCCTACATCTGGTGCCTTTGCAGGATTAGTCAGTGTGCAATTTATATACAGAGTTATATACAGCTTTCATATTCTGTTAGTAAAAAAAAAAAAAACACTTAATATTGCAGCCCTTGCTGCATCTGTGATTGTTAAAAACAAGTTTTAAAAAATTCTATAATTTTCTGGCTTTGAAAAAACACAAATTTTTGGCAATATCCAACATCTGGTGCCTTTGCAGGATTAGTCAGTGTGCAATTTAAGCTAGAAATACAGCTATAATTTTCAGGGTTTTTAAAAACACCCTTTCTTTGGCAAAATACACAATTATACAGCCCTTGCTGCATCTGCACGTGTGAAATTCAAGCGTTATATACAGCTGTCATATTCTGTTAGTAAAAAAAACACCCTTTTATTGCAAAATATTTAATATTGCAGCCCTTGCTGCATCTGTGATTGTTAAAAACAAGTTTTAAAAACTTCAATAATTTTCTGGCTTTGAAAAAACACCTATTTTTGGCAATAACCTTCATTTTGTGCCTCTGTCTCATTAGTCAGTGTGCAATTTAAGCTAGAAATGCAACTATAATTTTCTGGGTTTGAAAAAACACCCTTGTTGTGCAAAATACACAAATTTACAACCCTTGCTGCATCTGCACGTGTGAAACTCAAGCGTTATATACTGCTGTCATATTCTGTTATAAAAAAAACGCCCATTTTGGACAAAAAAACTTTAATTGAGGCCAAGTCTGGATCTGTATGTGTGAGATACACACTTTACATACTGTAGTTTTATTCTGCTATTAATAAAACACCCATTTTGGGCACAAAACTTTAATTGGGGCCTAGTCTGCATCTCTATGTGTGAGATACACACTTTAGATACTGTGGTTCTATTCTGTTATTTGAAAAACAACTATTTTGGGCAAAAAACTCAAATTGCGGCCTAGTCTGGATCTGTACGTGTGAGATACACCCTTTACATACTGTGGTTCTATTCTGCTATTAATAAAAAACTCATTTTGGGCAAAAAACTTTAATTGCGGCCTAGTCTTCATCTGTACGTGTGAGATACAACCTTTACATACTGTCGTTCTATTCTGCTAATAATTAAACACCCATTTTCTGGCAAGATCCTACATTTGAGAAATATGAGGAGATCGTCAAATAAGGGACGTGGTCCCGGTCGTGGTGCTGCTGGTGGAGCTCCTGTTGCAGGAAGAGGATGTGGTCAATCTGTGCCAGCTACACGCACAAGTGAAACACCTTCCTCAGGTGCGAGTAGGCGACAGAACCTGCAGCAGTATTTGGTCGGGCCTAATGCGGCTCTACGAATGGTGAGGCCAGAACAAGTACAGGCAATAGTAGATTGGGTTGCTGACAGTGCCTCCAGTTCCTTCACATTGTCTCCCACCCAGTCTTCTGCTGAAAGATCAGAGTTGGCACCTGCAGCCGATGTCCATCAGTCTTTCACCTCACCCCCTTGCAAATCAGCCAAGCAGTCTGAGCCCCAAGTCATGCAGCAGTCTCTTCTGTTTTTTGATGACTTTGTTAGCAGGGTTTCCCAGGGCCATCCACCTATCCCTGCCCCAGAAGTGGAAGAGATTGAGTGCACCAATGCCCAACCACTTATGTTTCAAGATGAGTACATGGGAGGACCATTGCAGCACGTATCGGATGATGACGAAACACAGGTGCCAACTGCTGGTCCTTTCTAAACTGTGCAGACTGACAAGGAGGGCAGGGGTGAAGACTGGGGGGAAGATGATGTGGAGGACGATGAGGTCCTCGACCCCACATGGAATCAAGGTCATGCGAGTGACCTGTGTGGTTCGGAGGAAGAAGAGCCACCAGCACAGCAGAAGAGGGAGCAGGGTGCAAAAGCGGAGTGGCCGTCCTCTAGACAGTACGCCTGCTACTGTCCACCACAGCAAGGGACCAAGCACACCCAAGCCAGCTCTAAGGAGTTCTCTGGCGTGGCAGTTCTTCAGACAATGTGCTGACAACAAGACCCAAGTGGTTTGCACGCTGTGCAATCAGAGCCTGAAGCGAGGCATAAACGTTCACATGAAAAACAAATCCGGCACAATGAATGCTTTGCAGTAAAATCTTCCGTTTATTTCAGCAACATAACTCCATGTACAGACAGTGCAGACACAAGCGGTATACCAGTTGACACATATCAGACAGAGTCCTTAGTCGAGTGTTACGACTAAGAACTCTGTCCGATATGCGGCAACTGGCATACCGCTTGTGTCTGCACTGTCTGTACGTGGAGTTATGTTGCTGAAATAAACAGAAGATTTTACTGCAAAGCATCCATTGTACGGATTTGTTATTCATCATTACGTTTTGGATTCCCTGGTCCGTCCGTGAACGCGGAGTATTCATGCATAAGGTGAGCTGTAACCGTAACTTACTTTCATAAAGTTCTCAACCTGAGCACAACCTGCATGACCAGGCATTTAAGTGCAAACCACGAGCTGCAGTGGAGTAGACACCTCAAAAACCAAGAAAGGTCTCTGACTCCTCCTGCTTCCTCTTCTGCTGCAGTCTTGGCCTTTTCATCCACCCCTCGAGTGACAGTGCCACCTGCCACCCCGCAAACAGAGGATCTGCCAGCAACACCACCACCTGGGTCACCAAGCATCTCCACAATGTCCCACGGAAGTGTTCAGCTCGTCATCACCCAAACACTGGAGAGGAAGAAGAAGTACCCTCCCTACCCACCTGCGATCCCTGGTCCTGAATGTCAGCATTTCTAAATTACTAGTGTTGAGCGCGAATATTCGAATAGCGAATTTTTTTCGCGAATATCGGCACTTCGCTAATTCGCAAATATTTCGAATATGGTGATATAAATTCGATATTTCGAATATTTGTTTTTTTTTTTTTTTATATATTTTTCTTTCCCACTTCCCTAAAGTTGTTCTACCTGTCCCTTGGATTCCGGGCTTCCTGGCTGCTCCAGTCAGTGCCCGTTGCCGCTTCTGCCGACTTGCGTGCTCATGGAGCGTCCCCATCACCATGGGAACGTCTCCATATACTAGAATGTACTGTCGGATTTGAGAATTACGTTGAAATCGCAATTCGATTATTTCAAGTTATAAAAATCGAATTTCGATTTTAACTTAGCACTGCTATATTCCATATTCGTTAATTCTAGCCTAATATGGACTATAGCAGTGCTAAGTTAAAATCGAAATTCGATTTTTATAACTTGAAATAATCGAATTGCGATTTCAACTTGGACCTGGTTTACTATGGTTGGCTTGGTAGAATTAGCGAATATGACGAATATATTCGTTATATTCCACAAAACGAATATGGCGAATGTATTCGTTATATTCCACAAAACGAAGATAACGAAATATTCTCCATCTCTAGCTAGCTACCTACCTATCCATCAACTTCGCTAATTCTAGCAATCATATAGCAAAGTTTACTATAGAGACAGCTAAGTTTAATTCGCTATTCGATTATATTATATATTTTTTTAAAATAAATACAATAATTATGATAATTATCAGGTATTATAATTATTCTATTTACTTTTCTAAAAAAATCAAAGTAATTTTCGCATAGCGAATTAAACTTAGCTGTCTCTATAGTAAACTTTCCTATGATTGCTAGAATTAGCGAAGTTGATGAATATGGAGCTAAAACGAAGATGCTGAATACTTCGTTATCTTCGTTTTGTGGAATATAACGAATATATTCGTCATATTCGCTAATTCTACCAAGCCAACCATAGTAAACCAGGTCCAAGTTGAAATCGCAATTCGATTAATATAACTCGAAGGAATCGCATTGCGATTTCAACTTAGAAGTAATGTTATATTCCATATTCGTTAATACTAGCCTAATGTATTTTGCTAAATCGTAATGCGATTACTTCAAGTTATATTAATCGCATTGCGATTTCAATTTGATGCTGCTGCTGCTGGGTCTTTAATGGAATGGGTCTAGAATTAACGAACTTTAACTGATATTGAATCTTGCAGTGGTAATTTTTAATCACAATGTGATAATATTTTCTATCATTAGTAACCACATTGTGAATCCAAATTTTATAATGCACTATTCTGACATACAGTAATATATTTGTTTTATTAGTTAATTCTACCAATACCACCTATAGCAAAATCTCCAAAGCAGGAATTGCAATGCAATAAAAATAAGTTGCATTTTGAATTCAACACTATTGCTAAAATATTCGTATTGATGGTATTGTTATAGTTAACAAGTCACCACTACATCTTATGGGTTAAGATGTCCACCATCGGTATTACTGGTGGTCACGCACATTAGCCGTGGGTTTATGCAGCCACACAAAGCAGGTGGCCACTGCGCCCGCATAAGTATTAATCCATGTTTAATTATTTTGCTGGATGAAGTATAGCTACGTCATTGGGTGTGAAGCGGTAAATGATTATGGCACAAATTATGGTGGTTACATCACACTACAATGTCTGTAACATGTATGTATGGAGAGCAGACAAATGTCTCTCATAAGCACATAGCACCTCTATTTACGTGCTACACACTGTATATCCAACGCTATAAAATCCACACCAACCCCACCTCCCCCCTTAAACCCTCCACCACCTTAAACCCCCCTCCATCATGTCCCCCCCCCCACCTCCTCACTCACACATACACAGTTTATGAGAAGTAAAGATTGACCTCCAGTATTTCAGTATTCGCTGGTTCATTTACCATAACCCAGGGTGCACAGCGTAGAGGCGAACCAGATGTACACCCCATACCGTACCGTCACCTCACTACACAGGTACACCTCTCCTTAGATGACCATTGGCCAATACCCCATTGCTCATACCCCACACACAATGGAATGTTCTAACGGTAACCTAAAATCAATTTTTCTTCATTCATACTCAGCAGGGAAGAGCGAGCATCGGACGTCACTGGGCTCGGCGCATGCCCAGTGACGAAGATGAAGCTGCCGCCCTCAGTCTCCTGATGATCGCACAGGCGCAGCCCTCAGTGGGTACTGCGCCTGTGCGAGACTTCGTTCGGCAAGAGGGAGGGGGAGGAGAGGAAGGGGAGGCTGTGGCAGGCTGGAGGCGGCAGTTAGGAAGTAAAAGGAAGGCGGGCTGGGCACTGAAAAAGGGGCGGGACTGGGCTCTCTCAGAAGAAAAAAACGCCCCTCTGGGCACCTTCAGGACGCATTTCCTCATTGATCAAACTCGTTTTTTGAACTAACTGCTGGACGGATTTCAAGATTGAACAGCACAGCCTAATCCAGGTAAGCTGTGCTGCATGGCTGGTTTTAAATCGTTTTTTGCCTTAGGGGAGGTGACAGAATCCCTTTAACACTGAAGAGGACAGTATACTGTATATATACTACAGAGGACAGTATACTGTATATATACTACAGAGGACAGTATACTGCTACAGAGTGATCTGGATAGATTGGAGGCTTGGGCAGATACGTGGCAGATGAGGTCTAACACTGACAAATGTAAGGTTATGCACATGGGAAGGAATAATGCAAGTCACCCGTACATAGTAAATGGTAAAACACTCGGTAACACTGACATGGAAAAGGATGAATGAATTTTAATAAACAGCAAACTAAGCTGCAAAAACCAATATCAGGCAGCTGCTGCAGAGGCCAATAAGTTAATGGGTTGCATCAGAAGGGGCATAGATGCCCGTGATGAGAACATAGTCCTACCACTTTACAAATCACTAGTCAGACCACACATGGTGTACTGTGTACAGTTCTGGGCTCCTGTAAACAAGGTAGACATAGCAGAGCTGGAGAGGGTCCAGAGGAGGGCAACTAAGGTAAAAACTGGAATGGGGGGCGGTGGGCACACACACGACTACAGTACCCTTAAAGATTATGAAAATTAGGGTTATTCACTTTATAAAAAAGACGACTGAGGGGAGATCTAATTACTATGTATAAATATATCAGGGGTCAGTACAGAGATCTCTCCCATCATCTATTTATCCCCAGGACTGTGACTGTGACGAGGGGACATCTTCTGCGTATGGAGGAAAGAAGGTTTGTACACAAACATAGAAGAGGATTCTTTACGGTAAGAGCAGTGAGACTATGGACTCTATACTGTAAGAGCAGTGAGACTATGGACTCTATACTGTAAGAGCAGTGAGACTATGGACTCTATACTGTAAGAGCAGTGAGACTATGGATTCTTTACAGTAAGAGCAGTGAGACTATGGAACTCTCTGCCTGAGGAGGTGGTGATGGTCAGTACAATAAAGGGATTCAAGAGGGGCCTGGATGTATTTCTGGAGTGTAATAATATTACAGGCTATAGCTACTAGAGAGGGGTCGTTCATCCAGGGAGTTATTTTGATTGCCTGTTTTGAGTCGGGCTCAGAATTTTTTATTCCCCTAAAGTGAGGAAAATTGGCTTCTACCTCACCTTTTTTTTTTTTTTGCCTTCCTCTGGATCAACCTGCAGGATAACAGGCCGAACTGGATGGACAAATGACTTTATTCGGCCTTATGTACCATGTTACTATTTTAATCCATTATATATTGGTTTAGTTAGGATTAATAATAGTTCATTAGACTTTATGGTTATGGACTTATTAGTTAAGTTAATGCTTTTTATGTATATTAATTACTTTATAGTGTTCATGTTTTATATTACTGTTGTGTGTTGTACGTTCTTTGTTGACATTTTTTTATATAAATATTAATATTGTTTTGTGCACTTTCATTTTTTAGTCTAAGAAAATTTTTATATTTTGGATGTTCGTTACAGCCATTATTAAACAGTATGCCTCATTTAGATACTTTACGGAAATCAGTACACCAGTAACATCAGCTAGCTGTAAAAAAAAAAAATTACTAGTATTTAATTAGGGTCCGTGTTTTTGGACTGAGTGCCCAGACAGATATAGTGGCACAGGTCACTCCCATACTCCATCAAGCCTTTTTAATAAAGTTTGGATTAAAAATGCTGTTCTTTTCAAGTGTGGACAGGAGATGTGAAAACTTAACCTGCAGAGAAATAAGCATGGTCTCTGACAGACCCTAAAGACTGGTGATATACTAATATTGTTGTTACACTGCTTGGAGCGAACGCAAAGTGGAGGACTTTAGGTTATGCAATATCTGAAGTCTGAATAAAAATTAGAGGTTTAACTTGAACTTGTTTAAAATTGTTTTCTTGACTAAAATCTGCCTGTGGTGAAGACTAAACTGACACCTGTATGTGTGTGGGGACATTTTTTGAATTAAAACAACAGAATGTATTTACCCTCCTGGTGGGGGGTGGTCACCAACTCGTCTTGTTCCTCCTCCTCCTCATTCTCCTGGACCTCATCTGCCTCCGGTGGGCTATGGGCCTGATGCCCCGATGGTCCTGCCTGCTCCTGTTCCTGCTCCTCATCCTCCTCATCCTCCTCATCCTCCATCAGCTCCTCTTCCACCACCACCACCTTCATCTTATTGGAGAGCTTAGGGCGCACTTTAGGAAGAGTAGCCCCTGTAATGAACAAATGTTACAAAAATTCCAAGATAAACAAGCAAAGCAAAAAAACAAAAAAAGCTACCGGTACACAAATGAATCTATGGTGTGATCTCGATGGGATGATGATTACCCCTATGTTTGATTTCACATGATTTGGTGTTTGATGAAACTATGAATGAAGTCTTTCAGATGGTTTACAGTTGAGTACGTTAAGAGCTAGGATGAGGTACCGGGGGGGGGTATTTGTTTGTAAGGTACTGTTGCAGGGTTATTGAAATGAGGTGGACCAAGTCAACTGTTTTGACATTGGATAAGGGTTTACATCATATATCTGTATCTCGCTGTCAGTGTATGTATATATTGTAAATATCAGCTACGTGTCCCACCATGTACTAAATCCGTGCTGGAGAACTTTTAGGCAGAAGAGAAACCCAACTAAATTATTTATTGCAAATTTCCAACGTTCCCATTGTACCATAATACCAGTATAGTCTGTCCTCTACACAATTATCATTTTGCTGTAACAGCTGCTTACATTCAATATGCTGACTGTGCTGTTAATAGTGTGCCTGCCAAGCTGTATGGTAGGAAAGGTCTAAAGGCGATTAGTGCACCTTAGACCTTTTCAAGGGTATGCGGCCCACAGAGAGGGCTCTGAGTGCTGCCTCTAGCACCCGTCCCATCGGTTCGACACCACTCAACTAAGTTATCAGTTGTAAAGGGATAGAAATACTTATTTGACTAACTGAACACATAAATAACAATAGGTGGGTGATAGAAAATTAATGTAAGCATCATACCTGGACAGTTTCCTGTCTCTGACCTCTTTGATAAATTTCATTTTGTGCCTCTTCAGGTCGGACCATTTTTTTAAGTATGCATTCTTTGAATGCCTCCTTGAATTCAAGTTAAACAGGTGCTGGGCAATTCGCCTCAGAATCACCTGCTTCTCTATCCGCGAAGTTTTTTCATCATACTTTTTTTCCAACATTTTCTGCAATATAACAATTAAAGGATGTAATCCCAAAATTCTAAAATCCAATTATTAGTAATTATAGTCATCTCAACCATAAAAAAATATAATTTAATATGAAAAAGGTAAACGAGTACATATTTATATAGTTCACTATGGAACTATATGAAAGTAAAGTAATAATTTTTTTTTTTTATTAAAAGCAAATATACAAAATAAACTTCACATTGGACGCCACTTTAACAGTGACTTTCAACAATGGCCTCCCATGTAACAGTGACCTTGACAGAGTCCGCCCTTTTAATAATGACTTTGACAAAGACCTCACCTTTAACAGTGACTTCCCCTTTAAGAGTGACTTGAACAGCTGCTTCCCATTTAAGAGTGAGCTGTAACAGTGGCCGCACCTATAACAGTGACTAGAACAGTGGCCGCCCCTTTAAGAGTGACTTGGAACAGTGGCTGCACTTTGGACTTGGACAACAGCACAGTGACCGCCCCTTTAACAGTGACTTGGAACAGTGACCGCCCCTTTAAAAGTGACTTTGAACAGTGGCCGCACCTATAACAGTCAATAGACTAGTGACCGCCCCTTTAACAGTGACTTGGAACAGTGGCCGCCCCTTTAAAAGTGACTTGGAAACTGGCCGCACCTATAACAGTCAATAGACTAGTGACCGCCCCTTTAAAAGTGACTTGGAACAGTGGCCGCACCTATAACAGTCAATAGACTAGTGACCGCCCCTTTAAAAGTGACTTGGAACAATGGCCGCACCTATAACAGTCAATAGACTAGTGACCGCCCCTTTAACAGTGACTTGGAACAGTGGCCGCCCCTTTAAAAGTGACTTGGAACAGTGGCCGCACCTATAACAGTCAATAGACTAGTGACCGCCCCTTTAAAAGTGACTTGGAACAGTGGCCGCCCCTTTAAAAGTGACTTGGAAACTGGTCGCACCTATAACAGTCAATAGACTAGTGACCGCCCCTTTAAAAGTGACTTGGAACAGTGGCCGCACCTATAACAGTCAATAGACTAGTGACCGCCCCTTTAAAAGTGACTTGGAACAATGGCCGCACCTATAACAGTCAATAGACTAGTGACCGCCCCTTTAAAAGTGACTTGGAACAGTGGCCGCCCCTTTAAAAGTGACTTGGAACAATGGCCGCACCTATAACAGTCAATAGACTAGTGACCGCCCCTTTAAAAGTGACTTGGAACAGTGGCCGCACCTATAACAGTCAATAGACTAGTGACCGCCCCTTTAAAAGTGACTTGGAACAATGGCCGCACCTATAACAGTCAATAGACTAGTGACCGCCCCTTTAAAAGTGACTTGGAACAGTGGCCGCACCTATAACAGTCAATAGACTAGTGACCGCCCCTTTAACAGTGACTTGGAACAGTGGCCGCCCCTTTAAAAGTGACTTGGAACAATGGCCGCACCTATAACAGTCAATAGACTAGTGACCGCCCCTTTAAAAGTGACTTGGAACAGTGGCCGCACCTATAACAGTCAATAGACTAGTGACCGCCCCTTTAACAGTGACTTGGAACAGTGGCCGCCCCTTTAAAAGTGACTTGGAACAATGGCCGCACCTATAACAGTCAATAGACTAGTGACCGCCCCTTTAACAGTGACTTGGAACAGTGGCCGCCCCTTTAAAAGTGACTTGGAACAATGGCCGCACCTATAACAGTCAATAGACTAGTGACCGCCCCTTTAAAAGTGACTTGGAACAGTGGCCGCACCTATAACAGTCAATAGACTAGTGACCGCCCCTTTAACAGTGACTTGGAACAGTGGCCGCCCCTTTAAAAGTGACTTGGAACAATGGCCGCACCTATAACAGTCACTAGACCATTGACCGCCCCTTTAAAAGTGACTTGGAACAGTTGCCGCACTTTGGACTTGGACAACAGCACAGTGACATACTTTTTCGAGTCGAATTACTTACAGTGATGAAATACTCCAGCTCCTCATCAGTAAAATTGCTTCGTGACATATTTGCCGTCTCTCTCCACTCACTACTCGATCCCAGACACGCCCCTACAGACGCAGGCAGTGGCACGCACAGACGCACGATGATTTAAATGACGTTTTTTCGAGATAACGAACCAAACATAGTAGACTGTATAGGCAGGCAAATATCATATTGGTACCTTGCTCTAAGTTGTATTCGAGTGCGAATGTAACTTTTTTATATTGAGCCATAGACTATTACATTAGACAAATAGCGCTAATGTTCCATTCGAACTCGATCCAAACTTATAGTGGGGGACTAATTGGAAAATTGAATAATGTGAACAATTGACTTTTAGATTTAACAAATAAGAAAATAGAGCAGGATTCACTTTATTGGTTGGTTAGGTTCAATCTGGACAGTAGTAAGTTAAAATAGCAATGCTAATAATTTAAGTTAAAATAATAGCATTGCGTAAAGACCTTATTATTAGCAGGATTAGATATCAATTCAACCTATTGGGTGAATCGAAAGTATTTACTAGCACTATTAGCATTGATAATCCAACTGCTATAATGCACTATTCATACATATAGTCATATATCAGTTCTATTTGTTAACCCCTTAGGGACTGGTCTATTTATCACCATAAGGCTATTTTTGCAATATCGGAACAGTGTCACTTTAAGTGGAGGTAACTTTAAAACGCTTTGATTTATCCAGGCCATTCTGAGATTTCTCCCCCCCTCCCCCCCTCACATATTGTACTTTATGATACTGTTAAAATGAAGTATAAATAATTAATTTTTATATATAAAATAATACCAAATTTAACCAATTTTTTTTTAAATTAACAAATTTTAAAGATTCAATTTCTTTACTTCTATAATACATATTAAGGCCTCAATAAAATAGTTATTACTTTACATCCCCAATATGTCCAATTAATTTTTTGTTGATTTTGTGAATGATATATAATTTTTTAACATTGTTACAAGGCTTAGAAGTTTAGAAGCCAATCTTGAATTTTTCCTAAATTTTCACAAAACAAATTTTTAGGTACCAATTCTGTTCTGAAGTCACTTTGTGATTAGAGTTGAGCGAACACCTGGCTGTTCGGGTTTGAGAAGTTCTGCAGAACTTCCCAGAAATGTTCTGGTTCGGGATCCGAATCCGACCCTAACTTCGTCCCGAACCCGAACCCCATTGAAGTCAATGGGGACCCAAACTTTTCGGCATTAAAAAGGGTGTAAAAAAGCCCAGGAAAGGGCTAGAGGGCTGCAAAAGGCAGCAACATGTAGGTAAATCCCCTGCAAAGAAATGTTGATAGGGAAATAAATTAAAATTAAAATAAAATAAATAAAAATTAACCAATATCAATTGGAGAGAGGACCCATAGCAGAGAATCTTGCTTCACGTCACCCACCACTGTAACAGTCCATTGTCAGATATTTAGGCCCCGGCACCCAGGCAGAGGAGAGAGGTCCCGTAACAGAGAATCAGGCTTCACGTCAGCCACCACTGCAACAGTCTATTGTCAGATATTTAGGTAGTTAATTTCTATTCTGGACAAGGGATGGACAGGTCCTGTGGGATCCATGCCTGGTTCATTTTTATGAACGTCAGCTTGTCCACATTGGCTGTAGACAGGCGGCTGCGTTTGTCTGTAATGACGCCCCCTGCCGTGCTGAATACACGCTCAGACAAAACGCTGGCCGCCGGGCAGGCCAGCACCTCCAAGGCATAAAAGGCTAGCTCTGGCCACGTGGACTATTTAGAGACCCAGTAGTTGAATGGGGCCAAACCATCAGTCAGTACGTGGAGGGGTGTGCACACGTACTGTTCCACCATGTTAGTGAAATGTTGCCTCCTGCTAACACGTTGCGTATCAGGTGGTGGTGCAGTTAGCTGTGGCGTGTTGACAAAACTTTTCCACATCTCTGCCATGCTAACCCTGCCCTCAGAGGAGCTGGCCGTGACACAGCTGCCTTGGCGACCTCTTGCTCCTCCTCTGCCTTGGCCTTGGGCTTCCACTTGTTCCCCTGTGACATTTGGGAATGCTCTCAGTAGCTCGTCTACCAACGTGCGCTTGTACTCGCGCATCTTCCTATCACGCTCCAGTGCAGGAAGTAAGGTGGGCACATTGTCTTTGTAGCGTGGATCCAGCAGGGTGGCAACCCAGTAGTCCGCACACGTTAAAATATGGGCAACTCTGCTGTCGTTGCGCAGGCACTGCAGCATGTAGTCGCTCATGTGTGCCAGGCTGCCCAGGGGTAAGGGCAAGCTGTCCTCTGTGGGAGGCGTATCGTCATCGTCCTGCCTTTCCCCCCAGCCACGCACCAGTGATGGGCCCGAGCTGCGTTGGGTGCCACCCCGCTGTGACCATGCTTCATCCTCATCCTCCTCCACCTCCTCCTCATCCTCGTCCTCCTCGTCCTCCAGTAGTGGGGCCTGGCTGGCCACATTTGTACCTGGCCTCTGCTGTTGCCAAAAACCTCCCTCTGAGTCACTTCGAAGAGACTGGCCTGAAAGTGCTAAAAACGACCCCTCTTCCTCCTCCTCCTCCTCCTGGGCCACCTCCTCTTCCATCATCGCCCTAAGTGTTTTCTCAAGCAGACATAGAAGTGGTATTGTAACGCTGATAACGGCGTCATCGCCACTGGCCATGTTGGTGCAGTACTCAAAACAGCGCAACAGGGCACACAGGTCTCGCATGGAGGCCCAGTCATTGGTGGTGAAGTGGTGCTGTTCTGTAGTGCGACTGACCCGTGCATGCTGCAGCTGAAACTCCACTATGGCCTGCTGCTGCTCGCACAGTCTGTCCAGCATGTGCAAGGTGGAGTTCCACCTGGTGTGCACGTCGCATATGAGGCGGTGAGCGGGAAGGCCGAAGTTACGCTTTAGCGCAGACAAGCGAGCAGCGGCAGGAACTGAACGGCGGAAGCGCGCACAGACGGCCCGCACTGACATGTCAGGGTAGTTGTGAATGAACTTCTGCACCACCAAATTCAGCACATGCGCCAAGCAAGGGATGTGCTTGAAACCGGCTAGTCCCAGAGCTGCAACGAGATTTCGCCCATTATTATTAGAATGGCATTGGGCCCCACCAAATATCACTGTAAATTCTGGCGGCTACTGGGACCTAGGGTATTTGGTACACTAGGACGTCTGGCTGTGGCAGAACGGCCACGTCCTCTCCCAGCACCAGAGGGTCCACTAACACCACCACGACCATGTCCGCGTCCTTTACTGGATGTTTTCCTCATTGTTACCGTTCACCACAATAAGAAAAATATTAACATAGAAACATAGAAACATAGAATGTGTCGGCAGATAAGAACCATTTGGCCCATCTAGTCTGCCCAATATATCTGAATCCTATGAATAGTCCCTGGCCCTATCTTATATGAAGGATAGCCTTATGCCTATCCCATGCATGCTTCAACTCCTTCACTGTATTTGCAGCTACCACTTCTGCAGGAAGGCTATTCCATGCATCCACTACTCTCTCAGTAAAGTAATACTTCCTGATATTACTTTTAAACCTTTGCCCCTCTAATTTAAAACTGTGTCCTCTTGTGGTAGTTTTTCTTCTTTTAAATATGCTCTCCTCCTTTACCGAGTTGATTCCCTTTATGTATTTAGCAGTTTCTATCATATCCCCTCTGTCTCTTCTTTCTTCCAAGATATACATGTTAAGGTCCTTTAATCTTTCCTGGTAAGTTTTATCCTGCAATCCATGTACTAGTTTAGTAGCTCTTCTCTGAACTCTCTCTAGAGTATCTATATCCTTCTGGAGATATGGCCTCCAGTACTGCGCACAATACTCCAAGTGAGGTCTCACCAGTGTTCTGTACAGCGGCATAAGCACTTCACTCTTTCTACTGCTTATACCTCTCCCTATACATCCAAGCATTCTGCTGGCATTTCATGCTGCTTTATTACATTGTCTTCCCACCTTTAAGTCTTCTGAAATAATTACTCCTAAATCCCTTTCCTCAGATACTGAGGTCAGGACTGTGTCAAATATTCTATATTCTGCCCTTGGGTTTTTACGCCCCAGGTGCATTATCTTGCACTTATCCACATTAAATTTCAGTTGCCAGAGTTCTGACCATTCTTCTAGTTTTCCTAAATCCTTTTCCATTTGGCGTTTCCCTCCAGGAACATCAACCCTGTTACATATCTTTGTGTCATCAGCAAAAAGACACACCTTACCATCGAGGCCTTTTGCAATATCACTTATGAAGATATTAAACAAAATTGGTCCCAGTACAGATCCCTGTGGAATCCCACTGGTAACATGACCTTGTTTTGAATGTTCTCCAATGTATTGAATTCAAATTCAGGCCTTTTCTTAAAGACAACTAACACTATCTGGCTATCTATTTAGGTACCGTATTACACTAATACAGGCACAGCAGTAACCACAGATTTAGCTGAATATAAATTTGAGGCCTAGTACTTAGGCGCTGGGTGACAGGTATAGGTTTACAGACAGAATTAGACTGGGATATGCACAGTAGCGTGTGTGTGAAGTTATTCCGAATGACCCTATGTGCACCTTGAATATTATATACCCTTTAAGGGATAGATTTCAAATAGGTCTGATACAGCAGAAACAACTAAATTCTGAAATTGCTAATTTGGGAATTGTATTTCAACCCTGAACAAAAATATATCCTTTGCCAGACAGTATTACAATTGGCTGGCCACAGCTGAAACACCCGATTTAGGGAACTGCTATTTTGGCAATTGTATTTCACCCCTCAATAAAATAGCAAGCACAGCCTAGCCCCTGATGTAGGATATAGACAACAAATAACCACCCTATTGATGGTTAAATGAACTTGGTGGCAGTTTGTGCTGGCGCACCACAAGAGACAAAATGGCCGCCAATTACCATAGAAAAAAGTGACTGAAAAACGCTCTGGGCAGCCTAAAAACAGTGAGCAATTCAATATCATCAGCTCAATCATCCACAGCTGCAGATCGATCACTGAATTAAGTCTTTTGGATGAGTTAAGCACTGCCTAATCTCGCCCTAACGCCGCAGCTGCAACCTCTCCCTACACTGATCAGAGCAGAGTGACGTGCGGCGCTACGTGACTCCAGCTTAAATAGAGGCTGGGTCACATGGTGCTCTGGCCAATCACAGCCATGCCAATAGTAGGCATGGCTGTGACGGCCTCTTGTGGCAAGTAGTATGACGCTTGTTGATTGTCTGCTTTGTACTCTTTCAAAAAGTGCCAAGAAAGCGATGAACAACGAACACCGAACCCGGACTTTTAAGAAAAAGTTAGGGTTCTGTTGCGTGTCACGGACAACCAAAAATTCGGTGCGAACCAAAACTATACATTTCGGCTTCGCTCATCCCTATTTGTGAGGCTTACCTAATAGAAACCATGCAAAAATGAGACCATTATAAAAAACTACACCCCTCAAGGTATTTGAAACTGATTTTGAAAATATTGTTAACCCGTCCGGTGTCCCACAGGAATTAATTGAAAATAGAGATACAATATTTAAATTTCTATTTTTTGTAAGATTTACCATTTTATTTATTTATTTCCAGTTCCAAAGCAATGGTTAACTGTCAAACCAAACTCAATATTTATTGAGAACTGTTTTTTTTTTTCACCGTGTCCTATTTGAAGCCCCCCTGATGCATCCCTAGAGTAGAAACTTGAAAAAATAGGCCCATTTTACAAACTACGGGATAGGGTGGCAGTATTGTTGGCAATAGTTTAGGGTACATATGTTTTTTGGTTGCTCTATATTAAACTTTTTGTGAGTGAAGTTAACCAAAAATAGCTGTTTTATCACCGTTTTTATTTTTTGTTATTTACAACATTCATCTGACAGGTTAGATTGTTATTTTTTTTTTCATAGACTTGGTTGTCACGGATACCTAATAGGTATCATTTTTAATTTCTGAACTTTTTACACAATGATTTATTATTAGAAACCAAACAATCGTGTTCTATTGTTTACATAGTCGGAGAACCATAATTTGTTAATTTGTTTTGGCGATTAACTTGGTTAGGGTATTGTAATGCTGCAGAACCACAAGCAACCAGGCAAAGATCTGAACAAACGTGGATTTATGGAAAACACAGCAGTAAAGTCCAAGCCAGAAATCATACAGAAATAACGTAGACCAAATAATAACCTCTGTGGGAAAACGTCAGAGAAAAGCCAGACCAGGCTAAAGTTCATAAAGAAGAGTCTGTGAAACCAGGTACCTAAGGATGAGACGGTGAAGTATCCAAGGTCTGATCCGAGGCCACACACGGTGCAACTGTAGAGCAGAGACTAGGTTTCCAGAGGCATTCACTTGATAGAGACAAACAGAGTTCATGCATGGAACAAACTTAGTGAACCTGAAACAGCATACTCCCAGGTTGTAGAGACAACAGTGAGCACTGATCACACAGGGAGATCACCTTTTAAACACCTGCTGGTCAATCACAGAGTTCTGCTTTTCCGAACCTCATAGGTCATGCGATGATCCTACTCATTAGCACCTGTGCATCAAATCCCTAATCAACTTTGA
This sequence comes from Bufo gargarizans, assembly GCF_014858855.1. Taxonomy (NCBI): domain Eukaryota; kingdom Metazoa; phylum Chordata; class Amphibia; order Anura; family Bufonidae; genus Bufo; species Bufo gargarizans. The sequence goes on along the minus strand of NC_058082.1, from coordinate 136,796,388 downwards.
ATTTGTGCACAGATGCGTTTCCTGCCAGTGACCGACGTAGCGCATAAGATGCACGCACACTCGGCCGCGCATTTCTTTACAAATAACCCCTCGGGCGTGCACGCGTACGCCCAACACACTTGGCACGGGCACTGTATTGTGCCAGCATGGACGCCGGAACGGAACTCTCAGGAGACACCGGAGCCAGGACCGGCCGCAACGTATTGCCATCAGCCCAGCAATTCTGCCACAGAGATCCCCGCGGCCCTCCCCTCCGGCGCCCATGCGGACGCCTCACCGTATCTGCCGGCAAGGGAACCAAAACCGCAGAGTCCCTTACAGGTATGATTTTAGCTGGATTTATTGGCACTTGAATTGGCTCTATATACCTATTATGTATTTTTTTTTTTGCATAGTAATTTTTGGTGTATTTTGTTTAAATTTATTTGGTGAGAAATACTGTATTTTGACATGGAACATTTTTTTTGGATGGTTGACCAAAAATTTTTTCCAACTTTATTTTTACCTTAATTTATTTTTGGCAATTTAGAACTTCAACTTTTGGGGGTCTAATCCCCTTTACAATGCATTCCAATACTTCAGTATTGGAATGCATTGGCTTTATGAATAATACTTTGTCGATTACTCATACAGTTCCCGTGGCCTGTGACATCCAGAGGGCTGGATCTCACAGGCTCATCACCGGAAGGCAGTGCAATGTGCAATGGGCAGTGCAGTGTTATAGTTAACAAGTTACCACTGCATCTTATGGTTTAAATGTCCACCATCAGTATTAGTGACGATCACAGACATCAGACGCAGAAGTATAGCTATGTCATTAGGTGTGAAGCTGTTTGATTATGGCACAAATTAAAGTGGTTACATCACACTACAATGTCTGTAACATGTATGTATGGAGAGCAGACAAATATCTCTTATATGCACATCTCACCTTTAATAACGTGCTACACACTATATATCCCACGCTATAAAACCCACACCAACCCCACATCCCCCCTTAAACCCTTTACCACCTTAAACCCGCCTCCATCAACTATTCCCCCCCCCCCACCTCACTCTCACTCAAACACACATACACAGTTTAGGAGAAGTAATGATCGACCTCCAGTATTTCAGTATTTGCTGGTTCATTTAGCGTTACCCAGGATGCACCACGTGGAGGCGAACCAGCTGTGCACCCCATACCGTACCGTCAATTCACTAGACAGGTACACCTCTCCTCAGATGGCTAATACACCATTCCTCATACACCACAAACATACATTTTAAATTCAATGAAATATTCTAACAGTAACCTAAAATCAAACATTTTACATTAATTGAACTAAATTTTTGCTTATTTTGGTGACATGATCACATTAATTACTAAGACTTGTATTAAATTTTTTTGGCATTACATGTATACATGTTGTACAATGTCTATGATTGGACCTGGTCCCGTCACGCGTGCTGCTATGAGCGCCACAGTCCGCAGTATTCGGTTTGAATTGTGGCACACACATGACCACCGGCACAAGAAAATAGTCATAGTGAATAATTTTTCCAACCATATGCTGGACCATGTCAATGGATCTTGTCGATCAGAACAAAATAATGTCCCGGTACAATGCTGACATAACATCGCCAACACTCAGTAATGTACATGTTCTCTTATGAAAGTATTTATTTATATTCGTCTCAAAATGTTTACTTTCTACATGGTTACAAACGTAGCAAATAATTCATTTTACATATATATATATATATATATATATATATATATATATATCTATATCAAATGTACCATATGTATGTCTGTGCCTCAAAAACTCCAAAAAAACAACAATTGATTTCAATGAAACTTTGAACACAGATTCATTGCTAACAGGAAAGAATTGTTGTGGTGTTCTATGCTCTGTCGGACGTACTATCCTGAGACATACACAAATAAATTACAGTATGATAGCCAATACAAGCCTAACAGCAACACAACTGTTGTCTTATCAGTTAATACAAACTCGCTGGTCCTATCCCCGGTTGCAATAAGCACTGATCTCAACTTTTGACCTGTTTTAAGCTCCTGAAATATTCAGTCATATGACGGATGATGGCACAACCACACAGCGATATGCTTTGAGTTAGGTCTTACGCAATGTCATGTCCCTATCCGGATCTGAATCATAAATATTTGGAGGAGTATAATCAGGCTGTTAATGTAAAATAAGAATATTAAGAATATTAAGCCAGGGAGCATGACGTTCATATGACCGCACCTGTAGCCTCTGAAGACAACAGACCCTAATAACCATCTGCTGAGATCACCTCACACCTCATGCAGCTTCATAAGGAAACCTCAGACTGTATGTCTCCTGTTGCTATTCTTAGGCAACCAAACTAAAGACATGCTTATTAACCCTACCTTTATGCCTGGTTAATTTACAACTCAGACATGCCGAGAACTGGTATGGAGGATTAGCATAATGAGACATGCCTGTATTGAGGATAGGAGATAGAACCTAGATATGAAAATGCTGGGGCCTCACTCACATGATAAATGTGGTGACGGTCTCCTGTAAGGCAGAGGGGTGGCGTGTAATTGTTCCTCATAAATCCATGTGGGACCCAGCACAAGCACAGGATTTTTCATAACAATTGCACAGTCAAAGATATGGGCCATCTTTGCCAAATTATAGAAAATTAGCCTTTTCGCCATTATTAGTATACTGTTTATTTCATTTAATGACCCATTGAAACATGAAATAATTAAATAACAATGAAATATACCAGCGCGAATCATGGTCCTTCTTCTAGAGTAAATATATATATATTTATTTCTACATATACACTCACATAGTTAAAGATATATTATTTAACCTATTTCCAAATAAAATGTATATTTATTTATTTCTAAATTTAAATCATCCAGTCAGTAACAGCAATAGTACCTTCCCCCCCAAAAAAAAATTACCTTAATTGAGATATTAAGTTAGTCTATTTTAAAATATCTTTAACCCTTGTTTTGTAATTTGTTTTTAATCCGAAATAAGCACAATAAAACATTGATATAATAATTATTCTATACAGAACCCATCATATAATAATTTTTTGACGTAAAAATTGGTTATGCTTTAACATTTAAAAAAAAATAATTATCTGTTATTTTAAAGCAATTTATTCTTTATAATTTCCTTTTCAGAACTCCATTAAAAAATGTGTTGGAGTCTAATTTCAGTGTGGAGGAACAAGAGCAGGCGGTACCATTGGGCCATATTTCAGACTCGAGCCCACCAGATGTGGGTAAGAGGTGAAGCTGTACCCTCTCACCAACCACCTTCATTACCCTTATAGTCACTGGAGGAAGTCGAGGAGTAGGATGACGACAATGTTTTTACCACCACCATCATGGAGTCAAAATATTTTTGAGTGTATTTCATAAATTATTCACTGTCCACACACAGGTGTCAGTTTAGTCTTCACCACAGGCAGATTTTGCTCTAGCCAAAACTAATAAACCAGTTGCATTCCTAACTTTGATTTCTCTGTTAAACTACACATGTTGTTTTATTTTGGAGGATTTGAATTCACTCCAAGCAGGGTTGATATACAGTAGTATCTATCCACTCTTAATGGTTCTCCTGATAACAAGTTTGAACTGACAGCCCCTTCCGCTTTTCTATTTCATGACCACATTTCATAAGCGCATCTGGCATATTATATATTTTATATAATATACCTTTTTAGGGCTAAAGTTAACTTGTATAAACCAAAAAATAAAATTTAATTTTTAAATTGTTTCTTTAATGAACTGTAAGCTATTTTTTTTCTGAAGTTTTGCACAGTAGTCAAGTAGTGCAAAAACGTAATAGTGCAAAGTACTAATTACATTTAAAAATTATAATTATTTGACCCAAAAAATATATTACTACGTGTGTGAACAAAATTCCGCTAAATTATGAATTTATCAATATATCAAATAGTATAATAATAATAAAATATTTTAAAATAGAAATTAATACAGTGTGTTAATTAATAACTACTAAAACTGTATGTGCATTTATTTTTTTCATGTCATTTAAAAATTACATTTATGTCATAATTTTTTTTTTAATTTTCAAACAAAAAAAAAATATATTGTTAGAAGAAAAAACCAGCATGGATTAGAAATTTTATAAGTGATTACGCAAATTTCATTGTTGGAGCATTTCAACCTCATTAACAAAAGAAAACCGGGATGAATTTAGTGCAATCCCACAAAAAATGTTGACATGATTTCTATAATAATCAGGTGATAATTTTCATTACATATATTCTTTAACAAAATTAATAATGTGTATAGCTACATCAAAATGTGCCAATAATTCTACATTCACAAAACCGGATTACCACACGGCTGCGTATGACGCCAGTCACACAAAACCATGTAGAGAGAGGCCAACACGGAAGTCAGACATCCCTCCCAGGATGACTGACGACACCATGTTTGAACCTCGATCCTTTTATAAAATAAATATAAATAATAAAATAATAAACTTTTTTTGTGTTTATCAATCAGTCCTGTACAGTTTTAACTGCACAACAACTGCTGACAATGGAAGTCCAGGTGCAGTCCCCACCTTTTACAGTGACAACCACAACTAGGCTCACCCAAACACAATTTTTTAAAAATAACAAACTAAAATAAAAAATTAAATCAAATTAAAAAATTTTGTGAATGTTGATTATTAACACTTAAAATAAATATTTATTTTTTTAATATTATCTTAATCATTGATTATACATAATGAGCATATCACATGTCAGAATAGCAAATATGACCACCAATTTCTGAGAAATGCAATACTATTTACTAGAGTAACTACAATTGTAAATAAGTGGTCCATGCTGGTTGTCTCCAAACAATCTTGACAGACTGCTTAAACAAGTATTTTTTTTGTAATGTAATACAAGGATCAATCATAATTTAGCAGAATAATGTCAGACAGTAGAATTTAAATACTAAAGCTACAGAACAAGGGCTACCCTTTGATCTGCGTAACCCAGCACTGTCATGACAGGCATCAGCTTATAAATGATAACTCTTCACTAAAAGCACTGCAAATTTTTTCACACAACTACGCAGGCATGATACATAAACACAAAATCTTATAAATGTCAACGCTATAGTGTAAGTTCTACACATACATAGGACTAAATATTCAGATTAAATACAGGAAATGGCACTATAAGATTAACTTTATTGGTCAAAGTTCTACAACTAAGTTAACAGCACCAAGACACACTGCAGCATCAGCAGGTAGAAGTAGGATTGCAGTATAAGGCCTATAAATATCTCGGCCTAACTGCGCAGGACGGGCATCAGCAGCAAACTTTGTTTTAAAAGTCATACAGACAATTCAACGTGAGGTAGATCAGCAGCAGCATTAACAGCAGGTAGAAGTAGGATTGCAGTATAAGGCCTATAAATATCTCGGCCTAACTGCGCAGGACGGGCATCAGCAGCAAACTTTGTTTTAAAAGTCATACAGACAATTCAACGTGAGGTAGATCAGCAGCAGCATTAACAGCAGGTAGAAGTAGGATTGCAGTATAAGGCCTATAAATATCTCGGCCTAACTGCGCAGGACGGGCATCAGCAGCAAACTTTGTTTTAAAAGTCATACAGACAATTCAACGTGAGGTAGATCAACAGCAGCATTAACAGCAGGTAGAAGTAGGATTGCAGTATAAGGCCTATAAATATCTCGGCCTAAGTGCGCAGGACGGGCATCAGCAGCAAACTTTGTTTTAAAAGTCATACAGACAATTCAACGTGAGGTAGATCAACAGCAGCATTAACAGCAGGTAGAAGTAGGATTGCAGTATAAGGCCTATAATATCTCGGCCTAACTGCGCAGGACGGGCATCAGCAGCAAACTTTGTTTTAAAAGTCATACAGACAATTCAACGTGAGGTAGATCAACAGCAGCATTAACAGCAGGTAGAAGTAGGATTGCAGTATAAGGCCTATAAATATCTCGGCCTAACTGCGCAGGACGGGCATCAGCAGGCAATGTGTGGGCAGCAGCGGTGTGATCCCGGGAATGGGCCCCCACCAGACCCGGGCAACAACATACATCCACTGAGACAGATTGAGATTAATTATATACATTATAGATATGCATAAAATGTATGTAAATATATAAAGGAATTAACATGTACATATAGAACAAGATATCTCATTTTACATATCATGCACATGGAAAGTGCAGCGGAAATTTTTTTTATCCGTTACAACGACATCATGTGTTTTCTTGAAGCCAGGGGGCTGTGGAAGTGTCGGTGTTTAGCAGCGGCTCTTTCGTTCCTCCTCATGTCTGTGAGGAGGAATGTGTCCCGACGCTCCACCAACCCATACACGATCAGTATCGCACACACGCTAGTCTACATCCAACTGCTACACCCATCCCTCATGTGCCTGTGTGAGCACCGAAGGCAGTGATGAGTCAAGTTTCATCGGCCGGAGTCTGGAAGCATTCCGTCATGATCCGACGGGGGCAACGCAAACTCGATTTGGCGATGATGCAGCGTTGTTCCAAAGCTGATGGAAGTGTCCACATTGGGGGTTCCACCAGTGAGCAACCTGCATGATCTCTTGCCGGTCATAGGGCATAATGATCCATTTTAAGAGGCTATTTTGAACAAACGTGGTATTGATGTCAGGCGCAAAGGGTGCATACTTCAGCATAGGCACAGCGGATCGCCAACACTGTCATCCAGCACAGTGCATTTTTCATTCTGTTAAGAGGGCAACAAATGTTCTTCAGTTACATAAACTGTTTGTGCTTTATTAATCACGGTTATGGTTTAATTAAGTATTTTATATAATTAAAAATTATTTTTAGTTTATGTTCTATATCTATGTGCAGTAATACGGTCCAATAGAATGCTGATATCAGCACTATTACAAAATTTTATTGCTTCTGTGCTGAAATGGGTGAGATAGATATATTAATATTGCATTATAGACAACATCTATATATTTAGCTACCACATATGATCTATTTAAGTGTTGATTTTTTTTACTCCTCCGTACAACCGCATTTTAGAGGACCGTATTAATGTACATTTATATAAATCCTGAAAGAATACTATTTTATGAAATTAGATAAAAAATAAATTTCTTTCTCACGGGCGATTTAAACACGTGGTAGGAATGCGTTATGTGAACGCATAGCACACGCACTGCATCATGAGCCATTATTTTTTATGGGTCTGTGTACATGAGCTTTTATTTTTCACGCATCAGTTGTGTGTTACTTAAAAAATGCAGCTTGTTTTTTATCCAGCATTTTTAAAGCAAGACACGGCCCATAGAAGTTAATGGGGTTGGGTGAAAAATGCATCGCATCCTCAAGCAGGTGTGGGCACGTTTTTCAATGATGGTTGTTAAGATATGTTCTAAATAAATCTGAATATTTTTAACTGAGGCGTGAAAAGCGCATCACAACGCATTGAACCAACGTTGAAAATAAATAAATGACTTAGCACAATCGCAGATCAAAGTCATTAACTTTGCTTGGAAGATCACATCATTTTACATGAAAGCTCACGCGACGCATTCGGACCATATCTGCGACGCCCATGTAAAAGTAGCCAAGCTGCTAATCGTTATGCACAAACAGTTTAGTGTCAGTTCTATGTAAGTGAAGAACATTTGTTGCCCTCTTAACAGAATGAAAAATGCACTGTGCTGGATGACAGTGTTGGCGATCCGCTGTGCCATGCTGAATGTATGCACCCTTTGCGCCTGACATCAATACCACGTTTGTTCAAAATAGCCTCTTAAAATGGATCATTATGCCCTATGACCGGCAAGAGATCATGCAGGTTGCTCACTGGTGGAACCCCCAATGTGGACACTTCCATCAGCTTTGGAACAACGCTGCATCATCGCCAAATCGAGTTTGCGTTGCCCCCGTCGGATCATGACGGAACGCTTCCAGACTCCGGCCGATGAAACTTGACTCATCACTGCCTTCGGTGCTCACACAGGCACATGAGGGATGGGTGTAGCAGTTGGATGTAGACTAGCGTGTGTGCGATACTGATCGTGTATGGGTTGGTGGAGCGTCGGGACACATTCCTCCTCACAGACATGAGGAGGAACGAAAGAGCCGCTGCTAAACACCGACACTTCCACAGCCCCCTGGCTTCAAGAAAACACATGATGTCGTTGTAAGTGAAAAGACAGTGTTCTGCTGCATCTTCCATGTGCCTTGATCAGGAAACCTGGCGTAGACTAGTGAGGTCAGATTGTGTGCTGTGTGGGCATGCACAGTAATTACTTAAAATAATAAATTATGTCAGATTTTTTTAAAAATATATGCAAAATCATAAATAAATATATGTTTAATAAATGTAAAATAAAAAAAAGAATCAATAAATTAATAACTAAATTGATCAAAAAGAAATTCAGTTTAATTCATTAATAATTCAATTCATATTTAAATATAAATAAATAATTTAATAAATAATTAAAAATATCAATAAATAAGTTAAAAAGATTAAAAAACAACGGATTTTGGGAGGGAGAGAAAAGGAGAGTGATGGACAAGGGACCTCTCAACGGCCTGAACCGACAGCGGGGGCCAAGAAGTCACTGCCGATCCAGGACTCGTTCATCTTGATGAAGGTGAGTCTGTCCACGGAGTCAGTGGACAGACGGGTCCTCTTGTCCGTGACCACCCCACCTGCCGCGCTGAAGGTCCGCTCAGACAGTACGCTGGAGGGGGGGCAACACAGTAGCTCCAGCGCATACTGAGCGAGCTCACGGCAGGTGTCCAGCCTGGCGACCCAGTACTCCATGGGGTCGTCGGTGCTCATGCTGTCGGAAGCACCGACTGACCCCATGTAGTCAGCCACCATGCGGGCCAGCCGCTGGTGGTGACTGCTGCTGCTGCTGCTGCTACTGGGTCGCGCAGACTGGTAGAACTGCCTCATCTCACCCATAAGGTCACCAACTCGGCTGGTGCTGCTGGGACCAGCCGTTGGCTGGGTGAGATGGGCGGGGAGAGCTGGAGCCTGAGGCCGCGGGTTAGCCTCCTCCAGCCGTTTGATGAGACAGGCCCGCAGTTTTTCCATCCGGGCCTGTCTCCGGCTGGTTGGGATGAACTGCTCCAGCTTCCCCTTGCATCTAGGGTCTAAAAGGGTGGCCAACCAGAAATCATCACTCTCCTTCAGTTTCCTGATCCGGGGGTCCCTCCTAAGGCAGCGTAGCATGTGGGCAGCCATAGGGAACAGGACAGCTCGCTGTGCCTCATCATGGCTGCCAGGGACCATGACATCCTGGTCCTCAAGCTGCTGTTCATGGTGGTCCCTGTTGCTGCTGCCCCACCCCCGGACTAACGGTGCCCCCAACACCGTCTCTCCCTCCTGACCAGGCACAGACTCCTGGACGTCGTGAATGTCTTCCTCCTCCTCCACGTCGTCCTGGGCCTGGTCCTGGTGGAGCAAGGCCGCCTCATCTTGCTCCACCAAGGCACTCTCCCCAGCCTCGAGCAGGCGATCTAGTGTCCTGTCCAGCAGGAACACTAAGGGGAGCACGTCATTGAGGCCGACATGCTCCCCGCTGACCATCTTGGTCGCCTGCTCGAATGGGGCCAACACATGGCAGACCTGCTGTATCTGCCCCCACTCCACATTAGTGATGTATGGAAGTGGGTTGGTTGGCCCTGGAGTGCCTAGGTCAAGCAGGTATTCCCTCACCGCCCTTCTCTGCTCCCACAACCTCTCCAGCATGTGGAGGGTGGAGTTCCACCGCGTCACGCTGTCGACAAGCAGCCTGTGAGGGGGCAGGCTGTTGTCCCGCTGCAGTCTGGACAGGGACGCGGAGGCAGTTGGGGAGCGTCGGAAGTGGCTGGCAATCCGACGGACACGTTGCACAATGTCACTCAACCCTGGAAATGTCCGTAGGTATTTCTGGACAACCAGGTTGAGGACATGTGCCATGCAGGGGACGTGTGTCAGACTGCCAGCATGGAGGGCGGCGAGGAGGTTGCTGCCGTTGTCACAGACAACCATACCTGCCTGGAGCCTTCGGGGTGTCAGCCACTTCTGGACCTGATCCTGTAGTGCTGATAGAACATCAGGTCCAGTGTGTCTCCGTTCCCCTAAGCTAACAAGCTGGAGCACGGCCTGGCAGCGGACGTGCCCCACACTTGCGTAGCTACGGGGACGCTTGCTGGGGGGCTCAGCAGCTGTGGAGACAGTGGCTTGAGGAAGGCTAGTGTTTCCACCCTGGACACCCCGTGGCGGCACCACAAAGTCTGATGCCGCTGTTCCCTCCCCGGCGCCTCGGAGGGACACCCAATGGGCGGTAAAACTAATGTAGCGCCCCTGCCCATGCCTGCTGGTCCAGGCATCCATGGTCAGATGCACCCTGTCGCTGACAGCATGATCCAGCGACAGGGAGACATTCTGCACCACATGCTGGTGGAGGGCAGGGACGCCGGTCCTGGCGAAGAAATGGCGGCTGGGGACACGCCATCTAGGTTGGGCCTGCTCCAACATCTGCCTGAATGGATTGCTATCCACAAGGTTGAAGGGCAGCAGATGTTGGGCAATAACCCTTGCCAGGAGCCCATTGAGAGAACGCACACGTCTGTCCCCGGGGGTGTAGGGCGCGGTGCGTTCCAAAGCCTCAGCAATTGAGGGCTGGCGCCGGACGGCAGAGGAGGAGGACTTGGAGGAGGGTGCAGTGGAGGCAGAGGTATGGCTGCCGGTACCAATACCTCTAGGAGAGGGAGTGGTGGAGTGGGACTGAGTCTGCGGTTGCTGCTGAACAGTGGCAGGAGGTGCTGTCCCCTGCACACTGGTGGTGGCGCTGCTGCTACGACCACCACGCATCTCTTCCCACTCCCGCCAGTGATTGACTCTAAGGTGCTGGGTCAGGGCACTGGTACCCAGCCGAGACAAACACCTCCCTCTCCTCACCCTGGCATGGCATAGCTGACAGATGCCAATTGTGACATCATCTGCTGCCAGGGTGAAATAGGCCCAAACAGGCGACTTCCGCCCCAACCTCTGGTCAGATGGGGCGGAGGATACCTGCGCCTGTTCAGGCTCGGTGCGCACAGTAGGAGCTGGCTGCTGCTGCCTGCCGCTCTTACCAGTGGAGCCCCTGACACTGGGCTCCCTGGTGACCTGGCGCACCATTTGCCTGGCCTGCCTACCTTCGTCAGTGCTGGTATCACGTGACGAAGGAGGTGGCACACACTCTGTGTGACCCTCCTCCTCAGACTCAAGGCCCCCATGTGATGGACCGAGAGGACCAGCAAACATGGAGCCCCTGCCATGGCTCTGCTGTCCCCTCACTGACACCTGAGTCTGACTAGGTGCGGGAGTAGTGTGGCTGACCCCACCCGCACCAGTTGGAAGGGATGTGACTGGGGTACTCACAGGAGGTACCCCCTCCTCCTCCTCTATCCCTTCCATAAGGTCCTGACAATCAGGTGGACTGAATTGAAGATCACCCTCCTGCATTAAGTCCCCCAAGATGTCCCTCTCACTCTCGCTAAACAGGAGCAGGGTAGCATCTTGGGGACTGGGGGGTGGTGAAGCAGGAGGAGGAGTTGCCCCATCGCTGCTGATGCTGCTGCTCCTGCTGCGAGCCTGGGCGGATGAATCGGTGGCGCTAGATTGTGCCACATATGCCACAATTGCATCCGCCTCGTCCGAACCAATTGGGCGGCTGCAATGCCCAAAAAAATCTGGGATCAGGCGTGCTCCACTGACTGCTGGCTGCTGTCCTGCGGCGTTCCTTCGCCTGCCCCTACTGCTCTGGCTGCGTGCCTCACTTTTGTGGCTCATTTTTTTTCTCCTTAACGGAACAAACAAAAAGACGGAAGGACGGATGGACGGACGGACTAAGACAAAATAAACACAACAGTCAAATTTTTTTTTGTTTTTTTTTCTCCTAACTAACTACAACGGAACAAACACAAAGACGGATGGACGGACGGACGGACTAAAACAAAATGAACACAAGTAACGGTCAAATTTTTTTTTGGTTTTTTGTTTTTTCTTCTACTAACTAACTACAACGGAACAAACACAAAGACGGACGGACGGACTAAGACAAAACAAACACAATTAACAGTAAAACTTTTTTTTGTTTTTTTGTTTTTTTTTCTACTAACTAACTACAACGGAACAAACACAAAGACGGACGGACGGACGAAGACAAAACAAACACAATTAACAGTAAAACTTTTTTTGTTTTTTTTTTTTTTTTCTACTAACTAACTACAACGGAACAAACACAAAGACGGACGGACGGACGGACTAAGACAAAACAAACACAATTAACAGTAAAACTTTTTTTGGTTTTTTGTTTTTTTTTCTACTAACTAACTACAACGGAACAAACACAAAGACGGACGGACGGACGGACTAAGACAAAACAAACACAATTAACAGTAAAACTTTTTTTTGTTTTTTGTTTTTTTTTCTACTAACTAACTACAACGGAACAAACACAAAGACGGACGGACGGACGGACTAAGACAAAACAAACACAATTAACAGTAAAACTTTTTTTTGTTTTTTGTTTTTTTTTCTACTAACTAACTACAACGGAACAAACACAAAGACGGACGGACGGACGGACGGACTAAGACAAAACAAACACAATTAACAGTAAAACTTTTTTTTGGTTTTTTGTTTTTTTTTCTACTAACTAACTACAACGGAACAAACACAAAGACGGACGGACGGACGGACTAAGACAAAACAAACACAATTAACAGTAAAACTTTTTTTGGCTTTTTTGTTTTTTTTTCTACTAACTAACTACAACGGAACAAACACAAAGACGGACGGACGGACGGACTAAGACAAAACGAACAAACTACAAATTTATACGGAAGGACACTAAACTAAGACCCTACACTAAGCTAATATGTCAGAAGTTAATCTAAACCCTAACTCTATCTAAGCTAAGTGATACTGAAAATACTATCTAATTCCCTATCTGTATTTAATCAAATCAAACTAACTAGTCCCTACTCTACACTGAACTTTATATTAAATGAGCCCTAACACTGCCTAAACTAACTAACTTTCTGAACTATCCTGCAAACTATCTAATTAATCAATTCCCTAATCCCTATCTATCTAATAAACTATGATTTAGATCAATGCACAATTAGATCAATGCAAAATTCAATTGACAAACAATCAAGCTCCTCTCACTTCAACAACTAAACCCACAAAATGGCAACCGGGCGGTGTCTTGATTTATATAGTGAAGGGGCAGGCTACTAACCGATTGGTTGCTATGGATGTTGCTAAGGTGTGACAGGCCATTCCCATTGGCTATTCAAGGTAGGAGAGGGGAGGGTTGACGATTCTACTCTGTCAGTTTGAAAAAAATAAAATAAAATTTGCGATTTTATCGCTAATTTTAAATCGCATTTCGATTTTCATGCCCAGTGCTGAGGTAAATCTCCCGCCATTTATTTTTCTTGTGACATTTTAGCTTATTTTAACGCATGTAGTATACCAACTATATCCAACACTGTTTAATAAATTGTATGTAAAGAGAATTTTATGATTGAAAGATTCAAAACGCTATACTCGATATCGGAAAAATAAAAAATAAATCGGCTTACTCGATAATTACGTAGTTGTCATTATCGCGTAATGCGATTGTAACTTTATTATGGTGTATTAAGCTAACTTTTGTGCAGCATGATTATGCATACAAAGATAAATCGGCTTACTCGATAATTACGTAGTTGTCATTATCGCGTAATGCGATTGTAACTTTATTATGGTGTTAAGCTAACTTTTGTGCAGCATGATTATGCATACAAAGATAAATCGGCTTACTCGATAATTACGTAGTTGTCATTATCGCGTAATGCGATTGTAACTTTATTATGGTGTTAAGCTAACTTTTGTGCAGCATAATTATGCATACAAAGATAAATCGCCTTACTAGATAATTACGTAGTTGTCATTATCGCGTAATGCGATTGGAACTTGTATTCCATATTCGTTAATTCTATCCTAATATGGAGTATTCCATATTCCATAGCAGGTCAAGTTGAAATCGCCATGCGATTCCTTCGAGTTATATTAATCGCATGGCGATTTCAACTTGACCAGGTTTACTATGGTTGGCTTGGTAGAAATAGCGAATATGACGAATATATTCGTCATATACCATAAAAAGAATATAGCGAATGTATTCGTCATATTCCACAAAAGGAATATAACGAATGTATTCGTCATATTCCACAAAACGAAGATAACGAAGTATTCTGCATCTTCATTTTAGCTACCTATTCATCAATTTCGCTAATTCTAGCAATGATATAGGAAAGTTGACTATAGAGACAGCTAAGTATAATTCGCTATGCGATTATATGACTGTTTTTTTTTAAATAAATAGAATAATTATAATACCTGATAATTATTATAATTATACTATTTATAAAAAAAAGCAGTCATATAATCGCATAGCGAATTATACTTAGCTGTCTCTATAGTCAACTTTCCTATATCATTGCTAGAATTAGCGAAATTGATGAATAGGTGGCTAAAATGAAGATGCAGAATACTTCGTTATCTTCGTTTTGTGGAATATGACGAATACATTCGTTATATTCCTTTTGTGGAATATGACGAATACATTCGTTATATTCCTTTTGTGGAATAAAACGAATATATTCGTCAATTCGCTAATTCTACCAAGCCATTGAAGCCATATTCCATGCTTATGGAGCGTCCCCATCACCATGGGAACGACTCCATATACTAGAATGTACTGTCGGATTGGAGAATTACGTTGAAATCGCAATTCGATTTTTTAAAGTTATAATAATCGAATTTCGATTTTAACTTAGCACTGCTATATGCCATATTAGGCTAAGTTAAAAATCGAAATTCGATTATTTAAATCGCATATTAATCGCGATAACAAGAATAATGACGAATATTCGATTTCGACGAATATAAAACGAATATTCTATCGAATATTCGCGAATTTCGTCGAAATCGAATATGGCACCTGCCGCTCATCACTATAAATTACTGGCCTTTGAAATGCTATCATTCCATCTGGTGGAGACAGAGTGTTTTAAATGTCTTTTGGAGATGGCTGTCCCACAGTACGTCATGCCCAGCCGCCATTACTTTTCCAGGCGACCCATCCCTTCCCTGCACAACCAAGTGGGGGACAAAATCAAAAGTGCACTGTGAGACGCCATCTGTGGCAAGGTGCACCTCACTACGGATACGTGGACCAGTAAGCAATCGTCAGGGACGTTATACCTCCATAACAGAATACTGGGAAAATGCAGTGGCGGCTGGGCCTGAGGCGGATAGCAGTTTGCCGTATGTCCTTCCACCACTGAGTATTACAGGGCACTTCAGTTTGCCTCCTGTTGCTTCCTCCTCCTACTCCACTTCCTCATCCTCTGCAGGCTCCTCATCCGATCAGCGTAACATCTTCACCACCAACTTCAGCACAGCCAGGGGTAAACAACAGCAGGCAGTTTTAAAACGTATCTGTTTGGGGACAAACCCCACACCGCGCAGGAGCTGTGGACGGGCCTTGAACAACAGACCGATGAGTGGTGGGTGCCAGTGAGCCGCAAGCCCGGCCTGGTAGTGTGCGATAATGGGCAAAATCTTGTAGCAGCTCTGGGACTAGCAGGTTTGACCCACGTCCCTTGCCTGGCGCATGTGCTGAATTTGGTGGTGCAGAGATTCCTTAAAAATTACCCTGATATGTCAGAGCTGCTGCAGAAAGTGCGGGCCGTCTGTGCGCGGTTTCAGCATTCTCACTCTGCTGCTGCTCGCTTGTCAGCGCTGCAGCATAAATTCGGCCTTCCTGCTCACTGCCTCATATGCGACGTGCGTACAAGGTGGAACTCCACCTTGCACATACTGGCCAGACTGTGCGAGCAGCAGCAGCCGATAGTGGAATTTCAGCTGCAGCACACACGGGTGAGTCGCTCGGCGGAACAGCACTACTACACCACTAATGACATGCGAGACATGTGTTCCTTGTTGCGCTGTTTTGAGTACTCCACCTACATGGCCAGTGCCGATAATGCCGTTCTCAGCGTTACTATCCGACTTCTATGCCTCCTTGAAAAAATGCTGCTGGTGATGATGGAAGAGGATGTGGCACAGGAGGAGGAGGAGGAGGAGGAAGAGGGATCATTTCGTAGGATTTCCAGCCAGTCATTCACAAATTGCTTCGAGGGTGGGTTCCTGCATCCACAAACGCCAGGTACATGATTGTCCAGCCAGGGCACAGATCTGGAGGATGACGAGGAGGAACCTTGTTCACAGCAGGGTGGCACCCAGACAAGCTCATGGCTGGCCATTACTGGTGCGTGGCTGGGGGGATACAGAGGACACAGACGATACACCTCCCACAGAGGACAGATTTTCATTGCCTCTGGGCAGCCTGGAACACATGAGCGATTACATGCTGCAGTGT
This sequence comes from Bufo gargarizans, assembly GCF_014858855.1. Classification (NCBI taxonomy): domain Eukaryota; kingdom Metazoa; phylum Chordata; class Amphibia; order Anura; family Bufonidae; genus Bufo; species Bufo gargarizans. The sequence continues at coordinate 136,779,914 of NC_058082.1, read as the reverse complement.
CTTTGCAATGACTGCCGAGTTGCCCACATTCTAACTTGTGCTGATTACTGGGTGGCCACGCTGCTGGATCCCCGTTACAAGGACAACGTACCGTCCTTAATTCCCTCACTGGAGCGTGATCGCAAGATGCGCAAGTACAAGCGCAAGCTGGTAGACGCGCTGCTGGTGGCATTCCCACCTAACAGCGGGGGCACAGTGGAAGCACAAGGTGAAGGCAGAAGAGGAGGAAGAGGTCGCCAATGCAGCTGGGGCACCGCCAGTACCTTAGAAGGCAGGGTTTTCATGGCCGAAATGTGGAAAAGCTTTGTCAGCACGCCACAACAACCAGCACTACCAGCTGATATGGAACGTCTTAGCAGGAGGCAGCATTTCACCAACATAGTGGACCAGTATGTGTGCACACGCCTAAACGTACTGAATGACGGATCTGCCCCCCTTCAACTTCTGGGTCTCCAAATTGGGCACTAGTGTTGAGCACAAATATTCCCATAGCGAATATTAGTCGCGAATATCGCAACTTCAATAATTCGCGAATATTGCGAATATAGTGCTATATATTCGTTATATCGAATATTCGTCATTTTCTCCATCTGAACACATGATTCCTTCCTGATAAAAATGATTGTTGGCCAATGACTCATTGGCCCACAAGAAAGAAGCAGGGAGCAATCAAGAGTTTAGATGGTAAAAAATGGCAAATATAAAAAAAAAAAATAATATATAGCACTATATCGAATATATTCGTTTTTTTAGAATATTCGTCATTGACGAATATTCTAAAAAACGAATATATAGTACTATTTCACATATATTCGTTTTATTGTATATCCCCCCCCCCCCCAATTAGTACAGTTATTGCCCTTCAGCATACTTCTCCCCGACAAGCGTCCCTGTCACCATGGGAACCCTGGTGGTTAGAATATACCATCGGATCTGAGTTTTCACGATCTAATTCAGATCCGATGGTATAGTCTAACCACCAGGCATTCCCATGGTGATGGGTACACTTGAAGTTATAATATACCGCCAGGGCGCTGTGATGCGCGCAATTAACCCCTCAGGTGTGGGTTAATTGTGCTGATCACAACACCCTGTGCGACCTCTCCCCCCGCCTCCCCAGTATTAAAATAATTGGTGGACAGTGCGCCCTAACCCCCCCAGTATTAAAATCATTGGTGGAAGTGGCTACCGGGTCCCCCTTATAGCAACATAGTGAATATTCGTAAATTACACATATAGACTGAAATTTCACTAATGTAGTGCTATAATATTTTTAATTTTTTTAGTCTAATTTTTTTTGTCTCTTTTTGATTCAGAAAGAGACAAAAAAAATAAGATAAAAAAAATAAAGATTATAGCACTACATTAGTGAAACTGCAGTCTATATGTGTATTTTACGAATATTCACTATATTGCTATAAACAAGAAAATATAGCAATATGGTGAATATTTGTAAAATACACAAAATCGCAATACGCGATTAATTAAATTGCATATTATTCACAATAAATAGCATAATGACGAATATTCGATTTCGACGAATATAAGATGAATATTCAATCGAATATTCGCAAAATCGAGTATGGCACCTCCCGCTGAGCTTGCCCTTTACGCCTTGGAGGTTCTGGCCTGCCCAGCAGCCAGTGTATTATCTAAACATATGTTTAGCACAGCAGGGGGCGTTATCACAGACAAGCGCAACCACCTGTCCTTAGCCAATGTGGACAAACTCACGTTCATTAAAATGAACCAGGCATGGATTCACAGGACTTGTCCGTACCTTGTGCAGAATAGACATGTATACAGGCCTTACCCATCCATTGTTATACTACAGCGCAATTGCTCATTGTTGCATTTTTGATATTTTCCACTCTTTGGGGGTGTACACTAATAAAATTAAATAAAAATTAAAACAAAAAAACAGTGTTGGCTACCTCGTCCTCCTTCACCGCCGCTTCCACCTACACGCTACGTCCACCGCCTCCTCAAACTCATACTCCATATGGACCGCCACCTCATAAATCAAGTATTTTTTTTTTTATTTGTACGTATTTTATTTTATGTAATTTCACTAATTGGTCTGTTACATTTTAGGGTGTTATTCACCAATTTCTGGGTGTTATTTACCACTGATATACCTAGTAGACAGGTAAAAAAAAAAAAAAAATTTGTCTGTTACATTTTCGGGTGAAATTCACAAATTTTTGGGTGTGATATATCACTGCTATTGTCACGGTGGGGAGTGGGGGAAACCCCCCACTGTGCGGTGTCAAAGGGTAAAAGGGAATCAGCCTGGCCAAAAGGAGTAATAAGGGAGCAGGTCACCTCCTACAGCGTCCCTAATCCTCTCCTTAACCCCTCACCGTATGAGCAGACCCCGATGGTAGGACGACTCATACTCAGGATTCCTAGAGACCATAAGTCGCCCTCGTAATCCCTCACCAAGGAGCAGGGAAGAGATGACCTGTTCATCCAGGTCACGAAGGAACAGGAGTCTCTATCTGAGGCCAGGCTGCAAGGAGGGGGGGACACATACAGCATAAGGAGATGGCAGGTAAGCAAAACCAATAACACACTTACCTGCCACAGACACAACGACTGGAACCCGTGCACTAGTGCTGCTGTCCACACCAACATTAAAAGACACAGCACACACCACAAACCACACAGGAACCCAGGACACCTATAGCTGCAATAAACATGAAACAGGGGAATGTCTAGTAAACATGCTGGACACCAAACACCACCAGACAAGTAACATAAAACTAGACATACAAACACCCTGAACATAACCCACTCCATACAAATAGGGGCAGGAAGGGAAGGAGACACCGGGATAACACAAGGATGGCCCTCATTGGACAGATGGAACACCCTGGACTGCAGAAGAGCTCCAGCACCAACCACAGCTGAAGTGCAACTGACTCCAGCCAGGAAACCACAGAAGATATAATCCAAGTGACCACACCCAGTCAGGGAGTTAACCCTTACAGCACCAGACAGAGGGAGGCTACAACTTAAAGGGGAAGTGCACACACAAGCATACCAAACACGTAACCACCGGCAACATCATGCGTGGCAACCATGTCACGGCAATCTCCCAGAAGGCCGAGACACTGCCACCGCATGCTCTCACAGCAACACGTTGCCGTGGGTAACCGCAAGTGTGGCAACAATGTCACAATGTACACCATAGGCCGTGACAGCTATACCTAGTAGACAGGTAAAAAACATTCACTAACTTGTCTGTTACATTTTCAGGTGAAATTCATCAATTTTTGGGTGTGATATACCACTGCTATACCTAGTAGACAAGTAAAAAAAAATCCAAAATTTGTCTATTACATTTTTGGGTGAAATTCACCAATTTTTTTGTTGTAATATACCACTGCTATACCTAGTAGACAGGTAAAAAAAAAATCACTAATTTGTCTGTTACATTTTCAGGTGAAATTCACCAATTTTTGGGTGTGATATACCACCGCTATACCTAGTGGACAGTTAAAAAAAAAATCACTAATTTGTCTATTACATTTTCGAGTGAAATTAATAAATTTTTGGCTGTGATATACCCCTGCTCTACCTAGTTGACAACTTAATACATTTCACAAATTTTTATTTAACATTTTCGGGTGACATTAAACAATTTTTGGCTGTGATAGACCCCTGCTCTACCTAGTAGACAGGTTAATAAAATTCACGAATTTTTCTGTTACATTCTTGGGTTGCCATTTTGCAATTTTTGATGTGAATAAACCCCTGCTCTTCAGAGGTGACAGGGACAGAATTTTTTTAAAATAATATGTTCCATTGGTGGGTGACATTAACCCATTTCTAGCGATGAAAAATCCCAAATTTTCAAAAATTTGTCTTTAATTGGCCTTTACCTTCGATCCTTCTGCTTTAATAACTTTTCCCATATTTCCACTCAATCAAAATTAAGTTTCATTAATTTATCGCTCTTGGATGTGGCCTCTCTTTCTCAAGCTCCCTCTCCGGCGTGGGACCCTGATTCGCCGATAACCGTGATCAACAGAAAAGAACATTGAAAGTTGATAGAGAAGATATCCAAAAGGATGATGAACGTCACAGGGGCACCTCTGCATAGGTGACAGAAACATCAATTTGAAAAAATCGTCTGTTACATTGTCAGGTGACATTTTACCAATTTTGCCGGATAGAAACCTCTGCTCTGCATAGGTGACAGGGACTTAAATTTCTAAAATTCGTCTTGGCCCTTTCCTTCGATTCTTCTGCTTTAATAATTTGTCCCACATTTCCGCTTCATCCCATTGCAGACATTGACCTCCCTTGGATGAGGTCTCCCTTTCTCACGCTCCCTCTCTGGCGTGGAACCCTGATTCGCCGATAACCGTGATCAACATGGTAGGCTCAGAAAAGAACATCGAAAGTTGATAGAGAAGATATCCAAATGGATGGTGGACGTCACAGGGGCACCTCTGTATAGGTGACAGGAACATAAATAAATAAAAATCGTCTGTTACATTGTCAGGTGACATTTTACAAATTTTGCCTGATAGAAACTCCTGCTCTGCATAGGTGACAGGGAATTACATTTCAGAAATTCTTCTTTAATTGATGCGCGCCACCTCCTTTCATTGAATGCTTAAACTTTAACAAGTTGTCCCATATTTGCGCTTCAATAGTTTGTCCCACATTTTCGCTCTATCATATTTAAGTTGAAACAATTAACCTCCCTTGGATGTGGTCTCTCTTTCTCACACTCCCTCTCCGGCGTGGAAGCCTGATTCGCCGATAACCATGATCAACATGGTAGGCTCAGAAAAGAACATTGAAAGTTGATAGAGAAGATATCCAAATGGATGGTGGACATCACAGGGACGTGCAATCAGGCAGAAGTTATCTAGAGTCAACAAAGCGGCAGCAGGGCCTCTCCTGTCTAACGTTTCCTAATCCAAAATACCGCTGTGACATTCCCTGTACTTTTTAATTAATCATTCAAATAACAGGGCATATTAAGAGTCCTGTATTGTTATTTATTACCTCCCCGAGTCGGGAGTGGGTATTTGCCGCACTCCCCCTTTTTAACTTAGAAGCTTCTGCTTCAATACTTTGTCCCACATTTCCACTCGATAACATTTAATTTAATCCATTGACCTCCCTTGGATGTGGTATCCCTTTCTCAGGCTCCCTCTCCAGCCTGGAACCCTGATTCCCCGCCACCCGTGATCACAATGGTAGGCGCATAAAAGAACATCAAGAGTTGATAGAGAAGATATCCAATTGGAACGTGGACATCACGGGGATGTGCGACATGGTGGAGCAGTATATGTACACACGCCTACACGTACTGAATAATGGGTCTGCCCCCTGCAACTTCTGGGTCTCCAAATTGGGCACATGGCCTGAGTTTCCCCTTTACACCTTGGAGGTGCTGGCCTGCCATGCAGTCAGTGTATTGTCTGAACGTGTGTTTAGCACGACTGGAGGGGGTTATCACAGTTTATATTTCCCAATGTTTTGGGGTGTACCCTAATTTAGAAAAATAAAAATAAATTTAAAACAAAAAAGCAGTGTAGGCTACCTCCTCCTCCTCCACCACCGCCTCCACCTACACCGCCATGTCCACTGCCTCCTCAACCTCCTACTCCATATGGACCTCATCCTCCTAGATTAAGATTTTTTTTTAAACGTATTTTATGTTATTTAAAGTCATTTCCCTATCCACATTTGTTTACAGAGCACTTGCCATGCTCTTAACCACATTGTGCTGGCATTTGCGGCCCTCTAGCCCTTTCCATGACATTTTTACAGCCATTTTAGTGCTCAAAAGTTCGGGTCCCCATTGACTTCAATGGGGTTTGGGGTCAAGTTCGGGTCCCGAACTCAAACTTTTTTGTGAAGTTCGGCCGAACCCGTCGAACCCGAACATCCAGGTGTCTGCTCAACTCTAAATAGAATACTGAACACTTTCACCACACATACCGTATTTTTCGCACCATAAGACGCATTTTTCCCCAAAAAAGTGGGGGTAAAATGCTCCTGCGTCTTATGGGGCAAATACTAATGAAGCAATTCCATTATGGAAGCGCTTCATTAGTACCGGAGGACCGGGAAGCGGTGAAGGCTCTGCACTCACCGCTTCCCAATCCTCGGCTGTCGGCTGGGAAGGCTGCTCACAGTGTGAGGGCGCGCTGTGACCTCACACTGTGTGCGTTAGTTCACAGCACAACAGACGGAGGAGGAGGAAGACCGAGTGCAAGCGGTGAGGAGCAGCGGCGTCCAGAGCAGGAAAGGTAAGTGTTTTTTTTTATTTGATAAAACATGAGGCGCTGGGGGCAATATGGAGATGATGGGGGCAATATGGACATGCTGGTGACTGATATTGGGGCAATATGGACATGATGGAGGCTGATATGGGGGCAATATGGACGTGCTGGAGGCTGATATGGGGGCAATATGGACATGCTGGAAGATGACATGGGGCAATATAGAGATGCTGGGGGCAATATGGAGATGCTGAAAGCTGATATAGTGCAATATGGAGATGCTGGGGGATGATCTGGGGCAATATGGAGATGCTGAGGCAATATGTGGCTGCTGGGGGCTAATGTGGGGCAATATGGGGCTGCTGGGTGCTGATATGAGGCAATGGGGGCTGCTGGGGGCTAATATGAGAGACAATGGGGGCTGATATAAGGCAATGGGGACTGTTGGGGGCAGATATGAGACTGCTGGGGACCAATAAGAGGCATGAGGCTCTTATCTGAGGTCTGATTGGGGGTGTGATCTAATGTCTTGTTGCGGTCTGATTAACATTGGTGGTCTGATTAGTGGTCTGACCTGAGTTCTAATGACATTTTTTTTTTCTTATGGTCTTATTGAAATGTGTATATATATTTTTTCTGTAACCAAATAGGCCACTAAAGTCTTTTACCACAAATAAATGCAACAGTGAGGTGCTGAAATATGTAGGACACTGAATGACACTGAATGCTTTCACCACATATAACTGCAGAAGTGAAATGCATATATATTGTTCTTTCTGTACTGAAATAAGTCACTAAAGTCTTTCACCACAAATAAATGCAACAGTGAAGTACGTATATATTTTTTTCCTTTTGGTAATGAAATAGGACACTGAACACTTTCACATTTAACTGCAGAAGTAAAATGTGTATATATTTTTCATTTTGTAATGAAATAGGCCACTAAAGTTTTTCACCACAAATAAATGCAACAGTGAAGTGTGTATATTTTTTTCCTTTTTGTACTGAAACAGCACACTGAACAATTTTACCACACATAACTGCAGAAGTGAAATTTGTATATATTTTAATTTTTCTACTAAAATAGGCCACTAAACTCTTTCAATACAAATAACTGCAGAAGTGAAATGCGCATATATTATTATTTTTTTCACAGATATCAGCCACTAAAGGCTTTTCAACATAGAACTTGCACCCAAATAACAATAACACATTTCTGGAATTAGTGCTGGACAAACATCTGCTTGGACGGTTCGCGAATGAGATCGCGCTAACACGATCAAATGTTCGCGAACCGCAAATTTGTGGTGGGTCCCATTCATTTTAATGGCAGGCGAACCTGAAAAACCTTCAGCTCATATTTGCAGCCAAGAAATAATTACTAGAAGTGCACAAATAATCCCACAACATGGACAGTGACATACCAGATGTATTATTAAAATTTGCGATCTCTATTCATTATTTTTTTCAATGCAAACTATCGGCAATATAATGTTTGCGTACTCGCATGCGCGCACCAGTTATAATTATTTTTTCCAATACTATTTGTCACTGTGTGTAGCAGACGGAACGCAGCAAAACCGCAAACAAATGCTTCAGTACCCAAATGCACTATAAAGAAAGTATATTATTGGTATATAACACCCCGCTCTATCACTTTTTTTTGGGGGGACTGGTATATCACACCAGTTACAATTATTTTTTCCAATACCGTTTGTCACTGTGTGTAGCACAGGGAACGCAGCAAAACCGCAAACAAATGGGGCAGTACCCAAATGCACTATATATAAAGCATATTATTGGTATATAACACCCTGCTTCAATCAGTTTTTTTTTGGCGGGGGCGACTGGTATATCACACCAGTTATAATTATTTTTTCTAATTTCACTTGTCACTCTATGTAGCTGCAGTATCGCTGCAGAACCGCTCACCACTGCTGCACAATACAAATCCACTATAATATGCTTTCTATGTTAGAAAATATATTATAAGTGTATATACTGTATATATACAAGTGTATATATATATATATATATATATATATATATACACCCTCTGTACTGCACACCTATCAATAGTACACCTATACCAGTCCTTAAGGACTTTTGCGGACCTATTTGATAGCGTTTTTGTCCTTAACAGTCCTTAAGATGGCCGCCATATTTATAGGGCTGTGACATCACAGGGCTGGCTGCTGATTGGCTGCATGCATGGCTTTATGGGTCAGTCCACCTTCCCAGAGTTCATTGCCCCATGTCCTCACGCATGTAGCTGCCATTGTAGCTGCCATTTCGAATTCCACTTCGTCTGATTCGATTCGCTCATCTCTAATGACATCCTCATCTTTTACTGGGTTTACTACTTCCAAATTATCCTTCAAAGTTTACATGTCCTAGAAAAGTTAGCAAGATGCAGAGAGAGAAGGAGGTGGCCATACCCTAAGTTGGGAGAAGTTGCCGAATTGAATTTTTCAAAACTTCACTCGTCTCTAATCATGAGTAAATGAAGAGTAGTCCATGCCATTATTAATTCAGACTATTGTCAAACAAGACAAACTTTTGCAATATGCTCTGTTATGACTTATGGACATTATAAACAGAGTTCCTAGCTTTAGAAACCCCTCTATAAGCCAGTGTCATACTGTACATGGATGCTGCGCTCGAGACCATCTATGCCATAGTGTCCCCTAAGTTTATCAGCCTCAAATTACAAAGGGTTGGTCATATGGTAGTGAGCCAACTCCTTCCAGTGTAAAAAATGTTTTACTGGATAGCAATGACTTAAAAGAAACCTGTCACTATAAAAATGCAATATAAGTTACAGGCAGCAAGTTATAGAGCAGGAGGAGCTGAGCAGATTGATATATACTGTGGTTTTAAGGGGAAAGCTATTCAATATAATATAACTTATTTTTACATTTAAATTCCTGCTCATTCTGTGCTTTGAAGTCAAGGAAGCGGTCCTATCAGTGATATGTGTATTCACATAGAGGGAAGGCTGTCAATCACTGATTGGACGCCTTTCTTGATTTCAAAGATCAGAATGAGCAGGAATTTAGATGCATAAATTAAGTTATACCGAATGTTTTCCCGTAAAGCTACAGTATTTATCAATCTGCTCTGCTCCTCCTGCTCTATAACATGCTGCCTGCAGCTCAAACACCCTGTTCAATGTGACAGGTTCCCTTTAGAAAGAATATATAACTGCTTTAATTAAAGAACTCAAATAAATTGGAATCTTAGAACTACTAATACTTTGTAAAACAGTATTTTCAGCAGGTTTTAATTAGGGCTTCAAAACAAATTCTGTACCTCTGTATATTTCCAGCTGTATAGAAGGTATTTCAACATACCTCCAATCTGTTGAAGTTATCATCAAACATCTTCAAATCTTTGCTATCAAAAAAGTGTCTCTTTTAGGTGGCATTATAATGAGAACACCTAGTTCTCTGATTTATAAAATAGTGCAAACATAAAATAGAAGAAAATCCAAAATGACCACTCAACCACAGCTCATTCTTGCCCTACATGCTTTCACTTATCCTTTCATACTGTTACCAGAAGGGGCATCTTTGATAATAGACATTCATCATCCATAGCAGAACATTTCTAAGATAAAATGTATGAACTCAATAAAATGATACATTCTATAGAACATTGTACAAGGGATTCCTTATATGAAGACTTTTGAGTTTTAGATGATCATTTACATTTGTATTTTATATTAGCCTTCTGTGTGCCTTTTCTTAACTTTTATTCTAAATAACTTTCTTTTCAAGTGCAAGTAGAGTTTAATCATGAAACAGCATTTTTTAGGCAATCATGTAAATGTTTCAGCAAATAATAAAAATATCATTGCATTTGATAGTAAAAAGGACAGAATTCAGAATGAGTCTCTGAGAGCATCAATATGTAATTCTGCAATGATTAATGGCTAAAAATAGGTCCTCAAGGATAGGCACTTGAAAAGATGAAGACAAAAGTGTTTGAAACTTAAATGAGATAATGTTGTAAAGGAAGGCATCTTGGAAGTTTTACATCCTCTGTCATTCTACTATATTTCTAAGATAACGCTGTATGCACTTATGCTGCAGTACCGCAGCAGTACTTCTACTACTGCAATAATAAAACAAACTGTAATTAAATTGATGAGGTCCCGCGCGACCTACCCACACCTCCTATGGTACTGTTAACAGAGAGAGCTGACATGCGGTTACAGTTAGTTTAAGACTCTGTATTACCTGTCTTGCATTTCACTGTCTTATCCTCGCTTGTATCTATCTTCTCCCAGAATCAGCACTTGTTTGAAGGGGTGAGGTAAAGAGCCCTATACTTAGTCTACGAGCTTGCCCCAGCCAAGGCGCAGCTCAAATACGAACACTATTGCTTGTTCACGCTCTCACCGGAGTGTTGTGTTACGTCACAAACTGAGCTACAGATATCCAGCGTGTTTCAGATATAACATTATCCTTCATCAAGGATGTCCATTCTTCCTCTTAGTGTTCTTCATATAGGTATTCCCCCCCCCTATTTTAACTCCTTGTTAGTTTCTAGCGCTTTTAATTATTCATTCAAATGTAAATTGCCTTTGGGTGTCCAACCATCTAGCCAAGTGTAATTTTTTGTTTCTTTGAAATGGCTGCGGACCAATTTGTCACGCAGGGTATGGCACCTCCTGAATGCAATAAGGGGGTGGGCATCTTTTATATCTTTCAGATTAGTGTCACTTGCTACAATGTTCCAGTTGTCTCTGATATCCTTTTTAATTATATCCGCCTTTGGACTATACCTTAACGAAAATACAAAGGGGCGGGATGTTCCACTAGTTGTTTTTTGTGGGGGCTCGGGACATGGGTTGGTCTTTCGGCCTACAGCAGTCACCTTTTCCATGGCTGCATTAAGTAATTCAGGGGGATAACCCCTTGATCTTAAATGTGTTCTCAAATCGATGGCTTGTTTATTATAACTATCCTCTGATTTATTTATGTGTGCTAACCGCCTAAATTGGCCATAGGTTACAGCACTTTTCACAGCTGCTGGGTGATTACTAGGATAATGCAAAAGAGAGTTGGTTGCCGTGGGTTTTCTGAAACCCTCGGTATCCAATTCTCCATTGCTCACGGAGATGAGCACGTCCAGAAACTCCAGTTTGTCCCCTCCAAATTTATAGGTGAAGCGCATATTCATATCATTCTCCCTATTTAGATGATCCACAAATTGGATAAATGTGTGTTCAGTGCCCCGCCATACGATGAACACATCGTCTATAAAACGCAGGTATGTCTGTTTATATTTAATATAAGGGTTGGACAAAGAATACACATATCTATCCTCGAACCGTGCCAGGTACAAATTGGCAAATGTACATGCGACGGGGTACCCATCGCGGTACCAACATTCTGTTTAAACCACGCATACCCGAACATAAAGGCATTATTTTTCAAAATTAATTCAAAACCATTTCTGATGAAACTCTTAAAGACCTCTCTTTTGTCTGTATTTTCCAGAATTTCCATCAGTGCTAGAATGCCTCTATCCTGATGGTTGCCCGTGTAGAGACCCTCCACATCCAGGGACACTAAATGGAACTCCTCCCGCCACTGGAAAGAGTCCAATGCCCGGAGGAGGTCAGATGTGTCCCTAAGATGTGAGGGTGCCATTTTTACTAACGGTCTCAATAGCCAATCTATGTACCTGGACAATGGTTCACCCAGAGGGGTGGGTCAGTGACTTGTGGACCTTCGGGAGAAAATACCATGTCGGTCTTGTCAGATACAAGGAAAACATTTTTCAGCTTTATTTTTAGATAGCATGTTCACATCGACATAAGTATGCAGAAAGCGCCTTAACAGCTTTTGTATTTTGAAGGTTAGATCACTCAGTAGTTTTTCATAAGTCAGAGTGTCATTGAGCTGTCTACAGGCCTCTGCCATAGAGTATTCTTTGCTGAGTAATACTATGTTGACCCCCTTGTCCGCCAATTTAACAACATCTTCTTGTGACTGAAACCATTTAAGTGTTTGCTCCTCTCCTCGAAAGATATTTTTTTTCGCTTGGGGGTAAATCAAAGAACTCCTTCAAGCACTTTTTGTTAAAAGATGTTGAAGCTGTTATCGGCGGGCAAGGGGGGACAGAAGGTGGAGGGGAGTTCTGGAATTCTGGAACATCTCCCAACTCCGGGGGGGTATCAAGACTTACTTCAGCCAACCATTCCAGACAAGAAATATCTGTCTGATTAAAGTTGGCGTGTGTAATCAATTTCCTGATAGCTTTGAAAAGGTCAATTTTAAAATCTACCTGATTGAAGCCCTCCACTAGGCTGTAGTTAAGGCCTTGGTTAAAGACCCTTTCACAGACAGGTGGTAGCTCCACACCCGATAGGTTTAACACTATGTTTTCCATTTCCTCTAAAGAAGTATCCTCGACTGTTGTCGCCAGGAGACTTGTTTGCATTTGTATCCCTGTTTCCTTGACCTGCTCCCTTTTGTTGTGCTTTCCTCACCCCCTTCTAATTCTCATTCTAAAGAGGACCCTTCATGGGCTAAACCTGTGGACTCAAGTTGACCGCAAATGCTTTGGTCATCAGATAAACTTTAATCTGAGTCTGAAGTCCAGAAATAACTCCTCTTCCGTCTTCGATTGCGTTTTTTTCTCAGGAATTTGTTGCTCCAGTTAAAAAACCATTGCTGTTTCATAACCGAGTTTGTCCCTCAGAAATGTGTCTATCTTTTTCTCTTTTGTTTCACTCTGTATCACGATCAGTTTCTTATCAAGGCGTTTAAAGAAGCTGTTGGACTGATTCTCTGATAAACGGCTTTGCAGCACATTCTTTGCTTTTTCCAATTCCGTCTATACCGTAGTGTACTCCTTTTCATTTCTTTGCAGTATTGTCTCCAAAATTTTTATGGAGAAATTGAGATGTAACTGTTGCCATTCAGAGGCAAAGACTGTGTCCTCTTGGTATTGTGCCATTTCTTTGTAGATCCGAAGACCTCTGGGAACCCGGTTACTTTCTTTATAAGATTTGAGGGAGCTTATAGTCTAATACCTTCGGACTTCTTTTTCGGATAATGAAAATCATTAAGCTGTGGTGTTGGACAAAAGGTGAGGTCCTTTTGTAATGTATTGAGTTCAGTAGGTGTAAGAGTGTGAGAATAAATATTAATAACTAAATTAGAGGTCCAACCTGCGAGCGAGTCTGGATCCAGAAGTCTGGATTGGTGTCTTGACTTCTTGCGGCCCCTGCTCGTTGGTTTGGTCGGCGGCCTCACTGTCATAAAAAATGCTGGTTGGAACATGGGTAAGAGCTGTCAGTGTTGAAGCTGTGGTAGCTATGGTGGGAGTGTTGTCTGCATGTGGGATTCCAGACTTGATTAGTGTTGTCTTTCCATCTGTAGACGCAGTCGTTGATGTAGTCTTCTGTGTCCCTCAGGAATTTGTAGTGTTTTCTTTTTTCTGTATTCTTCCTGAAGTCCATGAGTGACTTGTAAAGCTTAGTTTTGGTTTCAAGCCATTCAGTGTTGGACAGATGTTAGTTGATGTTCTATCGTGTCAATCTTGGTTTGCAGGTCATTGGTCGATTTCTGTAGAAGTGTGATAGTTAGTATTCAAGAGAACATTTGTTCAATATGTTCTGGAACTTGTTGCAATAATCAGGATCATCATGTAATAGAGTGGGTCTGAGGTTGCTTCTCATGTCACGTGGGATGTGGTTTAATCTATGATATTCAGCTAAGGTTGCACTTCACTTCCTAGTAATCTTTTCATATTCTCTGAGTTTTAGCTCCTGCGATGGAATGTGCAGGAATTCTTGTGGTGCCGTCACTTGCGACAAAATGGTTGAAGCCACATTTGCGTCATATGATAAGGTATCGGTGGATATCTGTGGACATCTGTGGTGGTGCAGAACCAGTGGGGTATGTTGAAGTAGATCTCATGATGGTGTGCTATCATGTAGCACAAATGAAAATTGGCAACAGCAAAAGCAAAGTGACATAAAATAATGCAGATAAATAATGGTTATTGACTATATCTTTATAGAATAAAACCCTTTACCTCCGACTAATGTATACATGTCTTTTTTTTATTAGTGACTTATGTGACCAAGGTACAGAGCGACAATAGAGTCACAATATTGGCATCTCACTGTTATTACTTATGTACCCATTGGAGGATATGTCAGAATAAAATAATTTTTATTTGCATGATAATCTTGAGTGTGCGGTGGTATCTCTCTATTATTTAACAGGATCACGTCCACTCCACTGAAGCACTTCACAGACTGGACAATGAGTGCAACCCTAAAATATTCCACTGCTTCATGTATTGGAACCGATTCTGGTAAATATGGCTGGACAGGGGACTGGAGACGTGGCACCTAGATCTCACGGCCACGTGAGCCCTGTGGGGCTGAACCGGAGAAGGAGGACATTTTCACCAGTTTCTTCTGGCTACCTACCTCAGCTACTATTCTGATGCTGCCACCAGTCTGATACCACACATCTAATGCCAAGTTCTCTGTCTTTCACCCACCATCTTCAGCTGGTACTGGAATTGCCCCCCCCCCCCCCCGCTCTGTCAACGGGTCACTTTGTGGTCTCCTTATGCTGCTACCAATTACCACTAAGATCTTCTGATGCTGCTGCCACCTCAACACTGTCATTGTGCCACACTGTGGCCTCCTCCTGATGCTTCTGCTGCTAACACCTCCACACTGTCATTGTGCCTCACTGTGGATTCCTGATGCTGCTGCTGCCACCTCCACACTGTCATTGTGCCACCCTGTGGTCTCCTCCTGATTATGCCACCTCCACACTGTCATTGTGCCACCCTGTGGCCTCCTCCTGATGCTGCTACCTTCACACTGTCATTGTGCCACCCTGTGGCCTCCTCCTGATGCTGTTACCTCCACACTTTCATTGTACCCCTCTGTGGCCCCTTGATGCTTCTGCTACCACCTCCACACTCTCATTGTACCACCCTGTAGACTCCTCCTGATGCTCCTGCTATCTCCTCCTCCACACTCTGTCATTGTGCCACTCTGTGGCCTCCTGATGCTGCTGCCACCTCAACAATGTAATTGTGCCACTCTGTTTCCTCCTCCTGATGCTGTTTCCACCTGTAGACTCTGTCATTGGGCCGCTCTATGCAGAGTTTTAGTGGCCCTATGACATAGTGTTGAGGGGAAGCAGCATGAGGAGATGCTGCTTCCCCTCAACACTATGTCATAGGGCCACTTTCAACTCTGCACAGTTCTATAATTGGCACTAATATTGACCTGTAAGGCTGAGTTCACACTTGAGTTATTTGCTCAGTTTTGGTTCTGTAACTGCCCAAATAAGTGAAGTGTGCAGTGATTCTAAGAGCGATGCCTGTCATATACATGTCATACTGACTCACAGTATTGATTCACTACCACAGAAGACTCCCTATGGGTGTTACAGCATCACACCACTATAAAGGCTCTCTGCAGCCAGGAAATAGCTGTTTTCTAACACGATTTGCCGCAAATAAATTTGGAGCGAACCAAAATTTTGGGGAAAATTCGGTGAACCACCCAAATCAAATTTTTGAGAAATTCGCTCATCTCTAGTGTTATTGTTCTCACATTTTCGCATACTGGTCACTGGAAGTTCAACATGGCACCTCATGGCAAAGAACTCTCTGAGGATCCGAAAAAAATAATTGTTGCATAAAGATGGCCTAGGCTATAAGAATATTGCCAACACCCTAAAACTGAGCTGCAGCACAGTGGCCAAGACCATACAGTGGTTTAACAAGACAGGTTCCACTCAGAACAGGCCTTGCCATGGTCGACAAAAGAAGTTGAGTACACATGCTCAGTGTCATATCCAGATTTTCTTTTCAAAATAGATTTATGAGTACTGCCAGCATTGCTACAGAGGTTAAACAGATGAGGGGGTCAGCCTGTCAGTGCTTAGACCATACACCGCACACTGCATCAAATTGGTCTGCATGGCTGTCGCCCCAGAAGGAAACCTCTTCTAAAGATGATGCACGGTTTTCTGAAGACAAGCAGACTAAGAACATGGATTACTGGAACCTTGTCCTGTGGTCTGACCAAGATAAACTTATTTGGTTCAGATGGTGTCAAGTGTGTGTGGCAGCAACCAGGTCAGGAGAATAAAGACAAGTGTGTCTTGCCTACAGTCAAGCATGGTGATGGGAGTGTCATGGTTTGGGGCTGCATGAGTGCTGCCGGCTGTGTGGGTCTACAGTACATTGAAGGAACCATGAAGGCCAAGATATACTGTGACATACTGAAGCAGACCATGATCCCCTCCCTTTGAAAACTGGGCTGCAGGGCGGTATTCTAAAATGATAACGACCCCAAACACACCTCGAGACAACCACTACCTTGCAAAATAAACCCGATAATGATGCTGGACTGGTCAATAATGTCTCCAGACCTAAAGGTGGAGGAGTACAAGGTATCTAACATCTATCAGCTCTGTGATGTCGTCATAGAGGAGTGGAAGAAGATTGCATTGGCAACCTGTGAAGCTCTAGTGAACTCCATTCCCAAGAGAGTTAAGGCAGTGCTGGAAAATATGGGTGGTCACACAAAATATTGACACTTTGGGCATAATTTGGACATTTTTACTTAGAGGTGTATTCACTTTGTTTCCAGCGGTTTAGACATTAATGACTGTGTGTTGAGTTATTTTGAGGGCACACCAAATTTATACTATTATACAAGGTGTACACTGACTACATTGTATTAAAGTGTCATATCTTCAGTGTTGTTCCATGAGAAGATATAATAGAATATTTACAAAAATTTGAGGGGTGTACTCACTTTTAGGGTTGAGCGAACCCGAACTATAAAGTTCAAGTTCGTACCGAACTTTAGGATGTTTGGACCCCGAACCCTAACATTTAAGTAAAAGTTCGGGTTCGGGGTTCGGCGCTTTCTTGGCGCTTTTTGAAAGGCTGCAGAGCAGCCAATCAACAAGCGGCTAACTATCTGACCTTAGAAGCCATCACAGCCATGCCTACTAATGGCAAGGCTGTGATTGGCCAGTGTAGCATGTGACCCAGCCTCTATATAAGCTGGAGTCACGTAGTGCTGCACGTCACTCTGCTGTGCTTAGTGTAGGGAGAGGATTCTGCTGGTGATTTCAGGGAGAGAATAGGAGAGAGTCTTTGCTCTAAATCTGAATCTAGCTCAGCGATCTACATACATTGTGTTTTGTGGGTGCAGAGCACAATTTTTTATCCTGCCCTTAGCCCAGTGACCAAAAAAAAAATAACTTTAACCACCTCCCGTCCGCCCATAGACTAAAAACGGCCGGGAGGTGGTTCTCTATTTCTGAATGGACGTTCCAGAATGTCCATTCAGAAACTGCAGCTGCACACTAATCGTGCAGCTGCTGATCGGGTTGTCCGCTGTCAGTGACAGCAGGGCAACCCAGAGAGAAGGCAGGGTTTTAAAAACATACTTTTTTGCCACAAAACACACTATTTTCCTGATCTGCAAGTGTTAAATTCAAGTTTAATATATACAGCTTTCATATTCTGTTACCAAAAAAAACAAACACTTTTTTGGCAATATAGAACATCTGGATTAGACAGTGTGCAATTTTAGCTAGAAATACAGCCAACAATCTTTAGGGTTTTTCAAAACACACTTTTTGCCAAAAAACACTATTTTCAGGCCTTGCAGCATCAGCACATGTGAAATTAGGGTAATATACTGATGTTAAATTCAGTTATTAAACAAACACCCGTTTGGGCCCAAAAAATGTGTTGGCAGCCTTTTCTGCATATGTCATTGTGAGATTCACCCTTTATACATTTGGGTTATATTCAGATATTTGAAATACCGCCATTTGGTGAATAACTCTTTAATTGAGGCCTACTGTGGGTCAGGCCATGTGATATACACCCTGTATATACAGGGCTTATATTCTTTCATTAATAAAACCCCCTTTTTGGGGCAAAATATACAATGTTTCAGGTCTTGCAGCATCTTGACGTTTGAAATTCCTGGTTTATATACTGCTGCCATATTGAGTTATTAAACAAACACCCATTTGGGCAAAAAAAGTTTATTTGGCATCCTTTGCTGCAGATGTCATTGTGAGATACACCCTTTATACATTTGGGTTATATTCAGATATTTGATATACCGCCATTTAGTGCACAAATCTTTAATTGAGGCCTACTGTGGGTCAGGCAGTGTGAGATACACCCTTTAAATACAGGGGTTTAATTCAGGTATTTGAAATACAGCCATTTTGGTCAAATAAATCTTTAATTGAGGCCTACTGTGGGTCAGGCCGTGTAAGATACTGTCACCGCCAGTTCTGTGAGAAGGTCTGGCAGATGTTCTTCTCTACCTCTTGCATGACGTTATTTGTTTTGGTTTCACTTTGTCATCTCCTTTCCTTCTCCCAGGTGTCACCTATTTAGACTAATTGTCTCCCTTTATATTCCCTCCCATACTGCCTCACTTTGCGGTTTATACTACTTCCTGGATGAGGTGTTCACTGCTGGAGGCTGCTACTTGCTTCTTGCTAAGATATGTCTTTTTCTTTATTTGTGTTTCCTTGCTGGCTTGATTCTAGGTGACCCTGACTCCGTCCGTATTAAGTGCAGGGAGCCGGTGGTCGTGTTCCCTCATTATTATAGGGTCTTCAGGTGTCACACAGTCTCAGGTACATGGGCATGCAATCGTCTACCATCGAGACCCTTGCATGGGCATAGCAGTCAGGGAGAGCTCTTAGGGTTTTATATGCTCCTTAGTTTGGAATCAAGCCAGTTGGATGTTTATTTATAAGTTCCAGCTATCTGCAACATCATCCGTGACAGATACGCCCTTTAAATACAGGGGTTTGATTCAGCCATTTTGGGCAAACAAATCTTTAATTGAGGCAAACTGTGGGTCAGGCCGTGTGAGATACACCCTTTACATACTGTCATTATATTCTACTATTAATTAAACACCCATTTAGGGCAAGATCCTAAATTCGAGAAATATGAGGAGAGCGTCAAATAAGGGACGTGGCCCAGGTCGTGGTGCTGCTGATCGAGCTCCTGTTGCAGGGATAGGACGTGGTCGATCTGTGCCAGCTAAACGCACAAGTTAAAACCCTTCCTCAGGTGCGAGTAGGCGACAGAACCTGCAGCGGTATTTGGTCGGGCCTAATGCGGCTCTACGAATGGTGAGGCCTGAACGAGTACAGGCAATAGTATATTGGGTTGCTGACAGTGAATCCAGTTCCTTCACACTGTCTCCCACCCAGTCTCCTGCTGAAAGACCACAGTTGGCACCTGCAGCCGATGTCCATCAGTCTTTTACCTCACCCCCTTTCAAATCAGCCAAAAAGTCTGAGCCCCAAGTCATGCAGCAGTCTCTTCTGCTTTTTGATGACTCTGTTAGCAGGGTTTCCCAGGGACATGCACCTAGCCCTGCCCCAGAAGTGGAAGAGATGGCCAACCACTTATCTTTCAAGATGAGTACATGGGAGGACCATCGCAGCACGTCTCAGATGATGACGAAACACAGGTGCCAACTGCTGTGGGTTTCGAAAGTGTACAGACCGACAAGGAAGGCAGGGGTGAAGACTGGGTGGAAGATGATGTGGAGGGCGATGAGGTCCTCGACCCCACATGGAATCAAGGTCATGCGAGTGACCTATGTAGTTCGGAGGAAAAGGCGGTGGTCGCACAGAGCTATCAGCACAGCAGAAGAGTGAGCAGGGTGTAAAAGTGGAGCGGCAGTCCTCTAGACAGTTTGCCTGCTACTGCCCACCGCAACAAGGGACCGAGCACACCAAAGCCAGATCCAAGGAGCTCCCTGGCGTGGCAGTTCTTCAAACAATGTGCTGACGACAAGACACGCTGTGCAATCAGAGCCTAAAGCGAGGCATAAACATTCTCAACCTGAGCACAACCTGCATGACAAGGCATTTAAGTGCAAAGCACGAGCTGCAGTGGAGTAGACACCTCAAAAATCAAGAAAGGTCTCTGGCTTCTCCTGCTTCCTCTTGTGCTGCAGTCTCGACCTCTTCTGGAGTGACAGTGCCACCTGCCACCCCACAAACAGAGGATCTGCCAGCAACACCACCACCTGGGTCACCAAGCATCTCCACAATGTCTTACGGAAGCATTTAGCTCTCCATTTCCCAAATGCTGGAGAGGAAGAGGAAGTACCCCCCTTCCCACCCGCGATCCCTGGCCCTGAATGCCAGCATTTCTAAATTACTGGCCTTTGAAATGCTGTCATTCCATCTACTGAAGACAGATAGTTTTAAAGACCTTATGGCGGTGGCTGTTCCACAGTTCGTCGTGCCCAGCCGCCACTATTTTTCCAGGAGAGCCATCCCTTTCCTGCACAACCAAGTGGAGGACAAAATCAGGTGTGTTCTGCGCAACGCCATTTGTGGCATTGTGCACCTCACTACGGATACGCGGACAAGTAAGCATGGTCAGGGACGTTATATCTCCATAACAGCACATTGGGTAAATGCAGTGGCGGCTGGGCTTGAGGCGGATAGCAGTTTGGCGCATGTCATTCCACCACCAATGATTGCAGGAAGCTTCCTAATCCTCTACCAGCTCCTCATCCGGTCAGCGTAACACCTTCACCAACAACTTCAGCGCAGCCAGGGGTAAACGACAGCAGGCAGTTTTAAAATCTATCTGTTTGAGGGACAAACCCCACACAGCGCAGGAGCTGTGGACGGGCATGGAACAACTGACCGATGAGTGATTTGTGTCAGTGAGCCTCAAGCCCGGCCTGGTGGTGTGCGATAATGGGTGAAATATCGTAGCAGCTCTGGGACTAGCCGGTTTGACGCACATCCCTTGCCTGGCACATGTGCTGAATTTGGTGGTGCAGAGATTCCTTAAAAATTACCCCAATATGTCAGAGCTGATGCATAAAGTGCGGGGCCGTCAGTCCACGCTTTCGGCGTTCTCACCCTACTGCTGCTCGCCTGTCAGCACTGCAGCGTAAATTCGGCCTTCTCGCTCACTGCCTCATATGCGATGTGCCCACAAGGTGGAACTCCACCTTGCACATGCTGGCCAGACTGTGCAAGCAGCAGCAGGCGATAGTGGAGTTTCAACTGCAGCACGCATGGGTGAGTCGCTCGGCGGAACAGCACCACTTCACCACCAATGACTGGGCCTCCATGCGAGACTTGTGTTCCTTGTTGCGCTGTTTCGAGTACTCCATCAACATGGCCAGTGCCGATAACGCCGTTCTCATTGTTACTATCCCACTTCTATGCCTCCTTTAAAAAACGCTCCTGGAGATGATGGAAGTGAATGTAGCACAGGAGGAGGAAGAGGAATAATTTTGTAGGTTTTCCGGCCAGTCATTCTCAAGTGGCTCCGAGGGTGGGTTCCTGCACCCACAAACCCAAGGTCCACAATTGTCCAGCCAGGGCACAGTTCTGGAGAATAACGAGTTGGAGGATGAGGAGATGGAGGAGGAGGAACCATGTTCACAGCAGGGTGGCACCCAGACCAGCTTATGGCCATCACTGATGCATGGCTGGGGAAATACAGAGGACACACTCTGGGCAGCCTGGCACACATGAGCGATTACATGCTGCAGTGTCTCCGCAACGACCGCCGAGTTGCCCACATTCTAACTTGTGCTGATTACTGGGTGGCCACGCTGCTGGATCCAAGTTACAAGGACAATGTACCGTCCTTAATTCTCTCACTGGAGCGTGTAGTATGTGAACCCTTTGGAATGATATGGAATGATATGGATTTCTGCACAAAAAGGTCATAAAATGTGATCTGATCTTCACCTGTCATCTTCACCAGTCACAACAATAGACAATTAAAGTCTGCTTAAACTAATAACACTCAAATAATTAAATGTTACCATGTTTTTATTGAACACACCATTTAAACATTCACAGTGCATGTGGATAAAGTATGTGAACCCCTAGACTAATGACATCTCCAAGAGCTAATTGGAGTGAGGTGTCAGCCAACTAGAGTCCAATCAATGAGATGAGATTGGAGGTGTCGGTTACAGCTGCCCTGCCCGATAAAAAACACACACCAGTTCTGGGTTTGCTTTTCACAAGAAGCATTGCCTGATGTGAATGATGCCACACACAAAAGAGCTCTCAGAAGACCTACGATTAAGAATTGTTGACTTGCATAAAGCTGGAAAGGGTTATGAAAGTATCTCCAAAAGCCTTGCTGCTCATCAGTCCACGGTAAGACAAATTGTCTATAAATGGAGAAAGTTCAGCACTGCTGCAACTCTCTCTAGGAGTGGCCGTTCTGTAAAGATGACTGCAAGAGCACAGCGCAGACTTCTCAATGAGGTGAAGAATAATCCTAGAGTGTCAGCTAAAGACTTACAAAAGTCTCTGGCATATGCTAACATCCCTGTTACCAAATCTACGATATGTAAAACACTAAACAAGAATGGATTTCATGGAAGGATACCACAGAGGAAGCCACTGCTGTAAAAAAAAAAAAAAAACATTACTGCACGTTTACAGTTTGCACAAGAGCACCTGGATGTTCCACAGCAATACTGGCAAAAATATTTTGTGGACAGATAAAAACTAAAGTTGAGTTGTTTGGAAGAAACACGGAACACTATGTGTGGAGAAAAAGAGGCACAGCACACCAACATCAAAACCTCATCCCAACTGTGAAGAATGGTGGTGGGGGCATCATGGTTTGGGGCTGCTTTGCTGTGTCAGGGCCTGGACGGATTGCTATGATCAAAGGAAAAATGAATTCCCAAGTTTATCAAGACATTTTGCAGGATAACTTCATCTGTCCACCAGCTGAAGCTCAACAGAAGATGGGTGTTGCAACAGGACAACGTTCCAAAACATAGAAGTAAATCAACAACAGAATGGCCTAAACAGAAGAAAATACGCCTTCTGGAGTGGCCCAGTCAGAGTCCTGACCTCAACCGGATTGAGATGCTGTGGCATGACCTCAAGAAAGCGATTCACATCAGACACCCCAAGAATATTGCTGAACTGAAACAGTTCTGTAAAGAGGAATGGTCAATAATTACTCCTGACCGTGGTGCACGTCTGATCTGCAACTACAGGAAACGTTTGGTTGAAGTTATTGCTGCCAAAGGAGGTTCAACCAGTTATTAAATCCAAGGGTTCACAT
This sequence comes from Bufo gargarizans, assembly GCF_014858855.1. Lineage (NCBI taxonomy): Eukaryota > Metazoa > Chordata > Amphibia > Anura > Bufonidae > Bufo > Bufo gargarizans. The sequence goes on along the minus strand of NC_058082.1, from coordinate 136,756,524 downwards.
ACTTTTTCCACCTGCACTGTGAATGTGTACATGGTGTGTTCAATAAAAACATGGTAACATTTAATTATTTGAGTGTTATTAGTTTAAGCAGACTTTAATTGTCTATTGTTGTGACTTGTGTGAAGATCAGATCACATTTTATGAGCAATTTGTGTAGAAATCTATATCATTCCAAAGGGTTCACATACTTTTTCTTGCAACTGTATAATAGTGTTTTAACATCATTAGAAGCCCTATCTCATTGCTGAAGGTGGCCTGCATCAACACAGATAATTACTGGTACAATTCATAGCAAAAGATGATAACAAATAATTTAACTAGTGTGTGTAGCATTAAAAAGACTGTTTGTTTCCCTTTCCATTTAATTTAATGTAGTAATATATATATATGTAAGGCAGCATATTTGTCCCCTTGGGGTTCCTAATTCTGTAGGTATAGTTGAGACAGGTGACGAGTCATATTCAAGTATTAATTCTGGTTATGGATATTGTTTTAAACAGTGAGGTTCTATTATGAGTACCAATGCATAGCTACAGAAGATTTTACCTTGAAGCCCAAAAGAGCACCCTAATACAATAGACTGTTGTCCCCTGGAGCAAGGATACTTTGAAGTCTGGACATTTGTGGACATTTGCCCGGAACTCCTTTCTTTATTTCACTTTAAAGGCTTTATTTGTACGGAATTATACTGTCTATGTGACTCCGGAGGAAGTGAGGGAAGCGACCCCGATGCAGTTGAGGCTGGCTGAACGAGGTGAATGGACCATAACCATGTCTATGGGGGAAGGCGAGAACCCCACCCCTAAATGGAATGGCGGTGTAATTCGAGAACAGATGAAGATAGAGACTTCTTTGTGTTCTCTGGAACAGATCCAGAAGGTAGATGAACTGTTATGGGAAAACCTCATTAGACCTGGCTAGTGGGTATTGGCAGGTGCCAATGGATGCAGTACACCAGTCCCTTAGGGTGAGTGAATGTGAGGTCACGGGGGTCAGTTAACAGACCGAGGGTTACTCTTGGTACTCACAATTTGTAGGATACCTTGGGCAGGCGTACAGCAGTGATGGAGAGGCTGGCACATGGATCCTCTGGGGCACTCTCTGTATATAGGGACCAGGCCGGGTGGTAGGTGAGGTGCCCTGGGTGTTGCAGGTTTAGTGTGCCTGTGGCAAGATACCTTATAGTTTGTGACGCCAGTGTTGGTAATGGTGGCACACCGGTTTGTTGTAGGAATAATAGAGGTACACGAGTTTGTAGTGAACTAGAACTCCACTTTACTGAACAGTTCAACTATATACAGGCTTCAAACAGTTCCATATGAAAGATTTTGGTAACAGGCAGGCTTCACATAAATGGCAGGTAAAATCCTAGCAGGGTAACCCAGAGGGAATAAACTTACAGATCAGGCTGTACTTTCTGCAGAATCCTGCCTGGCTTTCTCCAAGGCCCGTATGCCTAATAGCTGGCTTTATCCTTGGGTAGGGGAAACCTAAACATAACATTTAATTAAGTATGCCAATAAAAATCCTAAATATAGTGTGCGAAGATGAACATTGGGATACACGGTATTAGACCACAATTCAATGATACCAATGATTATCCCAAAACATAAATACAATAATTTAAAGTGCACGGTGGCACTGAGTAACCAGTGTGTCCTACCGGTACCCAGGGACGGTCATCAGATGCTACACCACACAATGTATTGATAGTTGCTCATCCTGTATGGATATCCGGCTAAACATCAGGGAAACACAAACGTCTGGCAATCAAACACATGTGTGCAGGGTCCCTATACGGTCCCTATAGCTGTCTAGCCAGTCAGCCCTGATACTAAAGGTATGGTAGCAGCCTGACCACAGGGCACTCGTCCTGATAAGGACGACCCTGTCTGGAACCTGTCCCTCAATCAAGAATGCTAAATGTCCCTAAGAATGCATGAACTAAATCCCTACACGCATGTTTCACTGCCAGGACATAGGGCAGTTCATCAGGGGAGATGAAAATCAAGCAGATCGATCCCTAGATGAGATGATCGAACCAACAGACCAGAAATGACACGATCAGTCAGGTAGTCTTGAGGTACACCAAGATGGTCGGGTCCTCCGTGGGCTATCTCATAGATAAGAGATAAAGAGATAATGCAGTATATGGATAGTTATAGCTGCACATGGGACGCCTACTATACTGGCGTTCCCTCCTCATTTAAATACATGCCTGGTTCCCGCTGCTGCTGATTGAGAAATCCACGGCCAATGAACGCACCCGCACGTAAGCGCGGCACATGCGTACATCGCAAGATCAGGACGAGGCCTGGAGCGCAGGGAAAGTGACCGATTAGCATAGCACTCCTGCACATGCGCGATCTTGCACTAGATATTGCGAGATCGCGGAAGCCGTTTAAGACGGCAAAGATAATCGGAAGCAACTATAATTTTGATTGCTTCATAATATTCGAAGGTGTAGAGACGATCGGACATTCGAAAATACACCCGAATATTCTGAACCACAATCGGTTCTTATTAAAGATATTCGAGGCTATTCATCCAGTGTTGGATAAAATCGACTTATGAAAAATGATGCAAACACAGAGACAGGTCACAGTAAGTCCCTATCAGAGATAAATTTATATCTGAAAAAAGGTCTAATCAGTGTTATTTACCGACCGATGGACAGATAGTTGTAGAAAGCTCACCTCCAGACTTCTTGGAAATGCGAACATCCAAAAAGGGAAGGGAACTGTCATTGACCTCATAGGTAAAATGGAGGCCAATACTGTTGCCATTAAAAGAATCCACGAACTGTTTGAATTCTAGAGCACTATCATTCAAGATTATGAGGATATCGTCGATGTACCGGGCCCATAATGTTATGGGCCCGGTCATTGACTCACCCTCTCCAAAGAAGATGGTAGCCTCCCACCAGCCCAGGAGCAGGTTGGCGTAAGACGGCGCACAGGAACAACCCATGGCCGTACCCCTGAGCTGGTGGTAGAAGCGACCGTCAAACATAAAAAGGTTATGTGTCAGCAGAAATCTGAGCAGCTGTAAGACAAAGGCATTATGCGCCTTGAACTGCTGCCCCCGCATGCTGAGGTAATAGCTCACTGCCATTAGTCCAGCCTTTCTTGGTATGGAGGAATAAAGGGCCTCCACATCCACACTGGCTAACAGAGAGTTATCCTCTAAGCAAATCCCTTCCACCCGCTTCAAAAGATACATCGTATCACGGGTAAAGGACGGGAGTGCAACAACAAATGGCATCAAAATCTGATCTATGTACACCCCTATATTTTGTCCAATACTCCCAATACCAGCCACGATTGGTCTCCTCTTGAGTGGTCTAAGGCCCTTGTGGACCTTGGGGAGACTATAAAATGTGGCCATAACTGGGTGCCTGGGGTACATAAAATCAAACTCATCTTGTAAAATAAGGCTCTCTGCTTTGCCTTCCAACAGAATCTTCCTTAGCTCAACCAGGTATGGTGCTGTCGGATTGGACGTCAATATCTGATAGCTGTTCCTATCCTTTAGGATATGTTCACACATAGACTGATAGCCTTGTCGATTCATAATCACTGTGTTTCGACCCTTGTCGGATGGTTTTATAACTATATCCTTGTCCTCTTTCAAGGACCTAATTGCACGGTGTTCCTCGGATGAGCAATTGTTGTATTGTGGGAAATGTTGCATAGCCGTCATGTCGGCACTGACAAGTTGCAAGAAAACGTCTATACATAAAATATCACCTGCTGGCGGCATTTTGTTACTTTTATTGCGCAGAGGTGTGAATGGACCAGAACCCTGCAAAGTATGAACATCCGCCGAGAGGTTATGCAACTATTCCACATCAGCTAGGAGATCTGTGGGTATGCCTAATAACTGACACTTCTTTTTGTCAACAATCTTGAATTGCTTATGCCACCTAAGCTTACGTATAAACAAATGCAGATCCTTAACCCAAGTGAACATGTTGTAATGACGGGTGGGAACAAATGAGAGTACTTTAGATAGTACTGCCATTTCACTACTGGAGAGAGTACGGCTGGAGAGGTTGATTACTTCGGGCCCAACTGATCCCGAGTGTTGGGACGATTCCTCAGAGGGTAATTCATACCTTGTTCTAAAAAACCTCCTCAGTTAGCACCGGTTGCACCTCTTCCTCTCCCCCTACCGCTCCCTCTTCTATTGTAATTCTTTTGTTTATTTCGATTAGAGTTACCACCAGATTATATCTGTAATGCCCTTCCCCTTATAGTTGGCAGCAATTTGCCTAGGCCTTTTATCTCTGTCATTTACATGATCTTTTTCACGACCTATTATGTCCATCGGTCGGTAAATAACACTGATTAGACCTTTTTTCAGATATAAATTTATCTCTGATAGGGACTTACTGTGACCTGTCTCTGTGCTTGTATCATTTTTCATAAGTCGATTTTATCCAACACTGGATGAATAGCCTCGAATATCTTTAATAAGAACCGATTGTGGTTCAGAATATTCGGGTGTATTTTCGAATGTCCGATCGTCTCTACACCTTCGAATATTATGAAGCAATCGAAATTATAGTTGCTTCCGATTATCTTTGCCGTCTTGAACGGCTTCTGCGATCTCGCGATATCTAGTGCGAGATCGCGCATGTGCAGGAGTGCTATGCTAATCAGGCACTTTCCCTGCGCTCCAACTGCCCTATGTCCTGGCAGTGAAACATGCGTGTAGGGATTTAGTTCATGCATTCTTAGGGACATTTAGCATTCTTGATTGAGGGACAGGTTCCAGACAGGGTCGTCCTTATCAGGACGAGTGCCCTGTGGTCAGGCTGCTACCATACCTTTAGTATCAGGGCTGACTGGCTAGACAGCTATAGGGACCGTATAGGGACCCTGCACACATGTGTTTGATTGCCAGACGTTTGTGTTTCCCTGATGTTTAGCCGGATATCCATACAGGATGAGCAACTATCAATACATTGTGTGGTGTAGCATCTGATGACCGTCCCTGGGTACCGGTAGGACACACTGGTTACTCAGTGCCACCGTGCACTTTAAATTATTGTATTTATGTTTTGGGATAATCATTGGTATCATTGAATTGTGGTCTAATACCGTGTATCCCAATGTTGGTCTTCGCACACTATATTTAGGATTTTTATTGGCATACTTAATTAAATATTATGTTTTAGGATTATCCTCACTGATTTATATGATTTCTGCTCTGTACTTTACAAGATGCTAGATATCTTCAGGAGGCAACTTCTTCCCCTGGATGTAAGCTAGGAACCTGGGCTATCTAGCTGCATGTTAGAAGCTGATCTTCAGCTACTCTCTAGCTAAAGTGTACACTGGCTTCTAACTACATACTCCATTATGTAGTGTCCCACTACGTAACTGTGGGCACTACTCAAGGGTCAATTGGGTCACGTTGTTCGCCTCCTCTTGTGGAACATGGTCATGGTATTTTGCATTGCATTTTTAATGTATGTTGTCATATTATCCCCTGTGTACCAGGTCTGTTAGGGATGTAGTTCCTCCTCCTAGGCAGTAAAGGGAGTTAGGGAACCCGCTAATATATATATAATATAGGAAGGTCCAATTCAGGAGACAGTTAGTTGGAGTGTGTAGTTAGAAGCCAGTGTGAACTTTAGCTAAAGATCAGCTTCTAACATGCAGCTAGATAGCCCAGGTTCATAGCTTGCATCCAGGAGAAGAAGTTGCCTCCTGAAGATATCTAGCACCTTGAAAAGTACAGAGCAGAGCCACTTGTATCCAGCCAAGTAGAAAGCTGAAAGGCAGAAGGATATTTACAGCAAGAGGATTTATACCAGAGGAAGGTTTCCCTACCCAAGGATAAAGCCAGCTATAGGGCATACATGACTTGGAGAAAGCCAGACAGGATCTGAAGAAAGTACAGCCTGATCTGTGAGTGTTATTTCCTCTGAGTATCTTGCAAGGACTTTGCCTGCCATTTATGTGAAGCCTGCCTGTTACCAAAATCTTGCATATTGAACTAACTGAAGCCTGTATATAGTTGAACTGTTTAGTAAAAAGAAGTTCTGGTTCACTACAACTGTGTGTACCTCAATTATTCCTACAATAAATCGGTGTGCCACCGTTACCGACTCTGGCATCACAAACTATAAGGGATCTTGCCACGGCACACTAAACCTACAACACCCAGGGCACCTCACCTACCACCAGGCGTGGTCCCTATATCCAGAGAGTGCCGCAGAGGATCTATGTGCCAGCCTCTCCCTCACTGCTATACGCCTGCCCAGGGTATATTAAAAAAACTGTGAGTACCAATAGCAACCCTCGGTCTCTTAATTGTCCCCTGTGACCTCACAATCGCTCACCCTGCAGGACTGGGGTATTGAACAGTGTGGTTCTATTATGAGTACCAATGCATAGCTACAGAAGATTTTACCTTGAAGCCCAAAAGAGCACCCTAATAGAATAGACTGTTGTCCCCTGGAGCAAGGATACTTTGAAGTCTGGACATTTGTGGACATTTGCCCGGAACTCCTTTCTTTATTTCACTTTAAAGGCTTAATTTGCACGGAATTATACTGTTTAAGGCCTTATGCACACAAACGTATGTATTTTGCAGTCCGCAAAAAACGGATACACAAAAAATACAGATGATGTCCGTGTGCATTCCGTATTTTGCAGAATGGAACAGCTGGCCCCTAATAGAACAGTACTATCTTTGTTAGTAATGCGGACAATAATAGGACATGTTCTATTTTTTTTTGCGCAATGGAAATACAGACTTACGGAAATGGCATGCACTTGGAGTACCTTCCGTTTTTTTGTGTGGACTCATTGAAATGAATGGTTCCGTATATGGTCCGCCAAAAAAACGGAACGGACACGGAAAGAAAACATGTTTGTGTGCATGAGCCCTAATACTGTGTAACTGCTTTTTATGTGTTTGCTATGATATATATCCTATTGATTTGCACTGTATTTGCACATTGTTTTGTACCTGTATTCCTCCAGTAATGAAGCATACTGGTTTACTGCAGACATTGACTCTCTGGACTTATTTCTTATTGAGGTGCACCATGCCTTACCATCCCTTCCGGAGAGCAGCAACACATGGTGATACCACATTAGTTTCTAGGGGACCCAGCGTAGCATTGGGGCCACCCTAAACCCAGCAACTGCAGTGGAATTTTGATCTTTTGATGACAGTGTCTATCGAAACTACACCTCCTCAAGCATAAGACATGTTTACCCAGATTACCATAGCCCCATGACTAGTGGGCCATGGCATTTGCCTTTTTGATGCTGATCTTACCTATAAACGTATCCTTTATTATTTGTCCAAGATAAATTCCTCCATAAGGATAAAGTAATTATTGTTGTAGGTTATTCATAACCTATTTGATACTATCTTATATAAGCTACAAATTTACATTCTCATATTAATTACTGTTGACTCCTTTTTCAGCCATAGTTTAGGCAAGCATTTACAACTGTAATGTGTGATATGCTATAATCACAAACATATAATGATTCATGAGTGTGGAACTTACTGATGACATTTTTGGCAGGCACACAAGGGAAAATCTGGCCATAAGACATAAGAAATAGCAAAAAAATAAAATGAAATGAAATCTCCTAGGAAAACTAAGCTATTAAACTCTAGAATTGAATACAGTGCAGAATTAATGTTGTATATATAAATCAAAATGCCAGGTGAGATTTAGATCAAGTAGATCCCATTATTTAAAAGGGGAGACTCCATCGTAATGTTTAGTAGTTAACGCATAAGGCACCCACAAAAAATGAATTCTGTATTCCACAAGAGCCAATAAAGAAAATAGATAGGATCTAATCTTACTATTGTGACATCCTTCCTACAGATTCCCCATGAAGTATTGAATTTACTAATAATAAGAGTATAGCTTGATAAATATTTTACACAGAATTCATAATTTAAGTTAGAGTAGTATCAAGCTATTTGTAATTTAAAAAAATGTTATCTTACAGATGGCTGGCCACTAATGAAAGGAACCTGCCACCTTACTTATCTCATTTAAACTGCCCATAGTGCCTTTTTCACATGTTTATGGTGCCCTGGAAGTGGCTCTTGTTGCCTTTTTCTAACTTGTAAATGCACAGAAAATCCACTTACAGTACAGACCAAAAGTTTGGACACACCTTCTCATTCCAAGAGTTTTCTTTATTTTCATGACTATGAAAATTGTAGATTCACACTGAAGTATAGTCATGTTCCTGCCACTAGGAGGATGGTGTAGCTGGCCAGCTAAGACCTGTCCTAGATTGCTAATATAGCTATATGTGTATATAGAAAGACCTGCCAATAACCTAAATAAAGTTCCTATGTTTGTGTGTTAAAGACAAAATCTGAGTTATTTACTGTGACATCATGTTTTGGATGTCATATAACTGTTATATTTTTTGTTCACAGAAGCAAAAAATATAATATGCCTTTAAGATTAATTTATAGTGTAAGGTAAGCTCAGTGACACAGCAGAAACAACATAAAGCATAGTGTTAATCTGTTGTTACTGGGCAGAAGTCTAGACCAATCACAGCCAGCTTCTCATACAGTAAGAGCTTTCACCAATCACAGCCAGCCTCACACACAGCCTGTCTGGGAATTCCCCCAGTTCCTACTGCTAGAATCATTATTCACCAGAGACAGGAGGTGAAGAGACATTCACTCCACTGAGAGCTGAGTTTTATGGGAACAAGAAGCCAATATAGGTATTTAAAACAAGTTATATAATGTTCATATTGTTAGTATTGTATTTTAAACTGCATACTGAACTAGATATATATGTGTCTACTTGCAGTTTCACCAATTGCAACCATACAATTGCAAATACAAATAGCAAGCTACAAATTGCAAGCATTCAGATTCCATATTTCAATCCAAATTGCATACAACCATACCAGATCATACGCAACCAATCTGCAAATAGTCACTGCCAACTGCATACTGCAAATGAATTATTAGTTAGACCTCAGATATACCTCTCAGAGAGATCATAAAGTACTTAAATAACTTAAAGTGAGAGTACAGATACTCAAGAGAGAAATATATCCCCCATTTTATGTTGAATGACAAGATTGAACATTTGAACCACCATCTTATGCATACAGTACCACCATTTTGTGATATATTTTCAACACATGTTTTTTACATGGACTATCTGTTGCAGAGGCGGCAGTGTTATATATGAAGAAAAGTTGAAGTTAATAAAAAAGTCATTTTAAGCATTTGGTGTTCTCTTTAAACCTGCTGTTTCCATAGAACGGTGCCAGAGGAATTACAGAGTAATAGACACTCATGTTAGACTAAAAGTCAGAAATATCAAAAATCTTCTAATGCCATAGCGCAAAAGGCACTTCATAGTGCTGCGCCTGCCACAGTGGAACTATTGCCCTCAGAGGGCGAAGTGATAGCGCTCCTCAACTTGCACAGTAAAGAGCGCATTAGAGCAGCGTAGCGCCAGCATATACCGCCGCACAGCAACTGTTCCCTGAGTGAGCAAGCAAAGACATCTCAGCTGAGCTACCATAAAGGCCATAGAACGTGCACATTAGTCAAACTGCAGCCAACTCTTAAAGTGGCAGAACGGCAAAGGCAAGATAGTCAGAGAAAGAGCTCCAACCCTCTGGCGATTCCTAGAGAAAGAAAGAGACGCATGCAAGTTAATAAAGAACTTGGTTAATTGAATGAAGTGGCTCACTGCTGACAGTGGACGGTATGGTGCTACAAACTAAGGGTTGAGGACGCCACACCTCAATTGGAAGAGTACTTAACAAGAATATGGAAGCGAGCACTCAATTCTATGGCACCACACAGATTTTATTATTAAAAATCACTAATTAAAATGACATTAATAAAATGACATGAAATCAATAATAGTTAAAACAGTTGTAAAATATAAAACAATTACAATAGTCGACCGTGTAGACACTGAAAGAATAAAAGCTCCTACAGCATAGATTAGGGATTCCAATGATAGTAGGTGAAAAAATTAATAAATAAATACAATGAATTGGTTATATAGTGTTAAGATATAATACATAAACTTGAACGTGATGAATTCGTGAGAAAATAGTGAATAAAATAGGTGGACACTACTTGGTGTCTGGCGCGGTATAGCGCAGTATGCTGAGTTGGTTCCTGTAGGGAAAATGAATGGGTCCGAGTCTATGGTGTTATACACCGCAACACAGAAAGCTTGGCTGTTTGGTAGTGCAGTCCCATAGAACGATGGTTATCTCGGCTGTAATCTTACCTCTATCTAGAAGGAGCCGTCCAGGGTCTGGTCTCCTATGATAAGGTAAAGTTTCTTTAGGACGCTGAACAAGCTGCTGGGAACGCCGCTCCGTCTCCGCGGCTCACAAACTCTGACGATCTCGCCCAAATCTCGTGATAATTCAAGCGGGACTTTCGTCCAGTGACAGCGCTTGCTCAGATCTCCCGGGCAGTAGAATCGACACGAAAAAGCAGTTGTTCAATAATTAATCTTTAAAGCATGGCCATGCATAAAGTCCTTGTTACGGAGGTAAGTGCGGAGTGTCTATTACCCAGACGCGTTTCGGGATATTCCAATCCCTTCTTCACTTCATTTTATTAATGTCATTTTAATTAGTGATTTTTAATAATAAAATCTGAGTGGTGCCATAGAATTGAGTGCTCGCTTCCATATTCTTGTTAATAAAGAACTTATTTGAAGCGTTTAGTGTGCTCTTTAAACCTACTGTTTCCATAGAATGACGCTAGAGGAATTACAGAGTAATAGACAGTCTGATGAGACTAAAAGTCAGAGATATCAAAATTCTTCTAATGCCATAGAGCAAAAGGCACTTCATAGTGCTGCGCCTGCCTAGAAGTCAAAGTTTCCTCGCCTGCCCTTGACTTCTGCATTTTGAATGATGCTCTTTCGGGCAGGTACCATCATCCTCTGGTCTCATGAGATCCCACACAGACACTGTGAGCTTGCATATCCATTATCTGGCATGCCAAGTGATGTGGGTTTACTGTCCCTGGCTTCAAGTCTTCACTGCACCCTGTAAATTATAAAGGGTTAATAAAATATATATGCTTTTATATGTAATACCTGCATATGCATGTGTGTGCTTATGGTAATCACAGGCCATATTCATAGCCACTAGTGTTGAGCAAACTGAACTATCTGAGGTGGACTTTGATCAGAATTTCAGGAAAAATGCAATTCGTCACAAAGCCAAATTTCCTTGCACTTTGTTGCAACAAATCAATTTTTTCTAAAATGGTGACTGAAAACGTGCTCGTGGAGAGGCTGTTTGCTCCAGTCCATCAGTGATGATATCACCATGTGCGACCAGCCTGATCACATGGTGACATCATCACACTCACCTCAGTTCCTTTGGCGGGTTATTTAACCCCTGATTAACCCCTGTAAGGCTTATTGTGACTCACAATGCCACAATCAACATTGACCAGGGCATCTGAGGGCTTAAATGATGGGATATGGTGAAATTGTCATTCCCCATCACTGCATCCGCTCCATACAATGGAAAACGATTTGTGACAAAGTACCAATGTAACATGGTTAGCACTCCTTTTTTCTGAGATTTCTGAGTATGGTTATCTAATCTAAGCAAACACCATTAATTGCTTTTCAATGGCTTTTGTCTCAATATAATGAAATGAGTTCAGAAATTTGAGTTAACAGTGGGAGTGCTAACCATGATACATGTAATTAGTCACAAATTGAATTTCTTGTCAAAGTTCGGCAAAGTAGCCACATCAAATTTTTCAAAACTTTGCCGTAAAAGGTGCTACTAGACGGGGCTGTTGTCATCCTCTTTATAAGAGAGAGCGAATTATATAGCAGAAGTATATGCCTACCACAGAGTGGAACACCTTTATTGGTTGTGAGATCTTGCTTAAAGTATAACACCCCTACATCTGGATGCTAAAGTACAAGTTAGATAGCAAAGTGCAGAGTTAAAAAGATTGCTTTAACTATTTTAAAGACACCTCTTGGACCTGTGCAGCTGTGAGAACTATATATTCAGAGGATACTTCATTTCTGTATAACATCAACTGGTCCATTCCAAGTAAGTCCTGCCCTAAACTGATGTCATTTAATTTCTCCAATAAAGAAAACTTTCTACTGTACAACTGTCTCATCATTGTCTTCTGCACCACATTCACATAGCAAGGTGTTGACATCATGACAACAGAGACCTTGCCTTGCACCATAAAACCATCAACATCATGGATACAGTAATTTGACCAAGCATGAGGATCCCAAGAACTGGAGTGTGCCCTGAAGAGAAGCTTCAGAACCATAAGCACTACTGTTACTAAATCCAGCCACCGTTCACTCACAGGCCGCTGCAACCCAGTTGCCACACACCGACATTCACTGGGTATGCGCTGAAAATGACACAGGAGATGGCGTTCCCTGCCTTGATTGATGTTCTCCCCGGCTGGGAACATGTGTGGTATGTACCATAGAGTTTTATTTTATTTTTGTTCTAGCTATTTAGAGTGACCTATGTGCTATTTTCTCATATACTAGAGTTATACATTTCTCTTTCGCTGCAAGTAGAGGCAATCATAACAGGGTATTAACAGTTGTATGACAAAATGAAGCTCATTTCCTACAGAAAAACATGTGCATCCTTTAAGAGCATTAACAGGAATTTGTGTTCCTGCTCTGTGTCATATAATTTTACATACAAGCTTTACGTTTGTTCTGTGTTTTGGACTCACTCCTGCTTTGTCTTCCAAACCATGATCAAACCCTGATGCAAAATACTGACCGTGTGATAGAGACCTCATACTCAATTTGCATGAGTTTTGTCCATTTGCATTTGAAAACAGTGCTATTAAGATGGAAAATAAGTCATATATGCAGGACTTTAATGGTCTCTATCACACGGGCAATGTTTGGTAAATTTTTTGCATCAGTATTTGAACAGGAAAGGATCCAAAACAGAGATGGCATGTGATAGAAATATTTGCATTTCTTCTGTGTTTTAGACCCACTCCTGCTATTGGCTTCCAAATCATGATCAAATCCTGATGCAAAATGCTGACCATGTGATAGAGGCTTTATGGATACTCAAATGACAGGACCCCTTTTTTTGTTATTTTTCTCTTCTTCTGGCAGATCAGAAGAACAGAAAAAATAAACAGTGATGTCAACAAGTGCCAAACAGGGTCGCTAGTGGACCCATAACAGAATGGTGCGGGTGGCAACAGCATGAAAAACGGATCTCTGTACAGCATTAATCCTGAAGTTTTGAACGCTCATCACTAGTTAACTCTTTCAATGTGTGTCAATGGTTTTTGTTAAAAGATGACATGAGAGTCAATTATATCTAGGCTACATCTATATATTAGACCACCTGTTGACAATCAGTCTGATGCACAGTAAGTATGTATAACTAGTATAACTAAACAGATTAAGTATAATTGGTGCAGTAGATGAACTAGATAGATGCACCTGTACAGATGCAGCTGAGCTAAACTTGATTGTTAACGCATTAAGTAAAGAATGACAAGAAACACTTTTCAATGTATTTAAATGGCTTTTGTCACAAGATAAGCAAGATAACACTATGCCATTTGTTATCAGAGTCAAGTTTAGCTTGGCTACATCTGTAAAACGTATATTAGACCACCTGTTGATAATGAGTCTGATACACATTAAAGAGGACCTTTCACATTGAAAAACATTGTGAACTAAGTATCCTGACATATACAGCGGCGCCCAGGGATCTCACTGCACTTACTATTATCCCTGGGCGCCGCTCCGTTCTCCCGTTATGTCCTCCGGTATCTTCGCTCAGTAAGTTATAGTAGGCGGAGTCTGCCCTTGTTCTGCTGGGCGTCTCCTCCTACTAGGCTGTAGCGCTGGCCAATCGCAGCGCACAGCTCACAGCCTGGGAGAAAACAAACTCCCAGGCTGTGAGCTTCCTGAAATTCGCATTGAAATTTATTTGTTTCACTTTGATTCGCTCAACACTATTTATAACCAAACTAATCACTTTAATTCTCACAATATACAATAGCCTTCAAAGAATTTATATATACTGCAGAAAATCTTAGACAAAAATGAAAAAAATAAAATAAATGTTTGAGTCCGTCAGGAGCTAAAAAAAAAAAAAACCTTTCCTACTATGATCTATTATAATGAGATCCTTATGTTGTACCTATCACCACTGCTGTTCTATAATCCATGGAGGAGTCTCCAACCACCTGGGTTAGAGAACAAGATAGAAAGAGTAAGATAGGAGATTGTATATGATCCTTTACCACAAATTTACCTCAGTAAAAAGCATTCATGCACACATGTTCTTTTGATGAAGAACCATCTCTGCTTAAACCGAAACAGAAGACAACTCTTCTGCACGATTTTAATTTCTCCCTTTCTAAGTGCAACAGGGAAGTCCTTTAACATAACAACGGAATCCGTCTGTGCAGGGGATTACTTTGTTCTCAATATAATTTTTTTTTTTTTATGTCTACCTAGTTGACTCTCCTCACATTAAATTAAGTCGCCAGTGACATCAATCATCTCAGCCTGAAGGATCTACTCGTATATACAGTGGATATAAAAAGACTACACACCCCTGTTAAAATGTCAGGTTTCTGTGCTGTAAAAAAATTTGATAAAACGTTTTGAACCTTTAATGCGATCTATAAACTGTACAACTCAATTGAAAAACAAACTGAAATCTTTTAGGTGGAGGGAAGAAAACAAACAAACCAAAAAAATTATAATAATGTGGTTGCATACCCTTAAACTAATACTTTGTTGAAGCACCTTTTGATTTTATTACAGCACTCAGTCTTTTTGGGTATGAGTCTATCAGCATGGCACATTTTGACTTGGCTAGATATAACTGGGGATGTAGCTGTGTTCAGAATTAAGCAATCACATTCAAAATCATGTTAAATAGGAGTCAGCATACACCTGCCATCATTTAAAGTGCATCTGATTAACCCCAAATAAAGTTCAGCTGCTTTAGTTGTTCTTTCCTGAAATTTTCTTAGTCGCATCCCACAGTAAAAGCCATGGTCCACAGAAAGCTTCCAAAGCATCAGAGGGATCTCATTGTTAAAAGGTATCAGTCAGGAGAAGGGTACAAAAGAATTTCCAAGGCATTAGATATACCATGGAACACAGTGAAGAAAAGTGGAGAAGATATGGCACAACAGTGACATTACCAAGACCTGGACGTCCCTCCAAAATTGGTGAAAAGACATCCTCACCTATCCCTTGGTTGAACTTGAGGCATCCCCACCTATCCCTTGGTTGAACTTGATGGACGTTTGTCTTTTTTCAACCGTATTAACTATGTAACTATGTAACTACCGCTGTAACATGGTTAGCACTCCTTTTTTATGAGATTTCTGAGTTTGGATTTGGATTTCTGGGAGGATACCAAGAGGCCTACAGCAACATTAAAGGAGCTGCAGGAATATCTGGCAAGTACTGGCTGTGTGGTACATGTGACAACAATCTCCTGTATTCTTCACATGTCTGGGCTATGGGGTAGAGTGGCAAGATGAAAGCCCTTTCTTACGAAGAAAAACATTCAAGCCAGGCTACATTTTGCAAAAACACATCTGGAGTCTCCCAAAAGCATGTGGGAAAAGGGGTTATGGTCTGATGAAACCAAGGTTGAACTTTTTGGCCATAATTCCAAAAGATATGTTTGACGCAAAAACAACACTGCACATCACCAAAAGAACACCATACCCACAGTGAAGCGTGATGGTGGCAGCATCATGCTTTAGGACTGGTTTTCTTCAGCTGGAACTGGGGCCTATGTTAAGCTAAAGGGAATTATGAACCGTTCCAAATACCAGTCAATATTGGCACAAAACCTTCAGGCTTCTGCTAGAAAGCTGAACATGAAGAGGAACCTAATCTTTCAGCATGACAATGACCCAAAGTATACATCCACATTTTAACAGGGGTGTGTAGACTTTTTATATCCACTGTAGTTTCAGAACAACCATCAGAACTGACATAAATGAAAAGCTTACAAATTATACCCAATGCATATGTCAGACTCACATCTTCGTATTTAGCATTATAATCTAATGTCATATGCAAATACAGATGCAGTAAAATAATTTTCTGATAACTTTTACATAGGCAAATACAATTACTTTCTATTCATATGAACTTATTTGTTTCTATCCAGTAAGTATATTTTTTTACCATGTAGTAGCTTTTTTACACTTGGAAAAAAAAAAGTAGAAAGTGAACCTTTATGTAGTTTTCATGCATGCCCTCTCCTTTGTGTCTTATCAACTTGAGTGAATCAATGTTGTTATGCCCATGGGCAACTATTATATCCCACTATGGAATTCCCGATGGAATACTAAAATGAAAATGCAATGAACTGCAAATCTGCAATGGAATTATTTTTACCTGATATAATAAAAGGAAACAGGCTTTCTTTACACAGCAATAGCTTTCAAAATAGATCATGTATATTGTTGCATTGTATGTGACATATATACAGAAATCTGTTGTACCTACATTTCAGTGTTAAGATGAAAATTGTAAAAAAAAAAATAGGATAAAAATGCTGAGGGAAAAATACAAGGAGAATCAGGCTGTATGTTTTGTTAAGCTGAGTGGAATTGAGGAGATCATTATGTTCATAATGTTTCACATACTGATCACATCCACTGCTCTGCTATACATTATAATCTACATAAGTACTATGCTGATCACACCACTCCGTGATTATGGCTATTGCAATCAAAAATCACTCATACAGGTGTTAAATGATCATCCTAATAGGCTTTCAACACAGTGCATGGCTTAATGGCAACATAAAAATGCTCAGATATCTTACTAACCATTTTTACATGAAGAATGCTATAAATCTTGCATTCATGTGTTGTTCTCTGCTTTAGCATGATACAGTTGTAAATGGCAAACCATATTCCAAATTAAAATTCAGTTATCTTTAATAATTTTTATATGTTTGCTATACTTTCATAAAAATACGATTTTACTACATGAATTTATCATGAAAAAAGACCTATGGGTTTGATACTGAGTAACTTGGTGGTTGGGCATTAAAAGAGTTTTCACAGTATATTTTGAATGATGTGTACTTGGGGACATTTCACTGGTGAAGCCAGCCATTGGCCGCAATGGTGCACATGGCCATGCCCATGCTCCAGCCAGGGAAAAAAAAGCCAGGGACTGGAAATTAAAGGAACAGAAGCCAGGGCAGGACAGGAGTGGTGACTATCAGATTAGTATAAATCTTCTGGGTGGCAATGCAGACTAAGAATTTTCCCTTAGGCCCCATGCACACGGCCGTGTTTCACGGCCGTGTCCGGGCTGTGGAACCGCAGCCTGGATCCCTCCTGAGAGTAGGAGCGCACGGCGTCACTGGTTGCTATGACGCCGTGCGCTCCCTGCTGCCGGCACAGTACAGTAATACACTGGTATAGATCATACCAGTGTATTACTGTATTGCGGCGGCAGCAGGGAGCGCACGGCGTCATAGCAACCAGTGACGCCGTGCGCTCCTGCTCTCAGGAGGGATCCAGGCCGCGGTTCCACGGCCCGCACACGGCTGTGAAACACGGCCGTGTGCATGGGGCCTCAAAAGTTAATTTTTCCCAAAAAACTCCTTTAAGTCTATAGTAAACTAAATACCTTAAATAAGTAACAAATACGATGTAAGGATAAAGATAGCTATCTAGACCAGCACTTTCTGTGTCCAAGTGTGTACAAAGTGTATAATTATCTAATTGCTTGTGATTTCACTTGTTAAGAGTGCTCGCCTTTTGCACAAGCACACTGAACCCTTAAAGTATAACTATCATATATATTTTTTTTGGAGTATTGGATTATGGTGATTAATATCTCCTTGGTGGCCCTATTTCAACTTTTCACTGTGTATTCAATTACACCTTAATTCCACAGTTTTGTTCCCTGTACTGCCTACTTTTACCTGTGCTTAAAATAGGGTTGCTAGGCATGGTCCGTCTATCTGATGAAGGACGGAGGACACAGAAGCCAGGGACTGTAAGTAAATGGTTAAAGTCAGGTCCTCCCCAGCAGCTGATAACAGTGCCTGGGCTGTATGCACTTCTCCCTGTCCCTGCGCTTGGCAGACGCTCCCTCACTCAGAAGATTGGGATAATGCAGAGTTGAAGCAGCACAGAGCAGGGAAGGGAGATCTGCCATCTTCTCAGTGTATAAATGAAAGCAACATGTGGTAAGAGGACCCCTTTGTGCTGCAGGAGATTAACCCTTTAGGAAAAGAGCTGTGGTTACTGACACTTTTGGGAGGCTATTGTTACTGGCTAGTGAGGGCAGGCGGGATTAGCATCAGGGTGAGGACAGTGGCGGCCATCTTAACTGAATAGTGAAATTGCAGTTTTATGCAGACTGGTTGCTAAGGGCTGAATCGTATTAAATATGGGGTAAGTCAGTCTAATAGTAACTGATTCTGGAATATCAAGTTATTAATAACTACATATATTAAAATTGAAATTTGGGTCTAAGTGTGACAGTTATCCTTTAACTATTGATAGGCTAATGACCTACAAAATATACATACTATAATCAACAATTATAGATTGTATATATCACAGTATAAGCCACTCTGGATGTCCTTCTCTGATAAACACCACCATCTTGTTTGGTAAATTCTGTTCCATGACTGCACAGCTCTCTGGTCCTCAACATGGCTGCTGGAGGAGTTGCATCTGTCCAGACTCATGCATCATCAGTCTTAACTAAATAACACCACATTCAGCAAAAGGCACATATGCATTGCCATGTGCAGTATTACTCATTGGAGGCTGCAGTTGTGTGAGATTGTGAAACAGCTCTCACTGATCAATGTTTGTTTATAATGAAGTACTAGCTGATGACCCAGCGTTGCTCGGGTATTTATTTATTGCAATTTTATATTAAATAACAGTGACTTTCACAATGGCCTCCCCTTTAACAATGACTTCCACAGGGACCACCCCTTTAACAGTGACTTTCACAGTGACCGTCCCTTTAACAGTGACCGCCCCTTCAACAGTGACTTTCATAGTGGCCGCCCCTTTAACAGTGACTTTCACAGTGACCGTCCATTTTACAGTGACTTTCACAGTGACTGCCCCTTTAACATTGACTTTCACAGTGACCGTCCCTTTAACAGTGACCGCCCCTTCAACAGTGACTTTCACAGTGGCCGCCCCTTTAACAGTGACTTTCACAGTGACCGCCCATTTTACAGTGACTTTCACAGTGACCGCCCCTTTAACAGTGACTTTCACAGTGACCGCCCCTTTAGCCCTGGTAGGCTTGTATTGGAAAATGCAGGTCATTTTTTGGGAATATCTCAGGAACGGTACGTCCTAGAGAGCTGAGACCCCCGCAAGATTTCTTTTCAGGTAGCAAGGGAAGTGCATACCAAGTTTCAATGAAATGGATGGTTGTGTTTTGGAGTTTTCGCAGAACATACATACATGCATACATACATACACACATACATACGTCCTTTTTTATATATATAGATTAGGGTTGCCATTCTGCATTTTGGCCACTATAGGCCGCTGTTTTCCAGCTACAGGTCACTGACTGCAAGTGAATCGATCGACAAAAAGAGTGGGCGTAGAAAAGTTAAGCATTATGGGGGTGCCTGGTCTAAAAGAGTAGGCATAGAAAATGGTCTGAAGGTAAGCCAGCAAGGAAGCTGGCTTACATTTAGACTGGCGCTGAATTTGCCAAAGTTGTGCAAAGGCCTGCGCCTCTCCGTAACTTCAGCCGATCTACCTCCAGATATAGGGGCCATTAAGACTGACGTCTAAAAAGCCGGTCTTAATAAATGTCACCCTATATGCTTGCTATTTTCATGTACAAACTCCCAATTTTTCACTTACTTTCCAGTGGTGTATCTATGATTGTTTAAGAGGTAGGAATAATTCCTGGTGCCTGATAGAGACCAAAGGCGCTTTTAGAACTTCAGTAGACACCAGTCTTATAAATGCCACATAGCTGTTAGGTGGAGCTGTCACAGATTTTGCAAGGAGCTTCAACTTAAATAATCAATGTGTTTTTATTATTAAACTGTATATTCTGTGTCAACTAATTCTTGAAAAGTACGGCAAAATCTAAAATGCTAATTCTACAACAGTATAAAAAGGTTCTAATCATATGTCTCAATATTGGCTCAATATTGGCTCCATAAATACTTTTCTATTCCATTTTAATTGAGCATATAAAATAAAATATTAAGGACACTTATTTGTTACTTATTTTAGAGAGTGGAAATATTAATAGTAGTTAGTTGCTACAATCCCTTAATCCTTATTAAAAGAAGGTTTTGCACCAAAGAGCTATGTGAATGTTAATTTACAAGGAGTAATATTCTGGTCAGTAACAAAGCATATATTTGAACTCAGAGTGGATTAGGGAAAAATAAAGAATTTCAATTAAGGGATTATTTTTAACAATAGCAGAATGTCCACACTTGCGTAAGCACTTTAACATGAAATACTGTGAAGCAGATAATTTGCTTACACAGCGCACACAACTATCCCTTTGGCTTCATTTGCTAATTTATATATTAAAAGATTCATATTAAGATGCCTCAGCAAATTGTGATTGGCAGGAGTTTTAGTAGTGTATGATTTACAGAGATTGGTGGTACAATATATTAACTACGAAAGTGAATGGTATACATAAATACAAAAATCATGACAAACTTTAAGTAAACAACAAATAATCCGATGTTGCAATTTATAGTTCATAGAGAAATTAATCTGTACTAGATAACAGTATTGTTATGGTCTATCTAATATTTGAGATGCTGTACTACCATATACCTGGATGGTTCTTCACTGTGTGAGAAGTGTAACACCTCATTCTGGCTTCACACAACCGACCTACAGAACTGGTCTTTTTTTTTTTCATGGTAGTGATCTCAGATAAACAAGAGGGGAAACATTTACCAAGACCGAAGTTTCATACACCAGACTTGGTATAAAGTTTTAGCATACCGTTTTAGTGTAAAATTTGCAGGGGTAAGATGCACAAAAATTCTTAAGATCAATGATTTTGGCACATCGTGGGAGGTCCAAGTGCTAGGAGCTGGAATAGATTTAAGGTTCAGGATTTTAGTTTTTAAGGCATGAGTAATGT
The DNA here is from genome assembly GCF_014858855.1 of Bufo gargarizans. NCBI lineage: Eukaryota > Metazoa > Chordata > Amphibia > Anura > Bufonidae > Bufo > Bufo gargarizans. Next base: position 136,735,355 of record NC_058082.1, on the reverse strand, counting down.
TAAATCTTTTGGCCCACATAGGCCTCTCCACAAGCCTCCCCATCTCACTCCGCTTTGTAGAAAAGTGGCAAGCAAGGTGTAAAAGAAGGACATTTTCTGGCATAGAACCATTGATAAACTTCACCCTACGTGAGATTGGAGACTCTCAAGCCTCCATTGCTACCACTGCTACCAATGCCTTTGCTTGTACTATTGTTCCCTTTGATAAGGTCTTATAATAAGACTAACAAAATATTCCTACTTTCAGTGTTGACATTTGTTGTTCAAATGGACAAATAGGATTGACTAGGTCAGTGATAGGCAAACTGCGGCTCTCCAGCTGTTGCCAAACTACAACTCCCACCATGCCCTGCTGAAAGCTGTAGGCAGTCTTTGCATGCTGGGAGTTGTAGTTCTGCAACAACTGGAGATCACTGGACTAGGTCAATGGTATTCTTAAAAGTCAAGACTGATTAATTCTAGAGATGAGCGAATATCATGTTATGAAATTTGTTCATGCTTCGTTTTGGTGGTGAAAGCAGACCATAACGCAATTATATGATGGAATGCATAACGGAATGCCTTTAGAGGCATTCCGTTTTTCATTCCATCATAATAGAAGTCTATGGGCTGCAAAACAGATCCATCCCATTTCCTTTATGAAGGCGAAGACTTCCCTGCATAACGGAAACAAGACGGATCAGTTATGCAGCCCATAGATTTCTATTATGACGGAATGAATAACGGAATGCCTCTAAAGGCATTCCATTATGCATTCCATCATAGAATTTCGTTATGGTCCGTGGTAACAGAATCCATAATGCAATTCTGCTTTTATCACAAAAACGAAGCGTGAATGAATGTCAAAATATGAAATTTGCTCATCTCTAATTATTTATTCCTTATTTTGTACATTTCACATCTATAAGTCTATGGTATAGCATAGACAATTATTTGTGTGTTTAGACACAACTAAAGATGAGCAAATCGAAGCTGATGAAGTGGAATTCGTTACGAATTTCAGGAAAAATTAGATTCACACCGAATGCAAATTTCCTCGCGCTACGTGTAGGAGCAAAAACATAGAATGCATCACAAATTTGCATGTCATCTTTGTGTGTAGCGTTCCATATTTTTACTGCTATTTCTCTACGGTAATGCAAATCCTTCACCATATGAGTCTTTAAAGAATAAAGTGCTAACATTTTATATTTGGAGAGTGTCGCAACTTTTTTCTATTTTGGACACATAAGGCTTGGACTGTTAGCTGTTAACCACTGAATGTTGACTTGCCAGAGGAAATGCTCCGAATGCTTTTGGTGCACGGAGGCAGGGCCATTATTGTTTTTCTGTATGGACCTAATACACTAAGAATGCTGAAATGTACAGTTTACTGGTCTGTACTGAGTATGATCTCAAGCATTCTGTCATGAAGTGCAGCATGGTAATTCAGTGGTTAGAACTGGTGCCTTGCAGCACTGGGTCCTTGTTTTAAATTGGAGTTTGTATGTTCTCCTCGTGCTTGTGTCGGTTTATTCCGACTACTCTGTTTTTTCCCACACTATAAAGACATACAGTACTGAACTTGGTCCCCGCTCCGTTCCATAGCGGGGGCCATCTTTTAAGACTCGGCCAGCGCTTTACTAATACAACACTGGTAAGGAAGGGCTTAAAGATGGCGTCTGCTTCTGAGCCCAGCTGGCAACATGTCCATCATGTTTCTGCTGGCTTAAACAGCAGAAACCTGGAGATAATGACTGTGATTGACAATACTGCTGGGCACAGACATTTAACACCTCAGATGGAGTGGCTGATTATGACCACAGCATTTGAGGTTGCTTTCCCTGGGAGCACCGCACTGCTGGGACCCAAACAGCTACCCCACAGGGCTATTAAGAGTATACATTCATTTCTTAAAGTGGCCTCAGACCCTCTGAAGGATCTAAGGCTACCACAGTAGCAGTTCCTACATACTGTAGGCCTGCAGGTGGTAGAGCTCCATAGGACCATAGCACAACTTCCATGGGCTGGTAATTCATTGCAGTGTATGGCATAAGTGATCACTTGTCCCTAAGGACTTAAAATATATAAATATATATATATATATATATATATATATATATATATATATACTTAAAATACAGTGTATATACTGTATTTTTCACTTTATAAGATACACAAGATGATAAGACACACCTAGGTTTTATAGGGGGGAAATAAGAAAAACAACTCTAAATAAACCCCAATTTTTCATCAGACCCCCAAACAAGTCCCCCAATCTTCATTAGACTTCAGATAAGACCCCCATATCAGACCACAGATCAGACCCCTATATCACATCAGACCCCCATGTCAGACCTCAGATCAGGTCAGACCCCTATGTCAGATCCCCATATTATATCAGACTCCCATCAGAGTTCACATCAGATTTCCCCCCATTGGCAGCCTGATGGAGATGGTTGCCTGAAGCGCTGCTCTGCAGATAACTACATCGTTTATCTCCTGTTTTCCTCAGCTTGATGGACTGAATATGGTCAAAACCGGTGGCTCTAAGGCTGGTAACACCACCGATACCCCAAAAACATCTTCTCATGCCAGAGGAATGGGCATATTCATTAAAAAGGTGGCCTAAGCATATGTGGCATGTAAATCCAAGATGGCACCTGCAACACCAGAAACCTCAGACACAGAGCGTCAGCAGCTGAAGATGCGGAACCATGTAGGGAAGATTTCCCGGGGCTTGATAGCCTCCCCACATTGAGGGCTTAGCTCCCTATCTTTTACCCAACTGCCTGTAGATATGACTAAGGCCCATATTTCCCTGATTACCCAAAAAGGAAAAGATTTATCCATTTGCACAAATTACCGTCTTATTTCCATATTGAACTTAGATCAGAAGCTTCTAGCTAAAACGTTAGCTGCTCGTCTCTCCAAATTGTTGCCCTTTATGGTACACAGGGACCAGGTGGGAAGGGATAACACAACTAGGGTCCTAAATGCTATGCATAATTCTAAGTGGTCTTCCACTTAGTCCTTATCGGAACTGATGCCGAGAAGGCCCTTGGAGAAATTAATCAAAGATATATTTTTCATGTACTTCAATGCCTCAGCATTGGTTATTATTAATGGAATTCTATCGTTATTGATATTTAATGGTACCAGATAGGGGGGTTCCCTCTCTCCCTTACTATTTATGATAGTCATAGAGTCATTATTGCAAGCTGTCCTACAAGAGAATAGAATTAAAGGGTATGGGTGACCAGGGACATAAGGTTGCAGCATTTGCAGACAATCTCTTGATCATGAACAACTAACCTATTAAAATCCCTGCCCTGTATCTATGACAGTTTAGAACATTTTGGTCGCCTTTCTAACTTTAAAATCAATATGAAAAAAATCCCATATATTAAGCATTGGCCTTCCCAGATGTGTTAAGTACCTTAGTGGCAAGCTCCCCTTTCAACTGAGATGCACCCTGCACCACCTATTTGAGAGCCAAACTGGGCCCTCGTCCCTTGACAATCTTTAGTTATACACCAAATCTATACAGGACCAACTTCCAACACTACATTTCCCATGTTATCCTGGTTTGGCATAAAATAAAATAAATCTGGTTACGTCCCTTATACTGCCAAGACTGAACTATTTACAGTAGGCCCTACCTATTCCTGTGCCATGATCCTAATACTTAACTCTTATAAGATGAATTCACTCATTTATATGGGCTGGGTAGAAACCGCGCATAGCTTACGCCACTCTTAGCAAACCCAAACTCTTTGGAGGTACTGGTCTACCAGAACCTGAGTTTTACAAAAAGGCTTTTCTCCTATCAAGAATGTTGGACTGGTTCTGTAAGCCTTGAAAAGTGAATTTTCATTAACTCTTTAGCATCCTTTTGGTGTGAGTGGATGATCTTCCTGCATGTAATCAAGCTCTTAACAGTGGTTAGAGCCATGCTCTTGGCATGGACATGGTTCCAGAAGTCCCATTACGAAATCCCTCTGCTATCACTCTTGCTTCATGTACGAAACATCATAGCCTTGACTGCTCTTACATTATATGAGAACTTCCCTAACTCGATTCACACTGTTGGTTCTGTTGCTTTTCAATAACAAATGAGCAGTCTTAGGGGGAGATGCTATGCTTCAACTTTTTCCTGATTGACAGTTCCACCCTCCCATTCCTACACTCATTAATTTGCAGACATATCCCTAAACAAGCTCTCTTTCGTCATTAACATGGTATGAAGGATTGATCTCTAACCCCCCACCCCTTGATGGCTTATCTCTTAATTTTATAAGCAGCTATGCACTCTGGTGCTTATGCCAAAGCCAGATTTTATCGGCCTTTGGGAGAAAGACTTGAGAGTATCTTTTACTTCGACGGACATGGCCTAAATTTTTCTTTTGTCCCACCAGTTGTCCAAATGTGTGTGAACGCAAGAGAATGGTTACAAAATCCTCACAGTAATTCAGGGTCAGACACCGGTTAGAGATGTCAAAAGGATAGAGGTTCCTTTTTTTTTTCATGTTCGGTGGACAAGCCCTTGTTTCCAGAATTGATAAACTGATATTTTTGTAATTGTATAAAAAAAAAATTCAATTCCATCCCATTTGGAATTGTTTTCCAGCTTCCCACTATATCACATGCAATCTCAAATAGTGCCATCATAAAGTACAACTTGTCCAGTTGAAAAATGACAATTAATATCCCACAGAGCCGCTGTTAAGTTATTATATTGCTTAACTGCTTATGCCCATTGTGTTTCAACTGTGTAACTGTTAAGCTATTTTTATTATTTTTTTCCCATTGCAAGCAAGCGTTCTGTAGAAGGCAGTTATTGATCTATTTTTCAATTTAAGGTTTCAGACAGACCGTTAAACTTTGTAAAATATGTAATAATTTGGGAAAGCTTAGCAAATTTTAGAAAATTTTGTAGGGTGTCTATGAACGAGATTATATGGGATGTAATATTCAGGGAGTAAAGTCTGTGGATATTACGAGTAGAGATGAGGAAATTTTTCCAAAATTTGATTTGCCAGTTCACCATATAAAAAAAATAAAAAATTGGTTTGATCCGAATATATTTGTGGCGAATTTTGTTAAAAAATTGCTATTTCCTGTTTGCAGAGAGCCTGTATAGTGGTGTAGAATAGTGATGAGCGAGCATGGTCGGCCAAACTACTGTTTGGCTTGAGCATCGGTATGCTCAGCAGATCCGAGTGCTCGGCCGAATAATTTGGGTACTCAAATACAATTTAATATAATGGAAGTCAATGGGAGAACCCCAGGTACCCCCTGCTCGGAAGAGAAGAGAGTGTCTGGTTCATAAAAAAAGATTAGAAATTGATGGAAACCCCATCAAATAGGTTTGGTTAACAGCATTAAGAGGATAGCTGGATGCATCTTATACTCCTATTATGTACAACATACAATAGAACACCACACAAAGGCTATATGCCAAAACCCAGGTATGTACTGTACAAGCCATCCATCTATCCATGAGACAGCTAACAGCCAGCATACCTTACAATAGTAGCCTTGTGCACTATGAGATATTACAAACCAGCTCTCATCTGACTGAGAACCAGTAAACCTCAAAATTATTTTGCATCTGTTGGATGGCTTGGGTGGACCTGCACACCCAGATCAATATCATTAGGATGACAAAAAGTTTTCTGATTGTCCTAACATAATATTCAATAACCTTTCTATACAGTTTTGTCATGTAAAAACTAATTTGCATAAACATGGGCATATGGGAAAGACATCAAGTATGTCATGCGCTTCCGGGACAAGATGCAGACCTTGTCACAGCTGATGCACGATAGTATGGAGCGGGCCCAGGCCGACCAGAAGCGATGGTGCGACCAGAACGCTTGCGAAAGGACCTACCAGGTGGGTCAAAATGTATGGGTACTGGTCCCCGCACCTTAGGACAAACTTCCGGCGGCCTGGGGAGGACCATAACTCGTGCATCAGTGCTTCAATGCCGTGACGTACCTGGTCACCCTGGATCACGCACCCAAGAAAGACACAAGGCCTTCCCCATGAACCTGATGCAGGCGCATTATGAGTGCCGCCCCTTCCGGGAACTGTTCACCAACACGCCCGGAATTACAGCGTCCACCGAGATGCCATTGGGCATAGAGTATGCCCCCGCCACTTCGACGCGGATGGTCAAGCTGCTTAAGGGACTTGAAGGGTATGTGGCCGCGTACCTGGAGCTCATTGCCATCTTCGGTCCTACATGGGAGGATCCCCGAGAGCATCTGGCGCAGATCTGCCAGACAGGCTTGACCCTTACTCCAGGAAATTGCCAGCTGGGCATGAGCCAGGGCCCCTAGGCAGGCAGGGGAGCGTCGGAACCGGTACATGGGAGAGTGGATTTCTCACCCTAGCTCACCCTCTGGGACAAGCACCAGGTGAAGTCCTTCCTGGGCACCGCTGGGTACTATAGGAAGTTTACGCCCCACTATAGTAGCCTGACGGACAGCACCAGGATATAGCTGCCCTTCACAGTCAATTGGACAAACAATTGCGAGACGGCATTTCAGGCACTGAAGGGCGTCCTTTCCAGCTCCCCGGTAATACAAACAGCTGACTTCATGCGGCTGTTTATAGTTCCAACTGATGTTAGCAATTGTGGCCTCAGTGTCAGGCTCAGTCTGGGTGACTCCATGGGTCAGGAATGAATGGGAGGTGCGTATGCGGGAGCCTGGCGCTCCAGCCATACCACTTTGCCATTCGCCACCAGAGAGGGTGCGGATGTGCGCATGGTGGAACACAGGAATGTACTGCCCCCTAGCACCCTCTAAAAAGGGGAGGTGTTAGGAATATGGATTAATATTTACTGTCAGCCATGTACTCACACCTACCATTTGCTGAAAGATGGCAGAAGAAATCAAGCTCCACACGGGGGTCCTGCTTCAAAGTCACAGACAGATAGCAGAAAACTCTTAGCAGGCCACATTTGGTTTATTTCACACCTCCAGTCAGACAGCACGGATCGTGCAGGGAAAACCCCCAGCAGGAAGTATCAGCCCTTGTCATGATCAATGATACCTCCCAGACATGTTAGCACCTACATTTCATAAGGAATGAATGAATCGCCGGCCATCGCAGGCACAAATCGGATATACATTTGTGTCCCGATGGCCACGATGAACATGCCCATGGACTTTGCTTGAGGGTGGGATGCCAGGGAAGTAAGATATCCATATCTCCCCACAGAAACCCAATAGCAACACCATGTTTGGACTCTAGTTGTAGCCAGAACCCAGGCAGGTCCGTTGGTCCCAGAACCATCTCCCTGTGACCTTCTGGACTGGAGCTATAAACCCTAAAGAGTTTTGTGGGTCATTTGCAGCCAGTCCAGCAGAGGGTGGGGTGGACCCCTCTCAAAAGCCGGGAGGGGAGGGGCCAGCTACAGGTTAAAAGGCTTGTGTGTGTCTTCTCAGAAAGGGGGTCACATCGTGCAATGTGTTTGGAGGGACCTGCAACCGGCTGACATCACTGCCTCCGACGTGAATACAGCTAAGAACTCATAACTACCCAAAGGACTCATATGTCTGGTAAACTGACTCATTGCTCTGCTTAACCCTGTTGTACCTATACCACCTGTATCTGTAACCTCAGACCACTGTATATATTCTCTGTGTATATTGTGTCATATTGTGTTATATCTAGTGTGCCCCTAAGACGATTAAATATATAATTTTATCTTGTGCTATCTTGTATCTCGATCACGAATCCCCATGTCTGTGTTTCGGCCTAGTTATAAGCTACCCCGGATTGGTTTCTTACCTTATATAATCCCATTAGCGGACCGGGCTTATATCAAACGAGAAGCTGGTGGCAGATACCCGGGCTGAGACAGTGCTGTTTTCACTTCCGCAGGGAAAAGGATCTCTCGCTTGTTGCCTCTCTGTGCCCGCGTGGACAGGAGGTGTCTGTGTAAACTGTACCAAGCTGATCTTACCTGCTCCTCTGGAGGGCGTTACATCATACTTTGGTAACAAGTGACCATACTGCGTCTCGTGAGCTCGACGTAGGTGACGTCAAGCGGGCACAAGGCGTGGTATTCGTCACACCAACCTATGTTTCGCTTTTGCTTGCTCTGTTTGTATAAACTAATGGTGTCATTTATTAAACTGGTCTAAAGTAGAACTGACTTAGTTAGCCATAGCAACCAATCACATTCCACCTTTCATTTTTGACAGTTCCTTTGGAAAATAAAAGGTGGAATATGATTGGTTGCTATAGGCAACTAAGCAATTTCTACTTTACACTAGTTTGATAAATTACCCCATAAATCTCCTTGTCCAGGATAGTTAAACTCAAATTAGGGTGTAATATACACATTTAAATGGTATAATAATACATGGTTGATTACATAAGCGTTGAGTAATCAGCCATGTATTATCATACCTTCGATTTACTTGTGTACATTCCATCCTATAAACTCATTTGAGTCTAAGTATCCTAGGTTAAGAGATGTACCCTATGAGACACAACGGCCCATAAGACACACCTTGGTTTTAGAGAACAATAGGAAAAAAATATTTTCATTAGATCAGACCCCCAATGTTAATAAGACCCCCAATCGGACCTCAGATAAGAGCCCCATGCCTCTCATTAGCCCCATTGCCTCATATCAGACCCCATATGCCTCTGATCATCCCCCATTGCCTCTCATCAGCCCCATATGAGCCCCCATGCCTATTAGCAGCCCCCATATAAACCCCTATGCCTCTTAGCGGACCCCATATGATCCCTCATGCCTCTTAGCAGCCCCCATATGAGCCCCCATGCCTCTTAGCAGCCCCCATATGTGCCCCATGCCTCTTAGCAGCCCCCATATGAGCCCCCATGCCTCTTAGCACCCCCCATATGAGCCCTCATGCCTATTATCAGCCCCATATGAGCCCCTATGCCTATTATCAGCCCCCATATCTGCCCCCATGCTTCTTAGTTGCCCCATATGAGCCCCTATGCCTATTAGCAGCCCCTATATGTGCCCCCATGCCTCTTAGTAGCCCCATATGAGCCCCTACGCCTATTAGCAGCCCCCATATGAGCCCCCATGCCACAGAAAACTGTAAATAAAAATCCCACTTACCTCTCCTGCTCCTGGATGCCGCCGCTCCTCACCTGCATTGCAATCCTCTTCATCCTGCTGTCGGCTGTGTTGTGAAACGGTGCACACAGTGTGCGATCATAGTGCACCCTCATGCACTGCATAGCCGACAGCCGAGGACCGAGAAGTGGTGAGTACAGAGCCTTCACTGCCTCCCGATCCTCCGGTACTAAGCGCTTCCATAATTGAAGCGCTCAATAGTATTTGCCCGATAAGATGCAGAGACATTTCCCCCTCACTTTTGGGGAAATAAAAATGCATCTTGTGGGGCAAAAAATACAGTATTTCATTCAGTACCATGTGAACAAGCGGCTGCAAAATGCCAATTTTCATCTTGGTTTGTATGTCACATTGTCCCATTGCCTCATTATTTTACTAGCTTATAATCAGTGCTAAATAAGTAAAGCAATGTATGTGTAAATATATACTGTGTAAATAAATATATCTTGAATGCTAATTTGTAATTTACACATGGCTATGGAAAAAAAAAACTCAGCACCAATTGTCTGAACAGGATATCATGCTACATTTTCCCTTTCTTCTTTTTTTTCTTCTTTTTTTTGAATTTATGATGTGTGTCCTAGATTAATATTTGCAGTGATGTGATTCATAGTTTCTAGTCTGTTTTATCTTGCATGTCTAACTGATGCATTTCTTTTACAGCACAGGCTTTTGTTCACATTGGCCTGTAGCTCTTGTTTCCCTTCTCTTTAGATTTCAAACAAATATAACCTAAGTACGGTATATTTTATGAAAAATATGGAGAAACCTCTGTTTGTACTGTTAAGCATACAGAATGTTGGTATATGAGATACTGTTTAGGTATAATTGAACACATCACAAACACATTGGCCCACATTCATTTTAGCTTAAATGTGCCAAAAATACTGTAGATGCCATTAAACTTATTTGCACAAAAAGTAGTACATTTTATCATCACTCCCAAAATTGAAATGTGACAAAAAAAATATTGAGTGTGAACTCCAAAGAGAGACACAAAGGGGCGCATTTATTAGACGTTTTAGACGCCAGTCTTAATATGGCCCTAGGCTGGGAGTGGGTCGCCGGAGTTATGTAGAGGCGCCAGCCTCTCCAAAACTTCTGCGTATCCTCCTCTGATTTTAGAGGTGGATTTACACTACCTGATTTTTCAGGCAGATTATCGGAAACAACGCTCATTCCTCACATTCTGGCCATGTAAATGTGCCGCATATTTACATTACCCAACTTTTTTAGGCAGATTATCGGAAACAATATGCATTACCGACAATCTGGCTATGTAAATGTGCCGTCAATTACCTGAACAAGCAAAACTCTCGTTCGTAGGTGATCCTGTTGTTCGTGTAGGCGCATCAATCATCATTTCTGGGTAGCAGATTGTGCTGTCTAAACAGCAATCTGCTGCCCAGAAACAATGCAGCTGTATGGGGACGAGCAATAGCGACCCCTCATACTGTGAAAGGCGCTGCATGTAAATGCTGTAATCTCCTTCACTGAATGAGCAGCCGACTGTTGGAAGGAGCGCTTCCTTCCCAACAATTGGCTGTAACAGTGTGCAGTGCAAAGCCGCGTTAAGTCCCATGATGAAACTGGATGCCACTACCCAGTGGAAATCCATTGGAATGCTCATATAGTCCTCCCTCAAGCTCCCAGATAACATTTATATGAGTAGTGAGGGACGCCAGTATTCGTCAAACTCAAAAGTGACAGGTACCACGCCCCCTTTTCAATCAGTGACACCTGTTTCCAGTGACCTTAGGGCAGGTCCTAAAATAGCTAGGATACTTTATGCACAGATGTTCAGAGCCACAGCCGGTCAGCTGACTTTCTGTGATTTTTACAGAATCCGCCATTCTCTTACAGATTATAACAATAATATAACTAAGTTTTAACATGTTTAAATATATATATATATATATATATATATATATATATAGATAGATATAGATTATTAAATGCAGCCTTCCCTGATGCGTACATAAATATTTATAATACAATAATATCTGTTTATATAAAAATATATAAAACAAATTTTAATAAAATAGCAGCTATTTATCTATCTATCTATCTTACAATATCTATGTATCACTCCATATATCTATCTAACTATTCGCTTCATATATCTATTTATCACTCCATATATCTATTTATCGCCGCAGACATGTCAGACATTTCAGGGCATGTTTTAATATCTAACACCTATACATTTATTAAACCCCTATCAAGCTATTAAAACTAATAAAAATCCTAATACATTCCTATAAAATCCTATAAACCCCTATCAAGCTAATAATACCTAATACAAATCCTAATAAATTCCTATAAAATCCTATAAATCACTTCTCAAGCTATTAAAACTAATAAAAATCCTAATAAATCCCTATAAAAATCCTATAAAACCTTTATCAAACTATTGAAACAAAAAAAATCCAAATACATTCCTATAATAATCCTATAAAACCCCTATAAAGCTATTAAAACTAATACAAGTCCCAATAAATTCCTATAAATTCCTTTAAAACACCAATTAAGCACTGAAAACTAATAAAAATCCTAATAAATCCCAATAAAAATCCTATAAAACCACTACCAAGCTATTAAACTAATAAAAATCCTAATAAATTCCTATAAAAGTCATATAAAACCTATATCAAGCTAATAAAACTAATAAAAGTCCAAATTAATTCCTATAAAAATCCTATAAAACCCCTATCAAGCTATTAAAACTAATAAAAATCCTAATATATTCCTATAAAAATCCTGTAAAGCCCTATCAAGCTAATACAACTAATAAAAGTCCTAATAAATTTCTATAAAATCCTATAAACCTCTATCAAGCTATTAAAACTAATAAAAAATCCTAATAAATTCCAATAAAAATCCTATAAATCCATTATCAAGCTATTAAACTAATAAAAAGCCTAATAAATTGCTATAACATCCTATAAAACATCTATCAAGATATTAAGCTAAAAATCCTAATATATTCCTATTAAAATCCTGTAAAGCCCTATCAAGCTAATACAACTAATAAAAGTCCTAATAAATTCCTATAAAATCCTATAAATCACCTGTCAAGCTATTACAACTTATAAAAGTCCTTATAAATTCCTATAAAAATTCTATAAAACCCCTTTAAAGCTATTAAAACTAATGAAAATTCTAATAAATTCCAATAAAATCCTATAAATCTTTATCAAGCTATTAGAACTAATAAAAATCCTTATAAATTCCTAAAAATCCTATAAAATCCCTAGCAAGCTATTAAAACTAATCCTGATAAATTCCTATACAAATTTCTATACACCCCTATCAAGTTATTAAAACTAATAAAATCCTGAACAATTCCAATAAAATCGTATAAACCCCTATCAAGCTTTTAAAACCAAAAACAAATCCTAATAAATTCCTATAAAAATCCTATAAAACCCCTATCAAGCTATTAACACCTAATAAAAATCCTAACAAATTCCTAAAAAATCCTATAAAACATCTATCAAGCTATTAAAACTAATAAATATCCTAATAAATCCCTATAAAAATCCAATAAAACCCCTATCAAACTATTAAAACTAATAAAAGTTCTAATACATTCCTATAAAAATTCTATAAAACCCCTATAAAGCTATTAAAACTAATAAAAAGCCTAATAAATTCCAATAAAAATCCTATAAACGTTTATCAAGCTATTAAATCTAATAAAAATCCTTATAAATTCCTATAAAATCCTATAAAACCCCAATCAAGCTATTAAAACTAATCGTGATAAAATCCTATACAAATTCCTAAACAGCCCTATCAAGTTATTAAGACTAATAAAATCCTGAAAAATTCCAATAAAATCCTATAAACTCCTATCAAGTTATTAAAACCTAATAAAAATTCTAATAAATTCCTATAAAAAAATCTATAAATCCCCTATCAAGCTATTAAAACTAATAAAAATCATGATAAATTCCTATAAAATCCTATAAAACCCCTATCAAGCTATTAAAACCTAATAAAAATCCTAAAAAAATTCCTATAACAATCCTATAAAACCCCTATCAAGCTAATAAAACTAATAAAATCCTAATAAATTCATATAAAATATCCTATAAAACCTTTATCAAGCTATTAAAAACCTAATATTAAAATCCTAATAAATCCCAATATCTATCTATCTATGTATCTTTCTCTCTATCAATTATCTATCTATATTTCTACAATTATCTATCTATCTATCTATCTATATATATATAGCTTAACAAAGGCTCCATGGAGTGAGCTGAAACGTTGCCTTTACCACATGGGTGATTAAAATACCCCTTTTTTTCTCGGATATTTGAGTGCTGCCTTGGCCTTTTTTACACATATCTATTTATCTATCTTTATATCTATTTATCTATCTTTCTATCTATCTATCTAGCAAACATGTCCGTCTTTTGTACCATCACAACAGCAGCAGCAACTGTGACAGAAACAACAGAATCTGCAACGGTCACGGCAGACGAAATCATTTTTGCTGCGTTAGGAAATTTACATTGTTACATAATTATGTTTTTTGGGGGGTACGATAACATCTAGCAGACATTTCTGTCTTTTGTCCCGTCACACCCGCCATAGATGCGACAGAAAAAACTGAATTCTGTAACAAAGATATGTAAAACTTCAAAGTAAAGTTACAATGTTAACCAAACTTTCTGTAACAAAGATATGTAAAACAAATAAAAATGTAAACAGTTTTTTTCTTTTGACGGTAAATACACTATCTTAATTAGTTAAACTTACATCCTCTGTTTGCAGGGTGGCAGGTGGCACTGTCACTCCAGAGGTGGATGAAGAGGCCAAGACTGCAGCAAAAGAGGAAGCAGGAGGAGCCAGAGACCTTTCTTGGTTTTTGAGGTGTCTACTCTACTGCAGCTCGTGCTTTGCTCTTAGATGCCTGGTCATGCAGGTTGTGCTCAGGTTGAGAACGTTTATGCCTCGCTTTAGGCTCTGATTGCACAGCGTGCAAACCACTCGTGTCTTGTCGTCAGCACATTGTCTTTAGAACTGCCACGCCAGAGAACTCCTTGGACCTGGCTTTGGTGTGCTTGATCCCTTGCTGTGGTGGGCAGTAGAAGGCACCCTGCTCCCTCTTTTGCTGTGATGGTGGCTCTTTGTGACCACCAACTCTTCCTCCGAACTACATCATCGTCCTCCACATCATCTTCCACCCAGTCTTCACCCCTGCCCTCCTTGTCGGTCTGCATGGGTGGTCCTCCCATGTACTTATCCTGAAACATAAGTTGTTGGGCATCGGTGCACTCAATCTCTTCCACTTCTGGGGCAGGGCTATGTGGATGGCCCTGGTAAACCCTGCTAACAGACTTATTAAAAAGCAGAAGAGACTGCTCTATGACTTGGGGCTCAGACTGCCTGGCTGATTTGCAAGGGGGTGAGGTAAAGGACTGATGGACATGGGCTGCAGGTGCCAACTCTGATCTTTCAGCAGGAGACTGGGTTGGAGACAATGTGAAAGAACTGGAGGCACTGTCAGCCACCCTATCTACTATCGCCTGTATTTGTTCAGGCTTTACCATTCGTAGAGCCACATTAGGCCTGACCAAATAATGCTGAAGGTTCTGTCGCCTACTCACACCTGAGGAAGGTGTTTCACTTGTGCGTGTGGCTGGCACAGATCGACCATGTCCTCTCCCTGCAACAGGAGCTCCACCAGCAGCACCACGACTGGGGCCACATCTCTTATTTGATGCTCTCCTCATTCTTTGTGTACACCTACCAAACTAACAGATGGTTTATGTCAGGCAAAAAATTAAACCGCCAATAATCAACAATTAAATTCAACCAAAAGTAAGGTAGTGCCAGTGCTATAAAGAGGAAAAATTTATTGAGGTCACATAACAGTGTGACAGGCAAATTTTATACAATTACTTTACGGTCACAAAAAAATGTTAATTTGTCAACCAACAATGTAACTGCAGTATTGACTGGTTGTATTTCACAGTGACAAATGCAGCAAAGGCCGCACATTTTGGTGTTTTTTTTTATAACAGAATATAAAAGCAGTATCTAACGCTTGTATTTCACTGTGACAAATGCAGCAAAGGCTGCAAATATAGTATCTTGCACAAAATTGGTGTTTTTTTTTTATAACAGAATATAACAGCAGTATCTAACGCTTATATTTTACTGTGACAAATGCAGCAAAGGCCCCATATGTAGGGTATTGCCAAAAATTGTAGTTTTTTTAAAACCCAGAATATTAGTGCAGTATTTCAAGCTTGTATTTCACTGTGACAAATGCAGCAAAGGCCCCAGATGTAGGGTCTTGCCAAAAATGGGTGCTTTTTTAAACCCAGAAAATTATTTATGTATTTCAAGCTTATATTGCACACTGACAAAACCTGCATAGGCCCCAGATGGAGGGTATTGCCAAAAATGGGGTGCTTTTAAACCCAGAAAATTAATGCTGTATTTCAAGCTTGTATTTAACAATGACAGATGCAACCAAGGCTGCAAATTTAGTATTTTTCCCTAAATGGGTGTTTTTTTTAATAATAGTATATGACAGTAGTACCTAACGCTTGTATTGCACACTGACAGATGCAACAAGGCTGTAAAATTTATTATTTTGCCCAAAAAGGGTGTTTTTTAAAACCCAGACAATTATTGCAGTATTTCAAGCTTAAATTGCACACTGACTAATGCTGCATAGTCCTCACATGGAGGATAAATAAATAAAGAGTAGTAGGGCACACCTACACTTGGTTATACATGGAGACCTATATTGTAACAATGTACATATTTATTGCACATAAACCAATTCATATAAAACAGTTCATATAAAACAGTATAAAAATACTATGACAAAACATACAGTATAAAATATCTGCAAACCTTTAGTATATTGAACATAGGATACATAGAAACATAGAATGTGTCGGCAGATAAGAACCATTTGGCCCATCTAGTCTGCCCAATATACTAAGTACTATGGATAGCCCCTGGCCCTATCTTATATGATACAGTCTTGGTGCATGCGACTGGATGTCAGATGCTAGTATTGAGGTGAAATATACAATTTCCTTATGTGAAATGATCTTTTAGTACCAAATTGCATCAATTGCATGCACTATTGAAGAAGTTACATTTGCTGGTGGGAAAAGTATATTAATTGCACTGTGGATTTGTATTGTAATTCCTCTCTGAATACACAATTTGTGGATTTCATAATCCTCCTCATTTTAGATAGTCTATGATAATTTATATAATCACTCAGCTGTTATTGTCTGTATATGTGTTCAGCATTGAATTTACTCACTGCTTTGCTGGATTTACCGGGCTTGCTGCATATACCGTGTTGCTTTCAGTGAGTGTGTCACATATCAGGCTTGGGGATCCTCGGTGAATAAGTGCGAATGTGCTGATACAGTGGGTCCCTGGTAATGATCTTGTGAGTGCGATCGATTTAGCACAGGACCAGACTTCACTGGATGTGTGATTTTTCGGCGTTCCATGTGTCGATAGAGTCACAGATCCCTATCCCTGTTGATTTTCTGAAGTGCTTCAATTTTCAAATTGTATCTGATTAGGTTTCTTGCTTACCTCATGAGAATTGTTTGCCGTTTACCATACGCGTTTCGGAGTTAACTATGACTCCTTCCTCAGTGGTCATCTTTCTCATGGATGTGGCCAGTTTAAATGACCTCCCAAGTATGGTTCAATTTGGACATTTTGTGTTGTACCAAATGTGTGGGATAGATTCCTGTTTGATCCTCAAAGGGATCTTAGTATGCTAAATGGGAACATCTTCTTTTGTCATTTTATATATAAAAACTTGTTAGCATGTATTGGATTATGTACAGTACAGAACAAGAGGATACATAGTATTACATTTGTGTGAATCATGTACATTAACATTGTTATTTCACCAAAAGATATATATGCTTAACACTTCTTATTTATATTTATTATTGCTGCTTTTTAGATGTGTTTTTTGCGGCATTGAGACATTTTTATTATCTATAGAATACATCTATAATTTCATGTGCAAAGATGATATATTTTATATTTCACTCCAATGCTAGTCATGGAAAGTATAGTTATATTATGTAGTTCTAAAGTTCTTCTTTATGATAGTAGTATACAGTATGTGCGCTGTCTTTTTGTTTTTTAGCTAAGTTTTATATCTTAATTTCCAAATCTTTTTATGATGACTATATACCCCATAGTATGCTGACAATACGTTTTTTCATATAATGATGATGTATATCTGTTTTTAATAAGACACCTTAAATGCGTTTTTCTTGCAATAGTGTTGCATTTTTCAATATTGTTGCATTTTTCTTGTTAGTTACTAGATCTTTATATTCTGAATATATCAATGCGAGCTCAGTATTGCATGGGTCTGCTTTCCTTGTTTTTATTCTATTTTTTCCCCCTGTATTTCAAGCTTGTTTTCACAATGACAGATGCAGCAAACATCGCAAAAATAGTATTTTGCACTAAATGGGTGTTTTTTTTAATAACAGAATATGACAGCAGTATATAACGCTTGTATTTCACACTAACAGATGCAACAAGGGCTGTAAAATTTTGTATTTTTCCCAAAAAGGGTTTTTTTTAAAACCCAGAAAATGAATGCTGTTCTTCAAGCTTAAATTGCACACTGACTAATTCGGCATAGGCCCCAGTTGGAGGGTATTGGCAAAAATTGGTGTTTTTTTAAAACAAGAAAATTATTGAAGTATTTCAAGCTTAATTTGCACACTGACAAAACCTGCATAAGCCCCAGATGGAGGGTATTGCCAAAAATGGGTTCTTTTGTAAAACCAGAAAATTATTACTGTATTTCAAGCTTGTATTTAACAATGACAGATGCAGCAAACGCCGCAAAATTAGGATTTTGCCCTAAATGGGTGTTTTTTTAATAACAGAATATGACAGCAGTATATAACGCTTGAATTTCATACTGACAGATGCAGCAAGGGCTGTAAAATTTTGTATTTTGCCTAAAAAGGGTGTTTTTTCAAACCCAGAAAATGATTGCTGTATTTCAAGCTTGTATTTAACAATGACAGATGCAGCAAACGCCGCAAAATTAAGATTTTGCCCTAAATGGGTGTTTTTTTATTAACAGAGTATGACAGCAATATATAATGCTTGAATTTCACACTGACAGATGGAGCAAGGGCTGTAAAATTTAGTATTTTTCCTAAAAAGGGTGTTTTTTAAAACCCAGAAAATGATTGCTGTATTTCAAGTTTAAATTACATGCGGTATAGGCCCCAGATGAAAGTTATTGCCAAAAATGGGTGTTTTTTAAAACCAAGAAAATTATTGAAGTATTTCAAGCTTGTATTTAACAATGACAGATGCAGCAAACGCTGCAAAATTAGGATTTTGCCCTAAATGGGTGTTTTTTTTTAAATAACAGAATATGACAGCAGTATCTAATGCTTGCATTTCACACTGACAGATGCATGCAGGGCTGTAAAATAGTGTATTTTGCCCAAAAAGGGTGTTTTTTTAAAACCCAGAAAATTATTGCTGTATTTCAAGCTTAAATTGCACACAGACAAATGCTGCAAAGGCCACAGATGTAGGGTCTTGCCAAATATTGTTGATTATTTTAAACCCAGAATATATAATTGCATTATTTCAAGCTTCTATTTGACTGTTACAAATGCACATATGCTGTTCTGTGCACATAACTTGCATAAAGTTGCCACCGCCGCCCACCTAACTAACAGACAGAGAAAAGTTATTTTTCTCGGTCACTGGGCTCAGGGCAGGGTAAAATGATTGTGCTCTGCACCCACAAAACAAAATATAGGTAGATCGCTGAGTTAACAAGCACTTCAGATTAAAGATTCTGTCCTATTCTCTCCCTCTTAGCAGCAGCATCCTATCCCTACACTAATCAGAGCAGAGTGACGTGCAGTGCTACGTGACTCAAGCTTATATAGAGGCTGGTTTACATGCTGCACTGGCTAATCACAGCCATGCCATTAGTAGGCATGGCTGTGATGGCTTCTAAGGGCACACTAGTTAAACGCTTGTTGATTGGCTGCTCTGTAGTCTTTCAAAAGCGCAATTAATTCGCCGAACACCGAACCCGAACTTTTACTGAAAAGTTCGGGTCTGGGGTCCAAAAATCCTAAAGTTTGGTACGAAAACTCAACCCTAGAATCAGGCAAATGAAATTTAGTTGTTCGTGCCTGTTGGTTTCACTGTCCCAAGTCGAAATATCCAGCCTGCCTCCTTTTTCAGGATAAGTCTGTCAAAGTCACCTCCTCGGGGTGAACGTTTGATCACTTAAATCCCCTGAAATTTCAGGGAATTTGGATTGCATTATGAAATTGCTTGACATGTTTGGCGACAGGAGTGTCATTGTCATTCCTGACATCACCTAAATGCTCGCCAATGCGCCTCCTGAATTCACGAGTGGTGTTGCCCACATATTGAATTCCACATATGCACGTGATTAAATAAATCAGTCCAGTGGTCTTGCAGTTGATGAAACATTGAATATTTAATGTTTTACCTATGTGTGTACGTATAAGCTGTTTCCCAGGTAGAATAAATCTACATGCTACACACGTACCACACCTAAATGTCCCCATGGTGAAATTGCTAAGCCAAGACAATGTTCTAGGTGTTTGGAAAAAACTGTGAACAAGGCGATCATTCAAATTATGCCCCTGACGATATGAGATAGCAGGAGCAACACCCACCTGTGAGCCTATATCGGGATCTGATCTGAGGATGCCCCAGTATGTATTGAGGACATGTCGTACTTCAGCATCTGCGGTATCAAAAGTCGCAATGATGCGAGCTGGATTTGTACCCTTGAATTTCTGTCTGGGATTCAGTAGGGTGTTTCTGCATACAGAATGCTGATGGGCCTCATGGAGAACCTTTACTGGATATCCATGTGTGGCAAAACTAACCTCGCCACTGGGTTTTGGAGGGGCCTTTTTGCCAGCCTCTTGCCTCAGGATTATGGCCCATATACTAACTTTGAAGGAGAAGACAGACCGGCCGCATATTCTAAATCTGTGGAACTGTTATGGGCAGGAAAGCCATGCTTGCGGTCAGCCAAATGTGACTTCCATGGAATTCGGGAACCCCTGCTCGGATCTGGGTGATTTTTAGATATGTTGTTCACCCAGATCGGAGCTATCCATGGATGTATACAATATGGGGATATGTGGGGTTTTGAGGTGGTTGCTGTGTTTTGGGGGAAAATTTGTGTTTTCTGCCTGTGAGTGATTAAGTTAGCCCATTATGTTTGGTAATTGTATCACAGGCAGAACCCATTGTGCTTTGGTAATTGTATTTTGTTGATTGCGTCAAAGACAATGGCTATTCTTTTATTGAGTGCGTCACAGGCAATGCCATTGTGTTTGTTGAATGTATAGTTTTTGTGTTTAAACTGTAAAACTGTAAAGGATTGGCTGCTATGTCATGTCCTCTGTTCCCAACCAGGTGGTACCCTTGTTGGAAAATGTGTACATAAGTCAATTCTTGTGTGTTCAATAAAGAGTTCCTGTTTTACCCCTCATCATGTTGAGGCTGGTGTTTGGGTAACTGATCGACACTGGGTATTGCTATACGCTGAAGATTTGCTATACTCCCCTGACTATATAACTACTAGCTCTTGTAAGAGCTGTTCATGTTCCTTGTTCCTGTTGTGGTTTTGGTGTAGAGTGGAGTGCTTGGAGTCCTCGGGAAGCGCTAGGAGCATTCATCAACTGAGGTACCCGGTCGGGGTGCCAGGAGATCCGTTACACTATGTCTTATGAATCTATCGCGGAGATCCTTTACAGCCACATGATATTTGTCAAACAAGCTACAGTTACGTAGTATTAATTATTGATAATGAGATCAACTTGATAACTAACTGATCAGTAACAGTCCAACTGCGAGAACTCTCACTAATCCAAAGAACAAGCATCCTGCATGACCATCCTGATATAGGTGGCTGTACTCCTGATATAGTGTCTATCTCTGTTAGTCCCATAGTGAATGAATGAAGTGGAAGTATGCTTGACCCTTCCCCTACATAATGATGGGGGAACAGGACCCCCATTCTTGAGACTGGAGGAGAACTAATTGGTCAGACCCCTGATGGGTTAATTATAACCTATTCAGTGGTTAGTAACTTGAATGGGAATGTGTCATCAGAAAATGACCAGCTTTTTAAATCACTTTTTTTATGTTTAACTGAAATATTTTCTTTAAGTTATTTTTATTTTCTATGTCACTTCTTATATTTAAACTAAAACAAAAATACCTACAGTTTTAGCGCTGGCCACTAAGAAAGATAATAGGGGCCATATGTGTATATATTTGTATATATTACTTTAACACAGTTAACTCTTTCTAATCCTGTCTGTAAAGATATAATCTCTGTGTATAGATAAGACAGGATCCACTATTCACAATATGTGATTGTCAAAGCAAATCTATTTAGCAAAATTAAGCTAACTAAGAGAGGCCATAGGCCTAACTAACTGGGGCTAAGTCCTCAAAAATAAAAATATAGCCACAAAATGGGATATTTTTAAAACCATCCTAAAATCTAATTGTTAGAGGTACATACCTTATGAAAAAAAAAGGTTGAGTAACAATAAAAAACTATGTGGAGAAATAGAATTGTAAAGAAAGCAATAAATGACAAAAAGAAAGCATTTAAATCACTGAAACAGGAGAGTAGCGAGGAGGCATTGAAAAACTATAAGACAAAAAAAAGACCAAGTACAGTGCGTCTTAAAAAGATTAAAATAGACAAATCGCCAGGACCAGATGGCATACACCCCTGTGTCCTAAGAGAATTAAGTATTGTCATAGCCAGACCCTTATTTCTGATATTTAATGACTCTATAATAACAGGGAGTGTTCCGCAGGATTGGCACATAGCAAATGTGGTGCCAATATTCAAAAAAGGGTCCAAAAACAGAGCCCGGAAACTATAGGCCGGTAAGTTTAACATCTGTCATGGGTAAACCGTTTGAAGGTTTTCCAAGAGATGCTATCTTGAAGTATCTCAATGAAAATAAGCAAATAACTCCATATAAGCATGGCTTCATGAGGGATCGGTCATGTCAAAATAATTTAATCAGCTTCTATGAGGAGGTAAGTTCAAGACTTGACCACAACAAATTAATGGATGTTGTATTTCTGGACTTCTCCAAAGCATTTGACACTGTACCACATAAAAGCTTAGTGTATAGGCGTAGTATATAGAATGAAAATGCTTGGACTGGGTGGAAATGTCTGTATGTGGGTAAGTAACTGTCTCAGTGATATAAAAGAGAGGGTGATTATTAATGGTACACACTCAAATTGGGTCATTGTCACCAGTGGGGTAGCAAAGGGGTCAGTATTAGGCTTCCTATTATCTTCAATATTTTTATTAATGATCTTGTAGAAAGCTTGCACAGAAAATTATAAGGTTATGCACATGAGAAGGAATGATGCAAGTCACCAGTACATACTAAATGGTAAAACACTGGGTAACAATGACATGGAAAAGGACCTAGGAATTTTGGTGAACCACAAACTAAGCTATAGAAAACAGTGTCAAGCAACTGCTGCTAAGGCCAATAAGATAATGGGCTGCATCAAAAGGGGCATAGATGCCCGTGATGAGAACATAGTCCTGTCACTTTACAAATCACTACTCAGACCACACACGGAGTACTGTATACAGTTCTGGGCTCTTGTGAACAAGGCAGACAAAGGAGAGCTGGATAGGGTCTAGAGGAGGGCAACTAAAGTTGGACTACAGTACCCCTAAAGATGATCAAAATTAGGGTTATTCACTTTAGAAAAAAGACGACTGAGGGGAGATCTAATATATATATATATATATATATATATATATATATTTATATATATTTTAGGGGTCGGTAAAGAGATCTCTCCCATCATCTATTGAGGCCCAGGACTGTGACGAGGCGACATCCTCTGCATCTGGAGGATAGAAGATTTGTACACAAACATAGAAGAAGCTTCTATACAATAAGAACAGTGAGACTATGGAACTCTGCATGAGGAAGTAGTGATGGGGAGTTCACTTAAAGAGTTCAAGAGGGGCCTGAATGTATTTCTGGAGTGAATTAATGTTACAGGCTAGAGCTACTAGAGAGGAGTTGTTGATCCAGGGAGTTTTTTCTGATTGCCTGATTGAATTTCCCCTAAAGTGAGGAAAATTGGCTTCTACCTCACATTTTTTATTTCTTTTTGCCTTTCTCTGGATGAACTTGCAGCATAACAGGCTGAAGTGAATGGACAGATGCCTTTTCAAAGCCTTATAAACTATGTTACTACTCCTCCCTTGTACAATGACCTCTGCACTGGGCACAGAGCATGCTTAAAAACTCTCCTATATAAGTTAATGAGATCCAGTCCTGACCATTGTGTCTATGGCCCATGGGGCTGCCATAAAGCAATGTTTTAATACTTTGGAAATGCTGTTAAGAACATATATATAATGTTTAGGAAATAAAATAAAAAAAATCTACAATCAGAAAAGAAAACAGATTACAAGAAAAATGTTACTATCTGGTTTTAACTGGCAGATAACATTTTTTGTGGCACATTTCCTTTAATTTAATGGGACACTCCTGGAAAAAGTAATACAGTGATTTATACTTTATGGTAGGTATGAAAGGTGGTGAATAACAACTGTTCAATTGTTTGTAGATAAAATGACACCGCACTCAGCCTAACACTGATAACCCTTACTGTTAACTTACTAGGACCATATAGTACCGTTCCACATCAGCCTTTACATCAAGATTACCTTGTTTCTGATGTATGGAATCGAAGTACTGCTTTGTCCAAGGTATCGATCTATGTGGATTCTTCTGCACAGAGGGTTATACAGGTAAAAGGCTGTTTGGAATTTGCCCCGGCCAGTAGCGAAACTCTGCTAATACTCACGCTCATACTCGCAAAGGGAGACGGTGATGTCACCACTTTGAGCTACGGGCTGCTGTAAGCACCAAAAAACAGCCTTTCGAGCAGTGCTTCAGGGATTCATTCGGGTGCTATAGATGGCCTACTTTTATTGTCCCCGCTTTCGATGTTAATTACCTCCAGCATCACAAATCCGATCCGATTCAAAACCGAATAACTCGATTTCTGTATTTAAACCTTTTGGAACCAATGTATCCATATTAAAAATACATTTCTTTTTTAGACATACTTTTAATAAAGTCTCCTCCCCGTGTGTCCATTTTAACTATTTCTAGACCAAAAAATAAAGACCCCTTAAACTTCCCATTATGCTTTTCTCTTAAGTGCCTTGAAAGAGGATGCCCTTCAGATTATTTGCTAATATTATACAAATGTTCGCTCACTCATTTTTTTTTAGCTGTCTCTTTGTACATGGACACTTTATTGCATAAATAACTCTTTTTGTACTGCATGTTATATAGTCTCTGATGCTATATTGATATGTACCGTCCCCATTTGTTATCTTGCAATTAGTGCTGGTGCTTAATTCATTTTAATTGTTCAATTGTTGGTGATACCCATGGGCCAACTGAGAACTTAACTAAAAGTGGCCCCATTTTTTAGGCAGGTCCAAATTAACAGAAAGTGGGGCAACACAAGTTGACAGGGTCAACAATACCATAGTCCAAAATACCATCCCAGCAGAACCAAATAACACAGTGTAGCAAAGTATACTGCCCCAAAAGCTGGCCCTCTGTGGTGGCCATCAATAGCTACCATCTTCTGTCCTCTTTCAGTTGTGTATGGAGCAGGGGGCTTAGGCCTTTTTCACACAGGTGAGATTTCTGCGCGGGTGCAATGCGTGAGGTGAGCACATTGCACCCGCACTGAATCCGGGCCCATTCATTTCTATGGGGCTGTGCACATGAGCAGTGATTTTCACGCATCACTTGGGAAGTAAATGGGGCTGCGTGATAATCCCAAGCAAGTGCGGATGCGGTGCGATTTTCATGCATGGTTGCTAGGAGATGATCGGGATAGGGACCCGATCATTAATATTTTCCCTTATAACATGGTTATAAGGGAAAACAATATAATTCTTAATACAGAATGCTTAGTAAAATAGGAATGGAGGGGTTAAAAAAAAAATTGAACTCACCTCATCCACTTGTTTGCGCGGCCTGGCTTCTGAGTTAAATTTTTATTTTTATTTTTAACCCCTCCGTCCCTATTTTTCTAAGCATTCTGTATTAAGATTGCTATTATTTTACCTTATAACCATGTTATAAGGGAACATAATAAAATCTACAGAAGTCCAGGTTTGGGTCTGGGTACCACATGCTGATTTTTGTCACTGTGTGCAAAACGCATTAAAATGCTTTCTACTCGCGCAGAAAATTTTCCCGCGACGCACCTGTATCCTATCCGGCCCAAATCCGTGATGCCTGTGTGAAAGAGGCCTTAGGAGGTGAGGTGCGGGCCAAAGCAGTTGATTTCAGGAGGGCTTGTACGGCCACTGGCCAGATCCATGAGTAACTGATTCACACAGCATTAATTACTGTTAAGAGCTCATTATGTATCTGGTCAGCGGCAGAGAAGAGGACTTGGTGCAACGGCCCACTGGGAAATTTCCCTGTAGGGTCTATGGCTAATCCACCCCTTATTTTCCTGAGTTGTTCCTTTAATAAAATGTTATGTGCCTGATAACATCTTTTAGTTGCATATGTCTTTAACTATATCCAATTATTTGCAGATTGAGACATATTAGACATGTGATGTCATCACAACTGAAATTCTATGCTTCAGCAGCTAAGTATGCTCTGAATCATGTCTTGATTGTGCTTCCGCTTTAATGTAACATTATGACTATTACTGTGTGTCTGTGCCAGAGTACACTTCTTTTATTTGAAACTCTTGATGTCCATCAGATTCCGTTTGTGTGCTGGAATAATAGAGGTTCATGTAAACCTCCCACCATTGTAAAGTGTTTCAATACTCAGTCCCCAACAGCTATTAATGTATTTGACAAACAAAGCAAATGGGGTGAATGCAAAATAAATATAAATTAGATGCTTGTCCTGAGAAATCAGTATCAACATGATCTATATTAATAATAGTAACTGCTGACAGAATTGCAAATCCAGATATGCTAAGAGTTGTTGTGAAGAGAGATGCTGACTTTGTGGTCATTGATTTTTACTCACTGAACATAACCAACTTGCATAACAATTGTGCTTGCCATTACTTATTTAAAAGCATGACGATGCATCCAACATCAGATTTTAATTGCAATGATGTAAAAATTTGAATAAAAATAAGCAAAACAATATATTTTTTCATTAGAAAAGACTTGGGATCACAAGCAAGATTAGTTTACAATGGTATTAGAGTTCAGTGGATTAATTTGGCACAAATAGAATTCATAACAAATTCCCCAAAAGTTTCAGATCTCAGCAAATCTGAAACATTTATGATTTACAGTCAGGTCCATAAATATTGGGACATCGACACAAGTCTAACATTTGTGGCTCTATACACCACCACAATGGATTTGAAATGAAATAAACAAGATGTGCTTTAACTGCAGACTGCCAGCTTTAATTTGAGGGTATTTACATCCAAATCAGGTGAAAGGTGTAGGAATTACAACAGTTTGCATATGTGCCTCCCACTTGTTAAGGGACCAGAAGTAATGGGACAATTGACTTCTCAGCTGTTCCATGTCCAGGTGTGTGCTATTCCCTCATTATCCCAATTACAATGAGCAGATAAAAGGTCCAGAGTTCATTTCAAATGTGCTACTTGCATTTGGAATCTGTTGCTGTCAACTCTCAAGATGAGATTCAAAGAGCTGTCACTATCAGTGAAGCAAGCCATCATTAGGCTGAAAAAACAAAACACAGAGCGATAGCAAAAACATTAGGCGTGGCCAAAACAACTATTTGGAACATTCTTAAAAAGAAGGAACGCACCGTGAGCTCAGCAACACCAAAAGACCCGGAAGACCACAGAAAACAACTGTGGTGGATGACCAAAGAATTATTTCCCTGGTGAAGGAAACACCCTTCACAACAGTTGGCCAGATAAAGAACACTCTCCAGGAGGTAGGTGTATGTGTGTCAAAGTCAACAATCAAGAGAAGACTTCACCAGAGTGAATACAGCGGGTTCACCACAATATGTAAAACATTGGTGAGCCTCAAAAACAGGAAGGCCAGATTAGAGTTTGCCAAATGACATCTAAAAAAGCCTTCACAGTTCTGGAACAACATCCTATAGACAGATGAGACCAATATCGACTTGTACCAGAGTGATGGAAAGAGAAGAGTATGGAGAAGGAAAGGAACTTGTAACACTCCAAAGGGTGTGGACCCGCTGTGCCACTTACCGGTTTGGCTTTGGGCAAAACTTGGGATGGAATCTAAGTATTCCCCTGGTCTTCACCCTTTATCCCGCTCCAGGATGCGGAAGCTGGTCTTAGCTGCAGGGGAGACACCAGGTCGCTACTGCAAGAATGGTCCCGGCTAAGTGGCAACTGGCACGCACTGCAAGCATTGGGGATACAGGCAGGTAGAGCGAGCTGTCGCTGGATGGAAGAAGTCAGATGAAGGAGAGCTGAGTTAAGGTAATTAAGCAGAGCTGGAGCTGTTAGATCAGCAGAGCTGAATAGCTCAGGTGCAGCAGGTGTAACAAGCTGAACAGCAGACAGAGGCGTGGTCGACAATCCGAATCATGCACGTTAGAGCAGCGAGGTACAGGAGGATCAGGCAGAGACGAGGTCAGGATACAGGCTAAGGTTGGAAGCAGGATAACAACACAGGAACAACGAGCTGGAACCTTCGCTGTAGAAAACTACAATATTGCTCAGACATCACAGGAAGGGAAAAGCACCCTTATAAAGGTGGTGCCTGGCCGGAATTGGAAAGAAGGCGGAATCAGAGGCGTGCACGAACCCTTAAAGAAACAGGACACGTGTGGCTCCTACAAGGCGACAGTACAGGAAAGCGGGTCCGGAGCCAGCAGCGGAGAGGAGGAGCCTTGTGTGCAGTTCGATTGAGGTACATCGTTACAGAACGTGCCATTGTTACAGAACTGCTCATGATCCTAAGCATACCACCTCATTAATTAAGCATGGTAGTGGTAGTGTCATGACGTGGGCATGTATGGCTGCCAATGGAACTGGTTCTCTTGTATTTTTTGATGATGTGACTGCTTAAAAAAGCAGCAGGATGAATTATGAAGTGTTTCGGGCAATATTATCTGCTCATATTCCGCCAAATGCTTCAGAACTCATTGGACGGCGCTTCACAGTGCAGATGGACAATGACCCAAAGCATACTGCAAAAGCAACCAAATAGTTTTATAAGGGAAAGAAGTGGAATGTTATGGAATAGCCAATTCAATCACCTGACCTGAATCCGATTGAGTGTGCATTTCACTTGCTGAAGGCAAAACTGAAGGGGAAATGCCCCAAGAACAAGCAGGAACTGAAAACAGTTGCAGTAGAGGCCTGGCAGAGCATCACCAGGGATGAGACCCAGCGTCTGGTGATGTCTATGCGTTCCAGACTTCAGGCTGCAATTGACTGCAAAGGATTTGCAACCAAGTATTAAAAAGTGAAAGTTTGATTTATGAGTATTATTCTGTTCCTTTACTTTTGGTTCCTTAACAAATGGGAGGCACATATGCAAACTGTTGTAATTCCTACACCTTTCACCTGATTTGGATGTAAATTCCCTCAAATTAAAGCTGACAGTCTGCAGTTAAAGCATATCTTGTTTGTTTTTTATTTCAAATTCATTGTGGTGGTGTATAGAGCCAAAAATGTTAGAAATGTGTTGATGTCCCAATATTTATGG
Source organism: Bufo gargarizans (assembly GCF_014858855.1). Taxonomy (NCBI): domain Eukaryota; kingdom Metazoa; phylum Chordata; class Amphibia; order Anura; family Bufonidae; genus Bufo; species Bufo gargarizans. Next base: position 136,706,427 of record NC_058082.1, on the reverse strand, counting down.
ACCTGACTGTATTTCATGTGATTTGTGGAAAACAGCCTCTAACATTTTACAGATGATAATACAGAGAAAAAATATCATGTGACTTCAGGTGGTGTCCCTTAAAAATTGCACAGGAGAAACAGATTGCATATTTATTTAAAAAATCCATAAAAATACCATATTTATAGAGTGCTTACACATATGCATTGATGCCAAGGTCGTATCATGTCTGAGATGGCAGGTAACAGAGGGGAGGGAAGAGGAGTACCCTTCCACTAAGGAGAGGGAGGAGTGGTGACCCCAAGCTTGCCTGGCACTGGCACCTCCCTGTTCTGACATCCCTGTTGCTAACCCGTACGCCGATCACAAGCCTCGTCCCTGGCTTACCCTGAAATAAGCCCTATTTAGTGAATAGGGCGGTGGGAGCACTAGTCCTCACCAATGACACCTAGGGTAACAACAGGGAAAGAATAAACAACACAAACACCACGAACAATCCTCAAAGGGAAACAACAACAAGAGAGAACCGGAGATCCAACAGCTCCAGTTTCAACAGCTCCACAGCAACTCAAACTCCATCAGAGGTCAGAATAGAATATCTGCAAAGACGTTCTATATCTGGCAACAATATATAGCAGCTGGGAGTCGCTGACAGAGAACAGCTGAAAAGCTACAGATTCCTAAATGGGACAAAAAGGATCACAAACCTAAGCAGGAAAACCTGGACCGGAATCTATTCTCACCATTAGGTCATGAAGCGATTTCTTGAAAAACTGAGCGTGTAGCCATCCGCTGCGACCTTCTGACCCCAGGCACAACAGGTTCAGCGATAGGTCGTGGCAGCCTTATGACAGGTCATTAATAAATACATACAGAAAAACACTAAGAGAATAGTCGTTTGGAAAAGAGAGTCAAATGCCAGTCAGACAATGAGGTACAAAAATATCAGATGCAAACAAGAAAACCAACAAGCCAGAAAGTCAAAATAAGGAGCTAAAAACATAGTCACAATGCCAATCTAGAAAATCCAAGCCAAAGGAGTCTTCAATTACAACAAGGAACCAGCAGGAGGAACCAGAGGACTACAAATTCAGGCACCAGCCTTTTGTACTCAGTGCAGAAAATGTCACTCCAGCAACCCTGCACACTGGGTGGGGCTGCCAGCTGAGAGTCCTGGCCATCAGAAGCCCCTCATGCCACCTCATTTGCCTGGGGCTCCGGGGGTCTGCCCAGCAGACTTGTTTTCCCCAGCAACTGCAAGCTGCTGCCACATAGAGGAACCATAACTACAGATAGTGTATTAGTGTCACATGGAGAGAAAAACAGAATAAAAAGTTAGATTTAGAATAAATTGATAGAGAGATTTATTATAGAGAAAGGAGTCAGACTCAGTCAGTCAGCCAGTGTCAGTGTGTTAGTTAGACAGGCACAGGCAGCCATTGCTGTGAGTGGGGGCTGCTATAGATATATTCAGTGTCTTATATTAATTTGTGAATTACCAGTCTTCATTACATCATTCAGACTTTTTCTTAATTAATATTAATCACCAGTCATTGTTCTGCATGTATCTATTAGTGACCTCCAAAATTTGCATATTCTGCATCAAGCATTTATACAGTTCTGCTATATAGTACTTCAGTTGGTATCCAAGTCAAAATTTTGGCATCTGCCACCGCACTAATTTTGGAATGTTTTTAAATTTTAAAAAGCATTAAAAAAAACTCAGACATTGCACTGTGATTTTAAACAAGCTTTATTTAACCATCAGTGTACCATCTGTTTACCCATAGCCATATATGTCACTGTCACTTTGACATTACCAATGTTATCTTGGCGTTAAAGAGCTTGAAAGAGGTTGAATACAGTCCTAGGAGACCTCAGAGTGTCATAAACGTCCTTTCAGGACAACTGGATCACTTTCAATTTGGACCAAATTTATTTTGACTAATTGAATCTGACAATTTGATCGAATGGGACCTGAAATGAATTTCAGGAACTTCACTAGTAATACATCCCCAGTGGTAACAACTATTTGGCACACTTAATATGAGCTACAGTAAGAACTTAATTATTCCTTAAGATGGCTATACTGTACATATTAGGTTAATGTCAGCAAAACCAAAGATTTCCCAACAGTAGCCAACGATCTAATGTACATGGAGGTGTCTTGATTCTCCCAACTTTTCTTCTCAAGAGAAATAAGCCACCATTAAAACTGTTTGGCAGAAGCTGATTCTAATAAATGGCACAGCACCATCCATTAGATAGCTGCTCAGCCCCATTCACTTCTGTGGGGCTGAGCTGCAACGCCATGAGACCAAAGAACATAATATTAAATAACGTAGACTAAACTGATGGCCATAGTGCTACAGCGAGCACTGGTCCCTTTTCACACAGCTGATCAGTGGGGGTCCCTTTTATCAAGGATAGATCATCAGTAGTGTTGAACAAAGCTAAGCATTCCAAGCAGAATTCGGTCCGAAGTTTAGGAAAAATTTTATTTGAAACAAATTCTAATTTCCTTGTGCTTCTTGGTAGCAAATCAGGTTTTCCTAAAATGGCAGTTGCACATATTACAAAGCAAAGCTAAGTTTAGAGGAGACAAGTCCGGGAATGCAAGATCACCCATAATGCCGTGCAGTCATCCAATCCACAGATAGCTATCCCCTGTGATGTCACAGCCCTATAAAACCATCATCCCGTGCAGTCTCCACCATTGTCCTGCAAGTTGAGCATAGGGTTAAGATGTGGCAAGCGCTCATGCACAAGGGACATTGTTGCTGAAAATGACTAATAAAAGAATATTGGAGAGGGAGCAATCAGGGAGGGTGCAGGGAGAGTGCAGGGGGACTGCAGGTAGAGTGCAGGGGGACTCATTCTGCATCAGTTTTATTTATTAATGTATTCCTACATCAGCCTTAAACTAAGATATGCAATTCAATACCAATAAGATGGAAGCCGTTATTATTCCACTGCCAGAGTGCCAACCAATACCATCCCTTAGGTCTTAATGATGACCATCCTCATCTTTTGCTGGTTTTACTTCTTCCAAATCATTCTTCAAAGTCTCCATGTCCTAGAAAAGTCAGCAAGATTAGATTATGTGGAAAAGGAGAAAAGCAGATGGCAGAAGAATGGTTCCCACCTGTAGGGCAGGAGAGCACTTGGGTTGGAGAAATGGGTACAGCCTTTGTTTAAAGGTGCATTAAAGGTGTAGCGCGGCCTTTACCTATGAAGAAGGACTATACAGTGTGGTCTTCATTATTGAATAAAAGGCCTCTGCGGGCTAATTGGTGGCCCGGCTCTTCACTGCAGCATTGTCTGCAACCGGCTTGTAGCATGGCTGCTCCTTGTGGCTTTACCCCAAGGCAGAGTGGCCTGACTATACCTGATTAATAGTGATTTATGAAGAATTCATTCGGAACAAATTGAATCTGTTATTGAACCTCGGCTCATCTTTAGTCATCAGTAGTAAAGTCTCAGAAAACCCATTTAACGCTAGTATTACTACAGCTAGCAATGAAGATAATGAAAATGACAATAAAAATAATCATAATCACAACAAAGTAAGGTAAAAGTAGCTTTCGTTATTAAAGTGGTTGTCTGAGAGGGCAGGATTGGTTAAAACATAAGTAAAATAAATGGGTAGTAGACATCTGTTAAAACCCCCTGCCACTCCAGTGGTCCCTGAAGAGCTTTGCTTATTTTTCTGGAGCCGTATTGGAACATGACCACTGTAGCCAACCACTGGCATCAGCAGTCACATGCTAGTGATTGGCTGCAGTATTCACATGCTGGGACGACATGTTATTGCTCCAGAAAAATAAAGAAACATTGCCAGTGAAAGCCAAAGTAGTGCTGGATCGGAAGGGTATTTAACAAGTGGCAAATGTATAATTTTATTTGATATCATTTTCTGTAACTAATTCATTTTCTTGTAATCTCAGATACCCCTTTTTAATATTGTTGTTATTAGTAGAAGCAGTAACACAGTAGTATGACCACTGACTTCATATCCCTTATTTTATTAAAAAATTTAGTTTATGGAAGGAAAATTCTAGCAAATTACTTTCCCAGTGGTTGTGTAAAGTGCATCATTTTGGAAAACCTGATTACCCGGTGGCCTTTAAAGAGTGATTACCTTATTGTAGACCATTTGATGCTGCCTTGCCAATTAATGCTATGTCATGTCTTTGTGGCTCATACATCACATTTCTGGGCAAGGTAGCCTTTATCCATTCACAGCAGAATTAATGAATGTACCTTGTAGAAGGCTGCCGAGCTATGCTGTTCTTCCTGATAAATGCTGCTAACCTTTAATGTGTATTACATTTGGAACACACCTAACTTGCAATGTAAAATTAGAATGGTGTGTACAAAACCTTGGCTGTTCATTTATGTAGCACAAATACAGAAAGGAGGGAGTTTTACATAATACTAATGTAATTCAAATACTTTTACAAAAATTGAATAAAGCAAATAGCTGACATAAGGTCTACAAATCTAAAGCCCGACTAAGAAATAATATAGATATATAGCTGTAATGAAATCCGATAGATAGATAGATAGATATCATATTCTCCTAGACTTGCATTATCAATAGCTGATTGTATGTCAATGTCTTTGCTCTATTAAGGACTGGCATGTGACTTATAAGTGAACAGATAAAATAAACAGAATAAAATACGGAATATAGGCTTACTGAGATGCAGCAGTTAAATTCCGGCTGTGGGGACAGCTGAAGAATGGCTTAGACCACCTACTGGGTCAGCAGTCACCATGTCTGGAGTTTGTTTGCATTTTAAGTGGCCCCTTCCAGGTGTTCATTACTATGCCCATATGGCTTATAAGTCACATGCCAGCTGCTATATATTCTCACTTTCTGCTTTCCTTGTTGCCAGACCTTCCTTTCAGATCTTCTATTCTGACATCAGGTAGACAACAGTTGCTGTGGAGCCATTGGAACTGGAGCTCTTGGATCTCTGGTTCTCTCTTGTTGTTGTCTCCTGTTTGCTGTCTCCCTTTGGGGATTGTTTGTGGTGTTTTTGTGTTGTTTGTCCTTTCCCCTAGGTGTCAAAGGTGAGGACTAATGCTCCCGCCACCCTATTCACTACCTAGAGCTTATTTCAGGGCAATCCTGGGACGAGGCCCGTCTAGGGATGTCAGGGCAGGGAGGAGCCAGTGCTAGGCTAGTTAGGGGTCACCACTCTCCCTAGTAAAAAAGTACTCCCCTTCCCTCCCCTTTGTGCCGCTCGTCTGTTACCTGCTATATCAGATGTAATATTATATCTGGCCCTTAACTTTTTTTTTTTTTTTTTTAAGATCCACTATGGATCATATTGCTGCTTTGGCAAAGCAGTTGCAAGGTCTGTCTCTTGAAGTGACAGAATTTAAGGCATCGTTCCATCAGCAGCAGCAGCTGCAGCAGACCTCAAGCTCAGTGGTTGCTATGGGTAACCAGGTCAATCCAGAACCTAAAGTTGGTCTCCCAGACAGATTTTCTGGAAAGAGAAAGACAAATTTGTGGTGTTCCGAGAAGCCTGTAAATGATATTTCAAACTCTGGTAATGAGGAATAGTGTGTGGGGATTGTTATCTCCCTTCTCCAAGTGGATCCTCGATCCTGGGCTTATTAGTTGCCAGCTGGTACCCAGGCCCTCCGGTATATAGATTTATTAGTAGTAGTTTTTTGAGGCCATGGGTGTCATATACGATGACCCTGACCAAGTCTCCCTAGCTGAGTCTAGATTACGGTGGCTTCAGCCACCCCCAGTTTTGCCAGGAGTTGCCAGAGAAAGTAAAAGACACGCTTGCGCTGTATGGGACTCCTATATCCCTTGAGGCCCCTATTGCACTTTCTATAAGAATTGATAGATGCCTTAGGGATAGGCTGGAGTTCTTGTCCTCCAGAAACTTTTCTCAGGCATGAGTCTATTTGTTCTGACTCAGACGAACCTATGCAACTAGGGGGAGCCACTCATCAGTTTGGTCCTCCAGGGGTTCGCCATAAGACAAGGGTTTGTATTTTATGTGGTCGGAGGGGTCATTTCATTGGCGCTTGTACATTCGTACCCAAAAATAAACAACTGCTGGAACTACTGACCCCAGGTTGTGCGGAGGATGACAACCTGGGTGTTGCATCTCCTCCATACGAACATTTCAGTTTGTTTTGCCAGCTATGGTAGTTTCGGGTAATAAAACAGATTATTTTTGTTTTCTTAGATAGTGGGGCGGGGGTCAATTTGGTGGATTGTGGTGTTTATTTCTTGCTATGTCCTAGAAGTTCTTCCTACTCCTATGGTATTGGGTATTCCCTGGTTGGTTCCTTATTGGAGTGGAATGAGCATTGTAGGGACAATTGCTTAACCCCTTAAGGACACGGCCCTATTTCACCTTAAGGACCAGGCCATTTTTTGCAAATCTGACCAGTGTCACTTTAAGTGCTGATAACTTTAAAACACTTTGACTTATCCAGGCCATTCTGAGATTCTTTTTTCGTCACATATTGTACTTCATGACACTGGTAAAATAAAGTAATTTTTTTTTATTTTTTTGCATAATAAAATACCTAATTTACCAAAAATTTGGAAAAATTAGCGAATTTCAAAGTTTCAGTTTCTCTACTTCTGTAATACATAGTAATACCCCCCAAAATTGTGATGACTTAACATTCCCCATATGTCTACTTCATGTTTGAATTATTTTGGGAGTAATATTTTATTTTTGGGGGATGTTACAAGGCTTAGAAGTTTAGAAGCAAATCTTGAAATTTTTCAGAAATTTACAACAACCCAATTTTTAGGGACCACTACAGATCTGAAGTCACTTTGCGAGGCTTACATAATAGAAACCGCCCAAAAATGACCCCATTCTATAAACTACACCCCTCAAGGTATTCAAAACTGATTTTACAAACTTTGTTAACCCTTTAGATGTTGCACAAGAGTTATTAGCAAATGGGGATGAAATTTGAGAATTTCATTTTTTTGCCTAATTTTCCATTTTAACCCATTTTTTCCACTAACAAAGCAAGGGTTAACAGCCAAACAAGACTGTATCTTTATTGCCCTGACTGCTGTTTACAGAAACACCCCATATGTGGCCGTAAACTACTATACGGCCACACAGCGGGGCGTAGAGTGAAAGGTGCGCCGTATGGTTTTTGGAAGCCAGATTTGCTGGACAGTTTTTTTGACACCATGTCCCATTTGAAGCCCCCCTGATGCACCCCTAGAGTAGAAACTCCATAAAAGTGACCCCATCTAAGAAACTACACCCCTCAAGGTATTCAAAACTGATTTTACAAACTTTGTTAACCCTTTAGGTGTTGCACAAGATTTAATGGAAAATAGAGATACAATTTCAAAATTTCACTGTTTTGGCAGATTTTCCATTTTAATATTTTTTTCCAGTTACAAAGCAAGGGTTAACAGCCAAACAAAACTCATTATTTATGGCCCTGATTCTGTAGTTTACAGAAACACCCCATATGTGGTTGTAAACCGCTGTACGGGCACACGGCAGGGCGCAGAAGGAAAGGAATGCCATACGGTTTTTGGAAGGCAGATTTTGCAGGACTGTTTTTTTGACACCATGTCCCATTTGAAGCCCCCCTGATGCACCCCTAGAGTAGAAACTCCAAAAAAGTGACCCCATTTTAGAAAGTACGGAATAGGGTGGCAGTATTGTTGGTACTAGTTTAGGGTACATATGATTTTTGGTTGCTCTATATAACACTTTTTGTGCGGCAAGGTAACAAGAAATAGCTTTTTTGGCACTCTTTTTTGTTATTTACAACATTCATCTGACAGGTTAGATCATGTGGTAATTTTATAGAGCAGGTTGTCACGGACGCGGCGATACCTAATATGTATCCAATTTTTTTTATTTATGTAAGTTTTATACAATAACTTCATTTTTAAAACCAAAATATTGTTTAGTGTCTCCATAGTCTAAGAGCCATAGTTTTTTCAGTTTTTGGGCGATTATCTTGAGTAGGGTCTAATGTTTTGCGGGATGAGATGACGGTTTGATTGGCACTATTTTGGGGTGCATATGACTTTTTGATCGCTTGCTATTACACTTTTTGTGACGTAAGATGGCAAAAATTTTTTTTTTTTTTACAGTGGTCATCTGAGGGGTTAGGTCATGTGATATTTTTATAGAGCCGGTCGATACGGACGTGTCGATACCTAATATGTATACTTTATTTTTAGTTATGTAAGTTTTACACAATGATTTTATTTTTGAAACAGTTTTGTTTTAGTGCTTCCATAGTCTAAGAGCCATAGTTTTTTCAGTTTTTGGGCGATTATCTTGAGTAGGGTCTCATTTTTTGCGGGATGAGATGACGGTTTGATTGGTACTATTTTGGCATACATGCAACTTTTTTTATCACTTTTATTACCTTTTTGGGGAAGTAAGGTGGGCAAAATTTCAATTTTCTCATAGTTTTTATTTTTTTATTTTTATGGCGTTCACCGTGCGGGGAAAGTAACATGACCGTTTTATATATCAGGTCGTTACGGACGCGGCGATACCTAATATGTGTAGTGTATTTTATTTTTTTAATTTTTATTCAGTGATAAATGTTTTTTTTTAATCTTAACTTTTTTCACTTCCTGTTGCCATGGGAACCTTCCCCGTCTGCCACAACTTCGCAGACGGGGAAGGGTAAGGACGGAGCTTCGGGGGGCTGCCTGGGGCTCTCTCCCTCTCCATTGGGGGGCTGAAAAGGCACAGCAGCCCCCCGATGGAGAGGGAGGGAGCTCCCTGACCGATGACAGTTAACTTTTTCCATACAGCGGTCCGTCAACGATGTCAGCCGTTTATACCAAAGTGTCAGCAGTGTGCTGGCACCCTGGTATACCCACTGTACACCAACGATTATTCAAGGGGAGGCGGGCGGGGGATCGCGATCCCGCCTGCCGCAACGCCCGCCTCCCGCAACGCCCCCACCGCCTGCGACACCCCCCCTGCACCACCCGCCGCCATCAAATCGTGCAGGGGTGCAGAGGGGGTGCAAAATCTCTAATTTAGGCACTCTAAAGTTTCTGATCCCCGCGGTCAGGGACCGCGGGGATCAGAAACTGCAAAAAGTGCAGCAAACCGCAGGTCTGAATTGACCTGCGGTTTGCTGCGATCGCCGACACGGGGGGTTCACATGACCCCTCCAGGCGTTATGACAGGATGCCGGTTGAATGATTTCATCCGGCATCCTGTTCAGATTAACCCCTGGGGCGCCGTAATCCCTATTTAAAGTTAGGACGTACCGGTACGTCCTGTGTCCTTAAGGACTCGGGAAACAGGGCGTACCGGTATGTCCTATGTCCTTAAGGGGTTAAGTAGCAGTTGCTCAGCCACCTCCATTACTACCTAAGCAGCATTTGTGTCCGCATTTTATCAACTATATCTTTTGTCATCTTGTCGGCAGATTTGTGGTGATATATCTGATGATATTTTGATCTATTCACCCGATCTGAAGACACACAAGGTACATGTCAGACAGGTGTTGCAGATTTTACGGACTAATAACTTATATGCTAAATTGGAGAAATGTGCATTCGCCGTTCAGGAGGTACAATTCCAGGGGTATTTGCTATCAGCTTTGGGGTTCTGTATGGATCCAGAGAAGGTCTGCGCAATCCTAGAATGGGATCTTCCTGAAAACCTAAAAGCGTTGCAGCATTTTTTAGGTTTTGCCAATTTCTGTAGAAAATTAATTCAGAACTTTTCTGTTATTGTCAAAACCATTACAGGCATGTCAAAGAAGGGGATTGATTTTTCTAAATGGTCTGATGCTGCTAAACTGGCTTTTTTCTCTCTGAAGAAGAATTTCACCTCGGCACTTATAATGGTCCAGCCTGATGTTTCTCAACCATTTATTGTGGAGGTTAAAGGGATTCTGTCACCTCCCCTCAGTCAGCAGGGAAGAGTGAGCATCGGACGTCACTGGGCTCGGCGCATGCCCAGTGACGAGGATGAAGCTCCTGCCCTCAGTCTCCTGCTGATCGCACAGGCGCAGCCCTCAGTGGGTACTGCGCCTGTGCGAAAGTTCGTTCGGCGTGAGGGAGGGGGAGGAGAGGGAGGAGAGGCTGTGGCAGGCTGGGGGCGGTTAGACAGTGCAAGGAAGGCGGGCTGGGCACTGTAAGAGGGGCGGTACTGGGCTCTCTAAGAAGAACAAAACGCCCCTCTGGGCACCTTCAGGATACATTTGCATATGAATAAAAGTCGTTTTTTGCAGTAACTGCTGGACGGATTGCAAGATAAAAGAGCACAGCCTAATCCAGGTAAGCTGTGCTTCATGGCTGCTTTAAAATCGTTTTTTTGGCTTGGGGGAGGTGACAGAATCCCTTTAATGCATCGGAGGTGGGGGGGGGGTACTGTCCCGGGGTCCATGGTACATATTCAAGTAAATGGCATCCTTGTGCTTTCTTTTATAAGAAATTGTAGTCAGCCGAGAAGAATTATGACATAGGCAACAGGGAAGTTTTAGCTATTAAATTAGCATTTGAGGAATGGCGTCACTGTCTTAAGGGGGTAGCTCATCCTGTCACGGTGATTATGGATCATAAAAACCTGTTATACCTTGAGTCTGCTAAACGTCTTTCCCATAGACAAGCTAGGTGGTCTTTGTTTTTTACCAGGTTTAATTTTGTTATTACCTATTGACCGGGGGCAAAAAAATACCAAAGCTGATGCGTTATCCCAAAGTTTTCCTGGAGGGGGTGATGTTGACGATCCGGTGCCGATTTTACAAAAGTGGGTGGTTCTCTCTGAGTTTACACTCAGACCTGGGGGGATGGTGTTGGAAGCTCAGGGGGAAACCCTGGTCTCCTGGCCCCTAGGAAAGTTATTTTTGCCCTTGTATTTGTGCCTTGAAATATTAAAAGAACATCATAACTCTGCACTCACTGGGCACCCAGGTAGTAGGGCAACCTCGGAGCTATAGTTTTTGGTGGCTGGGCTTGCAACAGAATGTAGTTGATTTTGTGTCTACCTGTACAACCTGTGCACGCACTAAAATCACTCATACTCGTCCAGCAGGGTTTCTATTGAGACTGGTCATTCCCAACAGACCATGGACACACCTGTTGATGGATTTTATTACTGACCTACATGTATCTGCGGGTAAAACTGTTATCCTGGTAGTAGTAGACAGGTTCAGTAAAATGGTGCATTTTATTGCTTTACCCGAGGTTCCAAATGCTAGAACCCTAGCTCAAGTTTTCATCCTCAATTTTGCACTTTCAGTAAAGGGGAACCTTCTGGGATCCCTGAGGAAGAACTGTTTATGTCATCACTCTCTTATGTATGGCAAAAGGTTCAAAGTAATTTGAAAAAAATTGGGAGACAGATATAAACGTATGGCTGATAAAAAAAAAAAACATTTGCCGGGTCTGGACCTAGGGGTGAATGATTATGTGTGGTTGTCGACTAGAAATATTAAGTTAAAGGTTCCATCTTTGAAATTGGGTCCAAGGTTTGTCGGTCCTTATAAAATTGTCGCCATCCTTAACCCTGTGGCATTTCGCCTGAAGCTACCTCAAACTTTGAAAATTCATAATGTATTTCATAAATCGTTTCTCAAAAAGTATGTTGCACCTCCGGAATCATCACTGTTACCGCCCCCTCCAATTATTGTCAATGGCAATTTGGAGTTTGAGGTGCCAAGAATTGTTGATTCTCTTTTTGTCAGTCGCTCCCTTTAATATCTGGTGCATTGGAGGGGTTACTGTCGGGAAGAAAGAATGTGGGTGCCAGCGTCGGAAGTATACGACAGCAGATTAATTTGTTCTTTCCAAATTTCTCGTCCATAAAGACCTGGTCCTGAGTGTCCAGTGGCCCCTCGTTGAAAGAGGGGTAATGTCACGAGGGTGTCATGACCTATCGCTGACCCTGTTGTGCCTGGGGTCAGAAGGTCGCAGTGGGTGGCTACTCATTCGGTTTCAAGTGATTGCTCCATGACCTAGTGGTGGGAATGAATTCCGGTCCAGGTTTTCCCTGCTTAGGTTTGCGATCCTTTTTGTCCCAAGTAGGAATCTGTACAGTAGCTTTTCCTTTCAGCTGTTCTGTCAGCCACTCCCAGCTGCTATATATTCTCCCTTTCTGCTCCCCTTGTTGCCAGATATAGACCTTCCTTCCAGATATTCTATTCTGACCTCAGGTGGACAACAGTCGCTGTGGAGCCATTGGAACTGGAGCTGTTGGATCTCTGGTTCTCTCCTGTTGTTGTCTTCTGTTTGTTTACTCCCTTTGGGGATTGCTTGTGGTATTTGTGTTTGTCCTTTCCCTGTTGTTACCCTAGGTGTCAGTGGTGAGGACTAGTGCTCCCACCGCCCTATTTACTACCTAGGGCTTATTTCAGGGTAAGCTAGGGACGAGGCATGTGATCAGCATACGGGTTAGCAGCCCATCTAGAGACATCAGGGCAGCCACGTGCCAGTGCCAGGCGAGCTAGGGGTCACCACTCCTCCCTCTCCCTAGTGAAAGGGCACCCCCCTTCCCTCCAATATGCGCCACATGTCTGTTACCTGCCATATCAGATGTGATAGTGGATCTCTGCATTTCCTCCAGAGTGACCTCTTGGCTGCTTCTATAATTAGTGCTCTCCTTGCCTGGGCTGTCGGTTTAGATGGACGACCATGTCTTTGTAGGTTTGTAGTTTTGCCATACTCTTTCCATTTTTGGATAATGTATTGAACAGTGCTTTGTGAGATGTTCAGAGCTTGGGATACATTTTTTAATAACCTAACCCTGCTTTACACTTCTCCACAACTTTATCTCTGACCTATCTGGTGTGTTCCTTGGTTTTCATGATGCTGTTTGTTTACTAATGTTCTATAACAAACCTGAGGCCTTCACAGAACAGCTGTAGTTATACTGAGAATAAATTATACACGGGTGGATTCTATTTACTATTTAGGTGACTTTTGAAGGCAGTTGGTCACACTGGATTTTATTTAGGGGTATTCGAGTACAGGGGGCTGAGTACAAATGCATGACACTATACTATTTTAAAATGTTTTTAAATACACAGATAGGAATACCGCACTGAAGTCTTGCACAACTTCGGCAACTTCTATGATACGAAGCTCAATACGCTGTAGCCTAATGGCCACATTTAGGCTTTGTTCAATCCAACATTAAGGCTTCTGCTCTACCCCATATTGAATTATATATATATTGATCTTCAATAAAGCTGTGTGTTTTCAGTGAATTATTTTGTACTGCTGGTTGTATGCAATAACTGTCGATGCAAACAGAACTTAGTGAAATGATATGTAAACAGCATGATCATTTTCTGAGCACTGAAACATGTTCAGTAATGAAATCAACATTATCTATGGCCTTCCACTCATATTTGTAGCTAATAAATACAATTTTAATTGTCTTTTTTAATGACAACATTTTTCACATGTCAGCTCTTCGATAGTAAATTTATTTTTCTACTTTTTTTGTAGGATTATTATTTTATTTCTTAAAAGTGTATTTGTAATGTAATTTATACTGTACAAGGTGTACTACATTTGCTTTCTTATACTCATTTGTTTTAGTGGAGTGTAACATTAAAGGGGTTTTCCGAGACTTTAATACTGATGACCTATCCTCTGGATATTTCATCAGTATCTGATCAGTGGGGGTCTGACAACCGAGACCCCCGCCGATCAGATATTCAAGAAAGTAGAGGCGCTCCCAGCTGCTTTCCCTAAGCCGAGTGATGACACGTTCAGTGGTCACATAGCCTAGGTGCAGCTCAGCCCCATTGAAGGGAATGGGGTTGAGCCGTGATATCAAACACAACTGTTATACAATGTACGGTGCTGTACTTGTTAAGCTGCAAGAAGGCCGCTTGTGCTCAAAGTAGAGCCAGTGCCTTATCAAACAGCTGATCGCCGGGGGTCCTGGGGGTCGGATCCCCACTGATCAGATACTAATAACCTATACAAAGGATAGGTAATCAGTAATAAAGTGTCAGAGAACCCTTTTAATGCTTAACAGTAAGTCTAGTTTTAAGCATACACTATAGATGTAAAAAGAAGTATAGAATTACTAATGTATTAGTTGAATACACAGGTGTTGGCAGTCACACTGTCTGGCAATGAGACACAATATTTCAAATATAATAATTCAAATATAATAATTCGAATTTAATAAATAAAAATAAAACATTGAACATAAAACATATAATATGTATAATTCTTCACAGTGAGCTTCTAGTTGTGGGGCCCTCATGGTTAGTGTTAAGTGTGGTTCAGTTAATGTATCCTTTCATAGGGATAGGAAAAAAGGAATATAAAAATAAGTATAAAAATAAGTATACAATAGTTCCATTGGTAGGGCAAAGTATCTGTTTAAAAACTGTTACAAATATATTAACAGAAGAGAGTAATAAATCCCATCACAGATTTAGGCCTCATGCACACAACCGTTTTTTGGGTCCGCATCCGAGCCGCAGTTTTTGGGGCCGCAAAAGATGCGGACAGCGCTCTGTGTGCTGTCCACATCCGTTGCTCCGTTCCGATGCCCCGCAAAAAAATATACCATGTCCTATTCTTGTCCGTTTTGCAGACAAGGATAGGCATGTCTATAATCAGTTTTTTGCTGATCCGTGGTTTGTGGACCGCAAAAAACGGCATGGTCATGTCCATGTTGCCTTAGGATGGTGCTGTGGTAGGCAATCAGCACCTGTAAGAGGAAGATTATATTGTGATACTGCGGCTGCTGCCATGTATTCACTATTCCGGGGAGAGTAGCGTGGCTGTGTGTTCCGTATTAGAGGTTGGTGAAAGTGCCATACTTGTAGTTAGAAATAATGCAGTGCTCTTGTGGTCGCGTTTCCTGGTTAAACTGTCAGACACACATGCAGTAGCCTGCTGACTTTGTGCTGGCCGTGTCGATAATGCAGCGTTTGCCGTGATTTGCTGTGTCTCCTGACTTGGGCAGCCTTCTGGATTGGGGAACGCTGCTGCATCCTCATACATTTGATAATGCCACTAACGTCCCAGATACATTTCGGTTTTGTCTTAAAACCTTCCTTAGTATGATAGAAAATGGCAATGGCAGAGTTCTCTTGTTTAAATAGTTTTTGGCAAGAAATAATATGGTGGATCCGTGTATCTGGATCATAGAAGAACTGAACTGAACTTTCAGGAGGGGATCTAACAGATCAGTATTTCTCAGACAATATGGAAAACAGATGCAGTATATTAATCAGATATCATGTGTTGTAATATTGTTGGTTCATATGGATTAGTGATGAGCAGCATAGGCAATATTCTTTTTTGCAAAATTCTAGAATTCGTGATTCCCGGTAATTACTTCCATGATTGCGAAAATCAGCAATGTAATATGCACGTGTTGTGCACGCATTACAGATGTGGCTCACTTTTGCTAAATTTTTCAAGTTGCTAGAAGTTTCCTGAGACTGAAGAAAATGGTTGGCAGCAACTTTCGGGACTGTGAGGAAGAACTCCTGATAACTGTAAGTAATTTTACATTACAGCAGAGTTTTTTATTACATTCTGCATGCATGGCAGAACAATGGTTTTATATGCAGATAGAGTGTGTCAATATATGTGCGATTGTGCAAATCGGCACTAATGATGCACATATTTTTTGGCGCAATGCATGCAACTTCACATTTTATCAGATCTGAGTAGATATTACTGATTGGTGCACTGAGTATTGTTGTGACATCACAGCACTGTGTCTGTAGCATGTATGTATGGACGGCAGAGAAATACCTCTTACATGCACATTGCACATCCATTTTCCTGCCACACACTATATACCCCCCCACACACACAAACTAACTAACCCACTAACTATCTGTATTATATATATGAGATAACTAACTATCTAATGTACAGTAATTGAATAAGGATCCAGATGACTCAGCAAAGCACAGAGCACAGCAATATCACTGCTCTCTCTCTCAGAACTGCAAAAAAACTGCAGAAAATGGCTGCTGGGGAGTTTCCTATATAGTAAGGGGTAGGCAACTTTCCTATTGGCTGCTAGGGATGTTGCTAAGTTCAAAGATATTGCAGCCTTCTCATTGACCCACAAAAAAGAAGCAGTGAGGGTACTGATGAACAAAATCTAGAATATTTGCGATTACGAAGATGTAGCACTATATTCTAGATCCTCGCAAAATCTCAAAGTGCCATTATTCGCGATCAACACTAATATGGATAGGAGACCGAGTACAATCATATTCTTGACAATAATTCTAATTATCATCCTATATCATAAAACCTCTATATCATTGCATGTTGTATCAATTCCATTTGTGTTTTGCAGTTTTTTTAAATCATTTTATTGTGTTTCACATGCTTCTTACATGATTTTATTTTTATGTTCTTATCTTTGTCTTTATTTGCAAGGTGGAGAGATGGTCGGGGGCCCCGTCATGAAAAGGGATCGGACCGCTAGTAAAACAACAGGCATCTAAGGATTCACACTAGTGCTGCTATTCCTAAAGAACATTGTTTCTAATACGGCTACTATCTGCGGTTATTACTTTCTGTTATTGGGACCGAGCAATCCAAATCTATCTGCTCTGCTGCGCTTATATGATCCAGTTTTTGATTGACTATATTGCTGCTATTCATGATTACTATTGTTTTTAGAGTGATTGCACCGCTATATTTATTTTATTTCAAGTCGTCGATTCGTGATTGTTATCCTAAGAGGAATTATTTTGAATTTGTTTTAATATTGTAATTAATAAATGTAGGTGGCCCAATATTTTGAGGTGTGCCCAGTAGAGTTGAGCGAACAGCTGGATGTTCGGGTTCGAGATTCGGGTTCGGGTTCGAGAAGTTCGGCCGAACTTCCCGAAAGAGCCCAGTAGAGTTGAGCGAACAGCTGGATGTTCGGGTTCGAGATTCGGGTTCGGGTTCGAGAAGTTCGGCCGAACTTCCCGAAAATGTTCGGGTTCGGGATCCGAACCCGATCCGAACTTCGTAACGAACCCGATCCCCATTGAAGTCAATGGGGACCCGAACTTTTCGGCACTAAAGCGGCTGTAAAACAGCCCAGGAAAGGGCTAGAGGGCTGCAAAAGGCAGCAACATGTAGTTAAATCCCCTGCAAACAAATGTGAATAGGGAAATGAATAAAAATAAAAATTAAATAAATAAAAATTAACCAAAATCAATTGGAGAGAGGTCCCATAGCAGAGAATCTGGCTTCCCGTCACCCACCACTGGAACAGTCCATTCTCAGATATTTAGGCCCCGGCACCCAGGCAGAGGAGAGAGGTCCCGTAACAGACAATCTGGCTTCATGTCAGCAGAGATTCAGTCTTCATGTCATAGCAGAGAATCAGGCTTCACGTCACCCACCACTGCAACAGTCCATTTTCATAAATTTAGGCCCAGCACCCAAGCAGAGGAGAGAGGTCCCGTAACAGACAATCTGGCTTCATGTCAGCAGAGAATTAGTCTGCATGTCATAGCAGAGAATCAGGCTTCACGTCAGCCACCAATGCAACAGTCCATTGTCAGATATTTAGGCCCAGCACCCAGGCAGAGGAGAGAGGTCCCGTAACAGAGGATCTGGCTTCATGTCAGAAGAGAATCAGTCTTCATATCATAGCAGAGAATCAGGCTTCACGTCACCCACCACTGCAACAGTCCATTTTCGTAAATTTAGGCCCAGCACCCAGGCAGAGGAGAGAGGTCCCGTAACAGACAATCTGGCTTCATGTCAGCAGAGAATCAATCTTCATGTCATAGCAGAGAATCAGGCTTCACGTCACCCACCACTGTAAGAGTCCATTTTCATAAATTTAGGCCCAGCACCCAGGCAGAGGAGAGAGGTCCCGTAACAGTCAATCTGGCTTCATGTCAGCAGAGAAATAGTCTGCATGTCATAGCAGAGAATCAGGCTTCACGTCAGCCACCAATGCAACAGTCCATTGTCAGATATTTAGGCCCAGCACCCAGGCAGAGGAGAGAGGTCCCGTAACAGAGGATCTGGCTTCATGTCAGCAGAGAATCAGTCTGCATGTCATAGCAGAGAATCAGGCTTCACGTCACCCACCACTGCAACAGTCCATTGTCATAAATTTAGGCCCAGCACCCAGGCAGAGGAGAGAGGTCCCGTAACAGAGGATCTGGCTTCATGTCAGCAGAGAATCAGTCTGCATGTCATAGCAGAGAATCAGGCTTCACGTCAGCCACCACTGCAACAGTCCATTGTCATAAATTTAGGCCCAGCACCCAGGCAGAGGAGAGAGGTCCCGTAACAGACAATCTGGCTTCATGTCAGCAGAGAATCAGTCTTCATGTCATAGCAGAGAATCAGTCTTCATGTCATAGCAGAGAATCAGGCTTCACGTCACCCACCACTGTAAGAGTCCATTTTCATAAATTTAGGCCCAGCACCCAGGCAGAGGAGAGAGGTCCCGTAACAGACAATCTGGCTTCATGTCAGCAGAGAATCAGTCTTCATGTCATAGCAGAGAATCAGGCTTCACGTCACCCACCACTGCAACAGTCCATTTTCATAAATTTAGGCCCAGCACCCAGGCAGAGGAGAGAGGTCCCGTAACAGACAATCTGGCTTCATGTCAGCAGAGAATCAGTCTTCATGTCATAGCAGAGAATCAGGCTTCACGTCACCCACCACTGTAAGAGTCCATTTTCATAAATTTAGGCCCAGCACCCAGGCAGAGGAGAGAGGTCCCGTAACAGACAATCTGGCTGCATGTCAGCAGAGAATTAGTCTGCATGTCATAGCAGAGAATCAGGCTTCACGTCAGCCACCAATGCAACAGTCCATTGTCAGATATTTAGGCCCAGCACCCAGGCAGAGGAGAGAGGTCCCGTAACAGAGGATCTGGCTTCATGTCAGCAGAGAATTAGTCTGCATGTCATAGCAGAGAATCAGGCTTCACGTCACCCAACATTGGAACAGTCCATTGGCATATATTTAGGCCCTGGCACCCAGACAGAGGAGAGGTTCATTCAACTTTGGGTAGCCTCGCAATATAATGGTAAAATGAAAATAAAAATAGGATTGAATGAGGAAGTGCCCTGGAGTCCAATAATATATGGTTAAGGGGAGATAGTTAATGTCTAATCTGGACAAGGGACGGACAGGTCCTGTGGGATCCATGCCTGGTTCATTTTTATGAACGTCAGCTTGTCCACATTGGCTGTAGACAGGCGGCTGCGTTTGTCTGTAATGACGCCCCCTGCCGTGCTGAATACACGTTCAGACAAAACGCTGGCCGCCGGGCAGGCGAGCACCTCCAAGGCATAAAAGGCTAGCTCTGGCCACGTGGACAATTTAGAGACCCAGAATTTGAATGGGGCAGATCCATCAGTCAGTACGTGGAGGGGTGTGCACATGTACTGTTCCACCATGTTAGTGAAATGTTACCTCCTGCTAACACGTTGCCTATCAGGTGGTGGTGCAGTTAGCTGTGGCGTGTTGACAAAAGTTTTCCACATCTCTGCCATGCTAACCCTGCCCTCAGAGGAGCTGGCCGTGACACAGCTGCCTTGGCGACCTCTTGCTCCTCCTCTGCCTTGGCCTTGGGCTTCCACTTGTTCCCCTGTGACATTTGGGAATGCTCTCAGTAGCGCGTCTACCAACGTGCGCTTGTACTCGCGCATCTTCCTATCACGCTCCAGTGCAGGAAGTAAGGTGGGCACATTGTCTTTGTAGCGTGGATCCAGCAGGGTGGCAACCCAGTAGTCCGCAAAGGTTAAAATGTGGGCAACTCTGCTGTCGATGCGCAGGCACTGCAGCATGTAGTCGCTCATGTGTGCCAGGCTGCCCAGGGGTAAGGACAAGCTGTCCTCTGTGGGAGGCGTATCGTCATCGTCCTGCCTTTCCCCCCAGCCACGCACCAGTGATGGACCCGAGCTGCGTTGGGTGCCACCCCGCTGTGACCATGCTTCATCCTCATCCTCCTCCACCTCCTCCTCATCCTCGTCCTCCTCCTGGGCCACCTCCTCTTCCATCATCGCCCTAAGTGTTTTCTCAAGGAGACATAGAAGTGGTATTGTAACGCTGATAACGGCGTCAACGCCACTGGCCATGTTGGTGGAGTACTCGAAACAGCGCAACAGGGCACACAGGTCTCGCATGGAGGCCCAGTCTTTGGTGGTGAAGTGGTGCTGTTCTGTAGTGCGACTGACCCGTGCGTGCTGCAGCTGAAACTCCACTATGGCCTGCTGCTGCTCGCACAGTCTGTCCAGCATGTGCAAAGGTGGAGTTCCACCTGGTGGGCACGTCGCATATGAGGCGGTGAGCGGGAAGGCCGAAGTTACGCTGTAGCGCAGACAGGCGAGCAGCAGCAGGATGTGAACGCCGGAAGCGCGAACAGACGGCCCGCACTTTATGCAGCAGCTCTGACATGTCGGGGTAGTTGTGAATGAACTTCTGCACCACCAAATTCAGCACATGCGCCAAGCAAGGGATGTGCGTCAAATTGGCTAGTCCCAGAGCTGCAACGAGATTTCGCCCATTATCACACACCACCAGGCCGGGCTTGAGGCTCACCGGCAGCAACAACTCGTCGGTCTGTTGTTCTATACCCCGCCACAACTCCTGTGCGGTGTGGGGCCTGTCCCCCAAAAATATGAGTTTCAGAATGGCCTGCTGACGTTTACCCCGGGCTGTGCTGAAGTTGGTGGTGAAGGTGTGTGGCTGACTGGATGAGCAGGTGGAAGAAGAGGAGGAGGAAGCCGAGAAGGAGGAGGTGGCAACAGGAGGCAAAGAATGTTGCCCTGCGATCCTTGGCGGCGGAAGGACGTGCGCCAAACAGCTCTCCGCCTGGGGCCCAGCTGCCACTACATTTACCCAGTGTGCAGTTAGGGAGATATAGCGTCCCTGGCCGTGCTTACTGGTCCACGTATCTGTGGTTAGGTGGACCTTGCTACAGATGGCGTTGCGCAGTGCACACTTGATTTTATCGGATACTTGGTTGTGCAGGGAAGGCACGGCTCTCTTGGAGAAGTAGTGGCGGCTGGGACCAACATACTGTGGGACAGCAAGCGACATGAGCTGTTTGAAGCTGTCTGTGTCCACCAGCCTAAATGACAGCATTTCATAGGCCAGTAGTTTAGAAATGCTGGCATTCAGGGCCAGGGATCGAGGGTGGCTAGGTGGGAATTTACGCTTTCTCTCAAATGTTTGTGAGATGGAGAGCTGAACGCTGCCGTGTGACATGGTTGAGACGCTTGGTGACGGAGGTGGTGGTGGTGTTGGTGGTACATCCCCTGTTTGCTGGGCGGCAGGTGCCAACGTTCCTCCAGAGGCGGAGGAAGAGGCCGAGGCGGCAGCAGCAGAAGAGGCCGAGGCGGCAGCAGCAGAAGAGGTAGCAGGGGGAGCCTGAGTGACTTCCTTGGTTTTAAGGTGTTTACTCCACTGCAGTTCATGCTTTGCATGCAGGTGCCTGGTCATGCAGGTTGTGCTCAGGTTCATAATGCCTCGCTTCAGGCTCTGATGGCACAGCGTGCAAACCACTCGGGTCTTGTCGTCAGCACATTGTTTGAAGAAGTGCCATGCCAGGGAACTCCTTGAAGCTGCCTTTGGGGTGCTCGGTCCCAGATGGCGGCGGTCAGTAGCAGGCGGAGTCTCTTGGCGGCGGGTGTTCTGCTTTTGCCCACTGCTCCCTCTTTTGCTACGCTGTTGGCTCGGTCTCACCACTGCCTCTTCCTCCGAACTGTGAAATTCAGTGGCACAACCTTCATTCCATGTGGGGTCTAGGACCTCATCGTCCCCTGCATCGTCTTCCACCCAGTCTTGATCCCTGACCTCCTGTTCAGTCTGCACACTGCAGAAAGACGCAGCAGTTGGCACCTGTGTTTCGTCATCATCAGAGACATGCTGAGGTGGTATTCCCATGTCCTCATCATCAGGAAACATAAGTGGTTGTGCGTCAGTGCAGTCTATGTCTTCCACCGTTGGGGAAGGGCTAGGTGGATGCCCTTGGGAAACCCTGCCAGCAGAGTCTTCAAACAGCATAAGAGACTGCTGCATAACTTGAGGCTCAGACAGTTTCCCTGATATGCATGGGGGTGATGTGACAGACTGATGGGGTTGGTTTTCAGGCGCCATCTGTGCGCTTTCTGCAGAAGACTGGGTGGGAGATAATGTGAACGTGCTGGATCCACTGTCGGCCACCCAATTGACTAATGCCTGTACCTGCTCAGGCCTTACCATCCTTAGAACAGCATTGGGCCCCACCATATATCGCTGTAAATTCTGGCGGCTACTGGGACCTGAGGTAGTTGGTACACTAGGACGTGTGGATGTGGCAGAACGGCCACGTCCTCTCCCAGCACCAGAGGGTCCACTAACACCACCACGACCATGTCCACGTCCGCGTCCCTTACTAGATGTTTTAATCATTGTTATCGTTCACCACAACAACAAAAATATTATTTGGCCCAATGTATTGTATTCAAATTCAGCGGGATATAAATTTGAGGCCTAGTATTTAGACGCTGGGTGACCGGTATGGATTTAGTGATAGAATAAGACTTGGAAATGCACAGTAGCGTGTGTGTGAAGTTATTCTGAATGACCCTATGTGCACCTTGAATATTATATACCCTTTTAGGGATAGATTTCAAATAGCTCTGATATAGCAGAAACCACTAAATTATGAAATTGCTAAATTGGGACTTGTATTTCAACCCTGAACAAAAAATGTCCTTTAACGGACACTAAATAACTTGCCCAGCCACAACAGTACAGCGGTAACGACAGATTTAGCGGGATATAAATTTGAGGCCTAGTATTTAGGCGCTGGGTGACCGGTATGGATTTACTAACAGAATTAGACTTGGAAATGCACAGTAGCGTGTGTGTGAAGTTATTCTGAATGACCCTATGTGCACCTTGAATATTATATACCCTTTTAGGGATAGATTTCAAATAGCTCTGATATAGCAGAAACCACTAAATTATGAAATTGCTAAATTGGGAATTGTATTTCAACCCAGAACAAAAAATGTGCTTTGACGGACACTAAATAACTTGCCCATCCACAACAGGACAGCGGTAATGACAGATTTAGCGGTATATAAATTTGAGGCCTAGTATTTAGGCGCTGGGTGACCGGTATGGATTTACTAACAGAATTAGACTTGGAAATGCACAGTAGCGTGTGTGTGAAGTTATTCTGAATGACCCTATGTGCACCTTGAATATTATATACCCTTTTAGGGATAGATTTCAAATAGCTCTGATATAGCAGAAACCACTAAATTATGAAATTGCTAAATTGGGAATTGTATTTCAACCCAGAACAAAAAATGTGCTTTGACGGACACTAAATAACTTGCCCATCCACAACAGGACAGCGGTAATGACAGATTTAGCGGGATATAAATTTGAGGCCTAGTATTTAGGCGCTGGGTGACCGGTATGGATTTAGTGACAGAATTAAACTTGGAAATGCACAGTAGCGTGTGTGTGAAGTTATTCTGAATGACCCTATGTGCACCTTGAATACTATATACCCTTTTAGGGATAGATTTCAAATAGCTCTGATATAGCAGAAACCACTAAATTATGAAATTGCTAAATTGGGAATTGTATTTCAACCCAGAACAAAAAATGTGCTTTGACGGACACTAAATAACTTGCCCATCCACAACAGGACAGCGGTAACGACAGATTTAGCGGGATATAAATTTGAGGCCTAGTATTTAGGCGCTGGGTGACCGGTATGGATTTACTAACAGAATTAGACTTGGAAATGCACAGTAGCGTGTGTGTGAAGTTATTCTGAATGACCCTATGTGCACCTTGAATATTATATACCCTTTTAGGGATAGATTTCAAATAGCTCTGATATAGCAGAAACCACTAAATTATGAAATTGCTAAATTGGGAATTGTATTTCAACCCAGAACAAAAAATGTGCTTTGACGGACACTAAATAACTTTCCCAGCCACAACAGTACAGCGGTAACGAGAGATTTAGCGGGATATAAATTTGAGGCCTAGTATTTAGGCGCTGGGTGACCGGTATGGATTTACTAACAGAATTAGACTTGGAAATGCACAGTAGCGTGTGTGTGAAGTTATTCTGAATGACCCTATGTGCACCTTGAATATTATATACCCTTTTAGGGATAGATTTCAAATAGCTCTGATATAGCAGAAACCACTAAATTATGAAATTGCTAAATTGGGAATTGTATTTCAACCCAGAACAAAAAATGTGCTTTGACGGACACTAAATAACTTGCCCATCCACAACAGGACAGCGGTAACGACAGATTTAGCGGGATATAAATTTGAGGCCTAGTATTTAGGCGCTGGGTGACCGGTATGGATTTAGTGACAGAATTAGACTTGGAAATGCACAGTAGCGTGTGTGTGAAGTTATTCTGAATGACCCTATGTGCACCTTGAATATTATATACCCTTTTAGGGATAGATTTCAAATAGCTCTGATATAGCAGAAACCACTAAATTATGAAATTGCTAAATTGGGAATTGTATTTCAACCCAGAACAAAAAATGTGCTTTGACGGACACTAAATAACTTGCCCATCCACAACAGTACAGCGGTAACGACAGATTTAGCGGGATATAAATTTGAGGCCTAGTATTTAGGCGCTGGGTGACCGGTATGGATTTAGTGACAGAATTAGACTTGGAAATGCACAGTAGCGTGTGTGTGAAGTTATTCTGAATGACCCTATGTGCACCTTGAATATTATATACCCTTTTAGGGATAGATTTCAAATAGCTCTGATATAGCAGAAACCACTAAATTATGAAATTGCTAAATTGGGAATTGTATTTCAACCCTGAACAAAAAATGTGCTTTGACGGACACTAAATAACTTGCCCAGCCACAACAGTACAGCGGTAACGACAGATTTAGCGGGATATAAATTTGAGGCCTAGTATTTAGGCGCTGGGTGACCGGTATGGATTTAGTGACAGAATTAGACTGGGATATGGCCAAAAAATAACCACACTATTGCTGGTTAAATGCACTTGGTGTGACAGCTTGACCAACCACACTACTGAGGGTTGCACTTGGTGACGGGCGCAGCTTGCCCCTGATGTAGTATATGGCCAAAAAATGAACAGACTATTGCTGGTTAAATGCACTTGGTGTGACAGCTTCACCCTGATGTAGGCTTTAGCCAAAAAACAACCACACCATTGAGGGTTAAATGCACTTGGTGACAGGCGCAGCTTGCCCCTGATGTAGTATATGG
The DNA here is from genome assembly GCF_014858855.1 of Bufo gargarizans. NCBI lineage: Eukaryota > Metazoa > Chordata > Amphibia > Anura > Bufonidae > Bufo > Bufo gargarizans. The sequence continues at coordinate 136,681,236 of NC_058082.1, read as the reverse complement.
CCAAAAAATGAACAGACTATTGCTGGTTAAATGCACTTGGTGTGACAGCTTGACCAACCACACTACTGAGGGTTAAATGCACTTGGTGACGGGCGCAGCTTGCCCCTGATGTAGTATATGGCCAAAAAATGAACAGACTATTGCTGGTAAAATGCACTTGGTGTGACAGCTTCACCCTGATGTAGGCTTTAGCCAAAAAACAACCACACCATTGAGGGTTAAATGCACTTGGTGACAGGCGCAGCTTGCCCCTGATGTAGTATATGGCCAAAAAATGAACAGACTATTGCTGGTTAAATGCACTTGGTGTGACAGCTTGACCAACCACACTACTGAGGGTTAAATACACTTGGTGACGGGCGCAGCTTGCCCCTGATGTAGTATATGGCCAAAAAATGAACAGACTATTGCTGGTTAAATGCACTTGGTGTGACAGCTTGACCAACCACACTACTGAGGGTTAAATGCACTTGGTGACGGGCGCAGCTTGCCCCTGATGTAGTATATGGCCAAAAAATGAACAGACTATTGCTGGTTAAATGCACTTGGTGTGACAGCTTGACCAACCACACTACTGAGGGTTAAATGCACTTGGTGACTTGCGCAGCTTGCCCCTGATTTAGTATATGAGCAAAAAATGAACAGACTATTGCTGGTTAAATGCACTTGGTGTGACAGCTTGACCAACCACACTACTGAGGGTTAAATGCACTTGGTGACGGGCGCAGCTTGCCCCTGATGTAGTATATGGCCAAAAAATGAACAGACTATTGCTGGTTAAATGCACTTGGTGTGACAGCTTGACCAACCACACTACTAAGGGTTAAATGCACTTGGTGACGGGCGCAGCTTGCCCCTGATTTAGTATATGAGCAAAAAATTAACAGACTATTGCTGATTAAATGCACTTGGTGTGACAGCTTCACCCTGATGTAGGCTTTAGCCAAAAAACAACCACACCATTGAGGGTTAAATGCACTTGGTGACAGGCGCAGCTTGCCCCTGATGTAGTATATGGCCAAAAAATAAACAGACTATTGCTGGTTAAATGCACTTGGTGTGACAGCTTCACCCTGATGTAGGCTTTAGCCAAAAAACAACCACACCATTGAGGGTTAAATGCACTTGGTCGCAGCTTGGATGCACTTGGTCGCAGCACCGCACAAGACACAAAATGGCCGCCGATCACCCCAGAAAAAAGTGACTGACAAACGGTCTGGGCAGCCTAAAAACAGTGAGCAATTGAATTTCAGCAGCTCAATGATGCACAGCTGCAGAACGATCGATTAATCAAGTCCTTTGGAGGAGTTAATCTGCCTAATCTCGCCCTACTGTCGCAGCCGCAACCTCTCCCTACGCTAATCAGAGCAGAGTGACGGGCGGCGCTATGTGACTCCAGCTTAAATAGAGGCTGGGTCTCATGGTGCTCTGGCCAATCAAAGCCATGCCAATAGTAGGCATGGCTGTGACGGGTTCTTGGGGCAAGTAGAATGACGCTTGTTGATTGGCTGCTTTGCAGCCTTTCAAAAAGCGCCAAGAAAGCGCCACAAAAGCGCCAAGAAAGCGACGAACACCGAACCCGAACCCGGACTTTTACGAAAATGTCCGGGTCCGGGTCCGTGTCACGGACACCCCAAAATTCGGTATGAACCCGAACTATACAGTTCGAGTTCGCTCATCCCTAGTGCCCAGTCTTCTATATACTGCTTTTACGCTTTTTTTTTTGAGTAGTGGGGTGATACTACTAGACTGTGGGCACCCCGGTTGGTGGTTAAATAATCCTGTGCGTCTGACTACCATTTGATCAAACTGTTATTACTACTATATCAATGCATTTTATCTTCATATCTTGTCCATACACATCTTGGATTTAGATCTTCTTTTCTTGTACATGCACAGCTTAGACTGTCTTGCTTCAGTATTTAATTACATTACTTTATGTACATTTTTTCTACGTGTGAAGCATTTATTCATAATTCTCCTGAAGAACGAAAAGTCATTTTTGTTGTTTGAAGTCTGGTCTTTAACACTGAGGAGGAGATTTGCTAAAAGTGATGCAAAAGAAAACTGACTTAGTTGTCCATAACAACCAATGAGATTGATCTGCAAAATGAAAGTTTTAATTTCATTATTTGCTATGGACAATTAAGCCAGTTTTCCTTTGTGCCACATTTGATAAATCTCCCCCTAAGTGAAGATGAAACATAATTTAAAGGGAATCTGTCATAGTTGTATGCTACGCTAAATGCCAAGTCCTCCCAAGTTCAACATATGCCTATGAGTCCTGATATTCATGATCTCCTGGTTCTGGCTCTGGAGCTGATTAGCACAAGATTAAAGTAAAACAGATAGGTGAATTTAAAAAGTAGCCTATCGTTTGGCTAACTGGATCTGTCACTAGTAGAGTTGAGCAAATTGATTCTAAAATTCGGAAATTCATCCCAAGATATTAAAAAAGTTCTGATGAACCCACATTTGATTCTGTAGAATTGAGAAAGAGAGAGAGAGATGAGAGAAAAGGAGAATGAGAAAGAGGGACCTGAATTAGTCAGCGGATTCTGTCAAATCAGAGCTGAACTGGCTTTTCTCCAATTACTAGTATTTCCTGCCCATACAACTGGTGAAACACTCCCTTTAAAATGATGGTGAGTGTTCTGTCCCAGAACCGGGAGATTTATTTCAGTATCATTACAGATCACATCTGCTGTATTCTGTAGCGGTGGTAAAAATTTATTACACTAGTGTTTCTTGTTAATAAAGATTATTGTATTGTTGGGAGGTGCTAAGCATTGTGGGTAGTGCAAGGCATTCTGGGAAAGATAATCCCAGTCTCCGCTTTACAGGACATCAACAGAGCTGTTCCATGCAGCTCTCCTTCTTAAACTCCACCATCTTTGTCCAAGTATATCTGGTGAGTGAGATCTACCTTGTCTCAGGGATATTTTGTTATGCAATGATGTTGAGCTAGTTGTAGTATTACTCTGGGAACATGTTGTAGCTGTCATCCACAGATCCCCCATAACGGTGGTGTGTCATTCACAGATCCCCCATAACGGTGGTGTGTCATCCACAGATCCCCCATAACGGTGGTGTGTCATCCACAGATCCCCCATAACAGCGTGTCATCCACAGATCCCCCATAACAGCGTGTCATCCACAGATCCCCCATAAGGGTCCATTCACACGTCCATTTTTTCTTTCCTGATCTGTTCCGTTTTTTGCGGAACAGATCAGGACCAGATCTGGACCCATTCATTTTCAATGGGTCCTGGAAAAAAATCGGACAGCACAATGTGTGCTGTCCGTTTCCGTTGTTCCGTTACGCATGTCCGTCTAAATATAAAACATGTCCTATTCTTTTCCGCAAAATTCGGATCCTGGTACAATACAAAGTCAATGGATCCGCAAAAAATGGAAGACATTCGGATGTCATTCCGTATGTCATCCGTTTTATACGGAATCCGTTCCTGGAAACACATAACAAATTTTTATTTATTTTTTTCAAAGAAATCCAAACAACTTTATTTGATTATTGAAATTTATACATGTTTCCGTTTTTTGCGGATCCGCAAAAAACGGATGACATACGCATGACATACAGAAACATTTTCAGGAACAACGGATCCGCAAAAAACGGACCGAAAATCGGGATATAGGAAAATACTGACGTGTGAATGTAGCCTAACAGTTCACCTACGCACTGAGGAGAGACTGAAAGGAGGGGAAGATCCGCAGAAGCAAGCAGAGGACAGCACAGCAGATGACTGAATAGCTTCTATTGTAAGTAAATTATTTTATTATAGTGCTGAAACTGCTTTAAACTCTAAAGAAAAGTTTTGGAGAGTGTTTCTCTTTTTCAGGTCTGAAGCAATACTGAGGAAGAAAGGTAAACTCTTGAAAGCTTGTCATTTAAGTATTAGGATAGTACAATAAAAAGGTATCCCTGCATACCGCAATACTCTTGTATATTGTAATCTTATTTATATATAGTTATTTAGCTTTTTTCAGTAGTATGATTAAGTGGTGAAAATTATTAGTGTGCGGCGCGTGTGTGTTTGTACTTTAGGGTGCACACCCTAATGCAATAGGATGCGCACGCCCATGGATAGATCTGAGTCTGACCCTAGGTACCAATTAATCTAAATCACCATTTTAAAAAATATAGAATGCACTGGGTCTCTTGGATCAATATATATTTAGCATACTTATTATTGCATTTAGGGATGAGTAAAACCATGTTCTCCAGGGGGGTTTGAGACAAGGAGCAGAAGAAGGTTTACTGGTTTCATTTCGATATTAAACAGAATTTTAAAACCATTCCCAGGGATGTCACACTGCGCACAGCTTTTTCATGCTAGCTTCCAGAAATGTTTTTGCATTATGTAAAGCATATCAATGAGCTGGAACTTGTTCATATCAACACCAGAAAATCATTTGCATATGAAAAAAATATTTGAGACGAAGACTTGTAGTACAGAGAGTGATTAGACATTTACAAAGGAACCTTAAACTGTAAACTTTACAAGTGGAAGATGGCATTATGATTTAATTATGCTGCTACAGTATAAAGATAAAATAATAAATGCACATATTAGCATGTGGTAACCATTTCTTTGTACACAGATGAAGCATGTTTAATTCCAATATTCTATGAGGTACAAGCCAGAAAAAAACAGCATACCATTACGGTGGAATGCTGAATAATTTCACTACAACCATTTTCATCAGGTATTCACTCTTTTCATAATTGCATCACCAGTTTACAACATGTATCTTAATAGTGAAGAAAGATCATTTTTGAACCTGTGTTTTTAAACTCAAATAACACAATAGGCACAAATATTGATGGAAATTCCTTCATTGTTATATTGGGGGTTTTAGGGGAAAATAGTCGCATTACAAGTTTGCAACATGCAGGGGAGCAACCAGGTCTAGGGGGGGTCAGAAAGGCAAAAAATGGGGCACGTGTAGCGCGCTGTGCCAATTGTTTTGCCTGCCCATTTTTCAAAGCTCCCTTCATATTTAAAAATGTTGTGCGGGTAGCGTGCTGTGACAATTCTTTTGCCATTTCTAAAAGCCCAGTAGGAGTGGAAAAATGAGGCGCGCACAGCATTATTAAAAGCCCCTCCTACAAATAATAGGCCACTCCCAACAAACACTGTACAGCTGACATTCTATAGTTGCGGCCTGTCTCTACACATCATACAGAGAGGGGAGGCCTGTCCTGGCTGCACTGTCTGCTTCACATCATACAATAAACAACAGGCTACAGCCAGGAAGCTCCTCCGCTCTCCTCCCTCCCCAGATCCTGCTCAAGGCCTGTGGTTCCCTCCACCTTCTGCCACCCGCCCGTGACTTGCTGCCCACCTTTCGTCTTCACCCAGCTCTGAATCCTCCTTCTGCAAATGGCAGGGGGAGGAGCCGGAGCATCTCCTCTCCTACATAGCGCCACAAACCTCTTACATCCAGTGATGGCACCTTTGATGTAGATGTTCTCTTTCCTCATCTTCTCCATTCAGACCAGACTGCAATGATGATTTTTCAGCCATCTCCAGTCTCTGCAGAGATTAACAAACAGACATTTATTTTCCCACATTTTCATCATCTTCACATCTTCTGAACACCCTTTCCTGCCACTCCCAATACTATACTGCAGAAACAGAACAGTCCCCCTAGAAATACTACTACCACACAGATAGTGCCCCATTCAACAGTTATTGGCACACAGTACTCTAAAAAAAAATAGCTGCACCCAGAAACTGGTAGTATAAAGATAATGTCCCCCAAAGTAATTGTGCTAAGCTGATACTGTGCCAGGGTTCCCCCCAAAGTAACAGGCCTCCCCAAAATCACACCAATATAAATAATTCTCTGCCAGAGCACACTTAGAAGTATGACCCTATAGTGCCCATACTAATAATCATGTTCCTCATAGCTCCCAGTAGTAGTAAAGCTCCCCATATTACCCCCTAGTAGTAATAATTTTCCTTATAGTATGACAATACATGAAATACTCCTGCTTAGTGCCCGCAGTTGAGCTAATATAATATAGGGGATTTTAAACTGGCATACATTATGTATGCCAGTTTAAAATCCCCTATATAGTGCCCCAGGAAATCACCCTCATAGTGCTCCTCTCCCCGTTCCCCATAGTGTCCCCCATAATAAGCCAGTAAAAAAATCCCCCTTCTTAGTGCCCCTGCAGATGCCCCTATAGTGCTCCTCTCCCCCATAATGTGGCAGTAAAAAAATGCCCCTTCTTAGTGCCACCAGATTCCCCAATAGTGCTCTACTCCCCTATAGTGCCCCCAAATAATGCCCCATAGCGCCACTCTCCCGTATAGTGCCTCTCATTATGTGCCAGTAAAAAATGTTCCCTTAGTTCCACTAGATGCCAAGGTGCCCCCCATAATGTGCCAATAAAAACGGCCCCTTTAGAGCTCACATGTCCACATAGTTCCCCCAAATAATGCCCCTATAGTGACCCCAGATGCCCCAATAGTGCTCCTTTCCCCCATGGTGCCCCCTATAATGTGCCAGTAAGAAATGCCCCCATAGTGCCCCCCAAAAGTTCAAGAAATAAATGCCCCCAGAGTTCCACTCCCCAAAAAATGGGGCTGTAAGAAATGCCAGATGCCCCCATAGTTTCCCCATAGTGCCAGTTCTCCCCCCAAAAAACTAAAAAAAAACTAAACACTAATACTTACCTTCATCAGAAGTGATGCGATGCAGGCCTCTTCCGGCCTGTGTCCCTGCTGTGTGCTGCCCGACTCAGGCGGCTCTATGATAATGACGTCATCACGCCGCCTGAGCCGCCCTCTGATAGGCTGCAGGCATTAGTGCCTTCGGCCTATCAGAAGAACAGGGAAGGGAGACACCTCTCCCTCACCCTGCCCCGCCGCAGCACAGTCATCTGTATCACTGTCCTGAGAACTAATAAATATGGAGATGACCACTTCCAAAATGGAAGTGCTCATCTCCTACTGCCCCCACCACTGCCGCCGGCAACAAGAAGCAGGGCCACACCGCCTGTGGTGGTCGGCAGTGCGGCCCTGAGGGATTAAAAAATAAATAAATTATGCACTGGATGTTCTAGGGGGGGTCCAGACCCGCTGGACCACCCCTGTCAGTGCACCACTGGCACCATGTATCTTAATAGTGTAGAAAGGTCTTTTTTTGGACCTGCTTTTTTTAATGCAAATAACACAGTAGACAAAGATCTTATACTACAATATTCTAAAGTAAATTGTCAAAACCAGTGAGTGTGTTTGTAGAAGAGGAAGGATATTTAATTGTACCTGTCTCTATACATCATACGGAGAGGGGAGGGCCTGTCCTGGCTGCACTGCCTGCTGCACATTATACAATAGACAACAGCATCAACTGCCACCCGACCGTAGCCTGCTGCCCCCCTTGGCCGTCCTCACCCAGCCCTGAATCCTCCTTCTGCAAATGGCAGGGGGAGGAGCCGGAGCATCTTCTCTCCTACATAGCGTCACATACCTCTTACATCCAGTGATGGCACCTTTGTTGTAGACGTTCTCTTTCCTCATCTTCTCCATTCAGACCAGACGGCCATGATGATTGTTTAGCCATCTCCCGTCTCTGCAGAGATTAACAAACAGACATTTATTTTCCCACATTTCATCATCTTCATATCTTCTGAAGACCCTTACCTGCCACTCCCAATACTATACTGCAGAAACAGTCCCCCTGGAAATACCACTACCACACAGATAGTTCCCCCTTCAACAATTATTGGCACACAGTGCTCTAAGAAATAACTGATAGTATAAAGATAATGTCCTACCCGAAGTAACAGTCCTCCCCAAAATCACACCAATAGAAATAATTCTCTGCCAGAGCACACTTAGTAGTAATAATAACCCTATAGTGTCCATACTGGTAATCATGTTCCTCATAGCCTCCCAGTAGTAGTAAAGCTCCCCATAATACCCCCTAGTAGTAATAATTCTCCTTATAATATGACAGTACATAAAAAAATACTCCCGTAGTTGAGCTAATGTCACCATGATGTATGCCAGTTTAAAAATCCCCTATATAGTGCCCCAGTAAAGCGCCCTCATAGTGCTCCTCTCCCCCTTCCCCAAAGTATCCCCTATAATATGCCAGTAAAAAAAATGCCCCTTCTTAGTGCCCCTGCAGATGCCCCTATAGTGCTCCTCTCCCCCCATAATGTGGCAGTTAAAAAATGCCCCTTCTTAGTGCCACCAGATGCCCCAATAGTGCTCTACTCCCCTATAGTGCCCCCAAATAATGCCCCATAGTTCCGCTCTCTTGTATAGTGCCTCCCATAATGTGCTAGTAAAAAATGTTCCCTTAGTTTCACTAGATGCCATGGTGCCCCCCATAATGTGCCAATAAAAAACGGCCCCTTTAGAGCCCCCATGTCCCCATAGTGCCCCAAAATAATGCCCCTATAGTGCCACCAGATGCCCCATAGTGCTCCTCTCCCCTATAGTGCCCCCCATAATGTGCCAGTAAGAAATGTCACCATAGTGCCCCAAAAAAAAAAATCAATAAATAAATGCCCCCAGAGTTCCACTCCCCAAAAAATGTGTAAAGTGCCAGATGCCCCCATAGTTTCCCCATCATGCCAGATCCCTACCCCTCAAAAAAATAAAAGAAAAATAAAACACTAATACTTACCTTCAGTGATGCGATGCAGGTCTCTTCCGGCCTGTGTCTCTATTGTGTGCTGCCCGGCTCAGGCGGCGCAATGATAATGACTTCATCACACCGCCTGAGCCGGCCTCTGATAGGCTGCAGGCATTAGTGTCTTCAGTCTATCAGAAGAACAGCAAAGAGATAGACACCTCTTCCTCACCCTGCCCCGCCGCAGCACAGTCATCTGTATCGCTGTCCTGAGGACTAATGAATATGGAGATGAGCGCTTATCTCCTACTGCCACCCCCCCCCCCCCCCACCGCAGCCGGCAACTAGAAGCAGGGCCGCGCCACCTGTGGTGGTCGGCAGTGCAGCCCTGAGGGATTAAAAAATTAATAAATTATGCACTGGATGTTCCCGCTTGCAACATGTATCTTAATAGTGTAGAAAGGTATTTTTTGGACCTGCATTTTTAAATGCAAAAAACACCGTAGACAAAAAATCTTATACTACAATATTCTCAAGTAAATTGTCAAAACCAGTGTTTGAAGAAGAGGGAGGTTATTTAATTGTACCTTTGTCTTTAAATTACAGAAAACACACTTGCAATTTTGCTATAACTGTTCCATAATTTGTGTGATTGAGTACCAAACCCATGACTTTTGATTTAGGAAAGTCTTGAGTTTTCATTAGGCCTCATAATAAAATGTCAGGAATACAGAAGAGTTCAAAAGAAAGACCCAGGCCTCATCCTCCCAGAGCCAAAATGTTACTAGTAGCAGCACTAGCTATCCGGACAGAAGTAGTAGTAGTAGTAGTAGTAGTAGTAGTAGTAGTAGTAGTAGTAGTAGTAGTAGGCCACAGATCTCCATGGCTTTGGAAAGGTGCAACATTATTATTGAGGACAAAGAAGTGGAGATTGTGGACTGAATGGTTTACTCCTCCTCTCAGTCACAGCAGGATGATGTGGAGGTCACCTCTGATTCAGACACGTGTCTTGAAGTCAGGAGTCACAGCATTCCTCATGCTCTTCCTTGCAGCCCCAGAGAAGCCTTTTGGGTGCATCCTCTCTGTCTTCACTGCCCCCTACTAATGGGGCTTTAGCTTTGTTTCCTAAAAAAGAGGGAACAAACCCCCACCATTCACTACGTCACATAGTCAAGTGACTGTTGATGACTTCTTCAGTTTGGACTGCCAGGCAGTAGTCATTCAGAGGGAGGTGGAGGACTCCATGCATAAATGTGTTGGTGGTAGTGGTAATGACACTTGTAGCCATGGTGGTGGTGGGCAGTTGTAGGGACAGTAGCACTTTGTGCAAATATACAGCTGGGAATTGAGATATGGGACATCACAGTCTGATAAAAGTAGCAAGGTGAGGACGATGACAATGATGGTGTTTTGGATAGGAACTTCTCAGGTTCTTCTCAGTTTGTTAGTGATGCTATTTATACCTGCCTCTCACTATAGCCCTTGCACTTTATAGTTTCTCCTGAAGTTCTCTGCTGGTGTGTTGTGGATCTCCTGCTCCCAGTTCATCTTCAGTTAAGTCCTCTTTTCTTCCCTTCCGTTGTTTGTACTGGCTAGGCCTTGGGTAGACACAGGTTCCTTCATCACGCGCAAGGAACCAGTTGTCTTTACGCCTGCTCCCTAGCTAAGGGTTTGTATCAGTTGCAGCAGGGCTTAGGTTTGAGTGCATGAACATCATCAAGATTTGTTCATGTTGCTAGCATTCAGGGAAAGTCTCAGGGATTGTCAGGAGGTGACCTTTCCCTGTCCCCTAGCTGTGGGGCCTAGCTTGCTGTTTTGTTAAATTTTGTTGTGTGTGGTTTGCTTCCCTTCCCTCACCCTCCGTGACACTATAAACCGGCAAACTGTAATTTTTTTCTCCTTGCTCCGTGCAAAATGGAAGCTGTTGATACTCTGGTTGATCGCATGCAGGAATTATCTTGGGAAGTAGCAGACCTCCGTAATTCAGTTGCACTGTGTCAGAGATTTCTGGTGTCTGGCGCCGATGGTGGGAACCAGGTAAGCCTTGTAACCAAAGGTTGCTCTCCCAGATAGGTTTTCCGGGGGAATTGATAACTTTGTTCTGCTCAGGGAATCTCGTAAATTATATTTTTGTCTGCATCCAATTTCATCTGAAGACAAAAATCAAAGAGTGGGGATTATCATTTCTCTGCTAAAAGTTGATGCTCAGTCCTGGGCTTTTTCTCTGCCGATCAGTGGACGAGTTTTTCAGATCCCTGGGCCTCTCTATAATGGGTCTCTCTATAATCTGATAAGAATCAGGAAAGGGTATGAATGGAAGATGGCCTTCAATACCCTTTAGTGTCACTTCAAGAACTTGGTTATGCCTTTTGGTTTAACTAATGCCCCGGCAGTCTTCCAGCACTTTATCAATGAAATTTTTCATTATTTGGTGGGGAGGTTTATCATTGTTTACCTCGATGACATACTGATTTACTCACCCGATATGGAGACTCATCAGGATCATTTAAGACAAGTATTATTGATCCTTCAAGAGAATAATTTGTACGCTAAGTTGGAAAAATGTGTGTTTGCAGTTCAGGAACTGCAGTTTCTGGGTTATTTACTTTCTGCCTCAGGTTTTCGCATGGATCCCGAAAAAGGTCCTTCCGGTAGTAGAATGGAACCAGACGGAAAATCTGAAAGCTCTGATGCGGTTTTTAGGATTTACTAATTACTGCAGGAAGTTCATCCTGAATTATTACACTATTGTCAAACCTTTGACCGATATGACTAGGAAGGGCGCTGACTTCTCTGTCTGGTCGGAAAAAGCATTACAGGCTTTTTCTGCAATTAAGGAATGTTTTGCTTCCGCTCCCATTCTGATGCAACCCGATGTGTCTCAGCCCTTCATTGTGGAGGTTGACGCGTCAGAAGTGGGAGTCGGAGCAGTTTTGTCGCAGGGTCTCTCTCCTAGCAAATCGTGTCCATGTGCTTTTTTCTCTAATAAACTCTCTGATGCCGAAAGAAATTATGATGTTGGGAATAGAGAGTTGTTGGCCATCAAACTGGCTTTTGAGGAATGGCGTCATTGGTTAGAAGGAGTGATTCATCCAATTACGGTAATTACTGACCATAAGAATCTGGCTTACCTGCAATCAGCAAAGCGTCTGAACCCTAGGCTGGCCATTTGTCATTGTTCTTTACCAGGTTTAATTTTGTGGTCACTTATCGTTCTGGATCCAAAATTCGTCAAAGCGGATGCTTTGTCACGTAGCTTTCCTGGGGAGGTGGGATTTGGAGGATCCCGCTCCAATTTTGGCTGATGGGGTGGTAGTATCCGCTCTTTATCCTGAGCTGGAGGCGGAAGTGTCGGGGGCTCAAGGTGAGGCACCTTGATTCCTGTCCTCCAGGGAAGTTGTTTGTTCCGTCAGAACTGCGACACAAGGTGTTCAAGGAACATCATGATGCTGTCCTTGCAGGACACCCTGGGAGTAGATCCACAGTGGATCGTAATTCTTGGAGATTCTGGTGGCCAAGTTTGCATAAATGTGTTGAGGGCTATGTAGTAGCTTGTGAGACCTGTGCACGTGCTAAGGTAGCTCACACTCAGCCATCAGGATCTCTTCTTCCATTGTCTATTCCATCTCGTCCTTGGATGCATTTGTCCATGGACTTCACTGATTTGTGGTGGTGGACCGCTTCAGTAAGATGGCTCACTTTGTACCATTGTCAGGTTTGCCCAATGCTAAAACTCTCGCTCGGGTGTTTATTGATAACATCGTGAAATTACACGGCATCCCCTCTGATGTGGTGTCTGATAGGGAGACACAATTTGTTTCTAGGTTTTGGAAGTCGTTTTGCACTCGTCTGGGTATTTGGTTGTCTTTCTCTTCGGTAGGGTTGAGCGAACCCTAACTGTAAAGTTTGGGTTCTCACTGAACTTTAGTATTTTTGGACCCCGGACCCGAACCCGAACATTTCAGTAAAAGTTCGGGTTCGGTGTTCAGTGATTTCTTAGCGCTTTTTGAAAGGCTGCACAGCAGCCAATCAACAAGCGTTTAACTGTGTGACCTTAGAAGCCATCACAGCCATGCATAATAATGGCATGGCTGTAATTGTTCAGTGCATCATGTGACCCAGCCTCTATATAAGCTTTTTTGGACAAAATACACTATTATACAGCCCTTGCTACATCTGCACATGTGAAATTCATTATATACAGATTTCTGTTATTAAAAAAAACACAATTTTTTTGCATAATACCTAATATTGCAGCCCTTGCTGCATCTGTGATTGTTAAAAACAAGTTTTAAAAACTTCCATAATTTTCTGGCTTTGAAAAAACACCCATTTTTGACAATATCAAACATCGGGTGCCTTTGCAGGATTAGTCAGTATGCAATTTATGCTAGAAATTTAGCTATAATTTTCTGGATTTTTAAAAACACCCTTTGTGGGCAAAATATACAATTTTACAGCCCTTGCTGCATCTGCACATGTGAAATTCAAGGGTTATATACTGCTGTCATATTCTATTATTAAACAAACACCAATATTTTGGGCAAAAAATAATAATTTTACAGCCTTTGCTGCATATGTCATTGTAAGATGCGCACTTTAGATACTGTGGTTCTATTCAGTTATTTGAAAAACAACCATTTTGGGCAAAAAACTTAAATTGCGGTCTAGTCTGGATCTGTACGTGTGAGATACACACTTTAGATACTGTGGTTAAATTCTTCTATTAATAAAACACAGTTTGGGGGCAAAATACACAATATTTTACAGCGCTTGCTGCATCTGCACGTGTGAAATTTAAGGGTTATATACTGCTGTCATATTCTGTTATTAAACAAACACCCATTTTGGGTAAAAAACTTTTATTGCGGCCTAGTCTGCATCTGTACATGTGAAATACAACCTTTACATACTGTTGTTCTATTCTGCTATTAATTAAACACCCATTTAGGGCAAGATTCAACATTTTAGAACAATGAGGAGAACGTCAAATAAGGGACATGGCCCAGGTCGTGGTGCTGCTGGTGGAGCTCCAGTTGCAGGGAGCGGACGTGGTCGATCTGTGCCAGCTACACGCACAAGTAAAACCCCTTCCTCAGATGCGAGTAGGTGACAGAACCTGCAGCGATATCTGGTCGAGCCTAATGCGGCTCTACGAATGGTGAGGCCAGAACAAATACAGGCTATAGTAGATTGGGTTGCTGACAGTGCATCCAGTTCCTTCACATTGTCTCTCACCCAGTCTCCTGCTGAATGATCAGAGTTGGCACCTGCAGCCGATGTCCATCAGTCTTTCACCTCACACCCTTGCAAATCAGCCAAGCAGTCTGAGCCCCAAGTCAAGCAGCAGTCTCTTATGCTTTTTGATGAATCCGTTAGCAGGTTTTCCCAGGGCCATCCATCTATCTCTGACCCAGAAAAGGAAGAGAATGAGTGCACCGATGCCCAACCACTTATGTTTCAAGATGAGTACATGGGAGGACCATCCCAGGACCTCTCGGATGATGACAAAACACAGGTGCCAACTGCTGGAACTTTAGAAAGTGTGCAGACTGACAAGGAGGGCAGGGGTGAAGACTGGGCGAAAGATGATGTGGAGGACGATGAGGTCCTCGACCCCACATGAAATCAAGGTCATGCGAGTGACCTGTGTAGTTTGGAGGAAGAGGCGGTGGTCGCACAGAGCCACCAGCACAGCAGAAGAGGGAGAAGGGTGCAAAAGCGGAGCGGCCATCCCGTAGACAGAACGCCTACTACTGCCCACCGCAGCAAGGGACCGAGCACACCAAAGCCAGCTCCAAGGAGTTCCCTGGCGTGGCAGTTTTCAGACAATTTGCTGATGACAAGACACGATCAGTTTGCACGCTTTGCAATCAGAGCCTGAAGCGAGGCATAAACATTCTTAACCTGAGCACAAACTGCATGACCAGGCATTTAAGTGCAAAGCATGAGCTGCAATAAAGTAGACACCTCAAAAACCAAGAAAGGTCTCTGGCTTCTCCTGCTTCCTCTTCTGCTACAGTCTCGGCCTCTTCATCTACTTCTGGAGTGACAGTGCCACCTGCCACCCTGCAAACAGAGGATCTGCCAGCAACACCATCACCTGGGTCACCAAGCATCTCCACAATGTCCCACAGAAGCGTTCAGCGATCCATCTCCTAAACGCTGGAGCGGAAAGGGAAGTACCTCCCTACCCACCCGCGATTGCTGGCCCTGAATGCCAGCATTTCTAAATTACTGGCCTTTGAAATGCTGTCATTCCATCTGGTGGAGACGGAGAGTTGTAAAGGCCTTATGGCTGTGGCTGTCCAACAGTACGTCGTGCCCAGCCACCACTACTTTTACAGGCGAGCAATCCTTTCTCTGCACAACCAAGTGGGAGACAAAATCAGGTGTGCACTGTGCAACGCCATCTGTAAAAAGGTGCACCTCACTACTGATACATGGACCAGTAAGCATTGTCAGGGAAGTTATATCTCAATAACAGCACACTGGGTAAATACAGTAGCGGCTGGGCCTGAGGCGGATAGCAGTTTGTTGCAGGTTCTTTCACCACAGAGGATTGCAGGGCGCTTCAGTTTGCCTCCTGTTGCTTCCTCCTCCTACTCTGCTTCCTTATCTTCTACTGGCTCCTCATCCGGTCAGCGTAACACCTTCACCACCAACTTCAGCACATCCTGGGGTAAACGACAGCAGGCAGTTTTAAAACGTATCTGTTTGGGGGACAAACCCCATACCGTGCAGGAGTCTTGAACAACAGGCCGATGAGTGGTTGGTACCAGTCAGCCTCAAGCCTGGCCTGGTATTGTGTGATAATGGGTGAAATCTTGTAGCAGTTCTGGGACTAGCTGGTTTGACGCACATCCCTTGCCTGGCGCATGTGCTGAATTTGGTGGTGCTGAGATTCCTTAAAAATTACCCCATATGTCAGAGCTGTTGCATAAAGTGCGGGCCGTCTGTGCGCGCTTTCGGCGTTCTCATCCTGCTGCTGCTCGCCTGTCAGCGCTGCAGCGTAACTTCGGCCTTCCCGCTCAACGTCTCATATGCGACGTGCCACAAGGTGGAACTTCACCTTGCATATGCTGGCCAGACTGTGCGAGCAGCAGCAGGCGTTAGTGGAGTTTCAGCTGTAGCATACACGGGTGAGTAGCTCTGCGGAACAGCACCTCTTCACCACCAATGACATGCGAGACCTGTGTTCCTTGTTGCGCTGTTTCGAGTACTCCACCAACATTCTCCGCGTTACTATCCCACTTCTATGCCTCCTTGAAAAAACGCTGCTGGCGATGATGGAAGAGGATGTGGCACAGGAGGAGGAAGAGGGATCATTTTGTAGGGTTTCCGACCAGTCATTCACAAGTGGCTCCGAGGGTGGGTTCCTGCACCTACAAACGTCAGTTACACAATTGTCCAGCACAGTTCTGGAGGATGACGAGGTGGAGGATGAGGAGTAGGATATGGAGGAAGAGGAACCTTGTTCACAGCAGGGTGGCACCCAGACCAGCTCATGGTCATCACTGGTGCGTGGCTGGGGGGATACAGAGGCCACAGGCGATACACCTCTTACAGAGGACAGCTTTTTGTTGCCTCTGGGCAGCCTGGCACACATGAGCGATTACATGCTACAGTGTCTCCGCAACGACCGCCGAGTTGCCCACATTCTAACTTGTGCTGATTACTGGGTGGCCACGCTGCTGGATCCCCGTTACAAGGACAACACACTGGCCTTACATCCCTCACTGGAGCGTGATTGTAAGATGCGCGAGTACAAGCGCACGCTGGTAGACGTGCTGCTGGTGGCATTCCCACCTGGCACCGGGGGCACAGTGGAATCACAAGGCGAAGGCAAAGGAGGAGGATGAGGTCGCCAACGCAGCTGGGGCACCACCAGCACCTCAGAAGGCAGGGTTACCATGGCCGAAATGTGGAAAAGCTTTGTCAGCACGCCACAACAACCAGCACCACCAGCTGATATGGAACGTTTTAGCAGGAGGCAGCATTTCGCCAACATGGTGGAGCAGTATGTGTGCAGATGGGTCTGCCCCCTTCAACTTCTGGGTCTCCAAATTGGGCACATGGCCTGAGCTTGCCCTTTACTCCTTGGAGGTGCTGGCCTGCCCTGCAACCAGTGTATTATCTGAACGTGCTTAGCATGGCAGGGGGCGTTATCACAGACAAGCGCAGCCGCTTGTCCACAGCCAATATGGACAAGCTCACATTCATTCAAATGAACCAGGCATGGATCCCACAGGATTTGTCTGTACCTTGTGCAGAATAGACATGTATTCCGTCCTTAACCCGCTGTTGTTATACTACAGCGCAATTGCTGATGTGATGTACCAGTGCTATACCTAGTAGACAGGTTAAAAAATTCACTAATTTTTATTTTACATTTCTGGGTGACATTAAAGGGCTTCTGTCACCCCACTAAAGTGATTATTTTTTTTTTGGGCTAGTGAAATTAGTTATATTGTGATATATGACAATATAATTGTGTTACTTACTTTGATCCAGCAGTTTCTGCAAAAAACAAAGTTTTATAATATGTAAATTCGGTCTCTACCAGCAAGTAGGGCGGCTACTTGCTGGTAGCTGCTGCAGAAATCCGCCCCCTCGTCGTGTTGATTGACAGGGCCAGCCGGGATCTCCTCCTCCGGCCAGCCCTGTCGGCATTTCAAAAATCGCGCGCCTGTGTTGATTCGGCGCAGGCGCTCTGAGATGAGGAGGCTCGTCTCCTCAGAACTCCCTCAGTGCGCCGATGACATCACCAAAATAGAAGACGTCATCGGCGCAGGCGCACTGAGGGAGTGCTGAGGAGACGAGCCTCCTCATCTCAGGGCGCCTGCGCCGAATCAACACAGGCGCGCGATTTTTGAAATGCCGACAGGGCTGGCCGGAGGAGGAGATCCCGGCTGGCCCTGTCAATCAACACGACGAGGGGGCGGATTTCTGCAGCAGCTACCAGCAAGTAGCCGCCCTACTTGCTGGTAGAGACCGAATTTACATATATTAAAACTTCGTTTTTTGCAGAAACTGCTGGATCAAAGTAAGTAACACAATTATATTGTCATATATCGCAATATAACTAATTTCACTAGCCCAAAAAAAAAAAATCACTTTAGTGGGGTGACAGAAGCCCTTTAAACAATTTTTTTCCTATCATAGACCCTTGCTCTACCAAGTAGACAGGTTAATAAATTTCACAAATTGTTCTGTTACTTTCTTGGGTTAACATTTTACAATTTTGGATGTGAATAAACCCCTGCTCTGCATAGGTGACAGGGAATAACATTTCTGAAATTCTTCTTTAATTGATGCGCGCCACCTCCTTTTATTCAATGCTTAAACTTTAACAAGTTGTCCTACATTTGCACTTCAATAATTTGTCCCACATTTGCGCTTCAATAATTTGTCCCACATTGGCACTTCAATAATTTGTCCCACATTTGCGCTTTAATAATTTGTTCCACATTTGCGCTTCAATAACTTTTCTAATATTTCCGCTCGATCAAAATAAAATTTTATCTATTTATCTCCTTTGGATAAGGTCTCTCTTTCTCACGCTCCCTCTCCGGTGTGGAACCCTGATTCACCGATAACCATGATCAACATGGTAGGCTCAGAAAAGAACTTTGAAAGTTGATAGAGAAGATATCTAAATGGATCATGGAAGTCACGGTGACGTGTGACAATGTGGGGCAGTATGTGTGCACATGCCTACACGAACTGACTGATGGGTCTCCAAATTGGGCACATGGCCTTAAAGGTGCTGGCCTGCCCTGCAACTAGTTTATTGTCTGAATGTGTCTTTAGCACAGGTTATGTAATTTAAAAAAATAAAAATAAATTTAAAATCAAAAAGCAGTGTAGGCTACCTCCTCCACCGCCTGTTCCACCTACACTGGCACATCCACCGCCTCCTCAACCTCCTACTCCATATGGACCTTGTCTTCCTAGATCAAGATTATTATTATTATTATTATTTTTACGTATTTTATGTTATTTAAAGTAATTTCCCTATCCACATTCTTTTGCAGAGCACTTGCCATGCTCCTAACCACATTTTGATGCCATTTGCAGCCCTCTAGCTCTTTCCATGACATTTTTACTGCCATTTTAGTGCTCAAAAGTTCTGGTCCCCATTGACTTCAATGGGGTTTGGGTTCGGGATCAAATTCGGGTCCAGAACTCAAACTTTTTTACATATATGCATTTTGACTTAAAGTTACTTTTATTCAACCAGCAAGTAATTTTTTGATGGGAAATGACATAGGTGTCTCCCAAATAGGTGTCCAGTCTAAAATTATTCATACCCTTCTCAATAATCAATAGAAAAGCCTTTATTGGCTATTACAGCAATTAAACGCTTTCTATAACTGCAGACCATCTTTTTGCATGTCTCCACAGGTATTTTTGCCCATTCATCTTTAGCAATGAGCTCCAAATCTTTCAGGTTGGAGGGTCTTCTTGCCATCACCCTGATCTTTAGCTCCCTCCACAGATTCTCAATTGGATTCAAGTCTAGACTCTGGCTGGGCTACTCCAAAACGTTAATGTTGTTGTCTGCTAACTATTTCTTCACCACTTTTGCTGTGTATTTTGGGTCATTGTCATACTGAAATGTCCACTGGTGCCCAAAGCCAAGTTTCTCTGTAGACTGCCTGATGTTGTCATTGAGAATCCTCATGTATTGCTCTTTTTTCATGGTGCAGTTTACTGTGATTAGGTTCCCTGGTCCATTGGCTGAAAAACACCCCCAAAGCATTAGGTTCCCACCACCATGTTTGACAGTGGGGATGGTGTTCTTTGGGTTGAAGGCTTTTTTTTTTTTTTTTTATGCCAAATGAAGGAAACATCATTGTGACAAAAACAATTCAATTTTTGTTTCATCTGACCATAACACAGAAGACCAGAAGTCTTCTTCTTTGTCCAGATGAGCTTTTGCAAAGGCCAAGCGAGCTTTTATATGCCTTATCTGGAGAAGTGGCGTCCTCCTTGGTCTGCATTGTGCAGTGTCCGTTGGATTGTCTTCCTTGAGACATTGCCACCAGCAGAGCCCAGATTCACCAGGATGGCCTTGGTGGTGATCATTGGATTCTTTTTCACCTCTCTAACTATCCTCCTGGCCACCACAGGTGTCACTTTTGGCTTCCGACCACGTCCTCTGAGATTTTCCACAGTGCGGAACATCTAGTATTTTTTGCTGAAATGTAAATAAAAGCTGAGAAATGTTTTTTTTTTTTTCTCCACAATAATGCCTCTTGTACATCGTCTTATTATCTTTTAGGAGACACCTATGTCATTTTACCGTACAAAAATTACTTACTGGTTGAATAAAACTAATTTGCCAGGGGTATGAATAATTATGGGCAGCACTGTATATCATAAGTGCCGTTCAGACGTGAAGTTGTATTGTACTACAGCCATTTACAGCCATAAAATATATGTACGTCCTATCACCCGCAGTGAATTGTGATTGTTATATTTCTTTTGTTGTGGTGTAGAAATATACACCCTCCTTGAGCTGCACCGGCAGAATGGCATCCCCCAGCATAGGCTGATATGCGACGTTTCCACCCGTTGGAATTCCACCCTCCATATGTTGGACCGACTATATGAACAGAAAAATGCTATAAACGATTTCTTAATGATACAGGCGGACAGAGGTAGTCCCCTGTGTAACTTCTATGTTAGCCAGTGGCAGCTCATGCATGACACCTGCCATTTGCTCTGGCCCTTTGAGGAGGCCAACTTATTTGTCAGTCCCCTGGACTACGGGATGAGCAGCGTCATTCCACTAATTCATGTCCTGGGAAATATACTGCTAAATCTAGCTGACTAGGGGGCAGGAGACATGGCAAATACATCTCACTGCCACATAAGCCCTGTGGGGGCTGAACTGGAGGAGAAGGAGGACATTCTAGCACAATCAATACATAAAGAAATGGATGGTTTTTCTACACAGATGACAGGAGAGGAGGAGAAGGAGCAGCCATAGAAGCTATATTGTGATGGGGAAGAAAAGGCAGAGGACCTAGACACACTGTGGCAGTATGCAGTGGAGACAGAGACAGTGAGTCCCTCCGAGTCACTTGCGCAAATGATTTGATGCATGCTCACTTGCTTGCGTAGTGACAGCCAAATTGTCAGCATTCACCAGAGGGATGACTACTGGCTCTCCACCATGTTAGACCCTTGCTATAGGTCCAAAATGGGAGCCTTTTTCTCACCTGCTCAGAGGGAGGACAAACTGAACTACTATAGAGACATTCCATGTAGTCAGTTGGCCGCTGCCTATGTGAGCCATCGCCCATCCTCACGCAGGTCTGACTGGGGGGCCCTCTCCGCTCATGTTTCACTCCCATGGCTGCTGGGGGGGGGGCAGGAGCAGTACTAGCTCTATCAACAGCAACTTAAGTTTAGAGTCGCTGATGAGCAGTTTTCTTTACTCACCTACCAAAGGAACTACTCAGCAGCAGCAGGTAGACATAGAGCAGAACCTGAACCAGCAGGTTGTGGCATACTTGGAGTGTGGCTTGCCACCCAACATCGAAGATCTCCTAGACTACTGGGCAGCCAAACTTGATTTGTGGCCGCAACTGGCCGAGTTTGCCCTGGACAAGCTTTCCTGCCCGGCCAGCAGTTTGGCATCAGAGTGGGTGTTTAGTACAACGGGGGCCATAGTTACAAGAAGGAGAACTCGCCTGTCTGCCTAAAATGTTGAGAAATTGACCTTTGTGAAAATGAATCAACACAAATGCCTTATGCATCAGGCTCAATCATCCATGGTGCCACACCAACACTTTGACAACAGACCTGTTTCTTATGGATACCTGCTTCTGCTACTATTCTGATGCTGCCACTAGTGATGGACGAACATCGGCTGGGACAGTTCGCAAACTCAATCTCGCAAATGTGATCAAATGTTCACAAACCGCAAGTTTGTGGCAGACCCCATTCACTTTAATGGCAGGCAAACATGAAAAACCTAGAGGGGGATCAATGGCAAAAATTCCAACGCAAAATATGTAATAAGGGGACATTTTAATGCTTTTTAAAGGGAAATTCTCTGAAATATGCCATGTTGGAGCCTAGAAAAAAATATATTTTAGGCCATAAGAGTACAGGCCTTAAAAATAAGGCATTCACCTGACATAAAAAGTCACTGGTGTTGAAATCCTCCGAGGCCCCAACAATTACTAATTCACCGTATAGAAAAGAACAAGTAAGTATGTGGCTGGAGGTAGATTACACGGTCAATGGATATCAATTTTACAGCAGGCCAGTGGACTCCAGGCCCCAAAAATTATGCATTCAGTGTACAGAAAAGATCAAGTGATTATGTGGCTGGAGGTAGATTATACAGTCATTGGATATAAATTTTACAGCAGGCCAGTGGACTACAGGCCCCAAAAATTATGCATTCAGTGTACAGAAAAGAACAAGTAAGTATGTTGCTAGAGGTAGATTACAAGGTCATTGGATATCAATTTTACAGCAGGCCAGTGGACTACAAGCCCAAAAAATTATGCATTCAGTGTACAGAAAAGATCAATGGATATCAATTTTACTGAAGACCAGTACAAATACAGGTCAAATACATATGTTTAAAAGAACTAAAAATATAAAATTTGATTAAAAACATGGCTAACAAAATCCCCCCTCTTGCAAAAAAACCTAATTATAATAGTTGAAACAAGTGATCGTCACAGATGTTGAATTCCTCCGATGCCCAAAACATTAGGCATTCAACGGACAGAAAAGGCCCTTTATCCCACAAAATTTACATAAGACAGGGACCATTCTTTGTTCTTAGTGTTGTATGATATGTGTTGGCTGGCATAAGGAAATTCAATTAAACGTGGTTGTCACAGGTGTTGAATTCCTTTGAGATCCATGCCTCATTCATTTTTAGAAATGTGAGGTAGTCCACACTGTGGTGAGCTAGGCGAGTGCACTTATCGGTCACGATCGCCCCTGCTGCGCTGCACATACTTTCGGACAGGACAATGGATGAGGGGAAAACCAAGAGTTCCATGGCAAATTGTGCCAGCTCTGGCCACAGGTCAAGCCTGCACACCCAGTAGTCAAGGGGTTCCTTGCTTCTCAGAGCGTCCACATCGGCCGTTAACCCGATGTAGTCAGACACCTGTCTGTCTAGGCGTTCCCTGAGGTTGGATCCGGAGGGCGGCTGTCGATGGGTTGGCTGCAAGAATGATCTTATATCCAAAGTGACCAACACATCTTCACACTGTCCTCTTCTTGCATGCGCAACAGAAAGAAGGCATCACGCGTGAGCAGCCACTGGCGCGGTGAAAAAAAAAAAAAACTCCCCAGAACCTGTCCTGCCGCAGAGTTCATACAGGTAGTCGTTAACTTCACGTTTCTGATGCAGCAGCCTATCAAGCATATACAAGGTAGAGTTCCAGCGCGTCGAGCAGTCACAAATCAGACGTCTGATGGGCAGGTGGTGTCGCCGCTGAACGTGTAAGATCTTCTAAAATGGCCAGAGATTTTACTGGCCTGCCGCAAGACGTCCTGGACCCCGGGGTATTTGGCAACGAATCGCTGCGTGAATAAGTTCAGGACATGTGCCATGTACGGTACGTTTGTCATTTTGCCCTGTTTCAGTGCACTTAGCAGATTAGTACCGTTGTCGCACACCACTTTACCAACTGTCAAATTGAGCGGGGTTAGGCACTGATCAGCTTGTGACCGCAAAGCTGAAAGGAGTGCAGGAACGGTGTATGGCTCTTGGCTTCCAGGCACACCAGCCGCAGCACAGCATGGCAACATCTCACCTGGCACGTGGAATAGGTTCTGGGGAGCTTGTGGGGCGCAGGAAGAGGCGGTAGCAGTGGAAAAGGAGGAGTAAGCCGAGGAGGAGATGGGGGATGGAGTAGGAGGAGAAGAGTCAGGCCTGCATGCAATCTGTGGCACTAACACCAAATCCACACGGGTGCCACGGGTTGCATGCTTGACGGCTCTCAGAAGGTTCACCCAGTGGGCAGTAAAAGTTATGTACCTTCCCTGCTTGTGTTTGCTAGACCAAGTTTCAGTGGTCAGATGTATCTTGGCACCGACACTGTGTTCCAGAGATACATTTACTTGCCGCTGAACGTGACCATATAGCTCCGGTATGCCCTTCTGGGAGAAATATTTCGTTCTGGGGACCTTCCATTGCGGTGTGCCAATAGCCACACATTTTTTAAAGGCCTCTAAGTCCTCCAGTTTATATGGCAGTAGTCGGCAGGTTAGCAGTTCCGACAAGCTGGTAGTCAGCCATTGGGCAAGAGGGTTATCCAGCGTCATCATCTTTTACCGTCAAACATTTGGGCCACGGAACCCTGCCTTTTGCCAGATGAACGCGACGATGGAACAGTGGAAGGTGGAGTAGAGGACAAATGGGAGGAGAGAGGAGAAGGAGAAGAGGCAGGACATGGAGCGCCGAGAGTGTGGCTTTGTGGGTTCTGAAGGCGTTGCTCCACTGGACTTGGTGATGGGAGGCAAGGTGCCTTCTTGAGGCAGTCGTCCCTAAGTGAGTGTTGGGCTTACCGTGACTTATGCGTTGACAGCACAAGCTGCATATGGCAACACTATTGTCAGAAGCTAAAACGTTTAAAAAGCCCACACTGCGGAGCCATGTGCTGGCGTTCTGGGAGCGCAAGTTGTGACCGTGCATGGTGGATGGCTCGCTCCAGATGGCTCGCTCCAGATAAATTTGCAGTCTGCTTTTTGCCTCCTCTGCACTGCGAGTTCTGCCTGCTTCTCCTCCTTCTCCTCCCTATCTGCTGATTCATCTCTCCCTCTGAACTCCCCTTCTCTTCCTCTCTTGTAGGCAGCCATGTGACGTCCATCTGGGTACTGTCGTCAGACTACTGGGTGTTGACCGTTAATACCTCCTCTTCCTGATCTGATGCCAAGAATGGCTGCGCATCTGTAAGGTCTTGGAATGGATGGGAAAATAATTCCTCTGACTTGAGCAGAGGGGATATGGTGGTGGTGGTGGTGATGATGTCTTTGGGGGTTCACACAGCAGAGAGTGAAGAGGGTGTAGATAGAGAGGATGAGAAGGGTGCAGAAGCGGAAGGCTGGTGTGTCCTTTGACGTAAACTTCAACTTCTGCAACTTTCCACTGCCCGACCCCTACCACTCCTGCAGAATGGCCTGCCTCTTCCTCTGCCTGTCATTTTCAAAATTACCCTGTGACAAAAGTTCCTATAAAAGAGCAGTATATGTGGAAATAGGTATAATCACACCCCTGCCTTAATCAATTTTTTGGGTGGGCAACTGGCATATCACACCAGTAGAAATTATTTGTTCCAATAGCGTTTATCACTCTGTGTAGCTGCGGTAACGCAGAAGAATCGCTGCACTACAAAAATGCACTATATAGAAAGTATATTATTGGTATATCACACCACTGCCTCAATCAATTTTTTTCGGGGGGCAACTGGTATATCACACCAGTTGAAATTATTTGTTCCAAGAGCGTTTCCCCTCTGTATAGCTGCAGTATAGCAGCAGAAACACACATAACTGCTGCACAATACAAATGCACTATAATATACTTTATATGTCAGAAAGTATATTATAAGTATATCAAACCCCTCTGTAAGTCACACCTATCGATAGCACACCTATACCAGTCCTTAAATGTACTTTTGTGGCCCTATTAGCTATCTTTTGGTGTCCCTAACAGTCTGTCCCTGCTCCACAAAGCAACCTCTCCCTACACTGGCAAAAGCCACTCTGTAGTCTCCTCATGCTGCTGCCACTTCACCACTTTGTGGTCTCCTCCTGCTTCTGCCACCTTAACACTATGTCACTTGGCCACTGTGTGATTTCTTCATGCTGCTGCCATTGCACCACTGTGTGGTCCCCTTATGCTTCTACCACCTCAACACTCAGTGGTCTCCTCATGCTTCTGCTACTTCGCCACTCTTTGGTCTCCTTATTCTGCTGCCACATCACCACTATGTCAGTGGGCCACTCTGTGGTTTCCTCATGCTGCTGCCACTTCACCACTCTGTGGTCTCTTCATGATGCTGCCACCTTAACACTATGTCTCTGGGACACTCTGTGGTCTTCTCATTCTGCTGACACATCACCACTCTGTGGTCTCCAGATGCTGCTGCCACCTCACAACTATGTCACTGGGGTACTCTGTGGTATCCTCATGCTGCCGCCACTTCACCTCTCTGTTGTCTCCTCATGCTGCTGCCACCTCAACACTATGTTTATGGGCCACTCTGTGGTCTCCTCATGCTGCTGCCACTTCACCACTCTGTGGTTTCCTCATGCTGCTGCTACCTGAACACTATGTCTCTGGGCCATTATATGGTCTCCTCATGATGCTGGCATATCACCTCTATGTCACTGGGCCACTTTGTGGTTCCCTCATGCTGCTGCCACCTCAACACTCAGTGGTCTCTTCATGCTTCTGTTACTTCACCACTCTTTGTTCTCCTTATGCTGCTTTTCCATCACCACTATGTCACTGGGCCACTCTGTGGTCTCCTCATGCTTCTGCAACTTCACTACTCTGTGGTCTCTTCATGCTGCTGCCACCTCACAACTATGTCACTGGTCCACTCTGTGGTCTCCTGATGCTGCTGCCACTTTACCACTCTGTGGTCTCCTCATGCTGCTGCCACCTCAACACTGTCTTTGGGACACATTGTGGTCTCCTCATGCTGCTGCCGCAACCTCAACACTGTG
Organism: Bufo gargarizans; assembly: GCF_014858855.1. Classification (NCBI taxonomy): domain Eukaryota; kingdom Metazoa; phylum Chordata; class Amphibia; order Anura; family Bufonidae; genus Bufo; species Bufo gargarizans. The sequence goes on along the minus strand of NC_058082.1, from coordinate 136,654,899 downwards.
TCACTGGGCCACTTTCTGGTCTCCTCATGCTGCCGCCACTTCACCACGCTGTCTGACCTGACCTGTGCCTATTCCTCAAATTAACCCTGTGCCATGACCTTTGGACCTTTGCACTGTTTACTGGATTATACAAATGCTGCAGGTCCTGGTCTTTGTTTGGTTATTGACAATGGTTTTGCCTGATCTCTTGGTGCTCTGCATCCACCATAAGATAGCAGCCACTGAAAAGAGACTTTCCTGAGAGGTAGTGGCCTGGTGGTTCCCTGCAACAGAGTCCAGTTGAACCCAGGAAGGGGGTAGGCTTAGATAATGTTGTTAGGAGTAGCCCCAAGCCAAATCTGTTCAGTGGTGCAGCGGATCCATATCAGTTTTCATGATAGATAGATAGATAGATATTTCTTTAACTACCGTACTTAGATAGTTGAAGTTCAGTGTATTATTACAGAAAATGTAGATCTTAAAGATACAATTTAGAGATATAAATATCAACGTATATCAAATATTAAGGTAATAATTATTTCTGTAAATCCCAAACTACATTCCTACTCACAATTATTACTATTATATAAAAACAATGGCATTTTCAGATCACGGTGATTTTTTTCCTCCACATTTAGCATAATAAGTGGAACTCATTTGAGTGTTAATAATGCTATTGTTTTACTTCCAAATTTATTCATAACTAGGTGCTGAGAGATGTGAATAGATTGCTAATTATCATTAACTAAGTTGCTAATGCTAAGTAAAAAGGTTGAATAACTATTCACGTTTATCAACAAATTTTAAGATTTATTGTGAAACATTACATGGTCATTTTCATCAAGCAGTAATACAAATAAGGCAAGCAAATAAAAGGCATATATACAAAGAAAAGGGGGTATGTCAGCACTTCCCAGTGCGCAGGTGCACACTGCCATGGCAAAGACCTTTTTATAGTTTTTTGTGGTCCGGTTTTAACAAATCCGTTGTTCCGTTTTTGAGTTCCCTTGTGTTTCTGTTTCCTTTCCGTTTTTCCGTTCCGTTTTTTCTTTATGCCATGTACAGTATACAGTAATTACATAGAAAAAATTGGGCTGGGCATAACATTTTCAATAGATGGTTCAGAAAAAATGGAACGGATGCGGAAGACATACGGATGCATTTCCGTATGTGTTCCATTTTTTTTGCAGACCCATTGACTTGAATGGAGCCACGGAACGTGATTTGCGGCCAAATATAGGACATGTTCTATCTTTCAACGGAACAGAAAAACGGAAATGCGGAAATGGAATGCATACGGAGTACATTCCGTTTTTTTTGCGGAACCATTGAAATGAATGGTTCCGTATAGGGACCGTATACCGAACACAAAAAAACAGCCCGTACACTCGCAAAAAAAAGTTTGTGTGAACTAGGCCTAACAGTATAAAGCTGTGGCCTGCTCTCACTACATTTATTGGAAGTTGTCTGTCACAAGGAAAGATACAGAGTGGGCTCGGCATGCATGTTGTTACCTGCATCCCTTGTAATGGATAGTGTTGATCACGAATATTCGAATTTAGAATTTTTATCGCGAATATAGGTACTTCAAAAATTTGCAAATATTTCATAATTATTATTCGTAATTTCGAATATTTGATTTCAGTACACATGATCCCTCCCTGCTTCTAGGTTGTGGGCCAATGAGAAGGCTGCAGTATATTTGACTTCAAATTTTTATTGCACATTTTTCAACTTACAACTATTAGACAAAGAAGATTATAGCACTATATTAGCTAAATTGCTCTATATTCTTTTTTTTTTTTCCGAATATTCACTATATTCGTAATATTCTAAAACAAGAATATATAGCAATTTAGCTAATATAGTGCTATAATCTTCTTTGTCTAATAGTTGTAATTTTTTTCTCGATTGGAAAAAATTACAACTATAAAAAAAAATATTATAGCACTATATTAGCTAAATTGCTCTATATTCGTTTTTTTTAATATTCGCTATATTGCTATATATTCTTGTTTCACATTACTAAAATTTGCAGTACGAAAATGTGCATATTACACGATCATTACTTTGCCGATTTTTCGAGTAAAAAAACGTATAATATAACGAATATTCGATTTTGCGAATATTCAACAAATATTCTACAAAATATTCGCAAAATATTGCCAATTCGAATATGACCCCTGCCGCTCATCACTAGTAATGGAGGCCATTATGGCACCAAAAATGGTAAAAACCAGAGTGGACCCAGCATGCATGTGGATCCAACACTTCCTGAACTTTATGGTGGCCATTATGGTGCATAACTGGTAGTATTTAGTGTTAGGATCCGTCTTACAGAGATCGCCTTGACGTACGGCAGACGGGCTCAGATGGTTTTGTACAAAATGCATTTGCCAAGCATCTCACTTAATAAATAAGCATAGCATTAGCACTATCATTTTTGTGACTATGGCATTATTGTACTTTATCTGATTTTCAAGGTGCTGTTGCATTGTCTTTTTTTCTCTAAGTCTTTGCCATGGCGGCGTGCACCTGCGCACTGGGAGGTGCTGACTAACCCCCTTTTTTTGCAGATTTACAATGCTGGAGATGTGGCACTCCAGTGAGTTGAACACTCCTGATTAGCCTGTCTTCCCCATAGTCTGATTTTAATTAGTTTCAGTATAAAGCTGTAGACTGCTCTCACTACATGCATTGGAAGCTGTCTGGCACAAGGAAAGGTATAGAGTGGGCTCGGCATGCATGTTGGTACCTGCATCACTTTTAATGGAGGCCATTATGGCACCAAAAATGGTAAAAGGCAGAGTGGACCCAGCATGCATGTGGATCCAACACAATTTATAAACTTTATGGCGGCCATTATGCCGCATGACAGGTAATATTTAGTGCTAGGACCCGTCTTACAGAGATTGCCTTGATGTACGGCAGACGGGCTCAGATGATTTTGTACAAAATGCATTTGCCAAGCATCTCACTTTATAAATAGGCCTAGCATTAGCACGATCATTTTTGGGACTATGGCATTATTGTACTTTATCTGATTTGCAGGGTGCTGTTGCATTGTCATTTTTTTCTCAAGGCATATATACACTCACTGACAAAAAAATGACACACTAAGAAGGAGTTGTTGGAATCAAATGACTCTTTATATGTGTGAATTGGTGATATATGGAAGTGATTGGGAAAAGTAAAGTGATTGGATACGTTTATTGGGGAAAACTATACAATTGAAAAGAAGCTCTAGTACTCTGTTGGGCAACCTTTAGTCTGGATGTAAGATTACATATAGTTGGATCTGGAGATAGACAGGCTTTGTATAATATCCTGAGCCAATTTGCCCACTTATGTTGCAGCTGGGCCTGTAGATTCTGAACATTCATAGGCTGCTGAAGCTGGCATCCCAGCTGGTCCCATATTTGGTGATAAATCTAGTGACCGAACAGGCCAAGGAAAAGTTGGCATCCCTGGGAAATCCTTACTATGTGTGCTCAAGCATTATCCTGCTGAAAAATGCCAGTTGGAAGCTCTGCCATTAAAGGCAACTCAAGTGGTCACAGGATGGGTGACTGACCGTCATATGTGATGGCTCTCCAGATCATCTCACCAGCAGTTAGAGCACTGTGTGGGTCCACAGCACATTAGGATTGAACCACTCACCGTGAGATCCCTATACTTGAATCTGAGCATCGTTGGATCCCAAACAGAACCTGTATTTATCACTAAAAACAATACGGTTCCAGTTTATAGCGGTTTCTCTGCAGACCAAGGCAATGATGGCTGGCGGTCAATAGCAGGGCAAATAATGGTCACCATGACACTAAATTTCTGCTGCATGTAATGAAGGTGACACTAGTATGTGGATGGTAGACAATGAAACTGTGGCTGCTCGTGCGTGTCTGTGGATCAAATGATACTCTCCACTTTTGGTCTGTTTGGGCCAACTTAGGCCTGTTATATGTGCGTGCCCTCATATAACCATTGTTCCTAACACCTTTTAACAGCTGGTTCAGAACTACTTAGATGGTCGGAAATTCATTTAAACAACCATCTAGCTTCTCTCAGTCCAATTATATCCTCCCTCCCCCGTCAAAGTTGGCCAACTGGGAAGAATGCATTTAAGTGCGTCATAGAGGCATGTCTAACTGTAAACAATCTCTCACCATGAGGTACATTACCCAAAAGTAGCCTCTGAGAGGCTTTTTATAGGTCAGCAGGGGAAACACTTTTACACCTTCTTGTGGCAAAACTCAGTAACTAATCAAACCACACTACATACACTACATATCTGCCCAAGTCATAACTGCATGATGAACTTTGCAGCAATCCAACATTTCTATCTGGGTGCATTATTTTGTCAATCAATATATATTTTCCATTTTATTTAATAAGAAAATTTAAATAAAAAAGAGAAAAAGGGCATTTCTTTTAACTAAGTCGCTGACAGCAGACTCTTGTCTGCCAAAAATGCTATATGCCATGCTTGAAAACTTCAACCATTCGTTAGCTAAAACTGCACATTGATGGCATGATTGGCTGAATTCAGCCGATCACTTGCCATTGTGCTCAAACAATAGGTGGTCTGTTTTCATAATGTGGCCGATCATTATTTCAAAGTTATGGCGAGCTTTAAAAACCCAAAAAATATATTTTGTCACAACATTTATTTACAACCAGTGTTGCATTAATTTTTCACCAAGATCTTGCATTGATAATGGTAGAGTCTGACTGCTGCGCAAAGCCTTCTCCAGCACATCCCAAAGATTCTCAATGGGGTTAAGGTCTAGACACTGTGGTGGCAAATCCATGTGTGAAAATGATGTCTCATGCTCCCACTCTTTCACAATTTGAGCCCGATGAATCCTGGCATTGTCATCTTGGAATATGCCCATGCCATCAGGGAAGAAAAAATCCATTTATGGAATAACCTGGTCATTCAGGTTTCCTGTTTTCTGAGATTTCTGAGTTTTGTTATCTAATCTAAGCAAACACCTTCAATTGCTTTTCAATTGCTTTTGTCTCAAGATAATGCGATCAGTTAAGAAATATGAGTTAAGAGCTGGAGTGCTAACCCTGCTACATCTGTACTGTTGCTGAATCTAGACCTGACTAACTGCAACAACCCCAAATCATAGCACTGCCCCCACAGGCTTATACAGTAGGCACCAGGCATGATGGGTGCATCACTTCATCTGCCTCTCTCCTTACCCTGCGCCCATCACTCTAGAACAGGTTAAATCTTAACTCATCAGACCATATGACCTTCTTCCATTACTCCAGAGTCCAATCTTTATGCTCTCTAGCAAATTGAATCCTTCTTTCTGGTTTGCCTCACTAATTAGTGGTTTTCTTACGCTACACAGCTGTTCAGTCCCAATCCCTTGCGTTCCTTTCACATTGTGCGTGTGGAAATGCTCTTACTTTCACTATTAAACATAGCCCTGAGTTCTACTGTTGTTTTTTTTCAATTTTATTTCACCAAACGTTTAAGTGATCGCCGATCACAATCATTCAGGATTTTTTTCCCGCCACATTTTTTCCTCAAATACGTTGGGTCCCCACTATCCTTCCAGTTTTTAATAATGCATTGGACAGTTCTTAACCCAATTTTAGTAGTTTCTGCAATCTCAGATGTTTTCTCTGCTTGATGCATGCCAATGTTTTGACCCTTCTCAAACAGACTAAAATCTTTTCCACAACCACGAGATGTCTTTCGACATGGTTGTTTAAGAAATGAGAAGCAACTTATTGCAACAGTTAGGGTTAAATAACTTGTTGCCAGCTGAACGATTATTGCCCATGCAGTATATATCCAATAGGAGGCTCATAACTATTTGCTTAGTTAAATCCAGGTGCCGACTTTTTTTTGGGACAGGCAGTGTATATTGCAGCTAACCTTGCGGCAAGTGTTCCGGATTTTTGGCCGGAGCAAAAAGCGCAGCATGCTGCGCTATTTGCAGCGGCCAAAAAACGTTCCGTTCCGGAACGGAAGACATCCTGATGCATCCTGAAGGACGGACTGTCCATTCAGAATGCATTAGGAAAATCCTGATCAGTATTCTTCCGGCACAGAGCCCCGGCGACGGAACTCTATGCCGGAAGACTATAACGCAGGTGTGAAAGAGCCCTTACAGGATTTGAAAAGGCAATCTAGCGATATTTCTGATGTAATATGTCATTCCAAAGCTTTCAAAATAAAAAATTCCATATTTTTATCCCATACAATATAAAATTGGAAGTCGGATGTATTTCAGGATGTTGTTTAAAGGGATTTAATTGAATTATATAAGGTAAGAGGGAAAGCAAATGAGCTCTTAACAAGTTCTGCCTCTAATGCCACCAGACGAATAGTTGCTATCCTGTAAGTCAATGTTTAATCTTTTAGACAGACATCGAGATATGACTTGGATAATAATGAAGCCAGTATCTCATCTGCGAACAGCTGTTTCGGGGTGATTGCCACTCATCAGTGAAGAGCAGACAGAACTGGCTTAACTGGGTGAGAGGCCTAAGTCAGGATTCAGGGAATACTAATTCTCCTTATGGAGAGCGCCTAAGTGGTGTGAGGAGTCTTATAGGCCAGACAACACTCCTCTGGAATTCTGACTCCTCACTATAAATGAGCACATTTTTCAAAAATTCGATTCGTCCGGTTTGCCAAATTTTTCCAAAACAATTTTTATTTATTTATTTGAGGCGAATCGCGTTAAAAACAGCAATTTTCTGGCTGCAGAGAGCCTGTATAGTGGTGTAGAACACTGTGCCTTGCAATTACATGCATAGGGAGTGTGCTATGTTTGTGAAACAATACTGTGAGTCAGTATGACACACAATTGATAGGCGTCAATTTTAGAATCACTGCACACTTCACTTATTTTAGCAGTTGCGGGGCCAAAACTGACCAAATAACTCATGTATGAACTCAGCCTTAGATGTCGATGCTAGCATGAAGAAGTGCATTCCCCAAAAAAACAGATACTGTCTGTTTAACATCCGCCTTCACTCGGTCAGCATTTGGTCAGTAATCCATCAGTATAGCTAATGCCCAAAACAACTGAAGTGGATCCAAAACATATATGACACATGAACGGAATAGTTTCAAGTCTTCTGTGTTGTGTACCCACTCCTGCTTTTGACTACCAAATTATAAGCCAATTCTGATGGGACAATACAGCCCTTACAGCTGCTACACAGACAGAATCTGTTGTGTGTCTCATTTTTCCTTCATTCTGACAAATCAGAAGGGTCAAATAAATAATGATGTCATCCAGGCCAAATAGGTAAATTGTGTCCCAGTCATGGAGTGGGGAGGGTGGAAGAACAGCTTGAGAAGTCCACAGAGTGGCCCAGTGACATAGTGGCGAGGTGGCAGCAGCAGCAGCATGAGGAGGCCACAGAGTGGCACAATTATAGTGTGTGGAGGTGGCAGCAGCAGCATGAAGAGACCACAGAATGACCCGGTGACAGAGTAAGGGGGTGATAGGCAATAACACTACCTGCTGACAATGGTGGGTGTAAAAAGCAGCACTTGGCATCAGATGTGTGGCATCAGGCGGGTGGCAGCATCAGAATAGTAGCTGAGGCAGGTAGCCAGAAGAAACTGGTCTCTTTTGTCAAGGTTGGGTGAGGCATGCTCACAGCAACAGATTCCAAATACAAATAGCACACTTGAAATGAACTCTGGACCTTTTATCTGCTCATTGTAATTGGGATAATGAGGAAATAACACACATCTGGCCAGGGAACAGATGAGAAGCCAATTGTCCCATTACTTTTGGTCCCTTAACAAGTGGGAGGCACATATGCAAACTGTTATAATTCCTACACTGTTCACCTGATTTGGATGTAAATACCCTCAAATTAAAGCTGGCAGTCTGCAGTTAAATCACATCTTGTTTGTTTCTTTTTAAATCCATTGTGGTGGTGTATAGAGCCAAAAATGTTAGAATTGTGTTGATGTCCCAATATTTATGGACCTGACTGTAGATCATCCATGCTGGATGATCTACAGTCAGGTCCATAAATATTGGGACATCAAGTGGCCTCCTCAAAGGGCACGAGCAAACGGCAGGTGTTGCACATGAGCTGCCACTGGCTCACATTGCAAATACACAGGGGAGTACCTCTGTCTGCTTGAATCATCAAGAAATCGTTTATGGCCTTTATAGTCTAACACAGGCATCCTCAAACTGCGGCCCTCCAGCTGTTGCAAAACTACAACTCCCAGCATGCCCAAACAGCCTACAGGTATCCGCCTACAGCAGGGCATTGTGGGAGTTGTAGTTTTACAACAGCTGGAGGGCCGCAGTTTGAGGATGCCTGGTCTAACATATGGAGGATGGAATTCCAACGGGTAAAAACATTGCATGTCAGCCTATGTTGGATGCCGTTCTTCCATTGCAGCTCAAAGAGGGTGTGCTTGGCGGTCTACGAGTGGCTGAAGTGCATGCATAGTTTCCTGGCCATTTTTAGGATATCTTTCAAATAAGTTCAAGACTTCAGGAACCGCTTTTCAACCAGATTGAACACATGTTCGCCATTCAGAGCGCATGGCTCAGACTTCCTTGACTCAGCGATGACACTATGTTCTTCCTGTTGTCGGTCACCATGGTTCCGATTTTGAGTTGTCACGAAGAAAGCGAGGATTCGATTTCTTGATAAAGGACACGGAGCAGTTCCTCCCCTGTGTGACAGTTGGCCCAGGCAAATGAGGTTTAGAACAGTGTGACACTGACGTGCCCTCACATGTGGTATGCTGGAGGAGCACTGTGAATTGTCCCTGCAGTGGACGCTGAGGATATGGTGGAGGATGAGGAGGCAGAGGTGGACATTGTCGCAGGACTAACGGCGTAAGTACGTGGAGGCGGAAGTGGAGTCAGCTGGCCAAGTTGCTGCTGTGGCTGGGAAGGAATCACAGTTATGCAGTGGGCCGTAAAGGACATATATTGTCCTTGACCATAATTATAGCTACTGACCATTTCTCCCAAAAAAATGCTGCATCACAAACAAATTTCACCACTAAATGGCTAATCAACGCAATTACTCAGTCCCTACAGAAGAAAGTCTACATTCACCGACCAATTGTGTCAAAAAAGGCTGCATCACAAACAAATTTCACCACTGAATGTCTAATCGACTAATTGTTATTCCCTATGGAAGAAAATCTACATTCACTGATCAATTTTCCCTAAGAAGGCTGTATCACCAAAAAATTTCACCATTGAATGACAATGTAAATACACAGCAGAATGGCTAATAAGAAGTACTTATTTTTTCTCTTAATAAACATCAACAATGGCTGTATGACAATGTAAATTCACGGCAGAACTGCTAATAACACGTCCATGGTTTACCATGGTTGATAAACATTTGGTGGGGAGGTTTGTTGTTATTTACCTCGATGACATACTGATTTACTCACCAGATATGAAGACTCATCAGGATCATTTGAGACAAGTGTTATTGATCCTTCGGAAGAATAAGTTGTATGCCAAGTTGGAAAAATGTGTGTTTGCTGTTCAGGAGCTGCCGTTTTTGGGGCACTTGCTTTCTGCCTACGGTTTTCGTATGGATCCTGAAAAAGTCTGCGCGGTACTGGAATGGGACCGGCCAGAGAATCAGAAAGCTCTGATGTGTTTTTTTAGGATTTACTAATTATTACAGAAAATGAATCCTGAATTATTCCACCATTGTCAAACCTTTGACAGATATGACTAGGAAGGGCGCTGTCTTCTCTGTTTGGTCGGATGAGGCATTACAGGCTTTTCTGCTATTAAGAAATGCTTTGCTTCCGCTCCCATTCTGATGCAACCCGATGTGTCTCAGCCCTTCATTGTGGAGGTTGACGCGTCAGAAGTGGGAGTCTGAGCAGTCTCATCACAAGGTCCCTCTTCTTGCAAATGGCGCCCGTGTGCTTTTTTCTCCAAGAAACTCTCGGCCGCCGAAAGAAATTATGATGTTGGGAATAGAGAGTTGTTGGCCATCAAATTGGCCTTTGAAGAGTGGAATCATTGACTAGAAGGGGCTACTCATCCGATTACGGTATTTACTGACCATAAGAATCTGGCTTACCTGTAATATGCAAAGCATTTAAATCCTAGGCAGGCTAGATGGTCATAGTTTTTTACCAGGTTTAATTTTTTGGTCACCTATCGCCCTGGGATTAAAAACGTCAAAGCGGATGTGTTGTCAAATAGCTTTCCTGGGTGAGGGGGAGATTCGGAGGATCCCGCTCCGATTTTGGCTGATGGGGTGGTGGTTGTTGCTCTTTACCCCGAGCTGGAGACGGAAGTGTCGGGGGTCAAGAGGAGGCATCTGATTCTTGTCCTCCAGGCAAGTTGTTTGTTCCTTCTGAACTGCGATACAAGGTGTTCAAAGAACATCATGATACTGTCCTTGCGGGACATCCTGGAAGTAGATCCACTATAGATCTTATTTCCCGGAGATTGTGGTGGTCAGGGTTGCGTAAAGGTGTTGAGGGTTATGTAGCAGCTTGTGAGACCTGTGCACGCGCAAAGGTGGCTCACACTCAGCCATCAGGATCTCTTCTTCCTTTGTCCATCGCATCTCGTCCTTGGACGCATTTGTCCATGGACTTCATTACTGATTTGCAGAGTTCCTCTGGGAAAACTGATTTTGGGGGTAGTGGACCGCTTCAGCAAGATGGCTCACTTTGTACCATTATCAGGTTTGCCCAATGCGAAAACTCTCGCTCAGGTTTTTATTGATAACATTGTGAAATTACATGGCATTCCCTCTGATGTGGTGTCTGATAGGGGGATGCAATTTGTTTCCAGGTTTTGGAAGGCGTTTTGTTCTCATCTGGGTATTCAGTTGTCTTTCTCTTGGGCTTCATCCTCAGTCGAATGGTCAAACTGAGCGCACTAACCAAAACCTGGAGACCTATTTGAGGTGTTTTGTCGCTGAGAATCAGGATGAGTGGTCCTCGTTCTTGTCTTGTCTTTAAGTTAAGTGATAAGTCACCCTTTCTTTGGCGCATATGGTTTTTACCCTCAGTTTGGTACTTTTTCTGGGACCGAATCCTCTGGGATACCGGAAGAGGAAAGATTATCTTCCTCTTTATCATCTATCTGGTGGAAGATTCAAGTTACAGTAATTTGAAAAAAAATTGGTGAAAGATATAAACGGATGACGAATGACCTGTGTATGTGTGATTTGGTGATATTTGTCCTCTAAAAACATTAAGCTGAAGGTACCCTCTTGGAAATACATTGTGTTGCGTGGGTACAATTTTTTTATCCGGCCTGAGGCCAGTAACCTAAAAAAAATAACCTTTATAAGTCAATTAGGTGCGGCGGCCATTTTATGCAAGCTCGGTGCACGAGACATTGAAATCCAAGCTTTAAAAACAGCACAGATAATCTGTTTGTAAAAAAAAAAAAAAAATCAGCAGGTGTTAAATTAAAGTTTAATATATACAGCTTTCATATTCTGTTACCCAAAAAAACTTTTTGGGCAATATACAACATCTGGATTAGTCAGTGTGCAATTTAAGCTAGAAATACAGCCATCATTTTCTGGGGTTTTAAAAACACACTTTTTTGCCAAAAAACACTATTTTCTAGATCTGCAAGTGATAAATTCAAGTTTAATATATACAGCTTTCATATTCTGTTACCCAGAAAAATACTTTTTTGGCAATATACAACATTTGGATTACTCAGTGTGCAATTTAAGCTAGAAATACAGCCATCATTTTCTGGATTTTTAAAAACACACTTTTTTGCAAAAAAACACTATTTTCTAGATTTGCAAGTGTTAAATTCAAGTTTAATTTATACAGCTTTTATATTCTATTACCAAAAAAACATTTTTTTGGCAATATACAACATCTGGAATACAGCCATCATTTTCAGGACTTTAAAAAAACAATTTTTTTGCAAGATTCCACTATTTTTCTGGCCTTGCAGCATCAACACATGTGAAATTCCAGGGTTATCTACGGCTGTCAAATTCAGTTATTAAACAAACACCCGTTTGTGCAAAAAAAATATATAGTTGGCAGCCTTTGCTGCAGATGTCATAGTGAGATACCGCCTTTACATAATGTCTTTCTATTCAGTTATTTGAAATAAAGCCATTTTGGGCACAATTCTTTGATAGCATCCTAGTGTGGATCAGGGTGTATGAAATACACCCTTTAAATACAGGGCTTCTATTCAGGTATTTGAAATACCGCCATTTGGTGCACAAATCTTTAATTGCGGCCTAGTGTTGGTCAGGCCGTGTGAGATACACCCTGTATATACAGGGCTTATTTTCTTCTATTAATAAAACACAATTTTTTGGGGCAAAATACACAATTTTTCAGGCCTTGCAGCATCAGCATGTTTGAAATTTCAGGGTTATATACTGCTGTCATATTCAGTTATTAAACTAACACCCATTTAGGGGAAAAAAGTTAATTTTGCAGCCTTTTCTGCATATGTCATTGTGAGATACAGCCTTTACATAGTGTGGTTCTATTCAGGTATTTGAAATACCGCCATTTCGTGCACAAATCTTTGATTGAGGCCTAGTGTGGGTCAGGCCGTGTGAGATACACTCTGTATATACAGGGCTTATCTTTTTCTATTAATAAAACACCCTTTTGGGGGCAAAATACACAATTGTTACATCATCAAGGCATTTGAAATTCCCTTTAAATACAGTGGTTTTATTCAGGTATTTGAAATACAGCCATTTTTGTCAAACAAATTTAATTGAGGCCTAGTCTGGTTCAGGGCATGTGAGATACACGCTGTACATACTGTCGTTCTATTCTACTATTAATTAAACACCAATTTAGGGCAAGATCCTAAATTCGAGACATTCGAGGAGAGCGTCAAATAAGAGACGTGGCCCAGGTCGTGGTGCTGCTGTTTGAGCTCCTGTTGCAGGGAGAGGACATAGTCGATCTGTGCCAGCTACACTCACAAGGGAAACCCCTTCCTCAGGTGCGAGTAGGCGACAAAACCTACAGCGGTATTTGGTCAGGCCTAATGCGACTCTACAAATGGTGAGGCCTGAACAAGTACAGGCGATAGTAGATTGGGTTGCTGACAGTGGCTTCAGTTCCTTCACATTGTCTCCCACCCAGTCTCATGCTGAAAGACCACAGTTGGCACCTGCAGCCGATGTCCATCAGTCTTTGACCTCACCCCCTTGCAAATCAGCCAAGCAGTCTGAGCCCCAAGTCATGCAGCAGTCTCTTCTGCTTTTTGATGACTCTGTTAGCAGCGTTTCCCAGGGCCATCCACTTAGCCCTGCCCCAGAAGTGGAAGAGATGCCCAACCAGAGTTGCACCGATGCCCAACCACTTATCTTTCAAGATGAGTACATGGGAGGACTATCGCAGCACTTCTCGGATGATGACGAAACACAGGTGCCAACTGCTGGGGCTTTCAAAAGTGTGCAGACCAACAAGGAGGACAGGCAATATACAACATCTGGAATACAGCCATCATTTTCAGGACTTTAAAAAAACAATTTTTTTGCAAGATTCCACTATTTTTCTGGCCTTGCAGCATCAACACATGTGAAATTCCAGGGTTATCTACGGCTGTCAAATTCAGTTATTAAACAAACACCCGTTTGTGCAAAAAAAATATATAGTTGGCAGCCTTTGCTGCAGATGTCATAGTGAGATACCGCCTTTACATAATGTCTTTCTATTCAGTTATTTGAAATAAAGCCATTTTGGGCACAATTCTTTGATAGCATCCTAGTGTGGATCAGGGTGTATGAAATACACCCTTTAAATACAGGGCTTCTATTCAGGTATTTGAAATACCGCCATTTGGTGCACAAATCTTTAATTGCGGCCTAGTGTTGGTCAGGCCGTGTGAGATACACCCTGTATATACAGGGCTTATTTTCTTCTATTAATAAAACACAATTTTTTGGGGCAAAATACACAATTTTTCAGGCCTTGCAGCATCAGCATGTTTGAAATTTCAGGGTTATATACTGCTGTCATATTCAGTTATTAAACTAACACCCATTTAGGGGAAAAAAGTTAATTTTGCAGCCTTTTCTGCATATGTCATTGTGAGATACAGCCTTTACATAGTGTGGTTCTATTCAGGTATTTGAAATACCGCCATTTCGTGCACAAATCTTTGATTGAGGCCTAGTGTGGGTCAGGCCGTGTGAGATACACTCTGTATATACAGGGCTTATCTTTTTCTATTAATAAAACACCCTTTTGGGGGCAAAATACACAATTGTTACATCATCAAGGCATTTGAAATTCCCTTTAAATACAGTGGTTTTATTCAGGTATTTGAAATACAGCCATTTTTGTCAAACAAATTTAATTGAGGCCTAGTCTGGTTCAGGGCATGTGAGATACACGCTGTACATACTGTCGTTCTATTCTACTATTAATTAAACACCAATTTAGGGCAAGATCCTAAATTCGAGACATTCGAGGAGAGCGTCAAATAAGAGACGTGGCCCAGGTCGTGGTGCTGCTGTTTGAGCTCCTGTTGCAGGGAGAGGACATAGTCGATCTGTGCCAGCTACACTCACAAGGGAAACCCCTTCCTCAGGTGCGAGTAGGCGACAAAACCTACAGCGGTATTTGGTCAGGCCTAATGCGACTCTACAAATGGTGAGGCCTGAACAAGTACAGGCGATAGTAGATTGGGTTGCTGACAGTGGCTTCAGTTCCTTCACATTGTCTCCCACCCAGTCTCATGCTGAAAGACCACAGTTGGCACCTGCAGCCGATGTCCATCAGTCTTTGACCTCACCCCCTTGCAAATCAGCCAAGCAGTCTGAGCCCCAAGTCATGCAGCAGTCTCTTCTGCTTTTTGATGACTCTGTTAGCAGCGTTTCCCAGGGCCATCCACTTAGCCCTGCCCCAGAAGTGGAAGAGATGCCCAACCAGAGTTGCACCGATGCCCAACCACTTATCTTTCAAGATGAGTACATGGGAGGACTATCGCAGCACTTCTCGGATGATGACGAAACACAGGTGCCAACTGCTGGGGCTTTCAAAAGTGTGCAGACCAACAAGGAGGACAGGGGTGAAGACTGGGTAGAAGATGATGTGGAGGACGATGAGGTCCCCGACCCTACATAGAATCAAGGTCATGCGAGTGACCTATGCAGTTCGGAGGAAGAGGCGGTGGTCGCACAGAGCCACCAGCACAGCAGAAGAGGGAGCAGGGTGCAAAAGCAGAGCGGTCGTCCTCTAGACAGTACGCCTGACATGACACGAGTGGTTTGCATGCTGTGCAATCAGAGCCTGAAGCGAGGCATAAACGTTCTCAACCTGAGCACAACCTGCATTACCAGGCATTTAAGTGCAAAGCACAAGCTGCAGTGGAGTAGACTCCTCAAAAATCAAGAATGGTCTCTGGCTCCTCCTGCTTCCTCTTATGCTGCAGTCGCAGCCTCTTTATCCACCTCTGGAGTGACAGTGCCACCTGCCACCCTGCAAACAGAGGATCATCCAGCAACACCACCACCTGGGTCACCAAGCATCTCCACAATGTCCCACGGACGTGTTCAGCTCTCCATATCCCAAACGCTGGAGAGGAAGATGAAGTACCCCCCCTACCTATCAGGGCTTTCCATAGGTCCCATCCTGAGAAGGTGGGCTCTGAGTGTCCGGAGTCCACTCGTAGAGGGAGGGGTACTGTCACAACCAGACAGCTGAGAAGCTCTGACAGAAGCCTTTCAGAACCTCCTCCTTGAGTTTCTTTGTTGTGATGTTCAGTTCCTCATCTCGTTAGCCTCTCTCAGCTGTCATGTAGTTGGACTGATTGCATCCCTTTAAATTCCGCCCCATAATGCATTACTGGGCGGCTTATACTACTTCCTGGAGTGTGTGTGCATGCTGATCTTGTTTTCCAGTCTGCTACAAAGTTAAGTGCTGAACATTTATCTGTTATTTTCTGTTTGCTGGATCCCAGGTGACCCTGACTCCCTCCGTGTCTGGTGTAGGGAGCCGGTGGTCGTGTCCCCTCACTATTGTAGGGTGTTCAGGGGTTATATAGTCGAGGTACGTGGATATGCAACCATCCACCTCTGGGATCTTTGCATAGGCTGAGCAGCCAGGGAAAGTCTCAGGTCTTGTGCAGGGGTCTCCCTTTGGTTCCTTAGCTTTGGATCCAGTGAGTCATATATGCATGTTGCTTTGTCTTGTTTCCTGTACACCGTCCATGACACATACATTTAAAAAAATTGTCAATTACATTATTCAGGTGACATTTTTCAAATTTTGCTGGATAGAAACCCCTGCTCTGTATAGTTGACAGGAAATAAAATTTAATAAACTCTTCAGTAATTAATGCGCACCACATCCTTTCATTCAATGCTTAAACTTTAAAAAGTTGTCACACTTTTATGCTTTAATAATTTGTCCCATAATTTTACTCTATAATTTTACATTTGAAAAAATTAATCCTCCCTTGGATGTGGTCTCTCTTTCTCACGCTCCCTGTCCTGCATCGAACCCCGATTCCCAGCCACCCGTGACCACCATGGTAGGCGCACCAAAGAACATCGAAGGTTGATAGAGCAGATATTAAATTGGATCGTGAACATCACGGGAATGTGCGACATGGTGGAGCAGTAAGTTTGCACACGCCTACACAAACTGACAGGCAGGGGTCAGCCCCTGCAACTTCTGGGTCTCCAAATTGGGCACATGGCCTGAGCTTGCCCTTTACCCCTTGGAGGTGCTGGCCTGCCCTGCAGCCATTGTATTGTCTGAACATGTGTTTAGCACGACTGGAGGGGGTTATCACAGGTTATATTTCCCATTGTTTTGGGGTGTACCCTAATTTAAAAAAATAAAAATAAAAAACAAAAAAGCAGTGTAGGCTACCTCCTCCTCCTCCACTTCCACCTACACCACCACATCCACCGCCTCCTCAACCTCCTACTCCATATGGACCTCGTCTTCCTAGATCAAGATTATAATTTTTTATTTTTATGTATTTTATGTTATTTAAAGTCATTTCCCTATCCACATATGTTTGCAGAGCACTTGTCATGCTCTTAACCACATTTTGCAGCCCTCTAGTCCTTTCCATGACATTTTTACAGCCATTTTAGTGCTAAAAAGTTGACTTCAATGGGGTTCGGGTTCCGGGGTCAAGTTCGGGTCCCGAACTCGAACTTTTTTCTGAAGTACGTCCGAACCCGTATATTCAGGTGTCTGTTCAACTCTATCCATAATGTGTTTCACAGGTCCTTGTTGAAGAAATATGTGGAACCTGCGGAACCATCTCCTTTGCCTCCTCCTACTGTTTTGGTTGATGGTAATCTGGAGTTTCAGATCTTTAGAATTATCAACTCACGTGTTCTTCGGGGTTCCCTTCAGTACCTGGTGCATTGGAGGGGATGCAGTCCCGAGGAAAGGGGGTTACGGCTACCGATGTTAATGCTAGCTGCCTTGTGAATGCCTTTCACAGGGCACACCTGGATAAAGTTGGGCCTGGGTGTCCAGAGGTCACCCGTAGAAGGGGGGTGTACTGTCCTGTGGGTGTTCTGAGGAGATCTACCAGAGTTGCTGCATGTGACTCAATCTGACAGTTTTTTTTGTTGTAGGTTTGAGCAGAATATCACCTCCTCCCAGGTCTTGCTCTTTAGGTAATTGGTGAGGCTATTTATTCCTCACTCTACCTATAGCCTTTGCGGGTTATAGTTCTGCCTTGTGTGAGCTCTGGAAGTTTGGTGGATCGTCTGCTCCAACACATCTCTAGATAAGTCCTTTTCCCTTGTTCCTTCTGTGTCTGTTTTGACTAGGCCTCTAGGGGTGATGCTAGCTCTTTCGGTTATTGGTGCCTCTTTCCCCCTTCCCTACAGCTGAGGGTTTGGTTCAGTGTGTTATAGTCTTAGGTACATGGGCATGTGCATATCTACCATTGAGATATGCACATGGGCATAGCAGCTTAGGGAAAGTGTTTCAGGGATTGCTAGGAGGTGACCCCTTTGTTCCCTAGCATTTGGAGCCTAGTCAGTTGTTTTGTTTGCTTTGCCGTGTGTTTCCTTCCCTTATCTTATCTACCGTGACAACAATATGTGGAGTGTTAATTTTTGAAAAACACCCATGGGGTCAAAATGCTCACTAAACCCCTTGTTAAATTTTGTGACTGGTGTGGTTTCTAAAATAGGATCACATAATTTTTTTATTTCACTGCAGAGCCCCTTCAGTTGTCACCCAGGGCTATTTAAATCACCAAACTAAGCCTCAAATTCACATGGTGCTCTTTCTCTTCTAAACCCTTCAGTGTGCCCAAAAAGAATTTTATGACCACATAGAAGGTTTTGTTTACTAAAAAAAATTATGACAAAACTTGGGATGCTTTTTCTCCTATTACCACTTGTAAAAGGAAAAATCTGGGCCTAAAGCAACATTTATTGTAAGACAACCAAGTATTTTAAATTCTCAGTACAATGCTCACTACACACCTTGAAAAAAATCCTTGGGGATGTAGTTTCCAAAGTGGGATGACATTTTTTTTGTGGGAAGGGGGGGTTCCACTGTAGGAGTAACACAGAGTCTCTTCAAATGCAACATAGCACTCCCAAAAAACTATAACAATAAGATCTGCCCTCCAAAAATCATGAGGTTATGTATGGGTGGTTTTTCTTATGTACGCCCCTAATAGTGACTTCAGAAGCAAATTTGTCCTTAAAAAGTGGTTTTGAAAAATGTCTTACAAATTTTTCTAAACTTTTATGTCTTCTTATGTCCTAAAAAATATAATGAGATTAACAAAATGATGCAGACATAAAGAAGACAAGTAGACATATGGCGAATGTTAACTATTTTGTGATGTATCACTCTCTGTCTTAAAAGCCAAGAAATTCAATTTAGAAAAATGCTACTTTTGGCAAAATCTTTGTAAATATTTAGATTTTTTTTAAATAAATGAAGGTTAAACTTATCGACCTAAATTTACCACTAATTTGAAGTACTATACAATGTGAAACAAAAATTTATCTGATTATCGCTTGTATAAGTAAAAACATTCCAAAGTTATTGCCACATAAAGTGGCACATTTCAGATTTGCAAAAATAGGCTTGATCAGTAAGAGGGGTATATAGCCTTATCTGGAAGTGATTAACATATGCTTTTTTGCAGTATTTGCAGTACTTATCTGTATAAAATCCTTTAAAGAGGAAGGATGAAAACTGACCATGCACATCATTATACTCTGGTTTATATCGCATATAAAGCACTTAGCTTGAACATGTTTGTTATTCACTCCTCTTATTCAGGTCTTTTCAATAACAAATATTGATAATAATAACATTAATTACTTCTAGCACCTGGGCAAAACTGTTCATCTAAGATATGAGAGTCCTCTCGGTAATAGCATCAATATGCAATGGGTACCAACTGTTAACCTTATAAATAAAGCAAGAGAGGTCCAGAAAAAACATCTACTTCTGCTTCATCGACTACACCAAAGCCTTTGTGTGGATCACAATAAATTTTGGCAAGTTGATGGGAGTACAGGATCACCTAACATGTCTTCTGAGGAACTTGTATGCAGGTCAACTGTGAGAACTGTACATGGAACAACTGATTGGTTCAATATCGGAAAAGGAGTACAACAAGGCTGTATATTATCACCCTATTTATTTAACTTATATGCAGAATATATCATGCAAAATGCTGGACTGGATAAAGAAAAAGCTGGAATTAGAATTGCTGAAAGAAATATCAACAACCTCAGATATGCAGATGATACAACTCTTATGGCAGAAAGCAAAGAAGAAGTAAGGAGACTCATGATGAGTAGAGATGTTGCGAACATAAAATTTTCCGTTCGCGAACGGCAAACGTGGCTTTCTGCAAATGTTCGCGAATGGTCGAACCGGGCGAACCGCCAGTGACTTCAATAGGCAGGTGAATTTTAAAACCCACAGGGACTCTTTCTAGCCACAGTAGTGATGGAAAGGTTGTTTCAAGAGGACTAACACCTGGACTGTGGCATGCCGGAGGGGGATCCATGGCAAAACTCCCATGGAAAATTACATAGTTGACGCAGAGTTGGATTTTAATCCATAAAGGGCATAAATCACCTAACAATCCTAAACAGTTTTGAACAACGTGGTTTAAAACATCCAGTGTGTGTATACGATCAGGTATGATGTTGTATCGATCAGGTAGTGTAAGGGTTACGCCCGCTTCACAGACATTGACAGACCAAACTCCCCTTTTAATGCACCGCAAACAACCACAAACAGTCCATTTGCCCAACCGCAAACTTCCCATTTGCACAAGGTTGGATACCAAGCTAGCCATGTCCCGTTGATGTCATTGAAGGTTTCTTCCTCCACCCAGCCACGTACAACACCAAGGGTCCCTGAAAGGCGAATTGAATTGATTTTTCGAATAGGGAGATGGTTAAAAAAACGCTGGCTCCCTCCCCTTTGTTTGAATCTACGCCACGGTCACTGCGTCTGCGCCGTGCAATTTACTCTCACACCCGATATGAGTGGTATTTTCTGTAGCACTATTCTCATCAGTTTAATCCCTGTTACGTAACGTC
The DNA here is from genome assembly GCF_014858855.1 of Bufo gargarizans. Taxonomy (NCBI): domain Eukaryota; kingdom Metazoa; phylum Chordata; class Amphibia; order Anura; family Bufonidae; genus Bufo; species Bufo gargarizans. The sequence continues at coordinate 136,634,397 of NC_058082.1, read as the reverse complement.
CCCAATCTGGGGTCCATTTATTAAATTGATTTTTTGAACGGGGAGATGGTTAAAAAAATGCTGGCTCTCTCCCCTTTGTTTGAATCCACGCCACGGTCACTGCGTCTGCGCCGTGCAATTTACTGTCACACCCTATATGAGTGGTATTTTCTGTAGTACTATTCTCATCAGTTTAATTCCTGCTACGTCCCCTATCCGGGGCCGTGTGTCGAATTGATTTATCATTGTCGAATTAACGACATCCTGAAATAATTTTGTTCTGAGCTCTGTACTTGCTTTGTATTGGAATTGATGTTTTTTTTTTTAATTGTCTGCATTATTTCTAATTAAAAAAAATCATAATAAAGTCTCTTAATTGTTTATTTTATGTATTAAAAACCCATACAACTAAAAAAAAAATGAAAAATAATGTATTTTCTATGAAAAATTATCCAGCCGATCGCTTTTAGTCTGATCATAATGAAGCAACGGCCTTATCTGGGGTGTGGCAATATTGCCAACACACTCATAGAGGTGATGATCGCTTCATTGTGATACGCAAGCCCCTTCACCACAACAAGGTACCGATCACGAAGGGGAATTGACACATGTATGTGCCTTTTTTTGTTTTGTTTTTGCAGCCACAGTGCAGCACTAGAGGCCAGAAAAATTATGCATGTACACATGCCTGAAAAATTTGGTATTGTAGCAGCGGCCGGAAAAATTGATGTTTTCCAGGCAGAAAGGTGACTAAAACATTGCGGCTTGAACCCTATTTGGTGGCGGAGAATTCACGAAAGTCATCCGCTATGCAGACATTAAATACAGCAGCGTGGGGACCATTTTGAGGCCAAGGCATGTCATCAGGCCTTTTGTTAGTCAAACGTATCCCCCACTGTCAGTATCTTCGGGATCCATGCTTCATTCATCTTAATGAAGGTGAGGTAATCAACACTTTTTTGACCGAGGCAACTTCTTTTGTCAGTGACAATGCCTCCTGCTGCACTGAAGGTCCTTTCTGACAGGACACTTGAAGCGGGGCAGGCCAGAAGTTCTATCGCAAACTGGGATAGTTCAGGCCACAGGTCAAGCCTGCACACCCAGTAGTCAAGGGGTTCATCGCTCCTCAGAGTGTCGATATCTGCAGTTAAGGTGAGGTAGTCTGCTACCTGTCGGTTGAGTCGTTCTCTAAGGCTGGATCCCGAAGGGCTGTGGCGATGTGTAGGATTGAAAAAGCTCTGCATGTCCTCCATCAACAAGACATCTGTAAAGCGTCCTGTCCTTGCCGCCGTGGTCGTGGTAGGAGGAGGATTACTTTCCCCTCTTCCCCTGTTAGATTCCCGTTGTGCTGTGACATCCCCTTATAAGCTCTGTAAAGCATATTTTTTTTGTTTGGTTTTGAACTGCTGCATCCTTTCTGACTTCCGGTAATTTGGTAACATTTCTGCCACTTTCTGCTTATACCGGGGGTCTAGTAGCGTGGCCACCCAGTACAGGTCGTTCTCCTTCATCCTTTTTATACGAGGGTCCCTCAACAGACTTGACAGCATGAAAGACCCCATTTGCACAAGGTTGGATGCTGAGCTACTCATTTCCCGTTCCTCGTCCTCACTGATGTAATTGACGGTTTGTTCTTCCCCCCAGCCACGCACAACACCACGGGTCCCAGATAGGTGACAACAACAAGCACCCTGGGATGCCTGCTGTGGTTGGTCTTCCTCCTCCTCAAAGCCACATTCCTCCTCTGACTCCTCTTCCTCATACTCCTCTTGCAGCGTTGACGCAGGTCTGGCAAGAGATGACGACAAGGCTGTTTCTGGTGGTGATGGTGACCACAACTCTTCCTCTTCACGCTCATCTACAGCATGATCAAGCACTCTTCGCAGGGCAGCACTCCAGGAAGAAAACAAATGGGATGAGGTCACTGATGGTGCCTTCGGTGTGACTGACTAGGTTTGTCACCTCCTCAAAAGGTCGCATGAGCCTACAGGCATTGCGCATGAGCGTCCAGTAACGTGGCAAAAAAATTCCCAGCTCCGCAGAGGCTGTGGGCAGATGAGATGGAACTGCTGAAGGTGAGAGGCGGAGTGGCGGGTGGTTGAGAGGGGGCAAGGAGGACAGCAGTGGTTGACGTGGCTGAAGATGCTGGACCAGGAGGAGGATGGTGGCTTTGAGCTTGTGTGCTGCTTCTACTCGACATCATGTGTTGATCCCATAGGCGTTTGTGATGTGAGATCATGTGCCTTCGCAAAGCAGTTGTACCTAGGTGGGTGTTGGATTTCCCACAACTCAGTTTCTTTTGGCACAGGTTGCAAATGGCATCGCTGTTGTCAGAGGCAGACACACACAAAAAATGCCACACTGCTGAGCTTTGCAATGACGGCATTCTGGTGGTGGCAACAGCATGCGTTGATTGGCGTGCTGTCTGGCTGACCCCGGGTGCCGATACATGCTGTCTGACTGTGCCACTAGCTCCTTGCGACGACCTCCCCCTGCTTCCAACTCGTCTCCTCCTTCTCTCTGTCTCCCCTTCTGAACTTTCCCCCTCTTCTTCTTCTCTTCGAGCAGGCACCCACGTGGCATCCACGGACACATCGTCATCATCAACCACTTCACTTGTATCTGACACCTCAGCAAAGGAAGCAGCAGCGGGTACAACATTATCATCATCATCACACTGTATGTTCATGTGTGTAATGCTGCCTGACTGAGACATATCCCTGTTATCTACATCCCCTGGCAATAATGGTTGCGCATCCCTAATTTCATCAAACGGATGTGTAAATAACTCCTCTGAGGGATCAAGTGAAGCGGCTGTGGTGGCTGTGGTGGCAGTGGTGGTGGTAGCGGCGGGCGGGAGAGTGGTAACTTGAGAGCAGGTGACCAAAGCTTAGCTGGAGGAGGATGGTGCATCAAGGTTCTTAGCGGAAGCTGTTGAAGATTGGGTGTCCTGTGTAAGCCAGTCAACTATTTTCTCAAAATGTTTAAGGTTCAGGGTACGTGGCCTCTGAGCACTGGGCATTATTCCAGGGCCAGTGGAAATCACAGCACCACGACCATGACGGCACCTGCGGGATGGCCTGCCTCTGCCTGTCATTTTTTTTTTTTCATGTGAAGTGGTACTATGTGTGCAAGGTACTGTGCCAACCTATATAAGTGGTGGGCAGTGGGCACAGTACAGTCTGTGTGGGCCTGACACACACGGGCTTGCAAATGTGATTATATCACAGAAAATGTTTAAATATAATTTTTTTTATCTGCAAGGTATTTGAGTGAATGACACCCTGTAACGGTATGAGTGGAGGCCTAGCCACTAGCTAGTATACAGTCTGTGTGGGCCTGACACACACGGGCTTGCAAATGTGATTATATCACAGAAAATTTTTTAATATAATTTTTTTTATTTGCAAGGTATTTGAGTGAATGACACCCTGTAATGGTATGAGTGGAGGCCTAGCCACTAGCCAGTATACAGTCTGTGTGGGCCTGACACACACGGGCTTGCTAATGTGAATGCAGCTTTCGAATGAATCTAAAATGGATGCTGTCCAGGAGGTGGGAGGGTCTGTGAGGGAGGGTCTGCCGCTGATTGGCTGGAATGTGTCTGCTGACTATGAGGTACAGGGTCAAAGTTTAATCAATGATGTATAGGAGGCGGACCAAACATCGCATATGTTCGCCCACAGCGGCAAACGCGAACAAGCAATGTTCGCCTGGAACTATTCGCCGGCGAACTATTCGGGACATCACTATAGGTGAGGGTGAAAGAGGAGATTCGAAAAGTTGACCTAAGTCTCGACATTAAAAAAACTAAGATCATGGGGGGTGGAGCCTGGCCGTTGGCGTGGATGGCTGTGTGAAAGAGCTGCTCCTCCACTTCCCAACATCTACAGCCTTGAGTGCCAGCGGTGACCAGACCAGTAATGGTCAAATACGGCAGAGATAGCGGACTGGATCCCCCAGACACCCCTCGATCCTACAAAGGCCAGCAGGATATTCAAAAATTCCTGAAAAAAAGAAGCTCTCACTCTCCGGGAGCTGGCACGCATGAAGGAGGCGGAAGCCAAGGACTCGGGAGATGACAGCGAGCACTGCGGCACTACTGAAGAGCTGGACCCGGCTCCATTTTCCAAGTCTTTCCTTACCAAGGTGCTCAGCCAAGCACTAGAAAAAGCGCTAAGACCGGTCCTGACTGAACTAGCGGACATCAAGACTGAGATCTCCCAAGTGGAACAGGCGACGCAAGACCTCAGTTTGCATGCAAACGGAGTGGCCAAATGCCTCAACCGCCATGCCGAAGATCTTAACAGAGCCTTCTCGCTACTAGAGGACCAGGAAAACTGTAGCAGACAGCGCAACATCCGCATAAAGGGCCTCCCCGATTCTTGGGCGACTGAATCGCTACGCAAAGTGGCCCTGGAGATATTTGCTGACATACTAGATTCGGACTCTGCTGCATCAATAGTAATTGAACGCATCCACAGGGCGCTTAGACCCCAACCGAAGCCCTTGCTAGATTCGCTGAGAGCGAAGAAGATCCTGTATACTTGGATGTACCCCTTTGGTCTCTCTATTAACAAGAACGGGAAACGCATCGTCATCCACACTCCAGATGACTTGGATAAGGCGTGGGAATTGATCGGAATGCCACCTATCGACATACCTACCTGGCTCCCGGTGAACTACCCGACGACACTCCCGAACCTGCCACTCCTGGAACCCTGGAGGAAAGTCCATTGCGTCAAGTCCGATAAGGCGATTAAACATCTGACGGGAGCCATGGATCTTCCACCCTGAGGACATTCGCACCAAGTTTGGGTTCAGTATCCATGGGACATGGGGGGGCTCTGATGGTGATCTTACCATGCTGACTTCTTTTCCACTTTGTGATCCATTCGCACACTTAGATGCGAGTAAGTACAAAGTGGAACGGCTGGTCCCTTGACCGCCAGATATGGGTCATACAATCGAATTGCACTGTATACCTCGAGGTGTACGATTGCTAATGTTACGTATTACTGTTCCGATACACCTGTACCATGTTGAATTGAGTTCACAGTTAATAGCTGCTCATTGAAGTTTCAGAATACTTGCTTTGGTGCTGCACGCGTGGATGCTGGACGGGCTTGTACCCATGTAAACCCCACTCTGCAATCCCTAAAAGATTGTGGGCAAAGTGCTTGATAGGCCCTGCATCTTGTCTAGACTCCATGCGTGCAGCATACAAATTATCCAGATTGTGGGTGGCATAGATACAGCCTACCATAGTGGATCTGCTGTGCACGCCTGGACCCTGTTAATTTGAGTGATTAGTATTAATATCACTGCTACTTTTAGTAATGTGGAGGAGATATTCCTCAGTTTTCCCTTAGCCTTTGAATATGCTGAAAGATGCAGGATGTTTAATACTAGGCACCCAATGGGTACAAGGTATATAACTCGTATGATATGGCGGTCCTCCCTACGTTTTTTTGTATATTAGATCTGCTCAATATAGTTTGAACCTTATGTGCCCACTTAAAGACCAGATACACATACACCTGAGATTAGCTCTCATTCTCATGGTACCTGAAATGTTTCCCATAAGAACCACAAGCTCTCGCTCTCTGATCCCCCCCTTTCCACCCCTTCCACCACTCCAGGCCCCACCTTGTTCTAGCAAGATCAAGAAATAGATCAAAAGACATGTCACCAAATGTAATACTATGCTCTCAGGCTGTGATGTTTGGGTAACACGTCTAGGCTAGTTATATAATTACGTTTACCCCCTTGCTATCTAACTGTAAACTGATAGCTCCTGTTGTGATAGTTTACCTACTGGTTTTGAACCCAGTAGTTGTTTGATTAGCTGATTGTTGCTTCCTTTCTTCCTTCTTCTTCTTCCTCTCCCCCATTTCATTTCCTATTTTTTTTCTTTCCCTTCTCTCCCTTCCTCAGCCTTACCACCCACCCTTCTGCTCCGACTCTCCCCTCTTGATATCCATCTCAGACCCATAAAGAGTCTCATAAAAAGCTCAAGTAGACTTTAACTCCACCTCAGAAGTGAATAACCTACCCTCAAAGATGACAGATATAAAGGTCACAACATTCAATGTTAAAGGTCTGAACTCACCTCAGAAACGCAGTCAAGTTATGCTAGCTCTTAGAAAAATGGGCTCCCAGATAGTGTTTTTACAGGAAACTCACCTACGTCAGAAGAAAATGCCAAGGATGCCAAAATGTCCGTTTGCTCATTGGTTTCACAGCGTTCAGCCTGCCTCTGCCTCCAAAGGGGTAGCTATTGCGGTCCATCAATCTATCCCTTTCACTGTGTTACAGCAACATGCAGATGCAGATGGTCGCCTTCTCCTGGTCAAGGGCTTAATAGCAGATCGCAAATTCACCCTAGCTAACTTTTATGTCCCAAACAAGTCCCCTGTACAAAGGCTCCTACAAGCCCTAGACACACTTAACATTTTTGCTGAAGGGCAGGTCATTCAAGGAGCTGACTTAAACCTAGTACTAGACCCTACCATCGACTCATCCTCAGCTAAATCCCGAGTGACACAAAGGCTTCTTAGTAGACTCCATAAGAAACTCCAGAATTTACGCCTAATTGATGTATGGCGAAGTCTTCATCCCACAGATAAGGACTTCTCCTTCTATTCAGTTCCACATGGGACATATCAACGTCTGGACCATATACTAACTTCTTCATCTCTCCTTCCCTTTTTCAGAACAGCAGACATCGGTAATATCACAGTTTCTGACCATGCTCCATGCTTGGCGTCCTTCACCCTGGCCTCCCTACCGAAAAGAGATTGGAGCTGGAAGCTGAATGAATCTCTGCTATACACCCAACTCCATACAGATCAGGTCAGGACTCAACTGGTAGAGTACTTCGCACTTAACTCCTCCACACACAGCTCGCAACCCATGATATGGGAAGCCCACAAGGCGTTTGTTAGAGGCTGTTTTATTTCCTTAGGCACCAGAGTAAAAAGGGAACGACAAAAAGAAGTAGATACACTCTTAGCAGAAATAGCGACAATTGAGAGGAAGCGTAAAGCCTCACTGCGAAGCGAGCATCAAAAAACGCTGACAGAACTCAGACTTAAACTCCGAAATCTTCTCAGCCATAGAGTAGCGAAATAAATGATGAATTTCCAGCATACAGTCTATGCTCATGGAGATAAAGGAGGAAAGCTGATGTCATCCTTGCTTAAGAAAGCCAAGAATGTCACTCACATCTCCTCAATTAAACAGCCAAATGGCAATTTGACTAAGGGCACCCCAGAAATAGCCAGTGCTTTTAAAGAGTTTTATTCAAAACTATATAATTTACATCAGTTAGGATCACCTGACGAGGAACTCCAGAGAGAGAGCCGCATCAGAAACTTTCTAGACTCCCTACATCTCCCGACTATAACACCAGAGGACTCAAGTTACCTCATTAGCCAGATATTGGCTGAGGAAGTAATTAACACTCTCAAAACTTTCCCCCCCAGGAAAAGCCCGGGACCTGATGGCCTACCCCTACTTTATTTTAAAGAATTCCAGGATATCCTCATCCCTAGGTTCATGGAAATGTGCAATGCACTCATGCAGGGGGACTCCCTGCCTAAGCAGACGCTTGAATCCTATGTCACTCTGATACCCAAAGAGGGTAAAGATCCTTTGAATTGTGGCAGTTACCGCCCGATTTCCCTCCTGAACCTGGATTAAAAACTGTGGGCCAAGATTTTGGCTTGTAGACTAAGCAAGTTCTTGCCAGCCTTGATTGGTAATGAACAGTCTGGCTTTATTCAGGGTCCAGTGTGAAAAGACAATCACTCCTATTACTAGTTAGGCAGTCCCCAGAAATATGGTGACAGGGAACTATATGTTGAATATGGTGACAGGGAACTAAAATGCACTGCATTTGCTGATGACTTATTGTTCCTGATAATGGAACCGGAGAAAGGGTTAGACCCGTTAGTAGAGAAAATAGCCGAGTACAGTTTTCTATCAGATTTTAAAGTCAACCATTCTAAATCAGAGATACTGAACATCTCCCTTCCTGAATCCAAAACCACTTCCTTGCGGGCCAGGCTTCCATTTCATTGGACTAAAGGACCAATTAAATATTTCGGGATTTTAATCCCCAGACACATCAATGATCTATACCAACATAATTACGCTCCTCTTTTGGGGGATATACAGCGCTTGTTACAAACATACAACCTCCCCTATCTCTCTTGGATGGGGCGGAAAAACGTTCTGAAGGCATATGTCATGTCAAAAGTCCTCTATACTATGCAGTTGGCCCCTATCTGGCTTCCCAAATCATTCTTTAAGAGCATGACAAGTATGTTTTCTAAGTTCTTATGGAATGGTAAGAAACCCAGGATATCTCACGAAATCTTAGTCAGAAGCAAAGAAAATGGAGGACTAGACTTACCAGATGTATCTAGATACTATAAAGCGATACAGCTTAATACAGTGGGATGCGAAAGTTTGATTTTCCTATATAAATCGTTGGTTGTCACAATAAAAAATGTCAGTTAAATATATCATATAAGAAACACACACAGTGATATTTGAGAAGTGAAATTAAGTTTATTGGATTTACAGAAAATGTGCTATAATTGTTTGAACAAAATTAGGCAGGTGCATAAATTTGGGCACTGTTGTCATTTTATTAATTCCAAAACCTTTAGAACTAATTATTGGAACTCAAATTGGCTTGGTAAGCTCAGTGACTCCTGACCTACATACACAGGTGAATCCAATTATGAGAAAGAGTATTTAAGGGGGTCAATTGTAAGTTTCCCTCCTCTTTTAATTTTCTCTGAAGAGTAGCAACATGTGGGTCTCAAAACAACTCTCAAATGACCTGAAGACAAAGATTGTTCACCATCATAGTTTAGGGGAAGGATACAGAAAGCTGTCTCAGAGATTTCAGCTGTCTGTTTCCATAGTTAGGAACATATTGAGGAAATGGAAGCCCACAGGCTCAGTTCAAGTTAAGGCTCGAAGTGGCAGACCAAGAAAAATCTTAGATAGACAGAAGCGACAAATGGTGAGAACAGTCAGAGTCAACCCACAGACCAGCACCAAAACCTACAATATCATCTTGGTGCAGATGGAGTCACTGTGCATCGTTCAACCATTCGGCGCACTTTACACAAGGAGATGCTGTATGCGAGAGTAATGCAGAGGAAGCCTTTTCTCCGCCCACAGCACAAAAAGTGCCGCTTGAGGTGGGCTAAAGCACATTTGGACAAGCCAGCTTCATTTTGGAATAAGGTGCTGTGGACTGATGAAACTAAAATTGAGTTATTTGGCCATAACAAGGGGCGTTATGCATGGAGGAAAAAGAACACAGCATTCCAAGAAAAACACCTGCTACCTACAGTAAAATATGGTGGTGGTTCCATCATGCTGTGGGGCTGTGTGGTCAGTGCAGGGACTGGGAATCTTGTCAAAGTTGAGGGACGCATGGATTCCACTCAGTATCAGCAGATTCTGGAGACCAATGTCCAGGAATCAGTGACAAAGCTGAAGCTGCACCGGGGCTGGATCTTTCAACAAGACAACGACCCTAAACACTGCTCAAAATCCACTAAGGCATTTATGCAGAGGAACAAATACAACGTTCTGGAATGGCCATCTCAGTCCCCAGACCTGAATATAATTGAAATCTGTGGTGTGACTTAAAGAGAGCTCTCCATGCTAGGAAGCCATCAAACCTGAATGAACTAAAGATGTTTTGTAAAGAGGAATGGTCCAAAATACCTTCAACCAGAATCCAGACTCTCATTGGAACGTACAGGAAGCGCTTAGAGGCTGCAATTTCTGCAAAAGGAGGATCTACTAAATATTGATTTCATTTCTTTTTTTGTGGTGCCCAAATTTATGCACCTGCCTAATTTTGTTTAAACAATTATAGCATACTTTCTGTAAATCCAATAAACTTAATTTCACTTCTCAAATATCACTGTGTGTGTCTCCTATATTATATATATAACTGACATTTTTTATCATAGCAACCAACGATTTATACAGGAAAATCACGATGATTAACAAGGTTGCCCAAACTTTCGCGCCCCACTGTAGATGGCTTGAAATGGCAGACCCAAAAAGACGTCCAGATGTTCAAGCCATTTGTGTTAATAGTGTAGGGAAGTTTTTTCAAAAACATCTGTGGCTTCCAGATAGGAACATCCGGAATGACAAGACTTTAGACCAATTGTTTTGGGGTCTTGGTGAGGTTTGGAGAGAAATGAGGGGAAAACTAGTACCCAATCTATCGCCTCTGTTGCAAGTGAGCCTGTTTCCAGACCTTCTAAACCATGGCAGCGTGGACAAACCACATATATGGAACTCCCTAGCGTCGGTAAAACTAGGAGAAATTGCCCCAAATCTTGAAGTCTCCATCCTGGAAGCGCTCCCGAGCTCTATTACTGAATCCCCAGGTTTCTTCTTAGCTAAACCTCATATGAAAGCTGTGTGGGGGGAGTTGACGGTGAAGTATCTTCTCCAAAGGTCCTTGACTGAATTCAAAAAACTCATCTTGTCACCACTCTCTGCGGTTAGGAAAGTGTCAAAGCTCTACCCTGTGGTGAGAGGTGAGGGTGAATTTCTAAAGCCTGTGTACATCAGGGAGTGGGAGAAAGAGTTAGATAAGGTTCTAACAGATACTGAAGTAAAACAGATATTAAGAGGTTCTCATGGTTTTTCTCGATGCACCCGTTTACAGGAGAATCACTTCAAACTCCTATCACGGTGGTATAAAACTCCTGATTTTTTGTACAAAAGAGGCCTGACGTCCACCAGAGAATGCTGGATGCGGCGTAGGGTCCCTGTCGCACATTTGGTGGAATTGCACGCAGATCCAGCCCTATTGGAGGCATGTAGAAGCTCTGATCAGGAGACTTACAACCCCTGAATTTAGGCTTACTTTGGAGATAGTGGCGCTTGCGCTACCAACACAGCAATACCCCCCCTCAAAAAATTACCTAATCTCACATATCATAGCAGCAGCTAAAGCATTAATTCCCCTACACTGGCTTGATACTAACCCCCCATCCGTACATGAATTGTCAGCTAAGGTGACTCAAATCTGCAGATTCGAGGAAATGTCTAGCTGGATTGACAGGACACATGATAAATACGCAAAGATATGGAACCCTTGGAGATCGTTGACGTAGATGAGTCCTAACTATACAGACACAACAATCTTAGGATCTAGACTGTGATATTTATAGGCTTCTCCTCTCCTCCCCTCCCTTTCAAATCCCTCCCTCCCACCCCTTTTCCCCCCTCGTCTTGCTTTTTACTCTTAATTCTTTCTCTTCCCTTTATACTTATCCTTTATCTGTCTTCAATCATTATTTTATGTTTTGTCTATGACTAGTCAGAGAGCGTAATCAGCACTCCGGAGAAGGCAAGAAAAGAATATCCATGCTCTCCTCATCCTGATTGATATTGTCTATAGACATTTTGATGTTAAACAATTGGACACATGTATGCATTTTATGCAACTTTAATTGTATGCTACAGTATGACGTGTGCAGCTTAGTCACAACTGCTTTCTTCTTTCTGTCATGCCAATGCATATCTGTTACTCAATCATATGAAAATGGAAAAATAAAGAATTTACAAAAAGAAAAAAAACTAAGATCATGGCATCAGGATCCATCCCCTCCAGGCAAATAGAGGAGGGATAAATGGAAGCAGTATTAGATTTTGTTTTCTTGGGCTCAAAGATCACTGCAGATGATGACTGCAGCCATGAAATTAAAACAAAGTTTGCTTCTTGGAAAGAAAGCAATGATAAACTTGGACAGTGTAATTTAAAGCAGAGATGTCACCTTGCCAACAAAAGTATGTATGGTCAAAGCCATGGTTTTTCCTGTAGTAATGTATGGTTGTGAGAGCTGGACCATAAGGAAAGCTGAGCGTAGGAGAATCAACACCTTTGCACTGTGGTGCTGGAGAAGACTTCTGAGAGTTCCATGGACTACAATAAGATCCAATCAATCAATCCTTGAAATTAACCCTGATTGTTCATTGGAAGGAGCAATACTGAAGTTGAAGCACTTTGGACACATAATGAGAAGGCAGGAGTCACTGGAGAAGACCCTGATGCTGGGAACGATCGAGTGCAAAAGGAGAAGGGGACGGCAGAGAATGAGATGGCTGGACAGTATCATGGAAGCAACAAACATGAGCTTAGGCAAGCTTCGAGAGACAGTGGAAGATAGAGGGGCCTGGCGTACTGTGGTCCATGTGGTCGCAAAGAGTCGAGCACAACTGAATTGCGACTGAACAAACCAACTGTTTAATGCAGCTGACATCCAGTCACAATGAACAGGATCAGAGATAGCTTCAATATCAGTCATTTAGCCCCTCAGATGCTGTGGTTAATAGCGACCATGACATCTGAGGGGATCGGAAGGGCTGTACTCCTAACAAAGCCCACATGGGGAAATTGCAGGGTTCTGATTGGTTACTATAGCAGTCTGGGCCCTGCCATAGAAAACTGCCTATTAACCCCTTCCCGACATATTGCATAATAGTAAGTCATAGCAGCAGGTGCATTCCCGCATTTTGACACACTATTACATCATGGTGATTGGGCGGGTACTGGAGCGGTGCGCGCCCGATCACTGCAGGGGTCCGGCAGTCCTTAAAAGCTGGGCCCCTGCTGTATCTGACGACATTGCTGTACTAGCCCTGACCGCGACATAGAAGGGATTTGAGGCAGGTGAGGCAGCTGCTGTGGCGGGGACCCGATGGTTGAGAAGGCAGCCCGATGCTGTACAGAGGCTGCCCAATGCCCTGAATGGCATCGGGACCTGCCTTCTATGGGTGCCCAGGAGATCCAGCCCCAGGCTTGGTCTCCTAGGCAACTTTTTAGTGTATTACTCAGTGTTATACACTAACAGGAAATGCATTACAATACAGATGTATTGTAATGCATTGCAGAGAGGATCAGACCCCCAAAAGTAAAGTCCCAGAATGGGACAGAAATAACGTTTTTTTAAAAAGTCAAAAATGCAGTTTAATAAAAAAAGAAAAAGAAAACACACACATATTAGGTATCGCCTCATTCGTAAAGACTGGCTCTATAAATATATCACATGGTCCACCCCGTCCGATAAACACCTGAATACACGTGGCGGACAGCTTTTTGTTTGTTTGTCTGTCCTACAGTATGACTCTTTGTTCCTGATGAGCTGTATATTAGTGAAACGCATCGAGCATGTGGGAAGAGTTGGGACACAGACAGTATACTCACATTTAGCAGGGTAGATAGCCGTCATATGCTAGGCAGAATACACTGTTCTATACTAATTGAGGAGGGGAGATAGATGAGAGATTTGCTCCCTGAGGGGCAGTTAAATTATATGCCTACAGGGTTGCAATTGTGCCCCCCTATCCTAAGTTCAGATTAGCTTTGCAGTAAGACTATGATTTGGCACAATTTCTAAATAGCAGCTGTGCTGTGCTAAGGATGTTGTTGCCAACAGTGCTACAGAAGCACGCTCACTACTTTTCTTTGTGTTGTGTGGTGAACATATAGGCCCTTCCTATTTTTAATACTTACCTTAATAAAAGTTGAAGTTTTACCTTCTTTTTTTTCCCCAACATTTCACAGTACCATTAGCATTACCTTGCCTCACAAAAAACTTAATATAGAGCGATTAAAAATCATATGTACCCCAAAATAGTACCAATAAAACTGTCACCTTATCCCCTAGTTTCCAAAATGGTGTCACTTTTGGGAGTTTCTACTTTAGGGGTGTATAAGGGGGGCTTCAAATGGGACATGGTGTCTAAAAACCAGTCCAGCAAAATTTGCTTTCCAAAAACCATGTGGCAGTCCTTTCCTTCTGCGCCCTGCCATGTGCCCTTAAATCAGTTTATGACCACATTTGGGGTGTTTCTGTAAACCTCAGAATCAGGGTAATAAATTTTGAGTTTTGTTTCGCTGTTAACCCACAAGGCTTTAAAGAAAAAAATGAATAAAAATTGAAAATCTGCCCAAAAAGTGAAATTTAGACATTGTATCTCCATTTCTCTTTAAATCTTGTGGAACACCTAAAGGGTTAACAACATTTATCAAATCACTTTTGAATAACTTGAGGGGTTTAGTTTCTACAATGGGGGGAGTTTCTATTATGTAAGCCCCACAAAGGGATTTCAGACCTGAACTGGTCCTTAAAAAGAGGGTTTGGGAAATTTTCTAAAAATGTTTTAGAATTGCATCTAAAATTCTAAGCCTTCTAACGTCCCCAAAAATATATTTTATGAGGTATTACTTTCTGTTTTAAAAGCAGAGAAATAGAAATTTTGAAAATTGCAAATTTTTCAAAATGTTTGGTAAATTTGGATTTTTTTCATGTATAAAGGTGAAATATATGAATTCAAATTTATGACTTGAAGTCATGAAGTACAATGTGTCACAAGAAAAAAAATCTCAGAATCGCTTGGATAAGTAAAAGCTATTACCACATAAAGTGACACATGGCAGATTTGCAAAAAATGGCCTGGGCAGGAAGGTAAAAACTGGCCTGGGGTAGAAGGGGTTAACTCCTGCCTGTGGCATAATTTAATAGGAAGCGTGTCAAGATCCCATAGACTGCAATAGCATTCCATCGCAGTCTATGGTACAAGGGACCAGAAGATGGCACATTCAAGTCTCCTAAGGCAGTGTTCCTCAACTTCAGTCCTCAGGGCCCACCTGTTGATCATGTTTTCAGAATTTCTTTAGTATTGAGCGTTAGATATAATTAGTGTCAATGCATCAGGACTTACCATAGGTAAGGTAGGATATTCTTAAATCTTGAGCAGCAGGTGGACCCTGAGGCCTGATATTGAGAAACACTGTCCTAAGGGCACTAAACATTACAGGAAAAAATGTTTCTAAAAATATAAAACACACAAAAATATTAAAAATTCCAAAACCCTATCAATCATTTACAAATATGGAAAACTGAGTACAAGTTTGTGAACCTGTGTGTAAAAAGAAAATTTTAAGCTGTAACCTCATAAGAGGCTAAGACAGGTGACCTTTGCAGCCAATCACTGACCTCATTGTTGAGGCCAGTGAATGGTTGCAGCACTCATGTGTATTAATTTGATATTCTATGGGCAATACAAGTATTCATGAGAGCTGACAGATCTTATGATCCACCTAATATATTACCTAAATTCATTTCCAGGGCTGTGAAAAAATGAGTGCTTTAATGAATTGTTTGAAGCAGGAGTAACATGTGCAGTAGAAATAAGCGAATCAAATCCAATGAAGTGGAATTCGATCAGAATTTCATGATTAATTTGATTAGCTTTCAAAGCTGAATTTTCTTGTGCTTTGTGGTAACGAAATGATTTAACCTGAAATTGTGTAAAAACAAAACAAAAAAAATCATACGTACAGTACCTCTTCCATTTGCTCGTGACGGGCCGGCTGCTATCATCTTGATTGAAGATCTTGGCCAAAATCCCATGCATGGGGATGTATGATGTCAACACACCGGCCGGCGTGATGACGTCAATTAACTATAGTATTTCAACATGTCTATACAGCATGTCTGTCCTAGAAAAAAAAAGAAACAAATAGTTGGCAGCCGTGGTTAGAGCCTGCATGGTGATCTGGTGTCTACAAGTGCTGCAATGGCATAAAAATGGGATTAAGACAATAAGACCTTCTGCTGTTGAGTATGGTGATGTCAAGTAGCAGCTACCCATGTATGGTGCCCCCCCACCTGTGGACACGCCCCTTTCTACAGATTATGTAGTAGTCCTATGTAACACCAAATATAACATGGTGGTAACTCTCCAATTAGATATAATGTAGTAGATGGGTCACTGGCGGATCCAGGGGGGGCAATGGGGCAATTGCCCCGCCCCGAGCTGCTCAGATGTGGGGGGGTGGCGGCTGCAGGGCACAGGGAGATGAGCGCTTCCATTGTGGAAGCGCTCATCTCCAGTCATCTGTATCGCTGTCCTCAGAACAGCGATACAGACGACTTTGCTGCAGCAGGGGAAGGAGAGGCGTGTCCTTTCCCCTTCCTCTGATAGGCTGCCGGCCTAGTGCCTGCAGCCTATCAGAGGCCGGCACAGGCGGCGCAATGACATAATTGCGCTGCCTGAGCCGTACAGTGTGGGGCACAGGCTGGAAGAGGCCTGCACCGCATCGCTGACATGGAGGTAAGTATAAGTGTTTATTTTTATATGTACAATAGTTTTACTGGCACCTTAGGGGAGCTCTTGTTACTTGCACAGTGGGGGGGGCTCTTGTTACTGGCACATTGGGGGGCCCTTGTTACTGGCACATTATTGGCGGGCACTATAGGGGCATCTACTGGGGCCACAAAGAAAGGGTATTTTATTAGAATTAGAATTAGCTTTATTCCCCAAACACGACACAGTCGATCGTGCTCGAAATTGAGTTATGGGGGGCTCTGTACAGTAGCATTATATACTGGGACACATTATTGTGGGTACTATGGGGAAGGGGGGAGAGGAGAACTATGGGCTCTTCTACGGGGGGCACTAAAAAGGGGTATTTTATACTTGCAAATTATGAGGGACACTGAGGGAATCTACTGGGGCACTCTATATGGGGCATTTTATACTGGTACATTATGGGGGGCACTAGGAGGAAGAGGGGAGAGGAACACTATGGGGGAATTTACTGGGGGCACTATATAGGGGTATTTTATACTGGCACATTATGGGGGCACTATGGGGACATTAGCTCAATTGCAAGGGGGTATTTTTTGCACTGTCACATTATAAAGAGAATTATTTCTACTGGGGGGGCATTATGGTGGGCTTTATTACTCCCCCATGGTATGACCTCCTAGTAGCAGCACCAGACTCTCCCTGCTCTGCTATCCCGCTGCCCCTTCTCCAAATCCTTATTATGAAATCTCTCTCATTAGGATAAAACACAACATCAGCTCCACCGAGCCCCCCAGCCAAAGTGGTGAAGTGGCATTCGAGATCCCCAAGGACCAAGCCTAGTAATTGTGAGTTTTCACGTGAAATATGTTTATTATACACATATAGCATACACTCTGCCACACAATATACAGTATACCTCTACACTGTGCCACACAATATACAGTACACCTCCACACTGTGTAGTCTGTTCTATAAGCACCATTGTTTTGTGGCGGTTGACAGAAAATCTAGAAGTGCCCCTCGCAAGACCAGGCTCTGGATCTGCCACTGTGATGGGTGTGAGGTCCTAGAATTCAGAACATGCACAGTGTGACCTGAAGTCTGAGGCCAGGATGCTGCAGGGTGGGCCAAATACTCAATCCACCCCCCAACCCTCCTGTGAAACAAATTACATTACATTACATATATCACTACAAATTATACAGTATAATATAACACCACATACCTCATCCATCCAGTGACTTCTCCTGTGATGTAGACTTTCCTCAACGTCTTTATTTGGTAATAAGACTGCCATGATACCTTCTTTCAGCTGCATATCATCTCTGCAGAATAATAATAAATTATAATAATAAATTATAATAAATTATAATATAAATTATTATTATTACCCCTTTGTAATATTAGGATATAGAATGGGCGGTGATATATATTAATAATACGGAGGGGCCATTATATAGTATAATTATACAGAGGGACCATAATATATAATAATTATTAAAAGGGGGCATTATATATTAATTATACAAGGAGGCCATTATATATTATACAGAGGGACCATTATATATAATAATTATACAAGGGGCCATGATATATTATACAGAGGGTCCATTATATATTATAATTATACAGAGAGGCCATTAATTGGCCCTCTGTATAATTCTAATATATAATGGCCCCTCTGTATAATTCTAATATATAATTGCCCCTCTGTATAATTTGAACATATAATGTCCCCTTTGTTTAATATATAATGGCCCCCTATACAAATATTATATATATAATGCCTCCCTGTATAATATATAATGGCCACCTTATAAAATTATTATATATTATGGCCCCTCTGTATAACTATAATATATAATGGCCCCCCTGTATAATATAAAATGGCCCCTCTGTATAATATAAAACGGGCTCCATTCTTTCTAAATATACCGGCCTCCTTTGTACCTCTTCTGACCCCCTCCATAGTGCCCTCAGTATGGCCCCCAGTACTTACATAAAAAAATAAAATAATAAATACTCATCTCTGTTCATCACCTCTTGTAGCCTTTGCTTGGGCATCCTGGCGCAGGCGGTCAGGAACACATACATGACCGTGCCCTCCTGCCCCGCGTCATCTTGCGAGACCCAGCGTAGGATGTTGCGGTGATGAAATCGTGATCTTCTGCGCCATTCTACTGCTTCATAGGCTTCAGGGAGAATGGAGCCTTAGGCTTCCATCACCCTCATTGTACTGCCTGCTGCATGGCGCCCCTTACAATTTGGCGCCCGGGGCAACGCCCCCCCCCCCCCCCCCACTGGTTAAAGATGCCATTTTTATTGTTGCTATTAAGGTTTCAATCTTCATTTATGCCCTTAATATACAAAAAAATATATGTTTAGTGTCCTCCTTTCTTTTCACATCAAGTACAGGTACCAAATTGTTTCTTTCGTGATGTTTTATATTTATTTTAGATTGAAAGGAATAAAAAATGTATTTAATTCTTGTAACTTTATAGACAGAAATCCCTTTTTTGAAGTAATCTTTGAGCCCAGGCTCTTCAATGGGTGGTAACAAGTAGCTGCTTAATTTGGCAGTCAACGGTCTTTGTATGAATAATGTAACTTATACAGTCATGATATTTCTTCAAATAAAATAACTGGTTTCCCCAAAAAGCCCATCATCATTTAAAAACTGCATTTTTTTTTATATGTGTTAGCTAATTCTCTTGATAGATTTTGATCTATTTTAAAAGATTTGAGAGGAAATTCATGCTCATTGCTTCAAATATACTGTTTGGCTTTTTATGCCCTATTTTTATTAAAATACATCTAATTATTATACAAATTTATCATCATTTGGGAGTTAGGATGCTGCAAGGCCAAACAGTAAACACGTTTGCATCATGTAGTAGTTGAACACAACAGTAAATTACTTTTTAAGTGATCATCGAGGTGAAAATATGGCACTCAAATGCCTCCTTTTACTGCTAGTTAGAAATCTTGGCAAAACAGATGAAATAGATACATTTAATTAGCCTTTCCTTAACGTCTATCATCCATCTAGGACTAATTTAGTACCTGAAATAATTGCCCTCTTGTTTTTGTTTTTTTTGTTTCCAACAAATAGAGCAATAAACATGGCTATGTATGCACATGTAATAAGGTAGTTATTCTGATATAAAATTTGAGAATTAAAGGTTATTATGGTTTCAGGATATATATAAAAGGGTTTCTAGTATAAGAAAAAATTAAACAATTTTGAAACACTTTCTATGTTAATTCCCAAAATCTTTTTCAAGATTTCTGTGTGCTCTATATTTTTTTTATTCCTCCAAGTACATAAAAATCTCTCCGGGTCATGTAATCGACTCACTGTTAAACAGATCACTATAAGATGTATGCCCATCACATGACCAGGACAGATTTTGATCCTTTGGAAGAAAATAAAGAAGGTTTCAGTTGAATGACAGCCAGTACAGATTTTGAAAACAGCAAGGAATGAATACAAAAATATGTGGGAAAATGAATTTTCATTATACATAAAAAAAAAAAAATATCTTTATTAAAATAAAATCAGAGATCATGTTAGAGTCCAAACTGATACCCAATTCAATTATGACTGGGTATCATAGCATCATGCTGTTATAGGTTATGTGGTGGGAAGCTGTACTTGTAGTAGAGGTGGGAGTCCATACTGCATTATATGTAATGATTTTATCTTATTGTTTTCTATGATGTAATAAAGAATTTTATGTGTGGTGTTATACTTTCGGTGGGTCATATATTGTTAACACATGGTGGTTTATACTTTTTTTGTTGTCTCTCTTAGGGTTACTTTACAGTACATAGAAACATGTTTGCATTGTCATGCATTAAAGAAGGCATGGACTTGCAGGGCAGGGATGTAATATTACCACTTTACAAAGCATTGGTGCGGCCTCATCTGGAATATGAAGTTCAGTTCTGGGCACTAGTGTTGAGCGCCAATATTCGAATTGCAAATTTTAATCACGAATGTCGCCACTTTGAGAATTCACAAATATTTAGAATATAGTGCTATATATTCATATTTGCAAATAGTGTTGAATATTCTAATCGCGAATTTATTGTGAATATATTACATTGCCGCTTTTTTGCAATCAAGTAAACAATGACTGGAGATCATGATTTCTCAAATTTGCAAATTTATAGCAAATATTCGACCAAAAATTAGCAAAATATTGCAAATTGGAATATTCACTATGCCGCTCATCACTACTGGGCACCAATACACAGAAAGGATGCACTACAGCTGGAAAAAGTACAGAGGAGAGCGACTAAACTGATAAGGGGAATTGAGGGTCTTAGTTATGAAGAAAGATTAAACAAATTTAATTTATTTAGTCTTGAGAAGAGATGTCTAAGGGGGGACATGATTAACCTATACAAATATATAAATGGGCCATACAAAAACTACAGTGAAAAGCTGTTCCATGTAAAATGCGCTCAAAAGACAAGGGGCACTGCCTCTGATTGAAGAGGAAAAAGTTCAGTCACCAGAAGCATCAAAACTTCTTTACTGTAAGAACTGTAATGCTGTTGAATAGACTTCCTAAGGACGTGGTCACAGCAGGAACAGTGGACAGTTTAAAAAAAGGTTTAGACGAATTCTTAAAAGTAAAAAACATTAAAGGGATTCTGTCACCAGGATTAACAATATAACAATATTTATATGTGCCCATTTGTCTCCATGCAGTGTTTAAAATGATTCCACTGTTTATGCTCTCTGTGTGTGTTAGATTCTTATAAAAATCGATCTTATTGATATGTAAATTACCTCTGTTAGGAGCCCAAGGGGTTGTCCCATGATATGCTGGAGCCAGCCGCGCCCATCAATCCGGAGCCCAGCACCGCCTACCACTTAATTTATTCACTCCACTATCCCTGACGTCAGTTCTTCTCGGTGCCGTAATCTCGCGCAGGCGCAGTGGACACTGTAGTCTGCGCCCGTGCGGACTACTGGCACCGACTACGACGAGTCAAATGTGCCTGTGCCGACTCCCTCGTCGAAGCTGGTGCCAGTAGTCCGCACGGGTGCAGACTACGTTGCTGGGCTCCGGATCGATGGGCTCGGCTGGGCTCCAACATATCGTGGGACAACCCCTTGGGCTCCTGACAGAGGTAATTTACATATCATTAAGATCGATTTTTTATAAGAATCTAACACACACAGAGCATAAACAGTGGGTTCATTTTAAACACTGCATGGAGACTAATGGGCACATATAAATATCGCTATATCGTTAATCCTAGTGACAGAATCCCTTTAATGATTATGAAAACGTGAACATGTCCTGGGCATTGAGGCTGCCAAAGATGAAAATGATGTGACCTTATTAAAAATTATTCCCAAACATTTTAAATTGTTTCACGACAGCTTGCAATTCAGAATCTGTGGGATCGATAGGGTATACATGACACCACGTGGTGGTAACTGGAGGAAGATCTTGGCGCAAAAAGAAGTACGCTGGATTTATGATTCAGACAGTATGACACCTAGGGGGTTAAATGAGGACCTCTCCTTTGCCCCGTTCCTATAATGGATACGTCCTGTGATGGTTGCCTCTACCAATATTCCCTGTCCCTGAGTTCTCTTGGGGTTCCTCTGCTCATCCCGGGTCCCTTGTTTTTACATTTTTGTCTGTGTTTTTCCCCAGTTTTTAACATACTGTGCTATCTTTATTTATCTCTAACACCACCGATGACACCTACTGAAGCGGAGGACCATACCAGTGGAGCCATGGTTCCACACAGAGTTTCTTTTTGTGCATTGTGCTGTTTGGATACATTTTGGACCTGTTTGGGTCATATGCTGGTCGTATGACTATAATCGCTCCACCAATACTGCATAATAATTCCCTCTCCTTGAGATGTTCTGACGATATATACCCACCATGATGTACAATCTAGTCTTCTCTTTTCTTTTCTATCTATCACTGCACTGAGCACCCTACTCACCTGCTTATCACTTGTGTCTTTTTCTTCTCTCGTGAAGTACATAATTACTTGGTTTTGTTTTATTTTAGCTATGTGTACGGCATACATATTAGGACATCGTCAGACATCATCCACAACTCCATCCTCCGTCAGGCAAAACTCAATCAGCCCTCAGACATCAGACAAAACTCCGTCCTCCGTCAGGCAAAACTCCATCAGACATCAGACAAAACTCCGTCCTCCGTCACCCAAAACTCCATCATACCTCAGACATCACACAAAACTCCGTCCACCATCAGGCAAAACTCCATCAGACCTCAGACATCAGACAAAACTCCGTCCTCCATCAGGCAAAACTCCATCAGACCTCAGACATCAGACAAAACTCCGTCCTCCATCAGGCAAAACTCCATCAGACCTCAGACATCAGACAAAACTCCGTACTCCGTCAGGCAGAACTCCATCAGACCTCAGACATCAGACAAAACTCTGTCCTCCCTCAGACATCAGCCAAAACTCCGTCCTCCCTAACTCAAAATACGCCCTACTACACACACTCTTCACCTGACGAAGCTGCTAGCTGCTGGAGAGGCAAAGGACCTGTGATGACGTCATGACCATGTGACGAGTCACGTGTGTGGGAGGGGTCAGATGTGCACAGCAGCCAGTGGCGTACACACAATCCATGGGGCCCCTGTGCGAAACTGATCCAAGGGCCCCCCCGCCCCCCTAGTGTCCCCACCCCCCCCAGTCGCCCACCCTCAAGCCACACCTACGCACAGCCCTACCTATATATCGCGCCCATACCTCTTACATCCAGTGACGTCTCCTTTGATGTAGATGTTCTCTTTCTTCATCTTCTCCATTCAGACCGGACCACCATGATGATTTCTTTCAGCCATCTCTCATCTCTGCAGAGTTTGACAGACAGACATCTTAGTTTCCTACCCCCATCTGACCCCCAGTCAGCCCCCATGAGACCTCAGATCAGCCCAAAGACCCCCAGTCAGCCCCCATGAGACCTCAGATCAGGCCAAATACCTCCAGTCAGCCCCCATGAGACCTCAGATCAGCCCAGACACCCAGTCAGCCCCCATGAGACCTCGGATCAGCCCCCATGAGACCTCAGATCAGCCCAGACCCCCAGTCAGCCCCCATCAGACCTCAAATCAGCCCAGAGACCCCAGTCAGCCCCCATGAGACCTCAGATCAGCCCCCATGAGACCTCACATCAGCCCCCATGAGACCTCAGATCAGCCCCCATGAGACCTCAGATCAGCCCAGACCCCCAGTCAGCCCCCATCAGACCTCAAATCAGCCCAGAGACCCCAGTCATCCCACATGAGACCTCAGATCAGCCCAGACCCCCAGTCAGCCCCCATCAGACCTCAGATCAGCCCAGACACCCAGTCAGCCCCCATCAGACCTCAAATCAGCCCAGAGACCCCAGTCAGCCCCCATGAGACCTCAGATCAGCCCAGACCCCCAGTCAGCCCCCATCAGACCTCAGATCAGCCCAAAGACCCCCCATCAGCCACTTTTGGGGTCATGGTAGGCCAGGGCCCCCAGGGGCCCTCACTACTCAAGTCAGGGGCCCAGCCTGAGGCGGGCTATTCCTGCCAGGCAGCTCAAACCCCCCCCCCCCCGGGTGCCTGGGGGGCTGGGGGCCTAATGTGCCCTGCTGCTGCGGCCTGCCGCTGCCCCCCCCCCGGTCATCTGGCAGGGGGGATACCGGGGGCCTAGTTTGCCCTGTGCCCCAGAGAGCCGACAATTGCCAGGCCAGCCCAGGGTCCGGTCGGGTCGGGTCCGGTCGGGTCCGGTCGGGTCCGCTCCCTCCCTCCCCCCCCCCCGGCTTTCACTTACCGTCGAGTTACCGGCTGGCAGGGAAGGGGAACTTCACTTCTTCTTCTGTTCTTCCGGTCGGCGCCTCGGCGGTCCTCTTCTCGAATCTGACGTCCTCTCTGAACTCCCGCGAGACCTGCACAGGAGCTCACACAGGTCTCGCGGGAGTTCACGGGCCCGGCGCCGGCCGCAGGGAGGAAGGAGGAGGGAGGAAGGAGGAGGGAAGGAGGCGGGCCCGGAGGAGGGAAGGAGGTGGGCCCGGGGGGGGCAACTTAAATGTGATGTGAATCGGACGGATGGATGCCAGACGCAGCTGCAGCAGGGGCCAGGGGTCCGCAGGCGGCCGGGCCCCCCTGGGGTGCCGGGCCCGGTCGCAAGTGCGACCCCTGCGACCCCTATATGTACGCCACTGACAGCAGCTGGTAGAGTGTACAGAACAGTAGCCATCAAATAGAGCTCTGCACTAGAGATGTGTGTGTAACCTGCATGTAGCAGAGCTGTGTACTGTGTTACAGAGATGTATGTGTAACCTGCATGTAGCAGAGCTGTGTACTGTGTTACAGAGATGCATGTGTAACCTGAATGTAGCAGAGCTGTGTACTGTGTTACAGAGATGTATGTGTAACCTGCAGGTAGCAGATCTGTATGTGTAACCTGCAGGTAACAGAGCTGTGTACTGTGTAGCAGATCTGTATGTGTAACCTGCAGGTAGCAGAGCTGTGTACTGTGTTACAGAGATGTATGTGTAACCTGCATGTAGCAGAGCTGTGTACTGTGTTACAGAGATGTATGTGTAACCTGCATGTAGCAGAGCTGTGTACTGTGTTACAGAGATGTATGTGTAACCTGCAGGTAGCAGATCTGTATGTGTAACCTGCAGGTAGCAGAGCTGTGTACTGTGTAGCAGATCTGTATGTGTAACCTGCAGGTAGCAGAGCTGTGTACTGTGTTGCAGATCTGTATGTTTAACCTGCATGTAGCAGAGCTGTGTACTGTGTAGCAGAGCTGTATGTGTAACCTGCATGTAGCAGTGCTGTGTACTGTGTAGCAGAGCTGTATTTGTAACCTGAATGTAGCAGAGCTGTGTACTGTGTAGCAGAGCTGTATGTGTAATCTGCATGTATCAGAGCTGTGTGCTGTGTAGCGGAGCTGTATGTGTAACCTGCATGTAGCAGGCTGTGTACTGTGTTACAGGGATGTATGTGCAACCTGCATGTAGCAGTGCTGTGTACTGTGTAACAGAGATGTGTGTGTAACCTGGGAACTATAAAAAAGTGTAAAATAAAACATAAAAATTCAGATCACCCCCCTTTTCCCAAAATGAAAATAAAAGAACTAAAAAAATACACATCATGGGTGTCGCAATGTGTAAAAACACCCATTGTATAAAAATATATTCCCCATACGGCAAACGGCAAAACAGAAGAAAAAAAAGAGTCCAAATGTCCGATTCGCCGTTTTTGGTCGCTTCATTTGCTACAAAAATGTAAATAAAAAGTGATCAAAAAGTCTTAAACACCCCAGAATGGTATCAGTAAAAAGTTTAGATTGCCCCGCAAAAAATGAGCCCCGACCCAGCTCCGTACACATAATTACAAAAAAGTTATGGGGCTCAAAATATGGCGACAAAAAAAATCGGATATTTTAAATTTTTTATCACTATTAAAACGCCAGAAAAACTATACATATAAGGTATTGCCGGATTCGAATATGTGTACAGAGCCCCCATCCAGCTCTGTACACATAATTTCCAAAAAGTTATAGAGCTCAAAATATGACGACAAAAAAAAAAAATCTGATTCTGTAAATCTCCTGTCACTCCGAGTTACTCAGAATTGGTAGCCCTAATTAATAAATACATGCAACATGAATGCATATATGCTGCTTCACACAGATCACAAGTGTTAGGCCTCTTGCACATGAACGTTGTTGGTCCATTCCGTGCATTGGGGACAGCAATTTGCAGTCCCCAATGCACGGGCAACGTGCGTGCAGCGGCCGGGACAGATCCAGACCCATTCAACTTGAATGGGTCCGTGAATATGTTCTACTTTTTTGCTGTGTGGAGGGATGGCCAGAAACACCACGGAAGCACTCTGTAGTGCTTCTGTGGGGATCCGATCCATGTGTCCGTTCCGTTCAAGTGAATGGGTCGACATCACGGATGCGGGATGCACACGGCTGGTACAATGTGTATTGCGGAACCGCAGTATGTGGTTCACAATACGACCACAGTCACACAGCGGCCATGTGCAAGAGGCCTTACAAAGATGGGATTTATGGTGCACATCCTCTTGTGCTTCCCATATTCCACAGATTTATATCACAGAGCTACTTACAGTTGTGCTGATAAGTTTACATACCCTTGCAGAATTTATGATTTCTTAAAGGGGTATTCTCATCTTCCCTTTTTCATACTTGCCTTCCTTGAGCGTGACGTTCACTTCCTGTATTCTTCTCCCGGCCGGGCCGCGCTTGCGCAGAAGACTGAAGATTCTCTCCCGGCCGGGCCGCGCAATGTCCTGAACGCGCACAGCGCCGCGCATGTGCCATGGTGACTTATTCCTGGCCTGTATAGTACAGAGTTGGCGTGCGCATTCGCAGCTCTGTACTATACTGGCCAGGAAGAAGTCATCATGGCGCATGCGCGGCTGCATGCGCGTTCAGGACATTGCGCGGCAATTCGATGTGCGATAAAACTGACTGGTTACTTTTATTCTACAGGTCAGATCGAATCCGGCAATACCTTATATGTATAGTTTTTCTGGCGTTTTAATAGTGATAAAAAATTTAAAATATCCGATTTTTTTTGTCTCCATATTTTGAGCCCCATAACTTTTTTGTAATTATGTGTACGGAGCTGGGTCGGGGCTCATTTTTTGCGGGGCAATCTAAACTTTTTACTGATACCATTCTGGGGTGTTTAAGACTTTTTGATCACTTTTTATTTACATTTTTGTTGCAAATGAAGTGACCAAAAACGGCGAATCGGACATTTGGACTCTTTTTTTTTTTCTGTTTTGCTGTTTGCCGTATGGGGAATATATTTTTATACAATGGGCGTTTTTACACATTGCGAAACCCATGATGTGTCTTTTATTTTAATTTTGGGAAAAGGGGGGTGATCTGAATATTTATGGATTTTTTTTACACTTTTTTATAGTTCCCAGGTTACACACACATCTCTGTAACACAGTACACAGCTCTGCTACCTGCAGGTTGCACATACATCCCTGTAACACAGTACACAGCTCTGCTACATGCAGGTTACACATACAGCTCTGCTACACAGTACACAGCACTTCTACATGCAGGTTACACACACATCTCTGTAACACAGTACACAGCTCTGCTACATGCTGTTACACACACTGCTCTATATACATAGTACACAGCTCTGCTACATGCAGGTTACACACACATCTCTGTAACACAGTACACATCTCTGCTACACAGTACACAGCACTGCTACCTGCAGGTTGCACATACATCCCTGTAACACAGTACACAGCTCTGCTACATGCAGGTTACACATACAGCTCTGCTACACAGTACACAGCACTGCTACATGCAGGTTACACGTACAGCTCTGCTACACAGTACACAGCACTGCTACCTGCAGGTTGCACATACATTCCTGTAACACAGTACACAGCTCTGCTACATGCAGGTTACACATACAGCTCTGCTACACAGTTCACAGCTCTGCTACATGCAGGTTACACATACAGCTCTGCTACACAGTTCACAGCTCTGCTACATGCAGGTTACACATACAGCTCTGCTACACAGTACACAGCTCTGCTACATGCAGGTTACACATACAGATCTGCTACACAGTACACAGCTCTGCTACCTGCAGGTTACACGTACATCTCTGTAACACAGTACACAGCTCTGCTACCTGCAGGTTACACATACAGATCTGCTACACAGTACACAGCTCTGCTACCTGCAGGTTACACATACAGATCTGCTACCTGCAGGTTACACATACATCTCTGTAACACAGTACACAGCTCTGCTACATGCAGGTTACACATACATTTCTGTAACACAGTACACAGCTCTGCTACATGCAGGTTACACATACATCTCTGTAACACAGTACACAGCTCTGCTACATGCAGGTTACACACACATCTCTAGTACAGAGCTCTATTTGATGGCTACTGTTCTGTACACTCTACCAGCTGCTGTGCACATCTGACCCCTCCCACACACGTGACTCGTCACATGGTCATGACGTCATCACAGGTCCTTTGCTTCTCCAGCAGCTAGCAGCTCCGTCAGGTGAAGAGTGTGTGTAGTAGGGCGTATTTTGAGTTAGGGAGGACGGAGTTTTGGCTGATGTCTGAGGGAGGACAGAGTTTTAGCTGATGTCTGAGGTCTGATGGAGTTTTGCCTGACGGAGGACGAAGTTTTGTCTGATGTCTGAGGTCTGATGGAGTTTTGCCTGACGGAGGACGGAGTTTTGTCTGATGTCTGAGGTCTGATGGAGTTTTGGGTGACGGAGGACGGAGTTTTGTCTGATGTCTGAGGTCTGATGGAGTTTTGCCTGATGGAGGACGGAGTTTTGTCTGATGTCTGAGGTCGATGGAGTT
Source organism: Bufo gargarizans (assembly GCF_014858855.1). Lineage (NCBI taxonomy): Eukaryota > Metazoa > Chordata > Amphibia > Anura > Bufonidae > Bufo > Bufo gargarizans. Next base: position 136,605,853 of record NC_058082.1, on the reverse strand, counting down.
TTGGGTGACGGAGGACGGAGTTTTGTCTGATGTCTGAGGGCTGATGGAGTTTTGTCTGACGGAGGACGGAGTTTTGTCTGATGTCTGATGGAGTTTTGCCTGACGGAGGACGGAGTTTTGTCTGATGTCTGAGGGCTGATGGAGTTTTGCCTGACGGAGGATGGAGTTGTGGATGATGTCTGACGATGTCCTAATATGTATGCCGTATATGTGTACCCTATTGTACCCTATTGGTATTTATTGTGTATGATTTTAACATAATATTGTAGCAATTCAGCCCCCATGGTTGGGTGCCTCCATTAACACTATATATATATATATATATATATATATATATATACATATATATATATATATATATACACTCACCTAAAGAATTATTAGGAACACCATACTAATACGGTGTTGGACCCCCTTTTGCCTTCAGAACTGCCTTAATTCTATGTGGCATTGATTCAACAAGGTGCTGATAGCATTCTTTAGAAATGTTGGCCCATATTGATAGGATAGCATCTTGCAGTTGATGGAGATTTGAGGGATTCACATCCAGAGCACGAAGCTCCCGTTCCGCCACATCCCAAAGATGCTCTATTGGGTTGAGATCTGGTGACTGTGGGGGCCATTTTAGTACAGTGAACTCATTGTCATGTTCAAGAAACCAATTTTAAATGATTCGAGCTTTGTGACATGGTGCATTATCCTGCTGGAAGTAGCCATCAGAGGAATGGTACATGGTGATCATGAAGGGATGGACATGGTCAGAAACAATGCTCAGGTAGCCTGTGGCATTTAAATGATGGCCAATTGGCACTAAGGGGCCTAAAGTGTGCCCAGAGAACATCCCCCACACCATTACACCACCACCACCAGCCTGCACAGTGGTAACAAGGCATGATGGATACATGATCTCATTCTGTTTACGCCAAATTCGGACTCTACCATTTGAATGTCTCAACAGAAATCGAGACTCATCAGACCAGGCAACATTTTTCCAGTCTTCAACAGTCCAATTTTGGTGAGCTCGTGCAAATTGTAGCCTCTTTTTCCTATTTGTAGTGGAGATGAGTGGTACCCGGTGGGTTCTTCTGCTGTTGTAGCCCATTTGCCTCAAGGTTGTGCGTGTTGTGGCTTCACAAATGCTTTGCTGCATACCTCGGTTGTAACGAGTGGTTATTTCAGTCAACGTTGCTCTTCTATCAGCTTGAATCAGTCTGCCCATTCTCCTCTGACCTCTTGCATCAACAAGGCATTTTCGCCCACTGGACTGCCGCATACTGAATGTTTTTCCCTTTTCACACCATTCTTTGTAAACCCTAGAAATGGCTGTGCGTGAAAATCCCAGTAACTGAGCAGATTGTGAAATACTCAGACCGGCCCGTCTGGCACCAACAACCATGCCACGCTCAAAATTGCTTAAATCACCTTTCTTTCCCATTCTGACATTCAGTTTGGAGTTCAGGAGATTGTCTTGACCAGAACCACAACCCTACATGCATTGAAGCAACTGCCATGTGATTGGTTGACTAGATAATCGCATTAATGAGAAATAGAACAGGTGTTCCTAATAATTCTTTAGGTGAGTGTATATATATAGCATATCTGCTTCACGCATTAGCACTTTATGTCAAGCCAAGTCAGCTGCTGCTTTGGGATACTGGCACTTGTGCCACTATTCCCTTTCACAATATATGGCATGCACCCTTTTATTGTCTATGGTGTGATTTTGATTATGATGAGTCTGAACATGGTCTTGTAATATATCATCGCCGTGTGGTGGGGTGTAATCCACCTGTCCACAGTGCAATGTAGTCACCTATTATCGAGTAGTATAATGAGGGGTTAACTATGTGTCTTTTTATACTGTGCTATCCTGTCTTATGTTCAGTTCCTACTTGACGGCACTGCGGTCATGTGTTTGTTCACACGATCGATCTGTCAGTCTAGTACTGCCCCTAACTAGGTGCTTTTGATTGGCTCTTCTGGTGGAGTCTGGGCGTGCCCTCTGACACATTTCTGACACTGCGGTCATGTGTTTGTTCACATGATCGCTCTGTCAGTCTAGTCCTGCCCCTACTAGGTGCTTTTGCCTCCACTGATTGGTCCTCAATTACGGGAGCTTCAACTCCATTGGTGGCATCATTCAGGTCCTGCAATCTTAATTTTCTTCCACACACCTGTGTGGGCACTATATAGGGGAGAGGTTTTTACATGTTTCCATATCCCTGGAAGAAGCCAGGTTTACTGGCGAAACGGCGTTGGGTCAGGAGTCGGCCGAGAGATCTTTGCACCACTCAGGGTATGGCAAATCTTGTCCTTGTACTTTAACCTCAATCTCTACAATTGCCTCCTTTGCACTTTGTTTAGGGCGTTGCTGTCATGAGGTTTTGAGGTATGCTTTTTTTTAGCTAGCATTCTTTTTTCGCTGTTATTTTCGTGCACTGATCTCCCGGCCTCTCCTTGGGTCCTGCTCCTCATCTGTGTGTCCTGGCTTGTGCTGCCTTCTTTTATCATGCATGTATGTATTGTTCATATATGATTATAATAAAGTCTTTTGGATTTTCATATATACGAAAGTCAGTTTCATTTTTTGGTGATTAACGATGATTATGAAAAACGTGTAGAAATCGGAGTATCAATTCCTTTTGGGATTCGCATCTCCAACTATCCCTTGGTTGAACTTGATGGACGTATGTCTTTTTTCAACCGTATTAACTATGTAACATTATGAGTCATACAGCATTAAATTATCGCCATTTTAGTTTTTTGTTGTCACAGCTGGAGTTGATATTTATAGATATAAGTGTTGACTATTCAGTGAGTGAAAACATAAAGCACTGATTTCCTACTGTGTTAGCTCTTAAATGGAAATGCTATAGATTTTTTGCAGAGAGAAAGCTTATGCTTAACTTAAAGAAATGTTAAATCACATTTTCTCTGTGTCACAATTATTACTTAATATGTGTCCTCCAGAGTCACCAGAGAAAAAGTGAATAAAATGAATAATGTCCATACAATCAAGTTGGATACACTACCATGTCATTAGAAGTGTCACGAACCAGCGGGTGTTAACCCACTGTGCTATGTGTCCCACCTCCCCTAAGGGCGTTGTCTGAGTATATCCCTCGATTATTTTACAGTACCCCTGATGGTGGTAATAGACTTTCACAAGGGGAACACCAGGTCGCTACCTCTAGAGGAGGGTAGGCACACGAGGCAGCTGGTCCAGGTGGACCAGTATGTACCTGAGTAGGTACCAGTAGTACAAGGATAGTCGGACAGGCGGGGTCGTTACCAGGAGCAACAGTGCAGGACCGAAGGATGAGGCAAAGGCATAGTCAGATAGGCAAAAGACCACGGCGGTAGACCGGGGAACAGCGGCGTACAGCAGCCGCTGTTATAAGAAGTACAGAACTTTATACAAACCAAGTGAGTTTTGGCAATGAACAAAATGAGGGCTTTTTATTTTGTGTCCCACTGAAAGTGTTAATGTCATTGTATGTTCCAGAGAAATATGGGAGTTTCCTAGTTAATGTTGTTAGGCAGGGCTGGCTCCACCCCTTCCTCTATAGGAAGAAGTAAGTTGGTCCAATATTCACTGGCCAGGGAATGCTTCAAACCTGTAGATTATATGCAGCAAAGTGACAGTTACAATGTTTAATTCCTTCGGGAAAAGAGTTTTTGGATTCAGTTGAATGTATAGCAACCATATAAGAGAATTTACAAGAGAAAGGTTAAACTTGTACATTATGGCTGCAGACTTCTCTGTATACTAGTTAGAGCAAAATGCTTTAGGCTTCCCATTATATCAAAAGTACAGAAGGACCCTCTGTTCAGAGACCGTATTTCACTGAGGATTCTGCAGAGGTACCATATCGTGAGAGAGAGGAGTTGGATTGCTTAGGCCGGAAAAAAAGAGATTGTGCAGCTTGTTTAAAAAGAGAGAGAGACCAGCCTCCCATACACAGGCTTGAGGACTGTATATACCAACTATAAAGACTGAGTAATGTGTACAGTGCCTGTTTGAACCATCTATTGAACTGCCTTAGTAAAGTACAGTGGACTTTAAACCTGGCCTCATGATTGTGTTCACTAACACCTTTATTGCTGTCACATTATTTAGAGACCCTGTCATGCACCTCAAACTCGTCTACTCAAAGTGCACCCCATCTAACATCAGGCACGAGCCCCAAAAACAATGTGTGCCCTGAAGAGAGGAAAGGTGCACCCCTATTTTCACTGCATGGCCCAGGGAGCGACATAGCGAGGATTGTCAGTGTGAGTACAAGTACTCCCATTCTCTCCACTCTCCCTGGAATGCTGCATCTCTAGTATATTGTAGTATACACCGTGTAAAGGTGTGTTTTTTTTTTTTTTGTTTTTTTTTTATGTTTCAAAATACTGTAGGCAAACCCTCATATAATGCTCTGGTAAGAAGTTTAGACTTCTTATGTCAAACCACAGATATCCCTTGGGATCAGAACTAGAGATGAGCGAATTTCTCAGAAATTATATTCAACTGGTTCACCGAATTTTAAAAAAAAAAATGTCATTCGCTCCGAATTTATTTGTGGCGAATTGCGTAAAAAAATGGCTATTTCCTGGCTGCAGAGATAATTTATAGTGGTGCAGAACACTATGCCTTCCAGTAACACGCATAGGGAGTCTGTTGTGGTAGTGAAATAATACTATAAGTCAGTATGACATGCAGATGACAGGCGTTTCTCTTAGAATCACTGCACACTTCACTTTTTTTGGCAGTTATGGGGCCAAAACTGACCAAATAACTCAAGTGTGAACTCAGCCTTACAAGTCAATATTAGCGTCAAGAAGAAGTGCACTTCTTTTACACCGTCAGCAGTTGATTCCACATAGATATCTACAGAACCTGTTCTATTAAACGCTTATACAAGTAGAGCCCCCCGACAGAGTGGAGAGGGTGTCAGCAGTAAGTTTGTGTTGACGTCACTGATTATTTTGCCCTTCCTCTGATCCGTCAGAACAATAACCCAAAAAAAATGGATCCTGTCTGTTGAGCATACGCCTTTACTCAGCATTTGGTCAGTAATCCATCAGTATTGCTAAAGCCAAAAAAACAAACAAAAAAACAGGAGTGGATCCAAAACAGAGGTGACATGGGAATGGAATATTTGCATGTCTACTGTGTTTTATACCCACTCCAGCTTTTGGCTACCAAATCACAAGCCAATTCTGATGGGACCATACAGGCATTACAGCTGGTACATAGACAGGATCCGTTGTGTGTCTCATATTTCCTTCCTTCTGACAGATCAGAAGAAGAGTCAAATAAATGATAATGTCAGCCAGGCCAAAAGGAAAAATAGTGTCCCAGTCATGAAGTGGGGAGAGTGGGAACAGCATAAGAAGTCACAGAGTGTGGAGGTGGCGGCAGCATCAGGAGGAGGCCACAGAGTGGCACAATGACAGAGTGTGAAGGTGACAGCAGCATAAGGAGATGACAGTGCTGAAGTGGCAGCAGCCTCAGTGGACCACAGAGTAACAAGGTGACATAGTGTGGAGGTGGCATCAGCATCAGGGGATCACAGAGTGGCTATGTGACATAGTGTGGAGGGGGCAGCAGCATTAGTAGACCAGAGAGTGGCAAGGTTACGCAGAGTGGAGGTGGCAGCAGCATCAGGAGACCACAGAGTGACCCCGTGACAGAGTGGGGAGGTGGGTGGCAATACCAGTACTAGCTGAAGATGGTGGGTCAAATAAGTAGCAAGTTGCATCAGGCGAGTGGCAGCATCAGAATATTAGCTGAGGCAGGTAGCCAGAAGAAACCAGTCTCTTTTGTCAAAGTGTTGGTGTGGCACCATTGGTGATCTAGTCTGATGCATCAAGCATTGGTGGGTGGAAATCCTGGCTGATCCACGCCTGATTCATCTTGACAAAGGGCAGTCTCTCCATAGGTGAGTTCTTCTTGAGGTAACTATGACCTCTGCCGCACTAAACACCCGCTCTGATGCCACACTACTGGCTGGGCAGGACAGCTTTTCCAGGGCAAACTCTGCCAGTTTCGGCCATAAATCCAGTTTAGCTGCCCGGTAGTCCAGTGGATCTTCAATGTGGGGTGGAAGGGTGCTGTCCTAGCATTCCACCACATGCTGGTTCAGGTCCTGCTACAGGTCTAGCTTCTGCTGCTGCTGCTGGTGAGTAGTTTCTTCACTAGGCGGGTGAAGAAAGCTGCTCATCAGCTTTTCCAGGGCAAACTCTGCCAGTTTTGGCCATAAATCCAGTTTAGCTGCCCGGTAGTCCAGTGGATCTTCAATGTGGGGTGGAAGGGTGCTGTCCTAGCATTCCACCACATGCTGGTTCAGGTCCTGCTACAGGTCTAGCTTCTGCTGCTGCTGGTGAGTAGTTTCTTCACTAGGCGGGTGAAGAAAGCTGCTCATCAGCCACTCTAGACTCAAGTTTCTGCTGATGTAGCTGGAGCTGCTCCTACCCCTCTACCCCCCCCCCCCACCCTGCCACAGCATCCATGGCAGTAGATCATGAGGGCAGAGAGCTCCCCCAGGTCAGACCTGCTAGAGGATGGAGGATGGACGATGGCGCACATTGGCAGCGGCCAACTGACTACATAGGATGCCTCAATAGTAGTTCAGTTTGTCCTCCCTCTCAGAGGGTTTAAAAAAGGCCCTCATTTTGGACCGGTAGTGATGGTCTAACAAGGTGGAGAGCCACAAGTCATCCCTCTGCTAAATAGTGACAATTCGTCTGTCACTACTCAAGCAAGTGGGCATGCATCGGACCATTTATGCAAGTGACTTGGAGGGACTCCCTGCCTTCATCTCCACTGCATACTGCCACAGTGTGTCTGGGTCCTCTGCCTCGTCTTCCTCATTGCCGTGTAGCTCCTCTGGCTGCTCCTGCTCCTCCTCTCCTGTCACATGTGTAAAAAATAAAAACACCCATTTTGCTACACATTCCCTGACCAGCCAGATTTACCAGAATCTGTTCTAGGATATGAAGCAGTGGAATGGCGTTGTTCATCCCGTAGTCCTGGCGACTACAAAAGGCCTGAGCCAACGGCAGGTGTCACGCATGAGCTGCCACTGGCTGACATCAAAGTTAAACAGGGGAGTACTCCTGTCCTCTTAGATCATCAAAAAAACTGTTTAGACACTTGCCTTTCTCTGTTCTTATAGTCGGTTCAACATATGGAGGATGGCATTCCAACGGGTGGAAATGTCGCATATCAGGCCATGTTGGGGGATGCCGTTCTGCCACTGCAGCTTAAGGAGAGTTTGCTTTGCGATGTACGAGTGGCTGAAATGCATAAAAAGTTACCGGACCATTTTCAGGATGTCTTGCAGATGGGTGGAAGACTTCAGGAACCGTTTGACAACCAGATTGAACATGTGCTCCATGCAGGGCACATGGTTCAGCCATCCATGTTCTTCCCATTGACGGTCACCATGGTTATGATTTTGAGTTGTCACGGAGAAAGCCAGGATTCTATTTCTTGATGAAGGACACAGAGAAGTTTCTCCCCTGTGTGACTCCGTTTGCCTAGGCAAGAACAGCGGGAATCCGCCGTACCCTGCACATATGGTTTGGTGGAGGGGTACTGTGAATAGTTCCTGCAGTGGAGGCTGAGGATAGGAGGCAGAGGTAGACTTTATTGCAGGGCCAACAGTGTGAGAACGTGGAGGCGGAAGCAGCGTCACCTGGCTAAGTTGCTGGTGTGGCTGTGGGCCAGTCCTTGAGCCTGTCAGTGTCTGCCAAAGTACATGACAGCGCCGAAGTGTGGATCTGTAACTACGGTCAAGGATGATATATGTCCTTTACGACCCACTGGTTAAATATGGTTCCTGCCCAGCCACACCGGGGAACTTGGCCAGATGACGCCGCTTCCGCCTCCACATTCTCACGCCGTTGGGCCTGCGACAATGTCCGCCTCTGCCTTTTCATCCTCCATCGTGTCCTCGGCCTCCACTGCAGGGACAATTTACAGTGCCTCATCAGCATATCATATGTGCAGGGCATGGTGGTGTCACACTGTTCTTCACCTATTTTGCCTAGGCATCCATTCGCATAGTGGAGGAACTGCTCCACGTACTTCATCAAGAAATCGAATCCTGGCTTTTTCCTCGACAATTCAAAATCAGAACCATAGTGACCGACAACAGGAAGAACATAGTGTTGGTGCTGCATCAAAGAGGGCTGAGCCCTGCTCCTTGCATGGCACATGTGTTCAATCTGATTGTAAAGTGGTTCCTGAAGTCTTCCGCCTATCTGCAAGACATCCTGAAAATGTTTAGTAAACTTTGCATGCACTTCAGCCACTTGTGCACTTTGCATGCGCTACACCACAAAGCACACCCTCCTTGAGCTGCAGTGGCAGAATGGCATCCTCCAACATAGGCTGATATGTGACGTTTCCACCTATTGAAATTCCACCCTCCATATGTTGGACCGATTATATGAACAGAGAAAGGCCATAAATTATTTCTTGATGATACAGGCAGACAGAGATATTCATTCAATGTAACTTCAATGTTAGCCAGTGGCAGCTCATGCGTGACACCTGACATTAGCTCGGACCTTTTGAGGAGGCCACATTAATTGTTCATCCCATAGTCCTGGCGACTGATAATGTCATACCATTGATTCATGTCTTGGAACAGATGCTGATAAATCTGGCTAGCCAGGGGACAGGAGACCTGGCTACTACATCTCACGCCCACATGAGCCCTGTGGGGGCTGTACTAAAGGAGGAGGAGAACATTTGAGCACAAGCAATGTGCAGAGAAATGGGTGTTTTTTCTATATAGGTGACAGGAAATGAGGAGCAGGAGCAGCCAGAGGAGCTACAGGATGATGAGGAAGAGGAGGCAGAGGATCCAGACACACGGTGGCAGTATGCAGTGGAGATGGAGGCAGGGAGTCCCGTCGAGTCACTTGTGCAAATGGCCCGATGCATGCCCACTTGCTTGAGTAGTGACAGCCGAATTGTCACCATTCGCCAAAGGGATGATTACTGGCGCTCCGCCATGTTAGCCCCCTGCTACCGGTCCAAAATGGGGGCCTCTTTTAAACCCTCTGAGAGGGAGAACAAACTGAACTACTATCGAGACATCCTATGTAGTCAGTTGACCGCTGCCAATGTGTGCCATCATACATCCTCTCGCAGGTCTGACCTGTGGAGGACTTTCTGCCCCGATGTTCTACTGCCATGGCTGCTGTGGCAGGGTAGGGGGGGAGGTAGGAGCAGTTCCAGCTCCATCAGTAGCAACTTGAGTGTAGAGTGGCTGATGATTAGCTTTCTTCACCCGCTTAGTGAAAAAGACAACTCACCAGCAGCAGCAGAAGCTAGACCTGGAGCTGGACCTAAACCAACAGGTGGTGGCATACTTGGACAGTGTGGGTGAAGCGGAGCAGTAACAGCTCAATTAGAAACAACTTAAGTCTAGAGTCGCTGTTAAGCAGTCTTCTTCACCCGCCTACTGAAGAAACTACTCACCAGCAGCAGCAGCTAGCTAGTCGAGTTTGCCCTGGAAAAGCTTTCCTGCCGTTAGCAATGTATCATCAGAGCGGCTGTTTAGCGGGCCATAGTTACCCCAAGGAGAACTCGCCTGTTTACCCAAAATGTGGAGAAACTGACCTTTGTGAACATGAATCGGGGGTGGATCAGCCAGGATTTTAAAACACTAGTGCCTAATGCTTTAGACTAGATCATCCATAGTGCCACACCTTGAAAAAAGAAGCCCTTTTCTTCTGGCTACCTTCTTAAGCTACTATTCTGATGCTGACACCAGCCTGATTCCACAGGCTCCTACTGCCAGCCACCATCTTTAGCTGGTACTGATATTGCTCCTCACCTCCCCACTCTGTAACTGTGCAACTCAGTGGTCTACTCATGCTGTTGCTACATCAACACTATGTCTCTGGGTCACTTTGTGGTCTCCTCATGCTGTTCTCACATGCCGTCACCGCACCTGGCCAGCGTGATGACATCATCAGGCCACCGCAGGAGATTTTGTATGATGTCTTCAATCAAGATGGCTGCAACAGCTTCTATGTGAGCAACTGTATAGGATGAGTACATATGTTTAACTTTTTATTTATTTTTACTGTGATTAACCCCTGAAAGGCGTAAATTCCAACTTCAGATGCTGTGATCAGTGATGAACCTGGCATCTTAGAGTTCAATAACCTGGGTGGCGCAATCGACGTTCTCCGTCATTGTGCCCACTACATTTAAAGAAATGTGATTTGTGACAAAGTAATTCATCACCAATCAAATTTCTTTGTTAAATTTGCCAAATCAGTCAAATCAGATTTTGTATAAGTTCGTTCATCTCTAGTTGCCACCACTTGCAGAGCTGCCTTGGGGGTGAGGGGGCAGGGCCTCTCTACACATTACCCTCTGGCACATACATATACTATGAATTGGTGAGTTTTTCTGTCAGGCTGCTCAGTGATGATGACATATCATAGGCAGGATTGCATCATTACCGTCTAATGTAGAGCAGTGTAGTGTGTGGTGAGGCCCCATAGGTAGCTCTGCAAGTGGAAACAACCATTCCTGTTCATGTTCTAGGACACATTGCTGGTGGCCATGTTAAATCACTCCTGGAGAACCCCTTTAAGCCACCTCCTAGAGGAAGATTTCTGTCATAACAGAATTTTCATTTCATGGTCATGCCTATATTGCACATTTGTAAAACCATAAAATATAAATCCAGGGATAAATCATCTAAGTATTTCAAACCTATGCTGGATTTTTACTCGTAGCTCATGAGCTATGAATAAAACCCCACATAGATTTGGAACACGTAAGCAATTTTTACAAGGATGTGCATATTATAGGTTTAAACAAAAAATACTTATTTCAAACATAGCGGATCCTCGAAAAAAAGACTTTGCCTTGAAGATCCTTTGCAGATTACCAGCTCAGACACTGTCTACAAACACCAAAATGAAAGAGATTTACTGAGAATTCGATAAAGATAGTCCATCAGTATCAAACAATGGGGGTTCAACACCCGGCATCCTCAGCTATTTGAAGAGGCCATAGAACTCACAGCTTGCCAAACATTGTAGTGTGGCTGTGCTTGGTATTGCAGCCCAGCCCAGGCCTTGATTGGCAGTTAGTTGAAAATAGGCTATCTGACCAATGTTATGTAATTTGCCTAGGAAGAGACCTGGGCACTGCAGTCTCTACCAACAGCTACCAGGAGTTAGACCCGCCCTAATAGTATAGGCCGTCAATATAGAACTCCAAGTAAACCCCCTTAAGTGCCCAGCCAGACTTGTATGTCTACACTACAGAGTCCACATCATATTGGAGTAATTTGGGTGTAATTTTGCATATTTATGATCCCATAATGCTTCTTTACCTGAACTTCATTAACACATTAACAGGAGGTTGTTTTTCGTCTGACAGGGTTTTACAACCGGTAAAAACTCTGTCTTCACTATGCAGCCTGCACTATCACCCTCTGTCTCTTTTCCTTCTTATAGACTGTAATCTCTCGTGGACAGGGCATCGTCATCTTTGGTAAGAATATTTATTTTGTTCTCTGTATTTCATACAGTAAGCTTAGGCCTTATCAAACAAATATTAATAATCTATCGAAGGCAAGCAAAACAGTCATGTAATGGAGATAAAGAGGTTATCCAACCCCTATAATGAACCCTCAGATAAGTTATATTTACCCCACTCCCTGGCACCCAGTGAGTAACGCTAGGGAGGCTCTTCCCCATCACGGCCTGATGTTGGCTGCTACCCCCTTTTGATCCGCACAACGGGAGAGGCAGCAGCCGTGCAGGCATCAGGAGTGGGTGCTGGAGAGGTCATTAGGGGGATCATTATAGGGTTTGGATAACCCCTTTAATTCAGTAATAAGTACCATTTTTTATGTCTGCTTTATATCACTGATTTATTTTGGGTATTGTAAATATAACAAAGGCAGTGTTTACTTCATTCAGGTACTCTGCTTTCCTCCAACACCTTAGGCATATGTTTATATCAATTGTATTCTTAAAGGGGTTTTCCAGTAATGTTTTATATTTTATATAATGCCCCCAGTCTGCTTCTTGAAAAAGGATTCATACCTACCTGCTCCAGTGCTCTGCTGGCTCCATCTTCTGGCACTTGCCTTGTTTACATCTGGAGGTGCATGGTTACAGGCACCACTCCAGCCAATGACTGGCTTCAGCAGTGATATGGCCACAAGCAGCAAGGCACTGCTGAAGCCATTCATTGTCTAGAGCGGTGGATATGAGTATGACCATGGCTAGCAAGATGCAGTAGTGTAGCGTAGGTTGCCAGCACCCAGGGCAAGCCAAGTATTGCGCCCCCCAACCTGTGGCCATGACCCTTTTTACAGATAATGTAGTAGATATCACCTGCAGTCCTATGTAACACCACAGATAACATGGTGATAACTCTCTGTGTACAGATAATGTAGTAGATGGGTGTGAGGCACCAGATTTCAGAACACACACAGTGTGACCTGAAGTCTGGGGCCAGGCTGCTACAGTGTGGGCCAAATTCTATATCCACACTCCCATCACTACAGAACATACAGGGTAATACACAGGGGCGTACATAGAAATCATTGGACCCCATAGCAAGAATCTGAATTGGGCCCCCTAACTCCGCCCACTACCCACCCCTGGCCCATCCCACTACCTACCCTGGCTCCTCCCCTGCCACACCCCCATTGTATTCCCACTGACCCAGAGAATAAAAGGCACAGGTCAGTTTCGCCACAAAGGGAACGCCGTAGGAACAAAACCCGTAAAATGGTGGAGATTTTTTTTTTTTTTTTTTCAATTCCACCCCATTTGGAATTTTTTGCCCGCTTCCCACTACATTGTATGCCATACTAAATGGTGGCACTAGAAAGTACAACTTGTCCCGCAAAAAATAAGCCCTCATATGGATATGTGACCGTAAAAATAAAAAAAGTTATGGCTCAAGGAAGATAGGGAAGAAAAATGAAAATGAAAAGAAAACTCTGGTATCCTCTTAAAGGGGTTATCCAACCCCTATTATGCCCCCCAAAATGCTTGGCCACCGCATACAGATAATACTTATGCTTGGCGGGGTGCAGCCAATAGCAGGCCATGAAGGAAATGAGCCTCCCTAGCGTCACCCGTGCTAAGGAGATTCGTTCCCATTGTGGCCTGCTATTGACTGCCCCCCACATCTCTGGATGTTTTTATTCATGTGATGGGGGGGATGCAGTGGTGGTCATGTGGGCATCAGTGATGCGGGTACCGGGAGCGGGTTAAGTATTACCTGTATGAGGTTTGATTTATCATGAATATTGACTTGAGTATAAGTTGATATTGCTGTCATAACGTGCAAGAAATAAAAGCGTGAACATCATATGTTATACACTAAAAATATGATCTATTACACGTTACACGTTACACACCAATAATGTTGTTAAACCTTGCACACACCAGTAACTCCACCATATAGTGCCTCTCCCATACACTATGCACAAATAATAACATAATATGCTATACAGATAAATAATCCTGCTAAGGGTCCATTCAGACGTCCATAGTGTTTTGCGGTCTGCAAATTGAGGACCGCAAAACACTGACGCCGCATATCACCGGCACTTAATAGATCATTCCTATTCTTGTCTGCAGCTACGGACAAGAATAGGACATGCTCTATTTTGTTCCGGAGCCGCGGACCGGATGTTTGGGGCAGTGGGGGCACCCGTTCCACACAATTGCGAAAACGGATCCGGACCCATTCAACAGACATCTGAATGGACCCTTATACAATGTGCACAGATAAAGCCACCATATCCTGCACACAGTGGGACAGGGCAGCTATTAGCAATTTTTTGTCCCATAATTGCCACAGAGTCAGTGCCACTAGGCACTGTTAGAGGTGGCAGATGTCAGGGACACTGCAGTGGGTGGGAGATTAGAAGCTGCTAGAGGCTCTATGAGGGGAGTGTGTTCTGGAAACACTGCGCCTGCGCTCGGAGCCACGGCTGGGTAGGAGAGGGTGTGTACGTGTGGCTATATACTCCCGTCACCCACACCTCAGGATTACAGCACGCATGCGCACTCAGGGGTAGGTAGATTTGGACCGGAGTATATAGCCGCACGTGCGCACCATCTCCCACCCAGCCGTGGCTCCAGACGCAGGCGCAGTGTGTCCCGGCTGGTTTCGCGCATGCGCATTAAGTGGGCGCTTCTCCCGCGGCGCTGCTATAATTTTGACTTATCCGTGGATCTGAGCTTGCGCAGCGCCGCACACCCCCTCCTCCAGCTGATTCTCGTCACTTCAGGTGCGGCCACGTCAACAGAAGTGACAAGGGTATAGCATTCTGATAAGGAATAGTATTCTGACAGAACAGAGTGAACATAAAAGACAAAAGGTTATTTTATATGAAAAGGGAAAGAAGCAGGTGGTATGGCCTCTGATATATCAGGGGGCAGAAGTTGACAAGGGCTTTGTGCTAAGGGATTGGGCACATCAAGTCCAATAGGTGATAGGGGCTCAGTTACTGATGGGTGGACAGAAAGAGATTGGAGAAGGACAGAGGGTTCCATGGGATTTGTGAGTGGGTGGTGGTGACAAGGAATACAAAAAGTGGCAGGGGCTCTGTTATGAGAAGGGGGCACAGAAGCTTGTACAGGTTCTTTTGGTCACAGAAGGTGGCAAGGAGTCTCTGGGGACTTCAGGGAACATAGGAGATGATAGTGGCTGGAGGCCACAGATGGATGCACCTATTCTTTGGGGACAGTAGTAGAGGGGCATACAAGAGAGGTTCTGTGGGGGCCAGGAGGAAGATAACAGGTAACTGCAGGATAGAGGGAGGTGGCAGGCAGCTAGTGTCCTACCTGAGATTCTTTCCTGCTGCAGTATTTTTTTCGCGACTGGCGTTGGGGGCGTGGCTTCGCGGGACGGGGCGTAGCTTAATTGGTGTGGGCGTGGCCGGTGAAGTTCTGTCAGCTTGAGCCTGACACAGCGGGTCGGGACATCAGCAGAGTGTGCTCTATTGTGTACAGTTCAGAATGGGGGGGACAGGGGAGGTTCAGAGGGGGCAAGCAGGGCCCGGCCAGGACTGAACGGAGGACAAGTGGGCGTGCTTCCTCAATGCCCGATAAACTGTCTGCAGATGTAGGGGGCGTGGCCTTCCATGCGCTCCGGGCCCCCCCCATGCCATGGGCCCCATAGCAGCTGCGTGGTCTGCCTATATGATAGGTACGCCACTGGTAATACAGCGCCCCATACCTTTTACATCCAGTGATGTCTCCTGTGATGTAGATGTTCCTTCCCTCTTTCCTCATCTTCTCCTTTTAGACCATTTTGAGAAGACCACCATTTTTAATCAATTTCTCGTCTCTGCAGGTTGACAAAAAAAAATCTTAGTTTACTACTTTTCCATTATCCTCTCATTTTCTGGACAAATCATCCTACCATCCCCAATACAGATCCCTAAAATAACTGTGCCCAGCAAATAGAGCCCCTGACACTAATAGTGTAAACATAACATCCCCCAAAAATAATTGTGGTAAGCTGATACTGTGCCAATGTGCCCCCACAGTAATAGTGTTCTCAAAAGTCCAACCAATAGGAATAATTCTCTGCTAGAGCACACATGGTAGTAATAGTGCTCCTACAGTGCTCCCAACCTGTCCCCACTCTGCCCCAGAAGAAATAATGCTCACATAGTGAGTAATCATGTTCCCCCTAGGCCCCCAGTAGTAATAAAGCCCACCAGTTGAGCTAATGTCCCCATAGTGCCCCCATAATGTGCCAGTATAAAATACCCCTATATAGTGCCCCCCATAATGTACCAGCATAAAATACCCCATTTATAGTGCCCCAGTAGTTGCCCTCAGTTTTCCCCATAAATTGCAAGTATACAATGTGCCTCTGCAGATGACCCCATAGTACTCCTCTCCCCCTTCTCCATAGTACCCACCATAATGTGTCCCAGTATAAAATGCCCCTATACAGAGCCGCCTATATAAAATACTCCTTCTTTGTGGTCTCAGTAGATGCACCCAATAATGTGCCAGTAAGAAGGGCCCCCATAGTGCCACACAATAATGTGCCAGTAAAAAGTGCCCCCATAGAGCCCCCCAATAATGTGCCAGTAAGATGTGCCCCCATAGATGCCTCCACAGTGCCCCCCAATAATGTGCCAGTAAGATGTGCCCCCATAGATGCCCCCCAATAATGTGCCAGTAAGTGCCTCCATAGATGCCCCCCAATGTGTGGTGCCCCTACCCACACTATGCCACTGGCCAGATGTAAACACCGAATGAACAGAGCGGCATGGAGAAGGTAAGTATGATTCTTCGTTTTCAGGGGGCGGGTATGTGCGCTACTTAAAATATAATTATTACAGAAGAAAACCTTTACGATATTGACCTTAGTGGGGTGCATACTGCAGACAGTGTAAATAGATTGCCCAGAAGCTCAGAAAGCAGAGGGGCGACTATTAGTGTAACCTGTCTATTAGGGCTCATGCACACAAACGTGCAAATTGTGGATCCACAAAACACGGATGCCACCTGTGTGCCTTCTGTAATTTATGGAACAGGCAGCCCATTATAGAAATGTCTATTCTTGTCTGCTAAATGGACAAGAATAGGACATGATCTATAATTTTTGCAGGGCCACGGAACAGAGCAACGGATGCAGACAGCACACAGATTGCTGCCCGCATCTTTTGCGGCCCTATTGAAGTGAATGGTGAAAGTATCCTTTCCTTCTCAATGTACCTTGATTCCTTTCTTTGTCCCCGGATACAGGCCTGGAGAACTATCAGTGACACATAGTCTGATGTCAGTAACAGCTCTGAGTTTATTCTTGACCAGACGGGCCTTTTATACAACCATCCATACATACAAGAACAGCTGCGGCTCTCATTACAATAGTGCTGACTAGGAACAGTTCCTTATACAGGCAAAAGGTCAATGTAAATATATATTCACCCTCTAGTATGATGTCACCCAACCTCCTGTCCTTCATACAGATCATATAGCTTATTCTATTTAACCCTTCAATCCCCTCTTAAGTCATGAATATGACATATTTTTTTATTTTCTCATAGAGAGGTAAGTAGCATATGATTGTCCAGGGTCTGTGGGTTTTGGACACATTACACAAAACATCTGTATGAGGGAAGGGATACATTGGATACAACAACATATGACAATCAAGGAAGCAATTATAATTAAAATACTGATCAATAATGTTCTTAACCCTTTCATGACCAAGGGTCATTGATGCCCCAGTGTCCAGGTCAAAATTTACAAATCTGACATGTGTCACTTTATGTGGTAATAGCTTTGGAACACTTTTATTTATCCAAGCCATTCTGAGATTGTTTTCTCGTGACATATTGTACTTCATGATAGTCATAAAATTGAGTCAATATATTTCACCTTTATTTATGAAAAAAATCCCAAATTTATAAAAAAAATATGAAAAATTCACAATTTTCTAAATTTCTATTTCTCTGCTTCTAAAACATAAAATCATACCTAATAAAATATTTATTACTTAACATTTCCATATGTCTACTTTTTGTTGGCATCATTTTGGAAATGTCATTTTATTTATTTAGGACGTTAGAAGGCTTAGAAGTTTAGAAGCAATTCTTAAAATTTTTAAGAACATTTCCAAATCCCACTTTTTAAGGACCAGTTCAGGTCTGAAGTCACTTTGTGGGGCTTACATAGTGGAAACCGCCCATAAATGACCCCATTGTAGAAACTACACCCCTCAAGTTACTCAAAACTGATTTTACAAATTTTGTTAACCCTTTAGGTGTTCCAGAAGAATTAAAGGAAAATGGAGAATAAATTTCTAAATTTCACTTTTTTGGCAGATTTTCCATTTTATTGCATTTTTTTTTTTACCACATTGAGGGTTAACAGCCAAACAAAACTGAATATTTATTACCCAGATTCTGCGGTTTACAGAAACACCCCACATGTGGTCGTAAACTGACGTAAGGGCGCGCGGCAGGGCGCAGAAGGAAAGGAACGCCATATTGTTTTTGGAAGGCAGATTTTGCTAAACTGGTTTTAGATGTCATCTCCCATTTAAAGCCTCCCTGATGCACCCTTACAGTAGAAACTCCCAAAAAGTTACCCTATTTTGGAAACTAGGGGATAAGGAGCCAGTTTTATTGGTACTATTTTGGGGTACATATGATTTTTAATTGCTGTATATTAAGTTTTTGGTGAGGCAAGGTAACCGAAAAATGGCTGTCTTGGCACAGTTTTTTTTTACAAGATTCATCTGACAGGGTAGATCATGTGCTATTTTTATAGAGCAGGTTGTTACGAATGCAATGATATCAAATATGTCTACTTTCTTTGTTTGTTTGTTTCAGTTTTACATAATAAAGCAATTTTGAAAAAGAAATTATGTTTTTGTGTGTCCATTTTCTGAATGCCATATGTTTTTTACTTTTCTGCCTATCGTCTTGTGCAAGGGCTCGTTTTTTGCAGAAAGAGTTGAGGTTTTTATTGGTACCATTTTTGGGTACATATGATTTTTTGATCATTCATTATTACACTTTATGTGTAGGGATGAGCGAACTCGAACTGTATAGTTCGGGTTCGTACCGAATTTTGGGGTGTCCGTGACACGGACCCGAACCCGGACATTTTCGTAAAAGTCCGGGTTCGGGTTCGGTGTTCGTCGCTTTCTTGGCGCTTTTGTGACGCTTTCTTGGCGCTTTTTGAAAGGCTGCAAAGCAGCCAATCAACAAGCGTCATACTACTTGCCCCAAGAGGCCGTCACAGCCATGCCTACTATTGGCATGGCTGTGATTGGCCAGAGCACCATGTGACCCAGCCTCTATTTAAGCTGGAGTCACATAGCGCCGCCCGTCACTCTGCTCTGATTAGCGTAGGGAGAGGTTGCGGATGCGACAGTAGGGCGAGATTAGGCAGATTAACTCCTCCAAAGGACTTCACTTGATTAATCGATCGATCTGCAGCTGTGCATCATTGAGCTGCTGAAATTCAAATGCTCACTCACTGTTTTTAGGCTGCCCAGACCGTTTGTCAGTCACTTTTTTCTGGGGTGATCGGCGGCCATTTTGTGTCTTGTGCGGTGCTGCGACCAAGTGCATCCAAGCTGCGACCAAGTGCATTTAACCCTCAATGGTGTGGTTGTTTTTTGGCTAAAGCCTACATCAGGGTGAAGCTGTCACACCAAGTGCATTTAACCAGCAATAGTCTGTTCATTTTTTGGCCATATACTAAATCAGGGGCAAGCTGCGCCTGTCACCAAGTGCATTTAACCCTCAATGGTGTGGTTGTTTTTTGGCTAAAGCCTACATCAGGGTGAAGCTGTCACACCAAGTGCATTTAACCAGCAATAGTCTGTTTATTTTTTGGCCATATACTACATCAGGGGCAAGCTGCGCCCGTCACCAAGTGCATTTAACCCTCAGTAGTGTGGTTCGTCAAGCTGTGACACCAAGTGCATTTAACTAGCAATAGTCTGTTCATTTTTTGGCCATATACTACATCAGGGGCAAGCTGCGCCCGTCACCAAGTGCATTTAACCCTCAGTAGTGTGGTTGGTCAAGCTATCACACCAAGTGCATTTAACCAGCAATAGTCTGTTCATTTTTTGGCCATATACTAAATCAGGGGCAAGCTGCGCCCGTCACCAAGTGCATTTAACCAGCAATAGTCTGTTCATTTTTTGGCCATATACTACATCAGGGGCAAGCTGCGCCCGTCACCAAGTGCATTTAACCCTCAGTAGTGTGGTTGGTCAAGCTATCACACCAAGTGCATTTAACCAGCAATAGTCTGTTCATTTTTTGGCCATATACTAAATCAGGGGCAAGCTGCGCCCGTCACCAAGTGCATTTAACCAGCAATAGTCTGTTCATTTTTTGGCCATATACTACATCAGGGGCAAGCTGCGCCCGTCACCAAGTGCATTTAACCCTCAGTAGTGTGGTTGGTCAAGCTATCACACCAAGTGCATTTAACCAGCAATAGTCTGTTCATTTTTTGGCCATATACTAAATCAGGGGCAAGCTGCGCCCGTCACCAAGTGCATTTAACCAGCAATAGTCTGTTCATTTTTTGGCCATATACTACATCAGGGGCAAGCTGCGCCCGTCACCAAGTGCATTTAACCCTCAGTAGTGTGGTTCGTCAAGCTGTGACACCAAGTGCATTTAACCAGCAATAGTCTGTTCATTTTTTGGCCATATACTACATCAGGGGCAAGCTGCGCCCGTCACCAAGTGCATTTAACCAGCAATAGTGTGGTTATTTTTTGGCCATATCCCAGTCTAATTCTGTCACTAAATCCATACCGGTCACCCAGCGCCTAAATACTAGGCCTCAAATTTATATCCCGCTAAATCTCTCGTTACCGCTGTCCTGTTGTGGCTGGGAAAGTTATTTAGTGTCCGTCAAAGCACATTTTTTGTTCTGGGTTGATGTACAATTCCCAATTTAGCAATTTCATAATTTAGTGGTTCCTGCTATATCAGAGCTATTTGAAATCTATCCCTAAAAGGGTATATAATATTCAAGGTGCACATAGGGTCATTCAGAATAACTTCACACACACGCTACTGTGCATTTCCAAGTCTAATTCTGTCGCTAAATCCATACCGGTCACCCAGCGCCTAAATACTAGGCCTCAAATTTTTATCCCGCTAAATCTCTCGTTACCGCTGTCCTGTTGTGGCTGGGAAAGTTATTTAGTGTCCGTCAAAGCACATTTTTTGTTCTGGGTTGAAGTACAATTCCCAATTTAGCAATTTCATAATTTAGTGGTTCCTGCTATATCAGAGCTATTTGAAATCTATCCCTAAAAGGGTATATAATATTCAAGGTGCACATAGGGTCATTCAGAATAACTTCACACACACGCTACTGTGCATTTCCAAGTCTAATTCTGTCGCTAAATCCATACCGGTCACCCAGCGCCTAAATACTAGGCCTCAAATTTATATCCCGCTAAATCTCTCGTTACCGCTGTCCTGTTGTGGCTGGGAAAGTTATTTAGTGTCCGTCAAAGCACATTTTTTGTTCTGGGTTGAAATACAATTCCCAATTTAGCAATTTCATAATTTAGTGGTTTCTGCTATATCAGAGCTATTTGAAATCTATCCCTAAAAGGGTATATAATATTCAAGGTGCACATAGGGTCATTCAGAATAACTTCACACACACGCTACTGTGCATTTCCAAGTCTAATTCTGTCGCTAAATCCATACCGGTCACCCAGCGCCTAAATACTAGGCCTCAAATTTATATCCCGCTAAATCTCTCGTTACCGCTGTCCTGTTGTGGCTGGGAAAGTTATTTAGTGTCCGTCAAAGCACATTTTTTGTTCTGGGTTGAAGTACAATTCCCAATTTAGCAATTTCATAATTTAGTGGTTCCTGCTATATCAGAGCTATTTGAAATCTATCCCTAAAAGGGTATATAATATTCAAGGTGCACATACGGTCATTCAGAATAACTTCACACACACGCTACTGTGCATTTCCAAGTCTAATTCTGTCACTAAATCCATACCGGTCACCCAGCGCCTAAATACTAGGCATCAAATTTATATCCCGCTAAATCTCTCGTTACCGCTGTCCTGTTGTGGCTGGGAAAGTTATTTAGTGTCCGTCAAAGCACATTTTTTGTTCTGGGTTGAAATACAATTCCCAATTTAGCAATTTCATAATTTAGTGGTTTCTGCTATATCAGAGCTATTTGAAATCTATCCCTAAAAGGGTATATAATATTCAAGGTGCACATAGGGTCATTCAGAATAACTTCACACACACGCTACTGTGCATTTCCAAGTCTAATTCTGTCACTAAATCCATACCGGTCACCCAGCGCCTAAATACTAGGCCTCAAATTTATATCCCGCTAAATCTCTCGTTACCGCTGTCCTGTTGTGGCTGGGAAAGTTATTTAGTGTCCGTCAAAGCACATTTTTTGTTCTGGGTTGAAATACAATTCCCAATTTAGCAATTTCATAATTTAGTGGTTTCTGCTATATCAGAGCTATTTGAAATCTATCCCTAAAAGGGTATATAATATTCAAGGTGCACATAGGGTCATTCAGAATAACTTCACACACACGCTACTGTGCATTTCCAAGTCTAATTCTGTCACTAAATCCATACCGGTCACCCAGCGCCTAAATACTAGGCCTCAAATTTATATCCCGCTAAATCTCTCGTTACCGCTGTCCTGTTGTGGCTGGGAAAGTTATTTAGTGTCCGTCAAAGCACATTTTTTGTTCTGGGTTGAAATACAATTCCCAATTTAGCAATTTCATAATTTAGTGGTTTCTGCTATATCAGAGCTATTTGAAATCTATCCCTAAAAGGGTATATAATATTCAAGGTGCACATAGGGTCATTCAGAATAACTTCACACACACGCTACTGTGCATTTCCAAGTCTAATTCTGTCGCTAAATCCATACCGGTCACCCAGCGCCTAAATACTAGGCCTCAAATTTATATTCAGCTGAATTTGAATACAATACATTGGGCCAAATAATATTTTTGTTGTTGTGGTGAACGATAACAATGAGGAAAACATCTAGTAAGGGACGCGGACGTGGACATGGTCGTGGTGGTGTTAGTGGACCCTCTGGTGCTGGGAGAGGACGTGGCCGTTCTGCCACATCCACACGTCCTAGTGTACCAACTACCTCAGGTCCCAGTAGCCGCCAGAATTTACAGCGATATATGGTGGGGCCCAATGCCGTTCTAAGGATGGTAAGGCCTGAGCAGGTACAGGCATTAGTCAATTGGGTGGCCGACAGTGGATCCAGCACGTTCACATTATCTCCCACCCAGTCTTCTGCAGAAAGCGCACAGATGGCGCCTGAAAACCAACCCCATCAGTCTGTCACATCACCCCCATGCATACCAGGGAAACTGTCTCAGCCTCAAGTTATGCAGCAGTCTCTTATGCTGTTTGAAGACTCCGCTGGCAGGGTTTCCCAAGGGCATCCACCTAGCCCTTCCCCAGCGGTGAAAGATATAGAATGCACTGACGCACAACCACTTATGTTTCCTGATGATGAGGACATGGGAATACCACCTCAGCATGTCTCTGATGATGACGAAACACAGGTGCCAACTGCTGCGTCTTTCTGCAGTGTGCAGACTGAACAGGAGGTCAGGGATCAAGACTGGGTGGAAGACGATGCAGGGGATGATGAGGTCCTAGACCCCACATGGAATGAAGGTCGTGCCACTGACTTTCACAGTTCGGAGGAAGAGGCAGTGGTGAGACCGAGCCAACAGCGTAGCAAAAGAGGGAGCAGTGGGCAAAAGCAGAACACCCGCCGCCAAGAGACTCCGCCTGCTACTGCCCGCCGCCATCTGGGACCGAGCACCCCAAAGGCAGCTTCAAGGAGTTCCCTGGCATGGCACTTCTTCAAACAATGTGCTGACGACAAGACCCGAGTGGTTTGCACGCTGTGCCATCAGAGCCTTAAGCGAGGCATTAACGTTCTGAACCTGAGCACAACCTGCATGACCAGGCACCTGCATGCAAAGCATGAACTGCAGTGGAGTAAACACCTTAAAACCAAGGAAGTCACTCAGGCTCCCCCTGCTACCTCTTCTGCTGCTGCCGCCTCGGCCTCTTCTGCTGCTGCCGCCTCGGCCTCTTCCTCCGCCTCTGGAGGAACGTTGGCACCTGCCGCCCAGCAAACAGGGGATGTACCACCAACACCACCACCACCACCTCCGTCACCAAGCGTCTCAACCATGTCACACGGCAGCGTTCAGCTCTCCATCTCACAAACATTTGAGAGAAAGCGTAAATTCCCACCTAGCCACCCTCGATCCCTGGCCCTGAATGCCAGCATTTCTAAACTACTGGCCTATGAAATGCTGTCATTTAGGCTGGTGGACACAGACAGCTTCAAACAGCTCATGTCGCTTGCTGTCCCACAGTATGTTGTTCCCAGCCGCCACTACTTCTCCAAGAGAGCCGTGCCTTCCCTGCACAACCAAGTATCCGATAAAATCAAGTGTGCACTGCGCAACGCCATCTGTGGCAAGGTCCACCTAACCACAGATACGTGGACCAGTAAGCACGGCCAGGGACGCTATATCTCCCTAACTGCACACTGGGTAAATGTAGTGGCAGCTGGGCCCCAGGCGGAGAGCTGTTTGGCGCACGTCCTTCCGCCGCCAAGGATCGCAGGGCAACATTCTTTGCCTCCTGTTGCCACCTCCTCCTTCTCGGCTTCCTCCTCCTCTTCTTCCACCTGCTCATCCAGTCAGCCACACACCTTCACCACCAACTTCAGCACAGCCCGGGGTAAACGTCAGCAGGCCATTCTGAAACTCATATGTTTGGGGGACAGGCCCCACACCGCACAGGAGTTGTGGCGGGGTATAGAACAACAGACCGACGAGTGGTTGCTGCCGGTGAGCCTCAAGCCCGGCCTGGTGGTGTGCGATAATGGGCGAAATCTCGTTGCAGCTCTGGGACTAGCCAATTTGACGCACATCATTTGCTTGGCGCATGTGCTGAATTTGGTGGTGCAGAAGTTCATTCACAACTACCCCGACATGTCAGAGCTGCTGCATAAAGTGCGGGCCGTCTGTTCGCGCTTCCGGCGTTCACATCCTGCTGCTGCTCGCCTGTCTGCGCTACAGCGTAACTTCGGCCTTCCCGCTCACCGCCTCATATGCGACGTGCCCACCAGGTGGAACTCCACCTTGCACATGCTGGACAGACTGTGCGAGCAGCAGCAGGCCATAGTGGAGTTTCAGCTGCAGCACGCACGGGTCAGTCGCACTACAGAACAGCACCACTTCACCACCAATGACTGGGCCTCCATGCGAGACCTGTGTGCCCTGAGGGAGGTTTTTGGCAACAGCAGAGGCCAGGTACAAATGTGGCCAGACAGGGCCCACTACTGGAGGACGAGGAGGACGAGGATGAGGAGGAGGTGGAGGAGGATGAGGATGAAGCATGGTCACAGCGGGGTGGCACCCAACGCAGCTCGGGTCCATCACTGGTGCGTGGCTGGGGGGAAAGGCAGGACGATGACGATACGCCTCCCACAGAGGACAGCTTGTCCTTACCCCTGGGCAGCCTGGCACACATGAGCGACTACATGCTGCAGTGCCTGCGCAACGACAGCAGAGTTGCCCACATTTTAACCCCTGCTGGATCCACGCTACAAAGACAATGTGCCCACCTTACTTCCTGCACTGGAGCGTGATAGGAAGATGCGCGAGTACAAGCGCACGTTGGTAGACGCGCTACTGAGAGCATTCCCAAATGTCACAGGGGAACAAGTGGAAGCCCAAGGCCAAGGCAGAGGAGGAGCAAGAGGTCGCCAAGGCAGCTGTGTCAATGCCAGCTCCTTTGAGGGCAGGGTTAGCATGGCAGAGATGTGGAAAACTTTTGTCAACACGCCACAGCTAACTGCACCACCACCTGATACGCAACGTGTTAGCAGGAGGCAACATTTCACTAACATGGTGGAACAGTACGTGTGCACACCCCTCCACGTACTGACTGATGGTTCGGCCCCATTCAACTTCTGGGTCTCCAAATTGTCCACGTGGCCAGAGCTAGCCTTTTATGCCTTGGAGGTGCTGGCCTGCCCGGCGGCCAGCGTTTTGTCTGAACGTGTATTCAGCACGGCAGGGGGCGTCATTACAGACAAACGCAGCCGCCTGTCTACAGCCAATGTGGACAAGCTGACGTTCATAAAAATGAACCAGGCATGGATCCCACAGGATCTGTCCGTCCCTTGTCCAGATTAGACATTAACTACCTCCCCTTAACCATATATTATTGGACTCCAGGGCACTTCCTCATTCAATCCTATTTTTATTTTCATTTTACCATTATATTGCGAGGCTACCCAAAGTTGAATGAACCTCTCCTGTGTCTGGGTGCCGGGGCCTAAATATATGCCAATGGACTGTTCCAATGTTGGGTGACGTGAAGCCTGATTCTCTGCTATGACATGCAGAATGATTCTCTGCTGACATGAAGCCAGATTGTCTGTTACGGGACCTCTCTCCTCTGCCTGTGTGCTGGGCCTAAATATATGCCAATGGACTGTTGCAGTGGTGGCTGACGTGAAGCCTCATTCTCTGCTATGACATGCAGACTAATTCTCTGCTGACATGAAGCCAGATTGTCTGTTACGGGACCTCTCTCCTCTGCCTAAGTGCTGGGCCTAAATATATGCCAATGGACTGTTGCAGTGGTGGCTGACGTGAAGCCTCATTCTCTGCTATGACATGCAGACTGATTCTCTGCTGACATGAAGCCAGATTCTCTGTTACGGGACCTCCCTCCTCTGCCTGGGTGCTGGGCCTAAATATATGCCAATGGACTGTTCCAATTTTGGGTGACGTGAAGCCTGATTCTCTGCTATGACATGCAGAATGATTCTCTGCTGACATGAAGCCAGATTGTCTGTTACGGGACCTCTCTCCTCTGCCTGTGTGCTGGGCCTAAATATATGCCAATGGACTGTTGCAGTGGTGGCTGACGTGAAGCCTCATTCTCTGCTATGACATGCAGACTAATTCTCTGCTGACATGAAGCCAGATTGTCTGTTACGGGACCTCTCTCCTCTGCCTGTGTGCTGGGCCTAAATATATGCCAATGGACTGTTGCAGTGGTGGCTGACGTGAAGCCTCATTCTCTGCTATGACATGCAGACTGATTCTCTGCTGACATGAAGCCAGATTCTCTGTTACGAGACCTCCCTCCTCTGCCTGGGTGCTGGGCCTAAATATATGCCAATGGACTGTTGCAGTGGTGGCTGACGTGAAGCCTCATTCTCTGCTATGACATGCAGACTGATTCTCTGCTGACATGAAGCCAGATTCTCTGTTACGGGACCTCTCTCCTCTGCCTGTGTGTGTGCTGGGCCTAAATATATGCCAATGGACTGTTGCAGTGGTGGCTGACGTGAAGCCTCATTCTCTGCTATGACATGCAGACTAATTCTCTGCTGACATGAAGACAGATTCTCTGTTACGGGACCTCTCTCCTCTGCCTGTGTGTGTGCTGGGCCTAAATATATGCCAATGGACTGTTGCAGTGGTGGCTGACGTGAAGCCTCATTCTCTGCTATGACATGCAGACTGATTCTCTGCTGACATGAAGCCAGATTCTCTGTTACGGGACCTCCCTCCTCTGCCTGGGTGCTGGGCCTAAATATATGCCAATGGACTGTTGCAGTGGTGGCTGACGTGAAGCCTCATTCTCTGCTATGACATGCAGACTAATTCTCTGCTGACATGAAGCCAGATTCTCTGTTACGGGACCGCCCTCCTCTGCCTGGGTGCTGGGCCTAAATATATGCCAATGGACTGTTGCAGTGGTGGCTGACGTGAAGCCTCATTCTCTGCTATGACATGCAGACTAATTCTCTGCTGACATGAAGACAGATTCTCTGTTACGGGACCTCTCTCCTCTGCCTGGGTGCTGGGCCTAAATTTATGAAAATGGACTCTTACAGTGGTGGGTGACGTGAAGCCAGATTCTCTGCTATGGGACCTCTCTCCAATTGATTTTGGTTAATTTTTATTTATTTAATTTTTATTTTAATTCATTTCCCTATCCACATTTGTTTGCAGGGGATTTACCTACATGTTGCTGCCTTTTGCAGCCCTCTAGCTCTTTCCTGGGCTGTTTTACAGCCTTTTTAGTGCCGAAAAGTTCGGGTCCCCATTGACTTCAATGGGGTTCGGGTTCGGGACGAAGTTCGGATCGGGTTCGGATCCCGAACCCGAACATTTCCGGGATGTTCGGCCGAACTTCTCGAACCCGAACATCCAGGTGTTCGCTCAACTCTATTTATGTGGCAAGGTGACCAAAAAATTGGCTGTTTTGAAACCGTTTTTATTTATTTGTTTTTACAGCATTTATCTGAGGGGTTAGGTCATGTGACAGTTTTATAGAGCAAATCCTTATGGATGTGGCAATACCTAATATGTATACTTTTTCTTATTTATTTAAGTTTTACACAATAATAGCATTTCTGAAACCCAAAAATGATGTTTTAGTGTCTCCATAGTCGGAGAGCAATAGCTTATTTATTTTTTGGGCGATTGTCTTAAATAGGGTACCATTTTTTGCAGTATGAGGTGACGGTTTGATTGGTACTATTTTGGGGGTCATACGCCTTTTTGATCGCTTGCTGTTGCACTTTTTGTGATGTAAGGTGACAAAAATGTTTTTTTTTTTACAGTTTTTATATTTTTTTATGGTGTTTATCGGACAGGGTCTATCATGTGGTATCTTTATAGAGAGGTCGTTACGGACGCGGTTATACCTAATATGTGTATTTTTTTGTTAGGAAAAGGCAATTTATTTTTTTAATTTTACATTTTTATTTATTTATTTTTACTTTTATTTTTTTTCACATTTTTTTTTTATCAAGTCCCTCTTGGATCTTGAAGATCCAGTGGGGCTGATGGCTGTACTATACTTTGTATTATACTTTGCATTGCAAAGTATAATCCAATCAGATGCCCTGTAGGTGGCAACAGCAAAAGCAAAAGCGTCCGGATGCCATGGCAACTATTGGGAGCTGCCATCGCAGTGCGTCAGCCCCGATGGTGGAGAGAGGGAGCCCCCTCCCTCTATTAACCCCATGGCTGCCGGGACCGCCAATAACATATAGCACAAATGTGATTGTAAGTGTTGTTACCACAAGACAAAAACCATCCCTTAGGGATCATTATATTATAGATAAAACTGGGAGTCACAACGGTCTTATTACAACTCATGGAATTATTCAGGGAGCTAGCAAACCTACTATTCTTTTTACAAGTGTCGTCAATATAATCATATACACTATTCTTAGATAATCCACTTTTTATGTCTCTATTATCACAATATAAAGTCATATCCTGCTGTCACGTTAATAGTAGTCTCTGCTGCAGTCACGTTAATAGTAGTTATTCTAATATTATCCCTGCTATTTCCTAATTTCTGACACTCCCCACAGAAGTCATATAAGGGAATAAAGGATTGTGTATTGTTAGCCATCGACCAGACTTCAAGGAGGGATTCATTGGGTGTAGGCACAGCAATAACACATGTTTGTATAAGATCCCGTGGACTCTGTAAGTCTTTAAGGCACAATGAACAAACATTTAGGGCATTCGCCATCCTGACTATACTATTCTGTTCAGAATAAAAGGAGACGGGAGCAAAGGGATCTTGCTCCTGAGCTCTTTTATATACTGGCCGATTATTTGGTGCACCGCAGAAGAAACTCATCTCCTCTAGGTGATAAATACATGTAGTAATAAAACAGACTGGCAAAAAACGCAAAGATTAATAATTATCAGCAGAGAAACAAATCTCCCAGAATATTGTGGGGTCATCATCTTCAGCCTGTGGCAAGGCACTTTTCAGGGAAACTTCTTCTGTGCTCCCCTCTTTGTTCAGGGAATTCACACCTGCTTCACCCTCTTTGACCCTTTTCACTCTGCTAGCGTGAATCCAGATTGGAGCCTCTTCTGTGAGAATCGCTGTTCTGGTGACTGCTACCACTCGGGTGGGTGGTCCAAACGGGAACTTAGTCTGTTTTCGTCCTTTTGTCAGGCGCTGGACTATCACCACGTCTCCTGGTTGGAAAGGATGCGTAGGTTCCTGTGGAGAGAAAGGAGTGCCACGGGCAACATCTCGTTAAATTTGATCTAAAGTTTCTACAAGTTTCATCACATATTCTGCCTGTACTACTTCTAGAGACCCTTTTTCTATAACAGGGGTCTTTGGAGCCCAAGGGGTGGGGAAGGGTCTTCCCTCTAGGACCTCAAATGGTGAGCAACCAGTATTCTTATTAGGCTGCATCCTAATTTCTGCTAGGGCTATAGGCAAGAACTTTTTCCAATTAGTGAATGTGCCTCCAGTAATTTTCCTTATTTTCTCTTTAATTGTTCTATTCATTCTTTCTACTACCCCTGAACTCTGTGGGTGATAAGGAAGATGAAATTCCAGTCAATCCTAAGGGCTTTGGAAAGCTCCTTACATACCTTGGACGCAAAAGCTGGGCCATTATCTGAGTCAATTTGAACAGGACACCCCATCTGGGGATGATCTCTTGTAACAAAATTTTTACCACATTTTGTGGTTTTATTAGTGGTAGGAAAGACCTCCGGCCACCTAGAGAACATATCCACAATTACAAGGGCATACTCCTGCTTTCTTCCTGTCTTTGGGATATGTGTGAAGTCAATTTGTAAGTGAGTGAATGGTGAAGTTGGGTATTTCAGATGCTGATGTTGGGCCTTCTTTGAATTCTTTGGGTTGTTTCTAAGACATATAATACATTGTAAAAACATAAGATTGTACCTTTGATCTAAGACCTGGTATAAAAAAAATCTCTCCGAATGAGGTCAGTGGTTGCCTGTGCTTCCCTATGGCCAAGACCATGATATTGTGCAATTAAAATTGGGGAGCTTGCAACTGGGATACATGGTTTCCACTCTTTGCAGATAAGACCCGTATTAGGGTCTTGTACTGCACCTACTGACTGCCATTCTATTTTGTCACTACTGGTAGCCAAATCCTGGAGGCTGAGCAGTAGATTCTCAGTAAGGGTAATGTCTGGAACTAGGGAGGGCATTTGAACTGTTGCTGCCACTCTAATAGCAGCCTCTTTTGCTGCCCGATCAGGTAGTGCATTCCCTTTAGCTATGTGCATTTGGAGACCAGTATGTGCCTTACAATGGATAATAGCAACTTTGCTTGGTAATTGGATGGCGGCCAGGAGATCATGTACTAGGGTGGAATGTGAGATTTGTCTCCCATCTGCAGCTATGAAGCCTCTCCTCTGCCAGATTACCCCATGATCATGTACTACCCCAAAGGCATACTTGGAATCGGTGTATACATTTACATATTTCCCCTCAAAAAGACAACAAGCTCTAGTGAGGGCAATCAGTTCAGCTGCTTGGGCTGACTGAAAAGGTATATGATTCAATTCCAGTATAACATCAGGGAGCTGAACCACAGTGTATCCTGCATGATAAGTGTTGTCATTAGGGCGGGAACAGGATCCATCCACAAAAATATCAGGTGCTCCTTCAATGGGTGTGGACTGTAAGTCAGGCCTAGGTGAGGTATGTTCATGTATAAGTTCAGTACATGCATGGGGAGGAGGCAAATCATCCTGCTCTCCCTTGTAGCCAAGTAGGGCATTCAGTATAGCCATTGGACCGAATGTGGGTGCTGAGTATTTGATATGAAGTTGAGGATTAGATAGCAACAAATCTTCATATCCACTCAGTCTTTGTGCTGACATATGTTGCGTATGTATGTTGTTCAATAGGGCCTGAACATTGTGTGAGGTATGCAGAGTGGTGGGATGACCTAGGGTGATAGGCGTGGCCATCTCAGCGACCATAGCACAGGCTGCCAAACTCCTGAGACACGCAGGCATGCCCTGAACCTGTACAGGAACCACTTTTGAGAAAAAAGCAACAGGGCGGAATTTGCCTCCATGATCTTGCGCCAGGACTCCCGCCATGGTTTTACAATTGTCCGTGGCAAATAAGTGAAACATCACGCCATCCACAAGCTGATATGGAACGTCTTAGCAGGAGGCAGCATTTCACCAACATGGTGGAGCAGTATGTGTGCACATGCCTACACGTACTGAATGACGGGTCTGCCCCCTTCAGGACTTGAAACCATTGCACATTTAAAATGACTAAAAGCTTGTAACATTTCATCAGACTATTTAATGAAGTCAGGCATATCAATATTAGTGGCTTGTCTCAGAATATTATCATAGTAGGAACAATCAGCAATCCACTGGCGGCAGCAACCAATCATGCCAAGAAAGGTCAACATGTTTTTCTTGGTTTGTGGGCGGGGCAGACCCAGTACAGAGGTAATTCTGGCATGGCTGATTTTCCTCTCACCTTTACTGAGAACAAAGCCCAAATACTAAACACTTTCTGCCTGGCAGGCCTCTCGAGTAGAACTACATATGAGGAGATCGTCCACATATTGTAGAAGGACAGAACCATGAGGGGCAGTCCAATGGTGCAGTGTAACTTGGAGGACAATGGTGTACACTACTGGGAAGTTTACATAACCCTGAGGCATTCTACACCAAGTATACTGGCAACATTTAAATGTGAAGGCAAAAAGTGGCCGTGTCTCTTTGTCAACTGGGACAGAAAAATTTTTTTTAAATCAATAACAGAGAAAAACTCTGCATGGGCAGGAATAGCTGATAGCAGAGATGGTATGGTACGTCTGGAACCACAGGGGCTATAAGTATGATCTGTGCATTTACCGCTCTGAGATCCTGAACAAACCTAAAGGTATTATCTGCCTTTCTCACTAGGTTGATAGGTGTATTATAGGGGGAGATAATTTCCTCAATAACCCCTGCCTCTTCCATCAACATAGACTCAATACCCTTTTCTTTTTCTGGGGAAAGGGCGTATTGTTTAATGTAAACAGGTGCAGCGCCGGACTTAAGCATTGCCTTATATGGTGTACAAGAGATAAGGCCAACTTCTTGGTCAGTATTTGCCCAAACCTCAGGAGGTACCAGATCAAGTAGCGGATCCTCAGGTTGGCATTCCAAATATAAAAAACAATTATCCTTTGGAACATGAATGGGCATAACTGAGGATGTGACATGTAGGTGTCTCGTCTTGCTAATCCCCAACTGCAACTTTAACAGAACAAACAAATCTCTCCCTAATAAATTCACAGGACAATTTGGAATGATCCTAAAACTGTGTGTGAACATTGACTGGTGCTGGTATGGATGTTGGATCGAGAGGGGAGGAGTTTTATAAGATCTGGTCAGTATTCCATTAATTCCCACAGAGGGCTCAGCATTCTCTCTTGGACCACTATAATAATCCTCACATATAGTACTACTAGTAGAACCAGAATCCACAAGAAAAGGGAGAGGACGTACCTCTATGGTTAACACAATCAGTGGTGATTCCTTATAGTGGTTTGTGATGAGAGTGAATGCTGGGATACTGTCCCCCGGGCATCCTCATTGCAATGTCTGCTGCCCCCAGGCTACTGGGAAATGAGGGGTATTATTCCAGGGCTGTGGCACTGGTGGGGGAAGATCTCGGATCTGAGCTTGTGGGTAAGGTTGGGTGCCTTGAGCTTGGTTTTCATTTGGGGCATGTTGCCTGAGTGGGTAAGGGCATCGACTGATCCAGTGGTCAGTCTTACCACATTTAAAGCAACCTGCGGGACGATTTTTATTATTCCCTCCGCTTCCAGAGCATGACTCTCCACCCCTTCTTCTGCTACTTCCCCTATTGAGCTGATTTGAGGGACAATTCCTATCCTGAGTTTGGTAATCGGCCTCTTTAGGTCTTTTTCAAAACAACCCGCCAGTAACTTATTTTGGAATTGATCTTTATAAAGACTAGGCCATTCGGAGATCATTTGTTTAACAGTAAGCTGGAGATGTGGCTGTAGATTGGTAAGGAAAGTCTGAATGAGCATAGAATGCATATTATCCTGAATAGTCATTCCTGCATCCAGAGTCCAAACTTCAGTGAACCACTTCCAAAAGTCTATAACAGACTCTCCTGATTTTTGTTTACAGGCTACAGCAATTGGCAACAAGGACCTGGTCTGAAAACACCTCTCCATTTCACACTTAATTTCTTCCCACATTGTGTCTATGCCTGCCTCAGTATTTAATTTATAATTTCCAGCCGGCATATTCGGAGGCTCTATAGTGCTTATAGAGGGGACCTTACTCCAATCCCAGTGGGAATTGTGTCCAACTATCCCATCTATTATAAGGCGCATATCCTCCTGAGTCAGACATCTCCCTTTACAAGCTCTCTTCAAATAGTGAAATGTCCCAGATGAAGATGAAGAGGGTTTAGGGCAGTGTTTAACAATCTTATTAATATCATCTACTTCAATAGGTTTCTTTAACAAGGTGTCCCCCTACAGTCATAAAAGGGAACTGTTCCTCAAGGTCACTGTCCTCATCATGATGAGGTATATGTTCAGGTTTTGGAAAATTCTTTTGTGATCTAAGGCGCATGGGAGAAATGACATCCCCAGCACCAACAGCACCAGCCGCTGGATCCTGACCACTCTGATCAGGCATAGGTTGTGGTAACTGCGGAGGTGGCTGCAGGAGCTGTAGGTGGTTGGATATTGGTAGCAGTATATCGAGCCAGTAAATCTAAGTAATCTTTTGAAAGAGATGGATATATCTGTGGGATATTTCCTAAATAGGGAGGAGGGGGCTTCTGGAGTGAACCCCTTGTCAATTCTTTTTCTAACTCATGTTTCTATATCCCTCCTGGTTCTCTGCCTTCTGTTTGTTAACCTTTTTATTTGGTCTATCATACCAATATAGTGCATAAGTAATCAAATTTCCCCCTCCCGACTTCATATACTGCATGTCCCACTGGAGGTCTGGACCATAATATGGGTAAGCTTCAGTGTCACCCAAACATAACCCTTTTACCATATCCATATGGAAGGTGTCATTATCCCCTTCCCGAGGGAACAAATTTATACTTTTCATCCCCTCTGTCCATCCTGCCATATTATCCACTCAGGGAGTAACTAATAATAATCAGTCCCACAGACCCGGGCTACATAATCCTTACATGTTTCTCCTACATTCAGAGGGGGTGGAGAGACCTTTCCTTGCTTTGCACCCATTTCTTATAACTTAATTGAGACGGAGGCAGAGCAAAACTCTCCCCAGGACTGGCTGTACTGAACCGTGAAGGCTCCGACAATTCCTGTCAACTGGGTCAGAGGACTTATGTCTATGCTTAACTTCTTTCTCAACGGACTGTTAGTATTATCCCTTCAAACCGTCACTTGCGTTCACTAATTTTGGGTTAGCGGGTTTAAAAAAAAAGTGGGGCGTCTTACGGTTATCCAGGACATATACAATAAAGTTAGTACAGTTTTCACAGTATCATTTGCTGCTTACCTTCTGCATAAAAATTACTTAATGCTTCATAACAACAAAAAGCAGAAGAAAGCAACAGAAAAGAAGCGATAGAAATTGGGTGACAAGAGAAATCAAGGTGCAGACACTATTTGAATTCTTCCCAAAATAATTCCTCTTTTAAATCCTTCCCTAAATAATTTATCTGTTAGACTTGGCCAGTAGTCTATTTATAGTTTATCTTGCCTAAAGATATATACTGTTCCTTTCAGTGTGTCTAAAGTGGATTCAAAATAGAAGCAACAGAAAAAATTTCGGAAAGCATCGGAATGTCCCCAGTCTTTAAAGACAGGAATCTTCCGTACTTACCGAATTCCTGTATTTTCTAACCCGGACAGAGCCCCCAGCTGAAAGTATCGTTTCCTTCTCAATGCACATTGATTCCTTTCTTTGTCCCCAGAGACAGGCCTGGAGACACATAGTCTGATGTCAGTAACAGCTCTGAGTTTATTCTTGACCAGACGGGCCTTTTATACTTCCATCTATACATACATACATACATACATACATACATACATACATACATACAAGAACAGCTGCGGCTCTCATTACAATAGTGCTGACTAGGAACAGTTCCTTATCCACTTCAGCCCCGCTAGGTGAAACCCCCTTCATGACCAGAGCACTTTTTACACTTCTGCACTACACTCCTTTCACCGTTTATCGCTCGGTCATGCAACTTACCATACAAATGAATTTTACCTCCTTTTCTTCTCACGAATAGAGCTTTCATTTGGTGGTATTTCATTGCTGCTGGCATTTTTACTTTTTTTGTTATTAATCAAAATGTAACGATTTTTTTGCAAAAAAATGACATTTTTCACTTTCAGCTGTAAAATTTTGCAAAAAAAACGACATCCATATATAAATTTTTCGCCAAATTTATTGTTCTACATGTCTTTGATAAAAAAAAAATGTTTGGGCAAAAAAAAAATGGTTTGGGTAAAAGTTATAGCATTTACAAACTATGGTACAAAAATGTGAATTTCCGCTTTTTGAAACAGCTCTGACTTTCTGAGCACCTGTCATGTTTCCTGAGGTTCTACAATGCCCAAACAGTAGAAAAACCCCACAAATGACCCCATTTCGGAAAGTAGACACCCTAAGGTATTCGCCGATGGGCATAGTGAGTTCATAGAACTTTTTATTTTTTGTCACAAGTTAGCGGAAAATGATGATGATTTTATTTTTTTTATTTTTTCTTACAAAGTCTCATATTCCACTAACTTGCGACAAAAAAATAAAAAATTCTAGGAACTCACCATGCCCCTCACAGAATACCTTGGGGTGTCTTCTTTCCAAAATGGGGTCACTTGTGGGGTAGTTATACTGCCCTGGCAATTTAGGGGCCCAAATGTGTGAGAAGAACTTTGCAATCAAAATGTGTAAAAAATGACCGGTGAAATCCAAAAGGTGCACTTTGGAATATGCGCCCCTTTGCCCACCTTGGCAGCAGAAAAGTGTGACACATCTGGTATCGCCGTACTCAGGAGAAGTTGGGCAATGTGTTTTGGGGTGTCATTTTACATATACCCATGCTGGGTGAGAAAAATATCTTGGTCAAATGCCAACTTTGTATAAAAAAATGGGAAAAGTTGTTTTTTGCCAAGATATTTCTCTCATCCAGCATGGGTATATGTAAAATGACACCCCAAAACACATTACCCAACTTCTCCTGAGTACGGCGATACCAGATGTGTGACACTTTTTTGCTGCCAAAGGGGCACATATTCCAAAGTGCACCTTTCGGCCATTTTTTACACATTTTGATTGCAAGGTACTTCTCACACATTTGGGCCCCTAAATTGCCAGGGCAGTATAACTACCCCACAAGTGACCCCATTTTGGAAAGAAGACACCCCAAGGTATTCCGTGAGGGGCATGGCGAGTTCCTAGAATTTTTTATTTTTTGTCACAAGTTAGCGGAAAATGATGATTTTTTTTGTTTTCTCTTTTTTCCTTACAAAGTCTCATATTCCACTAACTTGCAACAAAAAATAAAAAATTCTAGGAACTCGCCATGCCCCTCACGGAATACCTTGGGGTGTCTTCTTTCCAAAATGGGGTCACTTGTGGCGTAGTTATACTGCCCTGGCAATTTAGGGGCCCATATGTGTGAGAAGTACTTTGCAATCAAAATCTGTAAAAAATGACCGGTGAAATCCGAAAGGTGCACTTTGGAATATGTGCCCCTTTGCCCACCTTGGCATCAAAAAAGTGTCACACATCTGGTATCGCCGTACTCAGGAGAAGTTGGGCAATGTGTTTTGGGGGGTCATTTTACATATACCCATGCTGGGTGAGAGAAATATCTTGGCAAAAGACAACTTTTCCCATTTTTTTATACAAAGTTGGCATTTGACCAAGATATTTTTCTCACCCAGCATGGGTATATGTAAAATGACACCCCAAAACACATTCCCCAACTTCTCCTGAGTACGGCGATACCACATGTGTGACACTTTTTTGCAGCCTAGATGCGCAAAGGGGCCCAAATTCCTTTTAGGAGGGCATTTTTAGACATTTGGATCCCAGACTTCTTCTCACACTTTCGGGCCCCTAAAAAGCCAGGGCAGTATAAATACCCCACATGTGACCCCACTTTGGAAAGAAGACACCCCAAGGTATTCAATGAGGGGCCTGGCGAGTTCCTAGAAATTTTTTTTTTTTGCATAAGTTAGCGGATATTGATTTTTTTTTTTTTTTTTCTCACAAAGTCTCACTTTCCGCTAACTTAGGACAAAAATTTCAATCTTTCATGGACTCAATATGCCCCTCACGGAATACCTTGGGGTGTCTTCTTTCCGAAATGGGGTCACATGTGGGGTATTTATACTGCCCTGGCTTTTTAGGGGCCCTAAAGCGTGAGAAGAAGTCTGGAATATAAATGTCTAAAAATGTTTACGCATTTGGATTCCGTGAGGGGTATGGTGCGTCCATGTGAGATTTTATTTTTTGACACAAGTTAGTAGAATATGAGACTTTGTAAGAAAAAACAAAAACAAAAACAAACAAAAAATTTCCGCTAACTTGTGCCAAAAAAAATGTCTGAATGGAGCCTTACCAGGGGGGGGGGGGGGTGATCAATGACAGGGGGGTGATCAATGACAGGGGGGTGATCACCCATATAGACTCCCTGATCACCCCCCTGTCATTGATCACCCCCCCTGTAAGGCTCCATTCAGACGTCCGCATGATTTTTTACGGATCCATGGATACATAGATCGGATCCACAGAACGCATGCGGACGTCTGAATGGAGCCTTACAGGGGGGTTATCAATGACAGGGGGTGATCAGGGTAATCAGGGTGATCACCCCCCTGTCACTGATCACCCCCCCCCTGTAAGGCTCCATTCAGACGTCCGCATGATTTTTACGGATCCATGGATACATGGATCGGATCCACAGAACGCATGCGGACGTCTGAATGGAGCCTTACAGGGGGGTTATCAATGACAGGGGGTGATCAGGGTGATCACCCCCCCTGTCACTGATCACCCCCCCTGTAAGGCTCCATTCAGACATCCGCATGATTTTTTACGGATCCATGAATACATGGATCGGATCCACAGAACGCATGCGGACGTCTGAATGGAGCCTTACAGGGGGGTTATCAATGACAGGGGGTGATCAGGGTGATCACCCCCCTGTCACTGATCACCCCCCCTGTAAGGCTCCATTCAGACGTCCGCATGATTTTTACGGATCCATGGATACATGGATCGGATCCACAGAACGCATGCGGACGTCTGAATGGAGCCTTACAGGGGGGTTATCAATGACAGGGGGTGATCAGGGTAATCAGGGTGATCACCCCCCTGTCACTGATCACCCCCCCTGTAAGGCTCCATTCAGACGTCCGCATGATTTTTATGGATCCATGGATACATGGATCGGATCCACAGAACGCATGCGGACGTCTGAATGGAGCCTTACAGGGGGGTTATCAATGACAGGGGGTGATCAGGGTAATCAGGGTGATCACCCCCCTGTCACTGATCACCCCCCCTGTAAGGCTCCATTCAGACGTCCGCATGATTTTTACGGATCCATGGATACATGGATCGGATCCACAGAACGCATGCGGACGTCTGAATGGAGCCTTACAGGGGGGTTATCAATGACAGGGGGTGATCAGGGTAATCAGGGTGATCACCCCCCTGTCACTGATCACCCCCCCTGTAAGGCTCCATTCAGACGTCCGCATGATTTTTACGGATCCATGGATACATGGATCGGATCCGTAAAAATCATGCGGACGTCTGAATGGAGCCTTACAGGGGGGTGATCAATGACAGGGGGTGATCAGGGAGTGTATATGGGTGATCACCCGCCTGTCATTGATCACCCCCCTGTAAGGCTCCATTCAGACGTCCGTATGCTTTTTGCGGATCCGATCCATGTATCCGTAAAAATCATACGGACGTCTGAACGGAGCCTGACAGGGGGGTGATCAATGACAGGGCGGTGATCAATGACAGGGGGGTGATCAGGGAGTTTATATGGGGTGATCATGGGTGATCAGGGGTTTATAAGGGGTTAATAAGTGACGGGGGGGTGTAGTGTAGTGTAGTGTGGTGTTTGGTGGGACTGTACTGACCTACCTGAGTCCTCTGGTGGTCGATCCTAACAAAAGGGACCACCAGAGGACCAGGTAGGAGGTATATTAGACGCTGTTATGAAAACAGCGTCTAATATACCTGTTAGGGGTTAAAAAATTCGGATCTCCAGCCTGCCAGCGAGCGATCGCCGCTGGCAGGCTGGAGATCCACTCGCTTACCTTCTGTTCCTGTGAGCGCACGCGCCTGTGCGCGCGCGTTCACAGGAAATCTCGCGTCTCGCGAGAAGACGCGTATATGCGTCCAGGAGGAGTAAAGCAACCACCTCCCGGACGCATATACGCGTACAGCGGTCGGGAGGTGGTTAAACAGACAGAAGGTCAATGTAAATATATATTCACCCTCTAGTATGATGTCACCCAACCTCCTGTCCTTCATACAGATCATATAGCTTATTCTA
Source organism: Bufo gargarizans (assembly GCF_014858855.1). NCBI lineage: Eukaryota > Metazoa > Chordata > Amphibia > Anura > Bufonidae > Bufo > Bufo gargarizans. The sequence goes on along the minus strand of NC_058082.1, from coordinate 136,565,871 downwards.
TTTAACCCTTCAAATGGGTCCATATCCGAGCCGCAAAAAATGCGACTCGGATGTGGAACCAAAACACTTTTGTGTGAATGCGCCCTTAAAGTGCAGAATACAAGTGTGGTATTTAAATAATGAATAATACTTAAAATCATTCTGTCAATATTCAACATCACATTGAGCTTCCAGGGCCTCACATTTAAAACTAGTCATGGCCTTGTCAAGGCTTAGGTGGTGTACAGTATATTGTCACATGGATCTCTTTGTGTCAACAGGATGATATAAACCTTTCAATGATCACTTTCTTTTTTTAGTCATCGTGAGTGACAGTTTTATTTACTTCTTAATGATTGACGTTAAGCTTGGCTGTAGTCAGCCGACAGTCTAACAAAAAGTCTTCATGAAATCATTCAGAGACATTCTTCTTTTTCACAATTGTTCTTTATACCCTTTGTAATCTTTGTAATTAGATTGTTCAATGTGAAATGGAAATTTTTGATCATTATCAACCAATTATATTGAAATAATACCATTCTTGCATAAACTGTAAGTCCGACTGCGCAATATTATTTAAATTGTATTGGTGAACACTGTTGCCTGGCTTTAGAAGCCAGCCAATAGTTCTGATTCTTCATACTATATCACTCATTATTTCTGCTGAAAGGAAAAAAGGGACAGCAAGTAATACACAATGGAAATACAGTAACACAATGGAAATTTAGAATCAGTGATATGAAAATCTAAGATTATAAGATAAAATCAGGAATTCAACACAGAAGCCCTCAATGTCTTTAATAGAAAATACATGAATATGATAAACCATTCTTTAACCAAAAATAGAAAAAAAGCTTTGTGAACAGATGTCACGCTACGAATGGAACACAAAGCTATTGCTCCCCATGTCACTTCAACTTCTCAATACAATAGCTAAACTAAAAGCTTTAAGTTCTTCAGTTAACGCTTTGAGCAACCTATTGTAGCTAAATTAGGGCAACCCAACATTATTAAGATTTCATGTTGAATTTCATGTTGTTTCCTGATGTTATTATTTTGCAATAATTCATGATATCAGCAATTTTGAAAAAAATGGTCAGTCTCTTCTAGGGATTTAGGCCTATGAATTAAAACACCGCAGGATAAGTTGCAGGCGCAATGAGGAACAGCGATTGCACCGACCCCGTCAGTGAACCCCTCAGAAGTAGGGTTTATCGCTGATCGTGGCATCTGAGAATAATATTAAGGCCTTTCAGGGGTTAATGATAAAACAAAACAAAAAAAATATTGTACGTACATTATCCATTTGAGTGCGAAGAGGCAGTCACTGCCATCTTGCTCAGAGATACAGCGTGAAATCTCGAGCGGTGCATGATGATGTCATCATGCTGGCTGGCATGGTGACGTCTTACATCACCGCACAGGGGATTTGGCGTGGGATCTTCAAGCAGGATGGCTGCAAATGCATGAGGTGAGTATGATTTTTTTTTAATGATTTTTTTTACCACCATTTAAGGGAAAATTGATTCATTACCATGAAGCACTAGGAAATTTGGCTTCACGGTGAATCAACTTTTCCCTGAAATTTGGATCGATGTCCACTTTGGATACTTAAATCACTCAACACTAGTTATAATAGCAATGCCCTATATGATCTTTTTTTCTCTCTGACTTGAAGTCTAAATCCCCAGCCATATCATTTTCCTTCTTTCCTTATATTCAAGCACATAGCAAGGAGCATAAGTTACTTTCTCATCTCTCTTCCACAAAATTGAGCTAAGCTATTCGAGCAACCCTAACCTACCCGCCAACTCAAAGAGGGAGGACATATAACCGCTACTGACATTTCTGTTTCAGCAAATACTTGTATTCGACATGTAGTAACAATTCCGGAGTATCTATTCTTATGACTATATGTTGTACCATTCCTTTATTATTCATTATAGGAGTTATGAATGAATTGCTAGCAGTTTGCAATAAAGGTCCAGATAGGTGTTACCAGTTTGGGGTGTGTCCCTAAACAGTCTGACACTGGAAACACTGATTGGATAGTGTCAGACTCTGCGGGGACACCCACAACTGGTAACATCCATCACTTTCATTGCAAACTGATAGTAATTATTTTATAACTTCTAAAAGGAATAATAAAGGAATGGTACAACATAGAATTATAATAGATGCTCCAGAATTATTATTAAATGGAAAATGCAAGTAGTTTGTTACAGACATGTGTATGGACAATGTGCCAAGTAACCAGTTTGATAGTTGGCCAAACCCTAAGGGCAATATACTGATGCTCTCCCAATAATCACCTTTTAACCCCTGTACAGGGATGTGGATTTTGCTGCAGGTTAGGGACCAGACCGCTACCTCCAGGGATGGTCTCAGTGTACTGTGGCTAGGTAGACAACACAAGAAACAGACCTTAGCAAACAAACAAGACAGAATTCAGACTGACATAACCAGAACAACCCAGGCACCAACAAGAACTAAGACTAAGGCACAGACAAACTCCAAATCGGAACCAAGCAACAGAGACATGCGAGTCAAGAAAGTTGCTCAAACAGGGCAGATTATAGCGCTCAATGGACATCCACTGTACTGACACAGAACTAAGAACTAAGTAGCGGACTTAACAAACTCATTAGTCCATCACGTGCAGACACACAAACAGCAAGGAAAGCTTAACCCCTGCAATACAGAACTGAAGAGTACAAACATATTAGCACAATTAACACCACAAGTAACCAGGACCAGCATACAAGATGTAATAATAGCAAATAGCCATACCTGAAGATCAGGAACGTAACTACCATAGGCAGTTCACCTATACCATAGTTCTGTCTGCACCAATGTTGGCTGCTTGTGGAAGCAATTTAGAGCCATCTTGAGAAGGTGGTGTACATAGAGAAGTAAGAGCCCCATAGCAAGGATAAAACCAGGCACCCCATACAGGACAGAAGGGTTTCCGCCTAAACCCTTTTCAATGACCCTTGGGCCATTTGCTAAAAGTTGTTCCTTTAGAGGGTAGAGTCCTGACCAAGTAGAAGAGGAGATGATCCTAACTGGGCCCCTCTTGCCCTGGGCCCCATAGCAGTGAAGGAACAGAAGGGGTAAGGTATATCTATATATATATATATATATATATATATATATATATATAGGAATATAAATATATGCCTTAGATGGTGACCCCCAATAAAGGCGCCAATCGGATATATAGTATTATATTCCAACTATAAACTAGTCGGGGGTGGAAATTCCCACTTTAACGTGTTTGATAAATCCGAGACGGGGATGAGGTCATGGATAAGTATCCTATCGTAGTGTCTCCAGTACCCTTCAGAGTATCAACACGACAATAGCAGACCGTTGGTCCAAAATATTCAACATAGTCTGAATAAAAGCATTGAAAACAATGGAAGGTGAAAACAAGGTAGAAATACGTATCTACTCACTTCACTAGGGAGGGGTCCTGTAGGATAAAGCTCAAGACACCCACAGAACTACCTCCCTCGCCTGGATCGCTTGTAGAATCCCTGGAAGAAACAGCAGCCTTGTAGCAGGTACTTCTTGTTAAATGCTTTATTGGAATAAACAGCAGGTGAAGCTCAACGCTCCTTAGGAGCAGTAATAGGCAGTCAAACAACAACAGTGAAATATCAGGGTTTTTATACTAGAACCCTAATCAGGGGCTGAGATTTTCAAATGGGCGCCAAAAACAAGTGATGTGGAAGTGATGTTTTTCACGGTGGAACGCATACTCTTTTCTTAATTATCAAATCCCGGCAGATTTCTTTAAATGTGCACACAAGTACACCTCTTATCACTATAGGTCTTTAGTCGCCAGGGTGGTAAAGACTGGGGAGACAAAGAGGGGGCGCTTTTAAGTGAAATATTTCAGCTCCAGGACTGAAGTAAACCTATTTCCGGTCTCTGAAACGCATTGGTGGAACGCACCGGAATTGGTGCGCATGCGCTTTAGGTCTTAACAGGAGCGAGGCTTGATATGCAAATCAGGACTACTGCCCGGCGATGTTATAGGTGTTTCGTCATAGTTGTTTAACCATTTTTCTTGTGGATTGGGGGCAGTAACTTGAGGGTATTTTAGGACGAACCCCAGGCAAAAAAAAAAGTTCATTGATCATGGGGGCAATGTTAATCTATGGGATGGTAGATCGGTTAGATACATTAGATAAACAGAACAAATGGATACATGGAAAATACAAGGTAGTTGTAGCTATACCAACCCATGATATGTAATCCGTACACAGATGCAAATATTCAAAGTAATAAAGAGTGTATAAAAATATATATATGAGCATATCTTATCATGAGTGGCAAATATTGGTAAATTATGGGAAACACAGGATGTAATATATTTATTTTCCCATAGACTCCTGCACTTCTAGAGAGGCTAAGTTATATATTTATATGTTCAGTATAGGTGAGGTTATTAACCGCCTCCGGACCGCCTAACGCAGATCTGCGGTGTGGAGGCGGCAGCGCTGCGCAGACTGACGCATATACGCGTCATCTCGCGAGACGCGAGATGACACGCTGAGCCGGCCCGCGCATGCGCAATGCGGGTCGGCATTTCGTCAAGGGGGGTCACGCCAATGATCGCGGCTGGCAAGCTGATGATTTAAAAAAAAAAACTATCAAGTGCCAGATAACAGATTATATTAGTAAATATGATCTGTTATATGGCTGCCCTGCTCCTCTGCTGGTCCTTTTGGTCGGTTGGATCCAGCAGAGGAGCAGGCTTCACAGTGAGTAGCACCAACACCACACTTTAGCCCCAGATCACCCCCTGCACCCCAATTAACCCTTTGATCACCCCTTTGATCGCCCCTGTCAATCACTAGTGAAAGGAAAAAAGTGATCAGTGTAAACTGTCACTTTTTTTTTTCACTGGTATTGACTGTTAGGTTTTAGGGATAGTTTAGGCCCCTTGGTTAGGTAGTTTAGGGATCAGTTAGCGCCCAGCCCACCGCACCGCAGTCCCTTATTCGCTGATTAGCATATCGCTAATCAGCATTTGTACTTTTATAGTATCTGGAAGTGATCAAAACTGATCACGGTCAGATCTATAATAGTATTAGTGTCACTTTAGTTCGCCCTCCACCCAAAACGCAGTGTTTGCCCGATCAGGCCTGATCGGTCGCCCACACGTGCGTTCGCCCACACCCGCCCCACCGCAGTGACAAAAAATATATTTTTTTTTATCACTGCACATTCACTTTACACGCTCTGCGGCGATAAAAAAATCAGTTTTGATATTTTTTATCAACCGCAGCGGCCTCCGGTACTTCGCTAGCCTCCCATTTGTAAGACAGGCTTGCTTTTTTTCTTGGGTAGTCTCAGGGAATACCCCTAAATTTTGTTGCCCAAATTTCAAACAGGGGGTATTCTTCTGAAGAGGCCTACAGGCTTCTGACCCAGTCGGATGAGGAATGGGAACCCTCATCTGACGAATCTAGCGGGTTAGAATATGAACCTGTAGAAAGCAGTGGCACTCTGACCCAAAGTTCGGACGAGGAGGCTGAGGTCCCTGATAGCACCAGGCATACCCGGCCCCGTGTCGCTAGACCACAGGTTGCGCAGGATCCGCTTCAAGGGCAGCAGAGTGGGGCTGGTGCTGTCGGATTACGTGGTGAGGCATACACCAGCAGCGCAGCCCTCCCTGGACCTAGTACCAGCACTGCCGTACAACCTGGTGAAGTGGCGAGCACCAGAAGGGCAGTTGAAGCTGGTACGGTGGCACGAGCAGTAGTTACCCCGTCGCAGCCACCGCAAAGACGGGCCCGTAGACCCCCTAGAATCCCTGAGGTGCTGGCAAACCCTGATTGGCAGTCCCCAACTTCAGCCGCACCTGTAGTTCCCCCTTTCACCGCCCAGTCTGGAGTTCGGGTTGAGGCAGCTCAGATCGGTTCGGCCCTGGGATTTTTTGAGCTGTTCTTGACTGCGGAGCTCTTAGACATAGTCGTGGCCAAAACAAACAGGTATGCCACACAATTTATAACCGCCAACCCGGGAAGCTATTATGCCCAGCCTTTCCGGTGGAAACCAGTCCAAGTTTCCGAAATTAAAATTTTTCTGGGCCTTCTTCTCAACATGGGTCTAACTAAAAAGCATGAATTGCGGTCATATTGGTCCACGAACCCAATTCATCACATGCCCATGTTCTCTGCTGCTATGTCCAGGGCACGTTTTGAGGCCATCCTGCATTTCCTGCACTTTAGCGACAACACCGCCTCCCGTCCCAGAGGCCACCCAGCTTTTGACCGGCTCCACAAAATTCGGCCCCTCATAGACCATTTCAACCAGAAATTTGCAGATTTGTATACCCCAGAGCAAAACATCTGCGTAGACGAGTCCCTAATACATTTTACCGGGCGCCTTGGTTTCAAACAATACATCCCAAGGAAGCGGACCCGGTATGGGGTCAAATTGTATAAGCTCTGTGAAAGGGCCACAGGCTATACCCACAAATTTCGGATCTATGAGGGAAAAGATCAGACCCTGGAGCCGGTCGGTTGCCCTGACTACCTGGGGAGCAGTGGGAAGACAGTCTGGGACTTGGTGTCACCCTTATTTGGCAAGGGGTACCATCTTTATGTGGACAATTTCTACACAAGTGTGGCCCTCTTTAGGCATTTGTTTCTAGAACAGATTGGCGCCTGTGGCACCGCGCGAACTAGTCGCGCGGGCTTCCCCCAACGGCTCGTTACCACCCGTCTTGCAAGGGGGGAGAGGGCTGCCTCGTGTAACGAAGAACTGCTCGCAGTAAAATGGAGAGACAAGCGTGACGTTTACATGCTCTCCTCCATTCACGCAGACACGACAATACAAATTGAGCGAGCAACCCGTGTCATTGAAAAGCCCCTCTCAGTCCACGACTATAACCTTCACATGGGAGGGGTGGATTTAAATTACCAGATGTTGTCTCCGTATTTAGTTTCCCGCAGAACTAGACGCTGGTATAAGAAGGTGTCTGTATATTTAATTCAATTGGCTCTGTATAATAGTTTTGTTCTCTACAGTAAGGCTGGGAGAACTGGATCCTTCCTCAAATTTCAGGAAGAGATCATCGAGAACCTCCTGTACCCAGGAGGTTCCGTGGCCCCATCCACCAGTTTAGTTAGCCGTCTACACGAGCGACATTTCCCCAATGTCGTTGCCGGTACCTCAACCCAACCGTCACCCCGAAAAAGATATTGTGTCTGTAGCAGGAGTGGAATAAGGCGTGACACCCGCTATTTCTGTCCTGACTGTCCTGACCACCCTGCCCTATGCTTAGGGGAGTGTTTCCGGAAGTACCACACACAGGTACACCTAGCATAGGGATCACATCTCACCAGGACAGGCACACAGGGCTATTAGGGCCCATTCACATACAGCTGCTGCAAACATCTCCTTTCACCTGGGACAAAGTGTATAACGCACTTCGCCACATCTTTGGGCGATATGCGCTTTGCACATTGACCCATGGGGAAGGAGAGGTTTGTTCTATAAAGGTAAAAAAAACAACAATAAAACACACCAGTAAGCAAAAAGGTTAATGTTCAGTTCAAAAAGTTAAAGTTTATATGTTCTGTTCCAAAGTTAATAAAATTATTGCGTTGCGGCCTGGTTTTTTATTTTATTTTTTACCTTCCAGGTGAACCAACCGATCGACTAGCTGCAGCACTGATGTGCATTCTGACAGAAACATTGCGCTGCTGTCAGATTTCACGCAAGTCGGTGTATGCGGCTCTGCAAGACGAGATTTCTCCTCTGCAGTAAAAGATACGTTTGCCAAGGCATACGAGCTGAGGAGGAGGCGGTGTTCCTATGCTTTGGCAAACACTTTGTATATAAAAAATAAATAAAAAATCCCGGCAATGATTTATTTATCCACATCGATTGATGTGAATGGAGAAATCTGGTTTGCAAGGGCATACGAGCTAAGTGGGTATGGATGTTGGGCGGAGCTCCTAAGTCCTGGCAGACGCCTTTCCCCTCCTTTTTTTTTTTGGCAGAGATTTTTTCATCCACATTGATCGATGCGAATGAAGAAATCTGTGCCGTTCATTTTTTTCTTTCAGCCCAGAGGCTGAACGGAAAAAAAAAATATCATTACCTGTATGCTCAATATAAGGAGAATAGCAGAAACTCCTAATGCTGGCCATACATGTAATGATTGTGGAGACCCTCAAATGCCAGGGCAGTACAAACACCCCACAACTGACCCCATTTTGGAAAGAAGACACCCCAAGGTATTCGCTGAGGGGCATATAGAGTCCATGAAAGATTAAAATTTTTGTCCCAAGTTAGCGGAAAGTGAGACTTTGAGAAAAAAACAAAAAAAAAAAAATCAATTTCCGCTAACTTATGCCCAAAAAAAGAAAAATTCGATGAACTCGCCAGGCCCCTCATTGGGGTGTCTTCTTTCCAAAGTGGGGTCACATGTGGGGTATTTATACTGCCCTGGCTTTTTAGGGGCCCTAAAGCGTGAGAAGAAGTCTGGGATCCAAATGTCTAAAAATGCCCTCCTAAAAGGAATTTGGGCACCTTTGCGCATCTAGGCTGCAAAAAAGTGTCACACATGTGGTATCGCCGTACTCAGTAGAAGTTGGGGAATGTGTTTTTGGGTGTCATTTTACACATATACCCATGGTGGGTGAGAGAAATATCTTGGTCAAATGCCAACTTTGTATAAAAAAATGGGAAAAGTTGTCTTTTGCCAAGATATTTCTCTCACCCAGCATGGGTATATGTAAAATGACACCCCAAAACACATTCCCCAACTTCTCCTGAGTACGGCGATACCAGATGTGTGACACTTTATTGCAGCTAGGTGGGCAAAGGGGCACACATTCCAAAGAGCACCTTTCGGATTTCACAGGCCATTTTTTACACATTTTGATTGCAAACTACTTCTCACACATATGGGCCCCTAAATTGCCAGGGCAGTATAACTACGCCACAAGTGACCCCATTTTTGAAAGAAGACACCCCAAGGTATTTTGTGATGGGCATAGTGAGTTCATAGAAGTTTTTATTTTTTGTCACAAGTTAGTGGAATATGAGACTTTGTAAGAAAAAAAATAAAAATAAAAAACATCATTTTCCACTAACTTGTGACAAAAAATAAAAAGTTCTATGAACTCACTATGCCCATCAGCGAATACCTTAGGGTGTCTACTTTCCGAAATGGGGTAATTTGTGGGGGTTTTCTACTGTCTGGGCATTGTAGAACCTCAGGAAACATGACAGGTGCTCAGAAAGTCAGAGCTGCTTCAAAAAGCGGAAATTCACATTTTTATACCATAGTTTGTAAACGCTATAACTTTTACCCAAACCATTTTTTTTTTTTGCCCAAACTTTTTTTTTAATCAAAGACATGTAGAACAATAAATTTAGCGAAAAATTTATATATGGATGTCGTTTTTTTTGCAAAATTTTACAGCTGAAAGTGAAAATGTCATTTTATTGCAAAAAAATCGTTAAATTTCGATTAATAACAAAAAAGTAAAAATGTCAGCAGCAATGAAATACCACCAAATGAAAGCTCTATTAGTGAGAAGAAAAGGAGGTAAAATTCATTTGGGTGGCAAGTTGCATGACCGAGCAATAAACGGTGAAAGTAGTGTAGTGCAGAAGTGTAAAAAGTGGCCTGGTCATTAAGGGGGTTTAAGCTAGCGGGGTTGAAGTGGTTAATTAGACATATCCACTATATGCTCATTTGTTATTATATGTATTATTATTAATTAAACCATGTTTAAAATTGTCATTATGTCAAATAAAGATTATATAAATAGTTTTAAAAAATTCATGGGATGTGTATTTACTCTTTCTAGTGTGGTTTAAAAAGGATGTAATATATATACATATATATATATATATATATATATATATATATATATATATATATCATACAGAACACATGGCGTACGTCCATATATCTAAATAAACCTGTATTGACCCACGGTTCACACACCCTACATGTAAAAATGTATATATGGGGCGCATACACCTCCGGCGGGGTCATCAAAACTTTGTTGTGGGGAAGGAAAATACTTTATGTCCGTAGCCCATATATCTATTAGTAACGTAGCAAAAATTCTAGGGTAGACGGTCCCCTGTGTGTCTCCCAATAGGACAGTATACATAGCTTGCGTAAAAAAAAGAATATAAATAAAAATACAAAAATAAAAATAAAATGGACATAGAGCTACAGAAAAAATAAAAATAGAAATAGGTATAAAAAAGAATAAAAATAAAAAAGGATAGCAACGGTTTCTAAAAAGATTATAAACAGTAAATGTCATTGGATCCTAATATATACACATACAGTCATGTGAAAAAATTAGGACACCCTTTGAAAGCATGTGGTTTTTTGTAACATTTTTAATAAAAGGTTATTTCATCTCCGTTTCAACAATACAGAGAGATTAAAGTAATCCAACTAAACAAAGAAAACTGAAGAAAAGTCTTTTCAAGATCTTCTGTAAATGTCATTCTACAAAAATGCCTATTCTAACTGAGGAAAAAGATAGGACACCCTCACATGTATTCCCTCTTAAATTGGCTCAGATCTCACACAGGTATATCACACCAGGTGCACATAATTAGTAGATCGTTACTCTGCATGTTGAATGAGGCTTGCCCTATTTAAACCTCAGACATTTAGTTTGGTGTGCTCCTGACTGTTGAAGTGAGAGTGAGCACCATGGTGAGAGCAAAAGAGCTGTCAGAGGACTTCAGAAAAAAGATTGTAGCAGCCTATGAGTCTGGGAAGGGATTTAAAAAGATCTCAAAAGATTTTGAAATCAGCCATTCCACTGTCCGGAAGATAGTCTACAAGTGGAGGGCTTTCAAAACAACTGCCAACATGCCCAGGACTGGTCGCCCCAGCAAGTTCACCCCAAGAGCAGACCGCAAGATGCTAAAAGAGGTCTCCAAAAACCCTAAAGTGTCATCTCGAGAACTACAGCAGGCTCTGGCTACTGTTGATGTAGAAGTACATGCCTCTACAATCAGAAAGAGACTGTACAAGTTTAACTTGCATGGGAGGTGTGCAAGGAGGAAACCTTTGCTTTCCAAGAGAAACATTGAGGCCAGACTGACATTTGCCAGAGATAAAGTTGACAAAGACCAGGACTTCTGGAATAATGTTCTTTGGACAGATGAGTCCAAAATTGAATTATTTGGACACAACAGCAGAGGACATGTTTGGCGTAAACCAAACACAGCATTCCAAGAAAAGAACCTCATACCAACTGTGAAGCATGGAGGTGGAAGTGTCATGGTTTGGGGCTGCTTTGCTGCAGCAGGACCTGGTCAGCTCACCATCATAGAATCCACGATGAATTCTACTGTGTATCAGAAGGTGCTTGAAGAACATGTGAGACCATCAGTTAGAAAATTAAAGCTGAAGCGGAACTGGACCATGCAACATGACAATGACCCAAAACATACTAGTAAATCAACCAAAGATTGGCTGAAAAAGAAGAAATGGAGAGTCCTGGAATGGCCAAGTCAAAGTCCAGATTTGAATCCCATTGAGATGCTGTGGGGTGACTTGAAAAGGGCTGTACGTGCAAGAAACCCCTCAAACATCTCACAGCTGAAAAAGTTCTGCATTGAGGAGTGGGGTAAAATTTCCTCAGACCGATGTCGAAGACTGGTAGATGGCTACAAGAACCGTCTCACTGCAGTTATTTCAGCCAAAGGAGGTAACACTCGCTATTAGGGGCAAGGGTGTCCTATCTTTTTCCTCAGTTAGAATAGGCATTTTTGTAGAATGACATTTACAGAAGATCTTGAAAAGACTTTTCTTCAGTTTTCTTTGTTTAGTTGGATTACTTTAATCTCTCTGTATTGTTGAAACGGAGATGAAATAACCTTTTATTAAAAATGTTACAAAAAACCACATGCTTTCAAAGGGTGTCCTAATTTTTTCACATGACTGTATATATATATATATATATATATATATATATAAAACTATTTTTGAGTTGTGAGCCTGGCCAACCCCAGCTAATAATTAGTATATTCAAGGGTCTCGTTCAGGCCAAAAGGGGACAGACAGCGTGTTTAGACGATATATCCAGTACATCTCCTTCCTGGATAGTTGTTGATAGGAATATGGGACCCATTCAAGTGGGGTGACTTTCAAAAGTGTGGAATTGCTCTCATGATATTCATGAAAATGTCTTGGAACACTATGTGTCATAATCTTACGGTTAATGTTTGAGCGGTGCTCATTCATTCGTTCTCTTAATGTTTGTGTAGTTCTCCCCACATATTGCAGTTTACACGGGCATTCCAATAAATATATAACATTTTTAGTAGCACAATTAATTTTATGTCTGAAATTTTCATCGGGTCTCTCTAGCTGAACTTCTTTCCTGTTATGGACCATCATGTCGCAACATTTGCATCTTCTGATGAAGCATTTGAAAGCCCTGACCTCATTTCCTTGTAGTGAAGAGGTCAGAGGTTTCCTGGGAGTTTGTAGATCTTGTTTCAAATTGGGACAAGAAGGGGCAATCAAATTTTTGAGGGTTTGACCTCTCCTGAAGGTGAGGGATGGGGCAAAGGGTAGGTTGCTTTTCAGAATCGGGTCTTTCTGTAAAATATTCCAGTGTTTCATCAGGATATTCCTGATAAGGGAATGTTTCACATTATATCTGGTAATTAAGCCAGGAAAGTGATCTTTGGAGTCTATTTCTACAGATTTAGCTTTGAGTGCTCCTATTTGGTCTAACCTAAGGGTTCTTTTCAAAGATTCTTTTATTAGTGTTTTAGGATAACACTTTTCTTTGAAGCATCTTTGGAAGACGGCTAGTTGGGTTTTTAAGGTATGGTCACTTGAGCAGTTCCTCCTTATCCTTTTCATCTGGCTGAATAGGATGTTCTTTTTCCATTTCGCATGATGACAGCTTTTAAAATCCAAATAGCTATTGGTGTCTACTTTTTTAAAAATGTGTTTTTGTTGTTATTTTCTCAAACTTTGAGTTTATATGTACATCTAAAAAAATGGCCTCCTGGGGGTGATTATAGAGACTAAATGTTAGGTCCCACTCGTTTTGGTTACGTTTTTGAATGAAATCTAAGAGGTCTTCCAAGCTGCTATCCAAGATAAAGATAATGTCGTCTATGTAGCAACAATAGAATTTTATATTTTTGTGGTGGAGGAGGCTATACTGTTCCTCGAATCAGCCCATAAACAGGTTAGCGTAGGATAGGGCAAACTTAGTGCTCATTGCTGTCCCTTTGTTCTGAACATAAAACTTATAATTTAAAGTAAAGTGATTGTGATGCAATATAAAATCTATACTTCTAAGAATATATTATTTTTGTGTCTCAGACATGGTCGGATCTTGACCAAGAAATTATTGGATAGCTGTTACTCCTAGATCATGTCTGATGTTACTGTTTAGAGAGGTTACATCAAGAGTCACCCAGCGGTAACCATTCTTCCATTGAAGGGATTTTAGAAGGTTAATTAGGTGAGTCGCGTCTCTGAGGAAAAAAGGAAGAGATTGGACATATTTTTGCCAAAATAAATCAACATAAGCTTAGAGATTAGATGTAGGGGAGTCAATACCCAAGATGATGGGTCTACCTGGGGGGTGAGTGATGGATTTATGTATTTTAGGTAAAAAGTAAAATTTCGCTGTAGATGGAGGAAGTGGGGCAAGGAATGTTTTTTCTTTTTTATCAAGAATTCCTGAAGGAAACCAGAATCGATCAGGTCAGTGAGGGATTTCTTAAAAGTCCCAGAGGGGTCATCATCTAGAGATTTGTAATATTCGGGGTCAGAGAGTATTCTGTTGGCCTCTGTAAGATAATAGTCAGCGTCCATAATGACCAAACCCCCGCCTTTGTCTGCATTTTTGATGACTAGACTTTTATTATTCTTTAGGTTTTTTAGGGCCCTTTTCTCCATGAGGGTAAAATTTTGGCTTCTAGAGGGTTTGGGTTTCCAATTGTTTGTGAAGTGTTGCACTGATATGAGCTAAAATCTTTTTTGAAATCTTTTGGTTGTAAAAACAACTTGTATTCGGCGTTAAGCGCTGCACTTATATCCGGTAAAATCTATTGTGAATTTTATCAGTGGAAATAAAAAATGGCCACCTCCTCCATTAAGTTCCTCATCTCTCGGAGATGCATAACAAATCATGTCTGTGTAGCAGCTGTAAGGCCTGTATGGCCCAGCCAGAATTGGCTTTTGATTTGGTAGCCAAAAGCAGGAGTGGGTACAAAACACAGAAAACATGCAAATATTCCATTCACGTGTCATCTCTGTTTTAGATCCACTTTTGTTTTTATTGGCATTAGCAATACTGATGTATTATTTAGCAAATGCTGACCGAGTGAAGGCGTATGCTTCAATGACAGGATCCGTTTTTTGTGGGTTATTGTTCTGACAGATCAAAGGAAGGTCAAATTAATCAGTGATGTCAACACTAACTTATTGATGACACCCTCTCCACTCTGTCGGGGGGGTTCTACTTGTATAAGCGTGTAATAGAATAGGGTCTGTAGACATCTATGTGGAATCAGCTGACAAGGGTGTAAAAGGAGTGTGTTACTTCTTGATACTAACATCTACCTATAAGGCAGAGTTCATACTAGAAGTATTATGCCAGGTTTGTCAAATTTAGGTATACTTTCTTATCATTTGAATCAAGTTTTGGTTTAATAAAATTAATGTTAAAATATTTAATAAATTTAATAATAAAAGTTAAATGTTGCGCAAGACAGGAGAGAATCGGCCAGTCCTCTGTTTATTCAACGATGTGGTGTTGCGATGGAGAAAGCATTCCAACAGAAAAATTACTCTCCACCTGGAGCCGAATCCTGTCAAGATTGATGCAAGTGTGGTATTGGCTGCTTATCCAGCAAGATACTTCTGGAGAAACCTGCCTTTCAGGCTTAGGTCTCTACTAGCGACAGACAATGAGAAGAAGACAAAGCCTCAAGATTGCTTGGAGCCTAGAAGAGTTGCGAATTTAATCACGATTCAAACCAACCAGGCCCAATCTCTTCGTCAGGAGTTCCCAGTCATCATGGAATGGAAAGGAGGGCATCCTTATTATATATAATAAATTAATACTTTTATAATAAAAATGAAATTTTTCCTAATGCTACTTTCACACCTATGTTAGGTGTGGATCCGTCTTGTAGATGCACAGACGGATCTGCACCGATAATGCAAACGCTTGTATCCGTTCAGAACGGATCCGTTTGCATTACCAAGAACAAAAAAAATAAAAAAAATAAAAAAAAATTGTTTTTGTGATAATGTAAACGGGGGGGGGGGGGGGTAAACTGATCCGTTTTGACTTACACTGAAAGTCAATGGGAGGCGGATCCATTTTCAATTGCACCATATTGTGTCAGTGAAAACGGATCCATCCCCACTGACTTACATTGTAAGTCAGGACGGATCCATTTGGCTCTGCATCGTCAGGCAGACATCAAAATGCTGCAAACAGCTTTTTGGTGTCCGCCTCCAGAGCGGAATGGAGGCAAACTGATGCATTTGAAACGGATCCTTATCCATTAAGAATGCATCGGGGCTAAACTGATCCGTTTTGGGCCGCTTGTGAGAGCCCTGAAACGGATCTCACAAGTGTGAAAGTAGCCTAACACAGGAGGAGGACATCCTGTGGTTCATGGAGATGGAGATGGTCTTCGGATTCCCACACAGACATCTCAGAAATTAACCGCAGCTCCCAAAAGCAGCTCCTGGGAAGATAATCTGTCATCTATTCACCCCCACTTTATTTTGGAAGTGTGTAGAACCCATGTGGGACCCCCATGCTGTAGATTGATCATGGAGACACCGAATTTTATAATATATATGGAATAAATTTCATAATAAAATGTTTAAAAAATGTAATGTAACTTTACATTTTTTTCTAAGGAGAGAATCAGCAAGTCTTCAATTTATTCAACAACGTGGAGGGTCTTGCAATGGAGAAAGCATTCAAAAAAAAAACTATTGCTCTACACCTGGAGCCGAATCCTGTTAAGATTGATGCGTGTGGTATTGGCTGCTCATCCAGCAAGATACTTCGAGGGGGGAACTTGCCTGCCAGGCTTAGGCCTCTACTAGCGACAGACAATAAGAAGACAAAGCTTGTTCTTTTCTGTACATTGAATGAATAATTTTTGGGGTCTGTACTCTACTGGCCTGCAGTAAAAATTATATCTAAAGACCGTCTAATATACCTCCAGCCACATAATCACTTGATAATTTCTGTCCAGTGAACGCCTAATGTTTGGGGCCTGTGCTCCTATGGCCTAAAATAAAAATTTTCAAGGCTTCAGCAGGACACATTTTTGAGAGTTTCAATTTAAGACGCATAAAAATGGCTCTTGATTAAAATACATATTTTGTGGGATTTTTTCCCATTGATCCCCCTCACAGTAGGGAGTGGGGATAACTCCCCACCGTACAATGTCAACAAGTACTAGGCCATAGGCAGGGAAAAGGGAGCTGGTCACCTCCTAAAGCTTCCCTAAAATAGCCCTAGTCTCCTGGCTGTATGAGCCACCTTCAAGGGTAAGGGGGCTCATACCCACAAACCTCGAAGTCGCCCTCAACATCGTGACAGGGCAGAGACCTCCTGTTCATCCATCACCACAGATGAAAGGTGTCTCCAGCGGCCCAGTAGCTGACAGGGAGAAAGACAATGCAGCAACTGCACGGCAGGTAAGAACACAGTGTAACAACTGAACATCAAACACTTAACTGACGCAGCAAAGATGGAAAAACACCAAAACAACCTGGACCCCCATGCGGACACCGATGCCAGGTGGCTCCAGGCAAGGCTGCATATATCTTTAGGTTCACCGAAAATCCAGCAGAAATAATAACTCCTAAAATTACATGGTTTATTAGATCATCATAAAATGGGGGAAAGAACCCCAATTATCCAAAAATAAAGGTGGCCAGTAATATACAAAAACTATAGGCCGGACATACAAACAAGGAATAAGGGACTAGACAGGTGCATGCAGAAAGAGGATGGGGGAGACGATGAGATGGGGTTGGTCCTAATCAGCCCTTTGCTACCCCTATCTACCCGTTTGCCCAGGGAAAACCGTGAATAGTAGGGCCTCCCTGTCCTCGTACCTAAAACTATATACGCCCTGATTCTCCCAATGCTCAATAAGTATTACCTCTATGCGTTTCACCCTATCTAGAGGGCTCCTCGGGAGGTTCTGATAATAAGTCAGTGATAGACAAAAATGATAATAAAATCGATGAGCTAATATCACAGAGTCATGTAGGTTGTGGCAATAACAATCATAAATACCACAACTCCGCAGCCATGGCAATCCTACATATCTTAAAGTCTTCCATACGTTCCTCCAAGTGTCTAGCCATTCAAATACCGTCACAGTGACACACTGGTCTGAACCCTTAGATGATGGTTCACCATGTGTCATACCAAGCTGACCACAAAGTATGGTTAAGGGTAAGTTATAATGTTCACAATGAAGAGATTAAAATCAGTCAGGAATATCCCTTCCACGTGCGTCCTCCATGTTGCAATGTGCTTTGGTGACCTATAAATAGAAATCACAAATTGGCCCAAGGGTTCACAAACACCAAAATACTTGGTGGATATGTAAACAAAGCCTACAAGATCTCACATACCCGTCAGATAACGGTCCTGCTCAAAATACAGCCATATTCCAGAATATACTTCTTATAAAGTTCAGATGATCTAGACACGAGACACTGGTGTTGGATTTCCGCCCTGCTTTGGTCACGTGATGCGTACCTCCTACATCACACCAGAACTTACTGTCTCTGGAACACACTGCAGCTATTGCGTGTCAACTAGGACTGCCGCCGCAACAGAACTTCCTGTCTTTGGAACCCAATGTCTCTTGCGTGTCAATCGAGACTTCCTGCAATCGCCTGCTATGTATCGACGATCCGTACACATCGTATGTTATGCCTGACAACCTGCTCCCACTTGCTTACTATGGAGCGCAGACATCGGCAATAGTATGTGTGTAGAAGGCTCATATTAACGATCTCACAAATATTCAGAGGTTCATCGTTCTCCTTATGGGGGGTTTGCTTAAAGGGATATAAGAGTTATGCCCCAACAAAATGGAGGCAGCGGATATTAACCCCCAATGGGTAGCATATATCCAAGGCACCTTCCAATAACAAGAAAAAACAACAAGCCCCTAGCATTCCAGGAATGAGTTTATAAGACACATTGGATGTTAATCAAGATCGAACATGATTATGTATATTTCTGGCAATTAATCTATCTGATAAGAGAGAGGACAAAATAGCCTTCCCCCTTCTGATAATAGAAAATTTTGAATGTTTCTCGCATCCAGGACACGGTTCACTGGAAAGAAGACTAAACGAACTGACGACCCCCGGGGCAAAATAACAGTCAACCAAAATAAGTCCCCATCCTAAAGAAAACAACCATAAGTAAGCCTTTCGTTAAGGCCCTGGGGGGACTGGGATAATATTTTTTTTATCCCAGTCCCCCCCTAGGAGATGGAGACACCAACTCAAGCACCGAAAACCTGAGACATCTGGGGTCCCCATTATGTGCCTCAAGTACATGGGATGCTGCTGGGGTGATCTTTTTCTTAAGGACATCATTCACATGTTCGCAAACCCTTCTACGTAGCTCTCGCTTCGTTTTTCCAACATAGTCCATCGGGCAGGGGCATTGGCAGATATATACTATGCCCTTGCTCCTACAGTTGATTAAGTCCCTAATTCTTATGACCTGACCGGTTACTGAGCCTACAATGGATTTGGACATTGCGATAAACTCACAGGCTTTACATGACCCGCATCTACAGTACAGACCAAAAGTTTTGACACACCTTCTCATTCAAAGAGTTTTCTTTATTTTCATGACTATGAAAATTGTAGATTCACACTGAAGGCATCAAAACTATGAATTAACACATGTGGAATTATATACATAACAAAAAAGTGTGAAACAACTGAAAATATGTCATATTCTAGGTTCTTCAAAGTAGCCACCTTTTGCTTTGATTACTGCTTTGCACACTCTTGGCATTCTCTTGATGAGCTTCAAGAGGTAGTCACCTGAAATGGTCTTCCAACAGTCTTGAAGGAGTTCCCAGCACTTGTTGGCCCTTTTGCCTTCACTCTGCGGTCCAGCTCACCCCAAACCATCTCGATTGGGTTCAGGTCCGGTGACTGTGGAGGCCAGGTCATCTGGCGCAGCACCCCATCACTCTCCTTCATGGTCAAATAGCCCTTACACAGCCTGGAGGTGTGTTTGGGGTCATTGTCCTGTTGAAAAATAAAATGATGGTCCAACTAAACGCAAACCGGATGGAATAGCATGCCGCTGCAAGATGCTGTGGTAGCCATGCTGGTTCAGTATGCCTTCAATTTTGAATAAATCCCCAACAGTGTCACCAGCAAAGCACCCTCACACCATCACACCTCCTACTCCATGCTTTACGGTGGGAACCAGACATGTAGAGTCCATCCGTTCTGTGTCGCACAAAGACACGGTGGTTGTAACCAAAGATCTCAAATTTGGACTCATCAGACCAAAGCACAGATTTCCACTGGTCTAATGTCCATTCCTTGTGTTCTTTAGCCCAAACAAGTCTCTTCTGCTTGT
Source organism: Bufo gargarizans (assembly GCF_014858855.1). NCBI lineage: Eukaryota > Metazoa > Chordata > Amphibia > Anura > Bufonidae > Bufo > Bufo gargarizans. The sequence continues at coordinate 136,546,234 of NC_058082.1, read as the reverse complement.
TGCCTGTCCTTAGCAGTGGTTTCCTAGAAGATTTTCTACCATGAAGGCCTGATTCACACAGTCTCCTCTTAACAGTTGTTCTAGAGATGTGTCTGCTGCTAGAACTCTGTGTGGCATTGACCTGGTCTCTAATCTGAGCTGCTGTTAACCTGCGATTTCTGAGGCTGGTGACTCGGATGAACTTATCCTCCGCAGCAGAGGTGACTCTTGGTCTTCCTTTCCTGGGGCGGTCCGCATGTAAGCCAGTTTCTTTGTAGCGCTTGATGGTTTTTGTGACTGCACTTGTGGACACTTTTCCCAATTTTTCAGACTGACTGACCTTCATTTCTTAAAGTAATGATGGCCACTCGTTTTTCTTTACTTAGCTGCTTTTTTCTTGCCATAATACAAATTCTAACAGTCTATTCAATAGCTGTGTATCCACCTGACTTCTCCACAACGCAACTAATGGTCCCAACCCAATTTATAAGGCAAGAAATCCCACTTATTAAACCTGACAGGGCACACCTGTGAAGTGAAAACCATTTCAGGTGACTACCTCTTGAAGCTCATCAAGAGAATGCCAAGAGTGTGCAAAACAGTAATCAAAGCAAAAGGTGGCTACTTTGAAGAACCTAGAATATGACATATTTTCAGTTGTTTCACACTTTTTTGTTATGTATATAAGTCCACATGTGTTAATTCATAGTTTTGATGCCTTTGCCAGTGTAAATCTACAATTTTCATAGTCATGAAAATAAAGAAAACTCTTTGAATGAGAAGGTGTGTCCAAACTTTTGGTCTGTACTGTATACATGCCCGTTGGTTTCCGTTCCAGCCATGTTCCTAACGCCCTCGGTGGTACATAGTGGCTGCGGACCAACCTATCCTTAAGGCTTCGGCCCCTCCAGTACATTAAGGTTCACCCATCCAGGAAACCAATGGGACCCCCTTTCGGAGGTAACACACACAAAGGGAGACATCTTACACACATGTAGGGACAAATACCAGCAACATCCCAGACATGCAACCACAAACAAGACGTACAACAAACCTCAAACACAAACCCACACACCAGGAAGGGAAGGAAGACAAGGAAAAAACACTCAGCATGACATCGCAGATGACATTGCTAATAACCTTGATGTTAAACTTGGATGGCCCTCAGATCGCATCCAAGTACAGATCAAGAATCTCTCATGCAAACCAGACAAACGAAAACTGATCTCAGTCTCCAAGCCAGACTATATAAGGAGACCTGAGACGACACCCAACTCACCACTTTTCTCCAGCCAGTGTATTAATCCCACACCCACCACACAGCAGGGAGACACTACTTAACCCCTTAAGGACACAGCCCTATTTCACCTTAAGGACCAGGCCATTTTTTGCAAATCTGACCACTGTCACTTTAAGTGCTGATAACTTTAAAACGCTTTGACTTACCCAGGCCGTTCTGAGATTGTTTTTTCGTCACATATTGTACTTCATGACACTGCTAAAATTGGGTCAAAAAAGTAAATTTTTTTGCATAAAAAATACCATATTTACCAAAAATTTTGAAAGATTTGCAAATTTCAAAGTTTCAGTTTCTCTACTTCTGTAATACATAGTAATACCCCCAAAAATTGTGATGACTTTACATTCCCCATATGTCTACTTCATGTTTGTAGCATTTTGGGAATGATATTTTATTTTTTGGGGATGTTACAAGGCTTAGAAGTTTAGAAGCAAATTTTGAAATTTTCAGAAATCTTCAAAATCCCACTTTTTATGGACCAGTTCAGGTTTGAAGTCACTTTGTGAGGCTTACATAATAGAAACCACCCAAAAATGACCCCATTCTAGAAACTACACCCCTCAAGGTATTCAAAACTGTTTTTACAAACTTTGTTAACCCTTTAGGTCTTCCACAACACTTCATGGCAAATGGACATACATTTTTAGAATTTAGATTTTTTGGAAAATTTTCCAATATAATCAATTTTTTCCAGGAGTAAAACAAGGGTTAACTGCCAAACAAAACTCAAAATGGGTTGCCCTGATTCTGTAGTTTGCAAAAACACCCCATATGTGGTCGTAAACTACTGTTTGGCCGAACGGGAGGACATAGAAGGAGGGGAACACCATATGGGTTTTGGAAGGCAGATTTGGCAGGACTGGTTTTGTTTATACCATGTCCCATTTGAAGCCCCCTGTTGTACCCCTAGAATAAAAATTTCAAAAAAGTGACTCCATCTAAGAAAGTACACCCCTCAAGGTATTCAAAACTGGGTTTACAAACTTTGTTAACCCTTTAGGTGTTCCACAAGAGTTAATGGCAGATGGAGAAACAATTTAGAAATTTCTATTTTTTGGAAAATTTTCCATTTTAACCCTTACTTTATTACTGAAAAAAATGTGTTAACAGCCAAACAAAACTCAAAATGGGTTGCCCTGATTCTGTAGTTTGCAGAAACACCCCAAATGTGGTCGTAAACTACTATTTGGCTAAACGGCAGGACATAGAAGAAGGGGAACGCCATACGGTTTTTGGAAGGCAGATTTTGCTGGACTGGTTTATTTACACCATGTACCCTTTCAAGCCCCCTGATGCACCCCTAGAGTAGAAACTCCATAAAAGTGACCCCATCTAGGAAACTATGGGATAAGGTGGTTGTTGTTTTGGTACTATTTTAGGGGTAAATATGATTTTTGGTTGCTCTATATTACACTTTTTTGAGGCAAGGTAACAAAAAAATAAAATTCTAAAATTTTTCTACATTTGCTATTTAGTTTTGTGGAACACCTAAAGGGTTAACAAAGTTTATAAAGTAACTTTTGAATACCTTGAGGGGTGTAGTTTCTTAGATGGGGTCACTTTTTTGGAGTTTCTAGTCTAGGCTACATCAGGGGGGGGCTTCTAATGGGACATGGTGTCCAAAAAAAAACTGTCCATCAAAATCTGCCTTCCAGAAACCATATGGAGTTCCCTTCGTTCTATGCCCTGCCGTGCGGCTATATAGCCATTTACGACCACATATGGGGTGTTTCTGCAAACTACAGAATCAGGGTCATAAATATTGAGGTTTTTTTGGCTGTTAACCCTTGCTTTATTACTGGAAAAAAAGGATTCAAATGGAAATTTTGCCCAAAAATTGGTGTTTTGGCACCGTTTTTATTTTATATTTTTAACACCGTTCATCCGAGGGGTTTGGTCAAATGTTATTTTTATAGCGACGACTTTTACGCACGCGACGATGCCCAATATGTATGGCTCTCAGACTTTGGAGACACTAAGCAGGCATCCTAAAACTGCGGCCCTCCAGATGTTGTAAAACTACAATTCCCACCATGCCCTGCTGATGGCTGTAGGTTGTCTGGGCATGCTGGGAGTTATAGTTTTACAACATCTGGAGGGCCGCAGTTTGAGGATGCCTGCACTAAAACTAATATTTTTTTGGGGGAAAAAAAATTGTTTCTGTGTCTCCAAAGTCTGAGAGACATAGTGTTTTATGTTCTCTAGGGGACTGTTGGAGATTATAAAAATTTAGTACTCCATGGAAGTGTGATACTCCCTGAAGCAATCGATAACGCAGAGGCCCGGATGATCGGGGAAAGTGTCACACTGAGTAGTGGTGTCCTTCCGTATCCCCCTCTTGTGACACACTCTGCATCTTTTTTGGGTTCGTCCCTTCTTTCCAGTATGGGGGACCACACCTGGAAAGTGCTGGCCAGGGACGATCCGGGCGCCTCCAGTTCCCGAGGTACTCCGGCCTGCTCTTTCCCGGTCCGAAAAGATCAGGTCTTTGAGGACTGCCTCATAGAATTGGAGGAATGTCCCTGTGCTGCCAGCGCTTCGGGATAGTACAAAAGAGTTGTACATGGCAACCTGCACCATGTAGACCGCAACTTTTTTGTACCATGCCCGGGTTTTGCGCATGGCATTATATGGCTTGAGGACTTGATCAGAGAGATCAACTCCTCCCATATACCGATTGTAGGCGACGATACAATCGGGCTTGAGGACCGTTGCCGCGGTACCTCGCACAGAGACGGGGGTGGTGCTGTTACCGTGGATTGTGGACAGCATAAGGACATCCCTCTTGTCCTTATACCTGACCAGCAACAGGCTTCCACTGGTAAGGGCACGGGTCTCACCCCTGGGGATAGGTACCTGGAGGGGGTGGGCAGGGAGGCCGCGTTGATTTTTCCGCACTGTCCCACAAGCGAACGTGGATCTGGCGGCAAGGGACCTGAACAAGGGAGTGCTGGTATAAAAGTTGTCCACGTACAAGTGGTAACCCTTATCCAGCAGTGGGTACATAAGGTCCCACACGAGTTTCCCGGTAACACCCAGAGTGGGGGGACATTCTGGTGGTTGAATCCGGGAATCTCGCCCCTCGTACACACGAAATTTGTAAGTGTACCCTGAGGTACTCTCACAAATTTTGTATAGCTTCACGCCATACCTCGCCCGCTTTGTGGGAATGTATTGGCGGAAACTGAGTCTCCCCTTGAACGCAATGAGAGACTCATCAACCGCGACCTCCCTTCCAGGTATGTAGGCCTGCTGAAATGTGGCCCCAAAGTGATCGATGACCGGCCGTATCTTGTACAGCCAGTCATAGGCAGGATCACTTCGGGGGGGACATGCTGCATTATCGGAATAATGCAGACATTTCCGGATGGCCTCAAACCGGGAGCGTGTCATGGCCGTACTGTACAGTGGGGTCTGGTATAGGACGTCCCCACTCCAGTACAGCCTGACACTGGGTTTTTGCACTAGACCCATATGCAGCACGAGGCCCCAAAATGTCCTCATCTCGGCTGCACTGACCGGCGTCCAGCCACCGGGTCTAGCCAAAAATGAGCCCGGGTTTTGAGCGACGAACTGTTGGGCATACAGATTCGTCTGCTCCACCATCAGATTCACCAGTGGGTTACTGAAAAAAAAAACTAAAAAAGTCTATTTCAGTAAACCCCACTGTGGGAATCTGGATTCCAGGATTGCCAGCGAAATCCGGAATCTCAGGCTCAAAGTCCACTGGGGGACACCAGCTAAGTTCATCGGCAGGGGGCTCCGGTGAACTTATTTGGTGGGCCGGGAAACCAGTACGAACCCCAGGGCGGCTCGTACTAGGGTGGGCCACAGGATCCCTAGCATGTGTGGCCCCTGGCTCCGCCTGGCGGCGTCTCCGCTGCCTTGGTGGCTCATCGTCATCCGATGATGATGAGGAGGATGCGGATGACAAAAGGAACGTGGGGTCATCCTCATCCTCACTGGGGCTCTCAGAGTCGGAGGCAATCTGGGCATATGCCTCCTCGGCCGAGAACACCCAGCGGGCCATGGGTGTGTGTGTGTGCGTGTGTATGTGCGTGCGTGTAAACCTTTATTCTATGTGCGTGTGTGTGGGGGCACGGGTGTTCACGTACTAAAAAGTCCAGGCAAAAAAAATGGGCAAGTGTTAGAAAAAAAAAGTTCAAACTTGCTGATCAGCGGTTCAACGCTGATCAGCGGTCGGTGGGGTGGTGGGGCGGGCGATGCGCTAACAGTGGACGGACGCTAAAAAGTGCCGGCCAGTCAGCGCACGCAGAAAAAAAAAAAGGGGTGGTGGGGGAAGGGGTTGGTGGGTGGGGGGGGGGCTGGTGGTGGTGGGGATGCGGGGGGGGCAAGTTGTCGGGGGGGTTCTGGGGTCTGAAAGCTGAAACAAAAAAGTTTAGAATAAATGTGCTTTTTTTTTTTTTTTTTTTTTTAACTTTTCCCTTTTATCCCTGCCTAAAGGTGCCTCTCCCTCACTGACCCTAACCTACCTGGGTGGCGATGGGTGCAGGAGGGTGATGGATGCCGATTAGGGGGACACAGGAGCTGGTGCTGGACGATGCTGCACGGTCAGGGTGCTGGACAGGAAGAGGAGGGGAGAGAGGAGCGCAGGAAGTTTGAATCTCGCGCCTCTCTCCCCTGCACCAATCAGCACCCTGGACAGCGGCGTTCAGCACCAGGTCCAGCTCCGCCTCTGCAAATCCTCGGACTGCGATAGGTGGTGTATAATTACGCCACCGATCGCAGTCTTTTTCCGGTTCATCGGGTCACAGGACACCCGAATGGACCGGAAACGCAGAAAACCGCAGGTCTGAATTGACCTGCGGTTTTCTGCGATCGTCGATGCGGGGGGGTCAAATGACCCCCCCCCTGCATTGTTACAGGATGCCGGCTGAATGATTTCAGCCTGCATCCCGTTCCGATTAACCCCCGCGGCGCCGGCATCGCTATTTAAAGCCATGACGTACCGGTACGTCATGTGTCCTTAAGGACTCGGGAAACATGCCGTACCGGTACGTCATGTGTCCTTAAGGGGTTAAAGGGGAATTGCACACACAAGCAAAAAGGCAACAGGTTGCCGCAGACAAAACACATAACACTGCCACAACATGCCAAAACAGCAAAATGTTGCCACCGGCAACAGAAGGCATGGCAACAGTGTCACGGCGTACACCATAGGCCGTGACATCTGATATGTCACTGTTCATGTTGTGGGACAATTTGTGCACTTCTTGGAATTATTTGGAGGGTGCAAATATGAGCTAAAGTATTTCAGGTTCGCCTGCCATTAAAGAGAATGGGGCCCGAGTGAACTTGCGATCACGTTCGCGAATCGTCCCGGACACTGTTTGTCCATCACTAATTACTACTATTAAGGGAGCATAATAGGATTTTCTACTATTGAGGGACACAGATGGCATTACTACTGTGAAGGGGCACAATGGGTATTATTACTTTGAAGGGAGCTCAATGGGCATTACTACTATTAAAGGGGCACAATGGGCATTATTATTATTATTAAGTGGGCATAATGGGCATTATTACTTTGAAGGGGGTACAATGGGGATTATTACTATGAAGGAGGCACAATGAGGATTATTACTATGAAGGGGGAACAATGGGGATTATTACTGTGCAGGGGGCACAGAGAGGGCATTACTAGAGTTGAGCGAACACCTGGATGTTCGGGTTCGAGAAGTTCGGCCGAACATCCCGGAAATGTTCGGGTTCGGGATCCGAACCCGATCCGAACTTCGTCCCGAACCCGAACCCCATTGAAGTCAATGGGGACCCGAACTTTTCGGCACTAAAACGGCTGTAAAACAGCCCAGGAAAGGGCTAGAGGGCTGCAAAAGGCAGCAACATGTAGGTAAATCCCCTGCAAACAAATGTGGATAGGGAAATTAATTAAAATAAAAATTAAATAAATAAAAATTAACCAAAATCAATTGGAGAGAGGTTCCATAGCAGAGAATCTGGCTTCCCGTCACCCACCACTGGAACAGTCCATTCTCAGATATTTAGGCCCCGGCACCCAGGCAGAGGAGAGAGGTCCCGTAACAGAGAATCTGTCTTCATGTCAGCAGAGAATTAGTCTGCATGTCATAGCAGAGAATGAGGCTTCACGTCAGCCACCACTGCAACAGTCCATTGGCATATATTTAGGCCTAGCACACAGGCAGAGGAGAGAGGTCCCGTAACAGAGAATCTGGCTTCATGTCAGCAGAGAATCAGTATGCATGTCATAGCAGAGAATGAGGCTTCACGTCAGCCACCACTGCAACAGTCCATTGGCATATATTTAGGCCCAGCACACACACAGGCAGAGGAGAGAGGTCCCGTAACAGAGAATCTGGCTTCATGTCAGCAGAGAATCAGTCTGCATGTCATAGCAGAGAATGAGGCTTCACGTCAGCCACCACTGCAACAGTCCATTGGCATATATTTAGGCCCAGCACACACACAGGCAGAGGAGAGAGGTCCCGTAACAGAGAATCTGTCTTCATGTCAGCAGAGAATTAGTCTGCATGTCATAGCAGAGAATGAGGCTTCACGTCACCCACCACTGCAACAGTCCATTGGCATATATTTAGGCCTAGCACACAGGCAGAGCAGAGAGGTCCCGTAACAGACAATCTGGCTTCATGACAGCAGAGAATCAGTCTGCATGTCATAGCAGAGAATGAGGCTTCACGTCACCCACCACTGCAACAGTCCATTGGCATATATTTAGGCCTAGCACACAGGCAGAGCAGAGAGGTCCCGTAACAGACAATCTGGCTTCATGTCAGCAGAGAATCAGTCTGCATGTCATAGCAGAGAATGAGGCTTCACGTCACCCACCACTGCAACAGTCCATTGGCATATATTTAGGCCTAGCACACAGGCAGAGCAGAGAGGTCCCGTAACAGACAATCTGGCTTCATGACAGCAGAGAATCAGTCTGCATGTCATAGCAGAGAATGAGGCTTCACGTCACCCACCACTGCAACAGTCCATTGGCATATATTTAAGCCTAGCACACAGGCAGAGCAGAGAGGTCCCGTAACAGACAATCTGGCTTCATGTCAGCAGAGAATCAGTCTGCATGTCATAGCAGAGAATGAGGCTTCACGTCACCCACCACTGCAACAGTCCATTGGCATATATTTAGGCCTAGCACACAGGCAGAGCAGAGAGGTCCCGTAACAGACGATCTGGCTTCATGTCAGCAGAGAATCAGTCTGCATGTCATAGCAGAGAATCAGGCTTCACGTCAGCCACCACTGCAACAGTCCATTGTCATAAATTTAGGCCCAGCACCCAGGCAGAGGAGAGAGGTCCCGTAACAGACAATCTGGCTTCATGTCAGCAGAGAATTAGTCTGCATGTCATAGCAGAGAATCAGGCTTCATGTCAGCCACCACTGCAACAGTCCATTGGCATATATTTAGGCCTAGCACACAGGCAGAGGAGAGGTTCATTCAACTTTGGGTAGCATCGCAATATAATGGTAAAATGAAAATAAAAATAGGATTGAATGAGGAAGTGCCCTGGAGTCCAATAATATATGGTTATGGGGAGGTAGTTAATGTCTAATCTGGACAAGGGACGGACAGGTCCTGTGGGATCCATGCCTGGTTCATTTTTATGAACGTCAGCTTGTCCACATTGGCTGTAGACAGGCGGCTGCGTTTGTCTGTAATGACGCCCCCTGCCGTGCTGAATACACGTTCAGACAAAACGCTGGCTGCCGGGCAGGCCAGCACCTCCAAGGCATAAAAGGCTAGCTCTGGCCACGTGGACAATTTAGAGACCCAGAAGTTGAATGGGGCCGAACCATCAGTCAGTACGTGGAGGGGTGTGCACACGTACTGTTCCACCATGTTAGTGAAATGTTGCCTCCTGCTAACACGTTGCGTATCAGGTGGTGGTGCAGTTAGCTGTGGCGTGTTGACAAAAGTTTTCCACATCTCTGCCATGCTAACCCTGCCCTCAGAGGAGCTGGCCGTGACACAGCTGCCTTGGCGACCTCTTGCTCCTCCTCTGCCTTGGCCTTGGGCTTCCACTTGTTCCCCTGTGACATTTGGGAATGCTCTCAGTAGCGCGTCTACCAACGTGCGCTTGTACTCGCGCATCTTCCTATCACGCTCCAGTGCAGGAAGTAAGGTGGGCACATTGTCTTTGTAGCGTGGATCCAGCAGGGTGGCAACCCAGTAGTCCGCACAGGTTAAAATGTGGGCAACTCTGCTGTCGTTGCGCAGGCACTGCAGCATGTAGTCGCTCATGTGTGCCAGGCTGCCCAGGGGTAAGGACAAGCTGTCCTCTGTGGGAGGCGTATCGTCATCGTCCTGCCTTTCCCCCCAGCCACGCACCAGTGATGGACCCGAGCTGCGTTGGGTGCCACCCCGCTGTGACCATGCTTCATCCTCATCCTCCTCCACCTCCTCCTCATCCTCGTCCTCCTCGTCCTCCAGTAGTGGGCCCTGGCTGGCCACATTTGTACCTGGCCTCTGCTGTTGCAAAAAACCTCCCTCTGAGTCACTTCGAAGAGACTGGCCTGAAAGTGCTAAAAATGACCCCTCTTCCTCATCCTCCTCCTCCTCCTCCTGGGCCACCTCCTGTTCCATCATCGCCCTAAGTGTTTTCTCAAGGAGACATAGAAGTGGTATTGTAACGCTGATAACGGTGTCATCGCCACTGGCCATGTTGGTGGAGTACTCGAAACAGCGCAACAGGGCACACAGGTCTCGCATGGAGGCCCAGTCATTGGTGGTGAAGTGGTGCTGTTCTGTAGTGCGACTGACCCGTGCGTGCTGCAGCTGAAACTCCACTATGGCCTGCTGCTGCTCGCACAGTCTGTCCAGCATGTGCAAGGTGGAGTTCCACCTGGTGGGCACGTCGCATATGAGGCGGTGAGCGGGAAGGCCGAAGTTACGCTGTAGCGCAGACAGGCGAGCAGCGGCAGGATGTGAACGCCGGAAGCGCGAACAGACGGCCCGCACTTTATGCAGCAGCTCTGACATGTCGGGGTAGTTGTGAATGAACTTCTGCACCACCAAATTCAGCACATGCGCCAAGCAAGGGATGTGCGTCAAATTGGCTAGTCCCAGAGCTGCAACGAGATTTCGCCCATTATCACACACCACCAGGCCGGGCTTGAGGCTCACCGGCAGCAACCACTCGTCGGTCTGTTGTTCAATACCCCGCCACAACTCCTGTGCGGTGTGGGGCCTGTCCCCCAAACATATGAGTTTCAGAATGGCCTGCTGACGTTTACCCCGGGCTGTGCTGAAGTTGGTGGTGAAGGTGTGTGGCTGACTGGATGAGCAGGTGGAAGAAGAGGAGGAGGAAGCCGAGAAGGAGGAGGTGGCAACAGGAGGCAAAGAATGTTGCCCTGCGATCCTTGGCGGCGGCAGGACGTGCGCCAAACAGCTCTCCGCCTGGGGCCCAGCTGCCACTACATTTACCCAGTGTGCAGTTAGGGAGATATAGCGTCCCTGGCCGTGCTTACTGGTCCACGTATCTGTGGTTAGGTGGACCTTGCTACAGATGGCGTTGCGCAGTGCACACTTGATTTTATCGGATACTTGGTTGTGCAGGGAAGGCACGGCTCTCTTGGAGAAGTAGTGCCGGCTGGGAACAACATACTGTGGGACAGCAAGCGACATGAGCTGTTTGAAGCTGTCTGTGTCCACCAGCCTAAATGACAGCATTTCATAGGCCAGTAGTTTAGAAATGCTGGCATTCAGGGCCAGGGATCGAGGGTGGCTAGGTGGGAATTTACGCTTTCTATCAAATGTTTGTGAGATGGAGAGCTGAACGCTGGCGTGTGACATGGTTGAGACGCTTGGTGACGGAGGTGGTGGTGGTGGTGTTGGTGGTACATCCCCTGTTTGCTGGGCGGCAGGTGCCAACGTTCCTCCAGAGGCGGAGGAAGAGGCCGAGGCGGCAGCAGCAGAATAGGCCGAGGCGGCAGCAGCAGAAGAGGTAGCAGGGGGAGCCTGAGTGACTTCCTTGGTTTTAAGGTGTTTACTCCACTGCAGTTCATGCTTTGCATGCAGGTGCCTGGTCATGCAGGTTGTGCTCAGGTTCAGAACGTTAATGCCTCGCTTCAGGCTCTGATGGCACAGCGTGCAAACCACTCGGGTCTTGTCGTCAGCACATTGTTTGAAGAAGTGCCATGCCAGGGAACTCCTTGAAGCTGCCTTTGGGGTGCTCGGTCCCAGATGGCGGCGGTCAGTAGCAGGCGGAGTCTCTTGGCGGCGGGTGTTCTGCTTTTGCCCACTGCTCCCTCTTTTGCTACGCTGTTGGCTCGGTCTCACCACTGCCTCTTCCTCCGAACTGTGAAAGTCAGTGGCACGACCTTCATTCCATGTGGGGTCTAGGACCTCATCGTCCCCTGCATCGTCTTCCACCCAGTCTTGATCCCTGACCTCCTGTTCAGTCTGCACACTGCAGAAAGACGCAGCAGTTGGCACCTGTGTTTCGTCATCATCAGAGACATGCTGAGGTGGTATTCCCATGTCCTCATCATCAGGAAAATTCCCCCACAGGAGCTATACATCTTCCCACAAATATAAGGCCTTCTATTACACAGAAAAGTATCACTTTTTAACTCACTGAAATCTTGTTTAAAGTGCTACTTATGGGACAATAAGTTACATACGTAACACATACTATCTCTCTACCATTTTTAATTTTTCTTTTTAGCGCTATCTTTGGGACCACCGGATACTGAACTATAATACTCTTTTCTATTTTTTACATAATTTTTCTATTTTTTATCCATTTTATTTCACCTACTACATGAATTGTTTTTTTCCCTTTTAGCCCAATTCACTCTATTCTACACCATATATCACAAACTACTGGGAAAGGCTACCCCACCTACTCTAGCCAGTCTCAAAAGACTGTACTCCCCGACCATCCCCCTCTCTATATCACAACACACCACCTACCCCAACGGACTAAATACCGTCCATTTTTTCCCCCATCCATTCTCCACGAATTTACCCCAAGATCACCTAATATCAGTCACCTCCCATCTGGCACCCGTAACAAGTGCCCAGACTATTACACTTACCTTTTCTTGAAACACCAGTACCCAATTTTAACATATGTAAGATTTTAACAAAATAAAAAACACTTTATTTATCCCATCTATGAGTGTGCCTGCTACCTTCTTATTAGGAAACATAAGTGGTTGTGCGTCAGTGCATTCTATGTCTTTCACCGCTGGGGAAGGGCTAGGTGGATGCCCTTGGGAAACCCTGCCAGCGGAGTCTTCAAACAGCATAAGAGACTGCTGCATAACTTGAGGCTGAGACAGTTTCCCTGGTATGCATGGGGGTGATGTGACAGACTGATGGGGTTGGTTTTCAGGCGCCATCTGTGCGCTTTCTGCAGAAGACTGGGTGGGAGATAATGTGAACGTGCTGGATCCACTGTCGGCCACCCAATTGACTAATGCCTGTACCTGCTCAGGCCTTACCATCCTTAGAACGGCATTGGGCCCCACCATATATCGCTGTAAATTCTGGCGGCTACTGGGACCTGAGGTAGTTGGTACACTAGGACGTGTGGATGTGGCAGAACGGCCACGTCCTCTCCCAGCACCAGAGGGTCCACTAACACCACCACGACCATGTCCACGTCCGCGTCCCTTACTAGATGTTTTTCTCATTGTTATGGTTCACCACAACAACAAATATATTATTTGGCCCAATGTATTGTATTCAAATTCAGCGGGATATAAATTTGAGGCCTAGTATTTAGGCGCTGGGTGACCGGTATGGATTTAGTGACAGAATTAGACTTGGAAATGCACAGAAGCGTGTGTGTGAAGTTATTCTGAATGACCCAATGTGCACCTTGAATATTATATACCCTTTTTGGGATAGATTTCAAATAGCTCTGATATAGCAGGAACCACTAAATTATGAAATTGCTAAATTGGGAATTGTACTTCAACCCAGAACAAAAAATGTGCTTTGACGGGCACTAAATAACTTTCCCAGCTACAACAGTACAGCGGTAACGAGAGATTTAGAGGGATTTAAATTTGAGGCCTAGTATTTAGGCGCTGGGTGACAGGTATGGGTTTAGTGACAGAATTAGACTTGGAAATACACAGTAGCGGGTGTGTGTGAAGTTATTCTGAATGACCCAATGTGCACCTTCAATATTATATACCCTTTTTGGGATAGATTTCAAATAGCTCTGATATAGCAGGAACCACTAAATTATGAAATTGCTAAATTGGGAATTGTACTTCAACCCAGAACAAAAAATGTGCTTTGACGGACACTAAATATCTTGCCCAGCAACAACAGTACAGTGGTGGGTAACGAGAGATTTAGAGGGATTTAAATTTGAGGCCTAGTATTTAGGCGCTGGGTCACCGGTATGGATTTAGTGACAGAATTAGACTTGGAAATGCACAGAAGCGTGTGTGTGAAGTTATTCTGAATGACCCTATGTGCACCTTCAATATTATATACCCTTTTAGGGATAGATTTCAAATAGCTCTGATATAGCAGAAACCACTAAATTATGAAATTGCTAAATTGGGAATTGTACTTCAACCCAGAACAAAAAATGTGCTTTGACGGACACTAAATATCTTGCCCAGCAACAACAGTACAGCGGTGGGTAACGAGAGATTTAGAGGGATTTAAATTTGAGGCCTAGTATTTAGGCGCTGGGTGACAGGTATGGGTTTAGTGACAGAATTAGACTTGGAAATACACAGTAGCGGGTGTGTGTGAAGTTATTCTGAATGACCCAATGTGCACCTTCAATATTATATACCCTTTTTGGGATAGATTTCAAATAGCTCTGATATAGCAGGAACCACTAAATTATGAAATTGCTAAATTGGGAATTGTATTTCAACCCAGAACAAGAAATGTGCTTGAACGGACACTAAATAACTCGCCCAGCTACAGCACTAGGGACAGATTTAGCTGGATATAAATTTGAGGCCTAGTATTTAGGCGCTGGGTGACCGGTATGGATTTAGTGACAGAATTAGACTGGGATATGGCCAAAAAATGAACAGACTATTGCTGGTTAAATGCACTTGGTGTGACAGCTTCACCCTGATGTAGGCTTTAGCCAAAAAACAACCACACCATTGAGGGTTAAATGCACTTGGTGACAGGCGCAGCTTGCCCCTGATTTTGTATATGGCCAAAAAATGAACAGACTATTGCTGGTTAAATGCACTTGGTGTGACAGCTTCACCCTGATGTAGGCTTTAGCCAAAAAACAACCACACCATTGAGGGTTAAATGCACTTGGTGACAGGCGCAGCTTGCCCCTGATTTTGTATATGGCCAAAAAATGAACAGACTATTGCTGGTTAAATGCACTTGGTGTGACAGCTTCACCCTGATGTAGGCTTTAGCCAAAAAACAACCACACCATTGAGGGTTAAATGCACTTGGTCGCAGCTTGTGCTGGCGCACCACAAGACACAAAATGGCCGCCGATCACCCCAGAAAAATGAGACTGACAAACGGTCTGTGCAGCCTAAAAACAGTGAGCAATTGAGGATCAGCAGCTCAATGATCCACAGCTGCAGATCGATCAGTTAATCAAGTCCTTTGGAGGAGTTAATCTGCCTAATCTCGCCCTACTGTCGCAGCCGCAACCTCTCCCTACGCTAATCAGAGCAGAGTGACGGGCGGCGCTATGTGACTCCAGCTTAAATAGAGGCTGGGTCACATGGTGCTCTGGCCAATCACAGCCATGCCAATAGTAGGCATGGCTGTGATGGCCTCTTGGGGCAAGTAGTATGACGCTTGTTGATTGGCTGCTTTGCAGCCTTTCAAAAAGCGCCAAGAAAGCGTCACAAAAGCGCGAAGAAAGCGACGAACACCGAACCCGAACCCGGACTTTTACGAAAATGTCCGGGTTCGGGTCCGTGTCACGGACACCCCAAAATTCGGTACGAACCCGAACTATACAGTTCGAGTTCGCTCATCCCTAGGCATTACTACTATTATGGGTCATTATTATTGTGATTGAGGCACAATGAGGATTATTAATATGAAGGGGGCACAATGGGGATTATTACTGTGAAGGGGGTACAGTGAGGGCATTACTACTGTGATTGGGCACTTAGGGTATTCATACTCTGTGGGGAGGAACTAAGGAGGCATCGCAATGTGTCAGGAGCACTAAGGGATCACCCTGCTGTGAGGGGTGCACTTAGGGGTATTATGCTCTGTGTAGCACTAAAGGGATATCATACTGTCTGAGGGCATTAATTAAAGGGTCATCATTATTGTAAGGGGGCACTGAAAGGACATTATTAGTGTTTGGTCGGCAGAAAGGACATTAGGTGGGCTTGGAGGTGTGGATTATTGTACAAAAAACAAAAAACAATGCAGCGCCACATGCCAATGGTGTTGTCCCTCATATATATTATTTGTTTTACAGCTTGGACCTTCATTCTACAGCAGACTCAGGTATGTGGTCCTTTAAATAAAAAGTACTTGAGTACCCCTGCTCTAGATTCTATTGACTATTACATATCTCTATATCTCTCTTTTATGCTTACTTACCCTCTAGCAGATACTGAGAAATAAATCTGTAACTGGGCCATCAAGCTATTGTACTTCATTACATAGTAACATAGTACATAAGGCCGAAAAAAGACATATGTCAATACAGTTCGGCCTGTTATCCTGCAAGTTGATCCAGAGGAAGGCAAAAAAAAAACTTGTGAGGTAGAAGCCAGTTTTCCCCACTTTAGGGGAATAAAAAATTCCTTCCCGACTCCAATCAGGCAATCAGAATAACTCCCTGGATCAATGACCCCTCTCTAGTGGCTATATCCTGTAATATTATTACACTCCAGAAATACATCCAGGCCCCTCCTGAATTCCTTTATTGTACTCACCATCACCACCTCCTCAGGCAGAGAGTTCCATAGTCTCACTGTTCTTACCGTAAAGAATCCTCTTCTATGTTTGTGTACAAACCTTCTTTCCTCCAGACACAGAGGATGTCCCCTCATCACAGTCACCGTCCTGGGGATAAATAGATGATGGGATAGATCTCTGTACTGAATCCTGATATATTTATACATATTAATTAGATCTCCCCTCAGTCGTCTTTTTTCTAAAGTGAATAAGCCTAATTTTGATAATCTTTCAGGGTACTGTTGTCCACCCATTCCAGTTATAACTTTAGTTGCTCTTCTCTGAACCCTCTCCAGCTCTGCTATGTCTGCCTTGGTTACATTGAGAAGATCAATGCTGCATAGTGCACACATTTTGGCAGAAGGTTCACAACGTCACTGCCAAATATTTTACCAATTACATGCCTCTAAACCCGATATATACCTTATTTGTCTATATAGAGACTGATGTTACACTGTGTAGTACACTGGCTACAAGAAACTTTCACATTATTTTTGTAGCTGGAATAAAATCTGTAGTGTCAAGAGGAATAAATGTCAGCTGAAAGAGCTAAAATGTTTGGCCAGCTTTAGGGAAAAAGCCAATTTAGCTGCTGTGAATTTAGACTCCATTTTAGTTATAATAACCTCCATATTTTAGATACCAACTTATTTTTGTAAAAGTTATGAGAAGTTTTGTGTGTCACAAGGAGGAGCAGTGGGTGTTCTGATCCCAATGGATATCTGTAGTTACATAAGAGGACAGTCTGAACATCTTATCAGAGCATTAAATTAGGGATTGCCTACAGTATTTTAAAATAACATAAAAAAACTCAAAGCACCTTTACAATGACATATACTATAATATACTAGAGATGCCACAAGCCAGGGAGAGTGGAGAGGATGGGAGTAGTTGTACACTGGCAGCTGAAAGAGCTAAAATGTTTGGCCTAGCTTTAGAGAAAAAGCCAATTTAGCCTCTGTCAATGTAGAGACTCCATTTTACTTTATAGCCTCCATATTTTAGATACTGTAACAACTTATTTTGTGAAGCTGTTAGTGAAGCAGGTAAGAGCAGCGGATATTCTGATTAGAGATGAGCGAATTGAAGTTGAAGAACTGGGATTCGATCCGAATTTCAGGAAAAATTCGATTTGCACCGAATCTGAATTTCCTCACACTTCGTGGTAACAAATCACATTTTTCCCTAAAATAGCTGCTCCACATGTTAGGACATGGAGCAAGGAACTCTGGGAACGAGGGATCACCCACAATGCCATGCATGCAGCCAATCAGCAGCCAGCCCCTGTGATGTCACAGCCTTATAAATAGACTCTCTGTGATTCAGCCATTTTCCAGTGTACTTAGTGCAGGGAGAGATGTCAGCAGGCACTAGGGACAGTGGTAAAAAAAAAAGACTTTAAAACTTTTATTTTGCTGTATAGAAGTTCAGGGAAAGGATAGGGAGGAATCATTCCACAGTATTGAAGCAGAACAGGGTTCAGTAGGGGAGGTTACAGACTGACTCATAGGAACAATCCTATTATACCTTGCTGCACTGACTGGGGATCCAAATTGCCATTATACAGCTCTGTAATTCCAGCAAACTGTTCTTGTTATTGGGGTGCAAGTCCTGTTTGATACAGGCATTAATAAGGTTTATTACAAGGAAATATTTCTACATCCTTTTTGCCCTTGTTCGGTGCAGTTATCTGTTCTAAAGCATTTTTGGGCCTGTATTAGAGGGGAAAAAAGGGCTTATTAGCCATTGTGTGCTGAAGTGAGAAAATTATAGCCCTTTTGGTGTGTATAAGTGGCAACAAAATATATATATCTCGTAGGGGGGAAATGTCCCTGCGTCTTATGGGGCGAATAAGAGCTACTTGCAGGATAACAGGTAGAACTGGAAGGACAAATTTCTTTCTTACTATGTTACTGATGAGCGCTTGCATTATGGAAGCGCTCATTAGTACGGGGAAGCGGTGAAGGCTCTGTACTCACCACCTCCTGGTTCTTGGCTGTCGGCTGTGAAGGCTGCGCACAGTGTGAGGAGTGTTCTGTGACCTCATGCTGTACACGCCGGTTCACAGCACAGATGACAGCAGGAGGAAGAAGAGGCGGGAGCCGTCCAGGAGCAGAAGAGGTAAGTGTTTTTTTTTTTCTTTATGTCATCTGAGGAATGGGGCACATCTAAAGTAATGGGGGCTGATAAAAAAAGGCAATGGGGCTTATAAAAAAAAGGCATGTGGGCTGATATGAGACTGGGGCTAGACAAAAGAGGCATGACGGCTGATATGAGGCTGGGGACTGATCAAATGTGGCATGTGTGCTAATATGAGACTGGGGGTCAGATCTGAGGTCTGTATGGGGTCTTATTTATATTGGGGCTCAGATCTGAGGTCTGATTAGGGTCATTCACTTTTGGGTGTGAGCTGAGGTCTGATTGTAGGTCTGATCTGAGGTATTATTGGGGTTTTATTAACATTGGGGATCTGATTGGAGCTGTGATCTGATTAACATTGGGGGTCTGACTGCTGGTCTGACCGGAGGTCTAATGAAAACGATTTTTTCTTATTGTCCTTTTCTAAAACCTAGGGGTGTCTTATGGGCCGGTGAGTCTTATAGGGCGAAAAATACGTATTTTCCGTTCAGCCTTGCCGTTATATGTTCTAAAGCCCTTTCTAAAAAAGGCTTATTGGCCGTTGTGTGGTGAAGTGAGTAAATTACAGACTTTTTTGGGTTGCTTTAATTTCCTTTTTATTTATTTATTTGATCTAACAGTATGTCAGACAGAAAAGTGCCAGGCCCTGCACAGGGGAGTGGCAGAGGCCTAAATGTTTCTGGAGCAGGTACAGGTCTCAGCAGGAGTTGCAGGGAGAGGCCTGAGCTCCTGGTGTCATCTAGCGTTCGTGCCTGGACCAGCAACCCAGTGGTTCTTGAATGATTGACTGGTTACCCACTTCATCCAAAGTGACATCAGACACCCACAGCCAAGAGTCGGTGGGTTCGTCAGACACAACCATTAGTTGGCATGCCCGAGAGCAGGCCCTGTGCCCTCACCGGTCCTCAACCTGCCTCTGTCCTTTTCTGTTCCCTCAGCCAGACAAGTATTATTTATGGGAGAGGCTTAACTGTGATAAGTGGGTGAAGCGCCTCCCCTGACCTAGCTGGCTGTGTGGTGCCGGAAGCCAGGAGCGAGGGTAAGCCTAGTAGTGGCCATACCCTAAGGGGAGTGTTTGAGAACAGGGGGGGTGGGTGGGTGTGAACAGAAGCGCCCTGAGGAGCTGGGGGCTGGAGCTTAAGAAGGTAAGATGCCCCTCCCACAAATTCAGGCTGACTTTTCAGCCTTCCACTTATGGGAGAGGCTTAACTGTGATAAGTGGGTGAAGCGCCTCCCCTGACCTAGCTGGCTGTGTTGTGCCGGAAGCCAGGAGCGAGGGTAAGCCTAGTAGTGGGCAAAGAGAGACGAGGAGAGCAGAGTAGTGACCAAAGCTTTTAATTCCACTCAGAGGGCAAGACTACAAAACGCCTGGGAAATCTCTACATTCGGATTCGGTATGTATCCTGTGAAGCAGGAAGAGCGCCAACGACCCATGCATTTGATCACGTGCGCCGGGACCTCGTTTTTTGATGTTGAGGACGCGGCCCCTATTCGGAGCGAGTGTCCTGTGATGGCCAGTCGGTTATGGCTGAGACCTGAGGCAGGACACAAACTGAATTGATGTCAGGGGCCCCCCACGCCAAGGAAGCAGCGGGCCATCTAGGGGGGCATCTTGCAACAGGGCTAACAATTGACGGAGGACCATGACCGGCCACCAATCGTTCGAGGTTTAAAACCTGACCTCCGAGGGAGGCCCATGCTGATTGGCCTTCGTGAAAGGGAGCCAGAGGACAAAAATGGTCATGGGCCCAGGACAACTGCCGCACCTGCAACCCCTGACGTTTAGGGGAGGTGCTGGTAACTCACCTGGCCTGAGGAACCCGTAAAACCCGAGATACATGGCTGCCTTAATAATTAAACTAGGAGAGTGCCCAAAAGAATGTCTATCCAGCGCGGACGACAGTCTCCCAAACATCTCGCCGGAGACAGGCTTTCTACAGGCGGTAGGGGCATCCCCGCACCTCTGGATCCCCCTAAGGGCTGCCTTGACTGCCTGCACTGAAGAAATGGAACCTCCATTTGGATTATGAAGCATGGCGCAGTGCTAGGTACAGCCCGATGGTGTTAAATGACAGCCTGAGATTTGCGGTGACAGTGGGCTATGAACGCCAGGGTGTAGGAGACATCGTTCAAGCCACCTGCGGGTGGGACCTTGAAAAACTTTGGAAACCTTGACGCCGGCTTGGTAGTTTCCTGATGGTACGGGAAAAACGTCTGAGCGTTTCAGGCAAATATATTGGATCCTGACCGATTCAGGCAAATGCGAACAACCTGTGGGAAATAACACCTGAGCGATTTCAGGGAAATACGTGACCTGAGTGAATCAGGAAAATACATAGTAACATAGTACATAAGGCCAAAAAAGACATTTGTCCATCCAGTTCGGCCTGCCATCCTGCAAGTTGATCCAGAGGAAGGCAAAAAACCCCTGTGAGGTAGAAGCCAATTTTCCTCACTTTAGGGGAATAAAAATTCCTTCCCGACTCCAATCAGGCAATCAGAATAACTCCCTGGATCAACGATCTCTCTCTAGTAGCTATAGCCTGTAATATTAATATATACACCCTGGAAATACCGTCAACCTGAAAGAGACAGGAAAATACAAACCTGAGCGATTCAGGGAAATACATGACCTGAGTGATTTCAGGGAAAATACGTAAAACCTGAGTGACGCGGGTAAATACATAAAACCTGGGTGATTCAGGTAAATACATGAAACCTGAGCGATTCAGGGGAATACATGAAACCCGAGCGATTCAGGGGATTGAGACCTGGGGTGTGTCAGAAACTCCCCCCCCCCCCCCGAAACCCCCCCCAAAAAATAAATAAATATATATATATATGTAGCGGAGTGCAATATTAGAATCCACGATCTCCGCTGGTATAACAGGTAAATCCACAGTCAGTGCTGAACAGTACGGCAATATTCCCAATCCTCCCAATAACCGGACGAAACACAGTCTGGGAGTCAACTACTCGCTTTATTCACAAGCTTGTATATTTATACAGTTCCCCAGCCATTGTACACAAACTCCCCTCCCCTCTGTCTGTAACACAATACACAAAACCAAATGAGCCTTGTCTGAGACGTAATTACCCAACACAATAAGCATTGTCTGAGACGTAATCCACAAAATACAATTACCAAACGTAATGGACTAACTTGACCCCCAGCATACACAGATACAATGTAACTGAACACATAATAATATACATAGTCTGTAGGACAGCCTGAATGCAACCTGCTACCCAGTCTAAAAGGGGCAGTAGTAGCAATATACAATACCACATTCCCAAATATTGCATTCAAACGTACGGACAACCTTCTTACATTATAGTCCAGAAGTGGCTAGGTTTGCACAATGCTCCCCCAGAACCAAGCCGGCATACACAGTCTGATCCCAACGGATCGGCTTGGGGATGTCCGGGAGAGTACTCACAGATTTAAGCTGTGCGGCCGGTCTATCTTCTCTTTCAAAGTTAATGTGGGCCATAATCCTGGGGCAGGAGGCGGGCAAACAGCCCGCTCCAAAACACCGTGGCGAAGTGGCTTTCGCCACATATCTTCCCATTCGGGGGGAGACTAACCAGGTAGCTGACCTTCTGTCGGTCAGTGCCTGAGTTAGTCGAGTCACCCACCCACAGTAAATTACAATCAATAAGGCAGCCCCCCCACAATAATATACAATCTGCAGTGCAGTCCCCCCCCCAACACTTGGTTACTGCACCCGGGGAATTTTGTAGCTTGTTTCGGTCCCATGGCTTCAACATGGCTGTGTTGGGCACTGGTCTCTTGGCTTTGTGGGTCGCTGAGTGAGCAGAGACCGGCGGTACTCTGCCCTGGTGCCAGCGCTTCAGCTGGAGGGACCTGCAGGTAGACAAGCCTGGGACAAGGGGACAAAGAAGGGCAGAGGCCAACTGTGCTCTGGCCAGTTGCCAGCACTTCCGCTGGAGCAATCGGGGTATAGTCCTGCCCGGTGACAAAAGGAAAGTTAGGGCAGAGGCCAGCGGCGCTCTGCCCAGATGCCAGCTCTTCTGCTGGGAAAGGGTCAGAGGAAGCTAACGGCTCCTCTACTGACCTCAGTACCTCGGTAGGGGTCAGCTGTGGAGGGTAGGGATGGCTTACCTCCTCCTCCTGGTACTCACACTGCCGCTGGAGATCCTGGCCGACTGCCCAGCATCCCTGTAGGGCTGGTAGAGAGACTTCGGTCCCATCTCCCCTTGCCTGCTGGGAGTCCTCCCAGGACCAGTCTATGAGGTCCGCGACCTCCGGTACTTCTGGTCCCTGTTGGGGGAGAGGACCGACTGTCTCTTCTCCCATGAATATACACTGGCTCTGGGGAGTCAGGACGGCACCTTCAGCTCCCTGGGACTCACTTGGCTGCTGGGGAGAGAGACCAACTATCTCTGCTCCCTGCAGGACACACTGCCGCTGGGGAGGAAGGACGATACCTTCAGCTCCCTGTGGATCACTTGGCTGCTGGGGAGAGAGACCAACTATCTCTGCTCCCTGCAGGACACACTGCCGCTGGGGAGGAAGGACGATACCTTCAGCTCCCTGTGGATCACTTGGCTGCTGGGGAGAGAGACCAACTATCTCTGCTCCCTGCAGGACACACTGCCGCTGGGGAGGAAGGACGATACCTTCAGCTCCCTGTGGATCACTTGGCTGCTGGGGAGAGAGACCAACTATCTCTGCTCCCTGCAGGACACACTGCCGCTGGGGAGGAAGGCCAGCACCTTCAGCTCCCTGTGGATCACTTGGCTGCTGGGGAGAGAGACCAACTATCTCTGCTCCCTGCAGGACACACTGCCGCTGGGGAGGAAGGACGATACCTTCAGCTCCCTGGGACTCACTTGGCTGCTGGGGAGAGAGACCAACTATCTCTGCTCCCTGCAGGACACACTGCCGCTGGGGAGGAAGGACGATACCTTCAGCTCCCTGTGGATCACTTGGCTGCTGGGGAGAGAGACCAACTATCTCTGCTCCCTGCAGGACACACTGCCGCTGGGGAGGAAGGCCAGCACCTTCAGCTCCCTGTGGATCACTTGGCTGCTGTGGAGAGGGACCAACTGTCTTCTCTCCTAAGGGTACACACTGCCGCTGGAGAGAGAGACCGGTTGTCTCTGCTCCCAATACAATACTCGGCTGTTGGGGAGGTAGGACGGCACCTTCATCTCCCTGTAACTCACAATGCCGCTGGGGAGCAAGGACGGCATCTTCAGCTCCCGGGAACTTGCTCGGCTGCTGGGGTATCTCCCCCCTGTCTACCGCTGCCATGGCCTGCAGGTACTCTCTGATCCTCCACTTCACGATCTGCACGAGGCCCTCCGCAGGGTTGGGTCCCAAGAGAGACAGCACCCAATTAACCCCCTCCCCTCTGTCTGTATATATCTGTAGTGTGGGGTCTGACTTTACCTCTGCCTCAAATGTAGTTGGGGTATCCCAGGACATACGTATCGTGTGGGGGTCATGGTCTTTTACCTGAGCCTCAGAGTGTGCTAGTGGAGCCGTGATGCGAGCCTGCTGCCGTGTGGTCACTGGATGAGCTTCCTGGTGTGGAGCCTGGGGTACAAAAGCAGAGGTCATCTGGCCCAAGTCATTCCCCAGTACAACATCTGCTGGTAGATTTTGCATGATGCCCACTTCCACAACCCCCTCTCCCGCACCCCAATCCAAATGTACTTTAGCAGTGGGTAGTCGGTACACTGCTCCCCCTGCCACCCTTACGGCCACTGATCCGCCAGTGTGAGCGGAACCTGGAACCAGGTGAGGTGCGATCAAGGTTAGCGTGGCTCCGGAATCTCGGAGCCCTTGTACTTCCTTCCCTTCCAGGGTCACCAGCTGGCGATGGTGCTGCCTGTTGTCGGTGGCTCGAATGGACATCACCTCGTGTAATACCCCTAGAGGTTCCTCGGCTTGCACACGCCACATCTCTTGGGCAGCTGGCTCCCGCTGATAATGGTGGGCAGCAGCCCTTGGTGCCGGATTCGGTCGAGCTTGGTTCCAGGCGGGTCTGCCTCGATTTTGGGTGCACTCACGGGCCATATGCCCCCACTGTTTGCAGGTGTGGCACTGGATATTGACACGTCCATTATACCTGGAGGGTGGTGGTAGGTTCCCTGGGGACGGGCGAAGAGGAGATGCAGTGGGAGCGTGGGGGGGTGGAATGCTGGGTGACCCCGCGGGTCGCGGGTAACTCTTGGGGAGGGTTACCTGATGCCTTCTCGCATCAAAATGCTGATCGGCTAAGCGTGCCGCTTCTGTTAGGGTGAGAGGCTTCCTGTCCCGCACCCATTCTTGTGTCTCTGGAGACAAACCGTTGAAGAATTGCTCCAACAGCATTAACTGTCGCAATTCTTCCATAGTAGTGGCTTGGCTGGCTTGTATCCACCCTTGTGATGCTTGGTCCAGCTTGTGTGCCCACTCAGCATGAGAATCTTTCTCTGGTTTTCGCAGGTTTCTAAATTTTCGCCGGTATGCTTCTGGGGTAATGGCATACCTCTCTAATATCGCTCGCTTCACTTTTTCATAATCTCTGCTGTCCTCGCTGGGTACAGCGCGATATGCTTCTGCTGCCCGCCCTGCTAGCTTGCCTGCCAGCAAGGGGACCCATACTGCCCGTTCCAAGTCATGTAAATCACACAGCCTTTCAAAATCCTGTAAAAACCCATCAATCTCATCCTTCTCCTCGCAAAATACTTTAAAGGCATGATAGGGAATTTTGGGTTTTACCTGGCTGTAGAGTGACCCAGTCGTGGACTCCGCTCGGGACGGTGCATGCTGTGGGCTGTGTGCCATCACGTACTCCTGCACATTTGCCATTACCATTTGCATCATGGCCTCTGATATAGGCTGTGGCAGAAATTCCAGCCTGGTTCTCATTTCCCTCTGGTAGAGTGTCTCCTCCATGGCTGCTGGGGGTGTAGCGCTGCGGGCTCTGTCTCCCTCCATCAGCTCGGCAATTAGTACAGCCTTGGGTTTGTTGCTGGCTACTTTACCCCTGGCTTCCAATAGCTCTTTCAATGTCTGCCGTTTCAAAGCAGCATAAACAATCTCCATTCACCTCGTTGTTCGTTCCTTTGTTCCATACGAATTGTCCTTCACTTTCCTTGTTCGGTAGTTTCAATTTACACGAACACCGCTTTTCGGCTGTAAGGTTGGATCCCGTCGCTTGCCACCAATTGTAGCGGAGTGCAATATTAGAATCCACGATCTCCGCTGGTATAACAGGTAAATCCACAGTCAGCGCTGAACAGTACGGCAATATTCCCAATCCTCCCAATAACCGGACGAAACACAGTCTGGGAGTCAACTACTCGCTTTATTCACAAGCTTGTATATTTATACAGTTCCCCAGCCATTGTACACAAACTCCCCTCCCCTCTGTCTGTAACACAATACACAAAACCAAATGAGCCTTGTCTGAGACGTAATTACCCAACACAATAAGCATTGTCTGAGACGTAATCCACAAAATACAATTACCAAACGTAATGGACTAACTTGACCCCCAGCATACACAGATACAATGTAACTGAACACATAATAATATACATAGTCTGTAGGACAGCCTGAATGCAACCTGCTACCCAGTCTAAAAGGGGCAGTAGTAGCAATATACAATACCACATTCCCAAATATTGCATTCAAACGTACGGACAACCTTCTTACATTATAGTCCAGAAGTGGCTAGGTTTGCACAATGCTCCCCCAGAACCAAGCCGGCATACACAGTCTGATCCCAACGGATCGGCTTGGGGATGTCCGGGAGAGTACTCACAGATTTAAGCTGTGCGGCCGGTCTATCTTCTCTTTCAAAGTTAATGTGGGCCATAATCCTGGGGCAGGAGGCGGGCAAACAGCCCGCTCCAAAACACCGTGGCGAAGTGGCTTTCGCCACAATATATATATATATATATATATATATATATATTTCCCTTTTTTTTTTTTTTTTAAGCGGTGGCCGAGTGACCGGGCGAGAGCAGAAGGGAAACAGGAATGACCATGGTATAAAAAGGATCGCAACCTACCGGAATCCACGGACAGCGCTGCCAACTCTCCGGCGACACTGAAGACCTAGGAATGGAGGCTCGTGATGAATGAAGGAAGGCTCTGAGCTGCGGAGGTGCGTAAAGCCACCACCCGGCTGGACCTTACCTGAAACCTGGCACCGTGGAATGACCGGACACGGAGACGCCCTGCGACACAATTGAGGATGGATCGAAATTCCGGTGGCCTGAGGCCCTGCTTACCTGAAATAAACTAGCGTTGGTACGAGACCCGGAGAGAGGTGTGATCTGGTGGCACTGGAATGAAGCGACGGAGAACCAGGATGCAGCCTGGGCGTCATGGCCAACTGCTGGATGACCCTGAACTGCCAGAATCAGGGCCCGAAGTCGCGCTGCATGCAACAAGACCTGCGGGAAACAGAAATCCAGACATGCCGGACACGAACCGGGTAACCAGGAACCAGCCGGACCCTGCTGAGAAACCCTCGAGCGTTCCAGGCAGACGCATGGAACCTGAGCGATTCAGGCAAATACATTGAATCCTGAGCGAATCAGGTGCTTACCTACACCTTTCGTGAAGATGACGGACCCTGGGTGCGTCGGGCATTACCCTGAACCTGGGTGGACCTGGCCACCACCTACCCACAGAGACCCGGGAAAATACAGACGCCTGAGCGATTCAGGGGAATACATAACCAGACTGTTCCTGGAAAAATATGCAATAACTATATGTGACCGGAACGTAGTACGACTGCGAGAAGGCTTGTGTCGGTCTGAGTAACGTACCTGGGATTAGAGGCTACTACCTGTACTGATGTCTTGGGTTACCTGACCTTGGTCCAAATGTCGTACAAGTGAACGGTCAGAACACGTTCCTGAGAGGACAAATCCATAAAGTTCGGAAGGGAAAGAGAACATAACTGGGGAGGATGACAGGCCTGGGTGAACCAGGAGACAGGTAGGTGTGAGCCTGGGCGAACCAGGAGACAGAGGTAGTTGCGTGCCTGGGCGATCCAGGAGGCAGAGGTAGTTGCGTGCCTGGGCGATCCAGGAGGCAGAGGTAGTTGCGTGCCTGGGCGATCCAGGAGGCAGAGGTAGTTGCGTGCCTGGGCGATCCAGGAGGCAGAGGTAGTTGCGTGCCTGGGCGATCCAGGAGGCAGAGGTAGTTGCGTGCCTGGGCGATCCAGGAGGCAGAGGTAGGTATGAGCCTGGCGAACCAGGAGGCAGAGGTAGGTGCGTGCCTGGGCGATCCAGGAGGCAGAGGTAGGTATGAGCCTGGGCGATCCAGGAGGCAGAGGTAGGTATGAGCCTGGACGAACCAGGAGACAGAGGTAGGTGCGTGCCTGGGCGATCCAGGAGGCAGAGGTAGGTGTGAGCCTGGGTGATCCAGGAGACAGAAGTAGGTATGAGCCTGGCGAACCAGTAGATGAGACAGCAGCATATAACGTGAAGTACATACATATAACACATGGCACTGTCGCCCCCATAGAATAGATGACTGCAGTGAGCGTTTAGTGACCGCTGAATGGGTATGGCGTGCAATGATGGCCTGGCCTACTCGTGGTGAGACCCCCGGTTTTTTTGAACACCGTGCTGACCTAGGTCCCTTCCAGCCCAGCAGGGACCCCGGGGCCATCCCCCTAAATGAGGAACCGAGGACGACTTGCCTTCCTCCTGCGACTTGCCTTGCTCCCGCTGCAGCACGGCGGGAGTGCGTATGAAATGGCTGGTGATTGGAACCTAACGATTAATTTGTATATATATATATATTTTTTTTATTTTTTTTTTATGTTTATTTATTTTTTATTTTTTTATATTTTTTTTATTTATTTTTAAAAAAAAATTTGAGGGCATGGGCCGTCGTTGCCCGGGGGCTAGATACCCCTGCGTGCCGCGTGTGGCCTGTATGACGGGGGTGCCAGCCTGGGGGCAGTAGACCTGATGGGAACACTAAATACATTAAAATATGTTCTCCAGGATTCAGATTTCAGCAGCATGGACACAAGCTTCTGTGTCGTAGAACAAAGTGAAATCATTCTACACTGTGAATTTATATACATTAATAAACATCTGCTAATAGCCTGTGTCTATCATGAGGAAGAATCCACAGAAAAATGAGACCCAATAGATTTGTTGCTTTATTCTCTTAAGCAATGTGTCATGGTGCACAGTGATTTAATGCTTGACAGAGTTTCTAAATGTACATTTATGGGCCCAGGCCCGACGGAAGCACTCCGGCGTGCGCTCCAAGCTGGAACACACGCCGAACATGTGACCAGGCCCAGGCCTGGCCGAGGGACTCCGGCGTGCGCTCCAAGCTGGAACGCACGCCGAACACGTGACCAGGCCCAGGCCCGGCCGAGGGACTCCGGCGTGCGCTCCAAGCCGGAACGCACGCCGACCACGTGACCCGGCCCATGCCTGGCGGCGGATTTCCGGCGTGCGCTCCATGCTGGAACGCACGCCGGCCTGCAGCGGAGCCTGAGGTGAGGACGGGGGAGGCCGTGTGGAGAGGAGGGACCCGCGGGCCAGACCCTGCCCCCCTGCTGTCTCGGGGGGGAGTTGGACGGGAACACAGGAGGGAACCAAGAAAAGAGAGACAAGAAAAACAATTTGGGGCAGAAATGTGTATCAGCATGCGTTCCACGCTGGAACGCTTGCCGACTCAGGGAGCCAGAGGTATGTGACCGCGGCTGATGGAGCCCTTGTGGCGCATTGTTTGCACAGAATTACCTCTCCTGAAGACGTGACGGCAGCGTATGAAAACGAAACGAACGAACCAGATGAAAGCAGCTCACGACGTGCACGGATGCAGTACCAGAGCAGGCGACTCCCTATCCAGGTGTGAACAGAAGCGCCCTGAGGAGCTGGGGGCTGGAGCTTAAGAAGGTAAGATGCCCCTCCCACAAATTCAGGCTGACTTTTCAGCCTTTCACATGCTGTGGGCTCAGCTCCGCTATACAGCAAGGACAAACTACTAGAGGACAATCAGCAGCTACAAGCCAGCCAAGATGTGGAGGAGACATCCGCTGCTTCCTCCGGTAGTTGGGCAAGTAGTGATGAGGAGAGTGGCGTGGGAGCTGGTGTTGCGAGTGGTCAGGTTCCTGACCCAGAGACAGTTGAGGAAGACAACAGTGACACGCAGACAGTACTCGACGATGATAGGGTTGCCACCCGTACGTGAGTGACCCGGACAGTTTGGGTTTGTAATCCTATGCCCGGGTACAAGCCTTTCTCAGACACGGGCACAGGAGATTCATTTCAAACTGCAGTGCAGACTGTCTGACTTGCTCACTCACGGTCCTGACAGCTGGAGGTGAGTGAGCGGAGGCGAGCTGTGAGCGTCCGGCACTCCGGGACTGGCTCAAACCTGAAGTGGACGAGGCCGCCTGTCAGGATGGATTGGAATTTGGAGAGCTGGGGGCTGCGGGTGGACAGGAGCAGGAGCACAAAGATGCTGCTGAAGAAGAACAGCAAACCCTCGCACCACAGCATGGCAGCCGCACCGGGACTGGGCTGCTCTCACTCCCAGATCAGGCCAGATAACAATGAGACGAGCCCCGGGCCTGCGCTCTTCCTGTCTCCGGCTCTTCTGCTGCGCTCCTTTCCTATCATCTCCCCTGGTCTCCGTTACTGGGCCCAGGAAAGCTGCCGGACTCTCACACAACACTCTACAGTCAGTGTGCAGGCCCCAAGGTTCCTGGTAGACGAGGGCCACATTACTCTAACTGGGGGTCAATAATAGGGGCATTATTCTTAATGGGTGGCACTAAAGGTGGCAACCCTAGACGATGATGATGTAGCAGATCGCACTTGGGATCCGGGTGAATTAGGGGCTTCATCATCATCGGGAGAAGCGGGTGGCAGCTTGCCTTTGAGGCAGCAGCGGAGCCAGCAAGTCACTATCATGGCCGGGAGTCAGCAGGGTGGCAGCAGTGAGAGGTTGGGAACCAAACATGCCCAGGGTAGATCACCCGCTTTGCAGAAGCCTAACTGCCCGGAAAGTAGTGGTGCAGGGGTTCACGGAATCAGCGCCGGTAGCAGTCAGTCAGTGCGGAGTGTTGGGGGTAAAATCACCTACTTGGTTGTGTGGCAGTTTTTTGTAAGCCGCCGGAGGAGGTGAACATGGGCATTTGTAGAATCTGTGGGTAGAAAGTGAAGCGCGGCCAGGGTGCCAATGTTGGCACCACGGCCCTGCGTCAACATATGCAGCTTCACCATAAAGTGGCCTGGGAGAACTGTGGCTCCGATGAGGTGGTCCAGCCTGCCGCAGCAACCCTGTGGCATGCACTCGATTTCAGGCAACAGTAACAGAGCAACAGAGACAACAGTATGCGTGCACTCATCCAATGGCACAAAAGCTGAATGTGTTCCTGGCCAAGTTGCTGGTGCTGCAGTCCCTCCCTTTCCAAGTGGTGGACTGATGGCTTGTGCCGGGCCGAGGTGGAGAGTCCTAAGCTGTCATTTCTTTGCCAAAAAGGCAGTACCAGCCCTGCACACGTATGTAGAACAGAATGGTGCAGAATCCACCATGTGGAAAGGGAGGGACTGCAGAACCAGCAACTTGGCCAGGAGCACTTTCAGCTTCTGTGCCGTCAGATGAGTGCATGCATACTGTTGTCTCATGGCAATCGCATTGGTGATCGATTGCTGACGGAATTACTGATGAGGATTAGGAGGAGCAGGAGCATCAGGACCAACAGATGATGGGAAGGACAGAGAGCTCCCTTCGGCTGAGGTGTTGGTGATGCAGCGGTTGCTGCGGCAGGCTGGACCACCACATTGGAGCCACAGTTATCCCAGGCCACTTTAATGTGATGCTGCATGTGTTGACTCAGGATGGTGGTGCCAACATTGGCACCCTGTCCATGCTTCACCTTCAAATTCGGCAAATGGTCACGTTCACCTCCTCTGGCGGACTAACAAAAAAATTGCCAGACCGCCAAATATGGCATTTCCCCCCCAACACTCTGTACTGACTGCCTGCTACATCTGTGAACTCCTGCACCGCTACTTCCAGGGCAGGTAGTCTCTTGCGAAGTGGGCAGTCTACCCCAGGCACATTTGGCTCTGACCTCCCACTGCTACCACCTTGCTGGCTCTGCAGCTGCCTCACGAGCAAGTTGCCACCCTCTTCTCCTGATGATAAATCCCCTACTTCAACTGGCTCCCAAGTGCTATCAGCTTTATCATCATCCACTACTGTCTATGCATCACTGATGTCCCCCTCAATGGTCTCGGGGCCAACATCAGCTCCCACATGACTCTCATCATCACTACTTTCCCACCTACCAGAGGAAGCGGCGGATCTCTCCTTCAGATCTTGGCTGGGAAGTAGCTGCTGACTGTCCTCTAGTAGCTCGTCCTCGCTGAAACGTGGAGCGGAGCCTACGGCATATAATACTTCTCTAGCAGTGTGAACAGAAAAGGAGAAAGGCAGGTCGAGGACAGGTGAGAGCACAGGGCCTGCTCCCAGGCCATACCAACTAAGTGTTGTGTCTTAAGAACCCACCGTCTCTTGGCTGGGGGTGTCTGATGTAACTTGCGAAGACCGAGTCAACCATTCAAGCACCGCTGGGTTGCTGTTCAAGACACGAACACTAGATGATAGCGGGAGCTCTGGCCTCTTGCAGTGACTCCTGCTGTAACGCCCCCTTCTTCTGCTTCCTGCAACATTTTGGCCACTGCCATTAGTGTTACAATCAGTGTGGGGGGAAAACTCCACACTAAACACAGGAGGAAAGGGGAACAGTAACTGGGCCTGGAAACTAGGGAAGGAACAGGTCACCTCCTAAACAACCCTATAAGGCCCTGGAATGAGGTTAGGACCAGAGACAACGCATTCCTCCCCAGATGGACGAACGGAAGTATCTGTCTCAGGCCCAGATACAAACAAAAGGTAATATAACAAACACAAAACAATAAGAAAAGAGAAGACTTATCTGAAAGGAGAAAACTGGCAACTCAGAAGCACCAGAGTACAACCGACCAGCTAGTTAGAAGGCAGGAAGAAAATCTATAAACCGCACCTCCAAGAGTGAGAAGTGGCTACTTATAGAAAAAGTAAATTACCAACAAGCAACATCTGAACCAAGGGGTGTGGCATTCACTAAAACACAGACTCAATAAGATCCACAGTGAACTTGTAAATTTAACCCATGAGTTGCCAGTCTCTCCGATCTCATGGTTCCTGCCACGGGAACGTCCGTGACAAAAATAATTAAATTAAAAGGAAATAAATACACCCTAAAAAAGCTGTAGAACAATGTAATGACTGCAGAGCGGCAAATAAAATGTACTTGTTTTTTCCACTAATACACCCCAAAAAAGGCTTTAGTACAATGTAACAGCATTGCAGAATGGCAAATGAGATGTACTTTTTTTACATTAATAAACAACAGAAAAGGCTGTAGTACAAAGTAACTGCACTGCAGAATGGCAAATAAGACATACTTTTTTTACACTTATACACTGTAATGCCATGGGCTCCTATGGCCAGTTTTAAAGACAGGCAGGGACACAACAAAGTCCCTTCAATACAGTGTATTGCTTGTTTCAGCCAAGTTACAGTTCAGTTCAGCCAGATCGCAGCCAGGACAAGTAATCAATTCATGTCATCCACAATAAAGTCAAATCGTCTCAGGGCTCCTTTAGAAGCATCCACCTGGTGACCCGAGCATTTCTCTCCTTGAAATTTCTTATCCAGACCAATGGTGAATCAATGGTGAATGGTCCGTCACCAGAAAATGTCGCCCCAGCAGGTAGTACTGCAAGGACTCCAAGGCCCACTTGATGGCTAAGTATTCCATCCCCACTACACTATAGGTATTTTCTGCTGTCGTAACCTTTCTACTCAAATAAGTGATAGGATGTTCATCTCCGTTCACTTTTTGAGACAGAATGGCTCGTAGCCTTACTTCAAATGCATCCGTTTGGACGATGAATTCGTCCTTAAATTTAGGGTTAGACAGGACTGGCTGTTCATATAGGGCCAATTCCAGGGCCTGAAATGCTTCTTCTGCCTGAGGATTCCACCTAATGCTGACTGACTTCCTTCCTTTCAGCAGATCAGTCAGGGGTGCAGCCCTCCCGGCAAAATTGGGTATAAACCACCTTTAATACCCAATTATGCCGAGAAGCGTTTTGACTTGCTTCGTCGTGAGAGGTCATGGCCCATTTTT
This sequence comes from Bufo gargarizans, assembly GCF_014858855.1. Lineage (NCBI taxonomy): Eukaryota > Metazoa > Chordata > Amphibia > Anura > Bufonidae > Bufo > Bufo gargarizans. The sequence goes on along the minus strand of NC_058082.1, from coordinate 136,512,707 downwards.
ATGGCCTCAACGTTGTTTATTTGAGGTTTGATGATCCAATGGCCAATCACATACCCCAAATAATGAGCCTCCGCTAGCCCTTTGGTATACTTGGAAGATTTGCAGTCAAGCCCGCATCTCGGAGTGAGTCCACAACCCCCTGCACATGGGACAAATGAGACTGCCAGTCGCCACTATGGATAATGATATCATCCAAGTAGGTGGATGCGTACTTCTGATGAGGTTTTAAGACTATGTACATTAGCCCCTGGAACGTGGCGGTGGCCCCATGTAACCCAAAAGGCAAAACAACATAGTGGTAGAGTCTCTCCAGTATGACAAAGGTGGTATTTTCCTTTGCTGACTCTGTCAGAGGTACCTGCCAGAGACCCTTAGTTAAATCCAGCGTTTGCTCTGGTTTTCTCCGCCCAGGCTGATATATTTTATAATGAACTTCGCCCAATTTTTTCTGAACTTCACAGGGCCCTTTGCCACTTGGCCAGAGACTTACTCTCGGCAATGGGTACAAGCACTCTATCGCCTGGGAAAAGGTCCTGACTAGTGCGGGGCGAGCTGGCGTTCGGCTTGAGCATCTCTATGCTCGGCACATTGCGGAGTTCGGCTAAACACTGTGTTTGCTCGAGTGCGGTGCTCGAGTCAGTGTATTTAAATGTAATTTAGCATCTATTTCTGAGATGTTTCTACTGGGATTTGAATTCCCAACGTTGTACATTAGAGGCAAGGACCTTATCCACTCAGCTATAAAGCTGAATGCTAAACTGTGTCAGAAAAACCTCATAAACCACAGAAACTTTTCAGAAATTAGATTTAAATACACTGGGGTGTCCCCAAGCACTGACTCCATATATGGATATAGCTATATATGGAGTCAGAGCAGGGACTCCTAAGCCGAACTAGAGTCCCGACACCCTCCCCTCTTCAGAGCAGGGGGTGCCTGGGGTTCTCCCATTGACTTCCATTGTGCTCGGATCTTTGGTAGAACACCCGAGTAGTGATGGACGAACATCGGCCAGGACGGTTTGCGAACGTGGTCGCGATCGCATGTTCACGAACTGCAGCCAGATAACACTTACTAGAAGTACACAAATAGTCCGACAACATGGACAGTGATATACCAGAGAGGGATCATTGGCCAAAATTACCACAAAAAATATGTACCGTATTTTTCGCGCTATAAGACGCACCGGCCCATAAGACGCACCTAGGTTTTTGGGGAGGAAAATAAGAAAAAAATTATTTTTAGCTTTTGGTGGGTTTGGAACTAATGGTGGTCTGTGGGTGGCACTATTACTGGGGATCTGTGAAGGACACCGTTATGGGGGGATCTGTGGATGACGGACACTGTTATGGGGGGATCTGTGGATGACGGACACTGTTATGGGGGGGATCTGTGGATGACGGACACTGTTATGGGGGGATCTGTGGATGACGGACACTGTTATGGGGGGATCTGTGGATGACGGACACTGTTATGGGGGGGATCTGTGGATGACGGACACTGTTATGGGGGGATCTGTGGATGACGGACACTGTTATGGGGGGATCTGTGGATGACGGACACTGTTATGGGGGGGATCTGTGGATGACGGACACTGTTATGGGGGGATCTGTTGATGACTGACACTGTTATGGGGGGGATCTGTGGATGACTGACACACTGTTACAGGGGGGGGATCTGTGGATGGCACTGTTATAGGGGGGATCTGTGGATGGCACTGTTACGGGGGGGGGGGGTCTGTGGATGGCACTGTTACAGGGGGGGGATCTGTGGATGGCACTGTTACAGGGGGTGGGGGATCTGTGGATGGCACTGTTACAGGGGGTGGGGGATCTGTGGATGGCACTGTTACAGGGGGGGGGATCTGTGGATGGCACTGTTACAGGGGGGATCTGTGGATGGCACTGTTATATATGTGCCATCCACAGCCCCCCAGCCCAAAACCGTGGCATCCACAGCCCCCCAGCCCATAACAGTGGCATCCACAGACACCCCCCCCCCCCTTAACTGTGCCATCTACAGATCAGCTCACCTACCCACCGCCGCCCCCGCCTCTGCCGCCCCCAGTGCTAATATTACATGTCTTATTCGATTAAAATGTATTAGATATGCCCCCTCACTCCTATATTGCTAATTGTACCTTACATCCTATTCCTAGCTTCTGTAATGCAGGCCGGGCGGCCGGCGCGTCACTCGCTGACGTCACTTGCCTGCGCCGCCTGCTTCATTCATAAAGTAGGCGGCGCAGGCACGTGACATCAGGGAGTCATGCTGCCGCCCGCCCGTCCTGCATTACAGAAGCTAGGAATAGGATTTAAGGTACAATTAGCAATATAGGAGTGAGGGGGCATATCTAATACATTTTAATCGAATAAGACATTTAATATTAGTATATCGGAGCGGCGGGGCTATAGTACATTGATTGCACCGCCCCGCAGCTATTCCCGGCCCCCAGCTCCTCCTCCAGTCCCTCCCCCGGCCCCAGCGTACGCTACATCGCATCCAGCGATGTTAAATTGTCCGCATTCGCCCCATAAGACGCAGGGGCATTTCCCCCCGATTTTTGGGGGGGAAAAAGTGCGTCTTATGGGGCGAAAAATACGGTATTTTAATCAAGGGCCATTTTTATGCATCTTAAAGGGAAACTCTTAAGAATGTGCCCTGCTGGAGCCTCCAAATTGTGTAGTTCCTATTGGTTTGATGTATACAAATGTGCAGCACTCCATGTTTTTGTATCCTGCAGAGTCTATTAAAAAAATGCATACGTTAAAGTAAAACATAGAAGCATAGAAACATAGAATGTGTCGGCAGATAAGAACCATTTGGTCCATCTAGTCTGCCCAATATACTAAGTACTATGAATAGCCCCTGGCCCTATCTTTTATGAAGGATGGCCTTATGCCTATCCCATGCATGCTTAAACTCCTTCACTGTATTTGCAGCTACCACTTCTGCAGGAAGGCTATTCCATGCATCCACTACTCTCTCAGTAAAGTAATACTTCCTGATATTACTTTTAAACCTTTGCCCCGCTAATTTAAAACTATGTCCTCTTGTAGCAGTTTTTCTTCTTTTAAATATTCTCTCCTCTTTTACCTTGTTGATTCCCTTTATGTATTTAAAAGTTTCTATCATATCCCCTCTGTCTCGTCTTTCTTCCAAGCTATACATGTTAAGGTCCTTTAATCTTTCCTGGTAAGTTTTATCCTGCAATCCATGTACCAGTTTAGTAGCTCTTCTCTGAACTCTCTCCAAAGTATCAATATCCTTCTGGAGATATGGTCTCCAGTACTGCGCACAATACTCCAAATGAGGTCTCACTAGTGCTCTGTAGAGCGGCATGAGCACCTCCCTCTTTCTACTAGTAATGTCTCTCCCTATACACCCAAGCATTCTGCTAGCATTTCCTGCTGCTCTATGACATTGTCTGCCTACCTTTAAGTCTTCTGAAATAATGACCCCTAAATCCCTTTCCTCAGATACCGAGGTTAGAACTGTATCACTGATTTAATATTCTGCTCTTGGGTTTTTACGCCCCAGGTGCATTATTTTGCACTTATCCACATAAAATTTTAGTTGCCAGATTTTTGACCATTCCTCTAGTTTTCCTAAATCCCTTTCCATTTGGTGTATCCCTCCAGGAACATCAACCCTGTTACAAATCTTTGTGTCATCAGCAAAAAGACACACCTTACCATCGAGGCCTTCTGCAATTTCGCTGATAAAGATATTAAACAATATGGGTCCCAGAACAGATCCCTGAGGTACCCCACTGGTAACAAGACCTTGGTTTGAATATACTCCATTGACTACAACCCTCTGTTGCCTGTCCCTCAGCCACTGCCTAATCCATTCAACAATATGGGAGTCCAAGCCCAAAGACTGCAATTTATTGATAAGCCTTCTGTGTGGGACAGTATCGAAAGCCTTACTGAAGTCTAGATAAGCGATGTCTACTGCACCTCCGCTATCTATTGTTTTAGTCACCCAATCAAAAAAATCAATAAGATTAGTTTGACATGATCTCCCTGAAGTAAACCCATGGTGTTTTTCATCTTTCAATCCATGGGATTTTAGATGTTCCACAAAACTGTATGGTGAACAGACACCACTGTACGGCATCAGTCTGAGGCATCTGTTAACGCATACATTTTTGGTATGTATTAAAAGGATGGCAAAAATAGGATGCGAACCCAGCCCTAGTGTCAGTATAAGCACCAGTACACAGCAGAGCAGCGTGGCGGAGAGGGGAGGCCGCCATGTACTGACAGAGAGCTAACTGGTCCTGGTGGTCAGGGATGAGGACTGTGTTTCCCAAGAATCAATTTCTACTGGGAAATACAGGGCACAGTATAATACGCTAGAATCTATATAATATAAAGATACCGTATTATCCCTACCCCCGAATGATAATACAATTAGGTGATCATTTATTATATAGAAATACGTCTATGTTAGGCGTAATGCTGACACAGATTGTGACGCAAAGGTCCTTAGCACCGCGATCTGTATATTGTTCCCGCTCATGCCAGGTCTAAAAAAAAGATGGTGTGGGGAGAGAAAGGGATACAGTTATGGCCATCCAGATATTGGATACCACCGCCATACATTGACCGGATAACAACTCTGCTCAGTGACTGGATAACACTGCCATACAGTGACTGGATAAAAGAGTATAAGAGGACACAGTACAGGGAATGACTAGGGGCACTGCACAGGGTGGGGTAAGAGGGCAAAATGCAGGATATAAGGGTGCACAGTAAGCAGAACCACAAGCAAATGCTGCACTACCTAAATGCACTATATAGAAAGTATATTATTGGTATATAACACCCCTGCTTCAGTCAGTTTTTTAGAGGGGCAACTGGTATATCACACCAGTAGAAATTATTTGCTCCAATAGCGTTTGGAACTCTGTATAGCAGCAGAACCGCACACAACTGCTCCACAATACAAATGCACTATAATATACTTTCCATGTTACAAAGTATATTATAAGTATTGTAGGAGAGTACCTGGGGTGGTAATAGACGGCAGGTACGTGCCACCGGGGGTCCTGGCACCGGTGGAGTAAGAGCCAGAAAAGTGCATATTGCAGCGGTTATGCTGTTAACACAGCGGATCCGGGCCGGCTCTTATTGGGAGCAGGCAGATATGCGGGCGGGTGCCTGTCTCCCCACGATCCAGTCCAGGTTTTGCAGGGAAGGGTTAAAACCTGACCAGCAACAAGGGTGTGGTGTGCAATGTGAAGCTTCTGTGTTCTCTGGCTGTGAGAGTGAGAAGTGGAGGTGAGCTGGGCTGTGTGCTGAGGCCTGTGGAGGACTGTGCAGGATCCTGCAGCTGAAACCAGGAGGGATCCGTGTCCTGTGGCTAGAAGCAGGACCCATGGACTTACTTCACGAAAAAGGTGACATTACTCCTGGCTTTAAATAGACTTTGCTTTATGTGACTGAAACAGGCCTCAAGTAGCCTGCAGCAGGGACTTGCTGTGTTTGAACTATTATTTTGCTGTTGTGTGTGACCACCCTCCCTATGAACTGCACCGTCTTTCACTTGTATGCACCGTGTGAATAAACAAAGCATCGTGTTTTACACCAAGACCATTCTGTGTTGCCTCTATACTGCACTCGCTACCACTGCCTACCAGAGCGGATCCCCACAATTGGTGGCTTCAGCGGGCAAACGGCAGTGAGGCTGAAAATTGTGCTGTTTGGACTGTATGTCATATATTAAGCCAGCAAGTTTTGTGGCTCCAGACAAGATGGAGGAGGCTATTAGACACTTGGTGCAAAGTAATGAGGAGGCTACTCGGAGACATGAGGAAGCCCTGAGAGACCAGCGGCAGTTGAATAGTCTACTGGCCCAGCAACTGGCGACTATGCAGGATCCATGCGGGTGTTACAACAACAAGCCGTCCCGGGGGGGACCGCAATCCTACCTGCTGCCCGGGATAAGGTGCGCTCAGCGTTAAGAAAGATGGGCCCCGAAGAGGATATCGAGGCGTTCCTGATGGTCTTCGAACGCACTGCGGAACAGGAAAGGTTACCGGCAGAACAGTGGGCCGAAGTAGTGGCGCCATTTTTAGTGGGAGACGCACAAAAGGCCTACTTCGACCTCAGTCAGGAGGAAGCCAAAAGCTATAAGAGGCTGAAGGGGGAGGTGTTGGCTCGTCTTGGGGTTATTACCTATGTGCGTGCACATCGAGTCTACCGGTGGACCTTCTCCGAGTCCCGGCCTGCTCGGTCCCAGGCCTATGACCTGTTACACCTGGTAAGAAAATGGCTGCAGCCTGAGACATTGAGCCCCTCGCAGATGGTGGAACGGGTGGTGGTTGATCGTTTGGTGCGCACACTGCCAAGTGCCATACAGCGCTGGGTTGGTCAGGGAGACCCCGGCAACCTGGATCAGTTAGTAAGCCTTGTCGAGAGGTATGTGGCAACCCAGGACTTGGTGCGGGACTCAACGCAGGCGCAGGAATCCCGTCGGGCTCCCTCTCAGGCTAGGGATCCGGAAAAAGGGACCCAACCACAAAGGGGGGGGGGGAAGGCTAGTCCTACTCCAGGGAAGAGAGACTGGGGAGGGACCACGGGGATTCAATGTTGGCACTGCCACGGCCTGGGACATAGGGCAGCGAACTGTCCTCAAACACCTGAACCCATGGACTGCGGGTTCGCTCGCCGGTCCTCTTTTTTTGCCCGGCCTGTATGTACCGCGGATGCCAGGCCGACCACCGATATGCCACCTCTGTGCCAAGTCTTGGTCGATGGGCATCTGATTAATGCTTTGCTGGACTCGGGGAGCCTGGTGACCCTAGTGCATGAGTCCTTAGTGTCTGAGACACTCCCAGAGAAGCAAACCCTGTCCATTGTCTGTATCCATGGGGACCGCCGGGAGTACCCCACTGCCAGGGTTACCATGTCCGTGTTGGGCAAAGAGGTGCAGCATGTCGTCGGAGTGGGACGCCAAATCCCTTATGCCGCCATACTGGGAAGGGATTTTCCTTTGTTCTGGACTCTGTGGAAGAGCAATATGCCTTCCCTTAGGGACAGACGACAATCGGGCCCAGTGCCCGAGGATCCCGATGCAGGGATACCAGCTGTAGGGGTCACCACATCACCCGTAGAGTGTCATCCCGATAGGTTTCCCCTAGAGGTGTTGGCAGGCGAATCCGTGGAAACCCCGTCCATCCCGGACCTGGAGGTATCCCGTGACACGTTCGGGACCGCCCAGCTCCAGGATCCGACATTATTACGGGCGAGGGAAGGGGTGACAGTGGTAAATGGGGTGGCTCAGCACCCAGGGGCCGACTCGGTGTTTCCCCATCTGGCTTTTAACCAGGACCTGCTGTATAGGGTGGACAAAGTGCAGCACGAGGTAGTGGAGCAGCTGGTGGTACCCCAGCCATACCGCCGTGTGGTACTGGACTTGGCCCACTCCCACGTGCTGGGAGGACATTTGGGCGTAAAAAAAAACCAAGAGCGGATTCTGCAAAGGTTCTATTGGCCCGGGGTTTATGAGGAGGTCAAAAGGTTTTGCCAATCCTGTCCAGTGTGTCAGATGACGAGCCCCCAGCCCCACTATCGCAGTCCCCTAGTACCCATGCCCATCATCGAGGTCCCCTTCGAAAGAATAGGGATGGATCTAGTAGGCCCCATAAACAAGTCGGCCAGAGGGCACCAGCATATCTTGGTGGTCTTAGACTATGCCACCAGATATCCTGAAGCGATCCCACTACGTCATACTTCTGCTAAGCTCATAGCTAAAGAACTCATGGGTATGTTTGCAAGGGTGGGGATTCCAAAAGAGATCCTGACCGACCAGGGGACGCCCTTCATGTCTAAGGTGACGAGGGAGCTCTGCAAGCTTTTAGGGGTTAAACGGTTGCACACGTCCGTATACCATCCTCAGACCGACGGACTAGTGGAACGCTTTAACAAAACCCTAAAAACGATGCTTAAAAGAACCGTAGCCAAAGACGGAAAGGATTGGGACCTGTTGCTGCCGTACGTATTGTTCGCAGTGCGAGAAGTGCCCCAGGCATCTATGGGATTCTCGCCCTTCGAGCTATTATACGGTCGACGGCCAAGAGGGTTGCTGGACATCACAAAAGAGGCGTGGGAGCAACAGCCCACCCCCCACAAGAGTATTATAGAGCATATAGAAAAGATGCAGGACCGTATAGAGACAGTCCTACCAATCGTCCGAGAACACATGGAAGCCGCCCAACTGGCACAGAGCCGGGTATACAACCGGAGTGCCCAGGTCCGGACATTTAACCCGGGTGACCGGGTACTGGTGCTAGTCCCCACCATTGACAGTAAGTTTTTGGCACGGTGGCAAGGTCCCTACGAGGTGAAAGAGAAGGTGGGGTCAGTGAATTACAAGATATCCCAGCCAGGCCGGCGGAAGCCAGAACAAGTATATCATGTAAATTTACTGAAATCGTGGAGAGATAGGGAGTGTCTCATTGGGGACAGCCCAAGCACTGTCTTGTCTGCGGGGAAGATCCCAGCTCCACCCGAGGTCCGGGAGGGCACCTCTGCGGTAAAGATAGCGGGTGGTCTGTCGACTAAACAAGCTCAGGAAGCCAAAGAGTTGGTGAGTCGAAATAGGGACGTATTCTCTGAGCTTCCTGGTCGAACTTCGGTAGTCCGACATGACATCGTCACCGAGCCCCACGTCAGGGTACGGTTAAAGCCGTATCGTGTACCGGAGGCCCGGCGACAGGCCATTTCAGAAGAAGTAAGGTCCATGTTGAGGTTAGGGGTGATTGAGGAGTCAAGGAGCAAGTGGGCCAGCCCCATAGTCCTCATCCCAAAACCTGACGGTACTCTGCGCTTCTGCAATGACTTTAGAAAGCTCAACGAAGTGTCGAAATTCGATGCCTACCCCATGCCCCGGGTAGACGAGCTCATAGAACGGCTAGGGAAAGCTCGCTATTTCTCGGTCCTCGACCTCACAAAAGGATATTGGCAGGTGCCTCTCACGGAGGCGGCAAAGGAGAAGACTGCCTTTGTCACCCCCGAGGGGTTATTTCAGTACCAAGTTTTGCCCTTTGGCCTACATGGCGCTCCAGCCACCTTCCAGCGATTGATGGACGTCATCCTACGGCCCCATCGTCCATATGCTTCGGCATATCTGGACGACATCATCGTGTTTAGCCAGGACTGGGAGAGTCACCTGCCCAAGGTTCAGGCCGTAGTCGATTCACTTAGAAAAGCTGGACTGACGGCCAACCCAAAAAAGTGTTCGCTCGGGTTCGAGGAGGTCCGGTACCTGGGATACATGATTGGGCGGGGAGTTGTCAAACCCCAGGTAGACAAGGTTGAGGCGATCAAGAGCTGGCCCAGACCTCTTACCACCAAGCAAGTACGTTCGTTCCTAGGGATGATAGGATATTACATGCGCTTTATCCCCAACTTTGCCACAGTAGCGGCCCCATTGACAAGACTTTTAAAGGGGAGGAAGACGGTGATGGTCCGCTGGGATGAGCAGGCGGAGGAGGCATTCTCCCGTTTGAAGTCGGCTCTGTGTGGGTCCCCGGTTTTGGTGACACCCGCTTTCACACGGGAATTTGTCGTTCAGACGGACGCCTCTGGAGTGGGCCTAGGGGCAGTACTCTCTCAGGAAATCAGTGGGGAGGAACACCCTGTTGTCTTCCTGAGTCGCAAACTCACCCCAGCGGAAACCAGGTACAGTGTGGTAGAGAGAGAATGCCTGGCCATTAAGTGGGCCCTCGAGTCCCTTAGGTACTATCTGTTAGGGAGAAGGTTCCGTCTGGTGACCGACCATTCCCCTCTCCAGTGGATGAGCCGGGCCAAGGAGGGGAGTGCCCGGGTCACCAGATGGTTCTTGTCCCTCCAGAATTTTAAGTTCAGTGTCGAACACAGGGCAGGCCGCTTACAGGGGAATGTCGATGCCCTTTCCCGGGTACACTGTTGTACATGTGTCCAACCCCTCAGGATTGAACAGGGTGTGCAACCCTTCAGGGTTGAACAAAGGGGGGGGATATGTAGGAGAGTACCTGGGGTGGTAATAGACGGCAGGTACGTGCCACCGGGGGTCCTGGCACCGGTGGAGTAAGAGCCAGAAAAGTGCATATTGCAGCGGTTATGCTGTTAACACAGCGGATCCGGGCCGGCTCTTATTGGGAGCAGGCAGATATGCGGGTGGGTGCCTGTCTCCCCACGGTCCAGGCCAGGTTTTGCAGGGAAGGGTTAAAACCTGACCAGCAACAAGGGTGTGGTGTGCAATGTGAAGCTTCTGTGTTCTCTGGCTGTGAGAGTGAGAAGTGGAGGTGAGCTGGGCTGTGTGCTGAGGCCTGTGGAGGACTGTGCAGGATCCTGCAGCTGAAACCAGGAGGGATCCGTGTCCTGTGGCTAGAAGCAGGACCCATGGACTTACTTCACGAAAAAGGTGACATTACTCCTGGCTTTAAATAGACTTTGCTTTATGTGACTGAAACAGGCCTCAAGTAGCCTGCAGCAGGGACTTGCTGTGTTTGAACTATTATTTTGCTGTTGTGTGTGACCACCCTCCCTATGAACTGCACCGTCTTTCACTTGTATGCACCGTGTGAATAAACAAAGCATCGTGTTTTACACCAAGACCATTCTGTGTTGCCTCTATACTGCACTCGCTACCACTGCCTACCAGAGCGGATCCCCACAGTATATTACACCCCTTTAGTATGTCACACCTATCGATAGCACACCTATACCAGTCCTTAAAAGGACTTTTGTGGCCCTACTAGCTAGCGATTGGTGTCCCTAACAGTCCGTCCCTGCTCCACACAGCAACTTCTCCCTACACTGGCAAAAGACTGAATGTATAATGACGGCCAGATCAGGTTTATTTATAAGGTAGGGGGTATGTCCATGTGCTGAAATGTCTCAATTAGCTGTCCTGTACCACCTGATGGATGTTTCATGGGTCAAAGTTTTTCACAATGTAAAAGAATATGGCAGATGCGAAAATCGACCGCAGGGCAAATCGCAAAGTCATCTCTACACCTGAGCATCGCAACGTGTTCTACTCGAGCACACAAGCACTTTGGATTTCTATTATAACCACTGCTTTGAGCTGCCTGAGCCTCTACTAGATGTTCTCTCACAACGAGCATTACTAATGCAATCCTGTCCTACATATCTGCAATGTGTTCTATTACACTCTTATGGGGAGTAGGCTCCTGCTACCATGTCTCTTTGGCAATGTCCAGCTGGCCTCTGGGATGTCTGCCATATAACAGTTTGAATGGGAAAACCCCATTGAGGACTGGGATACCTCTCGGATAGAGAACATCAAATATGGCAATAACATATCCCAGTCCTTCCCATCTTCGGATACTACCCTTTTTAACATACTCTTTAGTGTTTTAGTAAACCTTTCCACACTCTGCACTCTGTGTGGCTGCAGTATCGCAGCAGAACCGCACACAACTGCTGCACAATACAATTGCATTATAATATACTTTCTATGTTAGAAAGTATATTATAAGTATATTACACCCCTCAGTTAGTCACACCTATCGATAGCACATCTATACCAGTCCTTAAAAGGACTTTTGTGGCCCTATTAGATACTGATTTGTGTCCCAACAGTCTGTCCCTGCTCCACACAGCAACCTCTCCCTACACTTACAAAAGACTGAATGTAAAATGGCGCCCAGATCAGGTTTATTTATAAGCTAGGGGGTATGTCCAGGTGCTGGTGACGAACATCTGCCGGGATGGTTTGCGAACGCGTTTGCGTGAACACGATCAAATGTTCGGAAACCGCAAGTTCGCGGCGGGTCCCATTAATTTTAATGGCAGGCGAACCTGAAAAACCTTCAGCTCATATTTACAGCCAAGAAATAATTACTAGAAGTGCACAAATAGTCCCACAACATGGACAGTGACATACTAGATGTATTATTCAAATTTGCGATCTCTATTCATATTTTTTTTCAATGCAAAATATTTACAATTCAATTTTCGCGTACGCGCATGCGCAAATGCACTATACAGTACCTAAATGCACTATGCACTATAAAGAAAGTATATTAGTATATAACAGCCCGCTTCAATCAGTTTTTTTTGGGGGGGGACTGGTATATCACACCAGTAGAAATTATTTGTTCCAATAACGCTTGTCCCTCTTTATACCTGCAGTATCGCAGCAGAACCGCACACAACTGCCGCACAATAGAAATGCACTATAATATAATTTCTAACAAAGAAAGTATATTATAACATTGTACAAGGAAGGAAATCCATTAGAATATACATGAAGATAAAACGTAATCTTTAATAATTTTACTATGAGGGTCCATTCACACGTCCATAAGTGTTTTGCGCAATTTGTGAATCGCACAACACCGGCACTATAATGGAAAATGCCTAATCTTGTCTGCAATTGCGGACAAGAAAAGGACATGTTCTTTTTTTTGCGGAAATGGAAGCACAGATGCGGAAGTGCGGATCCGCAAATGTGGATGTGGATCCGCAAATGCGGACAGCACATTCCGGCCCCATTGAAAATGAATGGGTCTGCACCCGTTCTGCAAAATTGCGGAACAGATGCGGACCCATTTTGCGGACGTGTGAATGGAAAAAATATCCCTCAAAATGAAAATATATGAAATTATTAAAGTTAACCAAAAAGCATAGATGTGGTAGGCAATAACAAGTGCTCGGCGGCACCAAATCAGAAACCACATGTCCTACCACAATCTGGCGGGTTTCAGTGCACATCGATGAATCCGGGAGGAAAAGCAAAAAAACATCCATCCCTGGGCTAGATGATGATGTGGTATTGAAGGACTGGTTGAGCGAAGAACTGTCCCTGATATTTCCCTACAGGGGGATGCTATTCTGGCCCTGATAGTCTAACCACAGACCACCTGCCCTGATAAGAGCGACCTCGTCCGGAACCTTACCCTATATAAAAATGGGAAAATTAAAGGGGCAGTAACGTTCTAAAATATCTAACTTTTAATGGTACGAATAAAATACACATAAACCCCTTACAGACAAAAACAGACAGACACAAGCGGGACCCCACGTACACGTGGACCGCTGGGAGGTGGGTTGCGGTAGATGGGGCCCCTCGGGCCGACCCTTATTCAAATGGTGTGGACCCCAAGGGTCAGGGGGAATCACACCTAGTGGTAAGAATAAACATAAATGTCCTGTGTCCCAGGGTAAGGACACCAGGGCAATGCCTAATGTAGGTAAGAAGACAAGGGTAGATCTTACCAGTACCGAGTAGATAGGCACGTTTATTCAACAAGCTCAGGAGGTCACCGGAAATGATGGTCCTTTCTCAGCGCCTAGGTGGGTGTCCTTCAGGAACCGGGTCTTCGTGAGCAGGGTCATGCGTTGTGGAGTACCGCAGGGAATTGGACTGTCCCTGTTGCACCCTACTTGACCTAATGTGACCCTGACGCCCTAACACGGGATCCGTGCCCCGCAAGGGGTAGTCCCGTCCGGAACCTCACCCTGGTCTAAGGTCCCTATAAGACCCTGCCGGGGTGATGGGGAGGACACCTGATAAAGTGGAAATTGGAAAACCGTGGGTACCAAAAATTGGGTATGTTTACCTGTACCTACGCGTTTCTTCGATGGAACACACTTTAGAATAACTATAATGAACCCCTTGAATCGTCAGGGGACGGGGGTTAGCACACGTGGTGGTTGTCCTCAGTTGCACAGTATAAGGGTTATATTGCTGAGCATGATGAAAGGGGCAAACTAGATTAGGCCACTTGTGTTACGTGGTGTCTTTACTCTAGAGCTGACCTCAACTGCAGATAATAAATAAAGTAATGTTAGGCAGTTGGGACGAAAGCGCAGACTAGCTCTAACCACTAAATGGTGTGCGGTGTGGTAACTGTGTACCTAGAATGCGTATGGCAAAAATCCAGGTGTACCTGTAACACAAAAATAATAAAGGAACGCCCGCTAGACAGATGTCTAATGATAAATAGCCCTGCCGATCCCCTGACACAGGTAAGGGCCGGCAGGCAGTGCACCAATATACATCTAGACAATCAGATATTGTAAAGTACAATTACTTACATACAGCCTGGGATGCGTATGGCAACCTTCTGGCTGGACCGGCGTCAGACAGTTTATGTGAGGCCGGGTCTTTGGCGTCTGGCAGCGCTGTATGGCGCGCTGATACTGTTTTAAAGTGAAGGGGGGCGGAGGTTTAGTCCGCGCATGCGCGCACGGGACGTGGTCGCATTGTGATGAGAAAGCATCACATGTTGCGGCGCACGTCACGTGAGTGCGCGTCATTGGTCATGTGAGCGCTGGAGCTGCCCCATTCTTTCCCCGTGTCCACCAGCAAAAGCACCCAATCAGGTTACAGTAAAGATCAACGGGCGGACGCACCAGGTGGGCACAGGATGGGCGGATACAGCAGTTCGCTCAAGAAACTAAGTGGGTGGAGCTGGGCAAAATTACACTGTCCAGCTACTACAAACCACTTACATATAGAATATCTGTGGAGGGTCATGGTCACAGACCCTCCACTAAGGACAACACAGTGGACATTAAGGGGCAGGGATAACCAAGGTGACAGAGGATGGGACCCCAGTAGGGAGTGAATAAATTAGACTCCCAACCCACATATGGAGGAGATTGCTGAATGCATGGGCGAATGAACAATCTTATATAGTGAAGGAAAACCTTAATTTAGATATTATATCGTGGGGCGGACACAATACTAAAAGGTATAATGACATGATGTCACCCCCCATTGCCACCGGTAATGCTGGTCGAGGGGAGGGGGGAAAGAGGGAGCAAGGTGAAAACAGTGCCCCCACCAGTGGCCCCGTCAAAGAAAGCATCCAAACTAAAGTTGGTCGTTGAGGCCTTGGGGGTTGGTGGTTTTTAATTTAAAAATCCACCAGCACTCACGTTGGAGTATGCGCTTGTCCCATTCGCCCCCACGTTGAGGTTTCTGGACATGTTCGATGCCCATAAAGGTCACGGCTGAGGTGCGTCCGACGTGATCAGTGTGGACATGTCTCGCCACCGGGGTATCTCTGTCGTTGCGGATATCCCCGACGTGCTCCCCCATCCGCTTGCGCAGTTCCCTGCGGGTCTTACCCACATACTTCTTGCCGCATTCACAGGTGAGGAGGTAGATAACACCCGTGGTGCGGCAATTGATAAAGTCACGTATGTGGTAAACTGACCCGCGGGGTCCGGAGCAGAGGATTTGCCTTGGGTGAGGTAAGTGCAAAAGCTACAGTGTCCACATTTATGGCAGCCCTTAACCGGGCTATCCAGCCACGTACGTTGTTTCTCTGGTGGGCTATAGTGGCTGTTAACCAACCTATCTCTTAAATTGATTCCTCTCCTGAAGGTCACAGAGGGTTGGGGTCTTAAAACTGCAGCTAAATCTGGGTCCATGAGAAGAGTACCTCAGTTGCGGCCTAAGATCTCCCTTATTCTAGTGGCTGCAGAATCGAAAGTCCCTACAACCCGTATCAATTTCTGAGGATCTGTGTCTGGATTTTTAGTGGGGTGTAGGAGAGTGGTACGCGTCTCGGCACATGCTCTTTGATAGGCCTTTTTGAGTGACCTGTAAGGATAAACCCGTTCACGAAAACGTCTTCTCAGGTCATCTGCCTGACGCTTAAACTCCCCTTTTTCAGAACAGTTACGTTTAAGCCTCAGATATTGCCCGACCGGTATACCCCGCTTAAGTGGAGTAGGATGGCAGCTGTCCCACCTGAGGAGGGAATTCGTGGATGTGGACTTACGGTAAATGGTGGTCTGTAGAACACCGCTAACGCCCCTGGATATGGAAATGTCCAGGAACGGGAGGTGGTCCCGCACAATAATGGAGGTAAACCTAAGGTTAAGACTGTTATGGTTCAGTTCGTTGACGAACCCCATGAAGGCGTCCTCTGGCCCGCTCCACAAGATGAAGATGTCATCTATGTAGCGGGACCAGAGGGCGACGTCCTCCGAGTACCGTCTTGGTGTATCGCCGAAGACCACTGTCTCCTCCCACCAGCCCAGGAGAAAATTCGCATAAGATGGCGCACATGAACTGCCCATCGCGGTGCCCCTGAGCTGGTGGTAAATGTGGCCATCAAATAGAAAGAAATTACTACGGAGGACGTAATTCAGTAGATTCAGAACCAGGTTATTATGTGCGGTGAACTGTTGGCCCCTTGCTCTCAGAAAATGTGCAGCAGCCTCAAGCCCTTTATCATGCGGAATGGACGAATATAGGGCCTTAAAATCAATTGATGCTAGGAACCAGTGTGGTTCAATCTCTATATTCTCAAGTTTCGTGAGAAGATCTCCTGTGTCCTTCACATATGAGGGCAGTGATTGTACAAAGGGGCAGAGGATGTGGTCTACATAAATGCCCACGTTCTGTGACAGGTTCCCCACCCCTGAGACGATCGGACGCCCTTTGATGGGAATGGTGTCCTTGTGAACTTTTGGCAAACAGTAGAACGTTGCCGTTACTGGGTGAAGGGGATAGAGGAACTCAAATTCGTCAGCACTAATAAGTTTGTCCATTTTCGCTTCTGTAAGTATTTCCAGCAACTCTTTTTGGAATCTGGGGGTGGGATTACAGGGCAGGACTTCGTACCCCTGGCTGTCCTGGAGGATCGCTAGACACATTTCCCTATAACTTGGGGTATTCATAACGACCACATTACCCCCCTTATCTGAGGGTTTGATCGTTATTTGTTTGTCTTTTTCCAAGACTTGAAGCGCACTCCTCTCTTCCTTACTGCAATTGAACCTCATGGAAGTAGAGTCCATGGTGGAGAGTTCAGAGAGGGTATGTTTCAGGAAGACATCGATGCACGAAATTTCCCCTATTGGTGGCATTTTGGTGCTTCTATTTTTAAGGCCCGTGAAGGAACCTATGCCCTCCAGGTTGCTGGGCAGGTTGCTGGGCATGTTCTCCACCGGTATCCCCAGCTCGCGACTTTCTTTTTTGTCTTTAAGCTGAAAGTGCTTATGCCACTTTAGTTTACGGGCAAACAGGTGGAATTCCTTGGTCCAGCGGAATGAGTCACATCCTGTGGTGGGCACGAACGATAGGCCACATCTAAGGACCTTTGTCTCTATAACAGACAGAGGGCGAGATGACAGGTTAATCACCAACTTGTCATCCATTAGCACTGTTGTGTTGCCGGGGGTTGGTTGTTGCAGTTCCGCAACGGGTAATGCATCCCTTGATCTAAAAAAGATGAGGAGGAGGACGATTGTGGGACAGGTGGAGTACATTGTGATTGATTGGTGTACTGGTTTGTGTTGTAGCGACCACCCCGACGCCTTGCTCTATAACCACCCCGGCCCCGGCCCCGAGTTTTGGGGTATCTATCTCTCTCGTTATCTGAGATCTCAGTTTCAGTTGAGGATTGGTCTGTTTGTTGGGGATTGTCACGGTTCGTCAGAAATAGATATGCCTTATTCTCTTTGAAGTCCTGAGAATCTCTAGTAAACTGCCTGTGCTTACGTTCCTTAAGGTGATACTGGTAACGTTCTATGGTGTTCTGTAGCTGAATTTCCTTGCTGTTAAACTCAGGGCCTTGGTGGAATTTTTTTGTAATATCTATCTGATCTGCTAGGTTTTTTTCAACCCGTTCCAAAACCGTCCTCTCCTCATCCAGGAGTATCTGCATGAATCTGAGGGAGCTACTTGTCGCCTCTCTTTCCCACTTTCTCAGTAGGTCGGGGTTACGGATACGGTTAGCTGGGGTGAGGGATATACGAAGGCCTCGTGGTACAACACCTTGTTTAATGTATTGATCTAGGCCCTGCACCTCCCACCATGAGCTGATATGCTCCTTGTATGCGCGTGTGAGTTCAGCAAATGCTCCGTTTAGGGTGGGGGTATATTTGTTCTGAGTAAAAATTTGCTCAGAGAAAACTGATTTGGCCTTGTTCAGCCAAGAGTCCCTATCTAGGCCTGTGGTTAGGAACCCTGCCATGTCCACAAGGAACAAAAATTACAAAAAAGAGAAGAGTTGTCCCTTCAAGGGAAAATGGTGCAACCGCACCTCTCACCAGGGTACTGCTAAGAAACGTAATATGTGAAAATTAAAGGGGCAGTAACGTTCTAAAATATCTAACTTTTAATGGTACGAATAAAATACACATAAACCCCTTACAGACAAAAACAGACAGACACAAGCGGGACCCCACATACACGTGGACCGCTGGGAGGCGGGTTGCGGTAGATGGGGCCCCTCGGACCGACCCTTATTCAAATGGTGTGGACCCCAAGGGTCAGGGGGAATCACACCTAGTGGTAGGAAGAAACATAAATGTCCTGTGTCCCAGGGTAAGGACACCAGGGCAATGCCTAATGTAGGTAAGAAGACAAGGGTAGATCTTACCAGTACCGAGTAGATAGGCACGTTTATTCAACAAGCTCAGGAGGTCACCGGAAATGATGGTCCTTTCTCAGCGCCTAGGTAGGTGTCCTTCAGGAACCGGGTCTTCGTGAGCAGGGTCATGCGTTGTGGAGTACCGCAGGGAATTGGACTGTCCCTGTTGCACCCTACTTGACCTAATGTGACCCTGACACCCTAACACGGGATCCATGCCCCGCAAGGGGTGGTCCCGTCCGGAACCTCACCCTGGTCTAAGGTCCCTATAAGACCCTGCCGGGGTGATGGGGAGGACACCTGATAAAGTGGAAATTGGAAAACCGTGGGTACCAAAAATTGGGTATGTTTACCTGTCCCTACGCGTTTCTTCGATGGAACATACTTAAGAATAATTATAATGAACCCCTTGAATCGTCAGGGGACGGGAGTTAGCACAAGTGGTGGTTGTCCTCAGTTGCACAGTATAAGGGTTATATTGCTGAGCATGATGAAAGGGGCAAACTAGATTAGGCCACTCGTGTTACGTGGTGTCTTTACTCTAGAGCTGACCTCAACTGCAGATAATAAATAAAGTAATGTTAGGCAGTTGGGACGAAAGCGCAGACTAGCTCTAACCACTAAATGGTGTGCGGTGCGGTAACTGTGTACCTAGAATGCGTATGGCAATAATCCAGGTGTACCTGTAACACAAAAATAATAAAGGAACGCCCACTAGACAGATGTCTAATGATAAATAGCCCTGCCGATCCCCTGACACAGGTAAGGGCCGGCAGGCAGTGCACCAATATACATCTAGACAATCAGATATTGTAAAGTACAATTACTTACATACAGCCTGGGATGCTTATGGCAACCTTCTGGCTGGACCGGCGTCAGACAGTTTGTGAGGCCAGGTCTGTGGCGTCTGGCAGGGCTGTATGGCGCGCTGATACTGTTTTAAAGTGAAGGGGGGCGGAGGTTTAGTCCGCGCATGCGTGCACGGGACGTGGTCGCATTGTGATGAGAAAGCATCACATGTTGCGGCGCACGTCACGTGAGTGCGCGTCATTGGTCATGTGAGCGCTGGAGCTGCCCCATTCTTTGCCCGTGTCCACCAGCAAAAGCACCCAATCAGGTTACAGTAAAGATCAATGGGCGGACGCACCAGGTGGGCACAGGATGGGCGGATACAGCGGTTCACTCAAGAGACTAAGTGGGTGGAGCTGGGCAAAATTACACTGTCCGGCTACTACAAACCACTTACATATAGAATATGTGTGGAGGGTCATGGTCACAGACCCTCCACTAAGGACAACACAGTGGACATTAAGGGGCAGGAATAACCAAGGTGACCGAGGATGGGACCCCAGTAGGGAGTGAATAAATTACAGACTCCCAACCCACATATGGAGGAGATTGCTGAATGCATGGGCGAATGAACAATCTTATATAGTGAAGGAAAACCTTAATTTAGATATTATATCGTGAGGCGGACACAATACTAAAAGGTATAATGACATGATGTCACCCCCCATTGCCACCGGTAATGCTGGTGGAGGGGGGGGGGGAGAGGGAGCAAGGTGAAAACAGTGCCCCCACCAGTGGCCCCGTCAAAGAAAGCATCCAAACTGAAGTTGGTCGTTGAGGCCTTATTTGTTCCAATAACGCTTGTCGCTCTATACACCTGCAGTATCGCAGCAGAACCGCACACAACTGCCGCACAATAGAAATGCACTATAATATAATTTCTAACAAAGAAAGTATATTATAATATTGTACAAGGAAGAAAATCCATTAGAATATACATGAAGATAAAACATAATCTTTAATAATTTTACTATGAGGGTCCATTCACACGTCCATAAGTGTTTTGCGGATCCACAAAACACGGACACCGGCAATGTGCATTCCGCAATTTGTGAATCGCGCAACACCGGCACTATAATGGAAAATGCTTAATCTTGTCTGCAATTGCGGACAAGAAAAGGACAATGGAAGCACAGATGCGGAAGTGCGGATCCGCAAATGTGGATGTGGATCCGCAAATGCAGACAGCAGATTCCGACCCCATTGAAAATGAATGGGTCTGCACCCGTTCTGCAAATTTGCGGAACAGATGCGGACCCATTTTGCGGACGTGTGAATGGAAAATATCCCTCAAAATGAAAATATATTAAATTATTAAAGTTAACCAAAAAGCATAGATGTGGTAGGCAATAACAAGTGCTCGGCGGCACCAAATCAGAAACCATATGTCCTACCACAATCTGGGGGGTTCCAGTGCACATCGATGAATCCAGGAGGGAAAGCAAAAAAACATCCATCCCTGGGCTAGATGATGATGTGGTATTGAAGGACTGGTTGAGCGAAGAACTGTCCCTGATATTTCCCTACAGGGGGATGCTATTCTGGCCCTGATAGCCTAACCACAGACCACCTGCCCTGATAAGAGCGACCTCGTCCGAAACCTTACCCTATATAAAAATGGCCCTACGCGTTTTTGACTCATTTTAAAAGTATATTATAAGTATATCGCACCCCTCTGTGTATCACACATATAGATAGCAGACCTATACTAGTGCTTAAAATGACTTTTGTGGCCCTATTAGCTAGTGTTTGGTGTCCCTAACAGCCTGTTCCTGCTCCATACAGCAACCTCTCCCTACCCTGGCAAAACACTGAATGGCAAATGGCGGCCAGATCAGGTTTATTGATAAGTTAGGGGGTACGTCAATGTGCTGAAATGTCTCAATTGGCTGTCCTGTACCACCTGATGGATGTGTCGTTGGTCAAAGTTCTTCACAATGTAAAAGAATATGTTGGGCGCAAATTTCGCCATATGTTCGCATGTTCTGCAAATCGCGAACACGAAAAGTTCGTGCAAAAGGACCGCCGGGCGAACAGCAAGTCCATCTATACTGTCCAGTACCACCTGATGGATGTTTCATGGGTCAAAGTTCTCTTTAGTGTTTTATTAAACCTTTCCACCAGCCCATCTGTTTGGGGGTGGTACACTGATGTGCTAACTGCTTGATTTGAAGCAGCTTGTGCAACTCCTTTGTCACTTTGGACATAAAAGAAATACCTTGATCCATAAGGATCTCTTTGGGCAACCCAAACCTTTGTGGCAAAACATGGCAAATAGTTAGTTCCCTTGCAATAAGTTTGGCTGAAGATGGCGGAGAGGAATGGCCTCCGGATACCGAGTCGCATAGTCAAACACCACTAATATGTGCTGGTGACCTCTGGCTGACTTTACCACGGGGCCCCACAATATCCATAGCAATCTGCTTAAAAGGTACCTTTATAATGGGAAGAGGTATCAGTGGTACTACTTGCTGCTCAACTACCTCCTGTCGTAGATTGTCAACGCAGTACAGAAAGTCCTGGGAAACAGCCATATGGGCAAACACTGCTTCTGCGCTTGGTTGTTTGGCCGACCCATTGATTACAGTCACTCTCTCTCTGGCCCATACCAGAGTGGGGTCCTGGAGTTGGGTGGTCCCGAACTTGACCCAGGACACCTCCAGATCCATGATAGATGTGGCCTCTGCGGCCTCACCACCCAAATACCTCTTGGGGTTACACTCTGGCCCTATGATGTGGACCCCTACGGCCGGTACCCTTTAATCAGGGTTTTCAGATTCAGGACCCGGATAGTCTTTCTTCACAACAGATTGCGATACGCGCTTCCATAAGGACCAAAATATGGGTAAGTCTCTTCCCAAAATAGTCCTTTATAGAAGATTTTTTACCACTCCCACCATGTGCTGTACCTCCCTGCCTGGCATGGCCATGACAACCATCGCCGTCGGATACTATTGGATATCCCCATAGATACAGATAACAGAGACCTTTTGTTCAGAGGGATTTTTCTGACAAACCAGTGACCCGTGCACTAGGGTCACTAGACTCCCAGTGTCTAACAGTGCATTAATCTGGTACCCGTTAATGGACACCTGGCACATGGGAGGTTCACCAGCACTCAGCAGGGTGTCTGCGGTACAGACAGGCCTGGTCTAGAATGAGGACTGCTGAGCAAACCTGCCATCCATGGATTCAGTGGTCAAGGGGCAGTTAGCAGCTTTATGTCCAGGCCGCTGGCACCTCCAGCATCGGATAAATGTGTCCTCATAAGCCCACGAAGTGCGCTTAAGGGGTCCTTGGGTTGCATTATCCCTTGCTTGGGATCGGGACTTTTTCCCAGTCTCTATAAGTGGGGCTGCGGGTCGAGGTGTTAACAGGTTTTTTTTTAATGTCCCGCACCAAATCCTGGGTGGTCATGTACCAGTCGACCAGGCTGACCAACTGGTCGAAGTTGCCCGGGTCCCCCTGACCCACCCAACGCTGAATGGCCACTGGCAGAGTATGCACAAACCGATCCACCACCTTCACGAGGTGCAACAAATCATTTGCCTGTGACCTAGCGGGCTGAGATGCTATAAATGCCCACTGGTACACTCGCTGGGCCCAGACATATGGATTGGCACCCATATGGGCCAGGACTTCACCTTTAGCTTCCCATAGTTCTGCTTGTCCTCATGGCTGAGGTCAAAGTAGGCCTTCTATGCATCCCCCACCAGAAACTGACCCACCACTTCAGCCCATTGGAAGGGTGCCACGTCGTCTTCCAGAGTCATTTTCCTCAAAGGTGACCAGACTTTGTCCTGGAGCTGGGTCGCTGGTGGTGTCTCCCTCAGGGCCGCAATCTGCTGTAGAGCAACAGGCTGTTGGTCTCTTGCTGTAGTGCATAGGCCTGCTGTTGCTGAACATTGGTCTGTTGTTGCTTTGCATTGGCCATCACCAGCTGCTTCAGTATTTCCTCCATCTCCGCTGCTGGCTTATATTGGAACTTTTGCTGGATTAATGTAAGACATGCGAACACTGTTTGCCTTACTGGTCTGCCCACATCCTCCACCATATGTAATGCTGTGGGCTCCTATGACCAGTTTTAAAGACAGGCAGGGACACAACAAAGTCCCTTCAATACAGTTTATTGCTTGTTCCAGCCAACTTGCAGTTACAGCATTATTGCATTCTACTTATTTTGAACTAAAAAATTTTGGGGGTAATTTATATATGCCAATTTCTGGTGTATATCTGGCACAGATTTGCAGCGTCCCACTACATGTGTGTGTGGGCACTGCTTAAAAGCACTTTTTACATTATTAAAGGCACTAGGTTGTAATGTATGATTTTGTATGTATGTATCTGCAAAAACCTGTTAACAGGCCTATTAGGTGTAATTTATACATTCCACAACTAGATGGGGATAAAGTTCAGGTCCTATATATACCCAGGTCAGGCCTAGTGAGACAGATTAGGCAGATTAAGAGTGGAGTCCAGTTGAGATCAGTGAGTATATTGACACTGAGAGTGCGAAAAGGTGCAGATCCAGCACTTCAGCTCTAAAGAGAAGTTTTAGTCCAGAAAGGGACAAGAGAAAAGGACAAATTCAAATTCATCCAAAGGATAAAAACCGTAAACCAGGCATAAAGGAAGGACCTTTGGGATAATCAGGTGAAGGATACCCTAGCCTCCGGCAACCTCACCAAAAGTTCCACTGACATTAAAGTAACCCACTGCTCCAAAACCACGAAACCTAAACAGCCTAAAACTGTGTATTTGCAGAATTAACGCTGTACCATCGAGAGACTGCATATTTGTACTGCTGCAACCAAAAGACATCCAAAGTAAAAGTTGTGAGTTGCATCTTACCACTGTCTACCTCATTATTACTACCTATGGTTGTACCACCATTAACGGTACTGGCGTCACGACAAAAAACATCAAGGGAGTCAGCCGCAACAAGCACCCTAAGCACCCCTAACATCAAGGGCACCTTAACCACCATCTTGGCTGATGTTTCCTACCACAGAGCGTGCCCCGGAGGATCTCATGCTGTCCACCTCAACACTGTGCTGCCAGCCCAGGGAGGCTGCTAACCATGAGTAAACTGATGAACTGTGTGTTCTATTATTTGGCCCCTCATCGGTCCACCGTGCACCTCAAGTGTTGTCCCTGCGACTGGCTGGCTGCAGATTGCAGAGCAAAGGTTATTTGTAGGGTTGAGAGAATACCTGGAAGTTTCTGGTTCGCCGTGTTCAGCCAGACTTCGCAAAAAAGTTCGGTTTTGGGACCCGAACTTGACCCAAACTTGAACCCGAAACCCATTGAATTCAATGGGGTCCCGAACTTTGGGGCACTAAAATGGCTCTAAAAAAAGTTATAGAAAGGACTAGAGAGCTGCAAAAATAAGGAAATTAGGGGTAAGAGCAGGACAATTACCCTGCAAACAAATGTGGATAGGGAAATTAATTAAAATAACATAGAATAAAAAAATGTAAAAAATAATGATCTAGAATTAGGAGGCGGAGGTCAAAGTGGAGTAGGAGGTTGAGGAGGCAGTGGACGTAGCGGTGTAGGTGGAAGCGGTGGTGGAGGAGGAGGTAGCCAACACAATTATTTTTTTTTTATAAATTTGGGAAGATACTTGTCTAATCTGTACAAGGTACGGACAAGTGCTGTGTGATCTATGTCTGGTTCATTTTAATGATGAACGTTAGCTTGTCCACATTAGCTGTGGACAGGTGAATGCGCTTGTCTGTGATCACCAAGCCCCCCCCGCCGTGCTGAACACATGTTCGGACAATACACTGGCCACAGGGCAGGCCAGCACTTCCAAGGTGTAAAGGCCAAGCTGAGGCCATATGCCCAATCTGGAGACCCAGAAGTTGAGTGGGACAGACCCATCAGTCAGTATGTGTAGGCATGTGCACATGTACTGTTCTACCATGTTGCTGAAATGCTGCCTCCTGCTAAGACGTTCCAACTGGTGGTGCTGGTTGTTGCGGCATGCTGACATAGCTTTTCCACATTTTGGCCATACTAACCCTCCCTTCGGAGGTGCTGGCGGTACACCAACTGTGTTGGTGACTTCTTCCTCCTCCTCTGCCTTAGCCTTGTGCTTCCACTAAGCCCCCGGTGTCAGGTGGGAATGCCATCATCAGCGTGTCTTCCAGCGTGCGCTTGTACTCAAGCAACTTCTGATCGCGGTCCAGTGACAGAATTAAGGACGGCACGTTGTCCTTGTAGCAGGGATCCAGCAGGGTGGCCACCCAGTAATCAGAAATGGTTAGAATGTGTGCAACTTGGCAGTCGTTGCGCAGGCACTGCAGCATGTAGTTGCTCATGTGTGCCAGGCTGCCCAGAGGCAACGACAAGCTGTCCTCTGTGGGAGGTGTAACGTCTGTGTCCTCTGAATCCCCCCAGCCATGCTCCAGTGATACCCATGAGCTGCTTTGGGTGCCATCCTGCTGTGAACACGGTTCCTCCTCCTCATCAACCTCCTTTTTCCTCATCCTCCAGAACTGTGCCGTGGCTGGGCAATTATGTACCTGGCATCTGTTGGTGTAGGAACCCACCCTCCGAGCCACTTGTGAATGACTGGCCATGGAAATGATCCCTCTTCCTCCTCCTCTTGCTCCTGTGCCACATTCTCTTCCATCATCGCCCGAGGCATTTTTTCAAGGAGACAAAGAAAGTTGGATAGTAACGCTGAGGACTGCGTGGTGGAGTACTCGAAACAGCTCAACACGGCACACACGTCCCGCATGGAGGCCCACTCGTTGGTGGTGCTGTTCCGCATAGCGACTTTCCCGTGCTGTTCGCACAGTCTGGCAAGCATGTGCAAGGTGGAGTTCCACCTTGTGGGAACGTCACATATGAGGCGGTGAGCTGGAAGGCCGAAGTTATGCTGCAGCGCAGACAGGCGAGCAGCAGCAGGGTGAGAATGCCGAAAGCACGCACAGATGGACCACACTTTCTGCAGCAGCTCTGACATATCGGAGTAATTTTTCAGGAACCTCTGCACCACCAAATTCAGCACATGCTCCAGGCAAGGGATGTGCGTCAAACCGACTAGGCCCAGATCTGCTACGAGATTTCACCCATTATTGCAAACCACCTGGCCGGACTTGAGGCTCAGTGGCACCAACCACTCATTGGTCTATTTCTCCATGCCCATCTACAGCTCCTGCGTGGTGTGTTTCTCCCCTCCCAAACAGATGAGATATAACGTCCCTGCCCATGCTTACTGATCCACGTATCAGTGGTTATGTGGACCTTGCCACAGATGGCTTTGCGCAGTACACACCTAATTTTGTCCGCCACTTGGTTGTACAGGGCAGAGATTGCTCGCCTGGAAAGTAGTGGTGGCTGTGAACCATGTACTGTGGGACAGCCACCGCCATAAGTATTTTTAAAGTCTCTGTCTCCACCAGATGGAATGATAGAATTTCAAAGGCCAGGAATTTTGAAATTCTGGCTTTTGGGGCCAGGGATCACAGATGGGTAGAGGGGTACTTCCTCTTTCTCTCCAGTGTTTGGGAGATGGACAGCTGAACGCTTCCATGGGATATTGTGGCGATGCTTGGTAATGGTGACGGACAAGGTGGCGTTACTGCCACATCCTCTGTTTGTGAAGTGGCAGGTGCCACTGTCACTCCAGAGGGGGAGGAAGAGGCCAAGACTGCAGCAGAAGAGGGACCAGGAGGAGCCTGAGATATTTTGTGGTTTTTGAGGTGTTTACTCCACTGCAGCTCGTGCTTTGCATTTAAATGCCTGGTCATGCAGGTGGTGCTCAGGTTTAGAACATTTATGCCTCACTTAAGGCTCTGATTGCACAGCGTGAAAACCACTCGCGTTTTGTCATCAGCACATTGTCTGAAGAACTGCCATGCCAGGGAACTCCTTGTAGGTAGGTTTAGTGTGCTCAGTCCCTAGGTGCGGTGGGCAGTAGCAGGCATACTGGCGAGGGACGGCCACTCTTATTTTGCACACTGGTCCCTCTTTTGCTGTGTGGCTGGTGCTGTGTGACCACCACCTCTTCCTCCGAACTGCACCCGTCACTCGCGTGACCTTGATTCCATGTGGGGTCTAAGACCTCATCATCCTCCACATCATCTTCCACCCACTCTTCACCCCTTGCCCTCCTTGCCGATCTGCACACTGCAGAAAGCCGTAACAGTTGGCACCTATGTTTTGTCATCATCAGAGATGTGCTGCGGTGGTCCTCCCATGTCCACATACTGAAACATAAGTGGTTGGGCATCAGTCATACTCAATCTCTTCCACTTCTGGAGCAGGGCTATGTTGACGGCCCTCGGAAACCCCACCAGCAGAGTCATCAAAAAGCATAAGAGACTGCTGCATGACTTGGGGCTCAGACTGCTTGGCTGATTTGCAAGGGGGTGATGTGAAAGACAGATGCCCATGGGATGCAGGTGCCAATTCTGCACTTTCAGTAGGGGACCGGGTGGGAGATAATGTGAAGGAACTGTAAGCACAGTCAGCCACTCAAACTACTACCGCCTCTACTTGTTCTGGCCTCACTATTCGTACACCGGTAAACGGGCCTACAAAATAATGCTGAACATTTGGTCGCCTATGTGCACCTGAGGAAGGTGTTTCATTTTGTCGTGTAGCTGGCACAGATGGACCACATCCTCTCCCTGCAACAGGAGCTCCACCAACCCCAGCAGCACCACGACCAGGGCCACGTCCCTTATTTGATGCTCTCCTTATTCTTTGAGGTTACCCACTGAACTAATAGACAGATTAACTATATTATTTTCCCTGTCAAGTATGCAGTGCATGTGTTCTTCACACAATAAATGGGTATATGACGTGCACCTAACTAAAAGACAGATTAACTATTATATTTGTGTCTCATGGGTACAAAGTACAATGTTGCATTGCAGCCACACAAAAAAACTAAAAAAAAAATCGCTGTAGGTAACCCACAAAATTAACAGCACTATTTATGATTATATTTCTCTGTCAGAGCTGCAAAGATGGTGTATTGCACCCACAAAAAAAAAATCACACTAATATTGTCCCTTCACTACTGAGAGCTGATGGGCAGTGCTACACATGATCCAGCTTATATAGAGGCTGGGTCACATGATGCCAGCGGCTAATCACAGCCATGCCATTAGTAGGCATGGCTGTGAATGCTTCTAAGGGCACACAGCCTAAAAGCTTGTTGATTGTCTGCCCTACAGCCTTTCAATAAGCTTTATTAAATGCCCGAAAACCAAACTCAAACCCAAATTTTTCCGGCAAAGTTCGGGTTCGGGTTCGGGTCTGGGTACTAAAAATCGTAAAGTTTGGTACGGACCCGAACTTTGCAGTTCGGGTTTGCTAAACACTAGTTATTTGCTCCCCAATATGCAACTTTTCCCCGCTTACAGCAGTTTAAAAAAAGGGGGTGTAGTGTGAGCGGGGAAGGGGATGGGCCAGTAGGCCCATCTCATTTAACATTTTCTACACCTGTTTTAGGCATAGAAAATCCAGCGAGGAAGCTGTCTCACATTTAGATGACCAGCGGTGGATTGGCCAAAGTTATGGTTACTGGATGGTGGGCTATCCCAGTAGTGGATCTCCAAAAGAGTACCATCATACTATGTTGCAGGTCAATAGAGTGTCTAGAACAGTGTTTCCCAACCAGTGTGCCTCCAGCTGTTGCAAAACTACAACTCCCAGCATGCCCGCACAGCCAAAGGCTGTCTAGGCATGCTGGGAGTTGTAGTTTTGCAACAGCTGGAGGCACACAGGTTGGGAAACACTGGTCTAGAATATAACTCGTGACTAGCAATTTGTACCTATAACTTTTCTATCTGACTTTTCTGTGTACCTTTTCTTATTCAAAAATCAAAAATATACTGTAGGAAAATCTAGCATCTAATGTATAAAGATGGACAGAATATTATAAAACTTCACAGACGAGAACAACTCATGGAAATATATTTGTAAAAAAATTGTTCTCTAATAAATATACATATAATAGGGTAGTTTGCTATAGTCAAGTTAAACAATCTAACTTCAAGATAGATTATAACTGATTTATAATTGCTACATTTTCATATGTGCTATGTCAATTGTTTCATATCTACCATTTATTTAAACCGGATTAGTTTTAGGCCTTTTTCCAATTATGTTAATGAGTGCTAAATATCTAATTCCCTCCTCCACAGCACTCAATATTTGCCCCTGACCTAGCTAAGCTCATTAGGAAATTTCCCTCAATATTTTTGTCAATTTTAATTGCCTGGTTTTCCAATAAATCTTAAGGAAAGATAATTATAATACTGTAGTGTTGGTTGAATTATATACTGATTCATGTTTTCAGTTTCTTCATATGAAGACAACATTATCTTTTCCTTTTAAAGAATTTATATGACTGCATACAGTATATAGTTTACCATTTTTAACTAAAGGAAACTGAGCCTTGTACCCAAGCACCATAAACAAGACACACAGTTGATTTTTACTCAGAGCTTCCCAGGAGCAGAGGCCATTAACTAGTGAGCTGTCTGGCCTTTTATAGCACACCTCGGTTCTCAGGTGATTAGCCACAGTTACCATGAATACCTGGAGTGGCTAATTGGAGCAAGGACCCACCCAACTCTCCCTGCTCCAAGCAGCCAGGCCCTTCTAACCAGGTTTTTTATAAAACCCCTACAAACAGAAAACCTAGTTTTCCTTGCTGCTTCAACTCCCTGGCTGCTATTTAGAATGCATAAGACAGGAACCTAGGTGAAATGTAGACTCCTTCTACTACTTTCCCCCTGGTCCTGTCACAT
This sequence comes from Bufo gargarizans, assembly GCF_014858855.1. NCBI lineage: Eukaryota > Metazoa > Chordata > Amphibia > Anura > Bufonidae > Bufo > Bufo gargarizans. The sequence continues at coordinate 136,482,724 of NC_058082.1, read as the reverse complement.
ATCCTCCCCCCTGTTTGGACCTTGGGTTAGGAACTCACTGTGCAATTAAACAGTACACCCTATGCAGGGCATCGGCATTTCCAAGTTGGCGAGCGGGGTATGTTCCACTGTGAAACTATAGTCTTGTAAATAAACCATCGGGTTACTCGCCTGTTTTTCTTATGGTTTTGGCACATCTATTTGAGGGGGGGATGGTCAGTTACCAGTTTGAATGTTCTCCCTACCAAATAGTACCCGAGTGCTTCTACTGCCCACTTAATTAACAAACACTCACTTCACCACCTCTCATTTGCGACAACACAGCCCATACACCAACATCTGAGGAATCTGTTTGCACAACAAGTGTAGTGTCCCACTAGGTAAAGGTGGGCACTACACAAGGGTCAATTGGGCCACGTTGTCCTCCTACTCCTAAGGGACAGTGTCAGTATATTTAACCATCCATTTTAATGTATTTTTTATATGCTTTTATATGTATTGTTCCCCTGTGATATGTATAGCAGGCCTATTGGGGTGTAGTGTAGCATCCTAGACACTAGAGGGAGATAGAGAGCCCCTAGTATAAATGTTCAGGCCCAGACAGGGAGGAGTTAGTCTGTAGTCAGGAGTCTGTGGAGACAGAAGTGAGAAGGCACCAGCCAGAGATATGCTGAGGGCCTCCTCCTGACATGCAGCTAGACAGTCCAGGCTTGCTAACAGGAGGCTAGTGGAAGGATCCTAGCCTGCCTGAGGATAAAGAGCCAGCGTTAGCTCAGAAGAGTCACCCCATGAGAAGAGTTTGCCTCCTGGGAGAAACCTGCAGTTCCCACAAGCCAAGCAGAGCCAGTGTTTCCAGCTAAAAAAACAAGTAAGCTGAAGGGCAGAAGAATCATTAGTTTAAAGCAAGGATAAATACGAGAGGAAGATTTCTACCAAGGATAAAGCCAGTATTAGGGCATCCGGGCCTTGGGATAAAACCAGGCAGGAGTTCTAAGGAACAGCGTACACTATTTCTGAGGAGAAGGTGCAGCCTGATCTGAGTGTGTTGTTGTTTACCCTCTGAGTGTCTTGCAAGGAGCAGTATACCTGCCATTATTGTGAAAGCCTGCTTGTGAAGGGAACCTGCTATATGGAACTGTATTGACAACTAACTGTACAAAGTTGAACTGTTACTAGTAAAGAAAAGTTGGGTTCACCAAAACCTGTGTTCCTTACTTATTACAACTATAAATCAGTGTGCCACCGTCACAGGCACTGGCGTCATGAACCTTAAAGGGACCTTGCCCCAGGCACACTAAACACCTGCAACATCCAGGGCACCTCATCCACCATCAGGCCTGGTCCCTAAATACAGAGTGTGCCCCAGAGGACCCCTGTGCCAGCCTCTCCTTCACTGCTATACGTCTGCCCAGGGTTTTCCTACAGAACTGTGAGTAACCTCGCTTGCCCATAAACCGTGACCTCACAATCGCAATACCCTGTAGGTCTGGCGTGCTGCACAAGCTCTTTTTGAAACTCTGGTGTGATTATCACTGGCTGGGCACATAGAGCCCGCTTCAGGCTCTGAAAAGCTTGTTCCGCCTCCGTGGTCTATTGACCATGGTTGAATCCTTCCCTTTTGTAAGGTCTGTTAAAGGGGTAGCAATGCTGGCAAAATTTTCAATGAAACGCTTGTAATAACCCGTTAAACTCAGGAATTCTCTCACTTGTTTTTTTGTTTCAAGGCCTTGGCCAGCTCTGAATGGCTTCAACTTTGTTTATTTGAGGTTTTATAACACTCGTCCAATCGTGTACCCAAGGTACTTTGCCTGTTCCTGCCCAATGGCACATTTTTGGGGATTTGCTGTCAAACCCGCTTCCCTAATAGAATTCAGGACGGCTTGTACCCTGGGTAGATGATTTTCCTAATCCGGGCTATAGATTATTACATTGTCTAAATAGGCAGCTGCGTATTTAAGTATGCGGTCTTAAAATTTTGTCAAACATCCTCTGGAATGTGGCTGGGGTTCCATGCAAACCAAAGAGAAGGACTACATATTGAAAATGGCCATGAGGGACAATAAAAGCAGTTTTTTCTTTGGCCTTGTCAGTTAACTGTACTTGCCAGTAACTTTTTGTAATGTCTAATGTGGTAAAAAAAAACTGGCATTACCAAGCCTATCAATTACGGATGGAGTAGAGTTAACACTCCTGTTTTCTGAGATTTCTGAGTTGTGTTATCTAATCTAAGCAATTGTTTTTCAATTGCTTTTGTCTCAAGCTAATGCGATGAGTTAAGAAATTTGAGTTAGGAGCTGGAGTGCTAACCCTGCTACATCTGTAGCTCATCCACTAGAGGCATTGGATAAGCATCAAACTTTGAGACAGCATGCAGTTTTCTGAAATCATTACAGAAACGTATGGTGCCATCAGGTTTGGGAATCAAGACTATAGGACTAGACCAGTCACTATGGGATTCCTCTATAACCCCTAACTGAAGCATTGTTTGGATTTCTGGGGAAATTGCTTTACGCCTAGCCTCAGGTATTCTATAAGGCTTTTGGTTTACTCTGACCCCTGGTTTGGTTATGATATAATTTTTTATTATATCTGTTTGATTAGGTAGCTCAGAAAAGACATCTTTATTTTCCTGTACTAATTCCTTTGTCTCTTGGGTTTGAGATCCTGACAAGGTGCCTGCAATATTTACCTCTGGTATCTCTGTGCTACATCCTTTTTTGCAATTTCTGTTAGCTGCTAACAACACCTCTCAGTCCTTCCAGGGTTTGATTAGGTTCACATGACAAATTTGGTAGAACTTACGTCTACCTGGTTGATGAACCCAGTAATTCGCCTCTCCCACCTTCTCGATAATTTCATAAGGCCCTTGACATTTAGCCAAAAATGTACTTTCTACAGTGGGAATAAGGACTAGTACCCTATCACCACGGTTAAAGTTTCTTACTTTAGAGGTATTGCTTCAGGATAGCAGGTAGCATAATCAAGGACAACCCAAATTTATTGGTGACCTCTAGCAGACTTAACAAGAGGTCCCACCAAATCCATTGCAATCTTCTCTAAGGGAGTTTCAATAATTGGTAGTGGCACTAACAGACTCCTAAAGCTTGCTACAGGGTTGTGTAGTTGACATTCTGGGCAGGAATTACAGTATATTTTTTATCTCTCTGTGTACCCCTGGCCAATAAAACCACTGCAAAATATGTCTTTAGTTTTTTCATAAGCCAAATGCCTCTCTATCACATGTGAATGGGCTAGATCCACCACCTTTTGGCTATGTGACTTTGGGACCACAAGTTGCTCCACAACTTGTCCATTTAGCTCATCGACTCTATACAAGAGTTAATTTTCTAATGAAAAATGTGGAAATATTTTTTCTACCCCAGATTCTTGAGACACCCCATTGATTGCTTTCACACTTTGCCATGCATGGGTTAATGTAGGGTCCCTGAGTTGAGCTCTCCCAAAGTTATCACTGGAGACAAGTCAGGGAGACCAATTTCAGGGACATCATCAGTATCACCTGCAAGCACTGCTAAGGGTAAACTCTCGGTTTCACTCAGGGTCACCCCTACAGCTTGCTCATTTTCCGGTTCAGCCACTGGGATAGGTTCTACAGCAGATACACTAAAACACTTTTCAAGTATATTCCACATTTGCCAAAACAGGAAAATCACCCCCCACAATGACATTATGCATCAGACTGTTTACAACCCCCAATTCATGGGTTACTTTTCCGCTTGGGGTTTCAAAACAGCAGTGGGGTAGTCTTTTGTATCCCCATGTATGCAGATGACCCCCATCTGTCTCTTTTGCAGCTTTCTAATGGTATGCACAAGAGTCAATAGGCTACCAAAGTCCAACAGAGATTTAACTGAGTGTCCTTCAACCACCAAGCTGCAAGTTTGGCGCTGTGTATCTTGTGTCAACAAGACAGAGTAGGCGGGTCTCGCAAACAATGATTTTCTCCGCCCACTGTCACACTCCATAGGCTCATCAACCAGAGGACAATTGGCAGCCACGTGGCCCAGTCCTTGACAACGCCAGAAAACTATGTTTTTGACAGCCAAAGGCTGTTTAGGGGTAACCGGCTTTAGAGGCCTGGCTAACAGGTCTGTTCCAGTTCCTACTTTATGGTCCCCCTTCACCCCCTTTACATTACCTTCACCCCCCTCTACTGAGATAAGTACCAGCTCCTTGGGGCCGACCAAGTAGGAGAGAGGTCTTGGAGATACTCCTCAGTGTTCAGATACTGCTCCACTAGGGCGACCAGCTGATCCGCATCCCTGAGGTCCGCTTGTCCCAAACAGCATTGTATCCACACTGGAAGAGCACAAACAAATCAGTCCAAGACCACTCTTTCAACAACCTGAGCGGCTATAGAGACCTCCGGCTGCCGCCACTTTTTTGCCAGGTTGAAAAGGGCATACATTTGAGACCTTGCTGGTTTATCTATTTGAAAAGTCCAGTTGTGCACCCCCTGGGCTCTGACCCCTAAGCGAGCGAGAATTTCTGCTTTCAGTTTGTGGTATTGTCTGGCATCCTGCTCACTTACAAATCAAAGTAGGCTTTCTGCGACTCTCCACTGAGTAATGGATCAAAGGTGTCTGCCCACTATTCTGCTGGAAGTTTCTCTCTTTCAGCAGTTCTTTCAAAAATGGTGAGGTATGACTCCACATCATCCTCTATGGTAATTTTTTGAAGGGAAGCTTGCACTGTCCTACCAGCAGAGATGGATTCCTCTCGGACTTGGCGACTTTCGGCCAGCATCTTTATCTGCTCCACCAGACTTTTATTAACTGATTGCTGTTCTCTGAAAACAACTTGTGTAGTCTCTATGAGCAACCGATTGGTTTCTTGCTGGTTAGCATTCATCTCCTGCTGATTTGCATTTGCCTTTTGGAGCTGAATGTTAGCCTGGATCAGCTGTTTAACAACTTCTGCAGTGTTTGGTTTTGCAAGCAATGGCGTACCGCCAATAGAGGCAGGGTATGCGGCTGCTATGGGGTCCATGGGAGGGGGGGCCCGGAGTGGATGTAAGGCACCGCCCCCTAATTACACTATTACAACAATGGCTGCTGTGGTGCAGCCAGCGCTACTGTCTTGAGTCCCTGTCTGGGGCTCCGACGGGCCCTGCTTGCTTTCCTTGTGCTCAGGGACCCCCCTCCACCTTACATGCTTGTCCCTGCACTAGCTCCGGCAGTAACCTCCTGACACAGAACTAAGTGGGCAGGGTTTGGGAGTCAGGACCTGCTGCGCAGCCACAAACAGATAATGTGAGTAACTATGTGCATTGTAAAAAAAAAGCTCATCATGGGGAGCGGGGGGGAACTTGGGTTGTTGTTAGCTGGACGGTGGGGGGGTCGGGGGTTGGGACCGTACAGGGAGCTGGTTGGATTCTGCCTGGGGCAGCAGCAAGAAGTGTTGATGGGGGGCCCCCGTGAACTCTGCTTGCTGCTGATGTTTATTATATAGAGGACAGTGTGCCCCAGGCAGCCCCTATGCCTGGGACAAACTAAGCAGGGTAGGGGGGACGCACATTGTCCTATATAAAAGCATCAGCAGCGTATATATGTAGTGTATATATATGATGCACCCCCCTGTATTTCTAGCATATACTGTATATATATATATATATATATCTCTAAATATATATATATATATATATATATATATATATATATATATATATATATATATATATCAATACATAGGGGGCATTAAATATAGTGCAGAAGAGATCATTGAATATACTAGGGGGAGGGGGGAATTATATATACTAAACAGGGAGCCATAGTATATACTAAGGGTAGAGGGGGGCGCATTATATATATATATATATATATATATATATATATATTATAGTGGGGGCCATTGTATATACTATGGGGGAGGGCAAGCATTCTATATACTACAGAGGGGGCCATTCTATATACTATGAATACAGAAGGTGCATTAAACTATAAGGGTGTGTGTGACAGCATTTTACATACTATCACTACAGGGGGCATTATCCTACAGGGGGCATTATACATCTGGACACTGCAGGGGGTGCATTATATGTAGTGGCACTACAGGGGGTATTATAATACAGGGGGTCATTATAACTGCCGTGGACACTGCAGCGGGGCTGTATAAATACTGGGGCACTATAGGGGGCTTTATGACTACTGTGGGCTCTATAGGGGTGCCTTGTAGAGGTACCTTGCTACTGTTGGGGCACTGTAGGGGCGTATATTTCTACTACTGGCCGTATGGGGGAATGTTTAATATTGTGGGTACTGTGTGGGCATTATTATTGACCACAATATGGAGGGCATTACTACTAACGGGTTGCTATTTAGGGTACTGTAGGGGGCACAGTTACTACTGGAGGCAGTCTGGGAGCACTATTACTATGGGGTCAACTATCTGTATGGCACTGTTATTTCTGCAGTATAGCATTTGGGGCACTGGGATCACAGCGGGTACAGTATTGGGGTAGCAGCAGGATGAATATTGGAGAGATAGAAGAGCTGGATTGGCCAGGTTCACACACAGCATTTGTCTAGTGGAGTATTTTACATGTGAAAGAACAGAAAATCCCATATTTACATGGGGCGGTGGTATACTATACGTTTTTATCCTGCCTGTGATGGGGCGTGACTTATAGATTTGGGGCGTAGCCGGTAAGGTCAGGCTTTCTGGGATGAAGCCAGTGGCCACCCTAGTTGGGGCCCAATACTAAGTTTTGATATGGGGCCCTATGATTTCTATGTATGCCCCTGTTTGCAAGAACAGTAGACTTAATCCAAGAGATAAAACTTGCTGGATTTTTGTGCACGCATCCTCCATGATATGTAACAGGATTAGCTCACGGGAGCACCATTTCCTGGGATAGATGGGTGCTGTTGGCACGCAAAACACAGTCCAGTCCAAGCAAGTATGGTGCAACTGACCTCAGTAAGTTTTATTGTTTTTTGCAGACAAAATTATTAAACAAAACCGTACACAATAAAATAAATACCTGGCTGTCTGGCCTCTACATCTATACATTAAGCAGTTCCTAACTAAAGGAAACTGAGCCTTGTAACCAGCACCATAAGCAAGTTGCTTTTTACTAACAGCAGAGCTTCCCAGGAGCAGAGGCCATCAGCTAGTGAGCTGTCTGCCCTTTTATAGCACACCTAGGTTCTCAGGCGATTAGCCACAGTTACCATGAATACCTGGAGTGGCTAATTGGAGCAAGGACCCACCCAACTCTCCCTGCTCCAAGCAGCCAGGCCCTTCTAACCAGGTTTTTTATAAAACCCTTACAAATAGAGCTTAGCTTTCCTTACTGGTTCAACTTCCTGGCTGCTATTTAGAATGTATAAGACAAGAACCTAGGTGAAATGTAGACTCCTTCTACCACATTTTCCCCTGGTCCTGTCACTATATATATATATATATATATATGTATATCCATGAAAAATCAACGCAGCACTCTTCTTGTGAAAAACCGCAGTGTCTTTATTCACACATGTGACACAAAATAGGCAACGTTTCAATCCCCTTCCGGGATCCTTCTCAAGCCAAGTGCACAGACCAAAATCATGCTGTGTCTATATACCATATATATATATATATATATATATATATATATATATATATATATATATATAAAGGGATTGCTCTCTCACAGGGGGTCGCAATCACAGACTTCTCCTCTGACAAGGGGGTTCAAGTCCAAATGGTGTTTTATTTTGGCTCTTCAGCACCCACACAAAAGAAAAACAAACAAAATAAACACCTGCCCGTCCATGCCCTAGCTAATACAGAGATCATCTCTACCTCACCTATAGAGCGCAGTTCACACAGAACTATGGCTTCCCTCAGTTATGAGATCTAGCAGCCTATTGTCTTTCACACGGCCTTGTGACCCCCAGCCCTCCTTGCTGGAACTACACAGAGCCACTGTTGACTTCCTTCTCCAAGTTCCCCCTGGGCTCCTACACTGAGGGCTGGTTTACTCCCTCCCCCCCCCAGTGAAGTATGAAGGCCGATTTATTGACCTGTATTTGTGGGAGGGGCGGCAGCAGCCTTCATTAACCTCACAGGTCTTCCCCTCCTGGCTCAGCGCCGATGTCGTAGTGTGCTGCCATAGCCTCAGTGCAGCATGTGTGCAGGACCGGCTACATCGGCATCTACTCAGCATCAAGGAATCAGCCGATTTCCTCCTGGTCGGGTGAGTCCACTGCGACTTCGTGCAGCACCGTCTTCTTGCAGTGCGGTCGGCAGTATGTTGGCTCCTTAGGTGAGGAGGAGCAGCATCGCACCAGAACGCCCCCGTGATTGGCTCCCACGCGGCAGGACCATTAGAGCGCAGGAGTCAGCGCGACTCCATTTCGGTTCCTCCTGTTTAATGTCTTGCACGGGCTGCCATGCTATGAGAGAGGCAGGGTGGGGAGGGGGTGGGGGGGATGAGATGGGGAAGGTTTTCAGTCCGTGTTACAGTGGTTCCTTTTCTGCGCAACGTAGCGGCACCAGCTGTTTTAGGTTATGGCGGTATGGTCTATACTTATGCCCGGGCACGCAGCCGCGGCCCATGCCAACCTACCCTCCCACCCCGTTTGCTGTGGGATACGAACTGATAGTGATACATATCAGAAGCTGGACTGTAACCCGACGGACAGGTTTCTAGCGGAATTGAAAGGAATTCTGACTACAGCCAAGGCTGACAAACTAATATCGAAAGAGGAATATAAATATCTCCTCAAGATGCACCCAATGATTGCTACCATCTATGCGATCCCTAAAGTGCACAAACAGAGACGACCGGTACCAGGCAGGCCAATAGTGTCTGGTAACAACAGTCTGACTGAAAATATCAGTCAATACATTGATGAATTTATAGCACCTTTTGTGCCCAGTCTACCATCATTTATTAAGGACACTAAGGATGTGATCATTAGGCTCCAGGACATCCAGGTCACTCAGACAACGAAACTACGTTGAGGCCCTATATACAAATATCAGGCATAATTTAGGGATAAAGGCGGTTTCCACGTTTCTTTCAAGAAAAAGCATTCCGTTTCACGCACATAATGAGTTTCTTTTAACTCTCCTCCGTTATTTACTCACACACAATTATTTTCTTTTTGACGGCCAATATTATTTACAATCTGTCGGGACCGCAATGGGAAGTAAATGTGCACCAAATTACGCTAATTTATTTTTGGGGTGGTGGGAGGACACTATAGTTTTCACGTCTGATTTCTTTGAATTCACCCAGCACATTTTATTTTGGGGTAGGTATATCGATGATGTGCTAATCCTCTGGGACGGCACCACCGATAATTTTCACTGTTTTGTCACAGCACTTAACACTAATGCCATTGGAATGGCATTCACTTCAGAGATCAATGACAGCACTATCCCTTTCCTGGATCTTAAATTGTCCTTGGACCCTGATGGCCACATCCGGTCAGAAGTTTACCATAAACCTACAGTGACGAACAGCTTACTGGAATGGAATAGTTTCCATCCCAGACCCCTTAAGAAAGGAATACCTATTGGGCAATACATCAGGGCCCGTAGAAATTGCTCGGACTAAGTAAGCTTTGAAAAAGAAAGCAAAATTCTATACGATCGATTCCGAGCTAGGGGTTATCCGAAAAAGGTCCTACATCAGGCCTATGCCAGGGCAAGTAGGACCAGTAGGACGGAACTTCTGACCAATTCATCTAAGCTCTCAAAGATGCACACAGTTAGATGTATTGGCACCTTTGATGCACAAAATAATAAGGTGTTTGGGATTCTTAGGAAGCATTGGCATGTCCTGTGGGCTGATAATGATTTGAGGACAGTCATTACATCCAATCCCAGCGTGACCTATCGCCGCGGCAGAAATCTAAAGGATGCATTAGTCCATAGATTTTTTTCATCCGGAACCACCGAAAACAACTTGGTTGAAATCAAATGTAGTGGGTACTTACCCGTGTGGAAATTGCGTTTACTGTGCACTTATTAATCCTGTTGACAAAAAAGAATACCAGATTAGGCAATATATCAATTGTAAGACCAAAGGTATAGTTTACACCATTCAATGTCCTTGTCTCAAGATTTATGTTGGTAAGACATCCCAAGAATTTAGGAGAAGGATTTGCCAACATATTAGCAGTATTAACACGCTTGCAGATACATCCATCTCCAGACATGTCAGAAGTCATCATGGGGGAGACCATAGGGTGTTGAAATTCTGGGGTATTTGCAGGAAAACTTTAGGGGCAAGAAAAGGCGACCTGGATGTTATTCTTCTACAAGAAGAAACCAGGTGGATTTACCGCCTTGACAGTCTAAACCCAAAGGGACTTAATGAAGGGTTTGCCTTCACTGCTTTTTTATAATTTGGGAGGTATTTCTTGGAATTGATTAGTCATTCGAATTTTTCATCCACCCACTCTAGTAGTGGTTGGAGTGTCAGTAGAATCTATACTCATACACAGACACAGTGTCAGAATAGTTTTTGGATTCTCTTTACCGGATTAAATGACTTTTATTACAATAATATGTATTATTATTCCATACAATAGAATATTCTATTATTAAAACAAAGAATCACATTTGGTTCATGATTGATAAGTTGCATGCACTGTCCAACCATAAACAACTGCCATGCCATTTGATGAATATAAACATAAACCAGTGAGCGCATGCATTGTCAATGCGGAGGCACCCCCCCTTTTTTCTTGCCCCGTTTCATAATGCAATAATATCCTAAGAAATAATTTTTCTTGACCAATAGGGTGTCATCAATTTTAACTATCAGTATGGCTTCATGTGAATCTCTAGTAGCCACAATGACATCTATTATCAAATTGAACCCCCACATAATGACAGCCATTCATCTCTCCCCTCTCCTCCCCTCTCCTAGGTGTGAGATCAAACTGGTTTTTCGGGTTTCCCGGTGCCATCTGTTCCATTCAGAGTTGGTGCGCAGCTATTTACGGCGCAGTGCATGCTCAATGAGGTGCCCTGTTAGAGGGCCGATGTCGGAGTGTCGGCACGTGCGCACTGAGGGCAGATGACACCGCAATGACGTCAATCGGGAGGCGACAGAGAGGGCTGGCACAGAGTGATGATTTCAGCCTCCTCTGTCGCGGCAATTGGTTGGGGGCAGGTTTCGTCCCTGTCATGGATAGGGCGTTTGCACTTGTCAATCACTGGAACACTATATTCACTTCCGGTATCGTATTCCATTCATCGCTGCCCGTTACCCCTGAGGAAGCCAGAGATACTGGCGAAACATGTCAGGGGGCAGATTTAGGTTTTAATTAGCAGCCATGTTTCCCACTGTTAGAGAGTGTCAGTAGTCCGGTTGATATACAGTAACCTGTCTGGCACCACCAGCAGGCTGCTCATTTAGGAGGACAGCAGTGTTACCAGTCCCGCTTGTACCACCGGTACGTGCCTGGCACCACAAGCAGGCTGTACCTTTTAGGAGAGGATAGTAATGTTGATAGCCCTGAATGCACCACCACATTTAGGTGGATTACAGTGCAGCCATCGTCTGTATCCAAGTGCTAGTCGCCAAATAGCATTCCCAGTTGTGTAGAGGGGTGATGAAACAAATCCCCCCCCCTCCTAACAAATAAAGGGCAACAACTTGTAAATCAGTTTTTTTGCTGATGACCAGCTTGAGTGGGCACTAGTAGCTACAGACGTGGCAATATACCCTGGTAGTAATAAACAGGGGTTGGGCTTAACAGTTTTTCAATCCATATAGTAGGATGGAGGTATCACTCTCCCACTATTGATATTGGATTAAAAAATTGAAAATTCCAGCTGGAATTAGTTGGAACAACACTTGCGGGACGTGGCGGCACAAAATTGTTGTTCTCACGTCTATTGGAGTAAGCGATTAAGCCTATCGCCTCCAACCGGTTATATCCACCATCTCTCACAGTGGGTCGTAGACTTTGTTTTTAACACTTTAGAAGGTTATTCTGTTTGTTTGTCTGTGTCCCATCACATGTGAATCACACACACCAGTGACACTTTTTAATGAATAAAATAATAAAAGTGAAGTATTATTTTGCACTTGGGCCAAGATAGGTTTCTATTGCCCTTATAGGCATTTGTAAATACAGTTGTTATTAACCTTGCCCAGGTCAGGTCCTAAATCTATGGATAAATAAATGATGGGAGAGATCTCTGTATTGACCCCTAATATATTTATACACAGTTATTAGATGTCCCCTCAGTCGTCTTTTTTCTAAAGTGAATAACACAAATTTTAATAATCTTTCAGGGTACTGTAGTCCACTCACTTTAGTTATTACTTTAGTTGCCCTCCTCTGAACCCTCTCCACCTCTGCTATGTTTGCCTTGTTCACAGGAGCCTGAAACTGTACACAGTACTCCATGTGTGGTCTGACTAATAATTTGTAAAGTGGCAGGACTATGCCCGGGCAGCTATGCCCCTTTTGATGCAACCCATTATCTTATTGGCCTTGGCAGCAGCTGCCTGACACAGGTTCCTACAGCTTAGTTTGCTGCTCACTAAAACTCCTAGGTCATTTTTCATGTCAGTGTTTCCCAGTGTTTTTTACCATTTAGTATGTACTGGTGACTTGCATTATTCCTGCTCGTCCGTCTCTACAGAAGTTAAGTGTCACATTTTTTTGTGTTTGTTATATTCCCTGTTGTTTGTATCTAGGCCAGAGACAAAGACTTCCATTCATCCATCTGGGGACGAATGGGTTGTCTCTGGTCCTAACCTTTTTCCAGGGCATTATAGGGATATAAAGGACTAGGGATATTGCAAATGAATATTCCTACCTTCAGGGTCTATTCATATTGATAGATAGTTAGGGCCCGGATTAGGGTTGGTTAGGAGGTGACCTGTTTCTTCCCTAGTTTCCAGGCCCAGTTTCTGTTCCCTTTCCTTCCTGTGTTCAATGTGGAGTTTTCCCCCCACACTGATCATGACAGATACGCCAAGATAGCATCTCTTAAAAACAATTCAAACAGTTTACCCACAACAGATGTTAAACTTGCCGGCCCATAGTTTTTAGACCCTTTTTGAATATTGGCACCACATTTGCAATGCGCCAATCCTGAGGAACACTCCCTGTCAGTATAGAGTCCTTAAATATCAGAAATAAGGGTCTGGCTATGACATTACTTAATTCTCTTAGGATACGGGGGTGTTTGCCATCAGTGATGAGCGGCAGGGGCAATATTCGAATTTGCGATATTTTGGGAATATTTGGGTGAATATTCGTCATATATTTACGAATTCGAGAATTTGTGATCTCCAGTCACTATTTTCTTGATTGCGAAAATTGGCAATATGCAATCAACACTACTCCTATGGGCAACTTTCCTATTGGTTGCTAGGGATGTTGCTAAGTGATGATATTCACGATAAATTCACAATAAATTTGCAATAAATTCATTATTGGAATATTCGTGAATACAAATATATAGCACTATATTCTAAATACTCGCAAATTCTCGAAATGGCAATATTTGTGATTAAAATTTGCGTTTCGAATATTGACGCTCAACACTATTTGCCATCTGGTCCCAGCAATTTGTCTATTTTAATCTATTTAAGACACCACTGTACTTCTTCCTGGGTCAGACAGGAATTTACTTTTGCATTCTGCATTTCAGCTGACAGTTTATTTTCCTCAGTGAATACAGTGGAGAAAAAAAATATTTAATAGCTTTGCTTTCTCCTCATCGCTCTCTGCAACTCCCCCTTCATTACTCTGTAAAGAGCCAACACCTTCAGATTTACCATTTATGTAATTGAAAAATATTTTAGGGTTTAGTTTTACTATCTTTGGCAATTAATCTATCGGTCCTAGTTTGGCTGCTTTTATTTGTCTTTTACATATTAAAAAAAAATTCTTATAGTTTTTCAATGCTTCGTCACTACCCTTCCCTTTAGTGATTTAAATGTCTTCTTTTTGTAATTTATTGCTTTCTTGACATTTATTTTTATCCACATAGTTTTATTTCTTGTTTCTTAACCTTTTTTTCCATAAGTTATGTACCTCTCACAATTCGATTTTAGGGTGCTTTTAAGAATATTACATTTTGAAGCTATATTTTTATTTTTGAGGACTGTCCCAGTTAGCTAGGCCTATGGATTCTCTTAGTTGCCTAATTTAGCTTTTTTGAAGTTTGGTATTATTGTTCCTCCCTCAGAAAAACACTTTTGAATGACAATTGAAAGGTTATTACTTTATGGTCACTATTTCCCAGGTATCCCTCAACCTGCACATCTGTTGTTCTGTCAGATCTATTGGTTAATACTAAGTCCAGTGTGGCTATCCCTAGTACAGTTGGGAAAGGTAATTGTCTTTGGTTATTGCCAAGAACCTGTTTCCTTTATGAGCTGTACAGGTTTCATTTTCCCAATCTATATCTGAGTAGTTGAAATCCCCATAAAAACGACCTCATTATTATTCGCTGCCTCGTCTTTTTTGTTTAGAAGTAGATTTTTTCTGGACTCTGGTATATTAGGTGGCTTATAACAAACTCCAATTTGTATTTTATTATTGTTTTTTACTCCATGTATTTCTACCCACAGTGACTCCACATGTTCATGTCCCTCACTTAGAACATTTAAAACATTATTTTTATCAGCAATCGGGCACATATGAACATGGGACCAAAACAGATGCCTTCAGCTGCCAAGCGCACATGTCAGTTAGTTTTATAGGTACAAATCTGCTAACAGGTGCCCTTTAAAATAGATAGATAGATATGTATGTTTTTGTGTGTATATTGTGCAAAAATGTGTGGAAGAATTAGGCAAACTAAGACGGTTTTTAAAAATGTTAAGAGTTAAAAGGAGCAGGGGGCCGTCAGGGTGCGTGCCCTGGGTGCTGAGACTGGGGGGGGGGTGCACCTACTGGGAAGTTCAGCAGCTCATTTAGATGGTGAAACAGGGAGCCGTTGGCTCCCTGCTTCACCATTTAAGTGATCTCTGGCACTCCCCAGCAGGCCCACATTGCGCCACTGGTTGTGTGGGAGGAGCCCAAGAATCAGCCTACTGCATAGTCAATAGTGCAATGTGTGTGTGTGAGAGCACGTTGTGCTGCTGCTGGAAACCACAGGATGTGCTGATCACCAGGGAAGCAGGTACAGTATTTGTGTTTTTATTTTATATATATATATGGAGGGGGCACAAGGAGAATATAACTACAGTGATGGGGGCCACAAGGACGAAATAACTACAGGGAAGGGGAACAAAATTGGGCATATCTACTATGAAGGGGCACAAAGGTGGGCATAACTACTTTGACGGGGAACAAAAGTGGGCATAACTACAGTGAAGGGGCACAAAGGTGGGTATAACTACTGTGAAAGGGGAAAAGGGTGGGCATAAATACTGTGAATAGGCAAACAAGTGTGTATATCTACTGTGAAGGGGGCACAATGTGGGTTAACTACTAATGGTATCTCACATTTTTATGTAATTATGGCTTTAATCAGCAGTTTTCTTCTGTGTCTGGGTCCAGCTCTGTGAATCCTGCAGTGAATGCTATCAATGATGATCTGTATCCAATGTAAGAAAGCTAATAAATGGTCTTTGGACCTAAACTTTGTGCTGGAGGAGCTCATCTTGCGTTCTACTAAAAAGTTGTCTCAGAATACCGTCTGATAAAATTGCGACTAAGTTTATTGGACCATTTAGAATCATGTATGTGATTTCTTCAGTTGCTTTTGTCGCTCAAGATACATGATGTCTTCATAGGTCATTACTAAAAACATATGTTCCTCCTGTGAATTCTCCACCTAAACCTCCTGATCCAATGGTAATTCTGGTCGAGATAGAGTGTGATGTGGAGAAAATTCTTGACTCACGGAAAATTCAGGGTTCGTTGTAGTAAGTTAATCCATTGGATGGAGTATGGTATTGAGGAGAAAACATGGGTGCCGGCTCAGGACTTTCATGCTCCCCATCAAATTAAGAAGTTCCATTTAAAATGTATATTAAATCCTTTTCCCCATGTTGAGGTTGGCCTCTCTTAAAATAGGGATAATGTCACAGACTTACCTGTCCAGGCTCCAGCAGCAAGAAATGCAGCTTCGGTGCAACTGCACCAGGAGAGACACAGTGCTAATCCATACCCATGGTGACATGACAGCTCCCTTAGCAACAGGATGCAATATTCTTTCTCCCCACAGCAGGCTTGTGCTGGAGGAGGCTAGCAGTGGGCTGATTGCTCAGCTGATCTATTCCTGTGTGCTAGTATTGTGACTAATGGAGTGCTGAGTCATGACCTATCAGGTTCTGATCCTGGTTGCTCTATTTAAACCACTTCCTGAACTTTTGATAGTGCCGGTGATAGTCTCTTATTTACTAGCTGTGTTCCTGATTCCTAGTGGCTTATTTTGGATTTTTAGCCTTTTGAACTCGGCTTGTCCTTTTGACCACTCTATGTTTAACGCATTGGTACTGACTTTCCCATCTGGTTCTGATTTCAACTTGGCTATTTGACTACTCTCTGTCTCTCGATTTAGTATGTTCCTAGTTCTGACCCATTTCAGTGAGACTCTGTCTCTGTGTCTTATTTTTGTCCCTTGGTGTTGTTTGTCTCGCACCTTAGCAAAATAGCGAACATTGACCAGTTGCAGACTTGCTACTTAGAAATTGCACTGCAGGGAAAGTGGATGGAGTTCTAGTTAGTGCTCACCGTTCGTGTCTCTCCCTACCTATTGTCATGACAGCCACACTTTGCCTTCAAAACTGCATCCATTTTTTTAGGTACACTTGTACAAAGTCAGGGATTTTTGTAGGTCAAGTGTATGATTAGCCAAATATACCAAACATGATCTTCATGATTATACTGTATTTAGATTCAGTCACAGTCATTAAACAGAAATAGCTGATTCAGTAAATTATGAATATCACATTCCCAATTCTTGCTTCTACCAATACCTACAGATTGGGATGTTGGGCCAAGCTCCCATTCCTACTCCTAGGATCTCACCACTTGAGAATCTCTTTAGCCAGCACTCATCTCCTTTAAATGTCTTTCCTGCGCTAGAATGCAAGTCCGGTCCTACTGTATGATGAAATAGGAAAAATAATTTGGCCTTACCTGTTCACTGGAGGAATGGCAAGACACTTTTCAATGGGCAGTTTTCTCTTCACATTGCATCAACCATGCAGAGCAGAATTGTTAATTGCAACTATGAGGGTACCTTACCCTGGCTAGGATAGTTCATATTAATACTGGTTATAGCTATTCTTGCTGGCAACTATGTGGGGATTGAAGCACTCTATATGTGGTGGCATTGCCCCATAATTCTCCCATTCTGAAATTAGGTTTTTATACTAATTTCAGATATTACGAGTCCCTCCTCTCTCCTCCAAGCCATCTCTACCTATACATTGTATAGGAACGCAAACTGTACCTTACAACTATAGATGGCTAGTAACTAATATACACACAGCTGCATTCAAAGTGACGGTAAGGAATGGGCAGGCGGAAACTGGAAGATACAACATTTCTAAACCTGCCTTTATTTCTGTATCACTGATATTACTGTTTGGTTTATTTTTACAATATACCGTGAAACATTAGTGCCTTATACCAGCAACCTTTGGCAGTCCAGCTGATGTAAAACTACAAGTCCCAGCGTGCAAAATGCTTGGCCGTTTATCTAACTCCCATAGAAGTGAATAGGGCATTATGGGAGTTGTAGTTTCAGCTGGAGAGCTGAATGTTGTTGATCCCTACTTTATACCATTTGTACTTTTGTTTGGATTGTACTGCCATTGTGTACAGTCTATATGCTTAAAAATCCAATTAAAATCTGAAAGTAAAAAAAAAAAAATGGAACAGCCAAACTTTTCTACAAAGGTGAGGTTGTGGAAGACACCATGGCACCATGGTTACACCATGGCAAGTCAAAACATAGCAATAAGACTCAAAGTAGTTATTCTGCATCAGCAAAATGTGCTTTTCAAGCTCTGTTAAAGAAGCAAAAAATAAGTAAATAGGCAATGTGGAGGAATGTGGACACAGTAGGCAGCCAAGGAAATGTTGTGCAGCATATGAGAAACATATCATATGCATTTCTCTTTCTTGGCTCAAAACTGGCAGAAACCTGTGGGACCCAGCTACATCCACCTACTGTTGGGAGAAGTCTAGCCAAAAGTTGTCTTCATGGAAGATCAGCGACCAAAAACCCATGCCCTTGACTTGGAAACAAGGCCAAGTGACTCAACTATACATCAAAACACAGGGTGCAAAAAAATGGCAGCTGGTGCTCTGGACTGATGAATAAACATTTTAACTATTTGGCTGCAACAGAAGACAGATTGTTTGTAGAAGGGCTGAGTGCTATACAATAATGAGTTATCTGCAGGCAACAGTGAAGCACAAAGGAGGCTCCTTGCAAGTTTGGGGAAGTATTTCAGCAAATGGAGCTGGGGATTTGGTCAGGATTAGGGATGAGCGAACTCGAACTGTATAGTTCGGGTTCGTACCGAATTTTGGGGTGTCCGTGACACGGACCCGAACCCGGACATTTTCGTAAAAGTCCGGGTTCGGGTTCGGTGTTCGTCGCTTTCTTGGCGCTTTTGTGACGCTTTCTTGGCGCTTTTTGAAAGGCTGCAAAGCAGCCAATCAACAAGCGTCATACTACTTGCCCCAAGAGGCCATCACAGCCATGCCTACTATTGGCATGGCTGTGATTGGCCAGAGCACCATGTGACCCAGCCTCTATTTAAGCTGGAGTCACATAGCGCCGCCCGTCACTCTGCTCTGATTAGCGTAGGGAGAGGTTGCGGCTGCGACAGTAGGGCGAGATTAGGCAGATTAACTCCTCCAAAGGACTTGATTAACTGATCGATCTGCAGCTGTGGATCATTGAGCTGCTGATCCTCAATTGCTCACTGTTTTTAGGCTGCACAGACCGTTTGTCAGTCTCATTTTTCTGGGGTGATCGGCGGCCATTTTGTGTCTTGTGGTGCGCCAGCACAAGCTGCGACCAAGTGCATTTAACCCTCAATGGTGTGGTTGTTTTTTGGCTAAAGCCTACATCAGGGTGAAGCTGTCACACCAAGTGCATTTAACCAGCAATAGTCTGTTCATTTTTTGGCCATATACAAAATCAGGGGCAAGCTGCGCCTGTCACCAAGTGCATTTAACCCTCAATGGTGTGGTTGTTTTTTGGCTAAAGCCTACATCAGGGTGAAGCTGTCACACCAAGTGCATTTAACCAGCAATAGTCTGTTCATTTTTTGGCCATATACAAAATCAGGGGCAAGCTGCGCCTGTCACCAAGTGCATTTAACCCTCAATGGTGTGGTTGTTTTTTGGCTAAAGCCTACATCAGGGTGAAGCTGTCACACCAAGTGCATTTAACCAGCAATAGTCTGTTCATTTTTTGGCCATATACAAAATCAGGGGCAAGCTGCGCCTGTCACCAAGTGCATTTAACCCTCAATGGTGTGGTTGTTTTTTGGCTAAAGCCTACATCAGGGTGAAGCTGTCACACCAAGTGCATTTAACCAGCAATAGTCTGTTCATTTTTTGGCCATATCCCAGTCTAATTCTGTCACTAAATCCATACCGGTCACCCAGCGCCTAAATACTAGGCCTCAAATTTATATCCAGCTAAATCTGTCCCTAGTGCTGTAGCTGGGCGAGTTATTTAGTGTCCGTTCAAGCACATTTCTTGTTCTGGGTTGAAATACAATTCCCAATTTAGCAATTTCATAATTTAGTGGTTCCTGCTATATCAGAGCTATTTGAAATCTATCCCAAAAAGGGTATATAATATTGAAGGTGCACATTGGGTCATTCAGAATAACTTCACACACACCCGCTACTGTGTATTTCCAAGTCTAATTCTGTCACTAAACCCATACCTGTCACCCAGCGCCTAAATACTAGGCCTCAAATTTAAATCCCTCTAAATCTCTCGTTACCCACCGCTGTACTGTTGTTGCTGGGCAAGATATTTAGTGTCCGTCAAAGCACATTTTTTGTTCTGGGTTGAAGTACAATTCCCAATTTAGCAATTTCATAATTTAGTGGTTTCTGCTATATCAGAGCTATTTGAAATCTATCCCTAAAAGGGTATATAATATTGAAGGTGCACATAGGGTCATTCAGAATAACTTCACACACACGCTTCTGTGCATTTCCAAGTCTAATTCTGTCACTAAATCCATACCGGTGACCCAGCGCCTAAATACTAGGCCTCAAATTTAAATCCCTCTAAATCTCTCGTTACCCACCACTGTACTGTTGTTGCTGGGCAAGATATTTAGTGTCCGTCAAAGCACATTTTTTGTTCTGGGTTGAAGTACAATTCCCAATTTAGCAATTTCATAATTTAGTGGTTCCTGCTATATCAGAGCTATTTGAAATCTATCCCAAAAAGGGTATATAATATTGAAGGTGCACATTGGGTCATTCAGAATAACTTCACACACACCCGCTACTGTGTATTTCCAAGTCTAATTCTGTCACTAAACCCATACCTGTCACCCAGCGCCTAAATACTAGGCCTCAAATTTAAATCCCTCTAAATCTCTCGTTACCCACCGCTGTACTGTTGTTGCTGGGCAAGATATTTAGTGTCCGTCAAAGCACATTTTTTGTTCTGGGTTGAAGTACAATTCCCAATTTAGCAATTTCATAATTTAGTGGTTTCTGCTATATCAGAGCTATTTGAAATCTATCCCTAAAAGGGTATATAATATTGAAGGTGCACATAGGGTCATTCAGAATAACTTCACACACACGCTTCTGTGCATTTCCAAGTCTAATTCTGTCACTAAATCCATACCGGTGACCCAGCGCCTAAATACTAGGCCTCAAATTTAAATCCCTCTAAATCTCTCGTTACCCACCGCTGTACTGTTGTTGCTGGGCAAGATATTTAGTGTCCGTCAAAGCACATTTTTTGTTCTGGGTTGAAGTACAATTCCCAATTTAGCAATTTCATAATTTAGTGGTTTCTGCTATATCAGAGCTATTTGAAATCTATCCCTAAAAGGGTATATAATATTGAAGGTGCACATAGGGTCATTCAGAATAACTTCACACACACGCTTCTGTGCATTTCCAAGTCTAATTCTGTCACTAAATCCATACCGGTGACCCAGCGCCTAAATACTAGGCCTCAAATTTAAATCCCTCTAAATCTCTCGTTACCCACCACTGTACTGTTGTTGCTGGGCAAGATATTTAGTGTCCGTCAAAGCACATTTTTTGTTCTGGGTTGAAGTACAATTCCCAATTTAGCAATTTCATAATTTAGTGGTTCCTGCTATATCAGAGCTATTTGAAATCTATCCCAAAAAGGGTATATAATATTGAAGGTGCACATTGGGTCATTCAGAATAACTTCACACACACCCGCTACTGTGTATTTCCAAGTCTAATTCTGTCACTAAACCCATACCTGTCACCCAGCGCCTAAATACTAGGCCTCAAATTTAAATCCCTCTAAATCTCTCGTTACCCACCGCTGTACTGTTGTTGCTGGGCAAGATATTTAGTGTCCGTCAAAGCACATTTTTTGTTCTGGGTTGAAGTACAATTCCCAATTTAGCAATTTCATAATTTAGTGGTTTCTGCTATATCAGAGCTATTTGAAATCTATCCCTAAAAGGGTATATAATATTGAAGGTGCACATAGGGTCATTCAGAATAACTTCACACACACGCTTCTGTGCATTTCCAAGTCTAATTCTGTCACTAAATCCATACCGGTCACCCAGCGCCTAAATACTAGGCCTCAAATTTATATCCCGCTGAATCTGAATACAATACATTGGGCCAAATAATATATTTGTTGTTGTGGTGAACCATAACAATGAGAAAAACATCTAGTAAGGGACGCGGACGTGGACATGGTCGTGGTGGTGTTAGTGGACCCTCTGGTGCTGGGAGAGGACGTGGCCGTTCTGCCACATCCACACGTCCTAGTGTACCAACTACCTCAGGTCCCAGTAGCCGCCAGAATTTACAGCGATATATGGTGGGGCCCAATGCCGTTCTAAGGATGGTAAGGCCTGAGCAGGTACAGGCATTAGTCAATTGGGTGGCCGACAGTGGATCCAGCACGTTCACATTATCTCCCACCCAGTCTTCTGCAGAAAGCGCACAGATGGCGCCTGAAAACCAACCCCATCAGTCTGTCACATCACCCCCATGCATACCAGGGAAACTGTCTCAGCCTCAAGTTATGCAGCAGTCTCTTATGCTGTTTGAAGACTCCGCTGGCAGGGTTTCCCAAGGGCATCCACCTAGCCCTTCCCCAGCGGTGAAAGACATAGAATGCACTGACGCACAACCACTTATGTTTCCTGATGATGAGGACATGGGAATACCACCTCAGCATGTCTCTGATGATGACGAAACACAGGTGCCAACTGCTGCGTCTTTCTGCAGTGTGCAGACTGAACAGGAGGTCAGGGATCAAGACTGGGTGGAAGACGATGCAGGGGACGATGAGGTCCTAGACCCCACATGGAATGAAGGTCGTGCCACTGACTTTCACAGTTCGGAGGAAGAGGCAGTGGTGAGACCGAGCCAACAGCGTAGCAAAAGAGGGAGCAGTGGGCAAAAGCAGAACACCCGCCGCCAAGAGACTCCGCCTGCTACTGACCGCCGCCATCTGGGACCGAGCACCCCAAAGGCAGCTTCAAGGAGTTCCCTGGCATGGCACTTCTTCAAACAATGTGCTGACGACAAGACCCGAGTGGTTTGCACGCTGTGCCATCAGAGCCTGAAGCGAGGCATTAACGTTCTGAACCTGAGCACAACCTGCATGACCAGGCACCTGCATGCAAAGCATGAACTGCAGTGGAGTAAACACCTTAAAACCAAGGAAGTCACTCAGGCTCCCCCTGCTACCTCTTCTGCTGCTGCCGCCTCGGCCTATTCTGCTGCTGCCGCCTCGGCCTCTTCCTCCGCCTCTGGAGGAACGTTGGCACCTGCCGCCCAGCAAACAGGGGATGTACCACCAACACCACCACCACCACCTCCGTCACCAAGCGTCTCAACCATGTCACACGCCAGCGTTCAGCTCTCCATCTCACAAACATTTGATAGAAAGCGTAAATTCCCACCTAGCCACCCTCGATCCCTGGCCCTGAATGCCAGCATTTCTAAACTACTGGCCTATGAAATGCTGTCATTTAGGCTGGTGGACACAGACAGCTTCAAACAGCTCATGTCGCTTGCTGTCCCACAGTATGTTGTTCCCAGCCGGCACTACTTCTCCAAGAGAGCCGTGCCTTCCCTGCACAACCAAGTATCCGATAAAATCAAGTGTGCACTGCGCAACGCCATCTGTAGCAAGGTCCACCTAACCACAGATACGTGGACCAGTAAGCACGGCCAGGGACGCTATATCTCCCTAACTGCACACTGTGTAAATGTAGTGGCAGCTGGGCCCCAGGCGGAGAGCTGTTTGGCGCACGTCCTGCCGCCGCCAAGGATCGCAGGGCAACATTCTTTGCCTCCTGTTGCCACCTCCTCCTTCTCGGCTTCCTCCTCCTCTTCTTCCACCTGCTCATCCAGTCAGCCACACACCTTCACCACCAACTTCAGCACAGCCCGGGGTAAACGTCAGCAGGCCATTCTGAAACTCATATGTTTGGGGGACAGGCCCCACACCGCACAGGAGTTGTGGCGGGGTATTGAACAACAGACCGACGAGTGGTTGCTGCCGGTGAGCCTCAAGCCCGGCCTGGTGGTGTGTGATAATGGGCGAAATCTCGTTGCAGCTCTGGGACTAGCCAATTTGACGCACATCCCTTGCTTGGCGCATGTGCTGAATTTGGTGGTGCAGAAGTTCATTCACAACTACCCCGACATGTCAGAGCTGCTGCATAAAGTGCGGGCCGTCTGTTCGCGCTTCCGGCGTTCACATCCTGCCGCTGCTCGCCTGTCTGCGCTACAGCGTAACTTCGGCCTTCCCGCTCACCGCCTCATATGCGACGTGCCCACCAGGTGGAACTCCACCTTGCACATGCTGGACAGACTGTGCGAGCAGCAGCAGGCCATAGTGGAGTTTCAGCTGCAGCACGCACGGGTCAGTCGCACTACAGAACAGCACCACTTCACCACCAATGACTGGGCCTCCATGCGAGACCTGTGTGCCCTGTTGCGCTGTTTCGAGTACTCCACCAACATGGCCAGTGGCGATGACACCGTTATCAGCGTTACAATACCACTTCTATGTCTCCTTGAGAAAACACTTAGGGCGATGATGGAACAGGAGGTGGCCCAGGAGGAGGAGGAGGAGGATGAGGAAGAGGGGTCATTTTTAGCACTTTCAGGCCAGTCTCTTCGAAGTGACTCAGAGGGAGGTTTTTTGCAACAGCAGAGGCCAGGTACAAATGTGGCCAGCCAGGGCCCACTACTGGAGGACGAGGAGGACGAGGATGAGGAGGAGGTGGAGGAGGATGAGGATGAAGCATGGTCACAGCGGGGTGGCACCCAACGCAGCTCGGGTCCATCACTGGTGCGTGGCTGGGGGGAAAGGCAGGACGATGACGATACGCCTCCCACAGAGGACAGCTTGTCCTTACCCCTGGGCAGCCTGGCACACATGAGCGACTACATGCTGCAGTGCCTGCGCAACGACAGCAGAGTTGCCCACATTTTAACCTGTGCGGACTACTGGGTTGCCACCCTGCTGGATCCACGCTACAAAGACAATGTGCCCACCTTACTTCCTGCACTGGAGCGTGATAGGAAGATGCGCGAGTACAAGCGCACGTTGGTAGACGCGCTACTGAGAGCATTCCCAAATGTCACAGGGGAACAAGTGGAAGCCCAAGGCCAAGGCAGAGGAGGAGCAAGAGGTCGCCAAGGCAGCTGTGTCACGGCCAGCTCCTCTGAGGGCAGGGTTAGCATGGCAGAGATGTGGAAAACTTTTGTCAACACGCCACAGCTAACTGCACCACCACCTGATACGCAACGTGTTAGCAGGAGGCAACATTTCACTAACATGGTGGAACAGTACGTGTGCACACCCCTCCACGTACTGACTGATGGTTCGGCCCCATTCAACTTCTGGGTCTCTAAATTGTCCACGTGGCCAGAGCTAGCCTTTTATGCCTTGGAGGTGCTGGCCTGCCCGGCAGCCAGCGTTTTGTCTGAACGTGTATTCAGCACGGCAGGGGGCGTCATTACAGACAAACGCAGCCGCCTGTCTACAGCCAATGTGGACAAGCTGACGTTCATAAAAATGAACCAGGCATGGATCCCACAGGACCTGTCCGTCCCTTGTCCAGATTAGACATTAACTACCTCCCCATAACCATATATTATTGGACTCCAGGGCACTTCCTCATTCAATCCTATTTTTATTTTCATTTTACCATTATATTGCGATGCTACCCAAAGTTGAATGAACCTCTCCTCTGCCTGTGTGCTAGGCCTAAATATATGCCAATGGACTGTTGCAGTGGTGGCTGACATGAAGCCTGATTCTCTGCTATGACATGCAGACTAATTCTCTGCTGACATGAAGCCAGATTGTCTGTTACGGGACCTCTCTCCTCTGCCTGGGTGCTGGGCCTAAATTTATGACAATGGACTGTTGCAGTGGTGGCTGACGTGAAGCCTGATTCTCTGCTATGACATGCAGACTGATTCTCTGCTGACATGAAGCCAGATCGTCTGTTACGGGACCTCTCTGCTCTGCCTGTGTGCTAGGCCTAAATATATGCCAATGGACTGTTGCAGTGGTGGGTGACGTGAAGCCTCATTCTCTGCTATGACATGCAGACTAATTCTCTGCTGACATGAAGACAGATTCTCTGTTACGGGACCTCTCTCCTCTGCCTGTGTGTGTGCTGGGCCTAAATATATGCCAATGGACTGTTGCAGTGGTGGCTGACGTGAAGCCTCATTCTCTGCTATGACATGCAGACTGATTCTCTGCTGACATGAAGCCAGATTCTCTGTTACGGGACCTCTCTCCTCTGCCTGTGTGTGTGCTGGGCCTAAATATATGCCAATGGACTGTTGCAGTGGTGGCTGACGTGAAGCCTCATTCTCTGCTATGACATGCAGACTGATTCTCTGCTGACATGAAGCCAGATTCTCTGTTACGGGACCTCTCTCCTCTGCCTGTGTGTGTGCTGGGCCTAAATATATGCCAATGGACTGTTGCAGTGGTGGCTGACGTGAAGCCTCATTCTCTGCTATGACATGCAGACTGATTCTCTGCTGACATGAAGCCAGATTCTCTGTTACGGGACCTCTCTCCTCTGCCTGTGTGTGTGCTGGGCCTAAATATATGCCAATGGACTGTTGCAGTGGTGGCTGACGTGAAGCCTCATTCTCTGCTATGACATGCAGACTGATTCTCTGCTGACATGAAGCCAGATTCTCTGTTACGGGACCTCTCTCCTCTGCCTGTGTGCTAGGCCTAAATATATGCCAATGGACTGTTGCAGTGGTGGCTGACGTGAAGCCTCATTCTCTGCTATGACATGCAGACTAATTCTCTGCTGACATGAAGACAGATTCTCTGTTACGGGACCTCTCTCCTCTGCCTGGGTGCCGGGGCCTAAATATCTGAGAATGGACTGTTCCAGTGGTGGGTGACGGGAAGCCAGATTCTCTGCTATGGAACCTCTCTCCAATTGATTTTGGTTAATTTTTATTTATTTAATTTTTATTTTAATTAATTTCCCTATCCACATTTGTTTGCAGGGGATTTACCTACATGTTGCTGCCTTTTGCAGCCCTCTAGCCCTTTCCTGGGCTGTTTTACAGCCGTTTTAGTGCCGAAAAGTTCGGGTCCCCATTGACTTCAATGGGGTTCGGGTTCGGGACGAAGTTCGGATCGGGTTCGGATCCCGAACCCGAACATTTCCGGGATGTTCGGCCGAACTTCTCGAACCCGAACATCCAGGTGTTCGCTCAACTCTAGTCAGGATTAATGGTGTCCTCAATGCTGAGAAATACAGGCAGATACTTATCCATCATGCAATACTATCATGGAGACATATTCATTGTCAGGCAAGATCTGCCCCTTGTAACAGAGACTCAGAAGATTGTGAGCCTTATAAAACAACTTTCTCTACGCTGCTTATGAACATCACAGGATAGTCCTGTCTTTCTGGAACTGTGATTTATAACTCCTTAGCTGTTCTGTGAACTCTGGAGCTCAAAACAAACATACAGTAGCTAAAAGTAAGTGAAATCATGTCATAGCAGCAAAGTGCTGGTAGAATGGAGATGCCCTCTGCTTCTAAATGAAATACATCTAGCTGTTCAGCTGAAACAGGTAATAATATGGTGGAAAAAATAAAATAAAACATTAGGGAAGACCAAACATAACTGTTCCCTTAGAGTAATGATTGTTCAGAGAAGCACAGCCATTATTCAAACTTTTTTTTTAAACTTTGATACACGTTAAATTCTTCAAAATATTAAGAACAACCTCCCCAATGGGGTGTTTTAAAAAATTTGTACCTAGAAGAACTGATGCTGTTTTGAAGTGTGAATCATGCCACTCTAGTATGTGGTCATACTAAATATGTATTTGATTTACATTTCTCTTTTGTTCATTTACTTTATATTTTGTACACAGTACCGTATAAATAGTATTTACCTGTTTTACTAATGTGTATTCTCTGTGCAGTTATCAACATCATGTCAAACATTTCAGAATATATACAATATGGTGTTCTTGTGACATTATTATTTTTTAAAAGCATATTATCTTAAAATAAATGACACTTATATATCTATAAAATACGTTTGTCATTACACTATGTTTCCCTAAGTTATTGTACTTTATCCTAATTGAGTAAAGTGTTAGTACTTAATGCATCAGTAATATTTATACTCTTCTTGTGAATCTAAAATGATATATAGTGTTAAGTGAATTGAGCTTTATATCATAGATCCAAAGTCAATTTGTTCACAAACTATGCTGTACAGAGACCTGCCTCCATACAGAATTAAATCACAGACAAAAAGATTTTAAAAAAACATCCTGTACGATGTAATAAATTAATATGCATATGTGCATGGCTACATTTATAAAAAATAAATGTGGTTGCTTGATTGCACACAGAGGTAACTAGGATCAGCACACTATATTTGCAGCGTCTGCTCTCCTTAATGTAAATGTCCATATGGCATAGGCAGGTTCATTCAGTCTGAAGTTGCGCGAGACTTTGTTTATTAACTTTGTTCTTTGATGCTATGATTTAAAAAAAAATTAAAGCAGGGATCAGAAATCAGCTTCCGAGGTCCGAGACAGGTCTTTCAGCACCTGAGCAGAGGTCGGAGAGCACCGGAGCTGAGAGCCAGTGTCAGGAAGCATGTAAGGCCCAGTTCACACTTCAGCTGTTTGGTCAGTTATTTCCATCAGTTATTGTGAGCCCAAACCAGTAGTGAAGGCTACTCAGAGATAAGGTATAAGGCAAAGATGTGGTGTGGACGGATCATGGACCCTTTCAAGTTGAATGGGTATGTTTCCGTCTGCGGCAACCACATTGATGGTGCCCGTGCATTGGGGACAGAATATTGTAGTCCCCAATGCACGAAAAGGCCGGTTTGTGTGCAAAAGCCACATTCATACAAAGATTCAATAAAAAAAATACATCGGCTCAGTAATAAGGAATGCAAATGATACACACTGGAGCTGAGCAATCTGTAGACTACCAACAGGCAGGAAGCTTTGAGTGTCGGGTGAAAAAAGGAATCCACTTGTTTCACTGAAGTCAAAATGCTGCCTTTCATCCATTATTATAGATAGATAGATAGAGGATAGATATGACATATATAGAGATAGATAGATAGATATATATGACATAGATAGATATTAGATATCCCCAAAAAATAAAACACAAGCGGCACAGCAGGAGCAATGTGAATGACTCTCTGCAAACAGCTGTGGTAGTGATCCAGCATCCAAGTAACTATAAAAGAAAATTCCATGCTGCTCCCAAAAGTTTTTCAAAGGTCGTGTTCTTTAATCACCAATGTAACGTTTCAGTCTTCTTACCAGGACTTTTCTCACACAGCATTTCTATAATGCTTGAGAGATAGGTAGAAAGATATCTAAGATAGATATGTAGATAGCTAGAAAAGAGAAAAAAAGGCAGCACTCCAAATTGTGATGATAAAAGTAGACGGTTTATTCACCCATCTAGCAGCAACGTTTCAGCTCTCTCTTTGGAGCCTTTGTCCAGCTGAGTAACATGTGCAGATCGGCATACATAAATAGTGCAAATAATTAACAAAATTCCAAATTGATGTACAGCAATAAAGTGCAAGTGCATAAAAAATATGGCCATGTAGAAAGTATAATTCATCTATCTGCATAATTCAAACCCACAGAGCTGTGAACATGATCATATAAATTCCATAACATGATCGATACAGTGCAGAATCACAAAATATACATGATTGACAATCAAGTGTGGTAAAGTATACAAAGTGTATCTCAATAATAAATCAATTAAAACATTAAAAACCTTTGAATGGATCATGTTGAACCAAAGCGACCTGGTGGGAACTGTTGGCGTCCGGAAAAGCAGTCGGCGCATGCGCCGCTCCATCTGTTATCGCGAGACACATAGTAGTTACAGGGAACATGAAGACCACAACAAAGATGGCCGCTATTAAACATCACACTGGGGCGCATGCTCATGCCAATACAGGCCGGCAAGCATCCCGTAAAGAACTGTCAGACACATCTGTAGTGTCCAAAGCACCGCAGTTAAAAGCAGACAAGGCTGATCCACATACAGAAGACCGACGGGTGAGCGCCGGCCTCCAGATAGAATGTCTGTACCAGAGGGGCGGCACGGTCATCAAACCGCAAACACCCTACTGTCCAGACCTAACAGCATATCCACTCCGTGACAAAAACCACCACGTTATGAATGGGGTCCACAAAACTGTGAGCCCACTTCTCCTGTCTGTGGGGGAGTCACGGATACACTGCATTGGAGCAAATAGTATATTAATTTTGAACATGACAAAGCCACCCGTCAGTGGGCAGTGTCACCCGAGCCCCATTTGGGTCTGGAGTGGCACCGAAACACAGACAGGGGCTGTCTCTAAAAATTAAAATGGTAACCCAACATGATAAGCTATTGAATAACATATAAATGGATCGCCAACACAGTTCCTCCAGTCTTCACCATACGTGACCATTCATGACATACAGTCAAAAATATTGTCCTACAAAAGAAGAAAACACAGTTTAGTATATAGCACATGTTGTTTTCCATACACAGAGTCAAAGTCGAGAGTACAAACATGACCAATTACTAGACAACCCTAAATTCTACATTTAAGCCTTGTGGTTTCAAAGTACCCAGTGTATAAATCCAATAGAGCTCACGTCTCTTCAATAATTTAGTTCTATCACCACCTCGCCTCGAGGGGGGTATTTGTTCCAAAATACTAAAACGTAAATCACTTTGTGTATGTTTAGCCTCAGTAAAGTGTTTTGATACGGGAAGATCCATTTTTTTGTTTTCTGATAGAATATCGATGTTGATTGAGAAGGGTTTTGACGTCCCAAGTAGTCTCACCTATGTATAAAAGGTGGCAGGGACACATCAACAAATAAATAACATAGGATGAATCACATGTTAAGTATTGTTTGATTTTGACTCTTTGTCCAGAGACCGGGTGAACAAATGAGTCACCTCTTAACATCAGATTGCAGTTTACACAATTATAACATGGAAAACAACCCTTTCGGGCAGATCCAAAGTATGTCTCACAAGTTTACCTCGTCTAGGCGGGCGCTCATCCGTCGGTCTTCTGTATGTGGATCAGCCTCGTCTGCTTTTAACTGCGGTGCTTTGGACACTACAGATGTGTCTGACAGTTCTTTACGGGATGCTTGCTGGCCTGTATTGGCATGAGCATGTGCGATGTTTAATAGCGGCCATCTTCGTTGTGGTCTTCATGTTCCCTGTAACTACTATGTGTCTCGCGATAACAGATGGAGGGGCGCATGCGCCGACTGCTTTTCCAGACGCCAACAGTTCCCACCCAGGTCTCTTTGGTTCAACGTGATCCATTCAAAGATTTTTTATGTTTTAATTGATTTATTATTGAGATACACTTTGTACACTTTACCACACTTGATTGCCAATCATGTATATTTTGTGATTCTGCACTGTATCGATCATGTTATGGAATTTATATGATCATGTTCACAGCTATGTGGGTTTGAATTATGAAGATAGATGAATTATACTTTCTACATGGCCATATTTTTTATGCACTTGCATTTTATTGCTGTACATCAATTTGGAATTTTGTTAATTATTTGCACTATTTATGTATGCTGATCTGCACATGTTACTCAGCTGTACAAAGGTTCCAAAGAGAGCTGAAACGTTGCTGCTAGATGGGTGAATAAACCATCCACTTTTATCATCACAATTTGGAATTCTGCCTTTTTTTCTCTTTTTTTTTTTTTCTCTTTTCTATACACTTGGGATCTTGGTCTCAGGTCCTTAGGAGGATTTGCACCCACGCTTATTGTGTGCTGCTTTTTTTCTTTTTCTCTACATATGTAGATAGCTAGATATAAGATAGATATAAGATAGATATAAGATAGGTAGATAGATATGAGATAGATTACATTATATTTAGACATTTGTGTTCCAGGCAGAAAATTGTTTAAAAAAATAAAAATAAAAACATCTACAGTGGGAGGGGGATTTGCAGAGGACAGGTCCTGTATAATCTCTGCAGACTGTCTCCCCTCCTGTACCTATCAGGTTGTGTCTGAGCAACAAGCAACCCTTGTCATTTATTGCAGCACAGAGATTAGAGAGGGGCCAGCAGCAAATATGTTAGGTCATTAGAGGGTGACATTCTGAACTCACCAGTAGAGCAGGGGAGCAGACTAGAGGAGGCCATTACATTCACAGTGCAGGGCCTCCGGTGAGAGACAGAGGAAGGCCAGGGTCTGCCTGACTGCTGTGGAGCCAGTGCTATGGATGCAGCACCCAGCTCCTCACTACAGCATAGTGGACAGGAGACCAAGGACCAGCTCTCTTCCACTTCTGTCTGGGCAGCTCAGCAGGGGGCCCCATTTAGGGATGGGGGCCCTAGGCAATTGCCCTGTTTGCCCCCCATAACGCCGGCTCTGACCACACACAAAGTAGAGGAGAACCTGCTTCTTAACCTTCACTTACTCACTCAGAAGAAGCCCTAGGATTATGAAGGACATTACAGAGAGTTACTGACCTGTAGAGTTTTAAATAAAGCACTTAGGAAGATTACATCTCAGCTAATGTAGTTAATCAGTCTGCTTGTCTGTGTGTGCTCCTGTTCACACCTCCCCTCTCCATAGAGATTATCTGGCAGTGTAACTATGCTGATAAGTGCCCGATGACGGAAATAAACACTTGTCTATCGGGTAAAATTTCATTCATGCAGTCATAAAAATCATTATTTGCCGACAACAGATGTGATCTGCTGCTAGCAAACGACTAGTCAGTGTGGGAACAAGCAATGGGATTAGTAATCACTCCTCCCCATAATTTTTCCTTCCCGACAAACACCTGCTGTGATTTCTCGAGTAATGTTTTCAAAGTGAAAATCAATTAGTAAAGGAGAGGTAAATGGCAGATAAAATGAGAACTAGACATTTCTTAATGATAACACATATTACAAAGTTTCTTGTGGTCATAGTTGCATAGTACTGTTAAAAAGTACATAAAATTCAACCAAGGAATGGGTGGAGATATGAATTTTAGGAAAGGGGAGTGAGAACCTGCCTTTAAGCATTAAAATAAGCATTAATATTATTCAATTTTAGGAATGTATTTAAGCCCCTTTTAAAACTGTCCACTGCTCCTGCTGTGACCATGTCCTGAGGTAGACTATTCCACATATTTACAGTGTTTACCGTTAAGAACTTTTTCTTACTCTTTACACTGAACTTTCTTTTCTCCAGGAGAAGGCAGTGCCCAATTGTCATTTCAGGGGATTTTACATGGAATAGCTTTTCACCATATTGTTTGAACAGGCCATTTATACATTTGTGCAAGTCAATAATTTCTACCTTAGGCACCTCGTCTTAAGACTTTATGAATGTAAAGTGGTATTCTGGTAGTAAATGTAGTAAAATGTGTAATTTATAAATTTACGTTTCTCCTCTTTCTGATTTCATTGTTCTTGGAAGTCCATTTTCAGAGGTTAAAAAATGGGCTCACACAATTTGATCAAAATGTGTGCTAATAATCTCAACGTTCTATGTATAGTAAATATAGCAGTAGTGCAACTGAAAATAATTAACGTATTGAAGGTGACTTAAAGGGTTGTGTTATTTCAGCACGTGGCATTTATCATGTAGAGAAAGTTAATACAAGGCACTGTGACACAGTGAAGGGTATGGTCTGGGAAAACAGGTATTTCCTTCTAGCCTGTGCTGCTGGGCTGATTTGCAGCCATGTGGGGTCAAAGACCGGACTGGATTTGAAGTGCCAATCTGGGTTTTGACAGCATCTACCTGTCCATAAAAGACAGCTAGGCTCAGCAGCAAAGTGTGTGTGTGCTGGGATCTAAGGCTTGTGCTGTGCTGGAGGGATCAGACCCGTGTTTAGGGGAAACAGGCCCCCTAAAAGCCTGCTATGGACTGCTGGAGATAGAACTGCCCACAAGGTGATTTTTGTTATTTGGACTTTCCATTGTGTGTGTGAACTAACACCAAGATTGCAAAGTGACATTTTGTTTTTGCCTTATGTGTGAATAAACATGGAAGTTTGATTTAAGAACTGGTAATTTGCCTCTGTACTGCTTCCGCATACCCTGTCTACCAGAGCGAATCTCCACAATTGATGGAGGATGTGGGCACGCACAGAGGCTGGCGTAAACGCCAAAATATTTATATTTTCAGGTACGACTGGATGTCCTTAATTAAACCAGCTAAATTCAAACCTGTGTCATGTGACAAAAAGGAGGCTGTAATGAAAGCTTTCATGGAGGCTAACCAACACCAGCAAGAAACCGGCTGCTGTTACGACACGTGATAGTTTTACAGATGTTAGGAGCGTCACAGATTGTCCATGATGTCCAGAAAGCGGTCCGTGCGGTGATCCCCAAGATGACACCCTCAGATGAAATCGAAACCTACCTGGTGATGTACGAGAAGGTGGCCACAAGGGAGAATCTACCCCGAGATCACTGGGCTGAGGTCGTCGCTCCGTTCCTGGCATCCAATTCCCAGTAGGTGTATTTTGACTTGCCGGACGATCAAGCGGCCGACTACCAGAAAGGGCAATGCCCTTGAGATGGTGGACCTGGTGGAATGCTATAAGGCTGCCAGGAATCTAAAGGGGGATTCTTTCGGGAGGGGGCCACTCAACCCTGGAAACTTTCACCCCAGGCCTGGAGGTTTGAGCCAATAAAACCCGCCCAGGATGTACCCACTGGGCACGTGGCTCGGATAGTTTGCTGGTGGTGTCAGGCGCCTGGCCATGTAAAATCTGACTGTCCCCATCGGGTTGAGCCCATGGACACTAACTATGGCTACCGTCAGTCACTATATGCCAGGAAGCTGTGTGCAACAGGTACCCCAGAAACTCTAAATTACTTGTGCCAGGTGGAAGTGGGAGACACTCCAGCAGAGGCCCTGCTGGACTCAGGGAGTCTGGTGTCCCTAGTAAGGGCTCATATGGTACGATCCGCTGAGTATACTGGCCTGAAAGTCGGGGTCATGTGCATTCATGGGGACTTAGACTATCCCAACGCCCTGGTGTCTCCAGCCACGGGGGCCGGCAGGTGGACTCATGAAGTGGCAGTTGCCACAAATATACACTATGAACTTATAATAGGGAGAGACTTCCCGGGTTTCCTGGCAATGTGGCCTGCTACGAAAGTGACTGATACCCATGAGACAGGGGTAACCCCAGCAGAGTGGCCTTGCCCTGGGGGTACGTCATAACCCTGGTAATAGAGCTGGTCTTTTGGTTCGCCCGGCGGTCAACTTTGCGCTTTTACGATTCGCCAAACATGCGAACACAAGGCGATGTCTGCATGCGCCATTTTCTTTTGCATTGAGCCGAACTTTGATGCATGACCCATGCATCCAGTGCCCCAGGAATACCGCTACCCACCACTCAGATAATATGACCACTGATGAAGGTCCACCGTGACCGAAACGTCTGGTCAGAAATATTTTGTTATTGATTCATATATACCACGGGCAAATGGATGATGCAGGGATTATGAAATAAACCTCACTTGAATTGCAAAACTTTCAACCTGAGTCCCTTAATATTCTATTACTTTGATAAACGGCCTAACAGCCTTTGATTGGCACCGGTGACACCTTTTGAACTGAGTGTGGTTCCTCACTTTACTACAGCCTACATCCTTACGGTAGGACAGGACAGCCAATTGAGACTTTTCAGCACATGGACACACGCCCACCCTATAAGAGAACCCGATCTGTTAGCCATTTTACATTCTGTGTTTTGCCAGTGTAGGGAGAGGTTGCTTTGTGGAGCAGGGACAGCCTGTTAGGAAACCAAACTCTAGCTAATAGGGCCACAAAAGTCCTTTTAAGGACTGTAATAGATGTGCTATCGATAGGTGTGATATACTGAGTGGTGTTATATACTTATAATATACTTTCTAACATAGAAAGCATATTATAGTGCATTTGTATTGTGCAGCAGTTGTGTACGGGTCTGTTGCGATACCGCAGCTATATAGAGGGACAAGCGCTATTGGAATAACTAATTGAAACTGGTGTGATATACCTGTTTCCGCAAAAAATACTGAAGGAGGGGTGTGATATACCTATAATATACCTTCTAACATAGAAAGTATATAGTGCATTTGTAATGTGCAGCATTTGTGTGTGATTCTGCTGCGATACCGCAGGTATATAGAGGGACAAGCACTATTTGAACAACTATTTGCAACGGGTGCGAGATACCTGTTGCTGCAAAAAAAAAAACTGATTGAGGTGTGCAATATACCTGGTTCCACAAAATACCTTTTTAAGGGGTTTGATATACAGGTGAAACTTGAATATCGTACAAAAGTCCATTTATTTCAGTAATTCAAATTAAAATGATTTGCATTAATGCAGCTTAAAATTAGAATTTTGTGAAAAGGTTCAATATTCTAGGCTCAAAGTGTCACACTCTAGTCAGCTAATTAATCAATACCCCTTGAGCAAAGTATAAGCCATAATCATACAAATTATAACAAATAAAGGCTTGAAATATCTTGCTTTGCATGTAATGAGTCTATCTCATATGTTAGTTTCAACTTTTAAGTTGCATTACTTAAATGAATGAATGAACACAATATTACATTTTTTCGAGTTTCACCTATGCGTGCTTCCACAAAATACTGATTGAGAGATGCGATATACCTACTTCTACCAAATATTGATTGAGGCCTGCGATATACCTGCTTCCACAAAATACTGATTGAGGGGTTCTATATATCTGCTTTCACAAAATACAGATTGATTGGTGGAATATACAGTGTACCTGCTTCCACAAAATACTGATTGAGGGGTGTGATATACCTGCTTCTACAAAATACAGATTGAGGGGTGCGATATACCTGCTTCCACCAAATATTGATTAAGGGGTTATATATACCTGCCTACACAAAATACTGATTGAGGGGTGCGATATACCTGCTTCCACCGAATATTGATTGAGGCCTACAATATACCTGCTTCTGCAAAATACTGTTTAAGGGGTTGAATATACCTGCTTAAACCAAATACTTATTAAGGCCTGCGATACACCTGCTTCCACAAAATACTAATTAAGGGGATTGATATACAAACCGGATTCCAAAAAAGTTGGGACACTGTACAAATCGTGACTAAAAACTGAATGCAATGATGTGGAGTTGCCAACTTCTAATATTTTATTCAGAATAGAACATAAATCACGGAACAAAAGTTTAAACTGAGAAAATGTACCATTTTAAGGGGAAAATATGTTGAATCAGAATTTCATGGTGTCAACAAATCCCCAAAAAGTTGGGACAAGGCCATTTTCACCACTGTGTGGCCTCTCCCCTTTTTCTTACAACACTCAACAGACGTCTGGGGGCCGAGAAGACCAGTTTCTCAAGTTTAGAAATAGGAATGCTCTCCCATTCTTGTCTAATATAGGCCTCTAACTGTTCAATCGTCTTGGGTCTTCTTTCCTCTTTATGATGCGCCAAATGTTCTCTATAGGTGACAGATCTGGACTGCAGACTGGCCATTTCAGTTCCCGGATCCTTCTCCTATGCAGCCATGATGTTGTGATTGATGCAGAATGTGGTCTGGCATTATCTTGTTAAAAAATACAGGGTCTTCCCTGAGAGAGATGATGTCTGGATGGGAGCATATGTTGTTCTAGAACCTGAATATATTTTTCTGCATTGATGGTGCCTTTCCAGAAATGCAAGCTGCCCATGCCACACGCACTCATGCAACCCCATACCATCAGAGATGCAGGCTTCTGAACTGAGCATTGATAACAACTTGGGTTGTCCTTGTCCTCTTTGGTCCGGATGACATGGCGTCCCAGATTTCCAAAAAGAACTTCGAATCGTGACTCGTCTGACCACAGAACAGTCTTCCATTTTGCCACACTCCATTTTAAATGATCCATGGCCCAGTGAAAATGCCTGAGCTTGTGGATCTTGCTTAGAAATGGCTTCTTCTTTGCACTGTAGAGTTTCAGCTGGCAACGGCGGATGGCACGGTGGATTGTGTTCACTGACAATGGTTTCTGGAAGTATTCCTGAGCCCATTCTGTGATTTCCTTTACAGTAGAATTCCTGTTTGTGGTGCAGTGTTGTTTAAGGGTCCGGAGATCACGGGCATCCAGTATGGTTTTACGGCGTTGACCCTTATGCACAGAGATTGTTCAAGATTCTTTGAATCTTCGGATGATGTTATGCGCAGTTGATGATGATAGATGCAAAGTCTTTGCAATTTTTCACTGGGTAACACCTTTCTGATATTGCTCCACTATATTTCTGCGCAACATTGTGGGAATTGGTGATCCTCTACCCATCTTGGCTTCTGAGAGACACTGCCACTCTGAGAAGCTCTTTTTATACCCAATCATGTTGCCAATTGACCTAATTAGTGTTAATTGGTCTTCCAGCTCTTCGTTATACTCAAATTAATTTTTCCAGCCTCTTATTGCTACTTGTCCCAAGTTTGTTGGGATTTGTTGACACCGTGAAAATTTGAATCAACGTATTTTTCCTTTAAAATGATACATTTACTCGGATTAAACGTTTGATCTGTCATCTACGTTCTATTACAAATAAAATATTGACATTTGCCATCTCCACATCATTGCATTCGGTTTTTATTCACAATTTGTTTAGTGTCCCAACTTTTTTGGAATCCGGTTTGTACCTGCTACCACAAAATACTGATTAAGGGGTTTGATATACCTTCTTCCACCAAATATTGGTTGAGGCCTGCGATACACCTGCTTCCACAAAATACTTATTAAGGGGTATGATATACCTGTTTCCACAAAATGCAGATTGAGGGGTGCGATATACCTGCTTCCACCAAATATTGATTGAGGCCTGCGATACACCTGCTTCCACAAAATACTGATTAAGGGGATTGATATACCTGCCTCCACCAAATATTGATTGAGGCCTGCAATACATCTGCTTCCACAAAATACTGATTAAGGAGATTGATATACCGCTTCCAATAAATATTGATTGAGGCCTGCGATTCACCTGCTTCCACAAAATACTGATTGAGGGGTGCGATATACCTGCTTATGCAAAATATTGATTGAGGCCAGCGATACACCTGCTTCCACAAAATACTGATTAAGGGGTATGATATACCTGTTTCCACAAAATACAGATTGAGGGGTGCGATATACCTGCTTCCACCAAATATTGATTGAGGCCAGCGATACACCTGCTTCCACAAAATACTGATTAAGGGGTTTGATATTCCTGCTTCCACAAAATACTGATTGAGGGGTGCGATATACCTGCTTCCACAAAATGCAGATTGAGGGGTGTGATATACCTGCTTCCACCAAATATTGATTAAGCGGTTCTAAATATCTGCTTCCACAAAATACTGACTGATGGGGGCGATATACATGCTTCCACAAAATTCTGAATAAGGGGTTTGATATGTCTGCTTAAACAAAATATAGATTAAGGGTTGTGACATACCTGCTTCCACCACATATTAAGTGGTTCTATACACCTGCTTCCACATAATACTGATAAAGGGGATTGATATACCTGATTCCACCAAATATTGATAGAGGCCTGCGATACACCTGCTTCCGCAAAATACTAATTAAGGGGTTTGATATACCTGCTTCCACCAAATACTGATTGAGGCATGAGATATACCTGCTTCCACAAATAATGCTCTTCTCTAGGGACTTTGACACGGGGTTATTTTGAAAATGACAGGCAGAGGAAGAGTCAGGCTCCGGTCTGGTGCACCTTCCCGACCCCTACCAACCCTGCGGAATGGCCTAAGTGGGAGGTTGGAGAAGGTGCGTGTGATTACGTCAAAGGACACACCAGAGTTGGTTGAGTGGCTCATTTAGCCTTTCGCACCTTTCTCATCCTCTGTATCAGCATCCTCCTCACTCTCTGCTGTGTGCACCCCAAAAGACACCACCACCACCATAGCCCCTCCACTCGAGTCAGAGGAATTATTTTCCCATCCATTCCAAGACCTTACCGATGCACAGCCATTCTTAGCGTCGGATGAGGAAGAGGAGGTAGCAACGCAGCGGTCTGACGACAGTACCCAGATCAGCCCAAGGAGGGTGGTCCACTCTGTTGCTGCCTACTCCAAAATCTCTAATGTCAGTGGTGGTGAAGGTGACAATGATGACGTGTCCATGGACGTCATGTGGGTGCCCATAAGAGAGGAAGAGGAGTTCAGAGGGAGAGACGGAGCAGCAGATAAGGAGGAGAATGAGGAGAAGCAGGCAAAACTTGCAGTGCACCGGAGGCAAAAATCAGACTGCAAATGTATCTGGAGCGAGCCATCCACCATGCACGGTCACATCTGGCACTCCCATGATGCTGGCACATGGCTCCGCAGTGGGGACTTTTTTTATTGTGTCAGCTGCTGACAATAGTGTTGCCATCTGCAGCCTGTGCTGTCAACGCATAAGTCAAGGTAAGCCCAACACTCACCTAGGGACAACCGCCTAAAAAACGCACGATCACCGATCACCGAGCCCAGTGGGAGCAATGCCATCAGAGCAATGCCTCTTCTCCTTCTTCTTATCCTCTCTACTCCCATTTGTTCTCCACTCCACCTCCCACCGTGCTGTCGTCGCGTTCATCTGGCAGAAGGCAGGCTTACGTGGCTTAAATGTTTGAGCTTAAAAAGTTAATGACGCCAGATAACCCTCTTGCACAACATCTGACCGGTAGCTTGTCGGAACTGCTAGCCTGCCAACTACTGCGATATAAACTGGTGGACTCGGAGGCCTTCAGAAAATGTGTGGCCATTGGCACACCGCAATGGAAAGTCCCCAGAAGGAACTATTTCTCCCAGAAGCTCACCTGAGAGCTATATGGCCATGTTCAGCGGCAAGTGAATATATCTCTGGCACACAGTGTTGGTGCCAAGATACATCTGACCACAGACACATGGTCTAGCAAACACAGGCAGGGAAGGTACATAACTTTTACTGCCCTCTGGGTGAATCTTCTGGGGAACGTCAAGCATGTAACCCATGGTACCCATGTGGATTTTATGTTATTGCCACGGATTGCATGCAGGCCTGCCTCTTCTTCTCCTCCTCCTACTCCATCCTCCGTCTCTTCCTCTGCTGTCTCCTCCTTTTCCACTGCTACCATCTCTTCTGCTGCACCCCCCAAGCTCCCCAGACCTATTTGACAAGCCATGCTGTGCTGCAGCTGTTGTGTCTGGAAGCCAAGAGCCATACCGGTCCTGCACTGCTTTCAGCTCTGCGGTCACAGCCCGATCAGTGGCTAACCCCGCTCAATTTGACAGTTGGTAAAGTGGTGTGCGACAACAGTGCCAATCTGCTAAGAGCTCAAACAGGGCAAAATGACACATGGCACACGTCCTGAACTTAGCAATTAGTTGCAAAATTCCCCAGGGACGTCTTACGATAGGCCAGGAAAATCTCTGACCATTTTAGAAGATCCTACACGGCCATGTCTCACTACACGGCCACGTTCAGAAGCAACACCACCTGCCGTCAGACGTCTGATTTGTGACATCCCAACATGCTGGAACTCCACCTTGTATATGCTTGATAGGCTGCTCCAGCAGCAACATGCCCTTAACGACTACATTTGCAAACTCTGCAGCAGGACAGGTTCTGGGGAGCTTGGTTTCTTTTCACCGCGCCAGTGGCTACTTATGCGCAACGCATGCAGAATTCTGCGGCCATTTGATGAGATCACCAAACTGGTCAGTCGCAGCCAGGGCGCCATCAGTGATATTGTCCCTTAGGCCTTCTTTCTGGAGCATTGTGTCATTGATCAAGCCGTTGAAGAGCAGGAAGATGAGGAAGTCGCAATGCTGAATGAATTCCCAGGGGGGCTACTCCATCTGATACAATATAACACCAATATAACAGTACTGGCCCTAGAGTAATAGCTGTGAGATAGCTATAAAGCAGATAAACCCTAAAATTACACTACACAGCAATTGATAATAGAAAAACGTTTATTGTACAATTACCAAATATAATAAAATACATGTAAAGGTGGCTTATACAAACACAGGACAAAACACAGACAACATATACAGTCCTGATCAAAGGTTTAAGACCACTTGAAGAATGACATAAATTCATATTTAGCATGGCTGGATCTTAACAAGATTCCAAGTAGAGCTTCAACATGCAACAAGAAGAAATGGGAGTGAGACAAAACATTTTTTGAGCATTCAATTTAATGAAAACAACGAATGAACTGAAACAGGCTGTTTTTCAGCTGATCAAAAGTTTAGGACAACATGCCTTTAAAAGGCCAAATCTGTGCAAAGATGTGGATTCATTGTCATTTTCTGTCAGGTAGTCACACGTTGTGATGGCAAAGGCAAAAAAATCTCTCCCTTTTTGAACGTGGTCGTGTTATTGAACTGCATAAGCAGGGTCTCTCACAGTGCACTATCGCTGCTGAGGTGGGATGCAGTAAGACAGTAATTTGGAATTTCTTAAATGATCCTGAGGGTTATTGAACAAAAAAGTCAAGTAGAAGACCCAAAAAGCCAAAGAGGCATGGAAAAAGCCAAAGAGGCAACCTACTTTTCGCAAAAGTGTCCTTGAGTACGTTACCTAGATGCAAGAAAGAATAGAGACAGTGTTACCTCTTGTTAGGGAGCATATGGAGGCAGCTCAGCAAGCACAAAGCAGATCTATAATCGGCAGGCCCTAGTCTGGATCTTTAACCCAGGTTATCGGGTTTTGGTTCTGGTACCGACCGTGGACAGTAAGTTCCTTGCTAGGTGGAAGGGACCCTACGAGGTACTCGAGAAAGTTGGAGAGGTAAATTACAAGGTACACCAGCCAGGGCAGCAAAAGCTGGAGCAGGTTTACTATGTTAATTTACTAAAACCTTGGAAAGGCAGGGAGACCTGTACTGAAGACAGCCCATGGCCGGGTTTTCTAGGAGAAAAGGTTCCAGCCCCTCTGTCTGATGCAAGTGAAGCGGCTGCCACAGTAAAAATTGCTGACAGCCTCTCCTCTAAACAGGCTCAGGAGGCCAGGGAGTTCGTTAACCGGAACACGGATGTGTCAGCAATACCGATGAGCGGCAGTGGCAACATTTAAATATTTTGTGAATATTTTGTACAATATTTATCATATAATCACGAATTCACGAATTCGAGATTATATTTTTGATTGCGAAAATCGGCAATGTATTATACCGGCGAAATACCGGCGTGGGGTAGGCAACTTTTCTATTGGTTGCTAGGGATGTTGCTAGGCTGTGACAAAGCCTTTTCATTGGCCCACAAGCTAGAAGAAGGGAGGGCTAATCAACTGATGTGTACTGTGTTAAAAAAAAAAATATATTCTTCCTTACGAATATATAGCACTATATTCTAAATATTTGCAAATTCTCGAAGTGCCGATATTCGCAATAAAAATTTGCTTTTCGAATATTCACACTATTCCGCAATCCAGCATGACATTGTCACTGAGCCTCAGGCAAAAGTCCAGTTCAAGACCCACCTCTTCTGAAGGCACAAGCTGACGATGGCTGCAAAAGCGCCTTGAGGTGATCTAGTTCTCAATTGTAGCGCTATACAAGTTATTTATTCATTTGTTCAGTTAAAGCCATGCTGGGTACCCTAGGCTCGGCGACAAGCCATCTTGGAGGAAGTGCAGCTATTGCTGCAGCTAAACATCATCGAGGAGTCTAAAAGTGAGTG
Organism: Bufo gargarizans; assembly: GCF_014858855.1. Taxonomy (NCBI): domain Eukaryota; kingdom Metazoa; phylum Chordata; class Amphibia; order Anura; family Bufonidae; genus Bufo; species Bufo gargarizans. Next base: position 136,439,368 of record NC_058082.1, on the reverse strand, counting down.
GTCCAGTCCTATAGTGTCCAAGCCGGACGGGACTTTACTGTTTTGTAACTATTTTCGTAAGCTGAACGAGATATCTAAATTCAATGCATATCCAATGCCCCGGGTGGATGAGCTAATTGAAACTTTAAGACAAGCACTGTATTTTTCTGTTTTGGACCTCACGAAAGGGTACTGGCAGGTGCCCTTAATGGAGGCTGCCAAAGAGAAAACTGCCTTCATCACGCCTGAGGGGCTGTATCAGTATAAGGTGTTACCCTTTGGTATGCATGGTGCCCCTTTTCAATCTCTAATGGACATTGTGGTATGTCCACATCGGCGGTACGCCTCGGCTTACCTGGATGATATTGTCATTCACAGTACCGACTGGGAAAGTCACCTGCCCAAAGTACAGGCCATAGTGGACTCCCTTTGGAAGGCTGAACTAACAGCTAACACAAAGAAATGTGCAATAGGGTTATAGGAGACTAAATACCTAGGGTATGTCATTGGGTGCAGAGTCATCAAACCCCAAGTAAGCAAAATAGAGGCGATATGGAATTGGCTCTGACCTGTCACCTCTAGGCAAGTAAAGTCGTTTCTGGGGATGGTGGGCTATTACATGAGGTTTGTCCCCCACTTTGCTATGATAGCTGTGCCATTAACAGGGCCCTTGAAGAGACGTAAGTCTGTGATGGTTCACTGGGATGATTGGGCGGAAGAGGCGTTCACCACTTTGAAGTCGGCCCTGTGGTTGTCTTGGTGACACCCAACTTAAAGTGGGAATTTATAGTACAGATGGATGCCTCCGAAGTAGACCTGGTACAGTATAGTGGAGAGAGTGTGCCTGGCTATCGAGTGGGCACTCGAGTCTCTCCGCTATTATTTGTTGGGGAGAAAATGCCGCTTGGTGATGAACCACTCCCCTTTCAAGTGGATGAGCCAGGCAGAAAGACAGAAATACCCGGATGACCTGTTGGTTCCTTTCCCTAGAGAACTTTAAATTTACAGTGGAACACATGGCAGGCCGGTTAGAGGGAAACGCGGATGCCCTGTCCCGAGTACATTGTCTAGCGAGTGTTCCCCCCCTCAGGGTTGAATAAAGGGGGAAATATGTGACACAGTGAAGGGTATGGTCTGGGAAAACAGGTATTTTCCTCCCAGCATGTGCTGCTAGGCTGATTTGCAGCCAGGTGGGGTCAAACACCAGACTAGATTTTAAGTGTCGGTCCGGGTTTTGACAGCACCTAGCTGTTCTTAAAAGACAGCTGGGCTCTGCAGCAAAGTGTGTGTGTGCTGGGATCTGAGGCTTGTTCCGTGCTGGAGGGCTGAGACCTGTGTTTAGGGGAAACAGGCCCCCTAAAAGCCTGCTATGGACTGCTGGAGATAGAACTGCCCACAAGGTGATTTTTGCTATGTGGACTTTCCATTGTGTGTGTGAACTAACACCAAGACTGCAAAGTGATGTTTTGTTTTTGCCTTATAAACATGGAAGTTTGATTTAACCCTTATGGACCGGGCTCATTTTCACCTTAAGGACAAGGCCATTTTTTGCAAATCTGACCAGTGTCACTTTATGTGTGAATAACTTTAAAACGCTTTTACTTATTCTGAGATTGTTTTTTGTAGCATATTGTACTTTATGACACTGGTAAAATGGAGTAAAAAAATATCATTTTTATTTACAAAAAAATACCAAATTTTCCCAAAAATATTATTTTTTTTGCTAATTTCCAAGTTCCAATTTCTCTACTTCTATAATACACGGTAACACTTCCAAAAATAGTTATTCCCTTACGTCCTACCAGCAGCACAGACGGGGTTAACTGCCCCCTGTGGACTGGTAGGACCGGCGGAATTTTTTATGAGCCCAAGAACAAATAATAAAGTTCCCACTCCCTCAAAAGGAGGGAACTTCCCCCCCAGCCACCGTGTTTTTTTCTGTCCTTGTGATACTGAGATCTCGGAACTTCAGTCCTGTTTGGTTGGCTTATTCTTAAGGTGGTGTTTTGTCTTCTTATTGCTGAATAAGTTTTTAATCCTCCTCTTTCTTTTCGCAATCATGTCTTCTCCGCGAGACTCTAACCAGCGGAAATCCACCGCCAAACGCAAGCACTTGGCTTGTTTCGACTGTAATACCCCCCTAGATGACAACTGCCCGTATTCAAGATGTGACATCTGCCGTTCCCGTACCACTACTGAACCCACTATGCAGGAAATGTATCAGTGGGCTAGGTGTTATGTGGATGACTAAATTAAGGTTGAATGAGAGGTTGCCGGGACCCTCCCAAACTCCTATGGAGGTCACCGCACCAAGCGAGAGACCCGCTGTCCTTTCTGTGGGCTCATCATCCTCTGACTAGGAGGAATTACCCTCATGTTTTTTCCCTCCAGAAAAAACTCAAAAGGCGGATGAGACCCTCCGTTCAGTCATGCGTACTGAATGGAAAAAACGAGAGAAAGGACCAGTCCTGACTCGCAGATTCAAGATGATGTTCCCAATGGCGAAACCCTTGATGGAATCGTGGGGTTCCATTCCCAGGGTTGACATGTCCATAGCCAAGTTGTCTAGACGCACTCTGGTGCCTGCAGATGATGGGTCGAGTCTGCAAGACCCTCTTGATAGAAGGGCGGAGTGCACACTAAGAAGAGGCTATTCAGCCGCTGCAGCTTCAGCATCTGCTGCCATAGCAGCATACGAAGTGTCATCCGCTAAATCAGATCCAGACTGACGTGGATCAGAATGTATCACGTGATGACATCCTGGCTGCCTTTAAAATGGTGAATCTGGCTATGGACTTTTTATGCGATACTACGCAAGTACAGCTAAAGCTCGCGGCCAAGACCATGGGTTTAGTCTCTGCAGCTTGTAGACTGTTATGGCTGAAACCATGGAAGGCAGAGAATGCCTCTAAATATAATTTGTGTTGGCTTCCGTTTGAGCCCGATCGGCTTTTCGGGTCCGAGCTAGACAAAATCATGGAGGGCCTCTCCGACAAAAAGGGCAAGAGTCTTCCTCAACAGCCCTTTCAAGGATGCTCCAGTCAGCATCAGGGGGGCAGACAGGGCCAGCAGGCTACTCCCCGTAGAAACTGTGGGGGGCAGCGAAGATCTTCGAGGCGCCCCCGAAGACCCACTAAGGAGGCCAATCCCTCCTGACTGCGGGCCTCCCAGAGGCTCTTGGTTTCCCCCTGCTGTCCCTACCGTTATGCCTCTGGCTTTCCCTGTACCCTCTCCCCAGATCCCCGTTGGGGGGCGTCTTTCCCATTTCAAGGAGGTTTGGACCCAGGAGATTGCAGATCCTTGGGTTCTAAGCATTGTTTCCTCCGGGTACCTTATAGATCTCGTCTCTCTCCCCCAAGAAAGATTTGTTATCAATCGAGGCTTTCAGCCTGCCAAACAGAGGATTTTAGAATCCTACATCCAGGACTATATTTCGAAGGGGGCTCTGGAGGAAGTTACGGCAGGGGAGCAGGGCCTATGGATCTATTCTCCAGTGTTTCTGGTTCCCAAGAAAACAGGCGATCTCCGGATGATAATCGATTTGAGATACCTCAATCGATTCATAAGAAGGCCAAGGTTTCGTGTGGAAACCATAAGGTCAGTCAGCCACATTCTTAGACTGGGAGATGTGATGGCCACTCTGGATCTCAGGGATGAATATCTCCATATTCCGATCCATCCCGTTTCTCGGAAATACCTCAGGATCGCGGTCCAGATTTCCGGGGTTCTCAGGCATTTTCAGTTTGCCGCCTTTCCCTTTGGAATCTCATCCACCCCCCTTATCTTCACCAAGTTGGTGGTAGCAGTGGTGGCAGAACTGAGACTTCAAGGACTGACGATTGTCCCTTACCTGGACGACTGGCTCCATTTGGTGGCCACTGTACCAGTTCTGACCCCCTATCTTCATCTGGCAATCTCCTTTCTGATCCGCCTAGGGTGGATCATCAACTGGCAGAAATCGAACGTGAGCCCTTTGACTTCAATACAATACCTAGGTTTCATAATCAACTCTGTGGAGATGTCCCTTCAGTTGACACCAGAGAGGAAGTCCCGAGTACAAGACCTAGAAAGGTTCTTATCGGTACCACGACGAGTATCCATTCAGACTCTCATGAAGATGCTGGGGCTCATGTCAGCGGCTGCGGACGCAGTCCTTTGGGCATTATGGCATCTCCACCCTCTTCAAACAGAAGTTTTGAACAGGTGGGATGGCAACCCTACGGGGATAGATTCCCTATACTCTTTATCCTCCCAAACTCGGAATTCCCTGAGATGGTGGTTCCATCTCCCTCCAGGGAAGTCTATGACCCAACCATCTTGGCTCATATTGACTACAGATGCGTACCTAGTAGGCTGGGGCACTCATATAGACGGTTCCACAGTTCAGGGAACTTGGTCTCCCATGGAGCGGCGTCTCTCCTCCAATCTCCGCGAGATGCGAGCTATCCGGCTAGCCCTCCTTCACGTCGCTCCTCGGATCTGAGGGCAAAGCGGTGAAAGTACAGTCAGACAATATGACTGCAGTTCTTCACATAAACAAGCAGGGGGGTACGAGATCCCTACCCCTTCTGTCAGAGATCGGGTTAATTCTGCTGTGGGCAGAGTTGAACCTATCCCATCTATATGCCACCCACATTCGAGGGTCCCTCAACATTATTGCAGATGGTCTACGTCGCAGATTACCGACCATGGAGTGGTCTCTGCATCCGGAGATCTTCAAGCAGATAGTCCTCAGATGGGGATTAAGGGAGGTGGATCTCATGGCAACCAGGTTCAACGCCAAGGTACAGAGGTTCTGCTCGCTATACAGGTAGGACAAACCCCTGGCGATAGATGCTCTGTCGATACCGCGGAGCTTCGGGCTGGCTTACATCTTCCCTCCCTTTTCCATGATACCAAGGGTATTGATGAAGATCCATCAGGATCGGGCCTCGCTAATAGCCATCATTCCGTTCTGGCCCAAGAGATCCTGGTTTACCCAGCTCATTCAGATGAGTCGGGGACAATACTGGAGAGTCCCCCCCCGGAGCAGACCCTGGTGTCGTGGGACACACATCTCTGCCCAGATCTGCACATATTCAACCTGACAGCCTGGCGGTTGATCAGTCCCTTCCTAGAGTAGAAGGGCTCTCTGAGCCAGTCCTGAGAACATTATCACATTCAAGAGTGGAGTCCACTAAGAAGGCCTACTCCAGAGTAATGAGAATCTTCACCTCTTGGTGTGATTCCATCCAGGTGGCGTCTGCAGATCCGCCCCTTTTCCGCCATACTACAGTTCCTTTAGGATGGACTAGACAAGGGCCTTGCTCCGGTCACTTTGAAGGATCAGGTTTTTGCCATCTCGGCCTGTCTAAACAAGCCATATTCTCGGGATCCGCTCATCAAACGCTTCCTTAAAGGAGCCGATAGATTGAAGCCTACAATACTGGGACCCATTCCTCAGTGGGACCTTTCAGGAGTGCTCAATGGGTTAGCATCTCCTCCCTTTGAGCCATTAGAGGAGGTCAGTTTCAAGTTTGTCACCTTAAAGACTGTTTTTTTTTTTTTTTTTGCTAGCTGTGACCTCAGCTAAGAGGGTTTCGGAGTTACAAGCCTTCTCGGCTCTGCATCCATATATCACCTTTTTGTAGGACCAAGTCCTCTTAAGATTCTTACCTTACTTCAGACCTAAGGTTTTATCCTTTCCGAATGTTAACCAGGTAATTTCTTTACCGGTTTTATTTTCTTTCACCTCCTCCGATGTTCCTGTCAGACATCCTCTGGACATATTGTGATGCCTCCAGACCTATGTGGATAGGTCCAAGGAGTTCAGGATTGATGAGAATCTCTTCATCCTGTTTGCCGGTAAATCTAGAGGCCAAAAAGCGTCTAAAGTTTCCATTAGTCGCTGGATCAGAGAAGCCATTAGAGAGTCCTTTCTGTCTCAATCTCTGGACCCTCCGGAGTTTGTTAGAGCCCATTCTACTAGGGCTGTTTCAACCTCTGTGGCGGAAATAAATCATCTTCCCTTAAAGTTAATCTGTAAATCGGCTTCCTGGAGCTCTGAATCGACCTTTATCTCACATTACAGAGTTGGTGCTAAGTTTGCGGAGTTTTCGGTCTTTGGGCAGACTATTCTTAATTCTGCCAGGCAGGAAGGGCCTCCCTAGGGGTTTCTTCTTGTTATCTCTCCATCTGTGCTGCTGGTAGGACGTAAGGGAATCGTTAATTTCTAACGATAATTTGTTTTCCCTTAGTCCTAACAGCAGCACACAAATTTCCCACCCTAAGTACGTATGCTTGCTGAAAACACGGTGGCTGGGGGGTAGTTCCCTCCTTTTGAGGGAGTGGGAACTTTATTATTGGTTCTTGGGCTCATTAAAAATTCCCCTGGTCCTACCAGTCCACAGGGGGCAGTTAACCCAGTCTGTGCTGCTGTTAGGACTAAGGGAAAACAAATTATCGTTAGAAATTAATGATTACTTTACATTCCCCATATGTCTACTTCATGTTTGGATCATTTTGGGAATGCCATTTTATTATTTGGTAATATATGGATGTTACAGGGCTTAGAAGTTTAGAAGCAAATCTTGAAATTTTTCAGAAATTTTCAAAAACCCACTTTTTAAGGACCAGTTCAGATCTGAAGTCACGTTGTGAGGCTTACATAATAGAAACCACCCAATTTTAGAAACTACACCCCTCAAGGTATTCAAAACTGATTTTAAAAACGTTGTTAACCCTTTAGGTGTTCCACAAGAGTTAATGGCAAATGGAGATAAAATTTCTGAATTTAAATTTTTGGGCAAATTTTCAATTTATATAAATTTTTTCCAGTAACAAAGCAATGGTTAACAGCCAAACAAAACTCAATATTTATTGCCCTGATTCTGTAGTTTGCAGAAACACCCCATATGTGGTGGTAAACTACTGTACAGTCACACGGTAGGGCGTAGATGGAAAGGAGTGCCATGTGGTTTTTGGAAGGCAGATTTTGCTGAACTGGTTTATTTACACCATATCCCATTTGAAGCCCCCCTGATGCACCCCTAGAGTAGAAACTCCATAAAACTGACCCCATCTAAGAAACTACACCCCTCAAGGTATTCAAAACTGATTTTACAAACGTCATTAACCCTTTAGGTGTTCCACAAGAGTTATTGGCAAAAGGAGATTACATTTCAGAATTGAATTTTTTGGCAAATTTTCCAATTTAATCAATTTTTCCAGTAACAAAGCAAGGGTTAACAGCCAAACAAAACTCAATATTTATTGCCCTGATTCTTTAGTTTGCAGAAACACTCCATATGTGGTCCTAAACTACTGTACGGGCACACGGTACAGCGTAGAGGGAAAGGAGCGCTGTGTGTTTTTCGGAAGGCAGATTTTGATGGACTGGCTTATTTACACCATGTCCCATTTGAAGCCCCCCTAATGCACCCCTAGAGTAGAAACTCCATAAAAGTGACCCCATATAAGAAACTACACCTCTCAAGGTATTCAAAACTGATTTTTACAAACTTTGTTAACCCTTTAGGTGTTCCACAAGAGTTATTGGCAAAAGGAGATTAAATTTCAGAATTGAATTTTTTGGCAAATTTTCCAATTTAATCAATTTTTCCAGTAACAAAGCAAGGGTTAACAGCCAAACAAAAATAAATCTTTATTGCCCTGATTCTGCAGTTTGCAGAAACACCCCATATTTGGTTGTAAACTACTGTACGGGCACACGGTAGGGCGTAGAGGGAAAAGAGCGCTGTTTGGAAGGCAGATTTTGCTGGACTGTTAGTTTTTTTAGACCATGTCCCATTTGAAGCCCCCCTGATGCACCCCAGAGTAGAAACTCCATAAAAGTGACCCCATTTTGGAAACTACGGGATAAGGTGGCTGTTTTGTTGAGACTATTTTTATTGTTCTGAGGGGTTAGGTCATGGGGCATTTTTATAGAGTACATTCTTACAGACGCGGATATACCTAATATATCTACTCTTTTTCAAATGTATTTAGGTTTTACACTATATTATATTTTTTTTTTAAACAAAAAAAAAAACATTTTATTATCTCCATAGTCTAAAAATCTTTTATTTTTAGTTTTTAGCTAATTATCTTAGGTAGGGGCTCATTTTTTGAGGGATGAGAGGACAGTTTTTTTGACACTATTTTGGGGGGCATATGACTTTTTATTCGCTTGCTATTACACTTTTTGTGATGTAAGGTGACAAAAAATATCTTTTTTTGCACCATTTTTATTTTATTATTTTATATTTTTGACCGTGTTCATCTGAGGGGTTAGGTCATGAGGTATTTTTATAGAGTAGATTCTTACGGACGCGGCAATACCTGTCATACTTGACAAATATGTCAATTTTTTAAATGTATTTAGGTTTTACACCACATTATCCTTTTTTAAACAAAAAAAAATAAACATTTTAGTATCTCCATAGTCTAAGAGTTATATATATATTTTTTGGTTTTTAGCCGATTATCTTAGGTAGGTGATCATTTGTTGCAGGATGAGAGGATGGTTCTATTGGCACTATTTTGGGGGGCATATAACTTTTTGATCGCTTGCTATTACACTTTTTGTGTTGTAAGGTGACAAAAAATACATTTTTTTGCACTGTTTTTTTTTTTTTTTTTTTTTTTTTTTTTTACCTTGTTCATCTGAGGGGTTAGGTCATGGGGTAATTTTATAGAGCAGATTCCTACGGACGCAACAATACCTAATATATATTTGTATTTATTTTAGTTTTACAAAGTAATCAAAAAAAAATTAATAATAATATTTTTTAAAAAATTCAATAGTCAGTGGCTAAATGGAATTAAAATAGGGAAAGGGGATAATAAATTTTGTACTCCATGGAAGTGTGGTACTTCCTGAAGCAACCAATAATGTAGAGGCTACCAAATTGTTACCGGACAGAAAAATTTGCAAAGAATGCCGACCCACAAGGAGCCTGAACTAACTCCAAAAATTAACACAAAATTCTTCGCATTGTAGACAGAAATAAACTTGATTAACAATGTAAAAATACATATATACATAAAAAAGGCAGCACAATGGTGGCTCACAAAGGAGAGGAATAGGCCCCAAGGAGGGGCTGGGAGGGGCTGGGAGGTCAGCACACCAGAAATCAGGAAAAATTAGTTATACACAGATGCTGGTCACCAAGAAACCTCAGGACAATGAGCCCCAAACACAAAGGAGTGGAGGCAAATGTGAGGATAAACAGGCTTGGTGATTAAAAAGAAAAAATAGATAAGCATACCCTGAGTGGTGTTACGATCTCTCAGCCGCCTTCTGACCCAATGTCGTTTCGCCAGTGATCTGGCTTCTTCTGGGGATGTGAAACATTGGACAAACCCTCCCCTGATATACTGCCAACACAGGTGTGTGAAGGGATTGATTAAAAACTTTGGTAACACCTTAATCAGTAAACCTGGAGCTTTAAGTCTCGTGGACCAATGAGCAGTGTCAAGTGCCCAGGATAGGGGTGGAACAAAGCTGACACGGCGATCACTTGACACAGCACATGACCGCGGCGTCAGAGCAACGTAGGAAATGCCATCAGTCCAGGCCAGTCTGCAGCCAATAAAAACATGCTGGGGGAGGAGACGGCAGGGCAGTAGTGCCATGTGACGAAACCACATGAGCGTGTCGTCACAGACCCGCCCTAACCACGCCTCAAACAGAGGCGGGGCAGGTGTGACGCGGCGGTCACGTGATGGGGCACATGACACAACGGCAGCTGCCTCCCCCTCAGCCAGGCAGCCAATCGGCCTGCAGAGAGGCAGGAGGGGCAGGATAATCATGACGCTGTATGACATACAAGTGGCCCAAACCTCATTAGGATCATATGGTAAGTAATAGATACGAAAAAGTACATCCAATCAAATAGGAATTGGAAAGTTAATAACCAAGGATCAAGATCACGATTTTTGCACAGCAGATTACTAGGTGAATAGATAAATACATAAATAAAGATAACCAGGTGACATATACAGCATTATTCCATCACAATGTGATTATGAAGACGATACATACATGCATATATACAGACGTGGACAAAATTGTTGGTACCCTTTGGTCAATGAAAGAAAAAGTCACAATGGTCACAGAAATAACTTTAATCTGACAAAAGTAATAATAAATTAAAATTCTATAAATGTTAACCAATGAAAGTCAGACATTGTTTTTCAACCATGCTTCAACAGAATTATGTAAAAAAATAAACTCATGAAACAGGCATGGACAAAAATGATGGTACCCCTAACTTAATATTTTGTTGCGCAACCTTTTGAGGCAATCACTGCAATCAAACGCTTCCTGTAACTGTCAATGAGACATCTGCACCTCTCAGCAGGTATTTTGGCCCACTCCTCATGAGCAAACTGCTCCAGTTGTGTCCGGTTTGAAGGGTGCCTTTTCCAGACTGCATGTTTCAGCTCCTTCCAAAGATGCTCAATAGGATTGAGGTCAGGGCTCATAGAAGGCCACTTTAGAATAGTCCAATTTTTTCCTCTTAGCCATTCTTGGGTGTTTTTAGCGGTGTGTTTTGGGTCATTGTCCTGTTGCAAGACCCATGACCTGCGACTGAGACCAAGCTTTCTGACACTGGCTAGTACATTTCTCTCTAGAATTCCTTGATAGTCTTGAGATTTCATTGTACCCTGCACAGATTCAAGACACCCTGTGCCAGACGCAGCAAAGCAGCCCCAGAACATAACAGAGCCTCCTCCATGTTTCACAGTAGGGACAGTGTTCTTTTCTTGATATGCTTCATTTTTTCGTCTGTGAACATACAGCTGATGTGCCTTGGCAAAAACTTCGATTTTTGTCTCATCTGTCCACAGGACATTCTCCCAGAAGCTTTGTGGCTTGTCAACATGTAGTTTGGCATATTCCAGTCTTGCTTTTTTATGATTCGTTTTCAACAATGGTGTCCTCCTTGGTCATCTCCCATGTAGTCCACTTTGGCTCAAACAACGACGGATGGTGCGATCTGACACTGATGTTCCTTGAGCATGAAGTTCACCTTGAATCTCTTTAGAAGTCTTTCTAGGCTCTTTTGTTACCATTCGGATTATCCGTCTCTTAGATTTGTCATCAATTTTCCTCCTGCGGCCACGTCCAGGGAGGTTGGCTACAGTCCCATGGATCTTAAACTTATGAATAATATGTGCAACTGTACTCACAGGAACATCTAGTTGCTTGGAGATGGTCTTATAGCCTTTACCTTTAACATGCTTGTCTATAATTTTCTTTCTGATCTCTTGAGACAGCTCTTTCCTTTGCTTCCTCTGGTCCATGTCGAGTGTGGTACACACCATATCACCAAACAACACAGTGATTACCTGGAGCCATATATATAGGCCCAATGGCTGATTACAAGGTTGTAGACACCTGTGATGCTAATTAGTGGACACACCTTGAATTAACATGTCCCTTTGGTCACATTATGTTCTGTGTTTTCTAGGGGTACCATCATTTTTGTCCATGCCTGTTTCATGAGTTTATTTTTTTACATAATTCTGTTGAAGCATGGTTGAAAAACAATGTCTGACTTTCATTGGTTAACATTTATAGAATTTTAATTTATTATTACTTTTGTCAGATTAAAGTTATTTCTGTGACCATTGTGACTTTTTCTTTCATTGACCAAAGGGTACCAACAATTTTGTCCACGTCTGTATATATATATATATATATATATATATATAGATAAATAATAACACAAAGTGCCAATACGTGATCAAAGGCACTGTTAAAGTTCAACGTGCAAAAACATATGTATAGAGGATTAGTATGTATTGTCAGGTTGACAACATGTAAGTCCAAGCACTGCGCATAGTGTTTGCAAGACATCTGCAGATGATAAAGGGCTAACATATAGGGTTACGACTATAAAGGGTGATGGAGAAACACAGGGAAAGGAGTGAGGGAGTGAAGGAGTGCATGGACAGGGGACAAAATGCAAGAGACCGGAATTGCCAAATACACGATCCTATATAAGGAAAGCGTGTGCAAAAAGAAAATAGTTTTTTAAGCTGCCATGAATATTTTGTAATCACATGGTCAGATGAGGTTGTGATATTACTTGATCCAGGTAAGTTTAAAAGTAATAAAGATAATGAAAAAAATAGAAGAAAAAAAAAAAACACAGGAGACGGAAAAAGGATGTTTTTAGAGAAGGTCGGATGCAGTCACACTTCCACTGATATGGTCCACAGCTCCAAGAAATGTCACAGGTGGTACTAAATATCAAGTAAAGAAAACAAGTTAAGAACAGGGGAATAACGGGAAAAATAACAGATTAAAAACAAGGGACCCGGGGTGTGCAGAGGAACCTCAGGAAGACTCAGTTAATGCATATACACTACGTGCAGAATTATTAGGCAAATGAGTATTTTGACCACATCATCCTCTTTATGCATGTTGTCTTACTCCAAGCTGTATAGGCTCGAAAGCCTACTACCAATTAAGCATATTAAGTGATGTGCATCTCTGTAATGAGAAGGGGTGTGGTCTAATTACATCAACACCCTATATCAGGTGTGCATAATTATTAGGCAACTTCCTTTCCTTTGGCAAAATGGGTCAAAAGAAGGACTTGACAGGCTCAGAAAAGTCAAAAATAGTGAGATATCTTGCAGAGGGATGCAGCACTCTTAAAATTGCAAAGCTTCTGAAGCGTGATCATCGAACAATCAAGCGTTTCATTCAAAATAGTCAACAGGGTCGCAAGAAGCGTGTGGAAAAACCAAGGCGCAAAATAACTGCCCATGAATTGAGAAAAGTCAAGCGTGCAGCTGCCAAGATGCCACTTGCCACCAGTTTGGCCATATTTCAGAGCTGCAACATCACTGGAGTGCCCAAAAGCACAAGGTGTGCAATACTCAGAGACATGGCCAAGGTAAGAAAGACTGAAAGACGACCACCACTGAACAAGACACACAAGCTGAAACGTCAAGACTGGGCCAAGAAATATCTCAAGACTGATTTTTCTAAGGTTTTATGGACTGATGAAATGAGAGTGAGTCTTGATGGGCCAGATGGCTGGATTGGTAAAGGGCAGAGAGCTCCAGTCCGACTCAGACGCCAGCAAGGTGGAGGTGGAGTACTGGTTTGGGCTGGTATCATCAAAGATGAGCTTGTGGGGCCTTTTTGGGTTGAGGATGGAGTCAAGCTCAACTCCCAGTCCTACTGCCAGTTTCTGGAAGACACCTTCTTCAAGCAGTGGTACAGGAAGAAGTCTGCAAGGTAAGAAAAACATGATTTTCATGCAGGACAATGCTCCATCACACGCGTCCAAGTACTCCACAACGTGGCTGGCAAGAAAGGGTATAAAAGAAGAAAATCTAATGACATGGCCTCCTTGTTCACCTGATCTGAACCCCATTGAGAACCTGTGGTCCATCATCAAATGTGAGATTTACAAGGAGGGAAAACAGTACACCTCTCTGAACAGTGTCTGGGAGGCTGTGGTTGCTGCTGCACGCAATGTTGATGGTGAACAGATCAAAACACTGACAGAATCCATGGATGGCAGGCTTTTGAGTGTCCTTGCAAAGAAAGGTGGCTATATTGGTCACTGATTTGTTTTTGTTTTGTTTTTGAATGTCAGAAATGTATATTTGTGAATGTTGAGATGTTATATTGGTTTCACTAGTAAAAATAAATAATTGAAATGGGTATATATTTGTTTTTTGTTAAGTTGCCTAATAATTATGTACAGTAATAGTCACCTGCACACACAGATATCCCCCTAAAATAGCTAAAACTAAAAACAAACTGAAAACTACTTCCAAAAATATTCAGCTTTGATATTAATGAGTTTTTTGGGTTCATTGAGAACATGGTTGTTGTTCAATAATAAAATTAATCCTCAAAAATACAACTTGCCTAATAATTCTGCACTCCCTGTATAGAGATGTCTATTAGAGAAAAGGGGCAAAGGACATGTCATTGTTCAGTCCCCTAGGTGTCATACAATCTAACTCGTGGATCCAACGTACCTCTTTTAGATCTTTTTCCAGTTGCCGCCACGTGGTGTGATATACACCCTATCAATGCCACGGATTCTAAATAGGGTGCTATCACAGTCGTGAAACAATTTAAAATGTTTTGGAATAGTTTTAAGCACGGTGACATCTTTTTCATCCTTGGCCGCCTCAATGCCTAAGATGTGTTCACGTGTCCTTCTCTTAAGTTCTCTGGAGGTCAGCCCAACATAGATAAGTTGGCATGGACAGATCCCCAAATATATCCCACCAGATGTATTACACGTGATGGTATGTGTAATGGTGTACTGTTTGGTATTTATAAGTGGATTACCAAAGGTGGAGACTCAATGTTAGAGCATGCCACACACTTCCCACATGGGGAACATCCCCATTTGGTACCTTTTGAATTAGGATTCAATTTATTCTGGTGGCCTGAATGGTAGCTATTCACCAAAAAATCTTTTAGGTTTTTTGTACGTCTATATGTAATAGACGGACAGGTGGGTAATATTTTTGCAAAAATTTGGTCCAGTTGTAATATCTCCCAATGTTTTGCCAGTATGTTCCGAATTGATTTCCACTGTGGATTATAAGAAGTGATAAATCATACCTTATCAGCTTGATTTTGTTGTTTGCGCTTGTATGCCAGTAGTGGGTCTCTTTGTGCTTGTTTTGCTTTTTGATGGCATTGTGAAATATTCGTTTCTGAGTAGCCATGTTCCAGAAACCGTTGGTACAGGTCCCGGGACTCTCTATTGAATGCTTCATCCGTTGAACAGATCCTCCTAGCTCTCAGGAATTGGCAATATGGGATGCTCTGGATGAAACTGTGTGGGTGACAAGAGTGCGCATGTAAAAGCGAGTTGGTAGATGTCGCCTTACGAAACAAGTTGGTGGATATCTTCCCAGATTCATCCACCGTAATATGTACGTCAATAAAATCGAGATGGGTCTTATCGATCCTGGACGTCAGCGTGATGTTCCGATTGTTGCGATTGAGTGCTTCCACCAACTCGACGAATCCCGACTGTGGGCCCTGCTACACGACGAAAATATCGTCAATGTAGCGGGCCTACATCTGGAACACCGCCGATGTCACCATATACTTCCGCGAGGAACACCTCCCTCTCCCACAGCCCCAGGAACAGGATGGCATACGACGGCACACAGGCCGCCCCCATAGCTGTTCCCTGGAGCTGTAGGTAAAGGCGTCCATGAAGAGGAAAAAATTGTGGGTCAAGACAAACTCCAAGAGTTCCACAATAAACTCACCCAGGTCATCTTCTATGTTAGTCATGGATAAAAAGAACCGGACCGCCTTCAGACCATCCTTGTGGCGAATACTGGTATACAGCGATTCGACATGGCACAAGGCAATCCACATGTCTGATTCAAGGTGCAAATCATTAAGGCGGTGTAAGAAATCAGTTGTGTCCTTCACAAAAGATGGAAGTTGTTCCACAAGAGGCTGCAATATAAAATCGATGAATTTGCAAGCTGGTTCACATAAATTGCCTTTCCCGGACACAATAGGGCATCCAGGAGGACATGTACCATTTTTATGGATTTTGGGGAGTAGATATAGGCACGCCACTTTTGGGTATTCAGGGACCAGGCTTAAAGCTTGTTTATGACAAGAGCACCCAATTCCCGTTTATATTGGTCACTCGGATTAAATGTCAGTCGTTTATAACAGGTGGAATCCCTAAGTTGCCTATATGCCTCCTTTTCATAAGCATCTCTGGGCCACACTACTACATTACCGCCTTTGTCGGCGGGTTTGAATACCAGATCCTTCATTTTTTGTAATTCCTTTAAAGCTTTTCTCTGTATAAGGGACAGATTATTCAATCTAGATGGATACATGGCCGCAATTTTACGAAAATCACGGGTAACAAGCTGTACAAAGGCCTGAACATTAGGATACTGAACCACAAGGTCCGTCTAACTTTGGTTCCTGTTCCTCCAAAAGTTCTTCCAACATTGTGACTGCTTCCTTCTCTTGTGTGGTAAAGAGTCCTTGTGGCACTTCATTGGTAGAAAACATCCTTTTAAAAATCAGCTTTCGGGCAAAAAGGTTAAGATCTTTTATTGCTGTAAAGCAATCAAAATAATCAGATGGAACAAAGGATAAACCAAGACTTAATACAGCTAATTGTGATTGGGACAACACTTTGTCAGATAAATTAATTACCTTAGATTTAGTGTCAGGTGTTGGGTTATCAACATTGCATTTAGGATAATTTTGCTTATGATGTATAGGAGACGCTTTCCTTTTCATTCTGCGGCTGGGATACCGTGGGGGTATCCGCCCTGATTGATTGGTCTCACTGCCCACAGATGTACTGGAGGAAACAGAACTAGCTCCAGATTTGTTTTCAGCCGGGATCTTGCGCCATTTGTAAACAAAAAAAAATTTGAAGTCCGCTTTATCAAGCTGGAACTTTTTGCTTTTGACCGCCTTGATTTGTTTCTCCCACACATCATAGGAGTCTTGAATCTCTTTTTCCCACCTTTCTTGTTCACTGGCGGACAAACGTGCCACCAGCTGTTCGGTGGTATGTTTGATGGTTGGTTCCAGTTCACACAGCTTTTTTTATTCAATTCAATGATTGCCTGTATCAAGGACCTAGAGCAGGCATTGCACGACTCCTCCCATTTCATCAAGAAATCCGGGTCCTGACTGTTATACGTAGGAAAAATTTGGATCCTTAATCCTCTTGGGATATAGTTAAATTTCAAATAATTTTCAAGTGATACCTGGTTCCACCAATTCTTGGCTTGTTTAAGATGGTACTTTTTGAGTTCATTCCTGAGGTCCCTTGTCTGCCGACCATCCACCTCCTCACCAATGTTCCCACCACTGTTGAACAGATCTTCTGCCTGTGTATGCCATAAAGTCCTCCACCATGCTCAGGGGCGGAGCCGACTGAGCATGGTGGAGGACGTGTGCGTCTGAGCTCCTCGCCATAAGCCCGGTCTTTCATCCTATTTCAAAGCTACCCATTGCAATTATGGGGAAAATCGCTAGAGAAAAGAGAGGGGAGGTGGAGAGTACCCCGAAACTGAAAAGCTCACAAAGTGACATGAATAATACCTCAGCAAGAAGGTTTCTTCTCAGTCGGAGCGTGGGAAGGCAGCGCGATCCACGCCAGCAGTGGAGACGCGGGAAGATGACTCTGATGGGGACAGCTCAGATGACTGCTCTGAACATCAAGGTGAGTGTGACGCCTTACCGATTACCAGAGCCTTCCTGCAACAGTCGCTAGCCCAGTCACTGGACAAAGCTCTGTCGCCAGTCCTAAAAGAGCTGTCGGACATTAAAACAAAGGTCCTGCATATGGGCCACAGAGTAGAGGCCTTGGAAGATTTGCACTCCCTCATGACGCAGCACAGTGCGGGGATGCAATCTCAACTTGCCTCGGTCTGTGAAACAGGTGAATAATGCATTCTTATACCTGGAGGACCAAGAGAACAGGGGTAGGTGGAAGAACATCCGCCTGAGAGGAATCCCTGAATCGGTCACCGCAGAGGAGTTGACAACCACAGTGTGCCATGTGTTCGAAATGCTTATAGGCAAAGAACGTGCAGACGCCATTGTTATCGAAAGAGCCCACAGAGCTCTGAGACCGAAACCGCCAGCCACAGAACTACCCAGGGATGTGGTGTGTGCTCTCCTGAACTACCTGGACAGTGTGGCTTTACTTAGAGCAGCGAGAGAGGTGGGAGACCTTTTACTAGAGGAGAATAAGATCCTACTGTTTCAGAACTTGGCAGCTAGTACGCTGGCTGAAAGGAGAGCCTTCCGTCCGCTGACCAATGCTTTAAGGGAGAGGAAGCTCCCTGTGAAATGGCTCTTTCCTTTCGGTTTAACAACCACTATTGAGGGATGGCAATTTACTGTGTGAGCACCAGAAGATTTACCCAAGATGTGGGATGCGCTGAAGGTGTATCCACTGGAGATCCCATCATGGCTACCAACGTCATTCCCGCCAGACCTACCTCAGCTCCCGCAGAACCTGCAGTGGCAGACAACTGGCAAAGGTCGCTCTCCGAGGAAGAGGACCATCTGAGGAGCAGTACTTTGACCCTACAAGAGAAGTTTATTCCTCTAAAAAAAAATATTATACGTATTCATAGCGGGTCACCTTACATATGCTTGCGGTTACAACTGAGGTAGCGGAGCTACCTTCCCCAGTTAAGGGCTTAATGCTAACCAACATGTTTTAACCTTATGTATTTACATAATGTTAATTGATGTAATCACGGGTACTTCTTTTCCAGCTTGATAGGCCGGGTGGATGGAGATGAGTTCCTGTGGCTTCTCCACACATGTCCCCCCCTCCCCCCCACTGGCCTTGGTTACTTGGCCAGCATGTGCTTTACAGCGTTGCGGGACGCCATTGGGCCCTATAGCCCACCTGTTTTGTTTATAGATATTCTTGACTGTTGTTGTTTATGTCCTGTCTTACTTGCCATCTACAGTACTGCTAGTCACCTAGGCAGATGTATTTTTGGATATGGCTGAAGTGAAGGTCTACTCCCTTAATGTTAATGGCGCCAATATTCCTCAAAAAAGAAGCCAGTTATATTGCACCCTAAGGAAAGAGCAAGTTGACATCGCCTTTATACAGGAGACTCACTTCAGACATATGCATATACCTAATGTGGACAGCAAACATTTCCCCTTATGGTACCAAGCGTCCCATTCATCGGCCTCAAGGGCCGTATCTATAGGTATTGGGAAGAATATTCCGTTCCAAATGTTAGCAAAAATCACAGACCCAGAGGGCAGATACCTCCTGGTTAAAGGAAAGATTCTTAACTTAACCATTACTATGGCGAATCTGTATGCGCCCAATTGTAATCAGATTAGATATTTTTACAAACGCTTGAAACCCTGAAACCCTTTGTGGAAGATTTATTAATCATAGGGGGAGATCTGAACATGATCTTTGACCCCAAGAAAGACACCACATCTAGGGCCAGAAGCACGTCGGTTAAACAACTCCGCAAACTTCACCTTGCATTGTCTGATCTGGGGGTGTCGGACATCTGGAGGTTGTTACATCCAGAGGATAAAGATTATACGTTCCACTCCAGAGTTCATGATTCGTACCAGAGGTTGGATTATATTTTCTTATCTAACCAAGCACTCCCGTTAGTCACGGACGCCAATATAGACAATGCGGTTATCTCTGACCATGCACCCATCAGTGTAAGTGTGAAGTTTGCGGATTTGCCGCGTAGATTCTGGACTTGGCGATTAAACACCACATTAATAGATGATGCTATACATGCACAGTCAATCTCACAAAAGCTGAGAGATTACTTTTTGAATAATGACTCAGGTCAGGTGTCAAGTTCTATTCTGTGGAAAGCCCACAAATAAGTAATTAGGGGAGAACTTATTAGTCTGGGCACCAGGATAAAGAGACACAGATTAAAAGAGCTGAATTCTTTATTGCTGCAAATATCTACGCTTGAGAGTCTTCAAAAGAAGTCGCAGTCTGAAGATGTGTATAACTCCCTTATCTCCCTACATAGACAGGTGAAGGATCTCCTTAATGTTAGAACAGCAAAAATATTACAGGCTCTGCGTTTTAAACATTACCTTCATAGTAATAAAAGCTCCAAGCTAATGTCCGCCCTTTTATAACACCAGAGAGATAAGTCCTTTATCCAGGCGATAAAATCCTCAGACGGGAATAGATTCACAAACACACCAGCCATAGCAAAGGAGTTCTGTAAGTTCTATGAATCCCTGTATAACTTGAAGGATAGTGGCCCCTGTCCTGATATAGCCCTGCAGATTAAGGAATTTTTAAGTTCTATTAAGATCCCATCTGTCTCAGAGGTGAACAGCCTAGAGCTACTTAAGCCCTTTACAGCAGAGGAGGTGACCCAAGTTCTGGACACCATCCCATCCGGGAAAAGCCCTGGTCCGGATGGATTCCCCATCGCTTATTATAAAAATTTTAGAGATATACTTATTCCTCATTTTGTCCGACTGTGCAATTCCTTGCTCCGAGGTGAAGCCCTACCCCCACAGGCTCAGACAGCACATATTACGGTAATTCATAAGTGGGGAAAGACCAAGAAGTCTGTGGGAGCTATAGACCTATCTCCCTGCTCAACACTGATTTAAAGTGGTGGGCTAAATTGCTTAGTGCAAGGATCTCTAAGCTGTTGCCTGAGCTTGTGGGGGAAGAACAAGTGGGGTTCGTCCCGGGACGGGAGGGGAGATACAATGTCAGTAGGGTGGTCCATGCTGTTTGTCATGCTAAGAAGAACCGGACCCCATTGGTGCTACTGGGAACCGATGCAGAGAAGGCGTTCGACAGAGTCAGCTGGTTGTACATGCGCAGTGCATTGGAAGCATTTGGCTTTCCAGAACAGTTTATTAACTCCATATTCTCACTATACTCTTCGCCGTCAGCACGTATTATGGTGAATGGGACTCTGTCGGACGCCTTCTTGATTCGAAATGGCACATGGCAGGGATGCCCCCTATCCCCCACACTCTTTATACTCACCTTGGAGACCTTACTTCTAAAATGTAGACAAACCCCTGCTATTCGAGGTTTGCACATCGGTACATACGCTAATAAGATGGCGGCATTCGCAGACGATTTGCTCCTTTTGCTAACTGACCCAGTAGCTGCTATGACTGAGGTATTGAATATCTTCCAACAGTTTGGGACATCATCCAACTTTAAGATCAACCTGGACAAGTCAGAAGCATTGGGAATCTCCCTTTCTTCTGCACAACAATCTAGACTTAAGAATATGACACCCTTTAAGTGGCCCTCAACTTCCATTAAATACTTAGGAATTAATATACCTAATGATCCTAGGCTACTGTTTAGATTAAACTTCCCTCCTCTGCTGAATAAGATTGAAACCTTCTTGACCAAAAGCTCTCTGCCGTTCCTATCCTGTTATATACCATAAGATTTCTTCAATTGTACTTGCCAGCCAACTATCTATCCAAGATCAGATTGATAATAGGGAGGTATATCTGGGCGAACAAAAAAGCAAGACTCCCCTTTGCGTTGCTTACTAGGAGAAGGAAACAAGGCGGCATATCACTTCCAGACGTAGAGCAATATATGCAAGCTATACACTTGGAGAGATGGATTGCCTTGACGAGGCCTACACCCCCACCCATGCATGTAGAGATGGAACTTGCCCTAATGGGAAATCCAGCAGACTATATGCTGTGGTTCCCTTAATTAAAGCCAGATAAAGACTCCCTGATCAGTGACATCACGAGAAGTACTGTCATTGCGTGTAATAAAACGGGGGCTCTTAACATGTGATTGTGGAAACTGTCACCTCTGACACCTTTTAGAGTGCTGCCGCAGATCCTAAACACATCATATGTAGAGTCAAGTCCCATCTGGAAATCTTTACCGGGAGTTGTATTGGGTTATCTTGCGAAAATACCCACTCTGAAAGATTATTATTAGGGATAAGCGAACTCGAACTGTATAGTTCGGGTTCGTACCGAATTTTGGGGTGTCCGTGACACGGACCCGAACCCGGACATTTTCGTAAAAGTCTGGGTTCGGGTTCGGTGTTCGTCGCTTTCTTGGCGCTTTTTGAAAGGCTGCAAAGCAGCCAATCAACAAGCGTCATACTACTTGCCCCAAGAGGCCGTCACAGCCATGCCTACTATTGGCATGGCTGTGATTGGCCAGAGCACCATGTGACCCAGCCTCTATTTAAGCTGAAGTCACATAGCGCCGCCCATCACTCTGCTCTGATTAGCGTAGGGAGAGGTTGCGGCTGCTACAGTAGGGCGAGATTAGGCAGATTAACTCCTCCAAAGGACTTGATTAATCGATCGATCTGCAGCTGTGCATCATTGAGCTGCTGAAATTCAATTGCTCACTGTTTTTAGGCTGCCCAGACCGTTTGTCGTTTCTGGGGTGATCGGCGGCCATTTTGTGTCTTGTGGTGCGCCAGCACAAGCTGCGACCTAGTGCATTTAACCCTCAATGGTGTGGTTGTTTTTTGGCTAAAGCCTACATCAGGGTGAAGCTGTCACACCAAGTGCATTTAACCAGCAATAGTCTGTTTATTTTTTGGCCATATACTACATCAGGGGCAAGCTGCGCCTGTCACCAAGTGCATTTAACCCTCAATGGTGTGGTTGTTTTTTGGCTAAAGCCTACATCAGGGTGAAGCTGTCACACCAAATGCATTTAACCAGCAATAGTCTGTTCATTTTTTGGCCATATACTACATCAGGGGCAAGCTGCGCCCGTCACCAAGTGCATTTAACAATCAGTAGTGTGGTTGGTCAAGCTGTCACACCAAGTGCATTTAACCAGCAATAGTCTGTTCATTTTTTGGCCATATACTACATCAGGGGCAAGCTGCGCCTGTCACCAAGTGCATTTAACCCTCAATGGTGTGGTTGTTTTTTGGCTAAAGCCTACATCAGGGTGAAGCTGTCACACCAAGTGCATTTAACCAGCAATAGTCTGTTCATTTTTTGGCCATATACTACATCAGGGGCAAGCTGCGCCCGTCACCAAGTGCATTTAACCCTCAGTAGTGTGGTTGGTCAAGCTGTCACACCAAGTGCATTTAACCAGCAATAGTCTGTTCATTTTTTGGCCATATACTACATCAGGGGCAAGCTGCGCCCGTCACCAAGTGCATTTAACCCTCAGTAGTGTGGTTGGTCAAGCTGTCACACCAAGTGCATTTAACCAGCAATAGTCTGTTCATTTTTTGGCCATATACTACATCAGGGGCAAGCTGCGCCTGTCACCAAGTGCATTTAACCCTCAATGGTGTGGTTGTTTTTTGGCTAAAGCCTACATCAGGGTGAAGCTGTCACACCAAGTGCATTTAACCAGCAATAGTCTGTTAATTTTTTGGCCATATACTACATCAGGGGCAAGCTGCGCCCGTCACCAAGTGCATTTAACCCTCAGTAGTGTGGTTGGTCAAGCTGTCACACCAAGTGCATTTAACCAGCAATAGTCTGTTCATTTTTTGGCCATATACTACATCAGGGGCAAGCTGATCCCAGTCTAATTCTGTCAGTAAATGCATACCGGTCACCCAGCGCCTAAATACTAGGCCTCAAATTTATATCCCGCTAAATCTGTCGTTACCGAGGTACTGTTGTGGCTGGGCAAGTTATTTAGTGTCCGTCAAAGCACATTTTTTGTTCAGGGTTGAAATACAATTCCAAATTTAGCAATTTCATAATTTAGTGGTTTCTGCTATATCAGAGCTATTTGAAATCTATCCCTAAAAGGGTATATAATATTCAAGGTGCACATAGGGTCATTCAGAATAACTTCACACACACGCTACTGTGCATTTCCAAGTCTAATTCTGTCACTAAATCCATACCTGTCACCCAGCGCCTAAATACTAGGCCTCAAAATTATATCCCGCTAAATCTGTCCTTACCGCTGTACTGTTGTGGCTGGGCAAGTTATTTAGTGTCCGTCAAAGCACATTTTTTGTTCTGGGTTGAAATACAATTCCAAATTTAGCAATTTCATAATTTAGTGGTTTCTGCTATATCAGAGCTATTTGAAATCTATCCCTAAAAGGGTATATAATATTCAAGGTGCACATAGGGTCATTCAGAATAACTTCACACACACGCTACTGTGCATTTCCAAGTCTAATTCTGTTAGTAAATCCATACCGGTCACCCAGCGCCTAAATACTAGGCCTCAAATTTATATCCCGCTAAATCTGTCGTTACCGCTGTACTGTTGTGGCTGGGCAAGTTATTTAGTGTCCGTCAAAGCACATTTTTTGTTCTGGGTTGAAATACAATTCCAAATTTAGCAATTTCATAATTTAGTGGTTTCTGCTATATCAGAGCTATTTGAAATCTATCCCTAAAAGGGTATATAATATTCAAGGTGCACATAGGGTCATTCAGAATAACTTCACACACACGCTACTGTGCATTTCCAAGTCTAATTCTGTCACTAAATCCATACCGGTCACCCAGCGCCTAAATACTAGGCCTCAAATTTATATTCAGCTGAATTTGAATACAATACATTGGGCCAAATAATATTTTTGTTGTTGTGGTGAACCATAACAATGAGGAAAACATCTAGTAAGGGACGCGGACGTGGACATGGTCGTGGTGGTGTTAGTGGACCCTCTGGTGCTGGGAGAGGACGTGGCCGTTCTGCCACATCCACACGTCCTAGTGTACCAACTACCTCAGGTCCCAGTAGCCGCCAGATTTTACAGCGACATATGGTGGGGCCCAATGCCGTTCTAAGGATGGTAAGGCCTGAGCAGGTACAGGCATTAGTCAATTGGGTGGCCGACAGTGGATCCAGCACGTTCACATTATCTCCCACCCAGTCTTCTGCAGAAAGCGCACAGATGGCGCCTGAAAACCAACCCCATCAGTCTGTCACATCACGCCCATGCATATCAGGGAAACTGTCTGAACCTCAAGTTATGCAGCAGTCTCTTATGCTGTTTGAAGACTCTGCTGGCAGGGTTTCCCAAGGGCATCCACCTAGCCCTTCCCCAGCGGTGGAAGACATAGACTGCACTGACGCACAACCACTTATGTTTCCTGATGATGAGGACATGGGAATACCACCTCAGCATGTCTCTGATGATGACGAAACACAGGTGCCAACTGCTGCGTCTTTCTGCAGTGTGCAGACTGAACAGGAGGTCAGGGATCAAGACTGGGTGGAAGACGATGCAGGGGACGATGAGGTCCTAGACCCCACATGGAATGAAGGTTGTGCCACTGACTTTCACAGTTCGGAGGAAGAGGCAGTGGTGAGACCGAGCCAACAGCGTAGCAAAAGAGGGAGCAGTGGGCAAAAGCAGAACACCCGCCGCCAAGAGACTCCGCCTGCTACTGACCGCCGCCATCTGGGACCGAGCACCCCAAAGGCAGCTTCAAGGAGTTCCCTGGCATGGCACTTCTTCAAACAATGTGCTGACGACAAGACCCGAGTGGTTTGCACGCTGTGCCATCAGAGCCTGAAGCGAGGCATTAACATTCTGAACCTGAGCACAACCTGCATGACCAGGCACCTGCATGCAAAGCATGAACTGCAGTGGAGTAAACACCTTAAAACCAAGGAAGTCACTCAGGCTCCCCCTGCTACCTCTTCTGCTGCTGCCGCCTCGGCCTCTTCTGCTGCTGCTGCCTCGGCCTCTTCCTCCGCCTCTGGAGGAACGTTGGCACCTGCCGCCCAGCAAACAGGGGATGTACCACCAACACCACCACCACCTCCGTCACCAAGCGTCTCAACCATATCACACGCCAGCGTTCAGCTCTCCATCTCACAAACATTTGAGAGAAAGCGTAAATTCCCACCTAGCCACCCTCGATCCCTGGCCCTGAATGCCAGCATTTCTAAACTACTGGCCTATGAAATGCTGTGATTTAGGCTGGTGGACACAGACAGCTTCAAACAGCTCATGTCGCTTGCTGTCCCACAGTATGTTGTTCCCAGCCGCCACTACTTCTCCAAGAGAGCCGTGCCTTCCCTGCACAACCAAGTATCCGATAAAATCAAGTGTGCACTGCGCAACGCCATCTGTAGCAAGGTCCACCTAACCACAGATACGTGGACCAGTAAGCACGGCCAGGGACGCTATATCTCCCTAACTGCACACTGGGTAAATGTAGTGGCAGCTGGGCCCCAGGCGGAGAGCTGTTTGGCGCACGTCCTTCCGCCGCCAAGGATCGCAGGGCAACATTCTTTGCCTCCTGTTGCCACCTCCTCCTTCTCGGCTTCCTCTTCCTCTTCTTCCACCTGCTCATCCAGTCAGCCACACACCTTCACCACCAACTTCAGCACAGCCCTGGGTAAACGTCAGCAGGCCATTCTGAAACTCATATGTTTGGGGACAGGCCCCACACCGCACAGGAGTTGTGGCGGGGTATAGAACAACAGACCGACGAGTGGTTGCTGCCGGTGAGCCTCAAGCCCGGCCTGGTGGTGTGTGATAATGGGCGAAATCTCGTTGCAGCTCTGGGACTAGCCAATTTGACGCACATCCCTTGCTTGGCGCATGTGCTGAATTTGGTGGTGCAGAAGTTCATTCACAACTACCCCGACATGTCAGAGCTGCTGCATAAAGTGCGGGCCGTCTGTTCGCGCTTCCGGCGTTCACATCCTGCTGCTGCTCGCCTGTCTGCGCTACAGCGTAACTTCGGCCTTCCCGCTCACCGCCTCATATGCGACGTGCCCACCAGGTGGAACTCCACCTTGCACATGCTGGACAGACTGTGCGAGCAGCAGCAGGCCATAGTGGAGTTTCAGCTGCAGCACGCACGGGTCAGTTGCACTACAGAACAGCACCACTTCACCACCAATGACTGGGCCTCCATGCGAGACCTGTGTGCCCTGTTGCGCTGTTTCGAGTACTCCACCAACATGGCCAGTGGCGATGACGCCGTTATCAGCGTTACAATACCACTTCTATGTCTCCTTGAGAAAACACTTAGGGCGATGATGGAAGAGGAGGTGGCCCAGGAGGAGGAGGAGGAGGAAGAGGGGTCATTTTTAGCACTTTCAGGCCAGTCTCTTCGAAGTGACTCAGAGGGAGGTATTTGGCAACAGCAGAGGCCAGGTACAAATGTGGCCAGCCAGGACCCACTACTGGAGGACGAGGAGGACGAGGATGAGGAGGAGGTGGAGGAGGATGAGGATGAAGCATGGTCACAGCGGGGTGGCACCCAACGCAGCTCGGGTCCATCACTGGTGCGTGGCTGGGGGGAAAGGCAGGACGATGACGATACGCCTCCCACAGAGGACAGCTTGTCCTTACCCCTGGGCAGCCTGGCACACATGAGCGACTACATGCTGCAGTGCCTGCGCAACGACAGCAGAGTTGCCCACATTTTAACCTGTGCGGACTACTGGGTTGCCACCCTGCTGGATCCACGCTACAAAGACAATGTGCCCACCTTACTTCCTGCACTGGAGCGTGATAGGAAGATGCGCGAGTACAAGCGCACGTTGGTAGACGCGCTACTGAGAGCATTCCCAAATGTCACAGGGGAACAAGTGGAAGCCCAAGGCCAAGGCAGAGGAGGAGCAAGAGGTCGCCAAGGCAGCTGTGTCACGGCCAGCTCCTCTGAGGGCAGGGTTAGCATGGCAGAGATGTGGAAAAGTTTTGTCAACACGCCACAGCTAACTGCACCACCACCTGATACGCAACGTGTTAGCAGGAGGCAACATTTCACTAACATGGTGGAACAGTACGTGTGCACACCCCTCCACGTACTGACTGATGGTTCGGCCCCATTCAACTTCTGGGTCTCTAAATTGTCCACGTGGCCAGAGCTAGCCTTTTATGCCTTGGAGGTGCTGGCCTGCCCGGCGGCCAGCGTTTTGTCTGAACGTGTATTCAGCACGGCAGGGGGCGTCATTACAGACAAACGCAGCCGCCTGTCTACAGCCAATGTGGACAAGCTGACGTTCATAAAAATGAACCAGGCATGGATCCCACAGGACCTGTCCGTCCCTTGTCCAGATTAGACATTAACTACCTCCCCTTAACCATATATTATTGGACTCCAGGGCACTTCCTTATTCAATCCTATTTTTATTTTCATTTTACCATTATATTGCGAGGCTACCCAAAGTTGAATGAACCTCTCCCCTGTCTGGGTGCCGGGGCCTAAATATATGCCAATAGACTGTTCCAATGTTGGGTGACGTGAAGCCTGATTCTCTGCTATGACATGCAGACTAATTCTCTGCTGACATGAAGCCAAATCCTCTGTTACGGGACCTCTCTCCTCTGCCTGGGTGCTGGGCCTAAATTTATGAAAATGGACTCTTACAGTGGTGGGTGACGTGAAGCCTGATTCTCTGCTATGATATGAAGACTGATTCTCTGCTGACATGAAGCCAGATTGTCTGTTACGGGACCTCTCTCCTCTGCCTGGGTGCTGGGCCTAAATATATGCCAATGGACTGTTGCAGTGGTGGCTGACGTGAAGCCTCATTCTCTGCTATGACATGCAGACTAATTCTCTGCTGACATGAAGCCAGATTGTCTGTTACGGGACCTCTCTCCTCTGCCTGGGTGCTGGGCCTAAATATCTGACAATGGACTGTTGCATTGGTGGCTGACGTGAAGCCTGATTCTCTGCTATGACATGCAGACTGATTCTCTGCTGACATGAAGACAGATTCTCTGTTACGGGACCTCTCTCCTCTGCCTGGGTGCCGGGGCCTAAATATCTGAGAATGGACTGTTCCAGTGGTGGGTGACGTGAAGCCAGATTCTCTGCTATGGGACCTCTGTCCAATTGATTTTGGTTAATTTTTATTTATTTAATTTTTATTTTAATTCATTTCCCTATCTAAATTTGTTTGCAGGGGATTTACCTACATGTTGCTGCCTGTTGCAGCCCTCTAGCCCTTTCCTGGGCTGTTTTACAGCCTTTTTAGTGCCGAAAAGTTCGGGTCCCTATTGACTTCAATGGGGTTCGGGTTCGGGACGAAGTTCGGATCGGGTTCGGATCCCGAACCGGAACATTTTCGGGAAGTTCGGCCGAACTTCTCAAACCCGAACATCCAGGTGTCCGCTCAACTCTAATTATTATGCCTCCTTTACTGGAGAAAAGGATTAAAAATGGGATTTCCTGCAAGAAAGGGATTTGTGCCAAGTTCAAAAAGTCAAAGTTTATCCCTCTTACGGATCCTACTTGGCTAGAAACATACACATTGCTTCCCAAAATCCCCCCGAAATGCATTTCGCTCATCTACACGCAGTTGCTTAGGGATAGAAATAACAATATACCCTCTCACGTGAGAGCCTGGGAGAAGGAGTTGAACTGCGTACTGGATGATAGAGATAGGAGCTATATACTGACCCATTCACATGGATTCTCCAAATGCATTTTGACCCAAGAAAATTCCCTGAAAATTCTCACTAGATGCTACAGAACACCTGAGTTGTTATTTAGAATGGGATTGGTGTCGGATGAGCTTTGTTGGAGATGTGGGAAAGATAAAGGATCTCTGTCACGTATATGGTGGTTCTGCCCGATTCTGAGGAAGTTCTGGGAAGATATTGAAAAGATGATTAACCAGATTTGCTCTATAAATCTGAAGCTCACACCGAAATTAGTCCTACTGTGGCTACCCTTGGCTGACTTCAGACCGAGCAGAATGAACCTACACACACATATGATCGCGACTGCTAAGTTATTAGTCCCTATAAAATGGAAGGACAAGGATCCACGGACATTAAAGATGTGGCATGAAAAAATAAATGACATGTGCAGAATGGAGGAGTTAGTGGGCTGGACTTATAATACTAGAGATAGATATTTATAAGTATGGGAACCGTGGATAAAATATGTTAAAGAGGGTAGAAACAGCAGAGACTAGCAGCGATATTGGCTGCCCGGTGAGGGAGCTTGCCTTATGGAGTCACCCCACATGTGTCGAGGAGATTGAGGTCCTGTTTAGGGGGGTATGTTAGTCCATCAGTCTGGTTTAGACATAGCCTCACTATTTGGCCTTTTAGCTTATCCTTTTGGTCGAGTAGACGGCAAATCTCAGAGATTATTGTAAAAGAGTCATGGACGACAGGACTATTATGTTTTATGTTATGTGTTTTTTGTGTTTTCCTCATGGTTTTTGCTATTTTATATCTGCATACATTCAGTGGTAAGTGGTCCTACATTGATGGGATTGTAATTCTTCACCTACCTGTGTTGTCGGGCTACTGCCCTGGAAGTCTAATTCATACTCAACTATGTCATTGTGATAAATTGCAATCTGTTATCTGCTTTGATATACCTTATATATGGTCTGCTTTTACTTTATGTAAACTGTGAACCTTTCCATTTCAATAAAAACAGATTTGACTAAGATAGGACTTGAGGAGAAACAATGCACTCTGAAAAAACAAAGGGCATGCAATGGCTACCAAATTGTTACCAGACAGAAAAATTAGCAAAGAATGCCGACCCACAAGGAGACTGAACTAACACCAAAAATTAACCCAATAATGTAGAGGCCCGGATGATCGGGGCATGTGTCACACTAAGTGGTGGTGTCCTTCCGTATCCCCCTCCTGTGACACATTCTGGACCTTTTTTGGGTCTGTCCCTTCTTTCCAGTATGGTGGACGATCCGGGCGCCTCCAGTTCCCAGGGTACTCCGGCCTGCTCTTTCCCGGTCAGAAAAGATCAGGGCCTTGAGGACTGCCTCATAGAATTGAAGGAATTTCCCTGTGTTGCAGCGCTCCGGGACAGCACAAAAGAGTTGTACAAGGCAACCTGTACCAAGTAGACCGCAACTTTTTTGTACCATGCTCGGGTTTTGCACATGGCGTTATATGGCTTGAGGACTTGATCAGAGAGATCAACTCCTCCCATATACCAATTGTAGTCAACGATACAATCGGGCTTGAGGACCGTTGCCGGAGTACCTTGCACAGGGACAGGGGTGATGCCATTACCATGAATTGTGGACAGTACAAGAACATCCCTTATATCTGACCAGCAACAGGTTTCCACTGGTAAGGGCACAGGTCTCACCCGTCGGAATAGGTACCTGGAGGGGGTGGGTAGGGAGGCCGTGTTGATTTTTACGCATGGTCTCACAAGCGGATGTGGATCTGGCGGCGAGGGACTGGAACAAGGGGATACTAGTATAAAAGTTATCCCGATACAGGTGATAACCCTTATCTAGCAGTGGGTGCATAAGGTCCCACACAAGTTTCCCACTAACACTCAGAGTGGGGGGACATTCTGGGGGTTGAATACGGGAATCTTGCCCCTCGTATACACAAAACTTGTAAGTGTACCCTGAGGTACTTTTACAAAGTTTGTACAGCTTCATGCCATACCTCGCCCGCTTAGAGGGAATATACTGGCAGTAAATGAGTCTCCCCTTGAAAGCAATGAGAGACTCATCAACCGCGACCTCCCTTCCAGGTACATAGGCCTCCCAAAATTTGGCCCCAAAGTGATTGATGACCGGCCTGATTTTGTAAAGGCTGTCATAGGCAGGATCACCTTGGGGGGGCATTCTGCATTATCTGCACAATGCAGGCATTTCCGAATGGCCTCAAAACGGGAATGTGTCATGGCCGTACTGTAAAGTGGGGTCTGGTAGAGGATGTCCCCACTCCAGTAATGCCTGACACTGGGTTTTTTGACTAGGCCCATGTGCAGCGCGAGGCCCCAAAACGTCCTCATATCGGCTGCACTGACCGGAGTCCAGTCACAGGCAGTAGCCAATAAGGAGCCCGGGTGTTGAGCAATGAACTGTTGGGCATACAAGTTTGTTTGCTCCACCATCAGATTCACAAAGTGGTCACTGAAAAAAAGACTAAAATAGTCATATTCAGTGAAGCCCACTGTGGGAATCTGGATTCCTGGTTGGCCAACAAAATCATCAGGAATCACAGGCTCAAAATCCTCTGGGGTACACCTGGCAAGTTCACCGGTAGGGGGCTCAGGTGGACTTATCTGGTGGGCCGGAAAACTAGTACGAGCCCCAGAGCGGCTTGTACTAGTATGGGCCACAGGGTCCCTGGCAAGGCGGTCCCCTTGCTCCACCTGGCGGCGTCTCTGCCACCTTGGGGGCTCATCATCATTGCTAGATCACCATCCTGTTTTGGGTTATCAGGTCACCAGAGACCCGAATAACCCGTAAACGCTGCAAACCGCAGGTCTGAATTGACCTGCAGTTTGCCACGATCGCCGATATGGGGGGGTTACAGGACCCCCCCCCCCTCATTGTCCCAGGGTGCCTGCTGATTGATTTCAGCAGGCACCCAGTTCCAATCACTGCCCGCCACTTACCTGTAAGTCATGTGTCCTTAAGTACCAGGGCATCATGACGTACCGGTACATCATGTGTCCCCAACAGGTTAAGAACTGGTAATTTGCCTCTGTACTGCATCCGCATACACTGTCTACCAGAGTAAATCCCCACAGCACTTACTAATGTGCTGTAATTATCTATATTGCTTCCTTTGCTGGCTGGATAAATTTGTCCATCATATTTTACACTGCTCATTTCCATGGTTACAACAACCCTGAACTTCATCAGCATTGGCCATGCTTGCACACTACAGGAAAAAGTGCCTCTCTGGTGGCCGGGACCACATAGGCTGGTACTTTTTTCTATAGTGTGCAAGCACCGCCAACGCTGATGGATTAATGGGTGGTCGTAACCATAAAAACGAGCAGTGAGTAAATTGGTGGAAAAATGAATCAAACCAGCAAAGGTAGCAAATATGGATAACAACAATAAATTAGTAAGTACCTTTCATTAACTTTCTCTACATAATAAATGCTATTTGCTGAAGTGACACAACTCCTTTAAGGGCCCTTTACACAGGCCGAGAATCCAAAAGATAATCGATAATGAGCGTTCATAGGAATGCTTGTTAGCCATCATCTGGAGCTATAAATGTGCCACCAATTACCTGATGAACTGGAGAAAACCGAGTGAGTCAGTATGGGAAAGAGCGATGGCATTAGAGTTCACTCCTCCCCATACTGTGGTGGAGATTGCTTCATGAAAATGCAGCGGTCTCCACTATCAAGCAGCAGATTTTTAGGAAGGAACACTTCCCTCTGCTGCTATGTTGTCCTTTGTAAAGAGACCTTAAGCACTTCAAGCAGTGTGCTGGTAGATGGAGGGGTGCACCACCAATGCAAAGCAAAAAAGATGAAACAGCTTTCACCTGTTCTTCATCTGCTATGAGCACGGAACAACCGCACTTGGATGCGGGTAAGTGGAAATCCAGTAGAAAGAAAAGTAATCCAGCTCAATACGCAGACGGTGCAATGGTACTTTATTTCAGCGGTTAAAAATCAAACATCCAGTTAAACAAAATCTTTGTCTACCCGATTCGGGCTGTTGTAATGTCTGCCCTTACTCATGACATGTGCACCAACAATGAGGCCAATTGAAGCGATCGCCTCCGGTAACACCATGTGGGGGCAAAAGGGGGGCAGCGGAAGGGCCATGGGCAATGAGCACTTTTATTGTGGCAAAAGGGGTTAGGTTAAGAAATTGGCATTGGGGGATAGCGCTGTTTTAGTTTTTGCCTCAGGCTAGGTGCACGGTAGATGTAGTGTTTTTACTTGCTTTTGCATTTCAGCCATAATGGGGTGGGTCTTTACATTTACTTGTAATTTGAAGGTGTTGGCCTACTGTATTTATGTGCTTAAAAAGAAAGGTATACACATCCTGGTAAGACAAAACAAGCCATATACGGAATTATAGAAATTTGTTCTAATTAGTACACTCACTGCAGTAATATTGGTATCATTATTATTATCAGTACTAATAGGAGAGATGATAATGGTAGTAGCACTATAATCATTATGATAATAGTTACAAATACATTTCCATAAACACATAGCTACGTGCACACGGCAACTGTAATTTGCTACATTATTTTGTGGCCTTTTCAGTGATAAAATTCAAGGACAGACCGAGATTTAAGCCATTGCTCTTAATTTTTCTCATGCTGCCTGGAGTATAAAGAGCAAATTAAATTCAGCGAAACAAAATCAGAGCTAAATTTTGGCACAAGACTCAGCAAGCTCTTAGAATGCCAGCAGTGATGCCTAAAGGCAAGAGCCAGTGTTTTTCCCTTAAAACAGAAATCCATTGTCACCTTGAAGGGGGATTCTTTTGAAAAGAAATGTCACAGCTGATGCAAGAATGAGTTTAATTGATACGTTTTTCATCTTTTGTTTTCCTATTTGGAAAAAAAAAGAAAAAAGTTTAGTGGCTTCTTATTTTAAAAAGTGACAGGAAAAACACAGTTGTTCAGGAATGTTTGATGTGAAGGAAATGGGTAAACATTAGAGAATATTATCGCTATTTCAGAACATAAGACACAGAGGACATGCTGTTACTAGGAAATATCACAGCAGAGTACAACAAATGAATTCTGGGGGAAATACAGTTAAAAGATCTCGGTAGTTGAATTAACACATTTAAACAAATTGTAACTTTTCTTGATCATCAGCACATTTCGCTTACATTAAAACGGTGCGTTCAATAAAACTACTTTTGTAGGAGATGCACATAAAGTCATATTTAGATATTATGGTGCCCGAGTGCAAAAAGCGCTTTCTCCCATGTGTTTTAACATGGATTTTAATATTTAGTTTTTTTTTTTTGTATCAGTGACGTGATTTCTCTTCACACAGATTCATTATTTCTGGGCAACAGCCCACTGTTTATGATCTGCTGTCCAGAAACGATGATTTAAGCGAGCACAGAGGGCACTATAGCCCCTGGCTGCCTCCTGTTTTAAACAGCAAACACCCAGGGCTAATGTAAGTGATGGTCGATAACGTAGATTGCACACATTTAACTCCTTACATGCCATGGTCATATGTGATCACAGCATCTGGGAGCGCAAAAACCCAGAGGCTCGAGCTCCTGGGGCTATAGTGGCTCCGCCTAGTGGGAGTAAAAAAAAAGAAAAAAATGTTGTAAAAAATAAATGTTTAAAAAAATATAAAAATGTATATATAAAAATTAAAATCACCCCCTTCCTCAAAATAGATAGGCAATAGAAAAAATTAACATAATGGGCATCACCGCATGCAAAAACACCCGTATTATTAGAAAATAAAAATATTTAAAATAGCAAAACAGAAAAAAAGTCAATATAGCCCATTTGCTATATTTGGGCTGCTTCACCTGCCACAAAAAATGATTAAAAGATAATCAAATAGTCATGCACACCCTGAAATGGTATCAATAAAAACCACACATAGTCCTGCAAAAGATGAGTCTTCACACAGCTCCGTACACAGTTATATGGAAATGTGGAAACAATATTTTTTTTTTTCCAATTCCACCCCATTTGGAATTTTTCTCCAGTTTTCCACTACATCGTATGCAACATTAAATGGTGCCATTACGAAGTACAACTTGTACCGCAAAACTCAAGCCCTCATAAGGTTATATGAACAAAAAATGTGAATTGTTATGGCCCCAGAGGGGCAGGGAGTGAAAAACAAAAGGGGTAAAGGGTTTAGGATCTTATTACACATGCTAACGGTCGGCCAGATCGTAGGAACACTCATTGTCAATGATCCGCCTGTGTAAAAGTGCAGCTAATTACCTCATTCATCGGTAATTGCATCTTTTATAAAGGAACAAAAATAATTGTTTATTGGCAGCAGATTGTGACGTCTAAACAGGCTCTGCTGTTGGCAAATAATGATTCTGTATGGGAACAAGTGATGTCCCCCTCCTGTGGAGGTGTATAAACTCCAATTTAAATGAGTCTGTTTTCCATCTACAGGCTACATTTAGGTGCACCTGCGAGTCTTGAGTGGGACTCGCAGACTCTTCCCTCTTCCCATTGCTAGCATGGTTCATGCTGGAGGTAACTGGTGAGTTGTCTGTGAGTCGGACCTCACGCTCCTGTAATTCACCCACTGGCCCCTGGTATTGCCCATACGGCACAGGTCAGTGAGTGTTAGGAC
Source organism: Bufo gargarizans (assembly GCF_014858855.1). Classification (NCBI taxonomy): domain Eukaryota; kingdom Metazoa; phylum Chordata; class Amphibia; order Anura; family Bufonidae; genus Bufo; species Bufo gargarizans. Next base: position 136,403,925 of record NC_058082.1, on the reverse strand, counting down.
CCAAGATACTTGAGAAACCTTGGCGCGGTGTTTGGGCTCAGACATGTCCTCCTAGTAGGATATGTTGGATAATCTCTCAATTTTAACATAAGTTTGAGGGTTTAGTAAGACCGCAGAGTGCACCTGTCTTTGTTAATATTATTATTTTGCTATATTGGTTATCAAACGCTATTGGTATAAGTAATTGGAACAGATGTGATATACCTGTTGCCCCCACAAATAAAAACTGATATACCTTGTAACATAGAAAGTATATTATAGTGCATTTGTATCGTGCAGCAGTTGTGTGCGGTTCTGCTGAGATACCGCAGCTATATAGAAGGACAAACGCTATTCGAATAACTAATTGCAACTGGTGTGCTATAACTGTTGCCCCCCAAAAAAACGGATTAAGGGGTGCGATATATCTGCTATCACAAAATATTGACTGAGGGGTGTGATGCACCGGCTTCCACAAAATATTGATTGAAGGTGTGATACACCGGCTTCCCCCAAATATAGATTGAGGCTTGTGATGCACCAGCTTCCACCAAATATTGATTAAGGGGTTTGATATACCAGCTTCCAGCAAATACTAATTATTGGGTTCTATATACCTGTTTCCACAAAATATTGAAACAGGGTATTCATATACCGGCTTCCACCATATATCGAATGAGTCCTGCGATACACCAGCTTCCACTAAATATTGATTAAGGGGTTTGATTTACCTGCTTCAAGCAAATACTCATTCTTAGTGTTGATCACGAATATTCGAATTGCAAATTTTTATTGTGAATATCGGCAAATTTGCAAATGTTTAGAATATAGTGATATATATTTGTAATTTTGAATATTCAAGATCTCTCCCTGCTTCCAGCTTGTGGGCCAAAGAAAAGGCTGCAATATCTTTGACTTTAATAGTAGTGTTGATTTGCAAATTTTCGTAATGAAAATTTTTATCGCAAATTTTTCAATTGCCGATTTCCGCAATCAAGAAAATAATGACTGGAAGTAACGAATTTGCAAATTTGCAAATAAATGACGAATATTCGCCCAAATATTCACGAAATATCACAAATTCGAATTTCGCCCCTGCTGCTCATCACTACTCATTATTTGCTTCTATATACCTGTTTCCACAAAATACTGATAGAAGGGATTGATATACCAGCTTTCACAAAATATTGATGGAGGCCTGCGATATACCTGCTTCCACATTTTCTGCTCTTCTATATTGACTTTGTCACAGGGTCATTTTGAAAATGTCAGGCAGAGAAAGAGGCAGGCCATTCCGCAGGGGTGGTAGTGGTCGGGCAAGTGCACCAGGCCGGAGCCTAAGTGGGAAGTTGGAGAAGGTCTGTGCGATTACGTCAAAGGACGCACCAGCGTTGGTTGAGTGGCTCACTCAGCCTTCCGGTCCTGCGCCATCCTCATTGTTTGTATCAGCACCCTCCTAACTCACTTTTGTGTGCACCCCCAAAGACACCACCACCACCACCAAAGCACCTCCACTCGAGTCAGAGGAATTATTTTTCCATTCATTCCCAGACCTTTCCAATGCACAGACATTCTTGGCATTGGATGAGGAAGAGGAGGCAGCAACGGTCGCCGCCCAGCAGTCTGATGACAGTACCCAGATCAGCCCAAGGAGAATGGTACCCGCTGTTGCTGCTTACTCCGAGATCTCTAATGTCAGTGGTGGTGAAGGGGAAGATGATGACGTGTCTATGGACGTCACATGGGTGCCCACAAGAGAGGAAGAGGAGGGGAGTTCAGAGGGAGAGACGGAGCAGCAAAAAGGGAGGAGAAGCAGGCAGAACTCACAGTGCACAGGAGGTAAAAAGTAGACTGCAAATGTATCTGGAGCGAGCCATCCATCATGCACGGTCACATCTGGCGCTCCCAGGATGCCAGCAGTCGGCTCTGCAGTGTGTTTTTTATTTTTTTTTATTGTGTCAGCTTCTGACAATAGTGTTGCCATCTGCAGCTTGTGCCGTCAACGCATAAGTAGCGGTAAGCCAAAAACTCACCTTGGGCCTCCCATCACTGAGCCCAGTGGGAGCAATACCGTCAGAACCCACAAAGCCACACACACGGTGCTTCACGTCCTGCCTATTCTCCTTCTCCTCTCTCCTTTCATTTGTCCTCCACTCCATCTTCCACCATGCCGTCGTCTCGTTCATCTGTCAGAATGCAAGCTTCCGTGGCCCAAATGTTCAAACGTGAAAAGCTGATGATGCAGGATAACCATCTTGCCCAACCGCTAACCGCCGGATTGTCGTAACTGCTAGCCTGCCAACTACTGAAATATAAACTGGTGGACTCGGAGGCCTTTGGCACACTGCAATAGATGGTCCCAGGAAGGAAATATTTCTCCCAGAAGGGCATCCCAGAGCTGTATGGCCATGTTGTCAGTAACGAGATACATCTGACCAGAGACACGTGGTCTAGAAAACACGAGCAGGGAAGGTACATAACTTTTACTGCCCACTGGGTGAACCTTCTGACAGCTGTCAAGAATGCAACCTGTGGCACCCGTGTGGATTTGGTGTTATCGCCACGGATTGCATGCAGGCTTGCCTTTTCTTCTCCTCCTGCTACTCCATCCTCCGTCTCCTCCTCGCCTGACGCCTCCTTTTCCACTGGTTCCGCCTCTTTCACTTCACTCCCCAAGCTCCCCAGAACCTATTCAACGTGCCAGGTGAGACGCTGCCATGCTGTGCTGCGGCTGTTGTGCCTTGAAGCCAAGAGCCACACTACTTCTGAACTGCTTTCAGCTCTGCGGTCACAGGCCGATCACTGGCTAACCACGCTCAATTTGACAGTTGATACAGTGGTGTGCGACAATGGTGCCAATCTGCTGAGCGCACTGAAACAGGGCAAAATGAAACACGTGCATTCAGCGATTTGTTGCCAAATACCCCGAAGTCCAGTACGCCTTGTGGCAGGCCAGGGAAATCTCTGGCCATTTTAGATCTTACACGTCCATGGCTCGCCTTGCTAACTTTCAGCAGCACCACCACTTGCCTGCCAGACGTCTGGTTTGTGACTGCCCGACGCGCTGGAACTCCACCTTGTATATGCTTGATAGGCTGCTCCAGCAGAAACATGAAGTTAACGACTTCCTGTACGAATTCTACGGCAGGACAGGAACTGGGGAGCTTGATTTTTTTTTTCCACAGCGCCAGTGGCTGCTCATGCGCGATGCATGCAGACTTCTGCGGCCAATTGATGAGATCGCCAAACTGGTCAGTCGCAGCCAGGGCGCCATCAGTGACATCATACCTTATGGCTTCTTTCTGGAGCATGCATTGCGTTGTGTCATTTATTAAACCGCCGAGAAGCAGGGTGGTAACGTACTTAGACCCCCGGTACAAACATAGAATGTTACCAGCATCACAGAGGGCTGTCATAATGTAGTATTTCCAAGCCTTTCTGCAGGAGATGCTGCATTCTGTTATTGCGGGCTCTGGCAGAGGAATTTCCACCCACAGAGAAACAGATGCGGAAGCGGTGGAGCGCCCTGGCTCCTGCTCATCGCCCAGGCGAATGTCGTCCTTGGTCTCCTCCCCCATCCACAGATATTACCAGGGATCCCTGAAAAGTTTAAAGCCTGCTCTTCTTGCTCCTCCTCCTCCCTCCAGGCACCATCCTCCTCTGACTCCTCCTTAGACTCCTGCTGACTTGTCTCAGATGGATTAGCCCCCCCCCCCCCCAGGAATTCATTCCGCATTTTAACTTCCTCATCTTCCTGCTCCTGCTTCTCGACGGCTTGATCAAGGACATGACGCAATGCATGCTCCAGAAAAAAGGCGTAAGGCACAATGTCACTGATGGCGCCCTGGTGTGGTGAAAAGAAACCAAGCTCCCAGAACCTGTCCAGCTGCAGAGTTCGTTCAAGCAGTCATTAACGGCACATTTCTACTGAAGCAGCCTATCAAACATATACAATGTGGAGTTCCAGCGTGTTGGGCTGTCACAAATCAGACATCTGATGGTCAGGTGGTGTCGCTGCTGATCGTCAGCAAGGCGAGCATAGGCCATGTAAGATCTTCTAAAATGGCCAGAGATTTTCCTGGCCTGCACAAGACGTCCTGGACCCCGGGGTATTTGGCATAACTCTCTGCACAACTAAGTTCAGAACGTGTTCCATGCAATGCATGTGTGCCATTTTGCCATGTTTCAGCGTGCTCAGCAGATATGGACCTTTGACGCACACCACTTTACCAACTGTCAAATTGAGCGGGGTTAGCCACTGATCGGCCTGTGACCGCAGAGATATATATAGAAACCCTTAACCCTTTCACGACCGCAATCTGTATATATACGTGATAGCTGCACATACCCCGTGCAGCTACCACGTATATATACGTTCTGGCAGCTCTTTAATCCAAGCGCTGCAAAGCGCTTGGATTAAAGCCTCTGCCCCTGCCCTGCTGCTGTCACGGACAGCATACAGTGCAGTAATGCCGGCAAGGGACCAATCGGAGTGGCCCCTTGCCGGCAATCGATCCGATTGGTTAGTCTGTGCAGACTAACCAATCGGATCGCGGCAGTGAAAAAATGCCAGTTTCAGGCTCTGATCTGCGCTCTGCAGATCAGAGCCTGAAAGCCGATAGTGTTCCTCATGCCCCCCGATCCTCCAAGCCTTTGGTGCCCCTCTGTGGTCCCCCCCTACCCCGATCTGTGCCTCGCTGATCTGTTCCCAGCCGGCACTCATGTCCTTCCTCCTGCCCTGATTGGCATGCGGTCCGCCCCCTCCCCGCCCCCTGCATTAATTTTCTGGCCGCCCCTCCTGCCCCAGCCTCCCTCAATATTGTCCCTACCCCCCGATTCCCCATTCTGTGTGTGTGATGGCGGCGGCTCCATTCCTGAGCCGCAGCCATCAGCAGAGTGTCAGCTCTATGCTGACACTCTCCTGTAACCCGATAGATGCTGCGGTTGCGGCATCCATCGGGTTAACAGAGGGAGGGGGCTCCCTCTCTCCACCATCGGGGCTGCAGCGCTGTGATCGCAGCGCCCGATGGTTGCCATGGCAACCGGACGCTTTGCAAAAGCGTCCGGTTGCCATGGCAAAGGCGTCCAGTGCTGCCACCTACAGGCAGTCTGGAAGTATTATACTTTGCAATGCAAGAGCATTGCAAAGTATAGTACAACTATCAGCCCCACTGGATCTTCAAGATCCAAGAGGGAACTGATAAAAAAAAAAGTGAAAATAATAAAAGTAAAAATAAATAAATAAAAATGTAAATAAAAAAAAAGACTGCCTTTTCCTATAAAAAAATGAAAAAAATAAAATAAAATACACATATTAGGTGTCACCGCGTCCGTAACGACCGTCTCTATAAATATATCACGTGATGGACCCCGTCCGATAAACACCATAAAAATAAAATAAAAAAAAACAGTGCCAAAAAAGCTATTTTTGTCACCTTACATCACAAAAAGTGCAACAGCAAGCGATCAAAAAGGCTTATGACCCCCAAAATAGTACCAATCAAACCGTCACTTCGTCCCGCAAAAAATTATACCCTATTTAAGACAATCGCCCAAAAAATAAAAAAGCTATGGCTCTCAGACTATAGAGACACTAAAACATCATTTTTTTGGTTTCAAAAATACTATTATTGTGTAAAACTTAAATAAATAAGAAAAAGTATACATATTAGGTATTGCCACGTCCGTAACGATCTTCTCTATAAAACTATCACATGACCTAACTCCTCAGATGAACTCTGTAAAAATAAATAAATGAAAACTGTTCCAAAACAGCCAATTTTTGGGTCACCTTGCCCTATAAAGTGTAATAATGAATGATCAAAAAATCCTATGTACCCAAAATGGTACCAATAAAAACCTCAACACTTTCTGCAAAAAACGAGCCCTTGCACAAGACGATCGGCAGAAAAATAAAAAACATATGGCGTTCAGAAAACCAATCCAGCACAATCTGCCTTCCAAAAACCGTATGGCATTCCTTTCCTTCTTCGCCCTGCCGTGTGCCCGTACAGCAGTTTACGACCACATGTGGGGTGTTTCTGTAAACCGCGGAATCAGGGTAATAAATATTGAGTTTTGTTTGGCTGTTAACCCTCAATGTGTTAAAGAAAAAAAATATATAAAATGGAAAATCTGCCAAAAAAGTGAAATTTTTAAATTTCATTTCCATTTTCCCTTAATTCTTGTGGAACGCCTAAAGGGTTCACAAAGTTTGTAAAATCAGTTTTGAGTAACTTGAGGGGTGTAGTTTCTACAATGGGGTCATTTATGGGGGTTTCCACTATGTAAGCCCCACAAAGTGACTTCAGACCTGAACTGGTCCTTAAAAAGTGGGTTTTGGAAATTTTCTTAAAAATTGTAAGAATTGCTTCTAAACTTCTAAGTCTTCTAACGCCCTAAAAAAATAAAATGACATTTCCAAAATGATGCCAACATAAAGTAGACATATGGGGAATGTTAAGTAATAAATATTTTATTAGGTATCACTTTCTGTTTTAGACGCAGAGAAATTGAAATTTGGAAAATTGTGAATTTTTCCTAATTTTTGGTAAATTTGGGATTTTTTCATAAATAAAGGTGAAATATATTGACTCAAATATATGACTATCATGAAGTACAATGTGTCACGAGAAAACAATCTCAGAATGGCGTGGATAAGTAAAAGTGTTCCAAAGCTATTACCACATAAAGTGACGCATGTCAGATTTGAAAATTTTGACCTGGACACTGGGGCATCAATGACCCTTGGTCATGAAAGGGTTAATGAGTATTTGCTGGAAGACAGTATATCATACACCTTAATCAATATTTTGTGGAAGCTCGTGTATCGCACCCCTCAATCAGTATTTTGTGGAAGCAGGTATATCAAACCCCTTCATCAGAATTTTGTGGAAGCAGGTATATCACACCCCTTAATAATTTTTTTGCAGGCAATAGGTATATCTCACCAGTTTGTCCCTTTATCTAGCTGTGGTATCTCAGCAGAACCGCACACAACTTCTGCACAATACAAATGCACTATAATATACTTTCTATGCTAGAAGGTATATTATAGGTATATCACACACCTCAATCAGTTCTTTTTTGGGGGGCAACAGGTATATCACACCAGTTGCAATTAATTATACTAATAGAGTTTGTCCCTCTAATTAGCTGTGGTATCTAAGCAGAACCGCACACAACTGCTGCACAATACAAATGCACTATAATATACTTTCTATGCTAGAAGGTATATTATAGGTATATCATACCCCTCAATCAGTTCTTTTTTGGGGAGCAACAGGTATATCACACCAGTTGCAATTAGTTATTCCAATAGCGTTTTTCTCTCTATCTAGCTATAGTATCGCAGTAAAACCACACACAACTGCTGCACAATAAACATGCACTATAATTTACTTTCTAATGTTAGAAAGTGTGACTATTGCCATATGTTCGCATGTTCATCAAATTGCGAACGAGCAAAGTTCGCTGTGAAATGGCCACGGGCAGAACTGTGAGGCCAACTGCGAGGCGTGATAAGGACAGTTGTTATGTGTACTGATAGCACGGCGGCCATTTTATTTCTCCTGATGATTGCTCCCAAGACAAAATGAGCTATTATAACTAATGAAAGGTATTTGGGAATATACTTATTTTAAAGTAATATTAAGTATTTTTATTTTCTTAATTCCTGGAGAACCCCTTTAAGTGGTTCTATAGAAACTTTATGATTAGATAACTATTTTACTTTTATTGTAAAATCAATAATAGAGACTAACTAAATTTTATTAGTTGAAATTTTTGATTGAGTAACTAGAGGGAAGACTGGTATACTAGACTCATAAAGTCATGCCCTGTAAAGTGATCTGACCTGTGGCGGGAACATGACAGCCCAAGTGGGTTGTAAGTGAATTATGAAAAAGTACTTTTAGTGTTTCCATCCTACAGTAGAGGCCGTTTAAAGGGGCTGTATCATCAGAAATTAACCTCTCATTTAAATCAAGTTTATATGTTAAATGCAACTTTAAAGAATGTTGTGTTATTTCAATAATATCTTTTAAGATCCTAAAATCCTGCAGTTTTTACAATTGCCAATAAGCCTAATAATAGGCACTGCTTCTTGGTCTGTATGGATCATTATTCAGCAGCCATCTTTATATCATTAGCTGAGAAAGAAATGGGATATGGGTCACTATCAAGTTTTAACTGACATAAAATATTATAAATGGAAAATTTACAATTAGAGTTCTAGAACAGGCCTATCTCAGATAATAAGACTAGTGTTGACCAAGCACCAAAGTGCTCGTGTACTCTGGCCGAACATCAGTATGCCCGCGTGCTCTACCGAGCACCCGAGCACAATGGATGTCAATGGGAGAATTTCAGTCACCCCCTGCTTAGGAGAAAAGAGGGTGTCTGGTTCGCAATAAAAAGGTTAGAAATTGATGGAAACCCCATCAAAATGGTTTGGAAACAGCATTAAGAGGATGGCTGGATGCATCTTGGACTCCTATTATCTATGACATACACTCACCTAAAGAATTATTAGGAAAACCATACTAATATGGTGTTGGACCCCCTTTTGTCTTCAGAACTGCCTTAATTATACGTGGCATTGATTCAACAAGGTGCTGATAGCATTCTTTCGAAATGTTGGCCCATATTGATAGGATAGCATCTTGCAGTTGATGGAGATTTGAGGGATGCACATCCAGGGCACGAAGCTCCCGTTCCACCACATCCCAAAGATGCTCTATTGGGTTGAGATATGGTGACTGTGGGGGCCATTTTAGTACAGTGAACTCATTGTCATGTTCAAGAAACTAATTTGAAATGATTTGAGCTTTGTGACATGGTGCATTATCCTGCTGGAAGTAGCCATCAGAGGGTGGGTACATGGTGGTCATGAAGGGATGGAAATGGTCAGAAACAATGCTCAGGTAGCCAGTGGCATTTAAAGGTGGCCAATTGGCACTAAGGGGCCTAAAGTGTGCCCAGAAAACATCCCCCACACCATTACACCACCACCAGCAGCCTGCACAGTGGTAACAAGGCATGATGGATACATGCTCTCATTCTGTTTACGCCAAATTCGGACTCTACCATTTGAATGTCTCAACAGAAATTGAGACTCATCAGACCAGGCAACATTTTTCCAGTCTTCAACAGTCCAATTTTGGTGAGCTCGTGCCAATTGTAGCCTCTTTTTCCTATTTGTAGTGCAGATGAGTGGTACCCGGTGGGGTCTTCTGTAGCCCACCTTTCTTTCCCATTCTGACATTCAGTTTGGAGTTCAGGAGATTGTCTTGACCAGGGCCACAACCCTACATGCATTGAAGCAACTGCCATGTGATTGGTTGACTAGATAATCGCATTAATGAGAAATAGAATAGGTGTTCCTAATAATTATTTAGGTGAGTGTACAATAGACAGCAGTTTGGTCGAGCATGCCCGCTCAACACTAAATAAGACTAAAGGGCCTGTTAATTTCTCCAGTGCTACGTTTTTAGCTTACCCCATGCAACCAAAGGACGCCGGGTTGTAACACAAGCACATCCAGGGACAAGATTCTTGTTTTGATCCATGAACAGCCACCATAAATAACTAGAAATAAACAGTACTCTGAGTTTGTCCATGTTTGTTTTTTATGTGCTTTCATATATACATGAAATTGTAATATATATTTAGGACCATAAATTCCAAAAGACATGGGGCTCATGGATTCACTCTCCTTGCCTAACTATATTATCACACTGATACAGTACCTGTTTCAGTTGCTGTTAAGAATACAAAGTTCTTTCCTTTTATTTATTTATGTTATTTCTGTTATTATATGATGTGATAAAGTTTTATTTCTGCCATCATACTTACAATGTAGTGATTTCAAACATTTTCGTACTATCTTTATTTTGATTCTAAAGTCACGTGATATGGGTATATTTTGTACGTTTGGAAATTTCTCTAAAAAGATTGACAATAGAAATGATAAAAAATAGTAACAGCACAAAAGACAAAACCAATTCAAAAGAAAACAGAGCCCCCAAAAAATCAGTATGAGGTTATTGGTGATAATCCATACCAAGAACAGTGGAATCAATTTGCAACGCAAAAGTTGACTGCTAAAGAAATCAGAAATGTTTCAGGTTTGCTTTTGATGATTCCAGAAAAAGGGCTCATAGCACTATTTCACTGCACACATTGGTTGTCAAAACTATGAGGGTGTAGAAATGGCCTTGCGGTTCACCCGGCGGTCATTTCGCAGTGAACTTTGCTCATTTGCGGCTCGCCGAATGGGGGAACATATGCCGATGTCCGCCGGCTCCATATTCTTTTACCTTCTGAGGAACTTTGACCCATGACACATTCATCAGGTGGGACAAGACAGCCAATTGAGACGTTTCAGCACATGGACATACCCCCTACCTTATAAATAAATCAGATCTGGTTGCCATTTTACATTCAGACTTTTCACAGTGTAGGGAGAGGTTGCTGTGTGGAGCAGGGACAGACTGTTAGGGACACCAAACGCTAGCGAATAGGGCCACAAAAGTCCTTTTAAAGACTGGTATAGGTGTGTTATCGATAGGTGTGACTTACTGAGGGGTGTACTATACTTATAAAATACTTTCTAACATTGAAAGTATATTATTGTGCATTTGTATTGTGCAGCAGTTGTTCGCGGTTCTGCTGCGATATTGAGTGCCAAATGTTATTGGAACAAATAATTCCTACTGGTGTGATATACTAGTTGCCCCCCAAAAAAACGTATTGAAGCAGGGGTGTTATATACCAATAATATACTTTCAATATAGTGCATTTAGGTAGTGCAGCATTTGTTTGTGGTTTTGCTGCGTTACCTCAGCTACAGATAGTGACAAACACCATTGGAACAAATAATTTCTACTGGTGTGATTTACCAGTTAGAAAAAAGATGATGACAAGAAAACTCATACAAAATAGTCACTAGGTGGTATCGTACACCCGTTAGACTAAGGCAGATGACCTGTCTGAACTCTGACATATCCTGGAAATGTAAATGCTCAAGAGGCACATATATCCACATGTGGTGGGACTGCCCGGTAATCAACCCATTCTGGGCCCAGGTACTCAGTTTAATCAAAGAGATATGTACCTTAACGCATGATCCATCTCTGGCCTCTATTTTGCTTAATATCCGTTTAGATAGCGTTCCAGTAGGGAAAAGAATACTCTTCCAACACCTCATTGCTGCAGCTAAATTACTGATTCCTCAACATTGGAATCAACCAAGCTCTCCCACCCTCTCACAGTGGCTACATAAGGCTAACCATATCTTTCACATGGAGGAACTTTCGGCTTGGGAACTGAGGACACATGATAGGTTTACTAAAATTTGGGACGGTTGGATTAAATACCGCTCCTCCACTCCTGCCATACAACTTTTAACTGACTCAACTTAAATTACACCTAGGGTGATTATAAACACCATCATATAACTGAGGTCCTCCCACTTCTTTTCCTCCCCCCCCCCCCTTGCCTCCTCTTCCTGACATTTTCCCGCCCTCTCTTACATGACGGAATATGGTTGTCTCCAACCTCGGACCAACTCACTTACATCTCCTTCCGTCACTCACTTTGTTTTATGGTTACTCTATCAGACTTAAAACACGCAAACTGAGTTGTTGTACTACCTGTCTTTATGCTGTACATTGTTATGGTGTCTAATGAATCACTGAACGTCTTCCTCATTATGTATACAATGTACATTTATTGGATTTTTTCATATATTATATAAAAACTAATAAAAAGAAAATTGAAAAGAAAAGAAAAAAGATGATGTCGCCGGATAACCCTCTTGCCCAACGGCTGACCGCTAGCTTGTGGGAACTACTAGCCCGCCAACTACTGCCATGTAACCTGGTGGACTCAAAGGCCTTTAGAAATTTTTTGGCACCGCAATGGTATGTCCCCGGAAGGAAATATTTCTCCCAGAAGGGCATCTCGGGCTATATGACTTTGTTCAGCGGCAAGTGAATGTATTTCTGGCACACAGTGTCGGTGCCAAGATACATGTGGGACGTTGCTATGCTGTGCTGTAGCTGTTGTGCCTGGAAGCCAAGAGCCACACTGGTCCTGCACTCCTTTCAGTTTTGTGGTCACAGGCCGTTCAGTGGCTAACCCCCCTCAATTTGACAGTTGGTAAAGTGGTGTACGACAAGAGTGCCAATCTGCTGAGCACGCTGAAACACAGCAAAATGACACACGTGCCCTGCATGGCACATGTCCTCAACTTAGTCATGCAGTGATTCGTTGCCAAATACCCCAGGGCCCAGGACGTCTTGCGGCAAGCCAGGAAAATATCTGGCCATTTTAGAAGATCTTACATGGCCGTGGCTCACCTTGCTGACGTTCAGCGGTGACACCATTTGCTGGTCAGACGTCTGATTTGTTACTGCCCGACGCGATGGAAAACCGCCTTGTATATGCTTGATAGGCTGCTCCAGCAAAAACATGCCATTAACGACTACCTGTACGAACTCTGTGGCAGGACAGGTTCTGGGGAGCTTGTTTTTTTTTCATTGTGCCAGTGGCTGCTCATGCGCGACGTATGCAGACCTCTTTGGCTATTTGATGAGATCACCAAACTGGTCAGTCACAGCCAGGGCGCCATCAGTTACATCGTACTTTACACCTTCTTTCTGGAGCGTGCATTGCCTCGTGTCATCGATCAAGCCATCGAGGCGCAAGAGCAGTAAGTTGCAATGCTGGATGAATTCCCGGGGGGGCTACTCCATCTGATACAAGTCAACAGGAGTCTGAATAGGAGTCAGAGGAAGATGCCAAGGCAGAGGAGGAGGAGGAGCAAGAAGAGCATGCTTTAAACTTTTCTGGGATCCATGGTGTTGTCCGTGGCTGCGGGGAGAAGACCGAGGACGACGAGTGGGAGCCAGGACACTCTACAGCTTCCAGTTGAGTGCAAATGGGGGCTTTCATGCTCAATTGTTTGAAGAGGAACCCCCGTATAAAAAACATAAATGGCAAGGCCCAGTACTGGGTGGCAACAAACTTGGACCCCTGGTACAAAAACAAAATGGCGGACATGTTACCAGCATCACAGAGGGTTGTCAGAATGCAGCACTTCCAGGCGCTGGCAGAGAAAACAGTTGCAAGTACCAATCCAACAGTGCATGCAAGAAGAGGGCGGTTTGAAGATTTGTTGGTCACTTCGGATATGTAGTAGAGATTGAGGCACTCAGATCATTTGGTTTTTCATTTAAGAGGAGATTTATTATTTATACACCAGTTAGACAGTGTCTTGGAGCCGAATTAGGCTGCTGAGGTGGAGGAAGAAGAGACATCAGAGGAAAAAGCTGGTGGCAATGTACAGCCAAAACCTCCAAAAGAACAGGCAATGTCAGATCTTCTATTGTGGTTATCACAGCAACTGGTGACGTAACTGATACTGTGGGCACAGCCTCAAAATGTGCCAGACCTAGACCAAGCTTGGCTGCCTCTAGCTCTGTGCAAGAAATTCCCATATGGTGTTTTTCTCCACAAGGCTGGCACACAAAAGCATTGCCATGTGAAAAATCGGCAGGATTAAAATAAGCCATGGGCATTGAAACACAAATACCAGGGATCTTTTACAGCACATGAGGTGGCATCCCCGGATCCTGTGAGAAAATAGAATTGGGTAAATCAAATAGTAATATAGGCTGGCTCTCAGTATTTTTGCATCAAATAAAATATTTATTATTTTTGCAATATAAAATACAACTACCTAGATATCGACATACCAGCATAAATACATACATGTGCAAATTGCATAGATATAAACAGTGCGGAGCTCACGCACTGACCTATACAGACTTGAGTACTCCTAAAATAAATAGAACCTTATGGCTACTGGACCTGCAAGATTTCAGTTAACACCACTATAATGTCCAATTTACCAATTTGTTGGAACCGGACAGGTTCAAAGGTTGTCCTTATAACAGCAAACTCTGTACTTGGGTACCTTTTGACGGTGGTAAATATACCGCTTGTTGAGTTGCAGCGTTGTATGTATGTACATGTATACATGTATGTATACATGTATGTATTTATGCTGGTATGTCGATATCTAGGTAGTTGTATTTTATATTGTAAAAATAATAAATATTTTATTTGATGCAAAAATACTGAGAGCCAGCCTATATTACTATTTGATTTATCTGTTTTCTTTCAGCTGGTAACTGAAAGGCTGAGCTCCAGTAGTTTGCTGGTGGAGCCTTTCTGAAAACATTTATTACTTAAAGAAAATAGAATTGGCCAGCATTCTCAATCAGTCCTCCTTCTTCTGGTCTGGTCTTGTCTGTGGCAGCATCCCAAAGCATTACAGTGTCCTTGTCATCATGATTAGCTGCTTCTTCTCCAGCCCAGATTCCTCCTCCTCCTCCTCCTTGTTCACCGCTACATTGTTAAACATCCATAACCAAATTTGTGGCCATGAGAAAACCATTCTTGACCAGGAATTAGCTTACAGCATGTGCAAGCTGAAGTGCAACCTGACCAAGTGGCTGGTGGTTCAGTTGCTGGTATACCACTTAGTTGTGGTAAAAGTAGCACACTTCCGTGCCTTTGCCTAAATACATTTTTTCTGTGCTTTGGCACAGGCTGTGTCAGTAGGACTTCTCACTTAGCAAGCAAGGGTTCTGCTGATATATGTAAAGTTTAACTCTCATTGGCCCGCAAATATGAAGAACTTCTGCACCTTTGCCTAAATGTTTCTGGGCTATGATCCAGGCGGTGTTGGTGGAATTTATATAAAAGCAAGCAAGGGTTCTGCTGACATATGGAAAATGTAACTCTTGTCGGTCAGCAAATGTGGGGCACTTCCACACAATAACCTAAATTAAATTTTTCTGGACTCTGGCTGGGGAGTTTTCTGGTACTCTTGGTACTTTTAAAAACACTGAGGCTTATTTATGAATTAAGATGAACCTGTTTTCTAGTCTAAAAAAGTAGCAAAGTGCATATTTGTGAATTTCTGCCAATTTTTGCGACTTCTGCGTCTCTTCGCCAATTCCTCATGAGTTCCATTTTCTAGGCGAGCATCCGATTAGACCAGGATTATGGCTAATTTATGTGTTGAGACTTTTTCAAATGTTGCAAAAAAGTTGCATCTCACGCCATCTCCTACCCAGGCATGTTTAATACACCTTTTCTAAAACCCAGCTTTCTCGGATGTCTGGCCGAATTGCTAATTTGTAAGGCTG
This sequence comes from Bufo gargarizans, assembly GCF_014858855.1. Taxonomy (NCBI): domain Eukaryota; kingdom Metazoa; phylum Chordata; class Amphibia; order Anura; family Bufonidae; genus Bufo; species Bufo gargarizans. The sequence goes on along the minus strand of NC_058082.1, from coordinate 136,388,725 downwards.
ACAGCCCCTTATTGCATACCCTCGATTTGGGCCCCACAGTGACCGCATTCTGCCGTTCTGGCACATGTGTCTGGACAGCCCACTGGCCATCCAGCATTTGCGGTCCCACCTGTAGGATTTTTTTGATGGTCCAGTCCCACTGGCCTGGCCATTGTACCCGGAGTATAAACAGGCCCCACTGGACCTTTTCTGCAGTTCTAAACAGGTATTTTTTTCTGTTTCACTGCTATAAGCTCCCACTGCTGTGGCTGGTCCCTGCCACAGGCCTAGCTAACAGCATCTTTTCGCCTCTCAGGCACAAAGTGCCTGCTAGCCCCTTTTTTTCACGTCCCCTGATGAGTTAGTTAAACTGAAACGTGACACGTCGGGACATTGCTAGGGCTTATTAGGGACACCGGCCCTACCAGGGTTAGGTATCCGGACGGGGTCGCTCCTTGCGGAGCAAGCACTCCGTATAGGTAGGCAGGGCATAATAGCCCCTCCCCCTTCACTAGGGACACATTAGGGAATAAGCTTCCCGACCCTGCCTACCGTCCAATACCTTCGGTATTATCCTCACTGCACGCAGTTCTTTAACCAGCACCAGCACCCGCCGTGAACCGGACTCCGTACCTGTGACCGTATTACCCAGGTTCCACCTACAGAGATCGGCCCACTCATCAACCATCCGGGTGAGAACGTTCCATTTCTTGACATTGGTGTTCATTTCGTGCAATTGTGTTTGGCCCTTCCGGGCCTGTCTACTTATATGTTTCTCTTTTTTTGTGCCATTTTTTCTAATTGATTATCATTAAATGCTAAGTTTTAATCCCTTTGATCCCCTCAATGGATCAGGCTATATGCTATTTTCTGTAGTACTATTCTCATCAGTTTAATCCCTGTTACGTCCCATATCAGGGATTGCCTTTTGTGAAAAAAAATTTAGGCCAGGTACCTTCGACTGCCTTCACAGTGACAGACAAAACTCTGATACACCAAACTCAATTGATTTTTAGGAACTGGGAGATGGAAAAAGCAGCTTGGTCGGTCGTCTTACTCCCAAGTTGGGGCACTGCACGTGCACGGAGCAATGTGCTGTGACACCCTATATGAGTGGTGTCTTAACTACTTCTATTCCTATCAGTTTAATCCCTGTTACGTCCCCTATCCGGGGACGTGTGTCGAATTGATTAATCATTGTCGAATTAACGACAACCTGAAATAATTTTGTTCTGAGCTCTGTACTTGTTTTGTATTGGAATTGAAGAGGAATTTTTAAATTTTCTGCATTATTTCTAATAAACTATTAAGAGACTTTGTGTATTAAAAACCCATACAACTTAAAACAAAATAAAAAAAGAAGATTTTTCTATGAAAAATTATCCAGCCGATCGCTTTTAGTCTGATCATAATGAAGCAACGGCCTTATCTGGGGTGTTGCAACATTGATAACACACTCATAGAGGTGATGATCGCTTCATTGTGATACACAAGCCCCTTCACCACAACAAGGTACCGATCACGAAGGGGAATTGACACATGTATTTTTCCCTTTTTTTTTGTTTTGTTTTTGCAGCCACAATGCAGCACTAGAGGCCAGAAAAATTAAGCATGTACACATGCCTGAAAAATTAGGCATTGTTGCAGCCGCTGCTGCTGCGGCCGGAAAGATTGATGTTTTCCAGGCAGAAAGGTGACTAAAATTCTACGGCTTCAACCCTAGTTGGTGGCGGAGAATTCACGAAAGTCATCCGCTATGCAGACATTAAATACAGCAGCGTGTGGACCATTTTGAGGCCAAGGCATGTCACCAGGCCTTTTGTTAGTCAAACGTATCCCCCACTGTCAGTCTCTTCGGGATCCATGCCTCATTCATCTTAATGAAGGTGAGGTAATCAACACTTTTTTGACCGAGGCGCCTTCTTTTGTCAGTGACAATGCCTCCTGCTGCACTGAAGGTCCTTTCTGACAGGACACTTGAAGCGGGGCAGACCAGAAGTTCTATCGCAAACTGGGATAGTTCAGGCCACAGGTCAAGCCTGCACATCCAGTAGTCAAGGGGTTCATCGCTCCTCAGAGTGTCGATATCTGCAGTTAAGGCAAGGTAGTCTGCTACCTGTCGGTCAAGACGTTCTCTAAGGCTGGATCCCGAAGGGCTGTGGCGATGTGTAGGACTGAAAAAGCTCTGCATGTCCTCCAACAACACATCTGTAAAGCGTCCTGTCCTTGCCGCCGTGGTCGTGGTAGGAGGAGGATTACTTTCACCTCTTCCCCTGTTAGATTCCCATTGTGCTATGACATCCCCCTTTTAAGCTGTGTAAAGCATATTTTTTAGTTTTGGTTTTGAACTGCTGCATCCTTTCTGACTTTCGGTAATTTGGTAACATTTCTGCCACTTTCAGCTTATACCGGGGGTGTAGTAGCGTGGCCACCCAGTACAGGTCGTTCTCCTTCATCCTATTTATATGAGGGTCCCTCAACAGACATGACAGCATGAAAGACCCCATTTGCACAAGGTTGGATGCCAAGCTACTCATTTCCCGTTCCTTGTCTTCACTGATGTCATATTTTTTTTTTTTATATCTCTTTATTTCCATCATCTCACCAAAAATAGAAACAATTTCAACATGATAAAAAATTCCATTTTTAGTATATCCAGAAACATACCAATTTTTCCTGTACATAAACAAATATCTTAATTCCCTATTTACCCACCCACCCACCACCCTTATGGGGGGGGGGGAGGGAGACGCGAAAAAACAAACTCAATCTATCTATCTAGCCCTAAAGCAACCAGTTCTTCCATATTTCATCAACACTTTTTACTTTTCTACCGTGGCCCTCCATCGCTCGTTCTTCTTTAATCAGGTTGTCCACTGCTTTTCTCCACTGTCCCACTGTTGGAGGGTCCGCCCCTACCCATTTATTAAGTATAAGGAGTCTGGCTTGAAATAACACCATACTCAAGACCATTCGTGTGTCTCTATTTAGCCTCAGATGTTCGGTTGCCCCCAAAATACAAATCATGGGATCTTCTGATATTTGAACCTTCAAGGTTAGGTATACAATGTCCGTTATTTCTGTCCAATACCTGAACAGTCTTGGGCATCTCCAAAAACAATGTATTAAATCAGCATTCTCTCCCCCACATTTTGTACAGTTATCCGAAATTCTAACACCCATTCTTTTCAATATCTGTGGGGATCGGTGCAGCCTATGTGAGCCCCTATTAGAAACTACCGCGTAACTTTTTAAAGCATCGTTCCATTTTTCTTCCGTAAAAGATTGAAGTTTGTTTTCCCATTTTTTCCTGGCGGGAATTGTAACCCATTTTTTTTTTCCCTTCATCAATATCCTATATCTTTTAGCCTTTGCTCCTCCTCTTTCACCCGCGTTAGTGAAGTTGTACAGTGTTTCAGATCTTTCCATCTTATATTTTTCCTCTTGCGTAACTGTATGCAATACGTTCCTAAGCTGGAAATATTTATATATATCTTTTTGCGGCATACCAAACTCTCTAACCATTGCATTGAAGTCTTTCAGTTTACCCTGCTCAAATATCTGGTTTATGTATTTCACCCCGTTTTTTTCCCAGTCTATATACACCTTAATCCCTTGCAGTTCCTTAAGATGCATATTTTTCCAAATAGGTGTATAGTGCAAAAACCCTTTAATCTCTAATATTTTTTTAATTTCCACCCATGTGTATTCTAATAGATTTAAAATTCTATTTCCAGTATTATTTCTACCAAGTATACTTGATTCCAAAGTGATTCCATTCTTTTTTCCACCCCAATCTATTTAATACCTGCCTACCCACTAAACCATTTAAACTAACCTTTATATGACCATATTGTGTAATTAAGTAATACAAAAAACAATTCGGAACAGCTAGTCCACCTTTGCTCACTGGGAGCTGAAGTATCTCTCTCTTTATTCTGGGGGTCATACCTTTCCAAAGAAAGTCTCCCATTAAGCTATCAAATAATCTAAAAGTACCCTGCGGCAACCTAACTGGGGCATTTTGAAGGACATAGAGTATTTTAGGGAGGAAAACCATTTTTATTAAATTTACGCGGCCCTGTATTGACATCGGTAGTCTTCGCCAGATATGTATTTTGGCCCTAAGTTCTTTTATAAGGGGGAGTACATTTAATTTTTCACATTCTCCAACATTTCCAGAGATTTGTATCCCTAAATATTTAAAGTTTTCCTGTTTACCAAGCACCTGCACCTTTAGACCCCCCCCCCCCCCCCGATATAGGGCAAGGGGCAGGGACAAGCTCCCGTCCACCATCACTCTGGCCCTAGGATTGTGATATATTAACTGTACCCACCTTATAAATCCGTCCCCTATACCGAATCTTTTTAGTACTATCCATAAATATTCCCATTCAATACAGTCAAATGCCTTTTGGGCGTCCAGTGAAAGTACCGCTTTTTCCCCCGCTTCTAATCTATTGGCTTCAATATTTAAAAGCAACCTTCTTATATTTGAATGTATCGTTCTTCCAGGTATGAAACCGGTTTGATCTTCATTAATTACACCTTTAATCACTTTTGATAACCTATCGGCCAAGATTTTTGCCAAAATTTTAACATCCGGATTTAAAAGCGATATTGGCCTATATGATCCAGGGTCTAATTGTTCTTTACCCTTTTTTGGGATTAATGTAATAATTGCCTCTTTCATAGAATCTGGTAGATCCCCAATTTTTTGGGCCTCGTCCAATGTTGTTTTTAATTCAGGTACTAGCACCTGGGAGAAAGTTTTACATACTTCAAAAGGAAGCCCATCACATCCTGGTGCTTTTTCAGGTTTTACCCGTCCCAAAACCTCATTTATTTCTGCCATCGATATTTCTTTTTCTAAAGATTCTTTTTGGGCATGCGATATCTCTCTGAGGGGAATCTGGTCTAGGTATAACTCTAAATCTTGTATTGAGTAATGTGCCTTGGACTTATATAACTCCTGAAAATATTCCAGGAACACTTCTTTAATTCCTTCTGGTGTATTCATTACTATGCCCCTTTTATCTTTAATCGCCCCTATCCAAGATTTCCCTCTTTGATTTCTCACTATGCTTGCCAGAAGTTTACCAACTTTTTCTCCCTTTGAGGCTAACCGAATCCCTTGGAAAAGTAATTCTTTCGTGCTTCTCTCCATTTGATATACCTTTTAACTTTCCCTGTTCTTCCTCCCATATTTTCTTATTATGTTCAGTAGGGTATTTTACACATATTATTCCTGCTTCTTGAACTTTTCTTTCCAATACGGTCCCCCTTTCCCTAGTGTTTTTTTTCCAGTAGTTCACTTTTTTGAAAAGCAGTCCTCTCAAGTATGCTTTAGCAGTGTCCCAAACGATTAACCTGCGCGGAATGATTATTCTCCCTAAAAAAGATTTTTAATTCTTCAATTATACTCTCGTTATCTGAAATCATTGATAGCCAATGGGGGTTGAACTTAAACAGTGGTAAATTCTTCTTTTTATTCAATTCTAGTTCCATTACTACCGCATTATGATCTGATAAGGCCATGGGCAAGTACTTTATTTTAATCCTATTATAGGACATTCAATTTTTATTTCCCAGGACCATATCTATTCTGGACCAAGTTTGATGTGTTTTTGAATAGCAGGAATACATGGTTTCATCCGGGTTCTGGAAGCGCCAAACATCAACCCAATTAAATTTGTGGGCTAGTTTATAAAAATCTACTTTTTGAGTTCTTCCCCCTCCGCTAGACGTTCTATCCCTGAGTGGATCCATAACTGCATTATAATCTCCTATCGCTATCATTATAGATTCCTGTCTATTCAGCATAAATCTATACAATTGATACAAAACATCTGACTTGTATGGTGGAGGGATATATATGTTTGCAATTACCATTTTAACCCCTTCTATATTACAATATAGAAAGAGGTACCTACCATAGTCATCAGCCTCATATACCAGACATACACGGAATGGTAACTTTCCCCTATCCATTTTTTCTCCAACCATCTTAAAGATTCCTTATCTAAATGTGTCTCCTGTAGGCAGATGATGGCTGGCAGGAACCTCTCCATCCACTCAAGGATAGCATATCTCTTTATTTTCTCACCTAGACCTCTAACATTCAATGAAACGATCCTAACCATCTAGCAGAGGGGGAAGAAGAAAAGAAAAAAAAAAGAAAAATACATGCCTCCCTCTCCCCCCGACCCACACATACCCACCCACCTTGAATAGCCCCCCCCCTGCTAGCCAGCAGTCAGGGCGACTCCATATCTTAACATATTAACTCCTTTCCCCTCCGCAACCCCCCCCAGCCTCAAAGACCCTCTCCGTCCGCCCAGTCGCTAACCTCCTCCGGGGTCTGAAAAAAAAACGTCTTGCCTTTATATTCCACCCTCAATTTTGCCGGGAACAATAAACTATACTTTAGACCTGCTTCCCTTAGTCTCTTTTTTAACGGCAATATATTCTTTCCTATGGGCGTTAGTCTGGGCTGAATAATCTGGAAATAACCTTATCTTTACACCCTGTATCTGATATTTTTGGGAGATCCTTGCATCGGATATTATTATATCACGATCCTTAGCCAGTAAACATTTAACCAATATCTGTCTGGGAAATTCCCCTGGAACCCGCTTTTTTGTAGGGACCCTGTGCGCTCTTTCGATAGTAAAGAATGGGGAAAGAATACCCTCTTTACAATTTTCCCTTATCCATCTCTCCATGTATTCAGTACAGTTGTCGCCCTCTGCACGCTCTGGGATCCCTACACATCTTATATTGGATCTCCTTGATCTATCTTCCTGGCTTATTAACCTCTGTTCCATCCTGGTATTCATTTCCTTTAACGAGACCACCTCTTTCTTTAATTTCTGCACTGAGTGTTCTAAGGCAGGGACCTTTTCCTCTATCTCATGTAGCCGCTGCCTTATTTTCTCCGTCTTGTCCCGTATTGCACTGACATCCGTTTGCACTGCCCCGATCTGGGTCACTATGTTCCCCATTACATTCTCCATCCTCTCCCATTACATGTCTTTCATCATCTTTGCGTCGATTTCTGTGAATGTCGGTACTGTTCCCCTCCCCCCCTTCACCCACAGTCCCATTGTCCTGTGCCAGACCTTGGGACCCCGGTTCTATTGTTCTCTCCTTCTGTGGGGAGCCAAACATTTATTTAAACCCTGCTGTTTGGGCCCACTCTCTAACCCTGTTGCTGATCTCCTGCTACTGCCGGCCGTAGGGCCTTTCTTGGGTGGCATTTTTAGATTCCCCTTATTTCCCTCACCTTCTCTCTTCCCCTTTACCTTTCTACCCAGCCGCCACAGACCAGTAGGAAAAAGGAAATAGCAGAATAACAACAGTTTGGTAGAATAAAAAAAAAAAAGACAAGAGGGGATAGAGGGTAGTGGAAAACAAAACCCAACAACTGGGTTATAAATATTATCCTTATTTTCCGTAGGGACAATTAGAATATCTCAACACAAAAGAGAAAAAAAGAAAAAAACAAAACTAGTGATTTTCCAACATAGAGTAGAATTCAATGACACTAAAAGTAAAAATATTAATCCTTAGTCCTGATTTAGTCCAGGGGGGGTTTAGGGATGAAAATGTTAGAAGGATTAGATGTTAGACGGAACAGAGATTTGCTCCAGGGCGAGACCAGGACCAGCAACTACCAGAGAGTACTACCATTAGGCGCAAATACACATTTCAGAGGGAAAAAAAAAAGGAAAAAAAATGCAATCAGAGAGGGTGATGTCTGCTTTTCCAGAAAAAAACAATAAGCACACAAGATGGCGTGAATCTTGATCCGGGCAAATATACCGCTTATCAGGATGGGGGCGGAAAAAAAAACAAAAAAACAAGTGCATTAGTCGTTAGTAATTAGTCTTTAGTCCCCATTAAGTCCAGAATTTTTTAGAGGTGTTTAAGGGATTATAGGCTCACTGATGTCATTGACGGTCTGTTCTTCCCCCCAGCCACGTACAACACCACGGGTCCCAGATAGGTAACAACAACGAGCACCCTGGGATGTCTGCTGTGGTTGGTCTTCCTCCTCCTCAAAGCCACATTCCTCCTCTGACTCCTCTTCCTCATACTCCTCTTCCAGCGTTGCCGCAGGTCCGGCAAGCGATGATGACAAGGCTGTTTCTGGTGGTGATGGTGACCACAATTGTTCCTCTTCCTCTTCACGCTCATCTACAGCCTGATCCAGCACTCTTTGCAGGGCACGCTCCAGGAAGAAAACAAATGGGATGAGGTCGCTGATGTTGCCTTCGGTGCGACTGACTAGGTTTGTCACAGCCTCAAAAGGACGCATGAGCCTACAGGCAAGGACGCATGAGCCTACGCAAATCAAGCGCCTCACTGGCATGTTGTTTTGGCGCTGAATGTCTGAAAAGTGCTCCATGGTCGTGTAGGAACGCCTGAAATGGCCACACACTTTTCTGGCCTGCTTGAGGACGTCCTGTAAGCCTGGTTACTTAGACACAAAGCGTTGTACGATGAGACTCAACACATGTGCCATGCACAGCACATGTGACAACTTGCCCAAATTCAATGCCGCCAACAAATTGCTTCCATTGTCACACACCACTTTGCCGATCTTCAGTTGGTGCAGGGTCAGCCACTGATCCACCTGTGCGTTTAGGGTGGACAGGAGTGCTGGTCCGGTGTGGCTCTCTGCTTTCAGGCAAGTCAACTCCAAGACAGCGTGACACTGTCGTATCCAGGATGCGGAATAGCCCCTGGGGAGCTGGCGGGATTCAGTTGATGTGCAGCCAGACACCGCAGCAAAAGAGGACTCAGCCGAGGAGGTTATGGAAGAGTATGGAGTAGGAGGAGTAGAGGAGGTGGCAGTAGGCCTGCCTGCAAGTCGTGGCGATGTCACCAACTCCGCTGCAGAGCCACGCATTCCATGCTTGGCAGCCGTCAGCAGGTTGACCCAATGTGCAGTGTAGGTGATATACCTGCCCTGACCGGGCTTTGCAGACCAGGTATCAGTGTCAGATTGACCCTTGCCCCAACACTGTATGCCAGAGATGCCATGACTTCCTTTTCAATCACTGAGAAGAGGTTTGGGATTGCCTTTTCTGAAAAAATAAATTTGTCCAGGTACCTTCCACTGTGGTTGTCCCAATAGCAACAATTTTTTTGAAGGCCTCAGACTCCACCAGCTGGTATGGTAAAAGCTGGCGGGCTAAGAGTTCCGTCAAGCCAGCTGTCAGACGCTGGGCAGGGGGGTGCCTCTGTGACATTGGCTTCTTACGCTCAAACATTTCCTTTACAGACACCTGACTGTGGGCAGATGAGATGGAACTGCTGAAGGTGAGAGGCGGAGTGGCGGGTGGTTAAGAGGGGGCAAGGAGGATAGCAGTGGTTAACGTGGCTGAAGATGCTGGACCAGGAGGATGATGGTGGCGTTGAGCTTGTGTGCTGCTTCTACTCGTCATCATGTGTTGATCCCATAGGCGTTTGTGATGTGAGATCATGTGCCTTCGCAAAGCAGTTGTACCTAGGTGGGTGTTGGATTTCCCACAACTCTTTTGGCACAGGTTGCAAATGGCATCGCTGTTGTCAGAGGCAGACACACAAAAAAAATGCCACACTGCTGAGCTTTGCAATGACGGCATTCTGGTGGTGGCAACAGCATGCGTTGATTGGCGTGCTGTCTGGCTGACCCCGGGTACCGATACATGCTGTCTGACTGTGCCACTAGCTCCTTGCGACGACCTCCCCCTGCTTCCAACTCGTCTCTTCCTTCTCTCTGTCTCCCCTTCTGAACTTTCCCCCTCTTCTTCTTCTTCTCTTCGTGCAGGCACCCACGTGGCAGACACATCATCATCATCATCATCATCAACCACTTCACTTGTATCTGACACCTCAGCAAAGGAAGCAGCAGCGGGCACAACATCATCATCATCATCACACTGTACGTTCATGTGTGTAATGCTGCCTGACTGAGATATTCCTGTTATCTACATCCTCTGGCAATAATGGTTGCGCATCACTAATTTCATCCAACTGATGTGTAAATAACTCCTCTGAGGGATCAAGTAAAGTGGCTGTGGTGGTAGTGGTGGTGGTGGCAGCGGGCGGGAGAGTGGTAACTTGAGAGCAGGTGACCAAAGCTGAGCTGGAGGAGGATGGTGCGTCAAGGTTCTTAGCGGAAGCTGTTGAAGATTGGGTGTCCTGTGTAAGCAAGTCAACTATTTTCTCAGAATTTTTTGGGTTCAGGGTACGTGGCCTCTGAACACTGGGCATTATTCCAGGGCCAGTGGAAATCACAGCACCACGACCACGACGGCCCCTTCGGGGTGGCCTGCCTCTGCCTGTCATTTTTTTTTAGATAGATGGTACTATGCGTGCAAGGTACTGTGCCACCCTATATAAGTGGTGGGCAGTGGGCACAGTACAGTCTGCGTGGGCCTGACACACATGGGCTTGCAACTGTGATTATATCACAGAAAAATTTAAAATATATATTTTTTTTATCTGAAAGGTATTTGAGTGAATGACACCCTGTAACAGTATGAGTGGAGGCCTAGCCAGTGGCCACAGTACAGTCTGTGTGGGCCTGACACACACGGGCTTGCAAATGTGATTATATCACAGAAATTTTTTAAATATATATGTTTTTATCTGCAAGGTATTTGAGTGAATGACACCCTGTAACGGTATGAGTGGAGGCCTAGCCACTAGCCAGTGGCCACAGTACAGTCTGTGTGGGCCTGACACACACAGGCTTGCAAATGTGATTGTATCACAGAAAAATGTTAAATATAATTTGTTTTATCTGCAAGGTATTTGAGTGAATGACACCCTGTAACGGTATGAGTGGAGGCCTAGCCACTAGCCAGTGGCTACAATACAGTCTGTGTGGGTCTGACACACACTGGCTTGCAACTGGGATTATATCACAGAAAAATATTAAATAGAATTTTTGCAAGGTATTTTCTGTCACACCCTGTATGAATGGTGTGCACGTGCTGTCTGTGACTGAGCCTGCAGCCTCTCACACACGGGCAGCCAGGCAACTGCAATATATATATATATATATATATATATATATATATATATATCAAAAAGCATCTAAACACTTAACTATTTTTGGGAATTTATAATTAAAGTTGCCCCGGTCTCCAATAAGATTGGTAATATTGTGGCTTTAATTTGCTCACAGACTGTATATGTCAATACCAATTTTCACCCTTGTGTTATACAGTTCACAGTTTTGCATAATGGTTAGTTGTAGTAGCCATCACATCCTTCACAGCTCTACCTCAGATAGGTCAACATTTTAGCATTACTAATACACAGCGAGGTTGTGGCTGCATTGTGTTGGTCTTCTACATCAATTAATAATCACTCAGCAGAAAGGAACACAACGTCCTATATAATTATTATTTTTATTACTATGCCTGACAATAAGGTCTTCAGGATTTGATATGTCACGGCTATGTGACCAGGGGCGTAGCTATAGGGGGTGCAGAGGTAGCAGTCGCTACCGGGCCCAGGAGCCTGAGGGGGCCCAAAGATCTTTGTGCCACATAAGAAGACACCAGTATTATAGAAAGTGCATGCTGTTCAAGTTACACCTCTGGCTGGAGGGAAAGGGGTAAGGTCAAGAATTTGGACAGGGGGGTGCCGTTTCAATGTTTGCCTTAGGCAGCACGAAGGCAATGTGCTTCACTGCCCCTGGCCATAAAGCAATGAAGGAAGGGGGGCCCAAGCTGAACTCTTGCACCAGGGCCCATGAGCCTTTAGCTATGCCCCTATATGTGACTATTAATGAAGCAAACTCCAAGTAGCACTGTGGTTAAATGTTGATTCACACTCGATTCAGTGAGTTCCTAGTAATCGTACAACTTGTGTGTAGCTGTTTCACATTCCAAATGCAACCCAACTTTAAACTATGTTGGTACACAAACATTTTTTATAAGCCCTATTAAGTACAGGGTGCCTTTATTATTATGCAGCTTCATTTAATATTACAGTACATCTTGACACAGCGGAGTAAGTAGAACTGACTGGGCCCCACAGCAAATTATGTGACTGGCTTCTCCTTACCCAAGCAACTCCCTCCTCCTGTGCAACCCTGTTCAGTTCCCAAAAGAGCTAGCAAGGCTGTAGTGTTCGGTCTTGATGCTGTGGCACAGCTTTCTTGGCTACCCATTTTTCTGACTTGCAGGCAGGCCTACTGCCACCTCCTCTACTCCTCCTACTCCATACTCTTCCATAACCTCCTCGGCTGAGTCCTCTTTTGCTGCGGTGTCTGGCTGAGTTTCCCAAGAAACTCAGCTAAGACTTTAACAATGTGCTGTGGATCAGCTCCATAATGTGTCTTGTTTAAGTAGAAGTGTTGTGGCTTAATTTGCACACTTTTTATAGGTGAAAAGTAAAAAAGTTGCATGTCTACATTTGCAACAAATTAGACCTGAATGAAATCCTGTCTTAAAAGATAAATGAAGCATGCATCTTTGCATTTACACAAATCTATCTATGTCAGCGTATTTGCTATTGCTGTCATTGCGTTCAAGAGCATAGCAGAAAAAGTGAAAAATTCATAAAACTTTAACAAAAAGAGATACTTCCTTTTCCTAAAAATCCTGTGTCCTATGAGTCTAGAGGGTGTTATATATCAATTTGCAGGGCAATTGGTGCAACTTTGGTTTAGAAAGAAACCAGGGGTGCACCTAGAATTTCTGCTGTCTGAGGCGAAAACTGAAAAGATGCCCCCATACCAATTTCTTTATATAATCTCTTTGCCACAATGAAATCGATCATTGCCCATGGCCCTTTTGCTGCCCCCTATTGCACCTACCTGGGGCTCACTGAGGTGATCGCCTTACCTGGCCTCATTGGCGGTGCTCCCCTGGAAGAAACGATTTGCGTCTGAACCAAATGTTTTTTTTTTAATTCTGCAAACCTGAAACAAACTGAATCTCAAAAAGTTTGCTCATCTGTAATCAATCATTATACTGTATGACATAATTGACATTGTCGTTTTCATGGGTATATCTACTGGATGAGTGGCATTGAGGCATAAACCATGGATTCTGGGTGCCAGGTAGATGCCAATGAGCCCATTTTGCTTCATCCAGATACACAACTAAACCCCAATAGAGTAGACTTGTCATGCACCTTTTTCTTAGGCTACTTTCACACTAGCGTTCGATCGGATCCGTTCTGAACGGATCCGATCATAATAATGCAGACGGAGGCTCCGTTCAGAATGGATCCGTCTACATTATTTTAGCATATAACAGCTAAGTGTGAAAATAGCCTCGTACGGATCCGTCCAGACTTTCAATGTAAAGTCAATGGGGGACGGATCCGCCTGAAGATTGAGCCATATTGTGGCATCTTCAAACGGATCCGTCCCCATTGACTTACATTGTAAGTCTGGACGGATCCGCACGCCTCCGCACGGCCAGGCGGACACCCGAACGCTGCAAGCAGCGTTCAGCTGTCCGCCTGTCCGTGCGGAGGCGAGCGGAGCGGAGGCTGAACGCCGCCAGACTGATGCAGTCTGAGCGGATCCGCTCCATTCAGACTGCATCAGGGCTGGACGGCTGCGTTCGGGTCCGCTCGTGAGCCCCTTCAAACGGAGCTCACGAGCGGACCGACGAACGCTAGTGTGAAAGTAGCCTTATTATATTTCACAACTGTTAAAGCTGACATGGGAAACTTGTGTTCCTGAAGAATAAAACAGTGTTTCATTTACATATATCTTACAAATGAGCTACAATTGTGAAATGTGATCTGCAGCAAGATCTAATTCAAACTGAAAATGATGGAACTGGTTATGCCATACACTTAATTTATTCATTGTACCAGAGTAATACCAACCACCTCCTGTTTTCATTATACCAATCTACTGCCAGTCATTTCCTGTTTTCATTAGAGAAATGTAATGCTTTCCTCCTACTGTTTTCATTAGTGCAGGACTGTGTAATGGCAACCACCTCATGTTTTCATTATAGAAGAGCTGTATGGTGCCAGCTGCCACTTCTCTAACTTTGTAGTGTAACATTTTGACCAAGAAATGTGATATCTAAGGTGAAAGATTGCAAAATATTTTTATGTTCATTTTATTTGTGATGATATGCTTTCCTATTTTATCACGTATGCTGATTTTTTTTTATTTTTTAAATGACATTATCACAAATTACGGCCAACATATTATCAGTTTATGAAAGAAATTGGTTTTCTGTCAGGAGATTTTGAAATATTGTTCTTTGTCTTTTATTGCTCGAAAAATAATGTATTTGAAAACCATATTTGTTCTGCATTCAAGAATTTGATGGAAAGTTCAGCCTTCCATGAACAATACAATTCCTTATTATTTTCTAATTAGTAAGTTATTAACATCATTGAACAGGGTAAGTGGCAGATGCGCGTAAGTTTTGCAAAAATGATTAAAAGGTATTAAAACTTGAAACATAGCATTGTTTCCCAAGAAACATTGAAATATCCATCTGTTGTACATTTATGACAAAGAGCAAATTCCCCTCTCAAAATGACATCTGCCACCTAAAGTCCAAACCTGTAAACATCAGAAAGGCAATGACTTTATGATGCCAGTGTTCTATTTTGTTAACAAATGTAGAATATTAGTACATTTTCATGAGTTATAATAGCAACAGCAAAAATACCAATAATAGAATAATAGAATAATAGTGAGGCTTTGGGGCATACTGATAGGGAAAATGGGTAGAGAGTGAATCAATTCTAAATTAGGCCAAATTGTTACTAATTTGCCAAAAGAATTCAGGCTCTAGCAAATATGACATTCATTTAAAATAGTGGCCACCATTTTATAGGTCAGAAGACCAGAAGGCAAAAGGAATGTTACTAAAAAGACAATTTTTGGACTGTTTTTTAATTAAAAAATAAACCCAACAGTGCAGTGTGATTTTAAACAGGCAGTTTGTTACCACTGGCTACCATCCATTTACTCATAGTCTTATATGTTGTCACTTTGATATTCCTAGTGTTGTTTAGGTGTTAGGGCATTTGTCATCACTAATTGGTAGGTGAAATTTGACGGTCGATGTAGATTGTTGCTTGTCTGCAGAGTCTTATGATATCTCTGCATCTCCATAATCTATAGGAAAAAAATAAATTTTATAATATAACAGGCACATTACTATCTGGAAATATATGACAAACTAGTTGATTTAGCCCAACAAGTGGGTGTTAATTATCTGGAAACAGTGTGTGGCTTGAGAAAAATGGAGTCTGGTTTAAATGGGTTCTCCAGGATTTTGACTCTTCCCTGAGATAGGTCATCAATATCAGATAAGAGGAGGTCTGACATGTCACATCCCCACAATAGTCAGAAGCAGCTCTAGCATGGAAATAGTCGCTATAACTAGTGCAACTACTGCAGTGCTGCTCCTATTCACTTCAATGGAAGTAATGCTGCAGTAAACAGTGCTGTGCTCTTCACAATGGATGGAGATTTCTAGTTGTGACACCTATTTTCAGCACTGAAGCTACTTCTGAACAGCTGGTTAGCAGGGATGTGGGGTGTCTGACCTTGCCAATATAACATTGATGACTTTTCCTAGGTCTACTCTTTGTGGAGGTTTTATTATCCAGAGTAGTGTGAATAAAAACTTTTATTCTGCCAGATTTCTCTCTTTGCTTTGACCTTAATCAAAGAAACTTCAATTTGGAGAATAAATGCCTTGCTGTACATCACTTTCTGTACAGCTGCTGTTGCGGCCTGCATCATGACACTTATTCCACTTGCTAACAATCACGTTCTATACGGCTTCTGTTTCCACCGGCATCATGCCACTGCCACATGCCACCCTTGCCCGTCCATGCCACGCTCCTTTTTTTAGTCCTGATGTGAGTGGGGAAAAATCGCAGATTGCAGTGCAATTAACTTTTGCGATGCAAGCTGCGCTAGATATACACCCAAAATAGGCATATAAAGAGGGCTGCCCATAATTATTCATACCCCAGGCAAATTTTGACTTAAAGTTATTTTTATTCAACCAGGAAGTAATTTTTTGACGGGAAATGACATAAGTGTCTCCTAAAAGATAAGAAGATGTACAAGAGGCATTATTGTGGGGAAAAAAAAACATTTCTCAGCTTTTATTTACATTTGAGCAAAAAGTGTCCTGTCCAAAATTATTCATACCCTTCTCAATAATCAATAGAAAAGCCTTTATTGGCCATTACAGCAATCAAACGCTTTCTATAATTGCAGACCAGCTTTTTGCATGTCTCCACAGGTATTTTTGCCCATTCATCTTTAGCAATGAGCTCCAACTCTTTTAGGTTGGAGGGTTTTCTTGCCACCACCCTGATCTTTAGCTCCCTCCACAGATTCTCAATTGGATTCAAGTCTGGACTTTGGCTTGGCCACTCCAAAATGTTAATGTTGTTGTCTGTTAACCATTTCTTCACCACTTTTGCTGTGTGTTTTGGGTCATTGTCATGCTGAAATGTCCACTGGTGCCCAAGGCCAAGTTTCTCTGTAGACTGCCTGATGTTGTTGTTAAGAATCCTCATGTATTGCTCTTTTTTCATGGTGCCGTTTACTGTGATTAGGTTCCCTGGTCTATTGGCTGAAAAACACCCCCAAAGCATTAGGTTTCAAACACCATGTTTGACAGTGGGGATGGTGTTTTTTGGTTTGAAGGTTTCTCCTTTTTTACGCCAAATGAAGGAAACATCATTGTGACCAAACAATTCCATTTTTGTTTCATCTGACCATAACACAGAAGACCAGAAGTCTTCTTCTTTGTCCAGATGAGCTTTTGCAAAGGCCAAGTGAGCTTTTGTGTGCCTTATCTGGAGAAGTGGAACCCAGCAGTGTGCAGTGTCTATTGGATTGTCTGCCTTGAGACATTGCCACCAGCAGAGCCCAGATTCACTAGGATGGCCTTGGTGGTGATCCTTGGATTATTTTTACCTCTCTATCTATCCTCCTGGCCAGCACAGGTGTCACTTTTGGCATCCGACCATGTCCTCTGAGATTTTCCACAGTGCGGAACATCTTTTATTTTTTGCTCAAATGTAAATAAAAGCTGAGAAATATTTTTTTCCACAATAATGCCTCTTGTACATCGTCTTATTATCTTTTGGGAGACACCTATGTCATTTCCCGTCAAAAAATTACTTGCTGATTGAATTAAAGTAACTTTAAGTCAAAATTTGCCAGGGGTATGAATAATTATGGGCAGCACTGTATCTGCTAATAAATTACCCCAAGAGTTTTTATATATTAGCTGACGTTATTGATCAGAAGAAAATATATACAGTGGATATAATAAGTCTACACATCCCTGTTAAAATGTCAGGTTTCTGTGATGTAAGAAAATGAGACAAAGATAAATCATTTCAGAACTTTTTCTACCTTTAACATGACCTATAAACTGTACAACTCAATTGAAAAACAAACTGAAATCTTTAAGGTAAAGGGAAGAAAAAATATAAAAATAAAATAATATGGTTGCACAACCTTAAACTAATACTTTGTTGAAGCACCTTTTGATTTTATTACAGCACTCAGTCTTTTGGGGTATGATTCTATCAGCATGGCACATTTTGACTTGGCAAGATTTGCCCACTCTTCTTGGCAAAAACACTCCAAATCTGTCAGATTGCAAGGGCATGTTCTGTTCACAGCCCTCTTTAGATCACCCCACAGATTTTCAATCTGATTCAGGTCTGGGCTCTGGCTGGGCCATCCCAAAACTTTAATCTTCTTCTGGTGAAGCCATTGCTTTGTTGATTTGGATATATGCTTTGGGTCGTTGTCATGCTGAAAGATGAAGTTCCTCCTTATGTTTAGCTTTCTAGCAGAAGCCTGAAGGTTTTGTGCCAATATTGACTGGTATTTGGAACTGTTCATAATTCCCTCTATCTTAACTAAGGCCCCAGTTCCAGCTGAAGAAAAACAGCCCCAAAGAATGATGCTGCCACCACCATGCTTCATTGTGGGTATAGTGTTCTTTTGGTGATGTGCAGTGTTGTTTTTGCGCCAAGCATATTTTTTGGAATTAGGGCCAAAAAGTTTAACCTTACATCAGCCATTAACACCTTTTCCCACATGCTTTTGGGAGACTTCATATGTGTTTTTTTCAAAACATAGCCTGGCTTGTATGCTTTTCTTTGTAAGAAAATGCTTTCATCTTGCCACTGTACCCCATAGCCCAGACATATAAAGAATACGGGAGATTGTTATCACATGTACCACACAGCCAGTACTTGCCATATGTTCCTGCAGCTCCTTTAATGTTGCTGTAGGCTTCATGGTAGCCTCCCAGACCAGTTTTCTTCTTGTATTTTCTACAATTTTGGAGGGATGACCAGTTCTTGGTAATGTCACTGTTAGGCCATATTTTCTCCACTTGATGAGGACTGTCTTCACTGTGTTCCATGGTATATCTAATGCCTTGGAAATTCTTTTGTACCCTTCTCCTGACTGGTACCGTTTAACAATGAGATCCCTCTGATGCTTTGGAAGTTCTCTGTGGACCATGGCGTTTGCTGTGGGATGCAACTAAGAAAATTTCAGGAAGGACCAACTAGAGCAGATGAACTTTATTTGGGGTTAATCAGAGGCACTTTAAATGATGGCAGGTGTATGCTGACTCCTATTTAACATGATTTTGAATGTGATTGCGTAATTCTGAACACAGCTACATCCCCAGTTATAAGAGGGTGTGCACACTTATGCAACCACATAATTTTAGTTTTTTATATTTTCTTCCCTCCGCCTAAAAGATTTCAGTTTGTTTTTTAATGGTGGTACAGTTTATAGGTCACACTAAAGGTGGAAAAGGTTCTGAAATGATTTATCTTTGTTTCATTTTTTTTCACATCACAGAAACCTGACATTTTAACAGGGGTGTGTAGACTTTTATATCCACTGTATATGCCCCAAGTCTGAACAGTTTTAAATATTTATTTGAACTTTATTCCACATGTTTTCCTTATCCAGCTGAATCTAGATAATAGTTTCATGTGTTATAAAAACTAAAATGTTCTCTTTCTCATAGCTGTGACTAACCTACTGTAGTCTTTTTTTTAAAGAGTTCATCACAATGCTCTGTCCATTATTTTCTGGCTGAAAAACACTAAGCCTATAGAAACGAGTTACCATCCAAAAGAAAAATAAATCTTACCTTTTCCTTAATTATTTATATCTATAAACAAGTAGTGTACTTTTGACACTCCATTTACTACTGACCTTGAGGTTGCTCTGTATTCATCTCATTCATCCTTCTCACTTTCATAGGGTTAAGGCATATAAATGTTTCAGGAAGCCTTTACAGGCATTTACAAGATAAAAAGAGAATTCGTACTAAGAAATATTTCCAGCAACATGATACTTATTGTAGTGTAAGCAAGCTGTATCATGGATTAGGTTACCTGGCAATTTTCTGAATTGAAATAGGCCCTTAGGGTGTATCACTTTACACTTCAAAATGCTACAGCTAGTAGTCAAAGATTGTTCTCAAATGGACTTTAAATTACATTTAATCAAATGATATGTGATTAAAATTCTTATACCCATTTGAAAGGAATACAGTTCAGCTCCTGAATTTGACAATTTACAAATAATTATACAATTGTTCTAGGTATACTAATTCCAGTTATAGATGGTCTACTGAAAGAATGTGACATATTTGTCGCCAGAGTGTTTTTGTCAAGATATCAACTATTGTCTCACACAAACAGGGATAGTGCAGCCGTAAAACTGACCGGACCCAATATTCATACCTACTTGCAAATTTACCCTTGGCAGTGACCCCACAACTGGACAACAGTCCCTATACTGCAATACATGTGAGGACAACACACAAACAGGGAACAGACAAACACAAAGAATAGTCGGACAATGATGTGCAAAACACAGCAGAAGCAAATGAGAAAAACCAACACACCAAAAAGTCAGAACCAGGAGATCACTACAATACCAAATCACCAGAAACCAAAAACATAGTGACTAGTCACAATAATAAATCCATCAATCCAAGCAAAAAGAGTATTCAGTACAATAAGGAAACTGCAGAGCGAGCCAGAGGGGAATAAATTCTCCAGCACCTACACATGTCGAGGAGAGAGCAGCTCACGCCTGCATACCAAGTGGATCTACCGGCAGAGTATCCTGACCTTTGGGAGCCCCGATGCTCTCATGGCCTGGAGCTCCTATATCAGAACAGGTGCCCAGCAGCCCTGGTTCCCTCAGCAACTGTATGCTGTTGCCGCACCATACCACTTTTATTAGCAGGAAAGCATTATTAAAGGAAATGTCTGATACCTTATTATGGCATTTTGATTTAATAGAAAGAAGTTCCTCCATCAATTAGCTTTTACAAAGAGTATCTCTATCTGGAAGGCCAAATACCTCCATGTATGGTAATACATGCACTGCTCATTGATTTCAATGCCAATCATGAGATATTTAATTTCCACTTTGGTGGTGCTGGAGGAGAATTAACTTAATTGAACTTTAGAGATAATCACTGGGGACCTTGGTATACTGTATATTTGGGGGACACTTAAATAGTAACATAGTTTGTAAGGCTGAAAAAAGACATCTGTCCTTCCAGTTCAGCCTGTTATTCTGCAAGTTGATTCAGAGGAAGGCAAAAAAAAAAAAACACAAGGGAAAAAAAATTCCTTCCTGACTCCAGTCAAGCAATCAGAAAACTCCCTTGATAAACAACCCTTCTCCAGAAATCTAATAACTAGAACCTGTAATATTATTACACTCCAGAAATACATCCAGGCCCCTCTTGAACCACCACCTCGTCAGGAAGAGAGTTTCATAGTCTCACTGCTCTTAACATAAAGAATCCTCTTCTATGTTTGTGTAAAAACCTTCTTTCCTATAGACACAGAGGATGTCCCATCATCACGGTCACAGTCCTGGGAATAGATAGATGATGGGAGAGATCTCTGTACTGACCGCTAACATATATACATATATATAAACAAAAAGTAAAAATGGCAGCACTAATTCACAAAAATGTACAGCGGGTGCTATTTCCAAGGGTGTAACGCCTTACCCCAGAATAATAGTAGAAAACGGACAGCACATCCAGTAGAAAATCAGGATTTAATAGCCCATGTGGGACAGTGAAGCAACATTTCGGCTCGGGCACAGAGCCTTTCTCAAGCATAAAACATAAGTGCATTGCAGAGTATAAATAGCCAAACATGATTAGGGGGTGGAGCATACAATATACATGGTAATTACAATAAAAGCACAATATCAAAATACAAATCATTATAAAGTGACAGAAAATCTCATAAGTGCCACCAATGATCATCAGCTACTGTGTATCATAATATTCAAATTAAAATATCATCAAGTGGAGTGAAGGATAAGATCAAAAACATACCCATCAGATACATCATCGGTCCACATGCAATCGATTGCCAAATTTAGCATGTAACAACTCACCGAGCGCAAGCGCCAGGTTGCGTCCAGAATGCATGATATCATGCCGTAGCTGGAGTAGGCATATCAAGAGCCTCCTCCCTTTTCAGACGTAACAAAACAGGTCACTGATTCCAACCTTCCAACGCGCATGCCCACATGGTAACATGTCAGCAAGCGCCATATTGGATATTGGCAAACTGCCTCAAGTTGTATAACTATTATAGTATCAGCAGATAGGAAGCAAATAAAGGAAGGGGAACCCCTTGTCAAAGTGGCACACCATCCTAGAGGTGGGCATGCAATGAAAGTCCGACGGGCACTGCCGTGCCGATCGCACAATCACCCACCGCCCCCCACACGCCTCCTACCACGGCCAAAAACGGGGTTCTCCTGACAACTTCTGGGATACAGTAAAGAAAATATATCAAGGCACAACCTGGACAATGACACAAAAGACATAGAAACAGTTTTGTTTAATGATGGCATGGGATTATGATGCTATTCCGTAGAGCATGCTGATATCTTCTCCATATTACTTAACATCATTCATCCAAGATTCTATGAGAAAGGAAAAGAAAAAAATCGTAAGTATATTTTTATATGATCACTTATGTTCAAAAAGCAATCACCACTACAGGATAAAGAACAGAACATAAAAGCAGGGACATTATAAGGCAAACCAATCCTTCAAGGATATAACCCCGGATTATAATCAATGTTTTGACCATTTGGTCTCAAAGTGTTCAATGTATGTATCCAGAACAACTCCTTCTTCTTTAATAGCAAAATTCTGTTACCCCCTCGTCTAGGTAAAGGGATATGATCTATAATCCAACATTTTAGTACTTTCTCTGAATGATTCAACTCTACAAAATGTTTGGGAACGGGCAAATCCTGACTTTTTTTTCCTAATGGTAGATCGATGGTTGTTAAGGCGAGTTTTCAAATCAGTTGAGGTCTCTCCCACGTACAATAATTTGCAAGGGCAGCTTAAGACATATATCACATAATTAGAGTTACACATGAGGTAAAAAGGTATCAATATCTCACATAAGTGATTGGATGTGTGAAATATCTGCCCTTGCAAATATATTTTCAATTAACACAGCTGAAACATGGGAAACAGCCCTGACTGCGCTGAGTCAAGGTACTCTGTGACAATTTAAGACCAGGACCAATATCAGCTCTCACTAACTGGTCGCGCAAATATCTTAATCTTCGATAGGAAAGCAAAGGAGGAGACCTGAATTCAGGAATTTGGGGCAGGCAACCTCCCAAAATACCCCAATGCTTCCTGATAAAAACGGTTGATCTCATTGCTATGTTCAGTGTATCTGGAGATGAATGGAATACTGGTATGGGACCCCTTAACATCCTTCCTCCTCAATGTTTCATTTCTATCAATCGCATGTATCTTATCAATTTGTGACAGCAATAGCTTGGGGGGATAACCCCTACGTGTAAACTTATTGACCATGATATCAAGCGTGTCATCAAGTATATCAGGGTCAGAGGAAGGTGCTTGACCATATTACGTGGATGACTACTGTCAAAATGCAAGAGGGTATTTGGTAAATAAAGATGTATGTAGTTGTCCATCATGGTTTTTGACAGTAGTATCAAGGAATTGGATCTCAGTGTCTGAGTGTACCAGGGCAAATTGTAACTCCTTATTTACACTGTTCAAATAATACTGAAAATCCATTAATTCAGAGCAGTGTCCAGTCCAAATGAGGAAGATGTCGTCGATGTATCTCCACCACCGCAGTATATTGCTGTGGTGGTGGGACACATAGACAACATCCTCCTCAAAACATCTCATGAATGTATTAGCATAAATGGGTGCTATGTTTGACCCCATAGCAACACCCCTTATTTGTTTGTAAAATACATCCTAGAAAAGAAAATAGTTGTGCCTCAGAATGATATTAAAAATATCTATAATAAACTCAGATGCTGATGTGGTAAGAGATCATGGTCGATAGAGGTATATAAAGATCAAATGACGCCAGATGTACAGAATGAACATCCGTGAGGTCAATATCATCCAATTTGCCCAAAAAATCTGTGGTGTCCTGAATGTATGATTGTGCCTCAATAGCAAAATTACGCAGGATTTTATCCAAAAAGATGGAAATGTTACTAAAAATAGATTCTGAACCTGACACAATAGGACGACCCGGAGGTCTATCAAAGACTTATGTGCTTTTGGAAGTACATAAAACACAGGTGTAACCGGATGGTCCACTGTGCAAAATTCCAAAATATCATTGTCAATAATGCCAGCCATAACTGCGTTGGTTAGACAATTTTTGATCAATCTGGCAATATCAAATTTTGGATCCGCCTGCAAGGCCAGATATACATCAGTATCATCCAGTTGCCATCTAATCTCTACAATATACTTTGAGGTATCTAGGACGACAACTGCACCCCCCCCCTCCCCCTTAGCTCCGGGTTTCACTACAAGGAGGGGGTTATTTCTCAATTGCTCAATGGCCTCCACCTCCAACCGTGTCAAATTGGGATTTTTGAATCCACCCTTATTACAAAGTGTTTTATAATGAGATAATTCAGACCTGACTGCAGTCATGTAGGCATCAATGGCAGGTTCATTAATCACAGGTGAAAAATGGCTCTTGAGAGACAGACTGCGACTGCCCAAGGAGAGTTCACTCACCTAGGCAGTCCCAGACCGTGTCCTATTATGAAACCAAGTCTTAAGTTTAATCCTGCGAAAAAAAAGCTGACAAATCAACATCCAAGTCAAACTAATTCAGTGAGAAAGAGGGATAGAATGTCAACCCCTTGTTCTTATCCTTCACTCCACCTGATGATATTTTAATTTGAATATTATGATACACAGTAGTTGATGATCATTGGTGGCGCTTATGAGATTTTCCGATTTTATGTAATATAAGAACACCATATAATTACGTCTTTTGTGATTATCACCATACACTACAGTATGTCACTTTATAATTATTTGTATTTCGATATTGTGCTTTTATTGTAATTACCATGTATATTGTATGCTCCACCCCCTAATCATGTTTGGCTATTTACAGTAGGATGCGAAAGTTTGGGCAACCTTGTTAATCGTCATGATTTTCCTGTATAAATCGTTGGTTGTTACGATAAAAAATGTCAGTTAAATATATCATACAGGGAGTGCAGAATTATTAGGCAAATGAGTATTTTGACCACATCATCCTCTTTATGCATGTTGTCTTACTCCAAGCTGTATAGGCTCGAAAGCCTACTACCAATTAAGCATATTAGGTGATGTGCATCTCTGTAATGAGAAGGGGTGTGGTCTAATGACATCAACACCCTATATCAGGTGTGCATAATTATTAGGCAACTTCCTTTCCTTTGGCAAAATGGGTCAAAAGAAGGACTTGACAGGCTCAGAAAAGTCAAAAATAGTGAGATATCTTGCAGAGGGATGCAGCACTCTTAAAATTGCAAAGCTTCTGAAGCGTGATCATCGAACAATCAAGCGTTTCATTCAAAATAGTCAACAGGGTCACAAGAAGCGTGTGGAAAAACCAAGACGCAAAATAACTGCCCATGAACTGAGAAAAGTCAAGCGTGCAGCTGCCAAGATGCCACTTGCCACCAGTTTGGCCATATTTCAGAGCTGCAACATCATTGGAGTGCCCAAAAGCACAAGGTGTGCAATATTCAGAGACATGGCCAAGGTAAGAAAGGCTGAAAGACGACCACCACTGAACAAGACACACAAGCTGAAACGTCAAGACTGGGCCAAGAAATATCTCAAGACTGATTTTTCTAAGGTTTTATGGACTGATGAAATGAGAGTGAGTCTTGATGGGCCAGATGGATGGGCCCGTGGCTGGATTGGTAAAGGGCAGAGAGCTCCAGTCCGACTCAGATGCCAGCAAGGTGGAGGTGGAGTACTGGTTTGGGCTGGTATCATCAAAGATGAGCTTGTGGGGCCTTTTCGGGTTGAGGATGGAGTCAAGCTCAACTCCCAGTCCAACTGCCAGTTTCTGGAAGACACCTTCTTCAAGCAGTGGTACAGGAAGAAGTCTGCATCCTTCAAGAAAAACATGATTTTCATGCAGGACAATGCTCCATCACACGCGTCCAAGTACTCCACAGCGTAGCTGGCAAGAAAGGGTATAAAAGAAGAAAATCTAATGACATGGCCTCCTTGTTCACCTGATCTGAACCCCATTGAGAACCTGTGGTCCATCATCAAATGTGAGATTTACAAGGAGGGAAAACAGTACACCTCTCTGAACAGTGTCTGGGAGGCTGTGGTTGCTGCTGCACGCAATGTTGATGGTGAACAGATCAAAACACTGACAGAATCCATGGATGGCAGGCTTTTGAGTGTCCTTGCAAAGAAAGGTGGCTATATTGGTCACTGATTTGTTTTTGTTTTGTTTTTGAATGTCAGAAATGTATATTTGTGAATGTTGAGATGTTATATTGGTTTCACTGGTAAAAATAAATAATTGAAATGGGTATATATTTGTTTTTTGTTAAGTTGCCTAATAATTATGCACAGTAATAGTCACCTGCACACACAGATATCCCCCTAAAATAGCTAAAACTAAAAACAAACTAAAAACTACTTCCAAAAATATTCAGCTTTGATATTAATGAGTTTTTGGGGTTCATTGAGAACATGGTTGTTGTTCAATAATAAAATTAATCCTCAAAAATACAACTTGCCTAATAATTCTGCACTCCCTGTATAGAAGACACACACAGTGATATTTGAGAAGTAAAATGAAGTTTATTGGATTTACAGAAAGTGTGCTATAATTGTTTAAACAAAATTAGGCAGGTGCATAAATTTGGGCACCACAAAAAATAAATTAAATCAATATTTAGTAGATCCTCCTTTTGCAGAAATTACAGCCTCTAAATGCTTGCTGTAGGTTCCAATGAGAGTCTGGATTCTGGTTGAAGGTATTTTGGACCATTCCTCTTTACAAAACATTCAGGTTTGATGGCTTCCGAGCTGTCATGGAACCATGAACCAGACGTACAATAAGAGATGAGTGGAAATAAGAAGGCTTTATTGAAAATAAAGCTGTAAGGCAAAAGTCCAAACGGATGGCTAAACCGAAGCAGGGTCTTGCGAAACCAGAGATCAGGAACCAGCAGTGTAGTCAGACGAAGCCAGGATCAGGAACCAGCAGGGTAGTCAGACGAAGCCAGGATCAGGAACCAGCAGGGTAGTCAGACGAAGCCAGGATCAGGAACCAGAAGCAGCAGCAGTCTTAGAAGCATGTGAGCACAGGAGGACCAAGCAAGGAACTGAAGCCACAGACCTCCTATATATATGAGCTAGGCATCCAGCTCCTCCCAGTGGGAAGGAGGAGCCGCAGGGTGGGAGGCTACAAGAAACCCAGAAACCAAGATGGCCGCCAGCACATGTCAAACGAAGGAGAACAGCAAGGAGGTAAGACCATGACAGTACCTCCCCCTCAAGGGCCCCTCCTCCGCGGAGTAAGGAACGGTTTCTGAGGGAAGCGTGCGTGGAAGGCTCGGAGAAAGGCAGGAGCATGGACATCTGCGGAGGGAACCCAGGAATGCTCCTCTGGACCATAACCACGCCAATGGACCAAAAACTGCACCCGGCCGCGGACCAGGCGTGAGTCCAGGATATTGCTCACCTCATACTCCTCACGATTGCCCACTTGGACCGGACGAGGCCGAGGAATCGAGGAAGTGAAACGATTACACACCAGTGGCTTCAACAGGGAGACATGAAACACGTTGGAGATCCGCATGCCAGGAGGAAGCGCAAGGGCATAGGCTACCGGGTTTACCCTGCGAAGCACTCGGAAGGGACCAACAAAGCGAGGCGCCAGCTTGGGAGTGGGCACTCGAAGGTTGAGGTTGCGGGTGGACAACCATACGCGGTCTCCGACCTGGTAGGAAGGAGCGGGCGCTCGTCTGCGATCAGCCTGGAGTCTCTGGCGCTGCGCAGAGACCTCAAGGGACCTCTGGATCTGTACCCAAGAAGCACGTAGGACGGAAAGGTGATCCTCCACAGCCGGAATATCCTGGGGAGAGAATACCTCCGGTAACACGGCAGGTTGGAACCCATAATTGGCCATGAAGGGAGACGTCCCAGAGGAAGAGTTCACCGCCGTGTTACTGGCAAACTCAGCCCAAGGCAGGAGGTCAACCCAATTGTCTTGGTGATCGGAGACATAGCAACGAAGGAATTGCTCCAAGGCCTGATTGGATCGTTCTGCGGCACCATTGGACTGAGGGTGGTAGGCCGAGGAGAAAGAGAGATGAATCCCCAACTGGGAGCAAAAGGCGCGCCAGAACCTGGACACAAACTGACTCCCCCGATCCGACACAATCTCCTTGGGCAAACCGTGCAACCGGAAGACCTCCCTGGCAAAAATCGAGGCCAACTCTTGTGCAGAGGGTAACTTCTTGAGAGGAACACAGTGGCACATTTTGGAAAACCGATCCACAATCATGAGAATGACCGTATGGCCTCGGGATGCAGGGAGGTCCACAATGAAATCCATCCCCAGGTGTGACCATGGACGCTCCCCGGTGGCTATGGGTTGCAAAAGGCCCAACGGAAGGTGCCGAGGGGACTTACTCTGGGCACAAACGGAGCATGCCGCTACATATGCGGCGATGTCGGAACGTAGAGAAGGCCACCAGAACAGACGTGAAACAGCCCAGGACAGCTGATTCTTTCCAGGATGCCCCGCGGCCTTGGAGTTATGGTAGGTTCGCAACAACCGAGTGCGCAACTCCTCAGGCACAAAACATCTGCCGTTGGGTCTCCCAGAGGGAGCACCAGATTGAGCCGCCAAAATCTGCTCACCCAGGGGAGAGGTCAGGCTGGTGCGAATGGCGGCCAGGATCTGATTCGGAGGTATGACCGAAGTCGGAATCGACTCCTCCCCGGACAGCTCGGAGTACTGCCGTGATAAGGCATCCGCTCTGATGTTCTTGGAACCGGGTAGGTAGGAGACCACGTAATTAAAACGTGACAAGAACAGAGCCCATCTGGCCTGACGTGGTGTCAATCTCTTGGCCTCAGAGAGGTAGGTCAGATTCTTGTGGTCCGTCAGGATGAGAACCGGAACCACCGAGCCCTCGAGCAAGTGCCTCCATTCTTTAAGGGCCTGCACGATGGCCAATAACTCCCTGTCACCAATCTGATAGTTGCACTCCGCGGAAGACAGTTTCCGGGAGTAAAACCCACAAGGAAGCAGAGGACCCTCTGGTGTTCTACGCTGAGACAGAAGGGCGCCTACTCCCGTCTCAGACGCGTCCACCTCGAGGACAAAAGGCAACCCAGGGTTGGGATGTGACAGAATCAGAGCCGACACAAAGGCGGACTTTAGAGCCTCAAAAGCTCGGATGGCCTCGGGCGGCCAGACCTGGGGATTACTGCCCTTCCTGGTCAGATCCGTGAGAGGCTTGGCTAGCATGGAAAAGTCCCTGATGAACTTCCGATAATAATTGGCGAAGCCCAAAAAGCGCTGCAGGGCACGAAGACCACTGGGCTGGGGCCACTGTAAGACAGCCGAAACCTTCTCAGGATCCATGGAGAACCCCTCAGCGGAAATGATGTAACCTAAGAAGGTTACCTGGGATCGGTGAAATTCGCATTTCTCAAGCTTACCGAACAGCTTGTTCTCTCGTAACCGTTGCAACACTCGTCTGACATCCAGAATGTGGGCCTCCATGGATTCAGAATATACCAAGATGTCATCCAAATAGACCACCACACACTGCTGCAACAGGACACGGAAAACATCGTTGATGAATTCCTGGAAGACTGCGGGCGCATTGCACAACCCAAAGGGCATAACCAAGGATTCATAATGACCGGTCCTGGTGTTAAACGCGGTCTTCCACTCATCGCCCGCCTTGATCCTTACCAGGTTATATGCCGCCCTCAGGTCGAGTTTGGTAAAGACCGTGGCCCCTTTGAGGCGATCGAACAGCTCGGAAATCAAGGGTATCGGGTAAGCGTTCTTGATCGTGATGCGATTGAGACCCCTGTAATCGATGCAAGGCCTCAACTCACCGCCCTTCTTTTTCACAAAGAAAAATCCAGCCCCTGCCGGGGACGAGGATTTGCGAATGTGTCCGCGTGAAAGCGCCTCCCTCACGTACTCCTCCATGGCCGCATTCTCCGCTACCGACAGTGGATAGACTTTGCCACGAGGAGGAACGGCACCAGATTGTAACTCTATGGCACAATCGTATGGGCGGTGCGGAGGTAGGGCAACCGCACGCACCTTATCGAATACATCCCGGTACTCCTCGTATTCAGGAGGCAACAGAGAGTCCGAGGAAGTACACAGCAACTTGACAGGCCCATGGATGCAACTAGCCCCACACTGCGGTGACCACGAGAGGATCTCGGCCGATCTCCAATCGAAAGTCGGATTATGCTTCTGGAGCCAGGGGTACCCCAAGACCACCGAGTAGTGTGGAGACGAAATAACCTGGAGACAGACCGACTCTCTGTGAACGGCACCAATGGCCATCCCCACTGGAAGGGTCTCCTGAGTCACGTGTGGCGGCAGAAGGGGTCTGCCGTCTATCGCCTCAAGAGCCAGTGGGGAACCTCGAGGCTGCAGAGGAATGGAATTGGCGGCAGCGAACACACTATCAATGAACAAACCACCAGCACCAGAGTCCACCAACGCCTGGGTCGTCACCGAGCCCCCGACCCAGGAGAGGACAACAGTAATCAGTGGTTTGTCAACACGGGAAACCGGGGACGATGA
This sequence comes from Bufo gargarizans, assembly GCF_014858855.1. Taxonomy (NCBI): domain Eukaryota; kingdom Metazoa; phylum Chordata; class Amphibia; order Anura; family Bufonidae; genus Bufo; species Bufo gargarizans. The sequence goes on along the minus strand of NC_058082.1, from coordinate 136,358,560 downwards.
GACTCCACCCAAGATCTGCCCCCGACAGGATCTCAGGTGCGAGCGTTTCCCGGACGGTTCGGGCATGCCAACCGAAAATGCCCACCGAGACCACAGTACATGCATCGGCCCTCGCGTCTCCGGAGTACCCTCTCCCCCTCGGACAGGCGAGCAAACCCCAGCTGCATGGGTTCACCCCCAGACAAGTCATCCCCAGGAGGCGTGGGAGGAGAGGGAGGCACGGGTGGGACAGCAAACGTAGGCGCCAATCTGTTAGAAGACCTCCGCAGGCTCTCCTTAAAGGAAGGTCTCTCCCTGAGTCTGGTGTCAATCAAAATCAGGAACGAAATAAGAGACTCGAGCTCCACTGGTAGGTCCTTAGCTGCAACCTCATCCTTCAAGGCATCCGAGAGACCATGAGAGAAAGCAGCCTCATTATTCCAGTCCACCTCTGCTGCCAGGGTACGAAACTCAATGGCGTATTCAGCTACGGATCGTGAACCCTGTCTGATGGACATAAGGAGCTTCGCAGCAGAGGCAGCACGAGCCGGCACATCGAATACCTTCCGAAGAGAAGCAACAAAACCGGAAAACTCGGCAACCACCGGATTGTTGTTCTCCCATAAAGGGCTGGCCCAGGCCAAGGCCTTGTCCGAGAGCAGCGAGATCAAGAAGCCCACCTTTGATCTCTCAGTAGGAAAGGCATGTGGCAGCAACTCGAAGTAAATGCCCACCTGGTTAAGGAAACCTCGGCACTGAGTTGGCTCTCCCCCAAAGCGCTGTGGAAGGGGGGCAGAACCGGTCATACCCCGAAACACTGCAGGCGCAGCAACAGGTGTCGGGGTAGACTCTGGCGCAACAACCGGAGCAGCAGTAGGAGCGGGCCCAGGAGCGACAACCGACCCATCGGCAACGGAAGCTAAATGAGCCGTGCGTTCAAGCAGGGTTTGCAACGCCACAGCGAACCGACCCAACAGGTGATCCTGCTGATCAAGTCTGGCAACCAGCGTAGGTAGCGAGGATGGCCCTGTACCGTCAGAATTCATGGCTTGGTCCTAATGTCATGGAACCATGAACCAGACGTACAACAAGAGATGAGTGGAAATAAGAAGGCTTTATTGAAAATAAAGCTGTAAGGCAAAAGTCCAAACGGATGGCTAAACCGAAGCAGGGTCTTGCGAAACCAGAGATCAGGAACCAGAAGGGTAGTCAGACGAAGCCTGGATCAGGAACCAGCAGGGTAGTCAGACGAAGCCAGGATCAGGAACCAGCAGGGTAGTCAGACGAAGCCAGGATCAGGAACCAGCAGGGTAGTCAGACGAAGCCAGGATCAGGAACCAGAAGCAGCAGCAGTCTTAGAAGCATGTGAGCACAGGAGGACCAAGCAAGGAACTGAAGCCACAGACCTCCTATATATATGAGCTAGGCATCCAGCTCCTCCCAGTGGGAAGGAGGAGCCGCAGGGTGGGAGGCTACAAGAAACCCAGAAACCAAGATGGCCGCCAGCACATGTCAAACGAAGGAGAACAGCAAGGAGGTAAGACCATGACACGAGCATAGACAGCTCTCTTTAAGTCACACCACAGATTTTCAATTATATTCAGGTCTGGGGACTGAGATGGCTATTCCAGAACATTGTACTTGTTCCTTAGTGGATTTTGAGCAGTGTTTAGGGTTGTTGTCTTGTTGAAAGATCCAGCCCCGGGGCAGCTTCAGTTTTGTCACTGATTCCTGGACATTGGTCTCCAGAATCTGCTGATAATGAGTGGAATCCATGCGTCCCTCAACTTTGACAAGATTCCCAGTCCCTGCACTGGCCACACAGTGCCACAGCATGATAGAACCACCACCATATTTTACTGTAGGTAGCGGGTGTTTTTCTTGGAATGCTGTGTTCTTTTTCCTCCATGCATAATGCCCCTTGTTATGGCCAAATAACTACATTTTTGTTTCATCAGTCCACAGCACCTTATTCCAAAATGAAGCTGGCTTGTCCAAATGTTCTTTAGCCCACCTCAAGCGGCACTTTTTGGTGCTGTGGGCAGAGAAAAGGCTTCCTCTACATCACTCTCGCATACAGCATCTCCTTGTGTAAAGTGTGCCGAATGGTTGAACGATGCACAGTGACTCCATCTGCAGCAAGATGATGTTGAAGGTCTTTGGTGCTGGTCTGTGGGTTGACTCTGTTCTCACCATTCGTCGCTTCTGTCTATCCAAGATTTTTCTTGGTCTGCCACTTCGAGCCTTAACTTGAACTGAACCTGTGGTCTTCCATTTCCTCAATATGTTCCTAACTGTGGAAACAGACAGCTGAAATCTCTGAGACAGCTTTCGGTATCCTTCCCCTAAACCATGATGGTGAACAATCTTTGTCTTCAGGTTATTTCAGAGTTGTTTTGAGACCCCCATGTTGCTACTCTTCAGAGAAAATTAAAAGAGGAGGGAAAGTTACAATTGACCCCCTTAAATACTCTCTCATAATTAGATTCACCTGTGTATGTAGGTCAGGGGTCACTGAGCTTACCAAGCCAATTTGAGTTCCAATAATTTGTTCTAAAGGTTTTGGAATCAATAAAATGACAACAGTGCCCAAATTTATGCACCTGCCTAATTTTGTTTAAACAATTATAGCACACTTTAGGTAAATCCAATAAACTTAATTTCACTTCTCAAATATCACTCTGTGTGTCTCCTATATGATATATTTAACTGACATTTTTATCGTAACAACCAACGATTTATACAGGAAAATCATGACGATTAACAAGGTTGCCCAAACCTTTGCATTCCACTGTATACTCTGTAATGCACTTATGTTTTATGCTTGAGAAAGGCTATGTTTCCGAGCCGAAACATTGCTTCACATGGGCCATTAAATCACAATTTTCTACTGGATGTGCTGTCCCTTTTCTACTATATATATACAGTACAGACCAAAAGTTTGGACACACCTTCTCATTCAAAGAGATTCACACTGAAGGCATCAGAACTATGAATTAACACATGTGGAATTATATACATAACAAAAAAGTGTGAAACAACTGAAAATATGTCATATTCTAGGTTCTTTAAAGGAGCCACCTTTTGCTTTGATTACTGCTTTGCACACTGTTTGCATTCTCTTGATTCAAGAGGTAGTCACCTGAAATGGTTTTCACTTCACAGGTGTGCCCTGTGGGATTTCTTACATTTTAAATGGGGTTGGGACCATCAGTTGCGTTGTGGAGAAGTCAGGTGGATACAGAGCTAATAGTCCTACTGAATAGACTATTAGAATTTGTATTATGGCAAGAAAAAAGCAGCTAAGTAAAGAAAAACGAGTGGCCATCATTACTTTAAGAAATGAAGGTCAGTCAGTCCGAAAAATTGGGAAAACTTTGAAAGTGTCCCCAAGTGCAGTCACAAAAACCATCAAGCGCTACAAAGAAACTGGCTCACATGCGGACCGCCCCAGGAAAGGAAGACCAAGAGTCACCTCTGCTGCGGAGGATAAGTTCATCCGACTCACCAGCCTCAGAAATCATAGTTTAACAGCAGTTCAGATTAGAGACCAGGTCAATGACACACAGAGTTCTAGCAGCAGACACATCTCTAGAACAACTGTTAAGAGGAGACTATGTGAATCAGGCCTTCATGGTAGAATATCTGCTAGGAAACCACTGCTAAGGACAGGCAACAAGCAGAAGAGACTTGTTTGGGCTAAAGAACACAAGGAATGGACATTAGACCAGTGGAAATCTGTGCTTTGGTCTGACGAGTCCAAATTTGAGATCTTTGGTTCCAACCACCGTGTCTTTGTGCGACGCAGAAAAGGTGAACGGATGGACTCTACATGCCTGGTTCCCACTGTGAAGCATAGAGGAGGAGGTGTGATGATGTGGGGGTGCTTTGCTGGTGATACTGTTGGGGATTTATTCAAAATTGAAGGCATACTGAACCAGCATGGCTACCACAGCATCTTGCAGCGGCATGCTATTCCATCCGGTTTGCGTTTAGTTGGACCATCATTTATTTTTCAACAGGACAATGACCCCAAACACCCCCCCAGACTGTGAAAGGGCTATTTGACCATGAAGGAGAGTGATGGGGTGCTGCGCCAGATGACCTGGCCTCCACAGTCACCAGAGCTGAACCCAATCGAGATGGTTTGGGGTGAGCTGGACCGCAGAGTGAAGGCAAAAGGGCCAACAAGTGCTAAGCATCTCTGGGAACTCCTTCAAGATGTTGGAAAACCATTTCAGGTGACTACCTGTTGAAGCTCATCAAGAGAATGCCAAGAGTGTGCAAAGCAGTAATCAAAGCAAAAGGTGGCTAATTTGAAGAACCTAGAATATGACATATTTTCAGTTGTTTCACACTTTTTTGTTATGTATATAGTTCCACATGTGTTAATTCATAGTTTTGATGCCTTCAGTGTGAATCTACAATTTTCATAGTCATGAAAATAAAGAAAACTCTTCGAATGAGAAGGCGTGTCCAAACTTTTGGTCTGTACTGTATATATATAAATATATATATATATATATAGCAAAAAATCCAAACAGCAGCACTAGTCCAGTAGACTACGGGTGCAAAATCCTCCAAACCGCAAGCTCAGCAGTTAATGAAGATTATATATGAGGCAGCACTCCAATAGATATAGTGAAAAAGGTGGACCCTTTATTAACCCCTCTGCAACATTTCAATTGCTCAATGCAGTCTTTATCAAGCATATAAAATGGTGTCTCACAGGGGTATATATACCCAAAATGCATAGCAGTAAATTAAGTGACAATTACATAATCATTTAATATAATTGTGTATAAAAAATGTGTAAAAAAAAAATATATATACAAGCACTTGTGAGGCATAAATACAGGATAAATGGCTATGTGCAAAATGTGCAAATCATTGACAAACATGATTCATTCATACAACATATAATGTGTAAATTGAACCCAATCAATCACATGTGCATATGTTTAATACCAGCAACAGCTGGTACGACTGCGCATGTCCAGGAGCCTAGCAACCACACTCCAAACTACCGTGATCAGAGCACGTGATCAATCACATGACAGAACACATGATTCGAGCAAACATCACAAGACCACGCAGGGAGGAGCGCCTGGATACGCCAAGCTAACGGGGAGGAGTCAGCATCAACAGGCCACAACCACCAGTAAGAAAACTAGAAGAGCAGCCAATCAACAAGCTTTTAACTATGTGACCTTAGAAGCCATCACAGCCATGCCTACTAATGGCATGGCTGTGATTGGCCAGTGTAGCATGTGACCCAGCCCCTATATAAGCTGGAGTCACGTAGCGCTGCACGTCACTCTGCTGTGCTTAGTGTAGGGAGAGGATGCTGCTGGTGATTTCAGGGAGAGAATAGGACAGAATCTGTGATCAGAACTCCAATTTAACTCAGCGATCTATATAGATTTAGTTGTGTGGGTGCAGTGCACAATCTTTTTACCCTGCCCTGAGCCCAGTGACAGAATTATTTTTTATTTATCCGTCTGTTAGTTAGGTGGGCGGCGGCGGCCATTTTATGCAAGCTCAGTGCACCAGAATTGCATCTGAGCTTTTGTGACATTCAAATCCAAGCTTGAAATACTGCAATAATAATCTGGCTTTAAAAAAAAACACCCTTTTTTGGCAATATACAACATCTGGTGCATTTGCAGGATTAGTCAGTGTGCAATTTAAGCTAGAAATACAGCCATAAATTTCTGGGTTTTTACAAACACCCTTTTTTGGCAAAAATACACTATTTTACAGCCCTTCAAGCATCTGCACGTGTGAAATTCAACCGTTATATACAGCTTTCATATTCTGCTATAAAAAAAAAACTTAATATTGCAGCTTTCTAGGCAATATCCAACATTTGGATTAGTCAGTGTGCAATTTTAGCTAGAAATAAAGCCATAATTTTCTGGGTTTTTACAAACACCTTTTTTGGCAAAATACACAATTTTACAGCCCTAACTGCATCTGCACATGCGAAAGTCAATTGTTATATACAGCTTTCATATTCTGTTATAAAAAAACTGCCTTTTTTTTGCAAAATACTTAATATTGCAGCCCTTGCTGCATCTGTGATTTTTTAAAACTTGATTTTAACAATTAAATAATTTTCTGGCTTTGAAAAAACAAAATTTTTTGGCAATATCCAACATCTGGTGCCTTTGCATGATTATTCAGTGTGCAATTTAAGCTAGAAATACAGCCATAATTTTCTGGTGTTTTTAAAAACACCCTTTTTGGGCAAAATACACAATTTTACAGCCCTTGCTGCATCCGAACGTGTGAAATTCAAGGTTTATAAACTGCTGTCATATTCTGTTATTAAACAAACACCCATTTTGGGCCAAAAACTTAATTCTGCAGCCTTTGCTGCATATGTCATTGTGAGATACACCCTTTAGATACTGTGGTTCTATTCAGTTATTTGAAAAACAGCCATTTTGGGCAACATTTTTTTATTGCGGCCTAGTCTGGATCAGGACGTGTGAGATACACTTTAGATACTGTGGTTATATTCTGTTATTTGAAAAACAGCCATTTTGGGCCAAAAACAGAATTTTGCAGCCTTTGCTGCATATGTCATTGAGAGATACACATTTTAGATACTGTGGTTCTATTCATATAATTGAAAAACAGTCATTTTGGGCAGTAAACTTTAATTGCGGCCTAGTCTGGATCAGGATGTGTGAGATACACCCTTTACATACTGTGGTTCTATTCAGTTATTTGAAAAACAGCCATTTTGTGCACACATTTTTAATTACGGCCTAGTCTGGATCAGGACGTGTGAGATACACCCTTTAGATACTGTGGTTCTAGTCAGATATTTGCAAAACAACAATTTTAGGCAAAAAACTTTAATTGTGGCTTAGTCTGGATCAGGACGTGTGAGATACACCCTTTACATACTGTGGTTCTATTCAGTTATTTGAAAAACAGCAATTTTGTTCAAAAAACTTTAATTGCGGCCTAGTCTGGATCAGTATATGTGAGATACACCCATTAGATACTGTGGTTATATTCAGTTATTTGAAAAACAACAATTTTGGGCAAAAAACTTAAATTCTGGCCTAGTCTAGATCAGTACGTGTGAGATACACCCTTTAGATACTGTGGTTCTATTCAGTTATTTGAAAAACAACAATTTTGGGCAAAAAACTTAAATTCCGGCCTAGTCTGGATCAGGATGTGTGAGATACACTCTTTAGATACTGTGGTTATATTCTTCTATTAATAAAACACCCTTTTTGGTCAAAATACACAATTTTACAGCCCTTGCTGCATCCGAACGTGTGAAATTCAAGGTTTTTATACTGCTGTCATAATCTGTTATTAAACAAACACCCATTTTGGGTAAAAAACTTAATTTTGCAGCCTTTGCTGCATATGTCATTGTGAGATACACCCTTTAGATACTGTGGTTCTATTCAGTTATTTAAAAAATAAAAAGCCATTTTGGGCAAAAAAACTTAAACTCTGGCCTAGTCTGGATCAGGACGTGTAAGATACACCCTTTACATACTGGGGTTCTAGTCATATATTTGCAAAGCAACCATTTTGGGCAAAAAATAATAATTGCGGCCTAGTCTGCATCTGTACGTGTTAGATACAACCTATACATATTGCCTTCTATTCTGCTATTAATTTAAAACACCCATTTAGGGCAAGATCCTAAATTTGAGAAATATAAGGAGAGCGTCAAATAAGGGACGTGGCCCAGGTCGTGGTGCTGCTGGTGGAGCTCCTGTTGCAGGGAGAGGACGTGGTCGATCTGTGCCAGGTACACGCACAAGTGAAACCCCTTCATCAGGTGCGAGTAGGCGACAGAACCTGCAGCGGTATTTGGTTGGGCCTAATGCGGCTCTACGAATGCTGAGGCCAGAACAAGTACAAGCGATAGTCGATTGGGTTGCTGACAGTGCCTCCAGTTCCTAGACATTGTCTCCCACCCAATATCCTGCTGAAAGATCAGAGTTGGCGCCTGCAGCCGATGTCCATCAGTCTTTCACCTGACCCCCTTGCAAATCAGCCAAGCAGTCTGAGCCCCAAGTCATGCAGCAGTCTCTTCTGCTTTTTGATGACTCTGTTAGCAGGGTTTCCCAGGGCCATCCACCTAGCCCTGCCCCAGAAGTGGAAGAGATTGAGTGCACCGATGCCCAACCACTTAAGTTTCAAGATGAGTACATGGGAGGACCATCGCAGCACGTCTCGGATGATGACAAAACGCAGTTCCTAACTGCTGGGGTGAAGACTGGGTGGAAGATGATGTGGAGGACGATGAGGTCCTCGACTTCACATGGAATCAAGGTCATGCGAGTGACCTATGAAGTTCAGAGGAAGAGGCGGTGGTCGCACAGAGCCACCAGCACAGCAAAAGAGGGAGCAGGGTGCAAAAGTGGAGCAGCCACCGAGCACATCAAAGCCAGCTCCAAGGAGTTCCCTTGTGTGGCAGTTTTTCAGACAATGTGCTGACGACGAGACACGAGTGGTTTGCACGCTGTGCAATCAGAGCCTGAAGCAAGGCATAAATGTTCTCAACATGAGCACAACCTGCATGTCCAGACATTTAAGTGAAAAGCACGAGCTGCAGTGGAGTAGACACCTCAAAAACCAAGAAATTTCTCTGGCTCCTCCTGCTTCCTCTTCTGCTGCAGTCTCGGCCTCTTCATCTACCTCTGAGTGACAGTGCAAACTGCCTCCCCGCAAACAGAGGATCTTCCAGCAACACCACCACCTAAGTCAACAAGCATCTCAACAATGTCCCACGGAAGCGTTCAGCTCTCCATCTCCCAAACAGTGGAGCAGAAGAGGAAGTACACCCCTACCCACCTGCGATCCCTGGGCCTGCATTTCTAAATTACTGGCCTTTGAAATGCTGTCATACCATCTGGTGGAGACGGAGAGTTTTAAAGGCCTCATGGCGGTGGCTGTCACACAGTACGTCGTGCCCAGCCGCCACTACTTTTCAAGGCGACCCATCCCTTCCCCCAAAATCATGTGTGCACTGTGCAACGCCATCTGTGGCAAGGTGCACCTCACTACGGATACGTGGACCAGTAAGCACGGTCAGGGACGTTATATCTCCATAACAGCACACTGGCTAAATGCAGTGGCGCCTGGGTCTGAGGTGGATAGCAGTTTGGCACATGTGCATCCACCACCAAGGATTGCAGGGCGCTTCAGTTTGCCTCCTGTTGCTTCCGCCTCCTACTCCGCTTCCTCATCCTCTACCGGCTCCTCATCCGTTCAGCGCAACACCTTCAACACCAACTTCAGCACAGTAAACGACAGCAGGCAGTTTTAAAACATATCTGTTTGGGGACAAACCCCACAACGCGCAGGGGCTGTGGACGGGCCTTGAACAACAGACCGATGAGTGGTTGGTGCAAGTGAGCCTCAAGCCGGGCCTGGTGGTGTGCAATAATAAGAGAAATCTCATAGCAGCTCTGGGACTAGCCGTTTTGATGCATATCCCTTGCCTGGCGCATGTGCTGAATTTGGTGATGCAGAGATTCCTTAAAAATTACCCCGATATGTGAGAGCTGCTGCATAAAGTGCCGTCTGTGCGCGCTTTCGGCGTTCTCATCCTGCTGCTGCTCGCCTGTCAGCGCTGCAGCGTAACTACGGCATTCCCGCTCACCGCCTCATATGCAACGTGCCCACAAGGTGGAACTCCACCTTGCACACACTGGCCAGACTGTGCGAGCAGCAGCACGTGATAGTGGAGTTTCAGCTGCAGCACGCACGGGTGAGTAGCTCTGCGAAACAGCACCACTTCACCACCAATGACTGGGCCTCCATGTGAGACCTGTGTTCCTTGTTGCGCTGTTTCAAGTACTCCACCAACATAACCAGTGCCGATAATGCTGTTCTCAGCGTAACTATCCCACTTCTATGCCTCCTTGAAAAAATGCTGCTGGCGTTGATGGAAGATGATGTGGCATAGGAGGAGAAGGAAGAGGGATCATTTTGTAGGGTTTCCGGCCAGTCATTCACAAGTAGCTCCGAGGGTGGGTTCCTGCACCCACAAACGCCAGGTACACAATTGTCCAGCCAGGGCACAGTTCTGGAGGATGATGAGGTGGAGGATGAGGAGAGGGAAGAGGAGGAACCATGTTCACAGCAGCGTGGCACCCAGACCAGCTCATGGGCATCACTGGGACGTGGATGGGGGAATGCAGAGGACACAGACGATACACCTCCCACAGAGGACAGCTTTTTGTTGCCTCTGGGCAGCCTGGCACACATGTACCCTAATTTAAAAGAAAAATTAAAATCAAAAACCAATGTTGGCTACCTCGTCCTCCTCCAACGCAGCTTCCACCTACACCACCATGTCCACTGCCTCCACAAACTCCTGCTCCATATGGACCTCGACCTCAACCTCATAAATCCAATTTAAATTTTTTTGATTTGTACATATTTTATTTTATGTCATTTCACTACTTTGTTACATTTTTGGGTGAAATTCACCAATTTTTGGGTGTGATGTACCACTGCTATACCTAGTAGACAGGTTAAAAAATTCACAAATTTGTCTGTTACATTTTTGGGTGAAATTCACCAATTTTTGGGTTTAATGTACCACTGCTATACCTAGCAGACAGGTTTAAAAAATTCACAAATTTGTCTGTTACATTTTTGGGTGAAATTCAACAATTTTTGGGTATGATGTACCACTGCTATACCAAGTAGACAGGTTAAAAAAAAATCACAAATTTGTCTGTTACATTTTTCGGGTGACATTAAACATTTTTTTTTTTTTCTGTCATAGACCCCTGCTCTACCAAGTAGACAGGTTAATAAATTTCACAAATTTTTCTGTTACATTTTCGGGTTGACATTTTACAATTTTGGAAGTTAATAAACACCTGCTCTGCATAGGTGACGCTCCCTCTCCGACGTGGAACCCTGAGTCGCCGATAACCATGATAAACATGGTAGGCTCAGAAAAGAACATCGAAAGTTGATAGAGAAGATATCCAAATGGATGGTGGATGTCACTGGGGCACCTCTGCATAGGTGACAGGAACATAAATTCAAAAAAAATCGTCTATTACATTGTCAGGTGCATTTTTCAAATTTTGCCGGATAGAAACCCCTGCTCTGCATAGGTGACAGGGAATAAAATTTCAGAAATTCTTTAATTCATACGCGCCACCTCCTTTCATTTATTAGAAACAAGTTGCTTAAACTTTAACAAGTTTTCCTACATTTGCGCTTCAATAATTTGTCACACATTTGCACTTTGATATTTTGTCCCACATTTGCGCTTTAATAATTTGTCCCACATTTGCACTTCAATAATTTGTCCTACATTTCAAAAACTTTTTCCATATTTCCGCTCGATCCCCAAAAAATGTAATCCATTTATCTCCCTTGGATGTGGTCTCTCTTTCTCATGCTCCTTTTCCGGCATGGAACCCTGATTCGCAAATAACCGTGATCAACATAGTAGGATCAGAAACATCAAAAGTTGGTAGAGAAGATATCTAAATGGATGATGGACGTCACAGGGACGTGCGATCAGGCAGAAGTTATCTAGAGTCAACAAAGCGGCAGCAGGGCCTTTCCTGGCTAACGTTTCCAAATCCAAAATACCACAGTGACATTCCCTATATTTTTTTATTAATCATTCCAATAACAGGGCATCTTAAGAGTCCTGTATTGTTATTTATCGTCACTACCTCCCCGAGTCGGGAGTGGGTAATTGCCCCGCGCCCCCTCCTTAACTTGGAAGCTTATACTTCAATATTTTGTCCCACATTTCCGCTCGATTACATTTAATTTCATCCATTGACCTCCATTGGATGAGGTATCCCTTTCTCAGGCTCCCTCTCCGGCCTGGAAGCCTGAATCCCCGCCACCAGTGATTACCATGGTAGGTGCATAAAAGAACATCGAAAGTTGATAGAGAAGATATCCAATTGGATCGTGAACATCATGCGACGGTTGAGCAGTATGTATGCACATGCCTACACGTACTGAATGATCGGTCTGCCCTTCAACTTCTGGGTCTCCAAATTGGGCACATGGCCTGAGCTTGCCCTTTGCGCCTTAGAGGTGCTGGCCTGCCCTGCAGCCAGTGTATTGTCTGAACGTGTGTTCAGCATGACTGGAGGGGGTTATTACAGGTTATATTATATATATTGTACCCTAATTTAAAAAAATACTAATAAATTTAAAACCAAAAAACTGTGTAGGCTACCTCCTCCTCCTCCACCACTGCCACATCCACCACCTCCTCAACCTACTCCATATGGACCTCGTTCTCCTAGATCACGATTATTATTTTTTATTTTTAAATATTTTATGTTATTTAATGTAATTTCCCTATCCACTTTTATTTGCAGAGCACTTACAGCCATTTTAGTGCTCAAAAGTTTGGGTCCCAATTAACTTCAATGGGGTTCGGGGTCAAGTTCGGGTCCCAAACTCGTTGAACCCGAACATCCAGGTGTCCGCTCAACTCTAGAGAGAATCCATATGTATTACATGGCTATAACATCATACATGTTCTTCACCACAAATATATGAAAATAATTAAGGGTAAACAGAGGGGGCTCTGTGGCTGTATCATTATGCGTGATCATCACCACGAGCCTATGATGGGGGAGAGGCGTAGGACACGTCCATGTCGAGCGTCATCTGACCAAAAGTCACACCCAAACCCAATTTAAGAAGTGAACTAGAACCACCACTCCCCAAATCTCCATATACATGCAGCCAAAAGAATTATCATCAAAGTAAAATGTCATTGGTATCATGATGATGCGGTCAGTTGTTACTATGACGATGACACCATTTATGCTGTATTTACGCCTTACAATTAATTGTATATTTATTTTTAAGATTTTTTACACAGTTTTTATACACAATTATATTAAATGATTATGTAATTGTCACTTAATTTACTGCTATGCATTTTGGGTATATATACCCCTGTGAGACACCATTTTATATGCTTGATAAAGACTGCATTGAACGGTCCACCTTTTTCACTATGTCTATTGGAGTGCTGCCTCATTTTTTGGGACATATATATATATATATATATATATATATATATATAGCAGACGTTTTCTTTAGGTTTCAGTGGAAAGTTTTAATAATTGTGTCTACAGATGTAACTTAAGGAGAGTCTTATGAAACATGGCAAATCCTAATTAAACAAAGAAATGAACAAAATGATAAATAGCAATTTCATAGATCACAAGATGAAATTTCTGTGTTATCTAGTATAGGAAGTTGTTTTTTGACACGGTATTATCTATCATGTTCAGCAATAAATATGAAAATCAGTAACCAAAAGTATTCATGTTATAGTATTCATAATATAGGTGTCAAAATAGTTTCAGAGAGAAGCATTATAGTGAAATTATCACAGTTAATGAAATTGAAGTATGAAGTTCATGTAATATAATCACAACATGTAGCAACACTGCTTTACAAACGAAGACGTAGTGGACAATGAAACATGGATTATTGTGAAATGTATTACTGCTAAATTTACTGTAGTTAAAAATTCTAGGCACTCATTTCCCATCAAAATTATGTAGGCCTAGCTACCATGGAAAAGGTGGCCTCTATCAGACTTGTCTCTACTGGGCCTAGGTCTAGAAAGTGAACTCAGGGCATGCATTATCCAGTTACACTCTGCTCTAATTAAAAGCCTTTGACAGAGGGGTAAAAGTATATGGACCAAGTGAAGGCAGCTACTCTTCCAAATGTACTACAATTCAAAATTCAAAGTGAGATCAGCAACTCAAAGATTAGAAAATAAATGTACAGGCACAGACTCATATTCCACACATATTTTCTTGCAAGTGTTTCCTTCAGATTGCAAGAAAGAAAATGGCTGCATGCTGTTGGATAGGTATGAGCGGACCCATGGATGTTCGGGTTCGGCCGAACTTCTGGTCAAAGTTTGGGTTCCGTACCCAACCTTGACCCGAACTCAAACCTGAACCTCATTGAAGTAAATGGGGACACAAACGTTGGTGCACTAAAATGCCTGTAATATCGTCATAGTAAGGGCTAGAGGGCTGCCAAAGGAAGCAAAATGGGGGTAAGAGCAGGACAATTGCTGTGCAAACAAATGTGGATAGGGAAATGACTTAAAATACAGATGTAGCAAGGTTAACACACATGCTTTATGAGACATGTTATCTAAATTAAGTGCAACTAAATACGTTAAGTAATTGGTTTTCAATGGGTTTTGTTTGAAGATAACTGTATGAGGTAAGAAATTTGATTTAAGAGTGTGTGTGTTACCCCTGCTACAGCTGTATAATAATCTTGAACTAGGAGGCAGAGGTCAAAGTGGAGTAGGAGGTTTAGAAGGAGGTGGACTTGCAGGTGTAGGTGGAAGCGGCGGTAGAAGAGGAGGTTTTTTTTCTTTCCTTTATTTTTTTTTAATTTTTTTTATAAAATTGTGAAGGCCCCAAAACATTGGGAAATGGAAAAGATAACACAAAGAAAAAGTGTGCTGGAGTATAACAATGGCTGGGTGCAGCCGGTATACTTGTCTACACAGCACAAGGTATGGATAAGTCCTGTGGGATCCATTCCTGGTTTAATAAACGTGAGCTTGTCCACATTGGCTGTGGAAAGGCGGCTGCACATGTCTGTGATCACCCCAACCCACTGATCTAACAGATGGATTAACTATATAAATTTCCCTGTCCACAAATACTGCTCTTCTATAAGGACTTTGTCACAGGGTCATTTTGATAATGACAGGCAGAGGAAGAGGCAACCCATTCCAAAAAGGGTGGTAGGGGGTCGGGCAGGTGCACCATGCCGGAGCCTAAGTGGAAAGTTGGAGAAGGTGCGTGCGATTACTAGTTAAGAGTAGTGATGAGCGAGCATGCTCGGCCGAATACTTGTTCCGCTCAAGCATCGCTATGCTCGGCACATGGCGGCACTCAGCAAAGTACCACATGTGCTCGAGCGCCATGCTTGAGTCTCCTCTCCGCACGTTTCATGGCTTCTAAGCAGCCAATAAACATGCAGGTAAGTACTGCCATCACTGTAATGCCAGTAGCCGTGTTGGCTGCTGGCATTACAGTGATTAGCTGGCCCGGAACACGTCATCGGATGCTATATGGCACCTGATAAGGCGGGTTCGGCTCATTGCGAGTTAGGGAGAGCTGCGCTTAGGAAGGGACAGATAGTGTAGGGAGATTGTGATCGCAATATATTTCAGTGAATAAAGTTTCAAAGGTCCAAAAGTCCTTTTAAGAACTATTGTGTGTGGTGGCAGCAATTTAATTGTGCAAAGTTGTACTAAATTTTATACTTTTCGAAATTGCGATTATTTTGCTATATAGAATGTGTCTACAGTGACTTGTGACATCTGTACAGCAATACCTTCTGTGTGTCAGAGGCAGAGATAGGAAGAATATTAGTGAAAACAATATTTTTTTCCCCTCATAATCCATACATTGTGCAGTTGTCAGGCCCAGATATAGGGAAAAAAAATTAAATACAGAAAACAATTTTTCTCCCATAATCTGTCCACATTTTTGTCTGTCAACAGTGTAATCCATGAATTGTATGATCTACGCTTCAATACCTTGTGTGGTTGTCAGGCCTAGATATAGGGAACAAAAAATCCAGAAAACAATTTTTCTACCATAATCTATCCACATGTTTGCTGTCAACGGTGTAATCCGTGAATTGTGTGATCTGCACTTCTATACCTTGTCTGGTTGTCAGGCCTACATATAGGGGGGGAAAAAATTACAGAAAATAATTTTTTCTCCCATAATCTATACACATTTTTGCTGTCAACTCTGTAATCCATAAATTTTGTCATCTGTGCTTTAACAGAAAACTATTTTTCTCCCATAATCTATCCACATTTTTGCTGTCAACGGTGTAATCCATGAATTTTGTGATCTGCACTTCAATATGTTGCGTGGTTGTCAGGCCTAAATATAGGGAAAAATCGTAAAATACAGAAAAAAAAATTCTTACATAATCTGTCCTAATTTTTTCTGTTAAAGGTGTAATCCGTGAATTGTGTGATCTGCGCTTCAATACTTTGTTTGGTTGTCAGCCATAGATATAGGGAACACATGTAAAATACAAAAAGCTATTTTTCTCCCATAATCTGTCCACATTTTTGCTGACAACTGTGTAATCCTTGAATTGTGTGATCTGCGCTTCAATGCCTTGTGTGGTTGTCAAGCCTAGATATAGGGAAAAAAAATGTAATACTAAAAACTATTTTTCTCTCATCATCTATATACATTTTTTGCTTTCAACGGTGTAATCCATGAATTATATCATCTGCGCTTCAATATCTTGTGTGGTTGTCAGGCCTAGATATAGGGAAAAATGTAAAATACAGAAAACTATTTTTCTCCCATAATCTATCCACATTTTTGCTGTCAACGGTGTAATCCGTGAATTGTGTGATCTGCGCTTCAATAAATTGTGTGGTTGTCAGGCCTAGATATAGGGAAAAATGTAAAATACAGAAAGCAATTTTTCTCCAATAATCTGTCCACATTTTTGCTGTCAACGGTGTAATCCGTGAATTGTGTGATCTGTGCTTCAATACCGTGTGTGGTTGTCAGGCCTATTATGCTTTACATGTATACCCTACACATGTAGAGGCGCATATATACTTTTTACATTTAGTCCGAGACTACTGATTGCCTACTCTTAAATTTGTGTTTTTTCTTTTGGTATTAAAACTTAACTTTTATTATTCCCTTCATCTGTGCCCTGACCAACGCAGTTACTAGGAAGGTCCACTTCACCACGGACACGTGGACAAGTGCTGGTGGCGAGGGACGCTACATTTCCCTGACTGAACACTGGGTGAATGTGTTGGAGGCTGGGAGTTAGTCGTACCCTGGGATGGCACAGGTGCTACCCACGCCCATGATTGTGGGCCCTACATCTATCAGGGTCTCCGCCAACAGCTATATTACTGGCTTCAACCCCCACTTCTCCTCCGTCTCATCCTCCTCCACTTCCACCTCCAGCACCAGGCAGCCATCATTCGCTAGCTGGAAGCAGTGTAGCACTGCTGTGGGTAAGCGTCAACAGGCCATGCTGAAGTTGTTCTGTTTAGGAGACAAACAGCACACCGCCGCAGAGCTGTGGCAGGGTATAAGGGACCAAACCGAGCTGTGGCTCTTGATACTCAACCTACAACCAGGCATGGTTGTGTCCGACAATGGCCGTAACTTGGTGGCGGCTTTGGAGCTCGGCAACCTGACACACATCTCATGCCTAGCCCACGTCTTAAACTTAGTGGTTCAGAGGTTTATCAAAACCTATCTCAATTTGCCAGAGCTACTAGTGAAGGATCGCCGTGTGTGTGCCCATTTCCACAAGTCATCCACAGCTGCGGCTTCCAGCTCACTGACTGTTGTGCGACGTGAGCACGTGCTGGGACTTGTGAGCAGCAGAGGGCAGTTGTGGAATACCAGCTGCAACATGATCATCGCCTTTCCTGTCAATTGCCACTATTCACACGCGAGGAGTGGGCATTGATGTCAGACTTCTGTGAGGTTTTAAAAAACTTTGATGAATTCACCCAGATGGTTAGTGGCGATAACGCTATTATCAGCGTAACCATCCCACTGCTGTGTTCACTCAAACGATCGCTGCTCACAATTAAGGACAACTGTCATGTCCTGCTCTGACTATGTACGGAGGTCAGCCAGAATAGCAGCACGTGTTTAGTGTTCTGTTTTGGAGCCGTGCTGGATCCGCCTCCCATCAGGTGCACTGGGTGGGGTCATTAGTTTAAATAGCACTCTATCCCAGTGTTCTGAGCGGGTTATAGAAATCATTCTGGCCTTGGAAGCAAGGAGGGAAGGTTGTCTGTTCCAGCTCAGAAAAGATAAGTGTTGTTTCAGTTTTTGTTGTTTGCTATCTTGGTTGTGTTGGTGTCATCTCTCCCATCCAGGTTCTGTGTGAGCAGGCTGCTCCTATTCCCCTTTTCACCATCTCAGGGAATCTAGGGTGTTTTAGCCAAGGCACGAGGACACTTCATTCCTACCATCAAGGTTTGAATGTGTGTTGAGCAGAGCAGGGAGAGAAGTCAGGGATTTGCTAGGAGGTGAACCTCCCCCTGCTTCTCGCCTAGAGCCTAGTTTGCTGGTTTATCTGTATGTCTGAGATCCCGTCCGGCATGACATTATAACCTGCCATACGTTGACTGTTATTGCTCAGCGGTTTTTGTGATGGCGTCAATTGATACGTTAGTTAGCTGCATGCAGGGGCTATCCCTAGAGGTTGCGGAGCCACGTTGTTCAGTCACACAGTGTCAGAATGCTCTGGCATCAGGAGGAGGTCAAATTTATGTGGAGCCTAAGGTTGCTCTTCCTGATCGATTTGCAGGGGTACGGATGATTTTATCCGTTTTAGAGAGTCTTGCAAATTATATTTTCGGCTGCGTCCATCGTCTTCTGGTGATGAAAGTCAGAGGATAGGTATAGTCATTTCTCTGCTTAAGGGGGACGCGCAATCCTGGGCCTTTTCTCTGCCGCCCGGTTCTTGGGCCCTCCGGTCGGTGGTGGATTTTTTTAAGGTCCTGGGATTGATCTACGATGACCCAGACCGGGTCTCGAAGGCGGAATCGAGATTACGTAATTTATTTCAGGGTGAACATTCTGCAGAGGCTTACTGTGTTGAGTTTAGGAGATGGGCGACCGAATCAAAGTGGAATGATCCCGCATTACATAGTCAGTTTTGTCAGGGGTTATCTGAGAGATTGAAAGATGCACTTGCTTTTCATGAGTACCCAGATTCTTTGGAGAATGCTATGTCTTTAGCAGTACGGTTAGATAGACGTATCAGAGAAAGGAGTAGGGCTCCCTCCGTGCAAGGGATCCCTTCTGTGAGTAGTTTCGTCTCGGCGACCTCCCCAGGTGATGTTACATGTAACTCTGGGGTAGCGGAGGAACCCATGCAGCTGGGTCAGGTTTCTTGCCGTTCTGATAGTAGAAACTTTAGGAGATTGCACAAACTGTGTTACTACTGTGGCAAAAGTGGTCATTTTGTTTTGGCTTGTCCTTTTGTTAAACCGCAGATGGAAGAGAAAAAGAAAAAAAATACTTTCCTGACTCTTGGTGGTGTGAATGGTGTGGTAGAGCAGGCAGGTATGCAAGCTCCCTGCAATTCCTGTTTTCTCCTTCCAGCTAGGGTGGCGCTAGAGTCAATAGAATTTTTTGTTGACGTATTCCTTGACTGTGGTGCTGGGGTAAACCTAACTGACTTCCTTTTTCTTCAAAATTTGGGTCTAAGTACTTGCACTTTAGAGAAAGAGATTCGGGTTTTTGCAATTGATTCTTCCCCTCATTCTCAAAGGAGTCTCACTCACATTGCTCATGATATTCACTTAAGGGTGGGTGATAAACATGTTGAGATTATGTCTTGTTCTGTCATGAAGGATTTGCCAGCTCCTATAGTTTTGGGGTTACCATGGTTGACTAAACATAACCCAATTATTGATTGGGAAAATATATAGCCGAGAGTTTGGCAAAAGGTCATTATAGGCCATCTAAGTCTCCGGTGGCAGTAGGTTTGTTCTTTGTAAAAAAAAAAGGATGGATCGCTGAGACCGTGTTTGGATTTCCGGGAATTGAACCGTATTACGCTCCGGGATCCGTATCCCCTGCCTTTGATCTCTGACCTTTTTGATCAGATTGTTGGAGCCAAGGTGTTCTCCAAGTTGGATTTGAGAGGGGCCTACAATCTGATCAGAATCAAGGAGGGGGATGAGTGGAAAACGGCCTTCAATATGCACAAGGGTCATTTTGAGAATCTGGTTATGCCTTTTGGGTTTACGAACGCGCCAGCAGTATTTCAGCGATTCGTCAATGACATTTTTCATAATTTGGTGGGGAGGTTCGTAGTAGTTTACTTGGATGACATTTTAATTTACTCTCCTGACCTGAAGACCCATCAGGATCATGTGAGACAGGTTTTGACGATCCTTCGGGAGAATAAATTATATGCCAAATTGGAGAAATGTTTGTTTGCGGTGCAAGAGCTTCCGTTCTTGGGATATCTGCTTTCTGATTCTGGTTTTCGTATGGACCCCGAAAACGTCCGGGCGGTTCTGGAATGGGACCGACCAGAGAATCAGAAAGCTTTGATAAGGTTCTTGGGGTTTACGAATTATTATAGAAAATTTCGAACTATTCTACCATAGTAAAAACTCTCACGGATATTACTAAAAAGGGCGTAGACGTCTCTGTCTGGTCGGATGAGGCATTGCAGGCCTTTTCGGCTATTAAGGAGCGTTTTGCGTCTGCTCCCATTCTGGTGCAGCCGGATGTGTCTCAGCCATTCGTAGTGGAGGTTGATGCATCAGAAGTGGGGGTTGGAGCGGTGCTGTCACAGGGTTCATCCCCTGGCAAATGGGTCTCGTGAGCTTTTTTCTCCAAGAAGCTCTCGGTCGCCAAGAAGAATTATGATGCTGGAGATAGAGAGTTGTTGGCTATCAAGTTGGCCTTTGAGGAATGGCGTCACTGGTTGGAGGGGGTGTCTCACCCCGTTACGGTATACACAGACCATAAGAATTTGACTTACCTGCAATCTGCCAAGTGTCTGAACCCTAGACAGGCCAGATGGTCACAGTTTTTTACCAGGTTCAATTTTGTGGTTACCTTTCGCCCAGGGGTTAAGAACGTCAAGGCAGATGCCTTGTCTCTCAGTTTTCCTGGGGGAGGTGATTCAGAGGATCCTGCAACGATTTTAGCGGATGGGGTGGTGGTCTCCACTCTGTACCCTGAATTGGAGATGGAGGTGTTGGGAGCCCAGGAGGGGGCTCCTGGTTCTTGTCCCCCAGGGAGGTTGTTTGTTCCTGAGGGCCAGCAATACAAGGTGTTCAAGGAACATCACGATACTGTCCTTGCTGGACATCCTGGTGGTAAATCCACCTGTGATACGGTGCCCCGGAGGTTCTGGTGGCCAGGGTTACGTAAGAGCATTGAGAATTACGTGACAGCTTGTGAAACCTGTGCTCAGTCAAAGTTTGCTCATACTTGACTGGCTGGTTCACTTCTTCCATTGTCTATTCCGTCTCGTCCTTGGACACACTTGTCTATGGACTTTATTACGGATCTGCCGAGTTCCTCTGGGAGAACAGTGATTTTGGTGGTAGTTGACCGTTTCAGTAAAATGGCTCACTTTATATCATTAACTAGTCTGCCTAACGCCAAGACTCTTACGCGGATTTGTGTGGATAATATTGTGAAATTGCATGGTATTCCTTCGGATGTGGTCTCTGATAGGGGCACACAGTTTGTCTCCAGGTTTCGGAGGGCGTTCTACTCTCGGCTTGGCATTCAACATTCGTTCTCTTCGGCTTTTCATCCGCAGTCGAATGGTCAGACGGAGCGTACTAATCAAAACCTGGAGACCTACTTGAGGTGCTTTGTGGCTGAAAATCAGCAGGACTGGTCCTCATTCTTGTCCCTAGCAGAGTTTGCGTTGAATAACCGTAGGCAGGAGTCCACGGGTAAGTCGCCATTTTTTGGCGCATACGGTTTTCTTCCTCAGTTTGGTACCTTTTCTGGGACTGGTTCCTCTGGGATGCCAGTGGAGGAGAGATTTTCTTCTGCCTTATCCTCCATCTGGCGGAGGATCCAAGGGAATTTGGAGAAGATGGGTAAGATGTATAAATAAATGTCTGACCTGTGTGTGGGTGATCTGGTGTGGTTGTCCACTAAAAATATCAAATTGAGAGTGCCATCTTGGAAACTGGGTCCAAGATTTATTGGTCCGTACAAAATATCTGCGGTGATCAATCCTGTAGCGTTTCGGCTGGATCTTCCGCAGACTTGGAGGATCCATGATGTGTTCCACAGGTCCATTTGTGAAACCGGTGGAACCATCGCCATTGCCTCCTCCTCCAGTTCTGGTCGATGGAAACTTGGAGTTCGAGATCTCCAGGATTCTCGACTCTAGAATTCTTTGGGGTTCCCTTCAGTACCTGGTACACTGGAGGGGATATGGCCCTGAGGAGAGGATGTGGGTTCCGGTGCTGGATGTCAACGCCAGCCGACTGGTGAGGGCTTTTCATATATCCCATCCGGATAAGGTTGGTCCGGGATGTCCAGAGGACACCCGTAGAAGGGGGGGTACTGTCATGTCCTGCTCTGACTATGTACAGAGGTCAGCCAGAATAGCAGCACGTGTTTAGTGTTCTGTTTTGGAGCCGTGCTGGATCTGCCTCCCATCAGGTGCACTGGGTGGGGTCATTAAATAGCACTCTATCCCAGTGCTCTGAGCGGTTTATAGAAATCATTCTGGCCTTGGAAGCAAGGAGGGAAGGTTGTCTGTTCCAGCTCAGAAAAGATAAGTGTTGTTTCAGTTTTTGTTGTTTGCTGTCTTGGTTGTGTTGGTGTCATCTCTCCCATCCAGGTTCTGTGTGAGCAGGCTGCTCCTATTCCCCTTTTCACCATCTCAGGAAATCTAGGGTGTTTTAGCCAAGGCACGAGGACACTTCATTCCTACCATCAAGGTTTGAATGTGGGCTGAGCAGAGCAGGGAGAGAAGTCAGGGATTTGCTAGGAGGTGACCCTTCCCCTGCTTCTCGTCTCGCCTAGAGCCTGGTTTGCTGGTTTATCTGTATGTCTGAGATCCCGTCCGATGTGACAACAATGCTCTGAATGTGACAGATGAGGAAATGCGGGAGGACATTACACAGGGTGATAGCCAGACCACCCTTAATTTGTCTTCTCAGTGCAAATTGGACCATAAAGAGGAGGAGGAGGAGGAGCTGGAGACAGTTGCCTCTGCTACAGAGGATAGTACCCATGGAACTTTAATTCCATCTGTTCAGCGTGGATGGGCAGAAGAGGAGAAAGAGGATGAGGAGATGGAGAGTCATCCTGATGTCGACATCGACGTCTTTCTTGTTGGTACTCTGACACACATGGCTGACTTCATGTTAGGCTGCCTTTCCAGCGACCCTCGCGTTATGCGCATTTTAGATAACCATGATTACTGGGTGTTCACCCTTCTCAACTCCCGCTACAAAGCTAACTTCTCATCTCTCATTCCTGTGCAGGAGAGGACAAGTAAAACGGTGCAATACCAGAACAACGCTGGCGGCAGAGTCCATACTTCCTTAGGCAACTGAGGAAGGGAGACAAAGGGATCACACAACAGCTCCAACAAAGGCAGGGCAACACTCTCCAAGGCATGGGACACTTTTATGACACTCCACCAGCAACCTCACCCTGAAGCGCAGCCAAGGAGGGAAAAGTTTTGGAAGATGGTGAAGGAAAACATAGCAGACCTTGTCAGTGTCCTAAATGATCCCTCAGTGCCTTACAACTACTGGGTGTCCAAGCTGGACATGTGGCACAAACTTTCGCTCTATGCCTTGGAGGTGCTGGCCTGCCCTGCCGCCAGCGTTTTGTCTGAGTGTGTATTTAGTGCTGCTGGTGGCATTATAACAGATAAGCGTATCCGCTTGTCCACTGGTAATGCTGACAGGTTGACTCAGATAAAAATGAACAAGGCCTGGATTGCCCCTGACTTCTCAACTCCATCAGAGGACAGATGAGCTGATGATGAACATAAGGGCAATTTCAATCTATCATTTATAATGTACTCAATCTAATTTAGTGTATTCCCATGCACCTTTTCCACCACAAAAAAAGAGTATATGGTTGAATCTTGTTTTCTCCTCCTCCTTCTCATCTAGATTGTATATATTCCCTCTACTCTAATTTTTTTATAGGGTCAGCTCACCAGTAGGCACTCGCCCCTAATATTTTAGAGGGTCAGCTCAGCAGTAGGCCCTCGCCCCTAATGTTTTAGAGGGTCAGTTCAGCAGCAATCCCTCGCCCCTAATGTTTTAGAGGGTCAGTTCAGCAGCAGGCCCTCGCCCATAATGTTTTAGAGGGTCAGTTCAGCAGCAGACCCTCGCCCCAATGTTTTAGAACGTCAGCTCAGCAGCAGGACCTCGCCCACAATGTTTTAGAGGGTCAGTTCCGCAGCAGGCCCTCACCCCTAATGTTTTATATGGTCTGATCAGCAGCAGGCCCCCGCATATAATGTTTTACAGGATCAGCTCACCAGCAGGCCCTTGCATATAATGTTTTACAGGGTCAGCTCACCAGCAGGCCTGCACCTAAAATATTTTACTTGGCCAGCTCACCTGCACGCCCGCAACTCAAATCTTTAACAGGGTCAGATCACCTGCAGGCCCAAACCTAAAATCTTTTACAGGGTCAGCTCATCTGCAAGCCTACAACTCAATGTGAATGAGGCCTTCCTTTATGTGATATACAGGTTTTGTCGGAGTGCCTTTTCCTTGCAATTTTTGGCAGCACTTGCACTTTATATGCAAGTAAATATACAGGAAATAATGTTTTTAAATCAATTTTTTCTATAAAATCAATTTTTTTCTTTGGTTTTGTGCATAAAACCTTAATTAGATTGTGGGCCTGGTGATCACTTTAAGCCCTTTAGAGCTGCAGCGGCATGGTTATAAAAATGAGGTGACATGGTGTGGAAATGGCAGCATGAGGAGGTCACATAGTAGCACAATAACCATGAGTCTGGGCAAAAGACTAAGGCCACAGATTGTTTAGAAAGATGCAGATGGAAACAATCTGTGGGACTGTATCACGGTCACTTGCAGATTAATGCAGACCAGGGCCATAGCTATAAGGGAAGCAGGAGAAGCTGCAGCTTTGGGGCCCTGACCCAGAAGAGGCCCATCCAGGAGGAGGAGGACTAAAGGATTTGGTCAGGGCCCCCTCAACAGTATTACACAATGAAATTATATACAGTGACAGTATAGAGAGTGTATAAAACTGATGGAACAGCTGCCGGCCCTGGTCTGAGAGAGCGATCTTTACAAGCCATAGGAATGGGGACAGCATGAAAGGTAGGGGTCGCTAAAAAAATTACTGTGGGATGGAGCCCCATTCAAAAATTTGCTGTGGGGCCCAGTCAATTCTAGCTATGGCACTGATGCAGCCCACAAAAGCAAGTTGGGTTTATCGATTACAAAACCTTAATTAAACTGTGAGCCGGTGATCAGTTTAAGGCCTTTTAAGCAGCATCAGCAGCAGCATGGTGATAAAAATCAGTGGCAAGGTGACATGGCACAATGACTGAGTATGGATAAAAGACTAAGGCCTCAGATTGCTTAGAAAGATTCAGATGGAAACAATTTGTGGAACTGTATCACGGTCACCTGCAGATTCATGCAGCCATCAAATTAAAGTTGGATTTTTCGGTTCCATCTCAGCTCACCAGCAGGCCCGCACCTAAAATCTTTTACTGGTTCAGCTCACCTGCAGGCTCGCAACTCAAATCTTTTACTGGGTCAGCTCACATGCAGGCCCGCGACTTAAATCTTTTACAGGGTCAGCTCACGTTCAGGCCCTCGCATAGAAATTTTTAGAGGGTCAGCTTAGCTGCAGGGTATCACATATAATGTTTTACAGGGTTAGCTCACCCACAGGCACTAGCATATAATGTTTAACAGAGTCAGCTCACCAGCAGGCCCGAACCTAAAATCTTTTACAGGGTCAGCTCACCTTCAGGCCTGCAAATTAAATCTTTTACAGGGTCAGCTCACCTGCAGGCCAGCAACTCATGATGCTTTGTTTTGAAGTAGTAACAGTAGACATTTATCAGGCTCCCTCTCCGAAATCGGACAATGATTCCCTATTACCAGTGGTCACCATGTTAGGCGCATAAAAGAACATCGAAAGTTGATAGGGAAGATATCCAAATGGATCGGGGACGTCACAGGGACGTGTGATCAGGCAGAAGTTATCTAGAGTCAGCAAAGCGGCAGCAGGGCCTCTCCTGTATAATGTTTCCTAATCCAAAATATCGCAGTGACATTCCCAGTAATTTTTTATTTCTCATTCCAATAACAGGGCATCTTAAGAGTCCTGTAATGTTATTTATCGTCACTACCTCCCCAAGTCGGGAGTGGGTAACTGCCGCGAGCCTCCTGCCTTCCTTCAATTTTTCTGCTTTAATAACTTGACCAACCCTCTCCACCAAATTAGATTTCTGCCATTGACCTCCCTTGGATGTGGTATCCCTTTCTCAAGCTCCCATTCCAGCATCAAACCCTGATTCCCCATTACCCGTGATCACCATGGTAGGCGCAGAAAAAAACATTGAAAGTTGATAGGACAGAAAAGAACATCGAAAGTCGATAGGACAGACATCAAAATGGATTGTCGCCGTCACGGAGACGTGCAATCGCCCAGAGGTGATCTAGAGGCACCAATGCGGCAGCAGGTTCTCGCCCCTAAGGTTTTAGATGGTCAGATCAGCAGGCCCTTGCGCCAAATGTTTTTGAGGGTCACCAGCAGGCCATCAATCATAATTTTTCAAGGGTGTCTATGATGCCCTCCTTTATGTGTAACAATGGATGTTTTGGAGTGCCGGTTCCTTGTAATTTTTGCAGCCCTTTTACTTAGTGCATCGGCTTTAGGCTGTAGGAGTCCCACTACCTGAACTAATATACCACAATGTGAATGAGGCCTACTTTATGTGATATCTAGACATTGTCCCCATGGTGTTCCCGATCCATTTCGGTGGTGTTTTTGTCACTTTCTGACCTTTTCCAATGTCCACTCATCCTCCTATCTTCAGAGTAGGGGGGGGCCTGGTTGTTTCCCATTGACTTCCATTATACTCGGGTGCTCGGCCAAGCATACAAATGTGTCAGGGCCGAACACCCGAATACTTTGGTGCTCGATCATCAATAGTGATGAGCGGCAGGGGCTCTATTCGAATTTGAAATATTTCACAAATATTTTATAGAATATTCGTTATACAGTATATTCACAAATTCGAGATTATTTTATTGAATGCAAAAAATCAGCAATGTAAAAATCACATAATGCAAATTTGTAACATGAAATACAGGCGTGGGTCACTTTGGCTACATTTTTCAAGCTGCTAGAAGTTTCATGAGTGTCTCCTGAGACTAGAGAAAATGGTTGGCACGGCAGAAACATTAAGATAGTTTTATATGCAGATAGACTCAAGTGCTCCAATATATTCGCATTTGCGCTAATCGACAGTTATTAGAATATTTTTTTTCACTATGTGCAACTTCACCTTTAGCAGGTCTGATTACAGATTACTGATTGTTGTGAACTTGAAATTGATTCCTTCTCATTGGCCCACAAGCAAGAAGCAGGTAGGAATCATGTGTTCAGATGTGCTGAATATTCGATATAATGAATATATTCACTATATTCTAAATATTTGAGAATTCTCGAAGTGGCGATATTTGAATATTCGCGCTCAACAGTAGCAATTATGTCAAAGGACGCACCAGAGTTGGTTGCGTGGCTCACTCAGCCTCCCGCTTCTGCACCCTCCTCATCCTCTGTATCAGCACCCTCCTCAATCTGCTGTGTGCACCCCCAAAGACACCACCACCATAGCCTTTCTACTCAAGTCAGAGGAATTATTTTTCCATCCATTCCCAGACCTTAGCATCATTCTTGGCATCGGATGAGGAAGAGGAGGTAGCAACGGCCGCCATCCAGCTGTCTGACAACATTACCTATATCAGCCCATGGAGGGTGGTCTCCGCTGTTGCTGCCTACTCCGAGATCTCTAATGTCAGTGGTGGTAAAGGTGACGATGATTACGTGTTGATGGACGTCACGTGGGTGCCCACAAGAGAGGAAGAGGAGGGGATTTCAGAGGGAGAGACAGAGCAGCCGATAGGGGGGAGAAGCAGGCAGAACTTACAGTGCACAGGAGGCAAAAAGCAGACTGCAAATGTATCTGGAGCAAGCCATCCACCATGCACAAACACATCTGGCGCTCCCAGGACGCTGGCACATGGCTCCGCAGTGTGGGCTTTTGTTAACGTGTCAGCTGCTGACAATTGTGTTGCCATCTGCAGCCTGTGCTGTCAACACATAAGTCGCGGTAAGCCCAATACTCACCTAGAGACGACCGTCTTAAGAAGGCACCTGACCTCCCATCACCAAGCCCAATGGGAGCAACACCATCAGAACCCACAAAGCCACACTCCTGGCGCTACATGTCCGGCTTCTTCTCCTTCTTCTCTCTCCTCTCATTTGTCCTCCACTGCACTGTCCACCATGCCGTCATCACAATTATCTGGCAAAAGGCAGGCTTCCATGGCCTAAATGTTGGAATGTAAAAAGTTGATGACGCCGTATAACCCTCTTTCCAAATGGCTGACCACCGGCTTGTCATAGAAACTGGTGGACTCTGAGGCATTTAGAAAATTTGTGGCCATTGGCACACTGCAATGGAAGGTCCCTGGAATGAAATATTTCTCCCAGAAGGACATCCCAGAGCTATATGGCCACGTTCAGCGGCAAGAGAATGTATCTCTGGCACACAGTGTTGGTGCCCAGATACATCAGACCACAGATACATGGTCTAGCAAACACAGGCAGGGAAGGTACATAACTTTTACTGCCTACTGGGTGAACCTTCTAATGGCTGTCAAGCATGCAACCCTTGGCACCTGTGTGGATTTGGTGTTACCACCACGGATTGCATGCAGGTCTGCCTCTTCTTCTCCTCCTCCTACTGCATCCTCCGTGTCCTCCTCGGCTGTCTCCTCCTTTTCCACTGCTACCATCTCTTCCGCTGCACCCCCCCAGCTCCCCAGAACCTATTCGACGTGCCAGGTGAGACGTTGCCATGCTGTGCTGCGGCTGTTGTGCCTGGAAGCCAAGAGCCACACTGGTCCTGCACTGCTTTCAGCTATGCAGTCACAGGCCGATCAGTGGCTAATCCCGCTCAATTTGACAGTTGGTAAAGTTGTGTGCGACAATGGTGCCAATCTGCTGAGCGTGCTGAAACAGGGCAAAATGACACATGTGCCATGCATGACACATGTCCTGAACTTAGTCATGCAGTGATTCATTGCCAAATACCCCGGACTCCAGGAAATCTTGCGGTAGGCCAGGAAAATCTCTGGCCATTTTAGAAGATCTTACACGGCTATGGCTCTCCTTGCTGACGTTCAGTGCTGACACCATTTGCTCGTCAGTCTGATTTGTGACTGCCCGGCGCAAATAAACTCCACCTTGTATATGCTTGATAGGCTGCTCCAGCAAAAACATGCCATGAACGACTGACTACCTGAACGAACTCTGTGGCAGGACAGGTTCTGGGGAGCTTGTTTTTTTTTTTACCGTGCCAGTGGCTGCTCATGTGCGACACATGCAAAATTCTGCTGCCATTTTATGAGATCACCAAACTGGTCAGTCGCAGCCAGGGTGCCATCAGTGACATTGTAGCTTACGCCTTCTTTCTGGAGCGTGCACTGCATCATGTCATTGATCAAGCTGTCGAGGAGCAGAAGCAGGAAGATGAGGAAGTTAAAATGCTGTCTGAATTCCCAGAGGGGCTACTCCATCTGAGACAAGTCAACAGGAGTCTGAAGAGGAGTCTGAGGAGGATGGTGCTTGGGGGGAGGAGGAGGAGGTGCAAGAAGAGCATGCTTTAAACTTTTCTGGGATCTCTGGTGTTTTCCGTGGATGGGGCAGGAGACCTAGGACGACATTTTCCTGGGCGATGAGTGGGATCAAGGACGCTCCACCGCTTCCAATTTAGTGCAAATGAGGGCCTTCATAAGGCCAGTGTTTGAAGAGGGACCACCGTATAAAAAGCATAAAGGGCAAGTTCCAGTACTAGGTGGCAAACGTACTTAGACCCCCGGTACAAACACAAAATGGCAGACATGTTACCAGCATAACAGAGGGCTGTCAGAATTTAGTACTTCCAGGCCTTGCTTTGAGAGATGCTGCCTTCTGCTGTTGCGGGTGCTGGCAGAGGAAAAGAATTTCCACCCACAGAGGACCAGCTGCGAGTACTAATCCTACAGCGCATGCAAGAAGAGGGCGGTTTGAAGATGTGTTTTTCACTTCGCATATGAGATCATTCTTGCAGTCAACCCATTGACATCTGCCCTCTGAATCCAGCCTCAGGGAACGCCTAGACCGACAGGTGTCCAAGTACATCGGGTTTACGTCCAATGTGGACACTCTGAGAAGCAAGGAACCCCTGGACTACTGGGTGTGCAGGCTTGACCTGCAGCCAGTGCTGGCACAATTTGCCATGGAACTCTTGGCTTGCCTCGGGTGTCCTGTACGAAAGGACGTTCAGAGCAGCAGGGGAAATTGTGACCGATAAGCACACTCGCCTAACTTTCTAAAAATAAATGAGGCATGGATCTCAGAGGAATTCAACACCTGTGACGCCCACGTGCAATTGAATTTCCTCATGCCAGCCCACACATATCCGCCACCACCCACAACAAATAATGGTCCCTGTCTTAAGTTAATGCAATGGCATAAAAGACCTTTTCTGTCCGGTGAATGCCTAATGTTTGGGACCTCTGAGGAATTCAACACCTGTGAATGATGATGTGTTATTAAATTTCAACTATTATCATAGTTTTTTTTTTTCAAGAGGGGATATTTCGTTAGCCATGTTTTTAATCCAATTTTATATGTATTTAACATGTATTTGTAATGGCCTACAGTAAAATTGATATCCAATGACCATCTAATATACCTCCACTGTCACGGACATTCCCATGGAAGATACCTGTAGATCGTCGACTGGCAACTCGTGGGTGAAATTGACAAGTTTACTGTGGAATTATTGTGTTTGTGTTTTGATGAATGCCACACCCGTTGCTTCCGCCGGCGTTGCTTGTTGGTACCTTTCCCATAAGTAGCAGCTTCTCTAGAAGATTTTCTTTCTGCCTTCTAACTAGCTGGTCGGTTGTACTCTGTGGTGCTTCCGGAGTTGCCAGTTTTCTACTTTCAGATAAGTCTTGTCTGTTCTTATTGTTTTGTGTTTGTTATATAACCTGTTGTTTGTATCTGGGCCTGCGACAGAGACTTATTTTAGTCCATCTGGGGAGAAATGGGTTGTCTTTGGTCCTAACCTCATTCCAGGGCCTTAGAGGGATATAAAAGCCTAGATATCCAGCATATTAATATTCCTACCTTCAAGGTCTATTCATATTGATAAATAGTTACGGCCCGGATTAGGGTTGTTTAGGAGGTGACCTGTTTCTTCCCTAGTTTCCAGGCCCAGTTACTGTTCCCCTTTCCTCCTGTGTTTAGTGTGGAGTTTTTCCACTAGACTGATCGTGACATCCAGCCACATAATCACTTGATTTTTCTGTCCGGTGAATTAAAATTTTAGGGGTCTGTAGATCACTGGCCTGCAGTAAAATTGATATTGATTGACCGTTTAAAATACCTCCAGCCACATAATCACTTGATCTTTTATGTACGGTGAATGCATAATTTTTGGGGCCTGTAGTCTACTGGCATCCAGTAAAAATTATATCCAATGACCGTCTAATATACCTCCAGCCACATAATCACTTGATGTTTTCTGTGCGGTGAATGCATAATTTTTGGGGCCTGTTGTCTACTGGCCTGCAGTAAAATTGATATCCAATGACTGTCTAATATACCTTCAGCCACATAATCACTTGATCTTTTATGTACGGTGAATGCATAATTTTTGGGGCCTATAATCTAACTGGCCAACAGTAAAATTGTTATACGGTGACTGCCTAATGTACTTCATGCCACGTTATTAATTGTTCTTTTCTGTACGGTGAATTAATAATTGTTGGGGCTTATAGTCCACTGGCCTGCAGTAAAATTGATATCTATTGACTGTCCAGCCACATAATTACTTGATCTTTTATGTATGGTGAATGCATTATATTTGGGGCCTGTTGTCTACTGGCCTGCAGTAAAATTGATATCCATTGACCATCTAATATACCTCCAGCCACATAATCACGATGGTGTAGCTATAGGGGGTGCAGAGGTAACAGTCGCTACCGGGCCCAGAAGCCTGAGGGGGCCCAAATATCCCTCTGCCA
Organism: Bufo gargarizans; assembly: GCF_014858855.1. Taxonomy (NCBI): domain Eukaryota; kingdom Metazoa; phylum Chordata; class Amphibia; order Anura; family Bufonidae; genus Bufo; species Bufo gargarizans. The sequence continues at coordinate 136,326,687 of NC_058082.1, read as the reverse complement.
AATACCACACCAGTATTATAGAAAGTGCATGCTGGTCAAGTTACACCTCTGGTTGGAGGGAAGGGGTTAGGTCAAGAATTTGGCATGGGGGGGGTTATGTTTCAATTTTTGCCTCAGGCAGCAGGAATTCTATATGCTTCCCTGCCCCTGGCCACAAAGCTGAACTTTTGCACCTGGGCCCACTTGATGTTTTCTGTCCGGTGAATGCCTAATGTTTGGGGCCTGAACTCCCGTGACCTAAAATAAAATTTTCTAGGCTCCAGCAGGGCACATTTTTGAGAGTTTCCCATTAAGACGCATAAAAATGGCCCCTGATTAAAATACATATTTTTTGTGGGAATTTTTGCCATTGATCCCCCTCTGGTATATAACTGTCCATGTTGTGGTACGATATTTGCTCTACTAGTAAGTATTTAATGACTGCAAATATGACCTAAAGTAAATTGGGCCCGTCGCGAACTTGCGATTCGCGAACATTTGATCGTGTTTGCGCCATCGCGTTTGCGAACCGTCACAGTCGAGGTTCGTTCATCACTAATCAGCAGCACTAGAGCCACTCTGACATATCAGCCATTAAACAGATGTCAGACACATTGGGAGCAGAAAACAGAGGAAAGGAGCTTAGAGTACCAAACTGATGATTAGAAAAATACACGTTTTTATTGAATTCATAATAAGAAACATACATGTAATAGATGCCAAAGACAGGGTAAGGGAACAGGGAAGAGAGAACGAGTGCCACCCTGGACGAACACACTGATCACAAAATGTGAATAAAGTAATCTATCAATGATATTACTGTAGACATGGGAAAACAAAGTTGTATGTGGTACAGTGACCAACCCATGAATACAGTATATAGTAAATTGATTTGTGTAGAGGGTGAGTAAAGATCAATAGAAGGAACTCACTATGGCTGTAGTGCATAAAATTCAGTACAAGAAACATTGGCCGTACAGAGATACGCAGACAGTATACCAATGAGTAGACGGTTGTAAGCCAAGTGAGAAGTCTCAGCATTGGCAGCACATAGCCATGACTGGGAAACTATGATCTGAAACTCACCAGAAGAGGACCAGGTGTGAACGGAAAACCAGGATGGCGCTACCCATCCTGGTTTTCCGTTCACACCTGGTCCTCTTCTGGTGAGTTTCAGATCATAGTTTCCCAGTCATGGCTATGTGCTGCCAATGCTGAGACTTCTCACTTGGCTTACAACCGTCTACTCATTGGTATACTGTCTGCGTATCTCTGTACGGCCAATGTTTCTTGTACTGAATTTTATGCACTACAGCCATAGTGGGTTCCTTCTATTGATCTTTACTCACCCTCTACACAAATCAATTTACTATATACTGTATTCATGGGTTGGTCATTGTACCACATACAACTTTGTTTTCCCATGTCTACAGTAATATCATTGATAGATTACTTTATTCACATTTTGTGATCAGTGTGTTCGTCCAGGGTGGCACTCGTTCTCTCTTCCCTGTTCCCTTACCCTGTCTTTGGCATCTATTACATGTATGTTTCTTATTATGAATTCAATAAAAACGTGTATTTTTCTAATCATCAGTTTGGTACTCTAAGCTCCTTTCCTCTGTTTTCTGCCATTATACTCGGAGCTTGTACCGAGTTACCCCTTTTTCAGATACCCCCTAACATTCATTTAACAATAATGTAGGCATTGTCCTTGCTACTCAGGCTGTGGGGGTCATCTGGGGTCGTTTCTTTCTTTTTCACATTGGGAGCAGAGTAGAATTTCTAGCAGAGGCACAAACTAACTATTCTCTCTTTCTGATATAGCAGAATGTATAATAGGTACTATTTGTCTCAAACCATGGTACCTTTTGTGAGGCAGTGACAGGCCTCATAGCTGCTAGGGGATATTAATGGCAGGAGTTTCTGTGTCTTCCCCGTCAATCATCAGGTCTGAGGCACCTCCGGGAGCCACATTCAGTCTGGGATAAGAGCCCACCCCAGACTGTCTGTCAAGGGATAGAGTCTTTGTGCAACTGGAGGCTCTGGAAGAGTGGTCTCAGCCAGGCTGGCTGAGGGGACACGGGGCTAGGTGTTAGCCTGAACTTTGGGGAACTCCGCGAGGTCTGGGAAACGACGGTTGCAAGGTCAGAGTCAGGCAGACTTCTGGGCCACAATCCCCCAAAAGTACTGGACTTTTGATACTACCTGAGAGGCTGGAAAAGCAGCATGTTGTTACCATGTACGAATGGCACTTTAAGTTAGGAAGGGATATTTCCTGTTTAGTTAGAGCCCAGACGGGCAAGGTGTTATTTTTTGTTTTGTTGTTATGAAAATAAACCCCACGTTTGGACCTGCAATCCGGCTGTTGTGGCGATATATGTTAGAATGACCCCCGAAAAAGAGCTAATCCCTCACACTTTGTTAATGTGATTTATTTGGCTATATTATGTTCTTATTGTTTCCTTTATCAATAGATGCTTCTCTGAATACGCAAGGTTTTAAAATCTGTGGAGGGGTTTCCTGCTGGGTCTGACGGCTCCGTCCTGGGAGGCCAGTTATTTGCTACAAAGCTGAACTACACACTGACACAGCCCAGGATTTCCCCATTCCTTTCACAAAGTAATTATGGCATATCTACACATAACTTCATACAATCATAAAGGCTTTAACTCACCCTCCAAATGGTGTCAAATAATCTCACATATGAAGAAGAAAAAATGTTCATTCCTACCATTGCAAGAAACAAACTTCAGATATAACCATTTGCCTAATCTTTCCCAACCAAGGACATGGCATTGCAGTTCTTAGACTTTTACAAGTCACTATATAATATATCCCAACACGAAACAAGGGATGAAGCATCAGCATCCCTTGATTCCATTAAATCATTTTTACAACCCATATCACTTCCTAAACTGGCAGATTCTCAGGCAGAAATGCTAAGGTCCCCATTCACAGTCAAATAATTTCAGACAGCCATTAAACAACTACATAGGGGTAAGGCTCCAGGACCGGATGGCCTGCCAGCCCTTACTACCACACATTCAGCAAAACCTTGACCCCACATTTACTATCCATCTGTAACCTCTCTCTAATGAGCTCCCCCTTATCCATGGACATGACAAGAGCCCATATCACCATACTCCCAAAGGAGGGAAAAAGTCCAGCTTATTGTGCCAGCTACCGACATATTTCTTTGCTCAACCTAGACCTTAAACTAATGGCAAAGATGTTGGCAAATCGCCTTTCCACATACATACCCTCCTTAATTCACAGGGACCAGACAGGATTTATCAAAGGTAGAGAGGATAATACAGCCAGAATTATAAACATACTATTTAACACTAAATAGAAATCCCAACCCTTGGTCCTTGTCAGCACTGATGCTGAGAAGGCCTTTGATAGGGTCAATTGGGACTTTATGCGTCTCGCGCTGGAAAAATTTGACATCCTAGAACCTTTAATTAGGGCTGTTTTCTCCATGTATGACAAGGCCTTAGCTGCTGTGATCGTGAATGACACCTTATCCTCCTCATTCCCCATTAAGAACAGCAGGAGACTGGGGTGTACTCTTTCCCCCTTGATCTTTGTGCTGGTGATCAAACCCTTGCTCTAGGCCTTCAGACAGGAGGAGAGGATAGGGGGTATCTAATTGGGTAACCAAGAACATAAGGTAGGGGCCTTTGCCGACGATCTCCTGGAGATAACTTCCAACCCAGTGGTCTCTTTACCCCTTATATATGAAACACTAGAAAAATTTAGCCTACTCTCAAACGTCAAGATTAATATGAAAAAATCACATGTCCTAAGTATGGGTATCAAATCCTCAGTTAGATCAGAGTTAGTGTTACAATCCCCATTTAACTGCGAAGCCCCCTCACTGACATACCTAAGAATAAAAATCAGCTCTGACCCCCATAGACTTTTTCATCTTAACTTCCTCCCATTACTGCAATATATGACGGAGAAACTCCTTACGCTTAAAACCCCTATGCTCTCGTGATTTGGAAGGAAGAAATTGGTTTCTTCTTTAGTGTTACCAAGACTATTTACAACAGGTCCTACCTATCCCAATACCGAGGGTCTTCTATCTGACACTATCCAAACATATCTTTCATATGGGACAAGAAAAAAATCTCACTTAGTCATGTCAGTCCTTCATAGGCCCAAGCTTCTGGTGGCATTGGCCTACCAGACCCGATGTAGTACGGTAGAGCTATTCTTCTATCGAGAATAGTTGACTGGCTCAGACAACCACCACACAGATCTAGGGTGGACATGGAGGCCTTGAACTTCCGGTCACACTTCAAAAGCCTTCTAGTTGGGACGCCAAACATACTACCCAAATCAACACAGCTGGATCCTACAGTCAAGGCTACCTTTCAAGCCTTAAACTGGCTTCAATCATCACATTGGGGGATACCACTTCCATCTCTGGGGGTGCAAGTGAGGGACTTGGCGACCTTGGCTCCGCATGAGTTAAGACAGAGGCTCCCATCTTCAATTTGACAATAGGAAACCCCCATCATATCCTTTTTTAGTGAAGAGGGAAGGGTGTTGGGAGTGGAGCACCTGATCTATAAATCTTCAATACTTGCTCTCATCTGATCTCCCCTCCTTCAATCAATGGACTGAGAAAGTTGATTCCATCTATAGATTTGAGGAGATTGCCTCAAAAGAAAGCAGCACCTTTCCTAAATTCAAGGCTCAATGAAGAGTGTGGGAAACACATGGTGGATTTAGGATCTGAGATGCTATACTTTTAGAGCTTATTCCATGTCACACAAACTTGATTGCTTTGTAATTGACACCTATAATCTTAGATGAGGCTTTTGTTTCATGTTCTTTGATTTTTTTATATATACCTTTACTGTAATACTGAGTTTCCAATACAGCTTTTTAAAAAAAAATATATATATTGTTGGACTGTACAAGAGATGATGCCGAAATACCAAAATACTTCCAGTGACATCATGCTGTTTGTTCAACTTCAGCTGTTGGCTGAAGTTCAACCACAAACAGACCTTATGTTCGGAGCTTTCCCTGCACATGCTAGGACAGAATTACTAATGAATGAAGCATGCTGGGAGTCGTAATTTCACCACAGCTGGAGTGCCGGAGGTTAGCCATCACTGAACTAGTCTATAGTTTAAGTTTACAACGCCTATTAGTTATTATATTTTACCACAAAATTTATGGCAATATTGTGACACATATTTTGGCACACAATGTCACATTGAACGTCAAGTTCCTTGCAGGTAGGCCAAAACCCTTTCCAGAAAAATCAAACCTCCTTGTTAGACAGGAGAAAAATACTGTCTATAACACTTAATAAATGTGGTGCAAGGTATGAACACCATTTTAAGTGCAAATTATGCCATAATTCTGGTGCATTTTGATTTGTACATCTCCCCAACACTGAGAGCTCTGTGATACTTTTTGGGATAATTCCCTCATGGTCCACAAACGAAGATCATGTAATGAAGTGAAGTTGGACCCAGTGTGTCACTGAATGGATTTGACTTGAGGTTATTCATGAGAGTATTGTCCACACAGGGATTTGAACTCACTGCAGGAGCCATCAGGTCACTTTCACTAGAATCAATCTGTGTTCAGAGGCTGCTGATTTAGGTAGGTCAAGAGACACTGGTTCATTGCATCATGGAGGCAGGCAAAAGCATGGTCAGAGGGCAAGCAAAGGTCAGGACAGGTAGAGTTCATTCAATACAATAACCAGTCAATAGATCACAAGAGGCAGCAAAGGGTCAATAGGGTGATGGAACTGAAGTGGGGCAGGTTGGACAGGGTTAATACAGATAATAGGCAGAGATAAGAATACACAATAATCACACTGTTGCAGAGCTAGGGAAGCTTTTGCGTTGGTACTTTTCCATAGGGGAAGGTTCCATACTTACTCCAGGGAACACTGCCATAGGCTGGGGATGAGTAAGCCTTTGCATGCGTTGGCTCTTTAAGTGCCAGGAAGAGCATGCATGTCTTATGGGAGTGTGTACCAACCAGAGCAGAAGGAAGTAGGTGGGGAGGCCACATGTGTTGTACAGTGGGAGGGGTAAATACTCTGGCAGTCGTGCCTATTGGGAGAAGATGCCAGTGGACACGGACCTCTAGAATTATGCATAAGCAGTTCCGGAGATCCTTAAAACTTCTATGTTTATGCTTCCTCATTAAAAGCAGAGACTCAGCTTAATCATAGAACAAATGCTAGTAAACTCCACTTATGTTTATGGATTGTATCCTCAGCGGTGAGGATCTGACTTTGACCTAAGAAACTGGGTTGCAAGGAGCTTGAGACTATTTGTATATAACTTGCACTACAGAAGCACTATTACTGGGTAGGATAGTAAGAGAACACTATTGTTGAAATGGTGAATTAAGGGACATCAGAGGTGTTATTTCAGTGTCAATGCCACTAAGGGGGCATTATTACTCTGTGGAGATCAAAGACATGAACACTACTGTGTACAGGTCTGACCGAAAGTCTTGCGATCAATACAAATTTTGTTTTTCACAAATTTTTCTGCTTTATTTTCTATGGTGGCACTTTGTATTAACTCTAGATTGTTATGAAGAGTGATCAGATTAATTTAAACTAATGGTGAAGCAATCCAGTGTCAGGAAAATGAACCTAAAAAAAAACGCTGCATTTCCACCCTGCCACAATATTACCAGCTAACATAATTTCAGTGATCTTCTCTTTAGCTCAGGAGAAAATATAGAGAAATGGCAGCTGGTATCATTCTGTCATGCTGATTGAATTGAATTAGAATAGCAGAATGGTTGCTTTAAAATGAGGGGGATGCTTGAAGTCATTGTCTTCTTCTGTTAACCATGGTTACCTCCAGTCATAATTGCTTTACATCAAAAGTGCTTCTCAGGCAAGGACATTGCTGCTTGTAAGACTGCATCTAAATCAACCATTTACGTGATGATCAAGGACTTCAAGGAGAGAGGTTCAATTTCTGTGAGGAAGGCTTCATAGTGCTTAAAATCCAGCAAGTGACAGAACCGTCTCCTAAAGAGCATTAAAAGGCATCTGTCAGCAGATTTGTACCTATGAAACTGGCTGACCTGTTGCATGTGTGCTTAGTGGTTGAAGGCATCTGTGTTGGTCCCATGTTCTTATGTGTCCGCATGGCTGATAAAAATGAAGTTGATATCTGGCGAATTCCAAAAGACTTCAAAAAGAGGGGTCAACACTGGAAATATCAAGTCTTTGCATAAAGAGTGGTAGTGGCGAAGATGGTGGCAGTACTAACTACAGTTCATGGTAGCCTGCTTCACCCTGGTGGTAGTTTGGGTCCACTTGATGGTGAACAGTTTGGCTGTGTGCAAAGGGAATGCAGAAACAGAGGCTGGATGTCAATAACAAAGCCCATTGGTAGCTGTTAGTGATGAGCGGGAGGTGCCATATTCGATTTTGCGATATTTCGCGAATATTCGATTGAATAGTCGTGTTATATTAGTCGAAATCGAATATTCGTAATTATTCCAATTATCGCGATTAATATGCGATTTAATTAATCGCGTATTGCGATTTTTTTCTTTTTCTTAGGCAACGTTCCTATGACTAATTGACTATGGCTAGGCTAATATGTGTATTTTACGAATATTCTTAATATTGCTCTAACTTCGTCTTTTTGAATATTCGTAATATTCTAAAGGACGAAGTTAGAGCAATATTAAGAATTTTCGTAAAATACACATATAGATTGTAATTTAGCTAATATAGTGCTATAATCCTTTTTTTTTTTTTCTCAAATTTTTGTTGTCTCTGATGAACTTAAGTTTTGTAAAATATGTACACTATTAAAAAAAATACTATATTAGTATATTAGCTAAATTACAATCTATATGTGTATTTTACGAATATTCTCAATATTGCTCTAACTTCGTCTTTTAGAATATTACGAATATTCTAAAAGACGAAGTTAGAGCATTAAGAATATACGTAAAAAGTTGAAATCGCAATTCGATTATTATAACGTGAATTAATCGAATTGCGATTTCAACTTAGCACTGCTATATTCCATATTAGAGTAATATGGAATATAGCAGTAAGTTGAAATCGCAATTCGATTATTATAACCTGAATGAATCGAATTGCGATTTCTACTTATACAGTCTACCATGTTTGGTTTGTTATCGCGATAATATGTCATTTAAATAATCGTGTTTGTGCGTCCACTCTGTACGTGCGTGCGTTCCTGTCTTTGTCTTTGGATCGCAAGGGGAGTGGAGACTGGAGAGAGACAGAGAACTTTATTCGAAAATGGCCAAGAGCAACTTCAATCAAGAGGAGCTGGAAGCTTTGATCACTGTAAGTAATTCTACCGAAAAAAGTATGTCACTGTTAAAGGGGCGGCCACAGTTCTAGTCACTCTTAAAGGGGCGGCCACAGTTCTAGTCACTGTTAAAGGGGCGGCCACAGTTCTAGTCACTCTTAAAGGGGCGGCCACAGTTCTAGTCACTGTTAAAGGGGCGGCCACAGTTCTAGTCACTCTTAAAGGGGCGGCCACAGTTCTAGTCACTCTTAAAGGGGCGGCCACAGTTCTAGTCACTCTTAAAGGGGCGGCCACAGTTCTAGTCACTGTTAAAGGGGTGGTCACAGTTCTAGTCATTGTTACAGGGCGGTCACAGTTCCAGTCACTGTTAAAGGGCGGTCACAGTTCTAGTCACTGTTAAAGGGCGGTCACAGTTCTAGTCACTGATAAAGGGGCGGTCACAGTTCTAGTCGCTGTTACAGGAGCGGTCACAGTTCTAGTCACTGTTAAAGGGACAGACACAGTTCTAGTCACTCTTAAAGGAGCGGCCACAGTTCTAGTCACTGTTAAAGGGGGCGGTAACAGTTCTAGTCACTGTTAAAGGGGCGGTCACAGTTCTAGTCACTGTTAAAGGGCGGCCACAGTTCTAGTCACTGTTAAAGGGGCGGCCACAGTTCTAGTCACTCTTAAAGGGGCGGCCACAGTTCTAGTCACTGTTAAAGGGGGCGGTAACAGTTCTAGTCAATGTTAAAGGGGCGGTAACAGTTCTAGTCACTGTTAAAGGGGCGGCCACAGTTCTAGTCACTGTTAAAGGGGCGGCCACAGTTCTAGTCACTCTTAAAGGGGCGGCCACAGTTCTAGTCACTGTTAAAGGGGCGGCCACAAATCTAGTCACTGTTAAACGGGCGGCCACAGTTCTAGTCACTCTTAAAGGGGCGGCCACAGTTCTAGTCACTGTTAAAGGGGCGGTCACAGTTCTAGTCACTGTTAAAGGGGCGGTCCCTATTCAAGTCACTCTTAAAGAGGCGGCCACAGTTCTAGTCACTGTTAAAGGGGTGTCCACAGTTCTAGTCACTGTTAAAGAGGCATCCACAGTTCTAGTCACTGTTAAAGGGGCAGCCACAGTTCTAGTCACTGTTAAAGGGGCGGCCACAGTTCTAGTCACTGTTAAAGGGACAGCCACAGTTCTAGTCACTCTTAAAAGGGCGGTCACAGTTCTAGTCACTGTTAAAGGGGCGGTCACTATTCAAGTCACTCTTAAAGGGGCGGCCACAGTTCTAGTCACTTTTAAAGGGGCGGTCACTATTCAAGTCACTCTTAAAGGGGCGGTCACAGTTCTAGTCACTTTTAAAGGGGCGGTCACTATTCAAGTCACTCTTAAAGGGGCGTCCACTGTGGAGTTTAGTTCTTATATTTGCCTTAAATATAATTTTATTTTTATTTTTTTACTTTCATATAGTTCCATAGGGAACTATATAAATATCTACTCTTTTACCGTTTTGATATAACATTATATTTTTGATGGTTGACATGACTATAATTACTAATAATTGTATGTTACAACTTTGGGATTACATCCTTTCATTGTTATCTTGCAGACGATGTTGTCAAAGGGATATGACGACATAAAATGCCGTCTTGAGAAGCAGGCGATAGTGCGGCGAGAGGCACGCCGTCTCTGGCACGTGCATGGAACCATCCATTCAAAAAGTTCCATGCTCAAGAAATGGTCGGACCTCAAACGGCACAGGATGGACCTCGTCAAAGAGGTCCGAGACAAGAACTGTCCAGGTACGATGCTTACATTAATTTTCTATCACCCACCTATTGTTATTTATGTGTTCAGTTATGCAAATAAGTATTTCTATCCCTTTATAACTGATAACTTAGTTCAGTGGTGTCGAACCGATGAGACGGATGCTAGAGGCGGCACTCAGAGCCCTCTCTGTGGGCCGCATACCCTTGAAAAGGTCTAAGGCGTACTAATCGGCTTTAGACATTTCCTACCATACAGCTTGGCAGGCACACTATTAACAGCACAGTCAGCATATTGAATGTAGGCAGCTGTTACAGCAAAATGATAATTGTGTGGAAGACAGACTATACTGTATTCAGGTACAATGGGAACGTTGGAAATTGGCAATAAATAATTTAGTTGGGTTTCTCTTCTGCCTAAAAGTTCTCCAGCACAGATTTAGTAAATATTGGGACACGTAGCTGATTATCCCTTTACAATATATACATACACTCACAGCGAGATACAGATATATGATGTAAACCCTTATCCAATGTCAAAACAGTTGACTTGGTCCACCTCATTTCAATAACCCTGCGACAGTACCTTGCGAACCAATACCCCCCGGTACCTCATCCTAGCTATTAACATACTCAACTGTAAACCATCTGAAAGACTTCATTCATAGTTTCATCGAACACCAAATCATGTGAAATCAAACATAGGGGTAATCATTATCCCATCCAGATCCCACCATAGATTCATTTGTGTACCGTTAGCTTTTTATTTTTTGCTTTGCTTGTTTATCTTGTTATTTAAAAAAAAATTGTTCATTACAGGGGTGCCTCTTCCTAAAGTGCGCCCTAAGCGCTCCAATAAGAAGAAGGTGGTGATGGAAGAGAAGGTGACGGAGGAGGAGGAGGAGGATGAAGAGCTTGATGAGGAGCAGCCAGGACCATCAGGGCATCAGGCCCAGAGCCCACCTGAGGCAGATAATGTCCAGGAGGATGAGGAGGAAGACAAGGTGGTGACCACCCCCCGCCAGGAGGGTAAATATATTCTGTTGATGTTTTAATGTCCCCACACACATACAGGTGTCAGTTTTGTCTTCACCACAGGCAGATTTTATTCAAGAAAACAATTATAAACAAGTTCAAGTTCAACCTCTAATTGTTATTCAGACTTCAGATATTGCATAACCTAAAGTCCCACACTTTGAGTTCACTCCAAGCAGTGTAACAAAAATATTAGTATATCACCAGTCTTTAGGGTCTGTCAGAGACCATGCTCATTTCTCTGCAGGTTCAGTTTTCACATCTCCCGTCCACACTTGAAAAGAACAGCATTTTTAATCCAAACTTTATTAAAAAGGCTTGATGGAGTATGGGAGTGACCTGTGCCACTATATCTGTCTGGGGACTAAACATAGACCCCAATTAATTCCTTGTAAAGTTTTTTTACAGCTAGCTGATGTTACTGGTGTACTGATTTCCGTAAAGTATCTGAATGAGGCATACTGTTTAATATTGGAGACTATGGAACTCTCTGCCTGAGAAGGTGGTGATGGTGAGTACAATAAAGGAATTCAAGAGGGGCCTGGATGTATTTCTGGAGCGTAATAATATTACAGGATATAGCTACTAGAGAGGGGTCGTTCATCCAGGGAGTTATTCTGATTGCCTGATTGGAGTCGGGAAGGAATTTTTTATTCCCCTAAAGTGAGGAAAATTAGCTTCTACCTCACAATTTGTTGACAGTTTCATAGTTTTTACACCATTTTTTAGATAAATATTAATATGGTTTTGTGCACTTTATTTTTTAGTCTAAGAAAAGTTTTATATTTTGGATGCTCGTTACGAGCATCCAAAATATAAAACTTTTCTTAGACTAAAAAATAAAGTGCACAAAACCATATTAATATTTATCTAAAAAATGGTGTAAAAACTATGAAACTGTCAACAAAGAACGTACAACACACAACAGTAACCCTAAGTTCACACCTGAGCGTTTTACAGCTCGTTCAAACGCGCTGTAAAACGCTCAACATGTGAAAACCAATGCTTCCCTATGGCCCTGGTTCACACTTGAGCGTTTTACAGCGCGTTTGAACGCGCTGTAAAACGCCCGACGCATAAACAAGTTCTTGAGCTTTTTTGGGGGCGTTTGTCACGCGTTTTGGCCCATAGACTCATTGGACAACACTGCAGTTCAATCATAAAAACGTGCGACAAATACGCGCGTAAAACGCGCGTCTCAGAAACGCTCAGGTGTGAACCCAGGGTAATATAAAACATGAACACTATAAAGTAATTAATCTACATCAAAAGCATCAACTTAACTACTAAGTCCATAACCCTAAAGTCTAAAGAACTATTATTAATCCTAACTAAACCAATATATAATGGATTAACATAGTAACATAGTATAAAAGGCCGAAAAAAGACACCCGTCCATCCAGTTTGGCCTGTTACCCTGATCTAGAGGAAGGCAAAAAAAAAATTGAGGTAGAAGCCAATTTTCCTCACTTTAGGGGAATAAAAAAATTCCTTCCCGACTCCAATCAGGCAATCAGAATAAATCCCTGGATCAATGACCCCTCTCTAGTAGCTATAGTCTGTAATATTATTACGCTCCAGAAATACATCCAGGCCCCTCTTGAATTCCTTTATTGTACTCACCATCACCACCTCCTCAGGCAGAGAGTTCCATAGTCTCACTGCTCTTACCGTAAAGAATCCTCTTCTATGTTTGTGTACAAACCTTCTTTCCTCCAGACGCAGAGGATGTCCCCTCGTCACAGTCACAGTCCTGGGGATAAATAGATGATGGGAGAGACCTCTGTACTGACCCCTGATATATTTATACATAGTTATTAGATCTCCCCTCAGTCGTCTTATTTCTAAAGTGAATAACCCTAATGTTGATAATCTTTCAGGGTACTGTAGTTGCCCCATTCCAGTTATTACTTTAGTTGCCCTCCTCTGGACCCTCTCCAGCTCTGCTATGTCTGCTTTGTTCACTGGAGCCCAGAACTGTACACAGTAGTCCATGTGTGGTCTGACATTGATTTGTAAAGTGGTAGGACTATGTTCTCATCGCGGGCATCCATGCCCCTTTTGATACAATCCATTATCTTATTGGCCTTGGCAGCAGCTGCCTGACACTGGTTTTTGCAGCTTAGTTTGCTGTTTACCAAAATTCCTAGATCCTTTTCCATGTCAGTTTTACTGAGTGTTTTACCATTCAGCAAATGGCCTTTATCATGTAGAAAAAGTTAGTAATGTTACTAAAGGCACTTACTAATGTATTGTGATTTTTCATATTGCCTCCTTTGCTGGCTTGATTCATTTTTCCATTGCCTTATACACTGCTCATTTCAGAGCAGATACAAGGTGGACGCGACAGGAGCTGCTGCACATGTTTGCCTATGGTCCAAGAGACCAGAAAGCCCAATGCTTTTTCTTTTAGTGTGCCTGGCTTGCAGGCTGGTCTTAACCACTAGATATGAGCAGTGTATAATGTAAAATAAATCATGCAAGCAAAGGAGACAATATGGGCAATCACAATACATTAGTAAGTGCCTTGTATTAACTTTCTCTCCATGATAAATACCATGTTTTAAAGTGAGACACCCTCTTTAAGTGAAACCTACTAATTTGCACCAACTGGCCTGGTCACTGACACCATCACCATTTACCGGCCATTGCACCTACAGCCACACTCTTGCCTGGCACCCCATCAAAACACATCATATGAAGGCCACCTGACTACCACCAGGCAGGAGCCCAAATGGGTGTGCTGCAAGGGAAGAAAGGGTGTGCCCACTGTGCCCTTCTAGGGAGCATTGGTGTAAGGCAGGGGCATAGCTATAGGGGTAGAGGCTGCTTTGGGACCCAAACTCAGAAGAGGCCCACCCAGGAGAAGGACTGAAAGATTTTATTGTCATTGTCAGAACTCCCTCAACAGTATTATAGAATGACAGTATATACAGTGACAGAGTATATACATTTGGGAAGCGGATAAAGCCGCTGTCGGGCTACATCTGAGAGAGCGATCTTGACTAGTCACAAGAGTGAGGATTGAACAGGAGTCAGGGTAGCAAAGAAGTTGCTGGGGGCCATGTTCAAAAATTTTCTTAGGGGCCCAGTCATTTCTAGTTACTCCACTGGTATGAGGATTTCCACTGTGTTCCACATGTGTAGAACTATCATTGCCAGAGCCATTACCACTCGCATCCTGCGTTCACTCCTCCTAGGCTTGCTGCACATGGTCAATCTGACGAACAGGATGTAAAAGGATGGCTAGTTATTTAAAAATGAAAATTACAAATAAACACTACAGAATATATTGCTCGAAACACATTTCACCCTATATTTTATGGCTCCTTAAAAACCACATGCAAAACATTCAGTAAGTGAAATAAAAAGCTTTCCATGTTGCAATAATACAAGACTGGCTTCTTGTAAGGTGTTTGTGTTCTGGAGTCTTTTATCTGCTTCTTGGAGATTTGATGACAATACAAACAAGCTGTTGTCTAACAAGGTCTTCAGTGGCGTAAGGCACATTTTGGCATGTTTTGGATGCCTTGAAATTCAGCAGATAGGAATGGTGTGTAGTATGAGAATAGATGAAAGCCGAGGGCTGACAGAATGGCCTTGTCTATTTTTCACAAAACAATCTGGGCTGAAAGGGGCTCTCTTACAAGAAATCCCCTATGCAAATAATATGCTAAACAATCTGCTTGCTGTTGTATCATTATGTGAATGACAATAAAAACAAGCACAAGGTATCCAAAATGAAAACATAAAGTACTGTAAGATGTCACTGACAGAAAAGTAAAAAAAATATTATTATTATATACTTGTACTATGTTTAATATGTCTGTATTATGAACGGCACCTAGTGTTAGAACTGTGATGGTGCTGCATATTTATATTAACACTTTAAACTGTTACAGATGGTTGCTAAGCCTCGGAATAAAATCAATGATTTGATGAAATATTCATTATTTATGTATCCTTAGAAGAGAAATTATTTGTTTAATAATTTATAATTAGAGATGAGCAAATCAAAGTTGACGAAGTGGAATTCGATCCGAATTTCAGGAAAAATTTGATTTGCACTGAATCCGAATTTCCTGACGCTTCGTTGTAGCAAATCACACTTTTATGGCTGCTGCACGTGTTAGGACATGGAGCAAGGAACTCTGGAAACAAGGGATCACCCACAATCCCATGCATGCAGCCAATCAGCAGCCAGCCAGCCCCTGTGATGTCACAACCCTATTAATAGCCTCAGCCATCTTGGATTCAGCCATTTTCCTGTGAACTTAGTGCACTGGAAAATGGCTGAAATATTTCTATGTTTTATTAGCCCTTGTGCTAAAGCCTTTTTTGGTGTGTATAGGTGGCAAAAAATAAGGGCTTATTTGCCATTCAGCCGTGAATTTATATGTTCTAAATCCTTTTTTGGAGAGTATTAGTACAAAAAAGGGCTTATTAGCCGTTGTATGGTGAAGTAAGCAAATTACAGCCTTTTTTGGAGTGTATTAGTGGGAAAAAAAAGAATGATTTGCAGTTCAGCTGTGTAGTTATGGGCTGTTTCACACGAGCGAATACCGTACATGTCATACACAGCGTATATGACAGCCAAGCTCTGGACAGGAGAGACACAGAGCATTAACATGATTGATAAGGCTCCGTTCCTCTCTGTGATCTTTTTGCTACAAAATCACAGTGAGATAAAGTTATCACTGTGGTTTTGTAGTAAAAAGATCACAGAGCGGAACAGAGCATTATCAAACATGTTAATGCTCCATGTATCTGCTGTCCAGAGCGGGACTTGGCTGTCATTCACGCTGCGGATGACACGCGCGGCATCCGCTCGTGTGAAACAGCCCTATATGTTCTAAACCCTTTTTTGGGGTGTAATAGTGGAAAAAAGGGCTTATTTGCTGTTCAGCAGTAAAGTTATATGTTTTAAAGCCTTTTTTTGGCGCGTATAAGTGAAAAAGGGGCTTATTAGCCGTTGTGTGGTGAAGTGAGAAAATGACAGCCTTTTTTGGGGTGTATTCATTTCCTTTTTATTTATTTGATCTAACAGTATGTCAGAGAAGTGACAGGCCCTGCACAGGGGAGGGGCAGAGGCTTAAATGTTTCTGGTGCAGGCACAGGTCGCAGCAGAGTAAGGAGGCTTGGCAGCAGGGGTCACTTTGAGAGGCCTGAGCTCCCAGTGTCATCTAGCGGTCTTATTGCAGCGTCCCACTACGCGTGTGTGGGCACTGCTTAAAAGTACTTTTTATCCTAAAAACTGTACTATGCTGTATTATGTGACTTTGTAATCATTTAAATGCAAAATCCCTGTTACCAGGCAGATTAGGTGTAATTTATACATCCCACCACTAGATGGGGATGACACTTAGGTTCTATATATACCTAGGTCAGGCCTAGTGAGAAGAGGACAGAGGACAGGGGACAGGTCAGTGGTTGTTGATTGAGTAGTCATTCTGCTGAGAGTGAGAGAGTGCAGATCTAGCACTTCTGTTCTGATGAAAGTTTAGTCCAGAAAGGGACAAGAGAAAGGACTTCTACATCCAAAGAATAAAAGCCACAAATCAGGCATCAAGGACCTTTTGTCACAACCAGACAGCTGAGAAGCTCTGACAGAGGCCTTTCAGAACCTCCTCCTTGAGTTTTCTTTGTTGTGGTATTCAGTTCCTCATCTCGTTAGCCTCTCTTAGCTTTCATGTAGTTGGACTGATTGCTTCCCTTTAAATTCCTCCCCATAATGCTTTACTGGGCGGCTTATACTTCTTCCTGGAGTGTGTGTGCATGCTGATCCTGTTTCCCAGTCTGCTACAAAGTTAAGTGCTGTACATTTATCTGTTATTTTCTGTTTGCTGGATCCCAGGTGACCCTGACTCCCTCCGTGTCTGGTGTAGGGAGCCGGTGGTTGTGTCCCCTCACTATTGTAGGGTGTTCAGGGGTTATATAGTCGAGGTACGTGGATATGCAACCATCCACCTTTGGGATCTTTGCATAGGCTGAGCAGCCAGGGAAAGTGCTAGGACTTGTGCAGGGGTCTCCCTTTTGGTTCCTTAGCTTTGGATCCAGTAAGTCATATATGCATGTTGCTTTGTCTTGTTTCCTGTACACCGTCCGTGACATTATAAGCCGCCAAAACCGTCTCAAGCATGGATCCGGTTTCACTTTTGGCTGAACGCTTCCAGGGTCTTTCATTGGAGGTAGCTGATCTCCGTAAGACTTTTTCTCAGCTTCAAGTGACCGGTTCAGCTTGCGTTCATGGAGTTTGTTCTGAGCCTAAGATCTCGCTCCCGGATACGTTCTCCGGGGGTAGTGAGAATTTTGTGCGTTTTAGAGAGGCTTGCAAACTCCATTTTTGCCTTCTTCCCCATTCCTCTGGTGATGAGGAACGGAAGGTGGGGATCATTATATCGCTGCTCAGGGGTAACGCTCAGTCTTGGGCCTTTTCGCTGCCGGAGGGGGCACGGCCTCTCCGTTCAGTGGATGAATTCTTTTTAGCCCTGGGTCAGATATATGATGATCCGGATCGTATTGCTCTGGCTGAGTCTAGACTACGTCTATTATGCCAGGGTAAACAATCCGCAGAGATATACTGCTCAGAATTTCGGAGATGGGCAGCTGATACTGGTTGGAATGATGCTGCACTCCGAAGTCAATTTTGCCATGGTCTTTCAGAGGGATTGAAAGATGCATTTGCCTTTTATGAGAGGCCTATTTCTTTGGACTCTGCTATGTCTCAGGCCGTTCGTATTGACAGGCGTCTTAGAGAGAGAGGAGAGATGTCTCCTTCCTGTCATACTCAGTCCCATTACAGTGCAGCGGTCCTATTCTGTGTGCAGGGGTCTCAGTCGCTGTCAGCCCCTTCTGAGCAGGAGCCCATGCAGCTGGGGTTGATTGCTTCTGACAATAGAAGATTCAGCTCGCATGGGAGGGTTTGTTTTTGTTGTGGAGGTATAAATCATTTGGCAAATGTTTGTCCCTCTAGGAGATTCAGGCAGTTTTCTGGGAGTAATAAAGAAACAATCAGGAAAAAATATTTTAAAAATGTTCCGTCTGTTACTATTGGCAGGGTTGAGGCGGAAATTGAAGGTTTTCCGTTTGCTTGTAGTTCCCGTTTTGTCCTGCCTAGGGTGGTGCTAGAGAGCAAGAGCATTTTTTGTGAGATTTTTGTAGATAGTGGAGCAGCTGTCAATCTCATTGATAATCAATTTGCAATAACTCATGGTTTCCAGGTGCGCACTTTGGGAAAGGATATTCCTGTTTTTGCTATTGATTCCGCTCCACTTTCTCAGAAATCATTAAAGGGCATAGTTCACAATATCCGTTTAATTGTGAGTGATGCTCATGTTGAAGATGTGTCATGTTTCGTCGTTAGCGGGTTGCCTACTCCTCTAGTGTTGGGGCTACCCTGGCTCACTAAACATAACCCCACCATTGATTGGCAGGCGAGGCAAATAAATGGTTGGAGTGACTTTTGCAGAGAGAATTGCCTCACGACATCTGTTTCTGAGGTTGCTACTAAGACTGTACCATCTTTTCTCTCTGAATTTTCAGATGTCTTCTCTGAGAGTGGAGTTCAGGATTTGCCCCCGCACAGGGAGTACGATTGCCCTATTAATCTCATCCCAGGCGCCAAACTGCCTAAATCTCGTTTATACAATCTTTCCCAACCTGAGAGGATCGCTATGCGTGCTTATATCTCTGAGAGTCTGAGAAAAGGACACATACGACCCTCGAAGTCACCTGTTGCCGCTGGTTTTTTCTTTGTTAAGAAAAAAGATGGTTCTTTAAGACCTTGTCTGGATTTCAGGGAGCTGAACAGTATCACTATTCGTGACCCTTATCCGCTTCCTCTGATCCCAGACCTGTTTAACCAGGTTGTTGGGGCTAAAGTCTTTTCCAAATTAGATCTAAGAGGGGCATACAACCTGGTCAGGGTCAGAGAAGGAGACGAATGGAAGACGGCCTTCAATACCCCTGAGGGCCATTTTGAGAATTTGGTTATGCCTTTTGGTTTGATGAATGCCCCTGCCGTTTTTCAGCATTTCGTGAACATCATTTTTTATCATTTGATGGGAAAATTTGTATTAGTGTATTTGGATGACATTTAGATTTTTTCTCCTGATTTCAAAACTCATAAGGAACATTTACATCAGGTCTTGCTCATCCTGCGGGAGAATAAATTATATGCGAAACTGGAAAAATGTGTGTTTGCGGTTCCAGAAATTCAATTTCTGGGGTTTCTTCTCTCCGCTTCTGGTTTTCGCATGGACCCCAAGAAGGTCCGCGCTGTGCTTGAGTGGGAGCTTCCTGAGAATCAGAAGGCGCTGATGTGTTTTTTGGGCTTTGCCAATTATTACAGGAAGTTTATTTTGAATTATTCCTCTATTGTTAAACCACTCACTGATATGACCAGAAAGGGGGTAGATTTTTCTTCTTGGTCAGTAGAGGCGCGTAAGGCTTTTTCTAATATCAAGGAGAGTTTTGCTTCCGCTCCCATCTTGGTGCAACCTGATATTTCTTTACCCTTCATAGTTGAGGTTGATGCTTCTGAGGTGGGTGCGGGGGCGGTCTTGTCTCCTCGTTCCTCGGGGAAGACTGTGATTCTGGTGGTGGTGGACCGTTTTAGCAAAATGGTGCATTTCATCCCTTTTCCTGGTTTGCCCAATGCTAAGACGCTGGTGCAGGCATTTATTGATCACATTGTCAAATTGCACGGTATTCCTTCAGACATAGTCTCTGATAGGGGCACGCAGTTTGTTTCCAGATTCTGGAAGGCTTTCTGTTCTCG
Source organism: Bufo gargarizans (assembly GCF_014858855.1). Lineage (NCBI taxonomy): Eukaryota > Metazoa > Chordata > Amphibia > Anura > Bufonidae > Bufo > Bufo gargarizans. Next base: position 136,306,854 of record NC_058082.1, on the reverse strand, counting down.
CTTGGGGGTTCGGTTGTCATTCTCTTCTGCTTTCCACCCGCAGTCGAATGGCCAGACAGAGCGCGTCAATCAGAATCTGGAGACATATCTGCGCTGTTTTGTGGCGGAGAATCAAGAGGATTGGTGTTCTTTTTTGTCCCTTGCTGAGTTTGCTTTAAATAACCGTCGTCAGGAGTCCTCTGATAAGTCACCATTTTTTGGTGCATATGGGTTTCATCCGCAGTTTGGGACTTTCTCAGGAGAGGGGTCTTCTGGTTTACCTGATGAGGACAGATTCTCCTCGTCTTTGTCATCTATTTGGCAAAAGATTCAGGATAATCTAAAGAGCATGAGTGAGAGATATAAGCGTGTGGCAGATAAGAGACGTGTGCTTGGTCCGGACCTGAATGTTGGTGATCTGGTGTGGTTGTCTACCAAGAATATCAAATTGAAGGTTCCCTCCTGGAAGTTGGGTCCTAGGTTTATTGGGCCTTACAAAATCCTGTCTGTCATCAATCCTGTTGCCTACCGTCTTGATCTTCCTCAGACTTGGAAGATCCATAATGTTTTTCATAAGTCCTTATTGAAACCTTATGTTCAACCCATTGTACCCTCGCCTTTGCCTCCTCCTCCGATTATGGTTGATGGGAATCTTGAATTTCAGGTCTCTAGGATTGTGGATACTCGTCTTGTCCACGGTTCTCTTCAGTACCTTGTTCATTGGGAGGGTTATGGTCCTGAGGAGAGGATGTGGGTCCCAGTGACGGACATTAAGGCCTCTCGTCTCATCAGGGCTTTCCATAGGTCCCATCCTGAGAAGGTGGGTTCTGAGTGTCCGGAGTCCACTCGTAGAGGGAGGGGTACTGTCACAACCAGACAGCTGAGAAGCTCTGACAGAGGCCTTTCAGAACCTCCTCCTTGAGTTTTCTTTGTTGTGGTATTCAGTTCCTCATCTCGTTAGCCTCTCTCAGCTGTCATGTAGTTGGACTGATTGCTTCCCTTTAAATTCCTCCCCATAATGCTTTACTGGGCGGCTTATACTTCTTCCTGGAGTGTGTGTGCATGCTGATCCTGTTTCCCAGTCTGCTACAAAGTTAAGTGCTGTACATTTATCTGTTATTTTCTGTTTGCTGGATCCCAGGTGATCCTGACTCCCTCCGTGTCTGGTGTAGGGAGCCGGTGGTCGTGTCCCCTCACTATTGTAGGGTGTTCAGGGGTTATATAGTCGAGGTACGTGGATATGCAACCATCCACCTTTGGGATCTTTGCATAGGCTGAGCAGCCAGGGAAAGTGCTAGGTCTTGTGCAGGGGTCTCCCTTTTGGTTCCTTAGCTTTGGATCCAGTAAGTCATATATGCATGTTTCTTTGTCTTGTTTCCTGTACACCGTCCGTGACACCTTTGGGATATTTAGGTGAAGGATACCATAGCCTCCGGCAACCTCACCAAATTACACTGACACAGAAAATATCCGGCTAAGCTTAAATCAAGCCTAAGAAAGCCTGGAAACAGTGGATCTGCAGAATTAACTCAAATATCAACAATAGACTGTATTTTGTACTGCTGCAACCAAAGTCATCAACAGTAAAAGTTGTGAGTTGCACCTTACCACTGTCTACCTCATTATTACCACTATTGGTTGTGCCACCATTAACGGTACTGGTGTCACGACAAAAACCATCAAGGGACTCAGCCGCAACAAGCACCCTAAGCACCCCTAACATCAAGGGCACCTCAACCACCATCTTGGCTGATGCTTCCCTACCACAGAGAGTGCCCCGGAGAATTTTGTGCTGTCCACCTCAACACTGTGCTGCCAGCCCAGGGAGGCTTTCTGCTAAACGTGAGTAAACTGATGAACTGTGTGTTATTACTTGGCCCTCATCGGTCCACTGTGCACCTCACATGTTGCCCCTGCGCTACTGGCTGGCTCCATTATTTTGACCAGCAACCCAGCAATTCTTGAATGATTGACTCGGTCTTCCACTTCATCCCAAGTGACATCAGACACCCCCAGCCAAGAGTCGGTGAGTTTGTCAGACACAACCCTTAGTTGGAATGGCCCGGGAGAAGGCCCTGTGTCCTCATCTGTTGTCAACCTGCCTCTGTCCTTTTCTGTTGCCTCAGCCAGAGAAGTATTATATGCTATGGGCTCAGTTCCACTATACAGCAAGGACGAGCTACTAGAGGACAGTTAGCAGCTACTGCCCAGCCAAGATTTCGAGGAGACATCTGCTGCTTCCTCCGGTAGGAGGGCAAGTAGTGATGAGGAGAGTGGTGTGGGACCTGGTGTTGCGAGCGGTCAGGCTCCTGGCTCACAGAGCGTTGAAGAGGACATCAGTGACTTGCAGACAGTACTCAATGATGATGTAGCCGATCACAGTTGGGAGCCGGGTAACAAAGGGGCTTCACCATCATCAGGAGAAGAGGGTGGCAGCTTGCCGGTGAGGCAGTGGCGGATCCAGAAAGTCAGTAGCGTGGCCGGTAGTCAGCAGGAAGGCAGCAGTGGGAGGTCGGGAGCCGAATGTGCCCAGGGTAGACCACCTGCTTCGCAGGATACTACCTGCCCGTAAAGTAGTGGTGCAGGGGTTCACGGAGGCAGCGGCTGTAGCAGTCAGTCAGTGTCGAGTGTTGGGGGTAAAATCACCTACTCGGTGGTGTGGCAGTTTTCGTTAAGCTACCAGAGGAGTTGAATATGGTCATTTGCTGAATCTGTGATTAGAAGGTGAAGCATGACCAGGGTACAAATGTTGGCACCATGGCCCTGCATCAACATATGCAGCGTTACCATAATGTGGCCTGGGAGAACCTTGGCTCTGATGTGGTGGTCCAGCCTGCAGCTGCAACTGCTGCATCACCCAATGGCACACACCTGATTTTAGGCAGTCAAGGCTTCACCACCTCAGCCAAAGGGAGCTGTATGTCCTTGCCATCATCTACCAGTCCTGATGCTCCTGCTTCTCACCCTCCTACTCATCATCAGTCATTCCATCAGCAATTGATCACCGATGCGATTTCCAAGAGACAACAGTATGTGTGCACTCATCCAAAGGTGAAGAAGCTGAGCGTGCTCCTGGCCAAGTTGCTGGTGCTGAAGTCCCTCCCTTTCCAACTGGTGGACTCTGTACCTTTCAGAGAACAGTTGTCCACAGAGGTGGAGAATCCCAAGCCATCATTTCTTTGCCAAAAAGGCAGTATCAGCCCGGCAAAAATATATAGAACAGAAGCTGGGCCAGTCCCTGAGCAGTGCCGACGTGTGGAGCTGTAACTACAGTCAAGAGCAATATATGGCCTTTACGGCCCACTGGGTAAATGTTCCTGTCCAGCCAAACCAGTAACTTGACTAGGTGACACCGCTACTGCCTCCACATTCTTACGCCGTTGGTCCTGCGACAATGTCCACTGCAGGGACAAGTCACAGTGTCCCACGGGGCACGGGGTTGCCACGCTGTTCTTCACCTAGTTTGCTTGAGCGAACAGAGTCACACAGGGGAGGAACTGCTCCGTGTCCTTTGTCAAGAAATCGAATGCTGGATTTCTCTGTGACAACACAAAATCGGAACCATGGTGACAGACAACGTGAAGAATATGGTGTCGGCGCTGCATCAAAGAGGGCTGAGTCAAGCGCCCTGAATGGCGCACATGTTCAATCTGGTTCAATCAAGCGTTTTGTGAATCCTACCACTCATCAGCAAGACATCCTAAAAATGGCCAGGAAACTTTGCATCCACTTCAGACACTCGTACACCGCAAATTACATCCTCCTTGAGCTGCAGTGGCAGAATGGCATCCCCAACATAGGCTGATATGCGACGTTTCCACCTGTTGGAATTCCAACCTCCATATGTTGGACCGACTATACGAAGAGAGAAAGGCCATAAACGATTTCTTGATGATACAGGCAGACAGCAGTACTCCCCTGCATAACTTCGATGTTAGCCAGTGGAAACTCATGTGTGACACCTGCCATTTGCTCGTGCCCTTTGAGGAGGCCACTTTGTTTGTCAGTCACCAGGACTACGGGATGAACAACATCATTCATTGCACTGATTCATGTCCTGGAAAAGATGCTGGTAAATCCTGCTGGTCATGGGACTGGAGATGTGGCGCCTAGATCTCATGGCCACATGAGCCCTGTGGGGGCTGAACTGGAGCAGGAGGAGGAGGAGGACATTGGAAGACAAGCAATGTGTAGCTAAATGGGTGGTTTTACTACACAGGTGACAGGAGAGGAGGAGCAGGAGCAGACAGAGGAGCAAGAGGGAGATGAGGAAGAGGAGGCAGAGGACTCAGATACACCGTGGAAGTATGCAATGGAGATGAAGGCAGGGAGTCCCTCCGGGTCACTTGCACAAATGGCCTGATGCATGCTTAGTTGCTTGCGTAGTGACAGCCGAATTGTCACCATTTAGCAGAGGGATGACTACTGTCTCTCTACCAGGTTATACCATCGCTAGCGGTCCAAAATGGGGGCCCTTTTTACATCCGCTGAGAGGGATGACAAGCGGAACTACTATGGAGACATCCTATGTAGTCAGTTGGTCGCTGCTTATCTGCTCCATCGTCAATCCTCTCACAGATCTAACCGGGGTCCCTCTGCGCTCATGTTCCACTGCCATGGCTGCTGTGGCGGGGTAGGGGGTAGGAGCAGTACCAGCTCCATCAGCAGCAACTTGAGTCTAGAGTTACTGATGAACAGCTTTCTTCACCCGCTTAGTGAAGAAACTACTCTCCAGTAGCAGCAGCTAGACCTGGAGCAGAACTTGAACCAGCAGTTGGTGGCATACTTGGACAGCACCCTGCTACCCCACATTTAAGATCCGCTGGACTACTGGGCAGCCAAACTGGATTTGTGGCCTCAACTGGCCAAGTTTACCCTGGAAAAGCTGCCCTGCCTACCCATTAGTGTGGCATCAGAGTGGGTGTTTAGTGTGGCGGGAGCCATAGTTACCCCAAGGAGAGCTCGCCTGTCCACCAAAAATTTGGAGAGATTGACCTTTGTCAAGATGAATCAGGCAGGGATCAGGCAGGGACCATACCAATGCTGAATGCATCAGATTAGATCATCCATGCTGCCTCACCCAAACCTTGACAAATGAGACCATTTTTTTCTGGCTACGTGCCACTATTCTGATGCTGCCACCTGCCTGATGCCACACATATGATGCCAAGTGCTCCTTCTTATACCAACCATCGTCAGCGGCTACTGTTATTGCCACTCACCTCCTCACTCTGTCACCGGGTCACTCTGTGGTCTCCTGATGCTGCTGCCACCTCGACACTAGGTCCCCTTGCCACTCTGTGGCCTCCTCATGCTGTTGCTAACTCAACATTGTGTCACTGGTCTACTCTCTGGCCTCCTAATGCTGATGCGTTAACATCCACACTATGTCACCTTGTCACTCTGTGGTCTCCTCATGATGCTGCTGCCACCTCCACACTCTGTCATTGTGCCACTCTGTGGCCTCGTCATTCTGCTTCTGCCACCTCCACACTACTGTATGTCACCTTGCCAGTCTGTGGACTCCTCATGCTGCTGCTGCTGCCACCTCCACACTATGTCACCTTGCCAGTCTGTGGCCTCCTAATGCTGCTGATGCCACCTCCACGCTATGTAACCTTGCCATTCTGTGGTCTCCTCATGCTGCTGCTAACTACAAAAGTAATTAAATCCAGGTGCTAGTATAAAATATGAAGAACATTTTTTGTGGCACAACCCCTTTAAATGTACATCACTTGTGACTTCTGCCAAAGAGTACTAAAATGCTAATACTCTCTTATCTGACCCATGCTTCATCACTGTAATAGCGTTTTTTTTGGGTTGTTAACCTACTGACAAACAGCTCTCCTAATCTGAACTTTGCTGCAAGGATCATCTACCTCTCCTCCTATTCCACTAATGCATCTTCCCTCTGTGTGTCCCTACACAGTCATCACACAAAGAATGCAAAGTGGAGGCCTAGTTTGGAGTCACAAACATGTCAAATTTTATGGGGGAAATAGTGCTGAATTACTTGAACTCTATTGTTTTGTTTTGTTTTGTTTTTTACTCTTTAAAATGACGTACGTACACTTCAGTGGAATGTAATATACCCCTTTGTAAGTTAATTAAATCTGTTGGCCCTCAGTGATGTTTACTGTGCTTCGGATCCAGCACTGCACTGTTATTTCTGTCTGTAATGAAATAACTATGCAGATAAGAACAGAACTTTACTTTAACCTTCAAATCCCTATTCAGTTTAGCTCCATCCTATATTTCATTTCTACTTCACGTGCAACCTCTGCTTAGCTGATGACAACTTTCTCTCTGTCACTCAATACCACGTTCTTATGCTCCTGTATACAAGTGCCTCCCCTTCTTCTTAAACTGCCTCTATCATGATCAGTTCATTTTATAATGCATTAGAATTTAGTAACATCTGGCCACATAATATAACAGCTAAAAAACACTAAATATACTGCAGAAATGTCAATCAAAAATATACGTGAGGCACTCTAATGACCAAGTATTCTTTAAGGCTATTTACATTTTATACACAACGATAAAGGAAAGCTGATTTTCATGTTTAAACAATTGAATTTCTCATTAGTCAAAACTCTATGGGGGGGCCATAATGTGTTTTCTATGGTTTTACGTAGGACTGCAGGTTTGTGCACTTGACCATATGATGACTTCATGAATGTTAAGTAATAACTATTTTATGAGGTATCAAAATCAAAAAAAATGAAAATATTGAAATTTTCAGTACATTATTATATTTTTTTTATAAATAAACCTCAATATATTGATTTAAATTTACCATTGTCATGAAGTATGCTGTGTCACGAAAAAAAACTATCTAAAAATTGCTTGGATAAGTAAAAGCATATCAAAGTTATTACCACATAAAGTGACACATGTCAGATTTGCAAAAATTGCCATGGTCATGAAGGTGAAAAATATTAGGTTCTTGAAAGGGTTAAGCACTGCATAGTTGTGTATGTGTTTATTTATATATATATATATATATATATATATATATATATGTATATATACACACATTTGTGACTTTTGTGAAATTACAATTATTTTTTAAAAATAAATGTTTTTATGTTTATTTTTTTGCATTGCAGTTTGCACTTAACCCCTTAGTGACAAATGACGTACTGTGCACGTCATGATGCGGTAACTAACACAACATCATGACGTGCACTGTACGTGATGAAATGAAAGTGTCACCGCAAGTATAGGCATCTTAACGAGTGTCACGGACAGCAGAGCTGTCCGGGCACCCGTCGGGATAAATCACAGAGATCCCTGTTTCCCGATCACTGTGATTGGTCACTCAGATCTGAGTGACCAATCACAGCGCGTTCTGCTTGCCGGCAGGGAAAATCACACAGCGCAGCTCCGATCTCCTCATTCTGACAGTTACACTTCAGGAGATCGGAGATGCGCTGCCCTAGTCTTCATTCAGAGTGCCCACAAGTGCCCACAAGCGAATAAACACCCCACAGTGCCCCAAACATACACTTTTTGTTTTGTTTATAAAATAGTGTAGTATATAGGTCAATAGGTAGCTTGAAATAGTTGAGGTTAATTTTAGTTAGGTGTTTTAAAAAATATATAAAATTATGTAATAAAAAATTATATATATATATATATATATATATATATATATTTTACTGGTAATTAGTTTTAGTTAGTTCGCCAGAGTACTGGCAGTTATCTAGAAATCGTTTAGGCGTTTCGAAAGAGTAAAAAGAAAAAAAGAAGAATTTACAAAAATAATATATATAAAATTTCTGGTAATTAGCTGTAGTTAGCCTGAGTACTGGCAGTTAGATAGAAATAGTTCAGAGTAGTGTTAGGGTAAGGGTACTTTCACACTAGCGTTTTTCTTTTCCGGCATAGAGTTCCATCACAGGGGCTCAATACCGGAAAAGAACTGATCAGTTTTATCTCCACCCATGCATTCTGAATGGAGAGAAATCCATTTAGGATGCATCAGAATGTCTTCAGTTCAGTCTTTTTGACTTTTCAGGACAAAACTGTGGTTTTATCTCCGTCCAAAATTCCAGGACACTTGCTGGAATGCCGGATCCGGCATTAATTTACATTGAAATGTAAAACAAGTAGTAGATAGAGAGTTACAGAGGCTCTACTGTCCACAGTTCACGGGTTGGTGCTCTCTCCAAATGGCAGTACCTATTGCCAATTGTATTTATACTATAGAGAATATGAAGAAGTGGAGGGCACTCAGATGACTGGGTATATAGGTAATCAATATTGTCAATACAGGTATAGTATGGAAGATTTATTATATAAAATATATATACACAGTACTGGATCTGTTGATTCAGTAATCTTTAGGCACATATAAATGATAAAAGGTTAGTTTGTTAGCTCACTATATATAGTCTGCTGAGTTATATATTAACCTGCTTATACAGGTGATCAGTCTGTATAGAGGTGCTGCTTAGAGTAAAATCATGTGCACAATAAAACCATTAATGATATGGGTATTGCTGCTTAAATCCTAAATAAGTATTTACGGCCGTATATACTATAAAACAGTCTTACCCCATCAGTTGTGGGTCTCAGGGGACGGCTGCAAGAGATTATACGTACACAATGTCCCGATGTGCGGGCAATGGTCCAGTCCTGGATGGCGTTGGTGTGCACGTGGTGTGATGCTCCCTCGTAAAAATACCACATGATCTAACCTGTCAGATGAATGTTGTAAATAACAAAAAAAAAGTGCCAAAAAAGCTATTTCTTTTTTTTTTTAGTTACCTTACCGCACAAAAAGTGTAATATAGAGCAACCAAAAATCATATGTACCCTAAACTAGTACCAACAATACTGCCACCCTATCCCGTAGTTTCTAAAATGGGGTCACTTTTTTGGAGTTTCTACTCTAGGGGTGCATCAGGGGGGCTTCAAATGGGACATGGTGTCAAAAAAAACAGTCCAGCAAAATCTGCCTTCCAAAAACCGTATGGCATTCCTTTCCTTCTGCGCCCTGCCGGTTGCCCGTACAGCAGTTTATTACCACATATGGGGTGTTTCTGTAAACTACAGAATCAGGGCCATAAATAATGAGTTTTGTTTGGCTGTTAACCCTTGCTTTGTAACTGGAAAAAAAATATCAAAATGGAAAATCTGCCAAAAAAGTGAAATTTTGAAATTGTATCTCTATTTTCCATTAAATCTTGTGCAACACCTAAACGGTTAACAAAGTTTGTAAAATCAGTTTTGAATACCTTGAGGGGTGTAGTTTCTTATATGGGGTCACTTTTATGGAGTTTCTACTCTAGGGGTGCATCAGGAGGGCTTCAAATGGGACATGGTGTCAAATAAACAGTCCAGCAAAATCTGGCTTCCAAAAACCATACGGCGCCCTACTGTGTGCCTGTACAGTAGTTTACGGACACATATGGGGTGTTTCTGTAAAAGGCAGAGTCAGGGCAATAAAGATAAAGTCTTGTTTGGCTGTTAACCCTTGCTTTGTTAGTGGAAAAAATGGGTTAAAATGGAAAATTAGGCAAAAAAATGAAATTCTCAAATTTCATCCCCATTTGCCAATAACTCTTGTGCAACACCTAAAGGGTTAACGAAGTTTGTCAAATCAGTTTTGAATACCTTGAGGGGTGTAGTTTATAGAATGGGGTAATTTTGGGGTGGTTTCTATTATGTAAGCCTTGCAAAGTTGGGTTTTCGTAAATTTCTGAAAAAATTCAAGATATACTTCTAAACTTCTAAGCCTTGTAACATCCCCAAAAAAATAAAATATAATTCCCAAAATAATTCAAACATGAAGTAGACATATGGGGAATGTTAAGTCATCACAATTTTGGGGGATATTACTATGTATTACATATCCCCCAATATTTTTTTTACTTCATTTTCAGTGTCATGAAGTACAATATGTGACGAAAAAACAATCTCAGAATGGCCTGCATAAGTCAAAGTGTTTTAATGTTATCAGCACTTAAAGTGACACTGGTCAGATTTGCAAAAAATGGCCAAGTCCTTATGGTGAAATAGGGCTGAGTCCTTAAGGGGTTAAAAAAAATATAAAAAAAAATCTATACAGTGGATATAAAAATTCTACACACCCCTGTTAAAAGTTCTGAAATGATTTATCTTTGTCTCATTTTACATCACAGAAACCTGACATTTTAACAGGGGTGTGTAGACTTTTTATATCCAATGTAGATGAATCAGGTTTAGATCAACTATCATGTCCAGATACAGGTGCCTGATGCAACAGAATAGATCATTCTACCACTAATGATCACACCGGAAGATTCATCAAAATAGGCCGTAACGTCTGACCACATGCTGCAGACACCATTCTGATGCTGCCAGCCGCATGATGCCACCTGCCTGCTGCCTCTACTGCCATCCTACAATGGCCTACTCATATGTACGTTACATTTTTAAAAGTATATGCATACCACTGGCCCTTGCTATCACACTGCTGTTGTTGGGTTCTGCTACTACTGTGATCTGCCATCATCCTGTGCTGTATGCCACTGCTGCTTCCCCCCTCCACTCTGTCATGGGGCCACTATTCTCACTCTTACTACCACTGCTGCAGACCCCCCCTCCCCACTATGGGGCCACTATTGTCCCTGTTTGGCCATGTTCACATCACCGTTCATTTTTCCGTTCTTCTCTGTGCAACTTTTTTCCATTTCATATCAGTAAATGGCGAAAACGGTCATTTGGTCAGTATTTTGCATCAGTGTTTAATCAGTATTTGTAAGCCAAAGGCAGAAGTGGGCCTGAAACACAGAACAGATGCAAATATTTCCATTACATTTTATCTCTGTTGTGGACTCACTTTTGTTTTTCCTTACAAATACTGATCAAATGCCGACCAAATACTGACTGATGTGATAGAGGCCTTATGGGTGCTGAAAATACAGGATACATATTTTTTTCAGTTCTTTTAATGTAAAAATAGTAGTTCAAGACAGTGGGTCTTAAATAGTGTCAGATATATGCGGTACCGCAACTTACCGCATATATCTGACACTATTTAAGAGCCACTGTCTTGAACGACTCAATCCAATCAGTCCATCAGTCCTGGAAGGCTGACTCTCAGAACCACCTTTTTCCAGCGGCTCAGCAATTTTTAACTACTAATTTTTAACTACGAATTTCTGCTATTTGCAAGTCTTTTTGTTATTTTATTGTTACCTACATGGTGAAAACCACTTTTAGCCCTAATTTGAACCTCAATAAAATTCCTGCTGTTTCCTTATATTAGAATGCCAGTCTTTATTTTACTTGCATCTTCTTATTTCACCTTGTAGCACAGTAGACAACCTTGAGGAAGAGGCTGTACAGGACAGTAGCACTAACCTCGATGATCTTTGCTCTGCACAACACAACTCGCCACCCAAACTACTATCCGAGGCTCCAGGGATACATCAAGACAACTCACCACCTGAACAGTGCATGGAGGAGTCCTCTCAGGCTGAGGCATCCTATAATGTGCCTTCAAGCCTCAAACAAACAAGACAGCTGCCACGCTGGAGAAGGGGGGCTAGTCAGTCGCCTGTTTCCGGTGAAGATACTCGAGCACTGATTGATGTTCAGGTGCTTGAGTATCTGACCAAAAAAAGGGATGAGCGAAAGACACATCTTAAAAATAATTTTACTCAGGAAAAGCAAGTAATTTTTGCTAATGTGGTAACTTCTGTAATGAATAATATGGGGTCCCTATGGATCCCTTAGAGTTGGTCTATACAGTGAACCAACTCAAACATTGAGCCTTGGCCCGCCAATTTGGTCTCCAGCACCAGTTAGCATCCACAGAGGCAGGCAGGCTTGTCCCAGCCTCTATATTTGCAAGACCATGGTTATTATGGGTGGCCTATTTCCCATGGTCCACCTACTTTATTGAGGCTACTTTAACATTAGCGGCAGCCTTCTCCGGCAGGCTGTTCTGGTGGATGAACAGCCTGCCGGATCTGTGCTGCTGCTAGTGCACGCACATCACCGGAGGTCCACTCCGGCCCCATTGACTATAATCGGGGCATGATGGAGGTCCAGCGGTAGCATGGGAAACATGCCAAGAGGCGGCCGGAATAAAACTACAACATATGCACTAGCGGCAGCAAGGATCCAGTAGGCTGTTCACCCGCCGGAACAGCCTGCCGGAGAAGGTTACCGCTAATGTGAAAATAGCCTTAGCCAACATGGGGAGATGGGAGGGCACAAAGGGCACAAGTTTAAATGATGCTTACTTGTTTTATTTAAGAGGCAGCGTAAGCCCACAGTTATTAATTAACAATAACTAGTGTAATTAGTGTTGAGTAAATTGAAGTATTCGAAGTGGACTTCGAACCGAATTTTGGCAAAAATGTAATTCACTGAGAAGCCTAATTTCCTTGTGCTTTGTGGTAACAAATCAATTTTCCCTGAAATGGAGGTAAAAAATTTAAAAAATCACATTCACCTCATCCATTTGAGTGTGAAGAGGCCACTGCGACCATCTTGCTTGAAGATCCCGTGTGAAATATTGTGTGCGTTGATGTATGATGCCACCACTCTGGCCAGCGTGATGATGTCATCACGCACCACGTGAGATTTCGCATTGGATCTTCAAGCAAGATGGCCGCGGCATCCTCTTTGAGCTTAAATGGATAAGGTAAATCATTTATGCCTTTCTCGTATAGTCAGTCCAACATATGGAGGGTGGAATTCCAACAAGTGGAAACGTCACATATCAGCCTATGTTGGGAGATGCTGTTCTACCGCTGCAGCTCAAGGAGGGTGTGCGTTGCGGTGTACGAGTGGCTGAAGTGCATGCAAAGTTTTCTGCCCATTTTTCGGATGCCTTGCAGATGGGTGGAAGAATTCAGGAACCGCTTGACAACCAGATTAAACACGTACCATGGCTCAGCCCTCTGTGATGCAGCACCGACACCGCGTTCTTCCCGTTGTCGTTCACCGTGGTTCTGATTTTGAGTTGTCGAGGAGAAAGCCAGAATTCAATATCTTGATGAAGGACACAGAGCAGTTCCTCCCCTGTGTGACTATGTTAGCCCACACAAACTAGGTGCAGTACAGCGTGACATCGCCGTGCCCTGCACATGTGGTATGCTGGAGGAGCACTGTGAATAGTTCCTGCAGTGAAGGCTAAGGACACAGTCGAGGATGAGGAAGCAGAGGCCGACATTGTCGCCGGGCAAAAGTTGTGGGAACATGGAGGCAGAAGCGGTGTCACCTGGCCAAGTTGCTGTTGTGGCTGGGCAGGGACCACATTTACCTAGTGGGCAGTAATGGACATACTGTATATTGTCCTTGACCATAGTCATAGCTCCACACGTCGGCGCTGCCGTGCATTTTGGCAGACACCAACCGGCTCAAGGACTGGCCCACCTTCTGTTATACATATTTGTGCAGGGCTGATACTGCCTATTTCGCAAAGAAATGACGGCTTGGGACTCTCCACCTGAGCTCAGCACAAGCCATCAGTTAAATGAAAGGTGCAGAGTCCACCACTTGGAAAGGGAAGGACTGCAGCACCAGCATATTGGCCAGCAGCACATTCACCTTCTGCGCCGTTGAATGAGTGCACGCATATTGTTGTCATTTGGCAATTACTTTGTTGATCAATTGCTATCGGAGTGACTGACGAGGAGGATGAGGAGCAAGAGCATCAGGGCCAGTAGATGATGGGAAGGATAGACGGCTCCCTTCTGCTGAGGTGGTGGAGCCCTGACGGCTGAAATTGCGTGCGTGCCACTAGGAGATGAAGCGGTTCCTGCGGCAGGCTGGACCACTACATCGGAGCCGTGGTTTTCCCAGTTCACTTTATGGTGACACTGGATGTATTGACGCAGGGCTGTGGTGCAAACATTTGCACCCTGGCCACGTTTCACCTTCTTCCCACAAATTCAGCAAATGGCCATGTTCACCTCCTCCGGCGGACTAACCAAAAAATTGTACACCACCAAGTGTGGAATTTTCCCCAATACTCTGCCCTGACTGCCTGCTACCACTGCCTCCGTGAACCCTGCATCACTACTTTCTGGGCAGGTAGGCTCCTGTGAAGCAGGTGATCTAACCCGGGCACATTTGGCTCCCGACCTCCCACTGCTGCCACCCTGTTCTCTCAAGGCCTCGCCACCAACTTGCTGGCTGAGCCATTGCCTCACACGCAAGCTGCCACCGTTTTCTCCTGATGAAGAAGCTTCTTCACCCGGCTCCCAAGTGCGATCGGCTACATCATTATCATTGGCTACTGTCTGCACGTGACTGATGTCCCCCTCAACGGTCTCATGACCAGGAGCCTGATCGCTCGCAAAACACCAGCTCCTACGCAACTCTCATCACTACTTGCCCATCTACTGGAGGAAGCAGCGGATGTCTCCTCTAGATCTTGGCTGGGCAGTAGTTGCTGACTGTCTTCTAGTAACTTATCCTTGGTAAAAAAGGGGAGCCGAGTATACGACATAATACTTCTCGTGCTGAGGGAACAGAAAAGACAGAGGCAGATGGAGGACAGTTGGGGGCACAGAGCCTGCTCCTGGGCCATGCAAAGTAAGCGTGGTGTCAGAAGAAACCACTGACTCTTGGCTGGGGGTGTCTGATGTCACTTGCAACAAATTTGAAGACAGGGTGTACCATTAAAGCACCGCTGGGTTGCTGGTCAAGACACAACTGCTAGATGACACTGGGAGCTCAGACCTCTTGCTGCGACTCCTGCTGCCACCCCTCATTCTTCTGCTGCTACTTCTGCCTGTGACAGAAACATTTTGGCCACTGCCAATTCCCTTCAAAGGGCCTGTCACTTGTCTGTCTGACATACTGTATGATAAAATAACTAAATTAAAATAATACATCCCAAAAAAGACTGTAGTACAATGTAACTTCACCACAGATCGGCAATTAAGACGTATTCTTTTTCCTATTAATACACCCCTTAATGCATACCTTATGAGATTAAAAGGTTAAGGAACAAAAAAAAAAACAATATAGATAAATAGAACTGTAAATAAAGCAATAAATGATGGAAAGAAAGCATTTAAATCACTAAAACAGGAGGGTAGCGAGGAAGCACTGAAAATCTATAAGAAAAAAAATAGAATATGTAAAAAAATAAAAATAAAAGCAGCTAAACAGAGACTGAGAGATTAATTGCCAAAGAGAGTAATACTAACTCTAAAATGTTCTTTAATTATATAAATGGTAAAAAGTATAAATCTGAAGGTGTCGGCCCTCTACAGAGTAATGAGGGGGGAGTTACAGAGAGCAACGAGGAGAAAGCAAAGCTATTAAATATTTTTATCCACTGTATTCACAGTAGAAAATAAACTGTCAGATGAAATGCAGAATGTAAAAGTTAATTTCTCATTAAAAGTGCCTTGTCTGACCCAGGAAGAAGTATAGCGGTGTCTTAAAAAGATTAAAATAGACAAATCGCCAGGACCAGATGACATACACCCCCGTAACCTAAGAGAATTAAGTAATGTCATAGCCAGACACTTAGGCTACTTTCACACTAGCGTTCTGAACGGATCCGCTCATATAATGCAGACGGTGGCTCCGTTCAGAACGGATCCGTCTGCATTATATTGTATAACATTTTCTAAGTGTGAAAGTAGCCTGAGCGGATCCGTCCAGACTTTTACATTGAAAGTCAATAGTGGACGGATCCGTTTGAAGATTAAGCCATAGTGTGTCATCTTCAAACGGATCCGTCCCCATTGACTTACATTGTAAGTCTGGACGGATCCGCACGCCTCCGCACGGCCAGGCGGACACCCGAACGCTGCAAGCAGCGTTCAGGTGTCCGCCTGCTGAGCGGAGGCTGAACGCCGCCAGACTGATGCATTCTGAGCGGATCCGCGTCCACTCAGAATGCATTAGGGCTGGACGGAAGCGTTCGGGTCCGCTTGTGAGCCCCTTCAAACGGAGCTCACAAGCGGACAGCCGAACGCTAGTGTGAAGGTAGCCTTATTTTTGATATTTACGGACTTTATGCTGACAAGGAGTGTTCCACAGGATTGGTGCATAGAAAATGTGCTGCCAATATTTAAAAAGGGTCCAAAAACAGAGCCTGGAAACTATAGGCCAGTAAGTTTAACATCTATCGTGGGAAAACTGTTTGATGGTTTTTCTAAGAAATGCAATCTTGGAGTACCTAAATGAAAATAAGCAAATAACGCCATATCAGCATGGCTTTTGAGGGATCGGTCATGTCAAACTAATTTAATCAGTTTCTATGAGGAGGAACGTTCTAGACTTGACCGCAGAGAATCGACGGATGTCGTATATCTAAAATAATAGATGGCGGAGGTGCAGTAGACATCGCTTATCTAGACTTTAGTAAGGCTTTTGATACTGTCCCACATAGAAGGCTTATCAATAAATTGCAGTCTTTGTGCTTGGACTCCCATATTGTTGAATGGATTAGGCAGTGGATGAGGGACAGACAACAGAGGGTTGTAGTCAATGGAGCATATTCAGACCATGGTCTTGTTACCAGTGGGGTACCTCAGAGATCTGTTCTGGGACCCATATTGTTTAATATTTTTATCAGCGAAATTGCAGAAGGCCTCGATGGTAAGGTGTGTCTTTTTGCTGATGACACAAAGATTTGTAACAGGGTTGATGTTCCTGGAGGGATACACCAAATGGAAAAGGATTTAGGAAAACTAGAGGAATGTTAAAAAAAATCTGGCAACTAAAATTTAATGTTGATAAGTGCAAGATAATGCACCTGGGGCGTAAAAACCCAAGAGCAGAATATAAAATCAGTGATACAGTCCTAACCTCAGTATCTGCAGAAAGGAATTTAGGGGTCATTATTTCATAAGACTTAAAGGTAGACAGACAATGTAATAGAGCAGCAGGAAATGCTAGCAGAATGCTTGGGTGCATAGGGAGAGGAATTACCAGTAGAAAGAGGGAGGTGCTCATGCCGCTCTACAGAGCACTAGTGAGACCTCATTTGGAGTATTGTGCTCAGTACTGGAGACCATATCTCCAGAAGGATATTGATACTTTGGAGAGAGTTCAGAAAAGAGCTACTAAACTAGTACATGGATTGCAGGATAAAACGTACCAGGAAAGATTAAAGGACCTTAACATGTATAGCTTGGAAATAAAACGAGACAGAGGGGATATGATAGAAACTTTTAAATACATAAAGGGAATCAACAAGGTAAAGGAGGAGAGAATATTTAAAAGAAGAAAAACTGCTACAAGAGGACATAGTTTTAAATTAGAGGAGCAGGGGGGGCGTGGCCTGACTGCCGATGTAGTAAGACGCATGGCGCAGAGCTCCTGGAAAGAATCCTGTTATTAATGGTTTACACACCTCCTGCCTAACTTCGGAGAC
This sequence comes from Bufo gargarizans, assembly GCF_014858855.1. NCBI lineage: Eukaryota > Metazoa > Chordata > Amphibia > Anura > Bufonidae > Bufo > Bufo gargarizans. The sequence goes on along the minus strand of NC_058082.1, from coordinate 136,289,528 downwards.
AGCCGACAGCATACAAAAGCCTCCCTGGACGCCGTGGTGAGTCCCGATATCATCATGACCCGGCAAAAGCAGAGGGAGAAGGAGTGCAGAGACGGCGGCACGGACACTCCGTCTAAACAAGATGGCGCCGCACAAGCTGCTAAGCTATCTGATGTGGCGGTAAAGCTGGGAAGATTCGCCCGCACCCCGGGCGCTGCTGCTAATGATCCGGAGCCTGAAGCTGAGGTGTCTGATGAGGTGAGGGGAGCGGAGCCCCAGGAAACAGCCACTTATGCCTCGATTGTAAAGCAAAAGGGGGGTCCAGTATTGCCGCGAGAAATGGAGCCCGTCCCTGAACCTACTATCGCGGACGTATACAAGATGGTAGCGCAGTGCAGCGCAGCTCTCACGTCCCTGAATGCTAATATGGGAGGCCTCAAGGAGGAAGTTTTGTTAATCCGCCAAGATATGCGGCAATTTAAGGAGAGAGTGGGGGAATTGGAGGGTCGCGTCAGCGATATGCAAGATCAATTGCCATCTGTTAAGAGAGACTTACAGCGAGTTATTCATAACGTGTCGTTACTAATAGCTAAGTCTGATGATCTAGAAAATCGTCTGAGGCGCAATAATGTGCGCTTTATTGGGATACCGGAATGCACTGAGGGTTCGGATCCAGTCTCATATATAGAAAAATGGCTGGTGGATACTATTGGCAAAGAAAAGTTATCCCCACTTTTTGCAATAGAACGGGCACATAGGATGCCGTTTCGGCCTTCACCTCCAGGAGCGCCTCCAAGACCCCTCCTGATTAAAGTTCTACACTACAGGGACCGAGATGCCATTCTTAAAGCTGCCAGAGATATCCCTGACATTCAGATTGATGGTAGCAGAGTCCTGATGTTCCCGGATTTTTTTGCAGAAATTCAGAAAAGGAGGGCGAAATTTCTGGACGTAAAGATGCGTCTGAGGCTATTGCAGTGGCCTTATTACATGTTATACCCGGCTAAACTTCGGGTTGTGGCAAATGGGTCCACACATATGTTTGAGGATCCGGTTGAAGCATGCCAGTGGCTGGACACCCATGAGAAGGATCAACGTGGCAACAGTACCTGAGGACTTGGTGATATTACTGATAGAACTTTTTCTATTATAATGCTTACTTACTGATATTTTATACTGCCAGTTATGAATGTATGGTACCTTGTTGTTTCCATATGAGAAGGGCGGCTATATATCCTGACTTAAAGTCGGTTGTTTTCTACTCTGTCTGGGTAATTATAGGGCAGGGTGGGAGGATGAGTAATTTGTTCTTATATTTATCGAGGTTGATGCGCCACTATGATATAGGAAACTACCCTTTTGTTTTCCTGTGTTTATACCACTAACCATGGCGGTTAGGTTCACTTTGTGTATGTATGGTATACCCCTATGCATCAAGTTTATAACTTACAAAATGTTTAAGAATGTTGGGGGGGAGGGTGCGATTCTGGGAGCAGGCTCTATCTTTACAATTATCTCTGAGGGGAGGTTTCTATGGATCTATCGGAACTGGCTTTTGTTTATGATTTTATATGCTCATGATGTCTTCTGTTAACATAGTGGCCTGGAATGTACGGGGCATGTCACAAGCAACCAAACGCGCAGCAATATTTCATGCCCTGAAAGATATACAACCAGCTATTGTTTGTTTGTCTGAAACCCATTTGACTGTTGACAGGACACACTTGGCGCATAGAGCATGGGTAGGTTATGAATATCACTCTATGCACTCCACACATGCTAGGGGGGTCAGCATCCTGGTTCATAGATCTATACCATTTAATGTGCATGAATCATATATTGATGATGGTGGGAGGTTTGTGTGTCTGAGTTGTCATATTTTCCAATTCAGGATTGTTCTAGCGGCGGTGTATGTCCCCCCCCCCCCCATATTCAGCTGAAGTTATGAAGCTGATTATCTCCTTCACGTCTAAGTTCCCATCAATTCCACTGCTGGTAATAGGGGATTTCAATATGTATCTTAATGGTTCCTTGGATAAATTCCATAATGGGCTGGGAACATACTCCGCTGCTCCTACTTCTCTGGCACGACTGTTATCAGAGGTGGATCTATATGATATATGGAGAACTTTAAATCCTACACAATGTCAATATTCCTGTCATTCAACAACGCACGGTTCCTTGTCCAGAATAGACTTGGCTATTGGATCCTTATCTTTAGTGACTTTGACAAAGAGAATTTTGTATCTACCTCGTAGCATATCTGACCATTCTCCGTTATTGATAACTTTGGAAGTAGGTCCCCAGACGCGTGCTGCAAGACCTATTTGGCGCCTGAACCCATTCTGGTTGTCAATAGTGGATACTGGTACTGTGATTTCCGGGGCTATGGCTGATTTTTTGACTATTAATATAGGCTCGATGTCACTGGATGTGGTATGGGATGCTATGAAGGCATATGTGAGAGGGCTATATATTAAACAAATCAGCATTAAGAAATCTAAAAGTCGTGCTCTGGACAAGGAACTTTCAGACCGGGTTACGCATTTAGAGGCCAAATATGTAGAACAACCCACAATGGCTAGTGAGCTGCAATGGAAGGAAGCCCAAAAACTTCTGAAGGAACATATACAGGCTAGAGCAGAGGATAAAAGATTATTTACGACCCAGAGATATTTTGCTGAAGGAGAAAGTGCAGGTCATTTGTTAGCTACGATAACTAGAGCTCAGCAGGGTCCTTCCTCTATAACTTCACTTAGGAGAGGGAGTGGACAAATGGTGGTGGGAGATGAGAACATTCTGGAAGAATTCTATGTACACTTTAAAGAGGTTTATAGATCCGGATCCAGACTGGTCGCCACTGATTCCTGTAGATCTAGATATTTGGAAGGGATTGATATACCTGTCCTGTCTGAGGAAAATAGGTTGCTCCTGGAGGAGGACATAACATTGGAGGAATTGGAAGAGGCGCTGAAGTCTTTGCCTAATGAGAAGGCAGCAGGTGGAGACGGTCTCCCTGCGGAATTCTATAAAAAACATGGGAAACTGCTACTTCCGCACCTGCTTGAAGTATTTAAGAATGCTTTTAGTAGTGGTATTCTGCCTTCCTCCATGAGAGAAGCTATAGTTGTAGTAATACCCAAACCAGGTAAAGACCCAGCATTGGTAGATTCATATAGGCCCATTTCCCTCCTGACAGTTGATGTAAAACTCTTGGCAAAAATTCTAGCTAATCGGCTAAACAGAGTTATTCACACCATTATTCATGACAACCAATCCGGCTTCATGCCTGGTAAATCTACAGCTCTAAATCTTAGGAGGCTATTCTTGAATCACCTGTTAGAGGGTAGGGATACATTGGAGAACAGGGCTGCGGTGGTCTCTCTTGATGCTGCCAAGGCTTTTGATAGCGTTGAATGGGACTACTTGTGGGCGGTCATGACTAAGATGGGCTTTGGAATCGGCTTTATGAAGTGGGTTAAACTTTTATACTGTGAACCCAGAGCTAGAATAAGAGTCAATGGACATTTATCGTCAACTATTGCTTTAGAGAGGGGGACAAGACAAGGTTGTCCGCTGTCCCCGTTATTATTTGCGATAGCCATCGAACCCTTGGCTTGTCTCTTGCGTTCTACTTCCTCGGTGGGAGGGTTATTGAGGGGCTCTACTGAGGAGCGAGTATCGTTATATGCGGATGATACGTTGATATATGTGAATGATCTGGAGAAGTATATGGATTCTATAATATCTGTGGTATCTCAGTTTGGCGACCAGTCTGGATTACTTATAAACTGGGATAAGTCGGTGATTCTCCCAGTATCCTCTCAGATACCGTCACGCACTGCTGCTTTCTCCGAACTTAAGGTGGTGCAATCTTTTAAGTATCTTGGGGTAACAGTGTCAATGAATCCTGCAGAATATATTACTAATAACCTCTTACCCTTGTTGGAGAAATTTAAAAGTAAGATCACAATATGGCATAAATTGCCTTTGTCAGTGATAGGAAGGGGAAATTTGTTAAAAATGATCCTTATGCCGCAATTGCTCTATGTCCTGCACAATTCTCCTATCTGGATTCCCGTGCACTATTTTTACAAAATCTTACGATTATTTCTTTTTTTTTCTGTGGAAAAGTAATAGGGGGAGGATAAAATATGAAACACTACAGAGGAACAAATATGCAGGGGGACTTGCTCTGCCCAATCCTCTGCTTTATTTCTTATCGGCCCAATTGCAGCATTTCAAAGGTTGGGGAGTGTTGGGTAGCCCAGGCGTGAAGAGTGGGCAATTGATGGAATGGGCGTCAAATAGGTCTCCCCCGTTGACGGCCATTGAAGGTAGGGTGAAGGAAGATGTAGGGCGTATCCCAATATTAGTGCTCATGAGGAAGGTTTGGAGTAAAACCAGGCATATCTTAGGATTAGAGGGATATGTTAATATCTCGCCTATTTGGAGGAACCCAGCACTACAAGAGTTGGAAGGTCTGGCTGGATTTTCTAGATGGAATGATAAGGGAATATGGAATTTGAGCCATATCTTTTCGGGTGGGGTATTAAAACAATATCAACAGCTATGCTCAGCGTTTGGGCTTCCTTCCTCGCAGTTCTATAGATACTTACAGTTCAGACATGCATTGGATGCTCAAGCTAAAGTGGCTCCAATAGTGTTTGCATCTAATCATGCACTGAACACAGTGGTGGCTGCTGGGTCGGTGAAAGGGGCAATCTCCGTGATGTATCAGGCCTTACTGGAAGATTTTCTCAAAGGACATCTGCTAAAAAGCAGGCAGCAATGGGAAAGAGATTTGGGTGAGCTTACAGATGAACAATGGTCAGAGGTAGTAGCGCTTACTCCCACTTTATCTCTTAGCGAGGCTGCACGTCTCTCTCAGCTGTACCTAGTGCACAGAGTATATAGGACTCCGGTATTCCTGCATAAAGTAGGGTGCAGGGACAGTCCCGATTGCCCGAAATGTGGTAGCGCTGAAGCTGATCTCCTACATATGTTGTGGTCATGCCCTTCATTGACCTCCTACTGGAAAGCAATACTACATCTTGTTAATAAGGTGTATAATACTACATTTAAGATGGATCCGAAAATTTGTGTTCTAGGAATACTACCAGAGGATAATTTGCAGTCTACAGTACTTACTGGAATAGAGAGGATGTTGTATCAGGCGAGGAAGACTATTGCAGCAAAATGGATACAGGAGATACCCCCAGAGGTCTCGGAGTATGTTGCTAGATTGAATATGGTAGTTCGCCTTGAGAGGGTGTGTATCAGAAAAGGAAATGCCTGACCAAATTTGAGGCTATTTGGGGCAGTTGGATAGATAGTTCGGGATGCTGTAGTCCTTGGTTAGCATTAATGAGGAGTATACTGGGTACCCGGTAAAGCTGATCAGTGAGAATAACTGTGTGTAATTCAGCAGTGTGTTCTTGAATGTGATCGCGGGGAGAGACAGTTTTTGGCTCGTGGAATATATGGTATATGTTTGCTGGTGACAGCTGGTGATATGAGACCGTGGGCTGAGTACCATAACTGTATAGAAGTATGGTTAATTTGAATTCATTGCTTTTAATAAGTATTAAAATCATTGGAACGGTGCCGATATGAAGGGGAGAAAAAAAATTATGAGGTAGTAATGCTCCTATTGAAATGATGTCCTGCTCTTGGAGGGTTTGGGAGGGAAGGGGGGGGGGAGTTTATAGGGATGTTTGTTGATAAAAAAAAGGAAGGGTATGGGACTAGGTTTATTGTACAATTGGATGCATGGAGAAGTGGTAGCTGCAAATACAGTGAAGGAGTTTAAGCATGCATGGGATAGGCATAAGGCTATCCTTCATATAAGATAGGGCCAAGGGCTATTCATAGTATTCAGTATATTGGGCAGACTAGATGGGCCAAATGGTTCTTATCTGCCGACACATTCTATGTTTCTATCTGGACTTCTCCAAAACATTTGACACTGTCCCACATAAAAGGTTAGTATATAAAATGAGAATGCTTGGACTTGGAGAAAATCTCTGTATGTGGGTAAGTAACTGGCTCAGTAATAGAAAACAGAGGGTGGTTATTAACAGTACCCACTCAGATTGGGTCACTGTCACTAGCGGGGTACATCAGGGGTTAGTATTGGGCCCCATTCTCTTCAATATATTTATTAATGATCTTGTAGAAGGCTTGCACAGTAAAATATACATTTTTGCAGATGACACTAAACTGTGTAAAGTAATTGACATGGAAGAGGACAGTATACTGTTACAGAGGGATCTGGACAGATTGGAAGCTTGGGCAGAGAAGTGGAAGATGAGCTTTAACACTGATAAATGTAAAGTTATGCACATGCGAATGAATAATGCAAGTCACCAGTACATACTAAATGGTAAAACACTGGGTAACACTGACATGGAAAAGGACTTAGGAATTTTAGTGGACAGCAAATTAAGCTGTAGAAACCAGTGTCAGGCAGCTGCTGCCAAGGCCAATAAGATAATGGGTTGCATCAAAAGGGGCATAGCTGCCTGTGATGAGAACGTAGCCCTGCCATTTTACAAATCACTAGTCAGACCACACATGGAGTACTGTGTACAGTTCTGGGCTCCTGTGAACAAGGCAGACATAGCAGAGCTGGAGAGGGTTCAGAGGAGGACAACTAAAGTAATAACTACAGTACCCTGATAGATTATCAAAATTAGGGTTATTCACGTTAGAAAAAAGATGACTGAGTGGAGATCTAATAACTATGCATAAATATATCAGGGGTCAATGCAGAGATCTCTCCCATCATCTATTTATCCCCAGGACTGTGACTGTTACAAGGGGACATCCTCTGCGACTGGAGGAAAGAAGGTTTGTACACAAACATAGAAGAGGATTCTTTACGGTAAGAGCAGTAAGACTATGAAACTCTCTGCCTAAGGAGGTGGTGATGGTGAGTACAATAAAGGAATTCAAGAGGGGCCTGGATGTATTTATGGAGCATAATAATATTACAGGCTGTAGCTACTAGAGAGGGGTCGTTGATCCAGGGAGTTATTCTGATTGCCTAATTGGAGTCGGGAAGGAATTCACTGCAGAACGGCTAATGGGACGTACATATCTTTGCTATTTATACATCCCATAAATGGCTGTAGTACAATGTAACTTCACCGCAGAAAGTCAATTAAGACATATTCTTTTTCCTATTAATACACCCCCCCAAAAAAATACCAATCAAAATTCACTGCAGAACAGCTAATAGGACATACACATTTTTCTTATTAATACACCTCTTAAATGGCTGTAGTACAATGTAACTTCACCGCAGAACGGCAATTAAGACGTATTCTTTTCCCTATTAATACACCCCCAAAAAAATATATAACAATCAAAATTCACAGCAGAATGGCTAATAAGACATACATATATTTCCTATTAATACACCCCATAAATGACTGTATGACATAGCACTTGCACCCCAATAACAAGCAAGGTTTTCTGGAATCACTGAGCTATTATTTAGTGTAATTTGGATCCCCAGTTAGTGCAGCAAGGTGTAATAAAATTGCTCCTATTACCCAGGCTGTACACACCGCTATTGGACCCTGTTCTCCTTTTATAGTGTAGATAATGCCTCCCTATCCTTTCCCTACACTATGAATAATCTTTCCCCAAACTGATAATAAAGTCTTTCCTAGCACTGTCCCTAGCGCCTGTCACAGCTCTCCCTGCACTAAGTACACTGGAAATTGGCAGAATCCAAGATGGCTGAAGCTATTCATAGGGCTGTGACATCGCAGGGGCTGGCTGCTGATTGGCCGCATGCATGGCATCGTGGGTGATCCCTCGTTCTTTGCTCCATGTCCTAACAGGTGCAGCAGCAATTTTAGGAAAATGTGAATCAAATTTTTCCTGAAATTAAGATTGAATTCCACTACATCTCTAGTGGCCATCTTAGGAGGAGTCCTTCAGCCACCGCTCTTCCCGCTCCGTTCTCAGCATAGGTATGGGTCCCAGAGTTGGGACCCACATCTATCAGACAATGTGGGCATATCCTAACAATATGCCCCCATTATCTGAGATGGGAATATCCCTTTAACCCCTTAAGCCATCATTACATACAGGTTTGTCATTGCAGCAAACTGTCACCATGTCATTTATGGGTGGTTTCTACTATGTAAGCCCCATAAAGTGACTTCAGAACTGAACTGGTCCTTAAAAAAGTGAGTTTTGAAAATTGTCTTAAATTCTAAACCTTCATATGTCTTACAAAATAAAATTACATTTACAAAATGATGCCAACATAAAATAGACATATGGGAAATGTAAAGTAATACAGTAACTATTTTGTGAAGCTTCACTAAATTTGTGTCACACGTGTCATAAGAAAACAATCTCAGAATGGCTTGGATAAGTAAAAGTGTTCCAAAGTTATTATCACATAAAAGGACACAAGTCAGATTTTAATTTAAAAAAATCTACAATCAAAAGATCAACAGTTTAGAAAAAAAGATGTGATACTATCTGGTTTTATCTGGCAGATAAAATTTTTGGTGACACATTTCCTTTAAGGTGAAAAATGGCTCTGTATTTTAGGGGTTAAGGGAAAAATTGGCTTTGTCTATATGAGTTACACAACTATAGTAATGAAATATAATGATATGCAAGTTATTCTTAATGAGAACGCTAATCTTTATAAATAACACATTTTTATGATGATACAAATTTCTTAGCCTCCTGCTGTGAATTTGTTTCACAACTCTGTCTCTGAGCTGCCTCATCTTTCATTTTCTCCATGTATAAGTGGTTTTAATTCAACTTTAAAATGATCTTCATTCTAATAAGACTCTCCACTTCAGTATACAGCTATTAACAACCTCAACACAAGTCCATAGTTTTCATAGTCCATACCTCTTCATATTTAACTCTATGCAGATTAGTCACAGTGATGACAGCAACAGCAGATGACAGGGGGCAGTTAAAGGGTTGTCCACCTTTCTATATTGATGAACCATTCTCAGGATAGGTCATAAACAGTGATGGATGAACATTGGCCGGGACGGTTTGAGAATGTGCAAACACAATAAAATGTTCGCAAACCGCAAGTTTGCTGCGGGCCCCATTCACTTTAATGGCAGGCGAACCTGAAAAACTTTCAGCTCATATTTGCAGCCACCAAATACTTAGTAGAAGTGCACAACATGGACAGTGACATACTAGAGGGGGATGAATGACAAAAATTCCAACAGCAAATGTTTATCTTAATCAGGAGACATTTTTATGTGTCTTAAAGGGAAATTCTCAAAAATGTGCCCTGTTGGAAAATAGAAAAAAATTCTATTAGGCCACAGGATTATGGGCCTTAAAATTAGGCATTCAACTGATAAAAGAAATTCTGATTGTGGCTCGAGGTACATTATACGGTCAATGGATAAAAATGTTACTGTAGGCCATTGGACTACAGGCCCCAAGCATTAGGCATTCACCGGACAGAAAAGATCAAGTGATTATGTGGCCAGTGGTATATTACATGGTCAATGGATATCAATTTTACTGCAGGCCAGTACAAATACAGGTCAAATACATATGTTTGAAAGAACTAAAAATATAAAATTGGATTAAAAACATGGATAACGAAATTCCTCCTCTTAAAAAAAAAAATTAATAATAATAGTTGAAATTCCATAACACGTGGTCGTCACTAGTGTTTAATTCATCCGAGGCCGCAACAATTATTCATTCAGCGTATAGAAAAGAACAAGTAAGTATGTGGCTGGAGGTAGATTACACGGTGATTAGATATCAATTTTACAGCAGGCTAGTGGACTACAGGCCCCAAAAATTATGCATTCAGTGTACAGAAAAGAACAAGTAAGTATGTGGCTGGAGGTAGATTACACGGTCATTGGATATCAATTTTACAGCAGGCCAGTTGACTACAGGCCCCAAAAAATATGCATTCAGCGAACAGAAAAGAACAAGTAAGTATGTGGTTGGAGGTAGATTACACAGTCATTATATATCAATTTTACTGCAGTCCAGTGTATTTAAAGGCTCCAAAAATTATGCATTCACTATAGAGAAAAGATCAAGTGATTATGTGGTTGGAGGTCTATTAGACGGTCAATGGATATCAATTTTACTGAAGGCCAGTACAAATAGAGGTCAAATACATATGTTTAAAAGAACTAAAAATATAAAATTTTATTAAAAACATGGCTGACGAAATCCCCCCTCTTGAAAAAAAACCTTAATGATAATAGTTGAAACATGTGGTCGTCACAGGTGTTGAATTTCTCCGAGACCCAAATTATTAGGCATTCAACAGACAGAAAAGGCCTTTTATGCCTCATTATGTATATAAGGCAGGGACCATTCTTTGTTCTTGGTGTTGCAGGATATGTGTGGGCTGGCATGAGGAAATTCAATTAAACGTAGTCGTCAAAGGTGTTAAATTTCCTCCGGGATTCATGCCTCAATCATTTTTATAAATGTTAGGTAGCCCACACTGTCGTGAGATAGGCGAGTGCGCTTATCGGTCACGATGCCCCATGCTGTGCTGAACGTCCATTCAGACAGGACACTGGACGAGGGGCAAACCAACAGTTCCACAGCAAATTGAGCCAGCTCTGGCCACGGGTCAAGCCTGCACACCCAGTAGTCCAGGGTTCCCTTGCTTCTCAGAGCATCCACATCGGCCGTTAACCTGATGTACTCGGCAGATCCGAAAGGCGGCTGTTAATGGGTTGGCTGCAAAAATGATTTCATATCCGAAGTGACCAAAACATCTTCAAACTGCCCTCTTCTTGCATGTGCTGTTGGATTGGTACCCGCAACTGTTTCTCTGTTAGTGGAAATTCCTCTGCCAGCACTCGCAAAACCAGAATGCAGCGAGTGTCCTTCATTTTGTGTTTGTACCGGGGGTCTAAGTACGTTTGCCACCCAGTACTGGTCCTTGCCCTTTATGCTTTTTATACGAGGGTCCCTCTTCAAACACTGGATCATGAAGGCCCCCATTTGCACTAAACTGGAAGCGGTGGAGTGGCATGGCTCCTGCTCATCGTCCAGGATAATATCGTCCTCTTCAGACTCCTGTTGCATTGTCTCAGATGGAGTAGCCCCCCCCCCTGTGAATTCATCCAGCATTGCAACTTCCTCATCTTCCTGCTCCTCAACAGCTTGATCAATGACACGATGCAATGCACGCTTTAGAAAGAAGGCGTAAGGTACGATGTCACTGATGGCGCCCTGGCTGCGACTGACCAGTTTGGTGATTTTATCAAATGGCCGCAGAAGTCTGTATGCATTGCGCATGAGCTGCCACTGTCATGGTGAAAAAAAAACAAGCTCCCCAGAACCTGTCCTGCCGCAGAGTTCGTACAGGTAGTCGTTAACTGCACATTTCTGCTGGAGCAGCCTATCAAGCATATACAAGGTGGAGTTCCGTCAAATTGGGCAGTCACAAATCAGACGTCTGACTGGCAGGTGGTGTCGCCACTGAACGTCATCAAGGTGAGCCATGGCCGTTAAGATCTTCTAAAATGGCCAGAGATTTTCCTGGTTTGCCACAAGACATCCTGGACCCTGGGGTATTTGGCAATGAATCGTTGCACGACTAAGTTCAGGACGTGTGCCATGCACAGCACGTATGTAATTTTGCCCTGTTTCAGCACGCTCAGCAGATTGGCACCATTGTCACACACCACTTTACCAACTGTTAAATTGAGCGGGGTTAGCCACTGATCGACCTGTGACCACAAAGCTGAAAGGAGTGCCGGACCGGTGTGGCTCTTGGCTTCCAGGCACAACAGAGGCAGCACAGCATGGCAACGTCTTACCTGGCACGTCGAATAGGTTCTGGGGAGCATGGGGGGGGGCACAGTGGAAGATGCGGTAGCAGTGGAAAAGGGGGAATCAGCCGAGGAGGTGACGGAGGATGGAGTAGAAGGAGGAGAAAAAGAGGCAGGCCTGCATGCAATCCATAGCAGTAACACAAAAGCCACACGGGTGCTACCGGTTGCTTGCTTGACGGCCATCAGAAGGTTCACCCAGTGGGCAGTAAAAGTTATGTACCCTCCCTGCCCGTGTTTGCTAGACCATGTGTCTGGTGTCAGATGTGTCTTGGCACCAACACTGTGTGCCAGAGTGCATCACTTGATGCTGAACAAGGCCATATACAGTAGCTCCGGGATTCCCTTCTGGGAGAAATATTTCCTTCCGGGGACCTTCCGTTGCGGTGTGCCAATGGCCACAAATTTTTAAAAGTCCTCCGCGTCCACTAGTTTATAAGGCAGTAGTTGGCAGGCTAGCAGTACAAGCCAGCAGTCAGCCGTTGGGCAAGAGGGTTATCCGGAGTCATCATCTTTTTTCGCTCGAACATTTGGGTGACAAAAACCTGCCTTTTGCCAGATGAACGCAACAACGGCACAGTGGAAGGTGGAATGGAGGACAAATGGGAGGAGAGAGGAGAAGGAGAAGAGGCAGGACATGGAGTGTTGGGAGTGTGTCTTTGTGTTGCTCCCACTGGTCTCGGTAATGGGAGGCCAGGTGCCTTCTTAAGGCGATCGTCCCTAGGTGAGTATTGGGCCTACTGCGACTTATGCGTTGACAGCACAGGCTGCCGATGGCAACACTATTGTCAGCAGCGGACACGTTAAAAAAAAAACACACTGCGGAGCCATGTACCGGCGTCCTGGGAGCACAAGATGTGACTGTGCATGGTAGATGGTTCGTTCCAGATACATTAGCAGTCTACTTTTTGTCTCCTGTGTACTGTAAGTTCTGCCAGCCTTTCCTCCTACTCCTCCCTATCTGCTGCTCCGTCTCTCCCTCTGAACTCCCCTCATCTTCCTCTCTTGTGGGCACCCACGTGACGTCCATCGACACGTCATCATCGTCACCTTTACCAACACCGACATTAGAGATCTCGGAGTAGGCAGCAACAGCGGGGAACAACCTCCTTGGGCTGATCTGGGTACTGTCGTCAGACTGCTGGGTGACGACCGTTGATACCTCCTCTTCCTGATCCGATGCCAAGAATGGCTGCACATCGGTAAGGTCTTTTAATGGATGGGAAAATAATTCCACTCACTCGAGCGGAGGGAATATGGTGGTGGTGGTGGTGTCTTTGGGGGTGCACACAGCAGAGAGTGAAGAGTTTGCAGATAGAGAGGATGAGGAGGGTGCAGAAGCAGAAGGCTGAGTGAGCCACTCAACCAACTCTGGTGCGTCCTTTGACATAATTGCACGCACCTTCTGCAACTCCCCACTTAGGCTCCGGCCTGGTGCACCTGCATAGAAACCTCTCCCTACACTGGCAAAAGACTGAATGTAAAATGGCGGCCAGATCGGGTTTATTTATAAGGTAGTAGGTATGTCCATGTGCTGAAAAGTCTCAATTGGCTGTCCTGTACCACCTGATGGATGTGTCATGGGTCAAAGTTCTTCACAATGTAATAGAATATGGCGTCGGCGGACATCGCCATATGTTAGGCCTGAAGGAGACTCCTGTTCGTCCTTCCTTTAGGAGGAACAGGTAGTATTGTCCCTGCAATTAGTACCAGGGTCCTATAGGGCTATATAGGACTTTAGGTATTGGATATTGGATGGAGAACATCTGTGAACAGCAATTTTCAAGTCTTGCTACAAATCCTGAATGGGATTTAGGTCTGGACTTTGACTGGATCTCTATAAAACATGAATATGCTTTGCTCTAAACCATTCCATTGTAGCTCTGGCTCATGGACCTCTTGGCTGCTTCTCTAATTTGTGCTCTCCTTGCCTGGGCTGTCAGTTTAGGTGGACAGCCATGTTTTGGTAGGTTTGCAGTTATGCCATACTCTTTCCATTTTCAGATGATGAATACAACAGTGCTTTGGGAGATGTTCAGAGCTTGATATATTTTATTTATACCCTAACCCTGCTTGACACTTCTCCACAACTTTATCCCTGACCTATCTGGTGTGTTTGTTGATTTTCATGATGCTGTTTCATCACTGATGTTCACTAACAAACATTAGTGATTAAACAGAAAAGCTGGACTCTATTTACTAATTAGGTATTTTCTGAAGGCAATTGGACTTTATTTACTAATTAGGTAAGTTCTGAAGGAAATTGGTCACACTGGATTTTATTTAGGGGTATCAGAGTATGGGGGGCTGAATACAGACGCACGCCACACTTTTCAGATTTTGGCATATTCAAAATTTTGAAAACCATGTATCATTTTCTTTTTATTTCACATATACTTGCTAATTTGTGTCTATTTTAAAATCCTAATAAAATACATTTAAGTTTGTTTGTGTAATGTGAAAAAATTTGGAAAAGTTCAAGGGGTATGAATACTTTTTCAAGGCTATATATTCCTATTTATTTACTTTTCCTAGGTCACATGAAGAATGGTTTATCCTAAACCTACCATCAAGAATGGTTTGACTTAAACTTACTAGATTAGATAGATTTTCAGTAAGAGCTCTTTCATACCACCATTTTTCATTTTAATTTGTGTGCCATTGATCTGGCACACAACTGAGAGGAATGGAGCTGAACTGTCTCCATTGACTACAACGGAGTCTACTAAAATGTTTTTTAATGGTGTTTTTGAAGGAATCTGTGACGCAAGCCCTTAATGGAGCCTCCTAAGCAGATGTGAACAAGCCCTAACAGACTTTTTCAGTCACACTTGAGGAGTTAAGAGATGGATCAGACTTGCTTAAAAAGGGCAAATATATATAATTTTTTATTTATTTATTATTTTTATTTTATTTATATTATTATATTTATTTTATTTATTTTTTCACATGTGCAGAGGTTGCCTGAGTTTTTATTAAACCAGAAGTCCTTTCTATAGACTATATTATGTTGACAACTTGATGTTCATGAGCAAACTTTTGATTTCATGTTATTTCCAGACAGTAAACTGGACAGTTTCTTTTTGGCACACCTTTCATGTCAACATAATATGTGCAGTCTCTTAGTAATAGTAAACTCATGTAACCTTAATGGTAGAGAAAGCCTCAACTACCTAACCAGGATACATAAAAAAAAAAAAAGTTTACTGAAATCTTCCCCACTTTCAGGTGATCTTCTGAAAGGTTGAATGATCGATGAAAAATTATTTGATTAATTTCAGAAATCTATAAAAAAAATAAAAGGATATTGGAGGACTTCCTGAAAACAGCTTATTGAATCTGGGCTTGGTCTTACCACACAGTTCAAACAGCAAATCAAACTAATTGTCAGTACTATGCCAAGACTTTCAGGCTGGGTTCAGACCTGAGCGTACTGAACGTACGCTCTGTATGCGCGATTGTACGGGCGTTTGCAATCGCGCATACAGAGACAAGCGAACGCCCATTGTCGCGCGTTCCCGCTGAAGTCTATGTACGGGAACGCGCGACAAGATGCCCCAAAGAAGCTCCTGTACTTCTTGGGGCGTCGGGCGTTTTACAGCGCGATCGTACGCGGTGTAAAACGCTCAGGTGAGAACCATTCCCATAGGGAATCATTGGTTCTTGCCTGTTGAGCATTTTACAGCGCATAGGAACGCGCTGTAAAACGCTCAGGTCTGAATCGGCTGTAAATCATTCTCCCTGATGTCACTTTGAATTCTAATTTGATGAGGGCACCTGCACACATTGCATCTGAGCCTTGGTAACCACACTCGAACTACCACTAACTGCTGTGCTGAACCTACACCAGCTGTAGTTTCAAGTTGCAAATACAAGTGCAGCATGGAAAATATCAGTAATCTGCATGCATATACTGCAGTTTGGCCAGAGGGTGTACAGGGTCTGGCATATCTCTAGGGTAGAATGTCTCCTTAGAATGAATTTTCCCAGTGCTATGGCTGTCAAGTAGGGATGAGCGAATCGACTTCGGATGAAACATCCAAAGGTTGATTTGCATAAAACTTGGTTGCAATACTGTACAGAGCAGGAGCTCCGTACAGTATTAGAATGTATTGGCTCCGATGAGCCAAAGTTATTACTTTGCAAAGACTTCGGGTAATAACTTCCTGTCATGGTCTTACCTTCTTGCTGTTCTCCTTCGTTTGACATGTGCTGGCGGCCATCTTGGTTTCTGGGTTTCTTGTAGCCTCCCACCCTGCGGCTTCTCCTTCCCACTGGGAGGAGCTGGATGCCTAGCTCATATATATAGGAGGTCTGTGGCTTCAGTTCCTTGCTTGGTCCTCCTGTGTTCACATGCTTCTAAGACTGCTGCTGCTTCTGGTTCCTGATCCTGGCTTCGTCTGACTACTCTGCTGGTTCCTGATCCTGGCTTCGTCTGACTACCCTGCTGGTTCCTGATCCAGGCTTCGTCTGACTACCCTGCTGGTTCCTGATCCAGGCTTCGTCTGACTACCCTTCTGGTTCCTGACCTCTGGCTTCGCAAGACCCTGCTTCGGTTTAGCCATCCGTTTGGACTTTTGCCTTACAGCTTTATTTTCAATAAAGCCTTCTTATTTCCACTTATCTCTTGGTGTACGTCTGGTTCATGGTTCCTTGACATTAGGACCAAGCCATGAATTCTGACGGTACAGGGCCATCCTCGCTACCTACGCTGGTTGCCAGACTTGATCAGCAGGATCACCTGTTGGGTCGGTTCGCTGTGGCGTTGCAAACCCTGCTTGAACGCACGGCTCATTTAGCTTCCGTTGCCGATGGGTCGGTTGTCGCTCCTGGGCCCGCTCCTACTGCCGCTCCGGTTGTTACGCCAGAGTCTACCCCGACACCTGTTGCTGCGCCTGCGGTGTTTCGGGGTATGACCGGTTCTGCCCCCCTTCCACAGCGCTTTGGGGGAGAGCCAACTCAGTGCCGAGGTTTCCTTAACCAGGTGGGCATTTATTTCGAGTTGCTGCCACATGCCTTTCCTACTGAGAGATCAAAGGTGGGCTTCTTGATCTCGCTGCTCTCGGACAAGGCCTTGGCCTGGGCCAGCCCTTTATGGGAGAACAACAATCCGGTGGTTGCCGAGTTTTCTGGTTTTGTTGCTTCTCTTCGGAAGGTATTCGATGTGCCGGCTCGTGCTGCCTCTGCTACGAAGCTCCTTATGTCCATCAGACAGGGTTCACGATCCGTAGCTGAATACGCCATTGAGTTTCGTACCCTGGCAGCAGAGGTGGGCTGGAATAATGAGGCTCTGGTCGCTGCTTTCTCTCATGGTCTCTCGGATGCCTTGAAGGATGAGGTTGCAGCTAAGGACCTACCAGTGGAGCTCGAGTCTCTTATTTCTTTCCTGATTTTGATTGACACCAGACTCAGGGAGAGACCTTCCTTTAAGGAGAGCCTGCGGAGGCCTTCTAACAGATTGGCGCCTACGTTTGCTGTCCCACCCGTGCCTCCCTCTCCTCCCACGCCTCCTGGGGATGACTTGTCTGGGGGTGAACCCATGCAGCTGGGGTTTGCTCGCCTGTCCGAGGGGGAGAGGGCACTCCGGAGACGCGAGGGCCGATGCATGTACTGTGGTCTCGGTGGGCATTTTCGGTTGGCATGCCCGAACCGTCCGGGAAACGCTCGCACCTGAGATCCTGTCGGGGGCAGATCTTGGGTGGAGTCTCCTCGTCCCCGGTTTCCCGTGTTGACAAACCACTGATTACTGTTGTCCTCTCCTGGGTCGGGGGCTCGGTGACGACCCAGGCGTTGGTGGACTCTGGTGCTGGTGGTTTGTTCATTGATAGTGTGTTCGCTGCCGCCAATTCCATTCCTCTGCAGCCTCGAGGTTCCCCACTGGCTCTTGAGGCGATAGACGGCAGACCCCTTCTGCCGCCACACGTGACTCATGAGACCCTTCCAGTGGGGATGGCCATTGGTGCCGTTCACAGAGAGTCGGTCTGTTTCCAGATTATTTCGTCTCCACACTACTCGGTGGTCTTGGGGTACCCCTGGCTCCAGAAGCATAATCCGACTTTCGATTGGAGATCGGCCGAGATCCTCTCGTGGTCACCGCAGTGTGGGGCTAGTTGCATCCATGGGTCTGTCAAGTTGCTGTGTACTTCCTCGGACTCTCTGTTGCCTCCTGAATACGAGGAGTACCGGGATGTATTCGATAAGGTGCGTGCGGTTGCCCTACCTCCGCACCGCCCATACGATTGTGCCATAGAGTTACAATCTGGTGCCGTTCCTCCTCGTGGCAAAGTCTATCCACTGTCGGTAGCGGAGAATGAGGCCATGGAGGAGTACGTGAGGGAGGCGCTTTCACGCGGACACATTCGCAAATCCTCGTCCCCGGCAGGGGCTGGATTTTTCTTTGTGAAAAAGAAGGGCGGTGAGTTGAGGCCTTGCATCGATTACAGGGGTCTCAATCGCATCACGATCAAGAACGCTTACCCGATACCCTTGATTTCCGAGCTGTTCTATCGCCTCAAAGGGGCCACGGTCTTTACCAAACTCGACCTGAGGGCGGCATATAACCTGGTAAGGATCAAGGCGGGCGATGAGTGGAAGACCGCGTTTAACACCAGGACCGGTCATTATGAATCCTTGGTTATGCCCTTTGGGTTGTGCAATGCGCCCGCAGTCTTCCAGGAATTCATCAACGATGTTTTCCGTGACCTGTTACAGCAGTGTGTGGTGGTCTATTTGGATGACATCTTGGTATATTCTGAATCCATGGAGGCCCACATTCTGGATGTCAGACGAGTGTTGCAACGGTTACGAGAGAACAAGCTGTTCGGTAAGCTTGAGAAATGCGAATTTCACCGATCCCAGGTAACCTTCTTAGGTTACATCATTTCCGCTGAGGGGTTCTCCATGGATCCTGAGAAGGTTTCGGCTGTCTTACAGTGGCCCCAGCCCAGTGGTCTTCGTGCCCTGCAGCGCTTTTTGGGCTTCGCCAATTATTATCGGAAGTTCATCAGGGACTTTTCCATGCTAGCCAAGCCTCTCACGGATCTGACCAGGAAGGGCAGTAATCCCCAGGTCTGGCCGCTCGAGGCCATCCAAGCTTTTGAGGCTCTAAAGTCCGCCTTTGTGTCGGCTCCGATTCTGTCGCATCCCAACCCTGGGTTGCCTTTTGTCCTCGAGGTGGACGCGTCTGAGACGGGAGTAGGCGCCCTTCTGTCTCAGCGTAGAACACCAGAGGGTCCTCTGCTTCCTTGTGGGTTTTACTCCCGGAAACTGTCTTCCGCGGAGTGCAACTATCAGATTGGTGACAGGGAGTTATTGGCCATTGTGCAGGCCCTTAAAGAATGGAGGCACTTGCTCGAGGGCTCGGTGGTTCCAGTTCTCATCCTGACGGACCACAAGAATCTGACCTACCTCTCTGAGGCCAAGAGATTGACACCACGTCAGGCCAGATGGGCTCTGTTCTTGTCACGTTTTAATTACGTGGTCTCCTACCTACCCGGTTCCAAGAACATCAGAGCGGATGCCTTATCACGGCAGTACTCCGAGCTGTCCGGGGAGGAGTCGATTCCGACTTCGGTCATACCTCCGAATCAGATCCTGGCCGCCATTCGCACCAGCCTGACCTCTCCCCTGGGTGAGCAGATTTTGGCGGCTCAATCTGGTGCTCCCTCTGGGAGACCCAACGGCAGATGTTTTGTGCCTGAGGAGTTGCGCACTCGGTTGTTGCGAACCTACCATAACTCCAAGGCCGCGGGGCATCCTGGAAAGAATCAGCTGTCCTGGGCTGTTTCACGTCTGTTCTGGTGGCCTTCTCTACGTTCCGACATCGCCGCATATGTAGCGGCATGCTCCGTTTGTGCCCAGAGTAAGTCCCCTCGGCACCGTCCGTTGGGCCTTTTGCAACCTATAGCCACCGGGGAGCGTCCATGGTCACACCTGGGGATGGATTTCATTGTGGACCTCCCTGCATCCCGAGGCAATACGGTCATTCTCATGATTGTGGATCGGTTTTCCAAAATGTGCCACTGTGTTCCTCTCAAGAAGTTACCCTCTGCACAAGAGTTGGCCACGATTTTTGCCAGGGAGGTCTTCCGGTTGCACGGTTTGCCCAAGGAGATTGTGTCGGATCGGGGGAGTCAGTTTGTGTCCAGGTTCTGGCGCTCCTTTTGCTCCCAGTTGGGGATTCATCTCTCTTTCTCCTCGGCCTACCACCCTCAGTCCAATGGGGCCGCAGAACGATTCAATCAGGCCTTGGAGCAATTCCTTCGTTGCTATGTCTCCGATCACCAAGACAATTGGGTTGACCTCCTGCCTTGGGCTGAGTTTGCCAGGAACACGGCGGTGAACTCTTCCTCTGGGACGTCTCCCTTCATGGCCAATTATGGGTTCCAACCTGCCGTGTTACCGGAGGTATTCTCTCCCCAGGATATTCCGGCTGTGGAGGATCACCTTTCCGTCCTACGTGCTTCTTGGGTACAGATCCAGAGGTCCCTTGAGGTCTCTGCGCAGCGCCAGAGACTCCAGGCTGATCGCATACGAGCGCCCGCTCCTTCCTACCAGGTCGGAGACCGCGTATGGTTGTCCACCCGCAACCTCAACCTTCGAGTGCCCACTCCCAAGCTGGCGCCTCGCTTTGTTGGTCCCTTCCGAGTGCTTCGCAGGGTAAACCCGGTAGCCTATGCCCTTGCGCTTCCTCCTGGCATGCGGATCTCCAACGTGTTTCATGTCTCCCTGTTGAAGCCACTGGTGTGTAATCGTTTCACTTCCTCGGTTCCTCGGCCTCGTCCGGTCCAAGTGGGCAATCGTGAGGAGTATGAGGTGAGCAATATCCTGGACTCACGCCTGGTCCGCGGTCGGGTGCAGTTTTTGGTCCATTGGCGTGGTTATGGTCCAGAGGAGCGTTCCTGGGTTCCCTCCGCAGATGTCCATGCTCCTGCCTTGCTCCGAGCCTTCCACGCACGCTTCCCTCAGAAACCGTTCTTTACTCCGCGGAGGAGGGGCCCTTGAGGGGGAGGTACTGTCATGGTCTTACCTTCTTGCTGTTCTCCTTCGTTTGACATGTGCTGGCGGCCATCTTGGTTTCTGGGTTTCTTGTAGCCTCCCACCCTGCGGCTTCTCCTTCCCACTGGGAGGAGCTGGATGCCTAGCTCATATATATAGGAGGTCTGTGGCTTCAGTTCCTTGCTTGGTCCTCCTGTGTTCACATGCTTCTAAGACTGCTGCTGCTTCTGGTTCCTGATCCTGGCTTCGTCTGACTACCCTGCTGGTTCCTGATCCTGGCTTCGTCTGACTACCCTGCTGGTTCCTGATCCAGGCTTCGTCTGACTACCCTGCTGGTTCCTGATCCAGGCTTCGTCTGACTACCCTTCTGGTTCCTGACCTCTGGCTTCGCAAGACCCTGCTTCGGTTTAGCCATCCGTTTGGACTTTTGCCTTACAGCTTTATTTTCAATAAAGCCTTCTTATTTCCACTTATCTCTTGGTGTACGTCTGGTTCATGGTTCCTTGACACTTCCTAAATTAATTTGTACTGTAAATTTTTTTTTTCCCGAACTCGGGTTTGTGACTCTCCCTACAATCTCTCTGCGCTGTCCCTATCCAATATTCTACAATTAAAAGCCTTTTTGACCACTGCACCTGGCGCTTAGCACATCTGTCCCTATTCTCAGCTTACAGTAACATGGCTGCTTTGCTGAATTTTACTTTGTGACGAAGTAATTCGTCACAAAGTAAAATTCTGCGAAGCAGCCATGTTACTGTAAGAAGGGAATAGGGACAGATGTGCTAAGCGCCAGGTACAGTGGTCAAAAAGGCTTTTAATTGTAGAATATTGGATAGGGACAGCACAGAGAGATTGTAGGGAGAGTTTTTACACACTGTAGGGAGAACAAAAGGAGAGCATAGGAAGACTGCAGGGACAGTGCAGACCCAGTGTAATTGCCCTGTGCGTCTTGTTCATCTGCTGCACCATTCATTCTTAATCTGCTCTTTTATCTGACTTTGTCTCAACAGGCGGTCTAATATATAGGTGCGTTTGCCTAGTTCATCTGCTGCGTCTTTAATACTTAAAGGGAACCTGTCACCTCCAGCAAACATCCCAAGCCGGCAGCAGTACCTGAGAGTAGCCAGCAGTATGTTTGTAACAATCATTTTCTTCCTGCAGTCAGAGAAGCAGAAGCTGTAAAAACGTTCTTTAATCCCCTTCCGGCCGCACTTCTATAGTCAGGCTTGAAGTCACGGAGGCAGCGGCCTCCTTGCTTCAAGTCACGGTAGCCACGCCCCCTTCCCTGCCCCTTCGCTGTGACTGACAGCCGGCAGCTCGGCAAAGCCAGCCGAACTGCCGTACATAAGCGCTGTCAGAAACAGCAAAGGGGCAGGGAAGGGGGCGTGGTTACCGTGACTTGAAGCAAGGAGGCTGCTGCCTCCGTGACTTCAAGCCTGACTATAGAAGGGGATTAAAGAACGTTTTTACAGCTTCTGCTTCTCTGACTGCAGGAAGAAAATGATTGTTACAAACATACTGCTGGCTACTCTCAGGTACTGCTGCCGGCTTGGGATGTTTGCTGGAGGTGACAGGTTCCCTTTAATCTGTTCAGTTTTACATATACTTAGTGTAATATATAGGCCTGTTTTCCTGGTTCATTTGCTGTGCCATTAATTATTTATCTGTTCTGTTATACATAGACTTATTGTGCATCAGACTCATTGTCAATAGGCAGTATAATGTGCAGGTAAATTTACCTACTTAATCTGCTGCGCCATTAATACTTATGGGGTCATATATCAGACTGGTGTAAAGTAGAACTGGCTTAGTTGCCCATAGCCACCAATCAGATTCCATCTTTCATTTTTAACAGCTCCTTCCAAAATTAAAGATGGAATCTGATTGGTTACTATGGGCAACTAAGCCAGTTCTACTGACCCCATTATTCTCTTCTGTTATACATAGACTTACTGTGATTCAGACTAATTGTCAACAAGTGGTCTAATATACATATATATATATATATATATATATATATGCATTAATGCAACTCCTTTACAGTTGCATTACTGAAATAAATAAACTTTTGCACAATATTCAAATTTTTGGAGTTTCACCTGTAGTTGGCATGGACCAGGAATAACCTCTGCGCCCTCACCTCTCCTGCAACTGCCTTTTAGTTTTGATGCTCCTTCTAATTGGGAAGTAATGCATGCTGCCGACTCTGCTCCGCTTTTTAGCGAAGGTGAACTTAGTGAGGATAGTAAGCAGGTACAGGCCAGCATAGACTAGGAGGGGGCGTCTGCTGTGTCCTTCCTTAGAACCTACCTTAGAAATGCAAATAGCATTGATGACAGTTGGGTGGGAGCATGTGTTGTGAGTGGTCAGGGACGTGGCCATGAGACTGGTGAGGGTGACATAAGTGACAAACAAACGGTAGTGGATGATGATGCAGCCGATCGCACGTGGGAGCCAGGTGAAAAGGGGACATCATCATCATCAGGGGGTGAGGTTGGCAGCAGGCCCGTGAGACAGCAGCAGGGTGGCAGTGTCCCTATGAGCCAGCAGGGTGGAAGAAGTGGGTGACCTTGAGTCAAATGCACCCGGGGGGGCAATAGCAGGCAGCAGTGGCGTAACTGGAAATGACTTCGTCCCACAGCACATTTTTGAAGCTCCCCAAGCAAATTCTTCTCAACCCCATCATCATATGCATCCCCCATTCCTGCAAAAAGTTAAGATTGCTCTCTTAGACCAGGCCAGGTAGCTACTCCATTTCCTACAGTGTCACTGTATATAAAGTAATTTTCTAATACTGTTGAGGGAGTCCTGAAAATCTTTTTAGTCCTCATCCTCGGTGGGCCTGTTCTGAGTATGGGCCCCAAAGCAGACACTTTCCCTGCTTTCACCTATAGCTACGCCCGTAGCAGTAAGTCAACACACTGTGGTGGGGGTAAAATGCCATATTCAGCAGTGTGGGAATTTTTTATCTAGTCAATGGATGACATTAGTGTGGTGGTATGCAGGATATGTGGGCACAAGAGGAAGCACGGCCAAGGTGCTAATGTTGGCACCTTGGACCTGCGTCAACACATGGAGCGTCAACATAAAGTGTCCTACAAAAAACATGGCACTAATGTAGTGGTACAGCCTGATGCAGTAGCCGCTGCATCTCCCAGCTGCCCGCACACCTTCTCCAGCAGTCAGGGATCCTCAACCTCAGCCGAAGGAAGCTGTCATTCCTTCCTTTCGTTTATTACTCCTGATGCATTGCTCCTCATCATGTATTTCACCAGCAATTGAACACCAAGGCGATGGCAAAGAGACAACAGTATGCGTGCACTCATCCAATGGCGTAGAAGCTGAACATGCACCTGGACAAGTTGCTGGTACTACAGACCTTTCCATATTCACATTTCAGAGAACTGATTGCTTGTTCCCACCCAAGGTGGAAAGTCCTAAGCCATCATTACTTCCCTAAAAAAAAAACTGTACAAGCCCTGCACACCTATATTGAGCAGAAGGTGGGCAGTCCTTGAGCCTGTCGGTGACTGGTACACTCCATGCTAACGCTGACTTCTGGAGCTATAACTAAGGTCAAGGACAATATATGTTCTTTACAGCCCTCCTCATCTTCCACTTTGTCCTCAACTTCCATTGTAGGCAGAATTCAGAGTGGTCCTCCAGCATACCACCTATGCAAAGCACAGCATTGTCAAGCAGTTCTGCACCTGGTCAGCCTGGGCGAATGAAGTCACACTGGGGAGGAACTGTTCTGCATCCTTGGACATAGGAACCATGGTCTCCGATAACGGGAAACATATTCTGTCTGTGCTGCGTCAGGAAGGACTGACCCATGTGCCCTGCATGACGCACATCTTCAATATGGTTGTCACCCTGTTCCTGAAGTCGTCCACCCAACTACAAGACATCTTGAAAATGTCAAGGAAACTGTGCATGACTTTCAACCACTCTTACCGTGCAAAACATGCCCTCCTTGAGCTGTAAATGCAGAATGGTGTTCCCCTATATGGCCTCATATGTGATGTTTCCTCATGTTGGAACTCCATGCTCCACATGTTGGACCGACTGCATGAGCAGAGGAAACCCGTGACTGATTTCTTGATGATCTGAATGTACAGGACTACTCCCCGGTGTAACTTTGACATTAGACAGTGACAGCTCATGCGTGACACCTGTTGTTTGCTCAAGCTGCTTAAGGAGGCCACTTTATTTGTCAGTCGCCAAGACTATGGGATGAATGATGTCCTTCCACTCCTTCATGTCCTGAAGGGGATGCTGATAAATCTAACTGGCGAGGGGACAGAAGACATGATGCCTACATGTCACAGCCACCAGAGCTCTGTGGAGGTGACATGGAGGTGAAAACTGAAATGGTGCTCCCCAATGCCAATTTTTTTACCTAACACCTTTGGCACAATGAAAGCGGTCATTGCCCGTGGCCATTCTGCTCCCCCCTCTTGCCTCTACCTGGTGCTGCCTTAGGCGATCACCTAACGTGGCCTCATTGGTGGTTGGAGATGGCCTTGCGGTTTGCCCTTGCGGTCATTGCGCGGCAAACTTTGCTCGTTCGCGGTTTGCCGAACGGACAAACATATGGCAATGTCTGATGGTGCCATATTCTTTTACATTGTGAAGAACTTTGACCCATGACACATCCATCAGGTGGTACAGGACAGCCAATTGAGAAGTTTCAGCACATGGACATACCCACTACCTTATAAATAAACCCGATCTGGCAGCCATTTTACATGCAGTCTTTTGCCAGTGTAGGGAGAGGTTGCTGTGTGGAGCAGGGACAGACTGTTAGAAACACCAAACACTAGCTAATAGGGCCACAAAAGTCCTTTTAAGGACTGGTATAGGTGTGCTATCGATAGGAGTGACTGAATGAGGAGCGTAATATACTTATAATATACTTTCTAACATAGAAAGTATATTATAGTGCATTTGTATTGTGCAAGAATTGTGTGCAGTTCTGCTGCAATAATGCATCTACACAGAGTGCCAAACTCTATTGGAACAAATAATTTCTACTGGTGTTATATACCAGTTGCCCCCCCAAAAAACTGAGGGGTGTGATATACCTTCTTCCACAAATACTGCTCTTCTATTGGGACATTTGTCACATGGTCATTTTGAAAATGACAGGCAGAGGAAGAGGCAGGTAAATCTGTAGGGATGGTAGAGGTCGGGCAGGTGCACCAGGCCGGAGCCTAAGTGTGAAGTTGCAGAAGGTGTGTGTGATTACGTCAAAGGATGCACCAGACTTGGTTCAGTGACTCACTCAGCATTCCGCTTCTGCACCCTTCTCATCCTCACTATCTGCACCCTCTTCACTCTTTGCTGTGTGCACCCCCAAAGACACCAACACCATATCCCCTCCGCTCGAGTCAGAGGAATTATTTTCCCATCCATTACAAGACATTACCGATGCACAGCCATTCTTGGCATGGGATCAGGAAGAGGAGGTATCAACGGTCGCCACTCAGCAGTCTGACAGTACCCAGATCAGCCCAAGGTGGGTGGTCCCTGCTGTTGCTGCCTACTCCGAGTTCTCTAATGTCAGTATTGGTGAAGGGGACGATTATGACGTGTCTATGGACATCATGTGGGTGCCTACAAGAGAGGAAGAGGAGGGGAGATCAGAGGGAGCAGCAGATAGGGAGGAGAAGCATGCAGAACTTACAATGCACAGGAGACAAAAACAGACTGCTAATGTATCTGGAACGAGCCATCCACCATGCATGGTCACATCTTTCGCTCCCAGGACTGGCTCCGCAGTGTGGGCCTTTTTTAACGTGTCCGCTGCTGACAATAGTGTTGCCATCTGCAGCCTGTGCTGTCAACACATAAGTCGCCGTAAGCATAACACACACCTAGGGACGACCAAGTTAAGAAGGCACCTGGCCTCCCATCACCAAGCCCAGTGGGAGCAACACCGTCAGAACCCACAAAGACACACTCCTGGTGCTCCACGTCCTGCCTCTTCTCCTTCTCCTCCTATTTGTTCTCCACTCCACCTTTCACCGTGCTGTCGCCGCGTTCATCTGGAAAAAGGCAGGCTTCTGTCGCCCAAATGTTCGAGCGAAAAAAGATGATGACGCCAGATAACTCTCTTGCCCAACGGCTGACCGCTGGCTTGCTGGAACTGATAGCCTGCTAAATACTGCCATATAAATTGGTGGATGTGGAGGCCTTTAGAAAATTTGTGGCCATTGGCACACCGCAATGGAAGGTCCCCGGAAGGAAATATTTCTCCCAGAAGGGCATCCCAAAGCTATATGGCCTTGTTCAGTGGCAAGTAAATGTATCTCTGGCACACAGTGTCGGTGCCAAGATACATCTGACCACAGACACGTAGTCTATCAAACACGGGCAGGGAAGGTACATAACTTTTACTGCCCACTGGGTGAACCATCTGATGGCCGTCAAGCATGCAACCCATGGCACCCATGTGGATTTGGTGTTACCGCCATGGATTGCATTCAGACCTGCCTCTTCTTTTCCTCCTCCTTCCTCCGTCTCCTCCTCAGCCGACTCCTACTTTTCCGCTGCGCCCCCCAGAACCTATTAGACGTGCCAGGTGAAATGTTGCCATGCTGTTCTGCGGCTGTTGTGCCTGGAAGCCAAGAGCCACACTGGTCCTGCACTCCTTTCAGCTTTGCGGTCACAGGCCGATCAGTGGCTAACCCCGCTCAATTTGACTGTTGGTAAAGTGGTGTGCGATAAGGGTGCCAATCTGCTGAGCTCGCCGAAACAGGGCAAAATGACACGTCCTGAACTTAGTTGTGCAGCGATTCATTGCCAAATACCCCGAGTCCAGGACTAGAGATGGCCTTGCGGTTTGCCCGGAGGTCGTTTTGCAGCAAACTTTTCTTGTTCGCGGTTCGCCGAACGGGCAAACATATGGCGATGGCCATATTCTTTTACATTGTGAAGAACTTTGACCCATGAAACTATCTATCAGGTGGTACAGGACAGCCAATTAAGACATTTCAGAACATGGACAAACCCACTACCGTATAAAAAAAACCTGATCTGGCCGCTATTTTACATTGTCTTTTGCCAGTGTAGGGAGAGGTTGTTGTGTGAAGCAGGGACTGTTAGGGGCACCAAATGCTAGCTAATAGGGCCACAAAAGTCCTTTTAAGGACTGGTATAGGTGTGCTATCGATGGGTGTGACATACTGAGGGGTGCAATATACTTATAATATACTGTACTTTCTAAAAGTATATTATAGTGCAAATAATTTCTACTGGTGTGATATACCAGTTGCCCTCTCAAAAAACTGATTGAAGCAGGGGTGTTATATACCAATAATATACTTTCTATATAGTGCATTTAGGTAGTGCAGCATTTGTTTGCGGTTTTGCTGCGTTACCTCAGCTCACAGAGTGACAAACGCTATTGGAACAAATAATTTCTACTGGTGTGATATACCAGTAGCCCCCTAAACAAATACATTGAAGCAGGGGTGTTATATACCAATTATATGCTTTCTACATAGAACATTTGGGTAGTGCAGCATTTGTTTGCGGATTTGATTTGTTACCTCAGCTACAGATAGTGATAAACAACATTGGAACAAATAACTTCTACTGGTATGATATACCAGTTGCCCCCCACAAAAAGTAAATGAAGCAGGGGTGTTATATACCAATTATATACTCTCTATATAGTGCAGTTTAGTAGTGCGGCATTTGTTTGCGGTTTAGCTGCATTAGCTCTGCTACAGATAGTGACAAACAACATTCAAACAAATAATTTCTACTGGTGTGATATACCAGTTGCCCCCCAAACAAACTGATTGAAGCAGAAGTGTTATATACCAATTATATACTTTCTATATAGTGCATTTGGGTAGTGCAGCATTGGTTTGCGGTTTTGCTGCGTTACCTAAAACAAGAAAACAAGGGCAGGGGAGGTACATAACTTTTACTGCCCAATGGGTGAACCTTCTGACTGCCGTTAAGCATGCAACCCTTGTGGATTAGGTGTTACCGCCACGGATTGCATGCAGGCCTGCCTCTTCTTATCCTCCTCCTACTCCATCCTCCTTCTTGGCTGACTCCTCCTTTTCCAATGCTACCGCCTCTTCCGCTGCACCCCCCAAGTTTACTAGAACAGTTGGTCAAGTGGTGTGCGACAAGGGTGCCAATCTGCTGAGCACGCTGAAACAGGGCAAAACGACACACGTGCCATGCAGGGAACACGTCCTGGATGTGCCGTTAACGACTACCTGTATGAACTCTGTGGCAGGACAGGTTCGGCAGAGGTATTTTTATTTTTTTCACTGCGCCAGTGGCTGCTCATCTGTGACGCATGCAGACTTCTGCGGCCATTTGATCACCAAACTGGCCAGTCACAGCCAGGGAGCCATCAATGACATCAAACCTTACGCCTTATTTCTTGAGCGTGCATTGCATCGTGTCATTGATCAAGCCGTCGAGGAGCAGGAAGATGAGGAAGTCGCAATGCTGGATGGGGGGCTACTCCATCTGAGACAAGTCAACAGGAGTCTGAAGAGGAGTCAGAGGAGGATGGTGCTGGGGCGGAGAAGGAGCAAGAAGAGCATGCGCTATAAATGTTTCTAGGATCCCTGGTGTTGTCCGTGGCTGGGGGGAGGAGACCAAGGACGACATTATCCTGGACGATGAGCAGGAGCCAGGCCACTTCACCGCTTCCAGTTTAGTGCAAATGGGGGCCTTCATGCTCCAGTGTTTGAAGGACCAGTACTGGGTGGCAACTTACTTAGACCCCTGTACAAACACAAAATGGCAGACATGTTACCAGCATCACAGAGGGCTGTCAGAATGCAGCACTTCCAGGCCTTGCTTCGAGAAATGCTGCATACTGATGCGGGTGTTTGCAGAGGAATTTCCACTCAAAGAGAAACAGTTGCGGGTACCAATCCAACAGCGCATGCAAGAGGCGGGCGGTTTGATGATGTGTTGGTCACTTCAGATATGAGATATTCTTGCAGCCAACCCATCGACAGCCACCCTCTGAATCCAGCCTCAGAGAATGCCTAGACCGACAGGAGTCCGACTACAACGGGTTAATGGCCTATGTGAACGCACTGAGAAGCGAGGAACCCCTGGACTACTGGGTGGCGCAGGCTTGACCTGTGGCCAGAGCTGGCACAATTTGCCATGGAACTCTTGGCTTGCCCCTCGTCCAGTGTGCTGTCCGAAAGGATGTTCAGCGCAGTAGGGGGGATCATGACCGATAAACGCTCTCAACTAGCTCACGACAATGTTGGACTAACTCATATTTCTAAAAATGAATGAGGCATGGATCTCGGAGGAATTGAACACATGTTACGAGTCGACCACGTTTAATTGAATTTCCTCATGACAGCCCGAAAATATCCACCACCACCCAGAACGAATAATGGTCCCTGTCTTAGGTAAGTACACAGGAATAAATGGCCTTTTCTGTCTGTTGAATGAATATTTTGGGCCTCAGAGGAATTTAACACCTGTGATGACCATGTGTTTCAACTATTATCATTAGGGTTTTTTTTTTTAAGAGGGGGGATTTTGTCAGCCATGTTTTTAATCCAATTTTATATTTTTAGTTCCTTTAAACATACAGTCCTGATCAAAAGTTTAAGACTAGGGATGAGCGAACTCGAACTGTATAGTTCGGGTTCGTACCGAATTTTGGGGTGTCCGTGACACGGACCCGAACCCGGACATTTTCGTAAAAGTCCGGGTTCGGGTTCGGTGTTCGTCGCTTTCTTGGCGCTTTTGTGACGCTTTCTTGGCGCTTTTTGAAAGGCTGCAAAGCAGCCAATCAACAAGCGTCATACTACTTGCCCCAAGAGGCCATCACAGCCATGCCTACTATTGGCATGGCTGTGATTGGCCAGAGCACCATGTGACCCAGCCTCTATTTAAGCTGGAGTCACATAGCGCCGCCCGTCACTCTGCTCTGATTAGCGTAGGGAGAGGTTGCGGCTGCGACAGTAGGGCGAGATTAGGCAGATTAACTCCTCCAAAGGACTTGATTAACTGATCGATCTGCAGCTGTGGATCATTGAGCTGCTGATCCTCAATTGCTCACTGTTTTTAGGCTGCACAGACCGTTTGTCAGTCTCATTTTTCTGGGGTGATCGGCGGCCATTTTGTGTCTTGTGGTGCGCCAGCACAAGCTGCGACCAAGTGCATTTAACCCTCAATGGTGTGGTTGTTTTTTGGCTAAAGCCTACATCAGGGTGAAGCTGTCACACCAAGTGCATTTAACCAGCAATAGTCTGTTCATTTTTTGGCCATATACAAAATCAGGGGCAAGCTGCGCCTGTCACCAAGTGCATTTAACCCTCAATGGTGTGGTTGTTTTTTGGCTAAAGCCTACATCAGGGTGAAGCTGTGACACCAAGTGCATTTAACCAGCAATAGTCTGTTCATTTTTTGGCCATATACAAAATCAGGGGCAAGCTGCGCCTGTCACCAAGTGCATTTAACCCTCAATGGTGTGGTTGTTTTTTGGCTAAAGCCTACATCAGGGTGAAGCTGTCACACCAAGTGCATTTAACCAGCAATAGTCTGTTCATTTTTTGGCCATATACAAAATCAGGGGCAAGCTGCGCCTGTCACCAAGTGCATTTAACCCTCAATGGTGTGGTTGTTTTTTGGCTAAAGCCTACATCAGGGTGAAGCTGTCACACCAAGTGCATTTAACCAGCAATAGTCTGTTTATTTTTTGGCCATATCCCAGTCTAATTCTGTCACTAAATCCATACCGGTCACCCAGCGCCTAAATACTAGGCCTCAAATTTATATCCAGCTAAATCTGTCCCTAGTGCTGTAGCTGGGCGAGTTATTTAGTGTCCGTTCAAGCACATTTCTTGTTCTGGGTTGAAATACAATTCCCAATTTAGCAATTTCATAATTTAGTGGTTCCTGCTATATCAGAGCTATTTGGAATCTATCCCTAAAAGGGTATATAATATTGAAGGTGCACATTGGGTCATTCAGAATAACTTCACACACACCCGCTACTGTGTATTTCCAAGTCTAATTCTGTCACTAAACCCATACCTGTCACCCAGCGCCTAAATACTAGGCCTCAAATTTAAATCCCTCTAAATCTCTCGTTACCGCTGTACTGTTGTTGCTGGGCAAGATATTTAGTGTCCGTCAAAGCACATTTTTTGTTCTGGGTTGAAGTACAATTCCCAATTTAGCAATTTCATAATTTAGTGGTTTCTGCTATATCAGAGCTATTTGAAATCTATCCCTAAAAGGGTATATAATATTGAAGGTGCACATTGGGTCATTCAGAATAACTTCACACACACGCTTCTGTGCATTTCCAAGTCTAATTCTGTCACTAAATCCATACCGGTGACCCAGCGCCTAAATACTAGGCCTCAAATTTAAATCCCTCTAAATCTCTCGTTACCCACCGCTGTACTGTTGTTGCTGGGCAAGATATTTAGTGTCCGTCAAAGCACATTTTTTGTTCTGGGTTGAAGTACAATTCCCAATTTAGCAATTTCATAATTTAGTGGTTTCTGCTATATCAGAGCTATTTGAAATCTATCCCTAAAAGGGTATATAATATTGAAGGTGCACATAGGGTCATTCAGAATAACTTCACACACACGCTTCTGTGCATTTCCAAGTCTAATTCTGTCACTAAATCCATACCGGTGACCCAGCGCCTAAATACTAGGCCTCAAATTTAAATCCCTCTAAATCTCTCGTTACCCACCGCTGTACTGTTGTTGCTGGGCAAGATATTTAGTGTCCGTCAAAGCACATTTTTTGTTCTGGGTTGAAGTACAATTCCCAATTTAGCAATTTCATAATTTAGTGGTTTCTGCTATATCAGAGCTATTTGAAATCTATCCCTAAAAGGGTATATAATATTGAAGGTGCACATAGGGTCATTCAGAATAACTTCACACACACGCTTCTGTGCATTTCCAAGTCTAATTCTGTCACTAAATCCATACCGGTGACCCAGCGCCTAAATACTAGGCCTCAAATTTATATCCCGCTAAATCTCTCGTTACCGCTGTACTGTTGTTGCTGGGCAAGATATTTAGTGTCCGTCAAAGCACATTTTTTGTTCTGGGTTGAAGTACAATTCCCAATTTAGCAATTTCATAATTTAGTGGTTCCTGCTATATCAGAGCTATTTGAAATCTATCCCAAAAAGGGTATATAATATTGAAGGTGCACATTGGGTCATTCAGAATAACTTCACACACACCCGCTACTGTGTATTTCCAAGTCTAATTCTGTCACTAAACCCATACCTGTCACCCAGCGCCTAAATACTAGGCCTCAAATTTAAATCCCTCTAAATCTCTCGTTACCGCTGTACTGTTGTTGCTGGGCAAGATATTTAGTGTCCGTCAAAGCACATTTTTTGTTCTGGGTTGAAGTACAATTCCCAATTTAGCAATTTCATAATTTAGTGGTTTCTGCTATATCAGAGCTATTTGAAATCTATCCCTAAAAGGGTATATAATATTGAAGGTGCACATTGGGTCATTCAGAATAACTTCACACACACGCTTCTGTGCATTTCCAAGTCTAATTCTGTCACTAAACCCATACCTGTCACCCAGCGCCTAAATACTAGGCCTCAAATTTAAATCCCTTTAAATCTCTCGTTACCGCTGTACTGTTGTTGCTGGGCAAGATATTTAGTGTCCGTCAAAGCACATTTTTTGTTCTGGGTTGAAGTACAATTCCCAATTTAGCAATTTCATAATTTAGTGGTTTCTGCTATATCAGAGCTATTTGAAATCTATCCCTAAAAGGGTATATAATATTGAAGGTGCACATAGGGTCATTCAGAATAACTTCACACACACGCTTCTGTGCATTTCCAAGTCTAATTCTGTCACTAAATCCATACCGGTGACCCAGCGCCTAAATACTAGGCCTCAAATTTAAATCCCTCTAAATCTCTCGTTACCGCTGTCCTGTTGTAGCTGGGAAAGTTATTTAGTGCCCGTCAAAGCACATTTTTTGTTCTGGGTTGAAGTACAATTCCCAATTTAGCAATTTCATAATTTAGTGGTTCCTGCTATATCAGAGCTATTTGAAATCTATCCCAAAAAGGGTATATAATATTCAAGGTGCACATTGGGTCATTCAGAATAACTTCACACACACGCTTCTGTGCATTTCCAAGTCTAATTCTGTCACTAAATCCATACCGGTCACCCAGCGCCTAAATACTAGGCCTCAAATTTATATCCCGCTGAATTTGAATACAATACATTGGGCCAAATAATATATTTGTTGTTGTGGTGAACCATAACAATGAGAAAAACATCTAGTAAGGGACGCGGACGTGGACATGGTCGTGGTGGTGTTAGTGGACCCTCTGGTGCTGGGAGAGGACGTGGCCGTTCTGCCACATCCACACGTCCTAGTGTACCAACTACCTCAGGTCCCAGTAGCCGCCAGAATTTACAGCGATATATGGTGGGGCCCAATGCCGTTCTAAGGATGGTAAGGCCTGAGCAGGTACAGGCATTAGTCAATTGGGTGGCCGACAGTGGATCCAGCACGTTCACATTATCTCCCACCCAGTCTTCTGCAGAAAGCGCACAGATGGCGCCTGAAAACCAACCCCATCAGTCTGTCACATCACCCCCATGCATACCAGGGAAACTGTCTCAGCCTCAAGTTATGCAGCAGTCTCTTATGCTGTTTGAAGACTCCGCTGGCAGGGTTTCCCAAGGGCATCCACCTAGCCCTTCCCCAGCGGTGAAAGACATAGAATGCACTGACGCACAACCACTTATGTTTCCTGATGATGAGGACATGGGAATACCACCTCAGCATGTCTCTGATGATGACGAAACACAGGTGCCAACTGCTGCGTCTTTCTGCAGTGTGCAGACTGAACAGGAGGTCAGGGATCAAGACTGGGTGGAAGACGATGCAGGGGACGATGAGGTCCTAGACCCCACATGGAATGAAGGTCGTGCCACTGACTTTCACAGTTCGGAGGAAGAGGCAGTGGTGAGACCGAGCCAACAGCGTAGCAAAAGAGGGAGCAGTGGGCAAAAGCAGAACACCCGCCGCCAAGAGACTCCGCCTGCTACTGACCGCCGCCATCTGGGACCGAGCACCCCAAAGGCAGCTTCAAGGAGTTCCCTGGCATGGCACTTCTTCAAACAATGTGCTGACGACAAGACCCGAGTGGTTTGCACGCTGTGCCATCAGAGCCTGAAGCGAGGCATTAACGTTCTGAACCTGAGCACAACCTGCATGACCAGGCACCTGCATGCAAAGCATGAACTGCAGTGGAGTAAACACCTTAAAACCAAGGAAGTCACTCAGGCTCCCCCTGCTACCTCTTCTGCTGCTGCCGCCTCGGCCTATTCTGCTGCTGCCGCCTCGGCCTCTTCCTCCGCCTCTGGAGGAACGTTGGCACCTGCCGCCCAGCAAACAGGGGATGTACCACCAACACCACCACCACCACCTCCGTCACCAAGCGTCTCAACCATGTCACACGCCAGCGTTCAGCTCTCCATCTCACAAACATTTGATAGAAAGCGTAAATTCCCACCTAGCCACCCTCGATCCCTGGCCCTGAATGCCAGCATTTCTAAACTACTGGCCTATGAAATGCTGTCATTTAGGCTGGTGGACACAGACAGCTTCAAACAGCTCATGTCGCTTGCTGTCCCACAGTATGTTGTTCCCAGCCGGCACTACTTCTCCAAGAGAGCCGTGCCTTCCCTGCACAACCAAGTATCCGATAAAATCAAGTGTGCACTGCGCAACGCCATCTGTAGCAAGGTCCACCTAACCACAGATACGTGGACCAGTAAGCACGGCCAGGGACGCTATATCTCCCTAACTGCACACTGGGTAAATGTAGTGGCAGCTGGGCCCCAGGCGGAGAGCTGTTTGGCGCACGTCCTGCCGCCGCCAAGGATCGCAGGGCAACATTCTTTGCCTCCTGTTGCCACCTCCTCCTTCTCGGCTTCCTCCTCCTCTTCTTCCACCTGCTCATCCAGTCAGCCACACACCTTCACCACCAACTTCAGCACAGCCCGGGGTAAACGTCAGCAGGCCATTCTGAAACTCATATGTTTGGGGGACAGGCCCCACACCGCACAGGAGTTGTGGCGGGGTATTGAACAACAGACCGACGAGTGGTTGCTGCCGGTGAGCCTCAAGCCCGGCCTGGTGGTGTGTGATAATGGGCGAAATCTCGTTGCAGCTCTGGGACTAGCCAATTTGACGCACATCCCTTGCTTGGCGCATGTGCTGAATTTGGTGGTGCAGAAGTTCATTCACAACTACCCCGACATGTCAGAGCTGCTGCATAAAGTGCGGGCCGTCTGTTCGCGCTTCCGGCGTTCACATCCTGCCGCTGCTCGCCTGTCTGCGCTACAGCGTAACTTCGGCCTTCCCGCTCACCGCCTCATATGCGACGTGCCCACCAGGTGGAACTCCACCTTGCACATGCTGGACAGACTGTGCGAGCAGCAGCAGGCCATAGTGGAGTTTCAGCTGCAGCACGCACGGGTCAGTCGCACTACAGAACAGCACCACTTCACCACCAATGACTGGGCCTCCATGCGAGACCTGTGTGCCCTGTTGCGCTGTTTCGAGTACTCCACCAACATGGCCAGTGGCGATGACACCGTTATCAGCGTTACAATACCACTTCTATGTCTCCTTGAGAAAACACTTAGGGCGATGATGGAAGAGGAGGTGGCCCAGGAGGAGGAGGAGGAAGAGGGGTCATTTTTAGCACTTTCAGGCCAGTCTCTTCGAAGTGACTCAGAGGGAGGTTTTTGGCAACAGCAGAGGCCAGGTACAAATGTGGCCAGCCAGGGCCCACTACTGGAGGACGAGGAGGACGAGGATGAGGAGGAGGTGGAGGAGGATGAGGATGAAGCATGGTCACAGCGGGGTGGCACCCAACGCAGCTCGGGTCCATCACTGGTGCGTGGCTGGGGGGAAAGGCAGGACGATGACGATACGCCTCCCACAGAGGACAGCTTGTCCTTACCCCTGGGCAGCCTGGCACACATGAGCGACTACATGCTGCAGTGCCTGCGCAACGACAGCAGAGTTGCCCACATTTTAACCTGTGCGGACTACTGGGTTGCCACCCTGCTGGATCCACGCTACAAAGACAATGTGCCCACCTTACTTCCTGCACTGGAGCGTGATAGGAAGATGCGCGAGTACAAGCGCACGTTGGTAGACGCGCTACTGAGAGCATTCCCAAATGTCACAGGGGAACAAGTGGAAGCCCAAGGCCAAGGCAGAGGAGGAGCAAGAGGTCGCCAAGGCAGCTGTGTCACGGCCAGCTCCTCTGAGGGCAGGGTTAGCATGGCAGAGATGTGGAAAACTTTTGTCAACACGCCACAGCTAACTGCACCACCACCTGATACGCAACGTGTTAGCAGGAGGCAACATTTCACTAACATGGTGGAACAGTACGTGTGCACACCCCTCCACGTACTGACTGATGGTTCGGCCCCATTCAACTTCTGGGTCTCTAAATTGTCCACGTGGCCAGAGCTAGCCTTTTATGCCTTGGAGGTGCTGGCCTGCCCGGCAGCCAGCGTTTTGTCTGAACGTGTATTCAGCACGGCAGGGGGCGTCATTACAGACAAACGCAGCCGCCTGTCTACAGCCAATGTGGACAAGCTGACGTTCATAAAAATGAACCAGGCATGGATCCCACAGGACCTGTCCGTCCCTTGTCCAGATTAGACATTAACTACCTCCCCATAACCATATATTATTGGACTCCAGGGCACTTCCTCATTCAATCCTATTTTTATTTTCATTTTACCATTATATTGCAAGGCTACCCAAAGTTGAATGAACCTCTCCTCTGCCTGTGTGCTAGGCCTAAATATATGCCAATGGATTGTTGCAGTGGTGGCTGACGTGAAGCCTGATTCTCTGCTATGACATGCAGACTGATTCTCTGGTGACATGAAGCCAGATCCTCTGTTACGGGACCTCTCTCCTCTGCCTGGGTGCTGGGCCTAAATTTATGAAAATGGACTGTTGCAGTGGTGGGTGACGTGAAGCCTGATTCTCTGCTATGACATGCAGACTGATTCTCTGGTGACATGAAGCCAGATCCTCTGTTACGGGACCTCTCTCCTCTGCCTGGGTGCTGGGCCTAAATTTATGAAAATGGACTGTTGCAGTGGTGGGTGACGTGAAGCCTCATTCTCTGCTATGACATGCAGACTGATTCTCTGCTGACATGAAGCCAGATTGTCTGTTACGGGACCTCTCTCCTCTGCCTGGGTGCTGGGCCTGAATTTATGACAATGGACTGTTGCAGTGGTGGCTGACGTGAAGCCTGATTCTCTGCTATGATATGAAGACTGATTCTCTGCTGACATGAAGCCAGATTGTCTGTTACGGGACCTCTCTCCTCTGCCTGGGTGCTGGGCCTAAATTTATGAAAATGGACTATTACAGTGGTGGGTGACGTGAAGCCTGATTCTCTGCTATGACATGAAGACTGATTCTCTGCTGACATGAAGCCAGATTGTCTGTTACGGGACCTCTCTCCTCTGCCTGGGTGCCGGGGCCTAAATATCTGAGAATGGACTGTTCCAGTGGTGGGTAACGGGAAGCCAGATTCTCTGCTATGATATGAAGACTGATTCTCTGCTGACATGAAGCCAGATTGTCTGTTACGGGACCTCTCTCCTCTGCCTGGGTGCTGGGCCTAAATTTATGAAAATGGACTATTACAGTGGTGGGTGACGTGAAGCCTGATTCTCTGCTATGACATGAAGACTGATTCTCTGCTGACATGAAGCCAGATTGTCTGTTACGGGACCTCTCTCCTCTGCCTGGGTGCCGGGGCCTAAATATCTGAGAATGGACTGTTCCAGTGGTGGGTGACGGGAAGCCAGATTCTCTGCTATGGAACCTCTCTCCAATTGATTTTGGTTAATTTTTATTTATTTAATTTTTATTTTAATTAATTTCCCTATCCACATTT
This sequence comes from Bufo gargarizans, assembly GCF_014858855.1. Classification (NCBI taxonomy): domain Eukaryota; kingdom Metazoa; phylum Chordata; class Amphibia; order Anura; family Bufonidae; genus Bufo; species Bufo gargarizans. The sequence continues at coordinate 136,250,738 of NC_058082.1, read as the reverse complement.
GTTTGCAGGGGATTTACCTACATGTTGCTGCCTTTTGCAGCCCTCTAGCCCTTTCCTGGGCTGTTTTACAGCCGTTTTAGTGCCGAAAAGTTCGGGTCCCCATTGACTTCAATGGGGTTCGGGTTCGGGACGAAGTTCGGATCGGGTTCGGATCCCGAACCCGAACATTTCCGGGATGTTCGGCCGAACTTCTCGAACCCGAACATCCAGGTGTTCGCTCAACTCTATTTAAGACTACTTGAAAAATGGGAAAAAATCATATTTAGCATGGCTGGATCTTCAAAAGGTTCCAAGTAGAGCTTTAACATGCAACAAGAAGAAATATGAGGGAGACAAAACATTTTTTGAGCATTCAATTTAATGAAAACAACGAATAAACTGAAACAGGCTGTTTTTCAGCTGATCAAAAGTTTAGGACCACATGCCTTTAAAAGGCTAAATCTGTGCAAAGATGTGGATTCATTGTCATTTTCTGTCAGGGAGTCACACGTTGTGATTAGTGTTGATCACGAATATTCAAATTGTGAATTTTTATTGTGAATATAGGTACTTCAAAAATTCGCAAATCTTTAGAATATAGTGATATATATTCGTAATTTCGAATATTTGAGATTTTTTGCGAATTTTCGTAATGCATATTTTTCAATTGCTGAGTTTAAACATGAGTCCTCCCTGCTTCTTGCTTGTGGGCCAATGACACAAGCAAGAAGCAGGGAGGAATCATGACTTTAAATGGGAAAAATGATGCATATTCTAAAAAACGAATATATAGCACTATATTGAATATGTTCATTTGTTCGAATATTCGTAATATTCTAAAACAAAAATATAAAGCAATATAGAGAATATTTGAAAAAAAAAATATATAGAGCAATTTAGCTAATATAGTGCTATAATCCTCTTTGTCTAATAGTTGCAATTTCTTTCTCATTTTAAGTTCAGATTGGAAAAAAATTTAAACTATTGAAAAAAAAAGATTATAGCACCATATTAGCAAAATTTCTCTACATTTGTTTTTTTCAAATATTTGCTGTATTTCTATATATTCTTGTTTTATCATATTACGAATATTTAAAAAAACAAATATATTCAATATAGTGCTATGACTCATTCGCCTACCAGCAAGAAGCAGGGAGGAATGATGTTTTTGCTTGGCATTACAAAAATTTGCATATTACGAGATCATTACTACCATGTACATTTTTCGAGTACAAAAATCATAGAATATAACGAATATTCAAATTCACGAATATTCGCCGAATATTTTTCAAAATATTCACGAAATATCGAGAATTCGAATATGACCCCTGCCGCTCATCACTAGTTGTGATGGCAAAGGCAAAAAAACTCTACCTTTTTAAACGTGGTCGGCTTGTTGAACTGCATAAGCAGGGTCTCTCACAGCGCGCCATTGCTGCTGAGGTGGGACGCAGTAAGACAGTTATTTGGAATTTCTTAAATGATCCTGAGGGTTATGGAACAAAAAAGTAAAGTGGAAGACCCCAAAAAATTTCATCAGCATTAAGCCGGAAGATCCAATTGGCTGTCCGTCAACTTACTGGATGATCCTCGACCAAAATTAAGGCCCTTACTGGTGCTGACTGCAGCCCCATAACCATCAGACTGCATCTGAGACTAAAGGGCTTCAAAAACAAAAAACTTCTTCAAAGACCTTGTCTCCTTGAACGCCACAGAACTGCTTGTTTGGACTTTGCAAGAGAGCAATAAAAATGGGACATTCAAAGGTGGAAGAAAGTTTTATTCTCTGATGAGAAAAAATGTAACCTTGATGGTCCTGATGGTTTCCAACGTTACTGGCATGTCAAGCAGATACCACCTGAGATGTTTTCTACGCGCCGCAGTGGAGGGGGAGCTATAATAGTCTGGGGTGCTTTTTCCTTCAGTGGAACAATGGAGCTTCAGGAAGTGTAGGGGCGTCAAACGGCCGCTGGCTTTGTCCAGATGTTGCAGAGAGCATTCCTCATGACTGAGGGCCCTCGTCTGTGTGGTAATGACTGGGTTTTTCAACAGGACAACGCTACAGTACACAATGCCCGCAGGGCAAGGGACTTCTTCCAGGAGAATAACATCACTCTTTTGGCCCATCCTGCGTGTTCCCCTGATCTAAATCCAATTGAAAACCTTTGGGGATGGATGGCAAGGGAAGTTTACAAAAATGGACAACAGTTCCAGACAGTAGATGGCCTTTGTGCGGCCGTCTTCACCACTTGGAGAAATGTTCCCACTCACCTCATGGAAACGCTTGCATCAAGCATGCCGAAACAAATTTTGGAAGTGATAAACAATAACGGCTGAGCTACTCATTACTGAGTTCATGTTTGGAAGTTGGATTTCTGTTTTGGGGGGGGGTTTAGTTTTTTTTTGGAGGTGTGGTCCTAAACTTTTGATCAGCTGAAAAACAACCTGTTTCAGTTTATTCATTGTTTTCCTTAAATTGAATGCTCAAAATTTTTTTTGTCTCACTCCCATTTCTTCTTGTTGCATGTTGAAGCTCTACTTGGAACCTTGTTAAGATCCAGCCATGCTAAATATGATTTTTTGCCATTTTTCAAGTGGTTTTAAACTTTTGATCAGGACTGTATGTTTTTGACCTCTATTTGTACTAGCCTTCAGTAAAATTGATATCCATTGACCGTCTCATAGACCTCCAGCCACATAATCACTTGTTCTTTTCTGTATGCTGAATGCATCATTTTTGGGGCCTGTAATACTCTGGCCTGCCGTAAAATTTATATCCAATGACCGTAATAAGCTACCTACAGCCACATACAGTACAGACCAAAAGTTTGGACACACCTTCTCATTCAAAAAGTTTTCTTTATTTTCATGACTATGAAAATTGTAGATTCACACTGAAGGCATCAAAACTATTAATTAACACATGTGGAATTATAGCCACCTTTTGCTTTGATTACTGCTTTGCACACTCTTGACATTCTCTTGATGAGCTTCAAGAGGTAGTCACCTGAAATGGTCTTCCAACAGTCTTGAAGGATTTCCCAGAGATGCTTAGCATTTGTTGGCCCTTTTGCCTTTACTCTGCGGTCCAGCTCACCCCAAACCATCTCGATTGGGTTCAGGTCCGGTGACTGTGGAGGCCAGGTCATCTGGCGCAGCACCCTATCACTCTGCTTCATGGTCAAATAGCCCTTACACAGCCTGGAGGTGTGTTTGGGGTCATTGTCCTGTTGAAAAATAAATGATGGTCTAACTAAACGCAAACTGGATGGAATAGCATGCCGCTGCAAGATGCTGTGGTAGCCATGCTGGTTCAGTATGCCTTCAATTTTGAATAAATCCCCAACGGTGTCACCAGCAAAGCACCCCCACACCATCACACCTCCTCCTCCATGCTTCACAGTGGGAACCAGGCATGTAGAGTCCATCCGTTCACCTTTTCTGCGTCGCACAAAGACACGGTGGTTGGAACCAAAGATCTCAAATTTGGACTCATCAGACCAAAGCACAGATTTCCACTGGTCTAATGTCCATTCCTTGTGTTCTTTAGCCCAAACAAGTCTCTTCTGCTTGTTGCCTGTCCTTAGCAGTGGTTTCCTAGCAGATATTCTACCATGAAGTCTCCTCTTAACAGATGTTCTAGAGATGTGTCTGCTGCTAGAACTCTGTGTGGCATTGACCTGGTCTCTAATCTGAGCTGCTGTTAACCTGCGATTTCTGAGGCTGGTGACTCGGATGAACTTATCCTCCGCAGCAGAGGTGACTCTTGGTCTTCCTTTCCTGGGGCGGTCTGCATGTGAGCCAGTTTCTTTGTAGCACTTGATGGTTTTTGTGACTGCACTTGGGGACACTTTCAAAGTTTTCCCAGTTTTTCGGACTGACTGACCTTCATTTCTTAAAGTAATGATGGCCACTCGTTTTTCTTTACTTAGCTGCTTTTTTTCTTGCCATAATACAAATTCTAACAGTCTATTTAGTAGGACTATCAGCTGTGTATCCACCTGACTTCTCCACAACGCAACTGATGGTCCCAACCCCATTTATAAGGCAAGAAATTCCATTTATTAAACCTGACAGGGCACAACTGTGAAGTGAAAACCATTTCAGATGACTACCTTATGAAGCTCAACAAGAGAATGCCAAGAGTGTGCAAAGCAGTAATCAAAGCAAAAGGTGGCTACTTTGAAGAACTTAGAATATTACATATTTTCAGTTGTTTCACACTTTTTTGTTATGTATATAATTCCACATGTGTTAATTCATAGTTTTGATGCCTTCAGTGGGAATCTACAATTTTCATAGTCATGAAAATAAAGAAAACTCTTTGAATGAGAAGGTGTATCCAAGCTTTTGGTCTGTACTGTACCTACTAGTTATTTTCTGTACGCTGAATGCTCAATTTTTGGGGCCTGTAGTACCCTGGCCTGATGTAAAATTTATATCCAATGATCGTGTAATCTACCTCCAGCCACATACTTACTTGTTCTTTTCTGTATGCTGAATGCATACATTTTGGGGCCTGTAGTCCACTGGCCTGCTGTAAAATTGATATCCAATGACCGTGTAATCTCCTTCCAGCCACATACTTGTTCTTTTCTGTAGGCTGAATGCATAATTTTTGGGGCCTGTAGTCCACTGGCCTGCTGTAAAATTGATATCCAAGGACCGAGTAATCTACCTCCAGCCACATACTTGTTCTTTTCTGTACGCTGAATGCATCATTTCTGGGGCCTTTAGTCCACTGGCCTGCTGTAAAATTGATATCCAATGACCATATAATCTACCTCCACCCACATACTTACTTGTTCTTTACTGTACGCTGAATGCATAATTTTTGGGGCCTGTAGTCCACTGGCCTGTTGTAAAATTGATATCTAATGACCGTGTAATCTACCTCCAGCCACATACTTACTTGTTCTTTTCTGTACGCTGAATAATGCTATGCTATGCTGTGCGCTCCTGTGCACACGATCAATTCCACTCCGGGACATATGGCTCGCTCACGGACTCTATGTCTCGGAGGGCATACGGTTGTGTGCATGGGCCCTAACAATGATCAAAAAATTGCACGCACCACAAAAATGGTACCAATAAAAACTACAGTTCATCCACAATAAAGCCCTCATAAAAAAAATGAAAAAGTTATGGCTGTCAGAAAATGGTGATGCAAAGAAAAAACTTTTTATTTTAACCCCTTCTACCCCAGAGGCTTTTTTTCCCAGAGCCTTAACTTTTTTTTTTACTTTTCCGTTTACATAGCTGTATGAGGGCTTGTTTTTAGTAGGACAAGTTGTACTTTCCAAAGCAACCATTTAATATTGCATAAAATGTAGTGGGAAGTAACATTTTTTAAAGGTGGTGGAATTGAAAAAACAAAACAAAAAAAACCTTTGCCACAGTCTTAAGGTCCATTCACACATCCGTATGTGTTTAGCGGATCAGTAAATTACGGATCCGCAAAACACGGACACTAGCAATGTGCGTTCTGCATTTTTCGGACCGCACATCGCTGGCACTCTCATAGAAAATGCCTTTTCTTGCGGACAAGTATAGGATAGGTTTTATTTTTTTGTGGAAGGGAAGTGCGGATTGGCAAATGCGGATGCGGACAGCACATTTCGGCCCCATTTAAAATGAATGGGTCCGCACCTGTTCCACAAAATTGCGGAAACGATGCGGACCCATTTTGCGGACGTGTGAATGGACCCTTATAGTTTTTTAAATTTTTTATTTGTGATCTTGATTCTCCACATATGTATAGTTGATACCACATACTGTATGTATCGTTTTTCTTGCGTTTTGATACTGGAAAAAAATAAAAAAATTAAATTTTTATATACTATAAGCATTTTGTAGTTAACTTAGCACTGGAGTCTATAATGATTTTACTAGTTTCCTATCGAGCCCGGCTAAAGACAGGGGCTCCGTAGGAAACACTGTGCAGCAGCTTCCTGTCATTCGCTATGACAGGGTCTGCCGTACACAAGGTTGTATTGAAAAAAATGACTATGTAGGTTAAAAAGTTCCTGATCTTGGAGGCAAAGGAGGAAATAAAAAAAATAAAAATTAAGTTTTAAAGGGGTTGTGTAATCTTAGACATTGGTGGCATGTTGCTACAAAATGCCACAAATATCAGTTAGGTGCTGGTCCCACCTGTAGGATTCGATGACTTTCTTACCCTCATCTTACATTTTCTACCTCTTGAGCTAATAGTATATTACAAAAGATTTTTTTTACCTTCTAGATTTCATTGCTTGGAGCAGTGCGTCGGCAGAACTTGAAGAGAAGAGCACGTCAGTGAAGACTGCAGTGCAATGAGAAAGATCCCAACGAGGGTGAGTACGGCTGGCTTCAGTGCTGTGGACCTGAGTGTCTCCTTCTCAGCCTCTACATTCTTGTAAAATTAGAACAGGAGAAGGATGGACTTCTGTGGCATCCGGCACTGGCCGCCAAGCTACACCGAGCGGGACTCGGAATGTGCAGGGTGTTGGAGGAGAGCAGCAGCAGACTACTAAGAGTATTTCCTTAAAGGCTTTGTCTGTTTTTTTTTGTCTATTCATGACCTATCCAGATCAGTGGGGCAAGGGGGCGACTAATACAAGTGTTGCCTTCTACTTATTGTTAACCTACTTAACGACTGCAGTGAAGAGCAGTGTAATTGCAACTATGGCATCCCCATTAACTTCTATGGGACATTACCTTACTACTCACTTAGACAGAAAGAAGCTGTTCCATTGAAGTGAATGCAGTTGCGAGGACAAGCAGGCAAACAATGAGGAGAAGGCAGTGCTTGTATGACCGCTGCTTTCTCTTCAAACAGCTGATCGGCGGAGGGGCTGGTGTTGGACCCACGCTGATCTGATATTGATGACCTATCTTGAGAATGGGTCATCAATAGAAAAAAAGCTGAAAACCCCTTTAAGGAAATGATCTGCTTTTGTGAAACTGATAACCGATAGGCATAGGACATCAACATTAGAGCTCATGCACACAATATAATTTTTCCCCCATGTCCATAATTTTTTTTTTAGGTCTGTATGTATAACCATTCACATTGTATGGCCTGGCAAAAAATGGAAATGACACAAAGTGCATTACATGCCTGTATGTTCGGATTGCGGTTCAACGGGCAAGGATAGAAAATTTCTGCAGAAGCCCCAAAAAAAAAAGAACGGCATGCCCTAGGGTAGAATCAGTGTTTTGCATTTTTTTAAAACCGGTTTTAAAATGGGTATCAGAAGTCAGCTTCGGTACTAACTGGTACCTTGGTTCTGAAGCTGACTTCAGATAACTGTTTAAAATCTGTTTAAGTTAAATAATCAAATACCAAAGTTATTGACCAAAGTCTCCCAAGACTTCAACAATAACAAAGTTTGAAGCAAATTGAGTTTGGATCTTGGCTTCGAAGATCAGTACGCTCAACCCTAGTGAGGATGCTTGTTACTGATAATCTGAGCATGTAAGGGGTCTTTCACACGAGCGGATTCTGTGTGTGGAATCTGCTGTGTGAAAGAGTGTCAAGCCCCGTTCCGGACAGCAGAGACACAGAGCAATAACATGATTGATAATGTTCTGCGCCTCTCTGACATTTTTACTACAAAATCACAGTGACAACTTTATCTCACTGTGATTTGTAGTAAAAAGGTCTCAGAATGTGTGTGTATATTGTGACACAGTGAGAGGTTTGGCTGTAATCAGCCGGCACTCCGTTCAAAGAGCGTGGTGCATGTGTCCGAGATAGCAATGTCAACATATATTGTAGAAAAGATCGGCACTCACTCACTCATTGAGTGCCGGTCTTTTCTACAATATACAGTGAGAGGTTTGGTCTGGGAAAACAGGTATTTTCCTCCCAGCATGTGCTGCTGGGCTGAACTACAGCCAGGTGAGATCAAATACCGGACCGGATTTTAAGTGCCGGTCCGAGTTTTGGCAGCACCTGGCTGTCCTTAAATAGGCAGCTAAGCTCAGAAGCAAGGTCTTTGTGTTGGGATCTGGGAGCCTTGTGTCTGGATGAAGGATTGCTGCTATGCTCAAGGACTCTTTGAGGCAGAATTGCTGCATGGTGTGAATTACCATCAACACTGCAAGGTGACTTTTTGCTTGTTTATGACTGCTTGTTTTGTCACTTGCCTAAAGTGTGAATAAACCACTGAACTGTTTGATCCAAAGAACTTGTTGTTGCCTCTATACTGTGTCCGCTAATCCTGCCTACCAGAGCGAAACCCCACTATATATATATATATATATATATATATTTATATATATATATATATATTATAGGAAAAGGATTGCGTGGCAGCCTGGTCTGGTCTATATTGTGACTAGCCAAAGGATTGGGGTTTACACAGGAGGAGAAAGTTGCGAAGAGAGGGGGGGGCATACAAAAATTTGCTGTGGGGCCGAGTCACTTCTAGCTATACCCCTGATCACAGGGCTGGCTGGATGCATAGCATTGTGGGTGATCTATCGTTCTCAGAGTTCTTTGCTCCATGTCCTAACATGTGAAGCAGCCATTTTAGGAAAACATGTGATTTGTCACCACAAAGTGTCAGGAAATTCGGGTTTGGTGCAACTCACATTTTTCCTTAAATTCAGATCAAATTCCACTTCGTCAACTTCAATTCGCTCTAGTCAGTGCTATCAGTTTGCTATGCCAGTGGTGTTTTATTGTCTATATAAAATTGGGGAAAGGAGGCAATTTAAATGTATTAAATTATTTTAAAAATATAAAAAATATGGCATAAAACATTGTTCTATTCTATAAATTATGGAGGTATAGGGTGTAGAGTATTGCAATAAAGTGCAGTAATAAGATTTAAAAGTATTAATGAAATCTTCAATAAATGATTGTACAGTTTCAACAAAAAGTATGTGAACCCTTTGGAATGATATGGATTTCTGCACAAATTGGTCATAAAATGTGATTTGATCTTCATCTAAGTCACAACAATAGACAATCACAGTCTGCTTAAACTAATAACACACAAATAATTAAATGTTACCATGTTTCTATTGAAAACACATTCACAGTGCATGTGGAAAAAGTATGTGAACCTCTAGACTAATGACATCTCCAAGAGCTAATTGCAGTGAGGTGTCAGCCAACTGGAGTCCAATCAATGAGATGAGATTGGAGGTGTTGATTACAGCTGCCCTTCCCTATAAAAAACACACACCAGTTTTTTCACAAGAAGCATTGCCTGATGTGAATGATGCCTCGCACAAAAGAGCTCTCAGAAGACCTACGATTAAGAATTGTTGACTTGCATAAAGCTGGAAAGGGTTATAAAAGTATCTCCAAAAGCCTTGCTGTTCATCAGTCCACGGTAAGACAAATTGTCTATAAATGGAGAAAGCTCAGCACTGCTGCTACTCTCCCTAGGATTGTCCGTCCTGTAAAGATGAATGCAAGAGCACAGCGCAGACTGCTCAATCAGGTGAAGAAGAATCCTAGAGTGTCAGCTAAAGACCTACAAAAGTCTCTGGCATATGCTAACATCCCTGTTAGCAAATCTACGATACGTAAAACACTAAACAAGAATGGATTTCATGGGAGGAAAGCACAGAGGAAGCCACTGCTGTCCAAAAAAACCCACTGCTGCACGTTTACAGTTTAGACAAGAGCACCTGGATGTTCCACAGTAGTACTGGCAAAATATTCTGTGGACAGATGAAACCAAAGTTGAGTTGTTTGGAAGAAACACACAACACTGTGGAGAAAAAAAGGCACAGCACCCCAAGATCAAAACCTCATCCCAACTGTGAAGTATGGTGGTGGGGGCATCATGGTTTGGGGCTGCTTTGCTGCGTCAGGGCCTGGACGGATTGCTATCATCTAAGGAAAAATAAATTCCCAAGTTTATCAAGACATTTTGCTGGAGGACTTAAGGCCATCTGTCCACCAGCTGAAGCTCAACAGAAGATGGGTGTTGCAACAGGACAACGATCCAAAGTATAGAAGTAAATCAACAGAATGGCTTAAACAGAAGAAAATACTCCTTCTGGAGTGGCCCAGTCAGAGTCCTTGACCTCAACCGGATTGAGATGCTGTGGCATGACCTCAAGAAAGCGATTCACACCAGACATCCCAAGAATATTGCTGAACTGAAACAGTTCTGTAAAGAGGAATGGTCAATAATTACTCCTGACCGCTGTGCACGTTTGATCTGCAACTACAGGAAACATTTGGTTGAAGTTATTGCTGCCAAAGGAGGTTCAACCAGTTATTAAATTCAAGGGTTCACATACTTTTTCTACCTGCACTGTGTATGTTTCCATGGTGTGTTCAATAAAAACATGGTAACATTTAATTCTTTGTGTGTTATTAGTTTAAGCAGACTGTGACTGTCTATTGTTGTGACAATTTGTGCAGAAATCCATATCATTCCAAAGGGTTAAAATACTTTTTCTTGCAACTGTAGGTATGTGAGCATACTAGCCAAGCAAAATTATGTTACTTCCCTATCAGTTAGTAAATGAAGAAACAAGATGTTACATATTACAATTCATATTAGCCTTGAGATGTGCGCCAGGTCTGACTAGTGTGAATTGGTTGACTGACTATTTTATGTTTGAGAACATTATCTATGGAAAAGCTATCGGATACATGATCATGCACAGACCATTTCCCAGTGCAGGTTCCTGAAGGCCTATTTACAAGAACCAACTAAACAGGCAATTACCGAGTACAAACCAGTTGTTCTCAATAATTGAGAGCAATTGTTACTGCGATCACTCGTTCCCATTAAATTCATTGTTTCAGGGCAGCAAATTCCTGTTTATAGAAAACAATCTGCTGCCCAAAAACAATGATTTAGAAGGTGTCTGCATTAGTGATAATTTCACCCAATGAACAAGCATTTGCTCGATCTTAAGGTAAGACTGTAGAGGCAAGACTGGCGGCACCTTTACATGGGCCAATTATCGGAAATAAGCATTCCTACAAACGTTCATTCCTGATTATCATCCCGTATAAAGGGACCTATTTATGCATAGGTAAAGGAAATTAGCATATTCCACCAATGTCAGATACCTCTGAGACCTGCACCTATCTTTAGAATGGGGTCCCCAAAGTGAACGAGGACAAATCGCGTGAGCACAGCTACCCTCCATGCACTTCTATGGGAGTGCTGAAAACAGCCGAGAGCCGATTTGGCTATTTCCAGAACTCCCATAGAGGTGAACGGAGAGGTGAATGTGTTTGCGCAGTGTGTTCTCCACTTCTATGGGAGTTCCAGAGTGCACTCAATCAGCATGGTGCACTCTCCTTCTCTTTTGGGGGATCCGTTCTAGATACAGGTGCGGGTCCCAGAGGTGAGACCCGTAGCTATCTTACACTGGTGGCAAAATGTGTGAGATTAAATGTTCCTCTTATATCTATCCAATATGAGATTATACACTTGACCTACAGGACTATAATAAAACCCATGGATTTTTAACAAAAACTGACTATCCTTTCTTTTAAACTTTGCTTTTAATAGATGTTTTATGTAAGCCTCTGTTATTAGAATGATTGGCTCCATTTTACTATGGTTATTTATAAGGTATACCCATCTGAAGCAAACCACAATTTCCAAAATACCAGTAAATTTAAGTATCCAGTGAGATAAAATAGAAACATAAAGTGTTAAAAAAATTAAGGGGTGAGCCGTAAAAATGACACGGCCGTTCTAGCGGATGTCTAACGTCTTAGTGTGATTTGGTTGAAATGTTGGGCAACTTATGCTTTTTACAACCCAGAAGGAAACACGCTTTTGTATAGGAAATCCATTGACTTGTATATTTTGTCAAATTAGCATATTAAGCATTAAAACATACTGTGACTTATTCCATTAACTATCATTGCCTACTGAAATAAGTATGTAGAGGCAAGAAGTGAATTTGATTTTACTGTGGAATTTCAGCTACGGTATTAAGCAAAGCTTCACCCTCCTGCCGAAAAGGAACACTGCGGAACACATAGACAACACATTTAGGTACATAAATTGTCCAAAATTTGTAGAGCAATGCAGCATTTGTGCACAGTAGGTTGTTTGCAGTACCCTTCGTACCATGAAAATGAGATACAATTAACAATGCAATGCAGCCAGTAGACAACTGACAATGAACCGCTGTCACAAGACATTTCCTGGACGAATGAAAAGACATGAGATTCTCAACCACAGACCCACAAGTACATGTTCTGACTTTTAATTAGTACAAAGAAATGGTTTGACATAGAATTATGATAATGCCAGTATTAAACCTGTCGGCGGGTTTATATGGTCATTATAACACCAGCTTGTTCAATTTAACTCCAAATTCGCATTCATATTTCCCAGCTTTGGCGGGAGATCTCTTATACATGGTACATAATCTACACAGGGGATAGTAATGTTTGATCCGCTCAGCATGTGTCTGTGCATATCATATGTATAAAAATCTTGTATTTTTATTTTATAAAGATGTATTAAAAAGACAAAGAAACGTGCACTTATTAAAATTATATCTTTTAGAAATGTCTCTGGACACAAGAATATGATTTCACATATATTTTCATAAATAAATCCTATTAGTCTACTACGTCTTTATGGCACACATTTGCTAAGTGTGGCTTTTCCATAGGACTGCTCATAATGCGCAATGGAGCCTAACAGCATATGCATTTCTGAGTCGCCTCATGGAAGCTGCGCTGCTTAGTAAACATGACATCGGGGCTTATTTAACTGGGGCGTTGGTGGAGATCTTGAATGAAACAGCAATGCAATCATTTTTATAGTAATTTAATGTTTGCCCTTTTAAATAGTGATGTGTCAAGTCTCCATCAAAGACACCCCAAATGGGTTGTTCCAGATTAGAAACAAAGATTCTATGGTTTTGTTTTTTTTCCCCCCAGCAGCAGGACCACTCGTATCCCTTGGTTGTGTCTAGTATTGCATTGCAGCATTCACTTCAGTTGGGCTGAGATGCAATACCTGTTGCAGCCTGTGGACAAAGGTGGCACTGTTGCTCTAGATCATAAGCAAAGGATCTGTTTTTTCCTCCCCTAGAAACAGCACCGCTTCTGTGAATTGGTTGCGTCTAATATTGCAGTCCAGCTTTTATCAATGGAGCTGAGCTGCAAGCCTATGGACAAAGGTGATGCGGTTTCTTTAAAAAACAAAACAAAAAACCTTTTTTACTAATCTAATACAACTCATTTAGTAAACAAGTCATTAGATGTTTTCAGTTGTGTGTGAACGTATTTTAATGAAGATCTATATTTATCTGTTGCTTTTAAAATTCAAAAATGGTGCTATTGATACGATCCAAAATCGGTGCCAGTATGGGAAGAAAAAAAGTTTCTAAGGCTTTATATGTTTTGTGTTTTTTTTTTTGTTTGTTTTTTGGTTTCCTCATATGGGAAATGTAAACTTTTGCAATGGCATGGTTGAAGAACATGTTTGCTTCTTGCTCACCTTGCTCTGACCGTCCACTTGAACACATTTTGAACAGATTATGTACTACTGCAGTTTTAAGACCATACATGTAACAAGAGACTTAGCTCTGAGGCGCTGCTTCCCATACTCCACGGGGGGAAGAGGAAACAGGAAAACAAAAACTCATAGAGTTCGACAGCTACCGAGGCAACACTTGCCATTTACAATATAAGCCCAAATATTTTTTTCTTTCCTTTTTTTTTTTTTTTTTTTGCAACACAACTATATATTAATTTAATAAAATACACAATATAGCTCTTATACACTCAACGATTTGGCTCATATGCACTAAAATTGCAAATAAATCATAAAAATATGCTATTTTGATGTAAACACATTTAAATCTTCTTACAGTTGCACATTTAATGGTGATGTGATATTTGCTTTGATGAATAGGACGTTTACTTTCCTGAGCAAATTTTAGTGTCCACAAATTAATTAAAAAAAAAAAAAAAAAAATTTAAGGATGTCGCTTTTTGGACATTTTACCTTTCAATGGTAAAGATAATTGTCTTTTGTAAGAACCACATTATTCGAGATCTTAAAACATAATTCTCTCTATCAATATTCAGGTGTGAATATACTGTAGATTTTTGTTGGACACTAAAATTCTTATTTTCAACACTTTCATTCTACATAAAGTGAATTAGCTTATGCTAGTGCAGGACACAAGAAATCGACTATATAATGTTTATATATTACTATGTGTGGCATGGAAATGAACTACATGACACGGACTTGTACTGAAATGTTTTGGAATGTCGCTCATTTATATAGAAATGTTTACCACAAATGGGTGTCGATGTTTGGTGCCGCTAGGACTACAGCAAAATTAGTTAGGACTTTAATTAGAAGCTAGTGATGCTTGTCAAAATCCACACAGAAATTAGTCAACCCTGTTAATCAATGGGTTTTTTTTCCCTCAGCAAATGAAAAGTCACATCAACTACATTAGGAAGTTGCTCAACTTCACAAGTAGTTCCGAGTTCTGTTCCCTTATACAACAGATTGTCAATATTCACTACAACACATTTTCCTTGATTGCGCCCAATAGAATTTTTTTGTCAAAATAAAGCCAGTGTAATCTTAATAACTAAAAAACAGTACAAGAGTTTGGGGGCACTTTTAAAATGTTCACTTAGAGCCACAGAGCAGCATCCATCTCCCATCTCCCCTGCAAATGTGCTGTTCCAAGGGAAAACTGTATTTACTCGACAAAGGCAACCATGATAGCCTCTCCGTCTTTCTCATTTTCTTACAGCCACTGGTTCACTTCCTCGACAGTCTTGCAAAAGCTTATCAATTTCCCTCACAACTTCCTCAGCATCTACAGATTCTCGGCCCAAATCACGATTTGAATGCTCCAGATGATCTAAGACAGCGTCCATTTCACTTGAGTCTCGGCTCACTCTGGAGTGTACATCGGCAAACACGTGGGCCATGGGGTCTGATGCAATGTACTGAGGGTCCTTTGTCTGTTTATTAGGTGATATGTACTGACTATCAGAAGACAGGTACTGATTGGTTGTTTCTGCCAAGACTCCTGATTTTATTTCACAGCCATTCAATGGTCCCTTAGTTGAGGCACAAGGCTCAATGCATGTCTTGGTAGGGCTGCTAGATGCAGAAGGAACCTCTTGCAGAAGAGGACTCAGGGCACGCTTGGCTTTTAAATATGGTTTTACATTGGCAATGAGAATGGTGTGCTCTCTTTTGTCTTTTCCAAATGTACAAAAGGTCTTTTTCCCAGTGGGGTTTACAGTTTCATAAGTCTCAGTCTCAACGTGAGCTTCAACAGTTGGAACAAAGAGATTTGTGCGATAATCTGCATTTTCCACCTGGTTTGCTGTGGGAAATTGTGGCATCCAACACCGGTCAGAATGACCGAGTACTCTGCATTCATCTGTACAATTAACACACTCCTCTTGCTCTGAAAAAGAGAAAAGAAAAAGGTGACTTTAACAGACTAAACAACATTAAAACATTGGGGCAAGAATAAGGCACAGTGCACAGCGTATCTTTTTTCTCCTAATCACTTCCAATGACTATTTGAACCATACTAGAATATAGGCGCTCCTAATCACACACTTTTTCTGAGTTTTTATAAAACCGTCACAATTTTTTTAAATGACCACAAATAAAACAATTTTTGACCATTATATGACTTTTATGCTGCATATGTTAGTAATTGTCTCTCTCTAATTCTCAGTTGTCCCTGGGCTAGTGGGAGATAACTAGTTTCTATGATGCTTTCTGTAGTCCGCACATGGGGGAAACTCCATCTTACTCACGCAAAACTCTCACTCAGAAGCAGCACCACCACCTTATAAGAAAGCATAAAGAAGTACTGGAGTATTGATGTGAGAGAGAAAGCTCACCATTAGTGCGTATTCACAGGGCTTTATTTAAAATCATCCATATTGTGCCTGCCACAAACTGATGCTTTTAACACAGCAGTGAGGTCTGTATTTTTTGTGGAAGTCCGACCTGCAAATCGTCTGAGACAATTGCCTTCAATAGTTGCCAGGTCCATGTTCTGTGAGACACAGACCACTATAGGACAAGTTCTGAGTTTCATGGCAGAGACCCTTGGGCTGTGAATAGCATAAATTGCTTCTCTGAGTCTGTGTGATCTCCATGTAAGCCTACACATGGACAACACAGACGCAATTTGTGTAAATGCGCTGTTATCTGCAGCAGTCTCTCTCGGTGTTTCTCCCTGCTTCTCTTTCACTTGGTACCTCTTCATCATCCCTCTAGCCTCTCTACATAGAGTTCTATGAGCAGAGTCTCTCTGCAGCATTTCCCTCGTCCCCCCTTTTACTCCATAGACTTCTATGGGCAGTGTGTAATCTGATCCATCATTGAGCTTAGGGTCTGTCTTAGGAGACCAAGACAGATTTAGTCGATTATTTGAGTGAGTGGTCATTTTAGATGGGGAGGGGGGACATTTCTCTAGTAAGTTTTGTTACAAAGTTTGTACAGGAGTTTGTCCTGACTTTCTTGATATACTCTTAAGAAGCCTATGGATGAATCAAATAGAATGCCGCATTTTCAACAAACCATAAAGACCCCAAAATGCTACAAAAGGCCAAAAACGTAATACACAGACGTTACTGCAGATTTTAAAATACCTTCTGGAACCAGTATTTTTGAACAAAAGGAATTTACAAAAATGCCACCAAAAGTACATGAAATCCTTTGCAATTCTTGCTTCCTATTCTAGTCTTGAAGAGAATACTGTATATATAGTAAATTGTTGCTAATATGACTACAAATGAGACAAGGCGAAATCTATTAGGTATGTGAGGTTGTAATTAGCTCAGCATCATACTGCAGCAAATACAAAAGTTGTCACCTGAGACCAACCTGAGGTTTCCACATACCACCTCTTCACCAGAAGTGATGACAATCTGAGGGGTGAAGATAGTGTTAGTGGGCTGAAGGTGCATACTGTAGGTAGAATAATATGTACTGTTTAAGGAGGCTATCCCCATGTTAGTTTTGCTGAGGAGCCGCAGGGCATTCCCTTACATTTGTGTTACATATACTGTAGTTTGAAGAATAAAAGCTTTGATTCCAGACAAAACCTGATGAGCAAAGGTGAGCATTAGTGTTAAGTGAATAGAAGTCCACAAATTCCATGGAAAATTCAATTTACAGCAAAGCTGAATTTCCTCATGATTCGTGGTAGCGAATCATACTTACCTCATCCATTTGCTCGCAACGGGCCAACTGCCATCTTGAATGAAAGTCTCGCATGAAATCCAGTGCGCGGTGATGTATAACATACCATGCCATGACGTCATCACGGGCCGCTCAAGATTTAGCTCTAGATCTTTAATCAAGATGGCGGCAGCCGACTCTTCACGAGTAAATGGATAAGGCAAGTATGAGTTAATATTTTTTTATTTTACACTGTGCTATTACTGTCAGATGCTGCGATCAGCTTTGAATGCGGCATCTGAGGGGTTCAATGATGGGAAGCAGCGCTATCACCGCTCCCTGTCATTGCACCCATTACTTACAAAGAAGTGACGAAACAGCCAAATCAAATTTTTGAATACGGTACTTCGCTCATCTCTAGTCATGATTTTATAATCAATGCTGCTATATTATGATCTCCTCTATGTGCTGCATACATTATAAAAAGCGGTCACTATGATATGTTTTTCATTATCTGCTGTTTGGGTAGACTTATTTTTTTTTATGTTCTGTATATAATGAATTAATATAAACAAAGATATTTTTTATGTAGAACTGAATGATGAATGGCTCATGGCTTCAGCTTTATTCTCTGTAAGAATGGTGCTGAATGCTATCCTCTAATGCATTAAAGTAAAAATAAATGAACAGTATGCTATGGTCTGTGTTCTTCAGCTAGAAGTGAATAATTGATACGCTTTGCTGTACTACAGTCCTCCTTGTTAACATTTTTTACATTTGAAATTACATTGAACACAATATGCCATCACCATTTATGTTCCACAGTGAAATAAACAGCTGCAGTTAGCTTTTGTTAATGGACTTAGGGAACATCTTAAATTCACTTCATTATATATAAGTAGCAATCATTCTAACCCAAGCGTGAATATATCCCCACTTTCACTTCCACTCATTTTATAACACGTGAGATTAGTGAAAGGGTCCAAAAAAAAAAAAAAAACCACCCACTGTCATATTATAAATGACAACCACAAATGTTTTGAAAAAGTCTTTAAAGATACCAGTGAAAAATTCAAAGGGGAAAGTAAAGTGGTTTCCTATGGTAACTAATAAGTCCTAAGGAAAATGAGAGCTGGTATCTCACGGCTATGAGCAATTGCTTCACCTCCTGTATTATTCCATATTCAGATGACCATAATGAAGCTGCATATTCGTTTTCATAATAAAGGGGTTTCTGAGGTTTTGATATTGATGGCCTATCCTCAGGAAAGGTCATCAACAATTGATTGGTGGAGGCCCAATTTCTGGCACCCCACCAATCAAGTGTTTGAAGAGACTGCAACACTGCAGCCTCCTCACAGCTTACCAAGCATAGCACTGTACATTGTATAGTGGCTGTACTTGGTACTGCAGCTCAGGCCCATTCATTTGAAAGGAACTGAGATGCCTTGGCCATGTGACTGATAAATGTAATGTCACTGGCCTTGGATGGGGCAGCAGCACTCACTGGAATGCTTTGGCCTCTTCAAACAGTTAATCGGTGGGGGTGCTGGGAATAAAAAATCATCAGATATTGATGACCTACCTAAGGACAACTCCTTTAAGGTCACAGGACTCCAACTCCTCACGGGTCAAGTAACCATAGATTACCACAGAACAGGAGTCCAGTATTAAGACCCATTATGTATATCCAAATGTTGCCTACATTTTGATAAATCTCCTCAATTAATATGTATTTCACTGGTGTTTTAAAGATCTACCAGAAATAGTCATGTGTTAGAAATACTCATTGGTTCTCATGTCCTTGCGCCTTGTTGGACACAGTACCCAACTGGATTTCAGCTTTATTTTCTAAACTTAATAGGAAAAGAAGTTAACTAGAATTATTTGCCATGGGCAGCCACATTTTCTGTAAGACAGTTTAGATACATGAGACCTATTATATCCTTATTTAAAACATGTGTCCAGATCTATGTACTGAAAGGCAGAACACCTAAATCATTACAATAGTCTCTTACCTTACACAGAGCTATTATCTAATTTGGCCAGTGGAGTTTACATTTTCTAGCAAGGCATAAACCAATATATGCCTTATGCTAGGTTCACACAGACTATCTTTTATGGCTTTTTTTAAGCATTAACATAGAGGCCGGAAAATAGCCCAGCTAATAAGCTTCAGAGCATCATAATATCATGAAAAGCTGATGCAACTCTTGCAGGCAATGATGATAACCTTATACTTATCAACAGGGGCAGATTGGCCACAGACCTTGCAGGGAAATTTCCCTGTGGGCCGATGCCTAGGGGTCATCTGGGCCCTCCTCGGGGCCAGCCGGTGGAAGTTTCTGGGGATATATTTTGTGCTGCTGGCAGCAGTATTTTGTGATGGACTGTGGTATTTAGCTCTGTTTGGGTGGTATAATGTGCTACAATATGGTATGCTGGTCCTGCCTTCCATCAATTTGGACCAGACTACAAAACAGGGCCACTTTTACTATTTTTTCCAAGACCACTTTATGTTCCCAGTCCGCCCCTGCTTATCAATACAATAGTGGTACCAACATGCAGATCACACCCTCATGCATTTTTATAGCCCCTAAGCTGGTGGAGGATCCACCAAAGTTATGTAGAGGCACAGGCCTCTCTATAACTTTGGCGCTTCCAGCGCCAGTTCAAATTGTAAGACAGATTCCGAGATGTCTTACATTTAGAACATTTTCTACGCCTTAAACAGGAGTACAAAATGGTAAATGACATGGGCCTCCTGGCCTGTTCCCTTCCCCGCCCATGCTACGCCCACAATTTTAGACCTGGCATGAGCATGGAAAAGTTGCAGATAAATTGCGCCTCCATCTGCGAGAGAGAATCTCTGTGTAATCCACCTGTTTAACCTGCACTAGACATAATATATCGTACTGTAGGTCTGATCTGCCCTTTATTATTAAAGGGCATTCAAAATATTCCTTTATTGATTTTCAGTGACTATGAGTTTGTACTTACTAATGCTAATATGTTTGAATGGCTGAGCTGTACTATAATACCTATCTTACTGTAAGTAAAAAGGAAACTATGGCTTCCAGTTCATGTACAGTAGTCCCATGCTTTGTTGTTTAAAGGGTCTTGTGCATGTATATCTGAATGGCTGTATCCATTCCAACCCTTTTGCACTGCTAATGACTAAATAGTCGTGTCATTGTGGTATAATCACATTTTATACAGCTATAAGGAGCCTTGATGTATAGCTAAAAAAGTTCAAACTTTCCAAATTACATAAAGGGTAAAAAGTACCATCTACCCTTTCACCCCACCCCCCATCCCAGAGCAAAAAAATTAGAAGCATTTTAGTGGGTGTTCCTGTATGCAATCTTTAACAGGGCAAGATGGCAAAAGAAGCTCATTAAACTGAGAACAGAATGGATTCAAAATTAGTAGTAAGATTTCTTCTGGAGACCCGTTGCCGAAATCCATGCACATAGAGCAGAAACAAACCGATTCACATGTTTGGAATGGATTTACAGTCTAAAAAACAGTTGCATAACAAAAGGATAAGTAATAATGTATGACTGGTGAGTATTCGACTACTGGGACCATCACCAGTCATGACACAGAGTCCCTTGTGTGAACAGAGGTGCACTAAGTTTGCACGACCACCGCTCCATTCATAATTGGGTCTACCACTGGTCAGACCACCAGCCATCATATACTGTATGTATCACCTATCCTGTGGGCCATTCTACAGTAATTTAGAATTAAACCCACACTTTAACTATCTAAATACTGAATTATCTTAAGAGATTATCTTAAGAGTTTGGGATAAATTAGAGCAATATGTTTGCTAAATTGTTATTGTTTTCAGAATCTTAAACCACAAGCATTTTCTGCCTACCTGTTATTATGTGTATATATACATATACACACAGTATATATATATATATATATATATATATATATATATATATACATACACACTATATGTGTAAAAAAAAAATATATATATATATATATTTACAGTACAGACCAAAAGTTTGGACACACCTTCTCATTCGAAGAGTTTTCAGTTTTTTCATGACTATGAAAATTGTAGATTCACACTAAAGGCATCAAAACTATGAATTAACACATGTGGAATTATATACATAACAAAAAAGTGTGATACAACTGAAAATATGTCATATTCTAGGTTCTTCAAAGTAGCCACCTTTTGCTTTGATTACTGCTTTGCACACTCTTGGCATTCTCTTGATGAGCTTCAAGAGGTAGTCACCTGAAATGGTCTTCCAACAGTCTTGAAGGAGTTCCCAGAGATGCATAGCACTTGTTGGCCCTTTTGCCTTCACTCTACAGTCCAGCTCACCCAAAACCATCTCGATTGGGTTCAGGTCCGGTGACTGTGGAGGCCAGGTCATCTGGCGCAGCACCCCATCACACTCCTTCATGGTCAAATAGCCCTTACACAGCCTGGAGGTGTGTTTGGGGTCATTGCCCTGTTGAAAAATAAATGATGGTCGAACTAAACGCAAACCGGATGGAATAGCATGCCGCTGCAAGATGCTGTGGTAGCCATGCTGGTTCAGTATGCCTTCAATTTTGAATAAATCCCCAACAGTGTCTCCAGCAAAGCACCCCCACACCATAACACCTCCTCCTCCATGCTTCACGGTGGGAACCAGGCATGTAGAGTCCATCCGTTCACCTTTTCTGCGTCGCACAAAGACACGGTGGTTGGAACCAAAGATCTCAAATTTGGACTCATCAGACCAAAGCACAGATTTCCACTGGTCTAATGTCCATTCCTTGTGTTCTTTAGCCCAAACAAGTCTCTTCTGCTTGTTGCCTGTCCTTAGCAGTGGTTTCCTAGCAGAAATACTACCATGAAGGCCTGATTCACACAGTCTCCTCTTAACAGTTGTTCTAGAGATGTGTCTGCTGCTAGAACTCTGTGTGGCATTGACCTGGTCTCTAATCTGAGCTGCTGTTAAACTGCGATTTCTGGGGGGGTTGACTCGGATGAACTTATCCTCCGCAGCAGAGGCGACTCTTGGTCTTCCTTTCCTGGGTCGGTCCGCATGTGAGACAGTTTCTTTGTAGCGCTTGATGGTTTTTGTGACTGCACTTGGGGACACTTTCAATGTTTTCCCAATTTTTCGGACTGACTGACATTCATTTCTTAAAGTAATGATGGCCACTCGTTTTTCTTTACTTAGCTGCTTTTTTCTTGCCATAATACAAATTCTAACAGTCTATTTAGTAGGACTATCAGCTGTGTATCCACCTGACTTCTCCACAACGCAACTGATGGTCCCAACCCATTTCAGGTGACTACCTCTTGAAGCTCATCAAGAGAATGCCAAGAGTGTGCAAAGCAGTAATGAAAGCAAAAGGTGGCTACTTTGAAGAACCTAGAATATGACATATTTTCAGTTGTTTCACACTTTTTTGTTATGTATATAATTCCACATGGTTTTGATGCCTTCAGTGTGAATCTACAATTTTCATAGTCATGAAAATAAATAAAACTCTTTGTATGAGAAGGTGTGTCCAAACTTTTGGTCTGTACTGTATATATATATATATATATATATATATATATATCAGAGTTAATGACATCCAAGGATGCCAATGCTTTATCTTCTACCGAAGATACATAAAAGTCTAACAGATTCCCCTGGGAGGCTGATTGTTTCAGCCAGTGAGTCTCTATTCAGTAATATTTTGGTGTTCTTAGATAAGGTACTACGCAATTTTGCTATAGCAACTAAATCGTATATTAAAGATTCCTCTGACTTTCTGTTGAAAATTGGAGACACCAAAATACCTGAGGGTGCAGCATTGGTGTCTTTGGATAAAAGTTTGTATACCTCAATTAGACACAAATTAGGACTTAAATTGGTTAGATATTTTCTCCAGAGGTCTGAATACACCCCAGAATGTCAGGACTTTTTACTCAGTCTACTTAATGCAGTTCTCACCCCAAAAATGTTTTTGTTTGGTGACAATTTTTTAATGCAAATTAGGGGGATGGCAATGGGGTCAAATGTGGCACCAACATATGTCAATTTGACCGTTGCCTTCCTTGAAGAGGTGTTCGTCTATGTGTCCCACGACTTCAGTCATGTACTGAGGTGGTGGAGATACATAGATTACATCTTCTTCATATGGACGGGCACTGACACAGATCTGGAGGTGTTCTTTTCCTTTCTGAACAACATAGATGAAAACATCAAGTTCACTATATATTGCTCAAAACAGGAAGTCCAATTTTTGGATACAAAAGTGACAATAAGTGACAAAAAGGTGGAGACCATTATTTACATCAAGCCAATGGATAGAAATACACTATTACATTTTAATAGTTAGTGCACATCCTAAACCAATGATTAAATCTTTGCCCTTTAGTCAGTTCTTAAGAGCTAAACGAATTGTTAGCTGCCCTGAACAACTTGAACGAGCCTTAGATGGGATGCAGGATTCTTTTGAGGATAGAAGGTATCCTAAATCGATCTTGGTTACACATAGGTAGAGAATAAAGGAATATAAAAGGGAGGATCTACTCATACAAAAATAACACTTTTAAAAAAAATCAAGTGAGGAATATTATACACAAACATTTGGCCATTCTAAAATCAGGGCTGGATAAAGTAGAAGGGTTTAAAAATTCAGCTCTTATGTCCTATAGACGTCCTATAAACTTGAAAGACAAATTGGTAGGTGCAGATATAGGGCCTCAGAAGAAAACAGGGCAGACCTTCTTAAGAACTCTAAAAATGGGTTGTTACCCATGTCTGAATTGTGTAAACTGTAAATATGTATGTAAAGGAACCATTTTTACACATCTGATGACTAGAAAAGTATACAAAATGAACTTGTTGTTAACTTGTGACACTAAATACATTATTTATGTTTTATGGTGTCCATGTCATCTACTATATGTAGGGGAAACTACATTAGATTAAAAAAACACACTTGAATCAGCATAGATATACAATCCACAAGAAGCATATGGATTTACCAGTATCTCAACATTTTACAGAAGCAGGTCACTGTGAGAAAGATGTTAAGTGTATGATTATCGACCATATTCCAACCTCGCGTAGAGGAGGAAATAGGATTTTGGCGCTTATAAAACGGGAAATAGAGTGGATTGTTAGATTAAATACACTGAAACCAAATGGACTGAACGTTGATTTCAGACCATGGATTTGTACATAGATTTTGAGATATATGTGAAATTGGAGATATGGATCCCTCATTGGGAGCATTTGAATACTGTCATGTATCATCATCTTGTGGTTGTATGTGGGTACAACTTTTGTAATTGTGTTTATTTTTTTTCTTCTGCAGAAGTTACATTGCTGCTATTATTGAAGAGCAATGAAGACCGGTGGTGACCCTTTACGGACATGAGGATATACACTCACCTAAAGAATTATTAGGAACACCCATTCTATTTCTCATTAATGCGATTGTCTAGTCAACCAATCACATGGCAGTTGCTTCAATGCATGTAGGGTTGTGGTTCTGGTCAAGACAATCTCCTGAACTCCAAACTGAATATCAGAATGGGAAAGAAAGGTGATTTAAGCAATTTTGAGCGTGGCATGATTGTTGGTGCCAGACGGGCCGGTCTGAGTATTTCACAATCTGCTCAGTTACTGGGATTTTCACGCACAACCATTTCTAGGGTTTACAAAGAATGGTGTGAAAAGGGAAAAACATCCAGTATGCGGCAGTCCTGTGGGCGAAAATGCCTTGTTGATGCTAGAGGTCAGAGGAGAATGGTCCGACTGATTCAAGCTGATAGAAGATCAATGTTGACTGAAATAACCACTCGTTACAACCGATGTATGCAGCAACGCATTTGTGAAGCCACAACACGCACAACCTTGAGGCGGATGGGCTACAACAGCAGAAGACCCCACCGGGTACCACTCATCTCCACTACAAATAGGAAAAAGAAGCTACAATTTGCACAAGCTCACCAAAATTGGACTGTTGAAGACTGGAAAAATGGTTTCTTGAACATGACAACGAGTTCACTGTACTAAAATGGCCCCTACAGTCACCAGATCTCAACCCAATAGAGCATCTTTGGGATGTGGTGGAATGGGAGCTTCATGCCCTGGATGTGCATTCCTCAAATCTCCATAAACTGCAAGATGCTATCCTATCAATATGGGCCAACATTTCTAAAGAATGCTATCAGCATCTTGTTGAATCAATGCCACGTAGAATTAAGGCAGTTCTGAATGCAAAAGGGGGTCCAACACCGTATTAGTATGGTGTTCCTAATAATTCTTTAGGTGAGTGTATATCAAGATTTGATAACTTTAAAAAAAGGCATATTTTAGGTCTAATATGTATTTTTTGTCTCTAATTTGGTTTCCTCTCCCATTATTATTGCATTTAATTATAGTGTGCATTTTTGTGCTTGATGCTTTGGTAATTATATGGGACATTGTGGAATCCTACTTTGGACACCTGATTTTATTGGGAATAGGATACAAGGGCGGTACATATGTACCCTACGTACCCACATAGGGTCAGATATGGAGAGTGGTGGCAATTGGTGGGTCGATTGTCTCATTTTAGATATTGGATAACCAGCGCCACCCCTGGGTCACGTTGGAAGTGTGACTTGGTGTCAAAAGACTCCATTGACATAGTGGTTCTTTGGACAGACTGATCTCTTTGCCCTGAGAGATACATATATATGGGATGGTATCTTGACAGATAGTGGTGGGCCCCATGCTTTATATACTTAGGGGCTACCACTGTTGTCATTACCAGATTTTCTTCCACACTCACTATGTGGTATAGCGAGGTTGGTTCTATTCCCATCTATATGCAAATTAATCATATAATATATTCTTTAATTTGTGATTCCACTCTCCACATTTTTTGCCATAGTTGAAACTTTAGCTTTTTATTGTTGGTATGGTCCAATGAGATGGGGCATCTTCATGAGATAGGAAATGGAATACATAGGGACTTACAATTACATTTTCTGACAGATCCGATCATGTGACTAGACTCTGTTCTTGGATCCTGGGTTATTTACCAGGTGATCACCAGGATTTGTATTACACGAGTTCTGGTCACGTGATTTGGAACATGTAGATCCATGTATGCGACCTAACTCCCTGGGACGCTTCTATTGATGACGTCTCGAGGAGGAAGTGACGTGTGTGTTCCAACGATGCGTTCCAAATGGGCGGAAGTTGGAAACACGCCTCGCACATGCGCAGTCGTGCATAGTCCACGCCAAGATCCTCATCTCTGCCGAGGTAATCACTACTGCCTTATGTTGTAATATGTTTTTAATAATTGCGTGTTTTTTCACCTGAGCACTAATTATAAATTATCTCCACCTGTGTATTAATTATATTTGTATGCATTTTATGTATTTTGAATATCAGATTAATTTTTATAAATTTTGTTAACATTGATATACACTTATGGACACTATGCTATATTTGAAAGTTATACTATTAATTTTTTTTATTTTTATTAATTATGCTGTAAATTGTTCACCCTATATATATATATATATGCTGCTATACCCACTATGTTTGTCACTGCTTGATGAAGGTCCCAGCGTGTGGACTGAAATGTTGCGTTTAAAGTCACATTCATTTTTACTTTTTCCTGGGTGCTGTGGATTACTTATATATATATATATATATATATATATACACACACAGTATATCTATATATATATATATATATATATATATATATCATAAAATAATAGACATATTTGACTGCAATTCATAATAAGAATATTTATGTGAATGTTCTCTGTTTATTTATTGTTGGATTTGGTTGAGATTTTTAATTTAGATTAAGGGGGCAAAAAATACATCTACAGTGATGAGTTACATGAAATGTATTCTATTTTAATGCTCATTTGTCTGTTACTTGATATGGAACATCACTGTAGTATAGTAACTCCACGGGAACACTAAACTATGAAAAAGTATAATGGGATTTATGCATAACAAACATGCAGGTTATCACTAGGTCACAGATGGCAGCAAAACGTGAAAATGAAAATGACACGTTAAGCATTACTGAATGATATTACAGCCTCCCCCTACTTTGTTATTCTATCACAAATAACAGAACACACTCTAAATTTATAGAGGGCACATTTCATTAGTATGGAGCCGTACAGAGTCACTGGGGAATGCCTCACGCCTGACCTTATCATGCATATGCTGTCACCTTTTAACCACTAATTTACACAACCGCTGATATAAGTAAAAGAAGCAGAAAAAGTACCCTGAAATGTCTATAAAAAATGTAAGCATATCTGTCATTTTAGACGACTTTTCACAATACGCTGTCATGAGTGTATATTGGGGGAAAAGCAACATGGCTGGCCATTATATGACTGAATATTCAGCCTTTATCACCAGTTTCCCCTCTGCATGCTCTATGTCTATTTGTCAGTTATCCTTGAGCTCAGCTCCAGAGTGAGTGGAGACTAGCTGCTATGATGTCTCCTATAAATTGAACTTGGAGAGAAGAGGAGATCCTGCTCCCCATATCCATCACAGACACAGAAACAATAGCAACATGGTGGTCATTATACAACAGTAATGTCAGCAGTGTTGTCGTGAATTCCACAGTGGAGTGAGGAAGTAAAACACCTACTGAAACCAGCAGCATCTGTGTGTATGTCTCTCTCTCACTGCAGCCCTTTCCTCCTTGTTCTCCTTCCATCATTCCCCCTTACCACTATTGATTTTACTATGGATTTAAGAAAACTTTGTGTCAATTGAAATAAGATAATGCTAATTAACCCCTTAATGCAAAATTACGTGCATGTACGATGGGGGAAGCTGTGCCAGAACGCATTCCGCCATACATGCACGGCAAGTGAATCGGCGGGTGAAGGAGCTGAGCCTGCCCGATCACTGCAGGGTCCCGCAGTCCCTGGTAGCCGGGCCCCTGCTGTATCCGCCGACATCGCTGTTTACATCTATGCCGTGGTCAGCGCTGAACGCGAAATAGAAGTGGTTTGCGGTGAAGGAGCTCATCGGGTCCCTGCGCAACTGTGGCGGGGACCCGATGTATGACAAGGCAGCCTGATGCCGTGCAGAGGCTGCCCAATGCCTTGCACGGCATCTGGACCTGCCTTCTACGGGTGCCCAGGAGATCCAGCCTCAGGCTGCGTCTCCTAGGCAACCTGTTAGTGTATTAATCTGTGCAATCCAATAACAGGTAATGCATTACAATACAGATGTATTGGAATGCATTGCACAGGGGATCAGACCCCCAAAAGTTGAATTCCCAGAGTGGGATAGCAATAAAGTTTAAAAAAAAAAAATAATAATAATCAATTTAGAAAAATAAAAAAAAGTCCCATTCCCCTGATTTTATAATAAAAAATTGAAAAATCACACATAATCCACCCTGTCCGATAGATACCATAAAAATATAAGAAAAAACTGTGTCAAAAAAAGGCATTTTGTCACCTTACATCACTAAAAGTGCAACACCAAGCGATCAAAAAGGCGTACGCCCCCAAAAATAGTACCAATCTAACCGTCACCTCATCCAGCAATAAATGAGCCCCTACATAGGACAATCGCCCCAAAAATAAAAATAAACTATGTCTCTCAGACTATGGAGACACTAAAACATGATTTTTTTTTTGTTTCGAAAATGCTTTTAATGTGTTAAATGCAAAAAATAATAAAAAAGTATACATATTAGGTATGCCTGCATCCGTAACAACCTGCTCTATAAAAATACCACATAACCTAATCCCTCAGGTGAATACCGTAAAGAAAAAGGTGTAAAAAAAGCCATTTTTTTTGTCACCTTACATCAAAAAAGTGTAATAGCAAGCGATCAAAACGTCATGTCCCCCAAAATTGTACCAATAAAACCACCATCTCACCCCGCAAAAAATATACCCTACCTAAGACATAAAAAAAACTATGGCTCTCATACTATAGAGACACTAAAACATAATTTTTTTTTAGGTCAGGTTCCACTTCTGGGACCTGCTCCTATCTAGCGAAAAGGTCCTTGGAAGTGAAGAAGTGCACTCCTCACATGCATGGTTTGTGCTCCATTCAGTGCACTTGGCTATGGCAAGCATGGCCACCTTGCTTTTCACCACTATGGAACTCTCATTGCATTGCACACACGCAGCTGCTCTATGTTCACTATGGAGGGGTCCCATTCTGGAGGTAGGAGCGGGTCCCTATCTGACACTGAGGATTTATACTAGCAATATGCCATCAATGTCCCAGAATGAATAGATACCCTTTTTGCATAACTTTAGCCCTTAAAATCTATGGGCACATCAACGTATACACATGTCTGGCTATGGTATGGCTATGTGGAATTGCTAAAATACGCATTCACGCCAGCAATTTCCTCCTGCTATCAGACGGTACAGTTCTATGACAAGCACTGTATTTATGATCTATCGTATTCAAGAACTGGCTAACATTCTCATTTACTTATGTATAGTGTTTTTTGTCAGACAAATACACAGGCAAACAAACATTTGAATAAAAGATAGTCGACAGTAAAAGCCAGACAAGAGCTTTATGTCCCCGAATCATGTTACACAAATGGAAATTAAGTTTGAAAAGCTGCTGCAGAAAATAGAGTAAAAACAGCAACATAACAATCTAGACACAACACCACTGGATGCATATTTCCATGTACTTTTATTACATCTTTGGTTTCAGTTGTGATATTTTATACACTGGTGGAACATTCAGATGTCCTCTAATTCATCCCTACTAGGTTTTACATGTTTTCATTAGATTTCATGCAAATAGTGGCATATGTATTACAAATCTGTAGCCATTCTATGTGCCACTTTATTAGGTGTCCCATACAGTTTTAGGTGAGATTGCATGTATTGCAACATGCCACATTTTTTTCGGAAGCACAAAGAGGTACAGTACTTGCATTGGTAATACAGATCTATTATACAGTCGCATGCATGAGCCTATTTCAGCGAAAATTCGATGCACTGCAAATTTAATTTCCTTGAGCTTCGTGGCAGCAAATCAATTTTCTCTGAATGGCGGTAAAAAAAAAAATTCCCCAAAATTATACTTACCTTATCCATTTGATCGCGACAATATGGCCACCGCCATAAAAATCCTGTGCGCAGTGATGTATGATGTCACCACAGGCCGTGTGAAATTTCACGCTAGATCTTTAATCAAGATGGCGGCGGTCGGCTCGTGCCAGTCAAATGGATTAGATAAGAATGATTTCTTCTTTTTTTATTACTGTCAGAATCAGATGCCACAATCAGCTATGAATGCAACATCTGAGAGGTTCAATGACGGTGGGCACCGTTCCCTGTCTTTGCTCCCACTACTTACAAAGAGATGCACTTTGTGACAAAGTAATTTGTCGAAGCAGCCAAATAGAATTTTACAATACTTTGCTCATCACTACATGAGCCCATCCTCCTAAACATGTTAAAATATCTTTTTGATATCAGAAAACCTAGAAATATAAAGTCGGAGAGTTGTTCAGGTATATTTTTTATATTTTATCTAGCCATTTATGAGTAACTGACAATAGTAGCAGACACCACAGTCACCCAGCTTTTCAGAGACTCTAAAACTACCCTGCTAAACAATTACATTCACGCACCACCATTTCTTTACTACTTTGTGTGTTAACAGTAGTTTTCGAACATACGCCATTCTGACATTGTAAGAATTTAAAAGGGTTTTCCAGAACTTTTATATTGATGGCCTATCCTCAGGACAGGCCAGCAATATCTGATCTGACACAGCAGATACATTGTTCCCTACATTGTGTAGTGGACAGGGCTAGTTTCTGCAATCCTGCTCCCATTGAAGTAAATGGGAGAAGCTCTGCAGTAACCAATTCGCTTCACTGCACAATGGACAGATCTGTGTAGTTCTGGTACCGACTGGAGCTACAGCAGAACAGCTGATCAGCGGGTGTCAATCAGATATTGATGGCTTATACTTAGGATAGGCCATCAATGTAAAAGTACTGGAAAACCTGTTTAAGGTATCTAAGGGTGAACAGTATATTAGACCCTTTCCAGGGCAATTGTGTCAGCACATTGAAAAATAAGTAAATTTAATGATAAATGCAACATTTGTTTGAAGCAACACGTAATTACTAAAACAAAGCAATATATTATTAATTATTATTATTTACTAGACATTAAGTCCGTTACAATAACGGGCGCTAGAACAGTAGTGCATAAACATTAGTAGGAATAGTCTATATTAACTGGCAAGGGAACTTGACCACACTGACTGCTGGCACTGACTGGTGGCTGTGGCTGAGACTGCTGGCACTGACTGGTGGCTGTGCCTGGTGGCCGAGACTGCTGGCTGTGTCTGAGATTGCTGGCTGTGGCTTGTGGCTGAGACTGCTGGCACTGAGTGCTGGCTGTGGCTGAGACTGCAGCTGGTGGCTGAGACTGCTGGCACTGACTGGTGGCGGTGGCTGAGACTGCTGGCTGCGGCTAAGACTGCTGGCACTGACTGGTGGCTGTGGCTGAGACTGCTGGCTGCGCTTGTGGCTGAGACTGCTGGCACTGAGTGCTGGCTGTGGCTGAAACTGCCAGCACGGACTAGTGGCTGACACTGGTGGCTGTGGCTGGTGGCACTGACTGATGGTTGATATGGCTGGCACTGACTGGTGGCTGACACTGCTGGCTGTACTACTGGCACTGACTGCTGGTGCTGAGACTGCTGGTAGCGACTGGTGGGTCAGACTGCTGACAGGGGCTCCTCTCTATATGGCTGATAGTGCTGTGACTGATGAACAGAAAGGGGAGGCTGTGACTGACCAGTGATGAGTGGCAATATTTCCTGAATATTTGGGTGAATATTCCTCATATATTCGAGAATTCGTGATCTCCAGTCATTATTTTCTTGACTGCAAAAATCTGAAAATGTGTGCTAAAAAATAATTTGTGATACGAAAATTTGTGATCAACACTACTCCTAAAATAGATATTGCAGCCTTCTCATTGGCCCACAAGCAAGAAGCAGTAAGGGATCATGGGTACTAATGAAAAAAAAATCTAGAATATTTGCAATTATAAAAATATATCACTATATTCTACACTATTTCCAGCAAGTGTGAACAGCACAGCAGTATACTCTGGGGGGCGGGTGCCAGCGTCTGATCAAGCGATCAAAGACTTCAAAATAACAATTATCCAAGAGAATCCATTGCACTTCCTTGCGTAAAAGCGTGTAATTTATTCACCAAACAGCACTATATTCTAGATATTCGCAAATTCTCGAAGTGGCAATATTCGCAATAAAAATTTGCGATTAGAATATTCGGCATCAACACTAGGACTGACGAACAGAAATGGTGGCAGGGACTGACAAACAGAAATGGTGGCTATAGGACCTGCTTGCCAGCGCGCAGGTGTGGGCGGTGCAAGCGGCATGTGGAGCGCCATGTCCTGATTGTTCGGCTCGCTGGTGTGAGCGGTGCGGGGAGCGTGTTATTATTAGGGTTATTCCTGCAGTATAGAAATCTTTTGCTAGAGGTAGTTGTGCATTGTGTGTGTTTGTGTGTGTATATATTACTCTTTTAATGAGGCAAGGTAACAAAAAAATGGCTGTTCTGGCACAGTTTTTATTATTTGTTTTTTTTACATACAGGCCCACCATACAGCAGTCCCTAAGGACCACAGCACCGATGTCGGCCGTTTCAAGCAGAGTGTTAGCTGGACATCACACAGGGATTTTATTACTATCGATTCCACGGTGCTGTACATCAAGAGGGGGTCACAAATATATATTTTTTAAAAATACAAAAAACTAGAAACTATTAACAAACTGGTACAGAGGGAGAGAGGACCTGCAAGAGCTTACAATATACAGTACATGGCTGTAATATCTAGTTCCTATTAGAATGAATATATATGTACATGGTCTCTCAGCTGATGGAAGATACAACCCTCTGCATGCTGAGTGGTATTTTTGACAGTCGGAGATCCGCGTCTTTGTTTTGCTAACCTCTTAGGGCACGCTCAAATGTCGGTGTGTACCCAGTGGATGTGCAGCAGATCCACAGCAGACTGGCACAGAGATTAACCCCACTGTCATTCAATGGGGCGAACCCTTGGCTAAAATAAGTGGCATGCCTTTAGCAGCATGGATTCATTTTTCTGCTATGAGCTGGATTACATATTTGTCTGCATGGGATGTGGATTATCAGATTTGTTGTTAATATTGGAGCAGAATTTTCACCTAAAATCTGGACATGTGTGAGTCCCTCCTTATAGGTTTTATCATGGGAAAAATATTAAATAAACGATTATAGGATATGATAAACTATTGTAATCTGAGCATATGTCTTCTCCATCTATGTGTAAATGTCTTTCCACAAGTGTCGGCCTAGCATAAAAATAACCTGCAAGAAATGAGAGTCTCCGGCTTAATACAGAGATATAAGCGATTGTACAAAGCGCCCATCGTCACTGTAGAGTGTATGAACAGCCCATAACGTAAAGCCACAGATGGTATTTATAGTGAAAGTAGAAAGTTTGAAAATAATATCTTTTATGTATTCCAGCATCGTACAGAAGCTTAATTGGGTTTTGATGACAGGATGTGTAGCTTTCTCGCTAAACAGTTTTTTTTTCTCCATTTTGCCCTAGATCTTCTTACAGATTGTAAGCAACATAGTGGTTTCACTTACAATACAGTAGGATGCAATTCTCAGAAGCTAAAATTGCAGCAACAATTGGTTTAGCCAGATGGTATCACTGATAGAACCATTATATTACTCCGCAGCTCACAGACTGGAGAAGTCACAATTTTCTAAACAAATTACTGTACTGTACATGTACAGAATCTCCTTCCACTTACAAGTTAAGTAAGTTTATTTGTACTTTGAACGCATGCATCTCTGTCACTGCAGATGTGGAGGATTTATGACTTTCAGAAATAATACTCATCGTCTGCTTTATGTCAGCTATCCTAAAATCAATGGGAGGAAAATAAAGCATGGATGCATGAAGATCCAAATGAGTAAAAAGGTAACAAAATGAGACATGCAGGATGGCAAATTTTAACTTATTTACTCACCTTACTTTCCTTATGGCAGCTGATGGCTAATGTACAACTAAAATTATGGGCCAGATTTATTATTGTATGAGCTCCATTTTTGTGTAGATGCCTTGAATAATAAGTGGTCCCGAGTCCACTAATTAGCAAAGTGTCTGAAAATATAGTGTCAAGATAAAGCGGATGTACAATACACTGGGGGAAGAGGCTGCCAAAGCATTCTTGTGATGTGTCAGTATAAGGAGTCACACGAACGTATGTATTTTGTGGTCCGCAAAACACAGATCCACAAAAAAATACGGATGATGTTTGTGTGATGTCCGTGTTGCGCCCGTTGCTGACCCATTAGAACAATGCCTATTCTTTTCCACAAAATGTAGAAGAATAGGACATGTTCTATATTTTTTTGCAGGGTTGCGGAACGGACATGCAGATGCAGAAGAAATTAATGGGTCCGCATCCGTTCTGCAAAAAATGCGGATAGATCTGCGTATCCATCTTTCGATATATATCTATAGATAGACAGGTAGGTAGATAGATACACAATGTCACAGCTTATCTAATCATTGGTTGTGAAATAACCTCTGCACGCCTAGAAAACTCTCCAATAGAATGAGACCCCTCCAGTCTATTGTGGCCCATAGTGTCTGATGTAAAGCATATCTGTGAATGTTGTTAAGAGCAGCTCAGGCAAGATGGCAGCCCCCATAGTCAGGTTTAGGAAGCAAAATACAAAGTCTGCAATCAGAAACAGTGGAGAAGGATATGTGTTGCTATCTGGTTTCATCTGGCAGAAAAAAATATATTGGTGAATCAGTCCCTTTCAAAAACCTCCCCGAATTTATGCTAACAATTATCACACTACTTTACTAAATCTGGAGCATTAGTCATTTCTTTCTCTAACCGCTATTTGAAGACTACTGAAGCAGTGGTAAAGAGTGTGCAGAATACATCATGAAGTTGATGCATGACTTGTATAATCATTTTTTAAGGCAATTTACAGCATAATTTTTACACATTTTCCTTTGTAAATCTCCTCCTTTAGGTAAAAATAAATACAAAGAATAGAGAACTACAATATTGAATCTATGTAATAGTATTAGTTAGGGCAGAGGCCGGCAACCTTCAGCACTCCAGTTGCATTCACTTCTATGAGAGTTTCTAGGACAGTTGAGCAAGGGTGCATGCTGGGAGTTGTAGTTTTACAACAGCTGCCATGCTGGTGGTTGCTGACCCAAGTTAGGTTATGTTCATGTGTGTTGTTTTGCACACGTAATTGGGCGCATATGAAGCGCCTGAATTGAATCTGCATCCCATGGATTTTCCGCAACCAGATGAAATCTTCCACAGAAATAACTGGTTTATCACTTATTTTAGGAAGAAAACACAGATTAACACCTCTGAATGACAAAAGGGTTACATTCTTGTACAAATCTGCAGCACATCCACAGCATATCTACAACACAAACCTGAGGATACAACCTCTGATTCCTGTTGCAGAATTATGTGTCAGATTTTAATCCATTACCTGAACGTACCCTTAAAGGGATCCTGTCACCGTGAAAATGCAATGTAAGCTACCAGCACCTTGTGATAGGGCAGGAAATGCTGAGCAGATCGATATGTAGATTTAAGGGAAAAGATTCAGTAAAATGTGTATTTTATTCATTAAAATTCCTGCTCATTCTGGGCTTTGAAGTCAAGGAGGCGGTCCTATCAGTGACCGACAGCCTTCCCTCTATGACTGTGTATACAGAGAGAGCTGTCAATCACTGATAGGACCGTCCCCTATCTGCCTGCACCATGTTCAACGTCACATCCCCTTTAAGACCTCATGCACGTGGCTGTATCTGATTTTTGGTTCGCAAAAAAAATGGGACATTGAAAAACCGCTTCTGTGTGCATTCGTCTTTTTCTCACCCCCATAGGAAGGGCTATTTCATACAAATATGGACAGAAATAGGACCTGTGCTGAGATCTGTGGAACAGGCACGCAGATCTCTCCTATTAGAATAAATGGATCAGAGATCGATCCGTGAAAAATTAAAAATAACATACCGACCAATAATACGGTTTGTGCATGAGCCCTAAGGGGGTTGCATTACATTAAAAGGGTTTAATACTGTCACTCTTGTCTATGAATTGTGCCCAGTAAAACATTTCTCTCCTATCTACTTCATTAGGGCTGAGCAGCTATACCAGATACAGGCCACGGACAAGAGTGGTGCGATTTCTGGGTAAAAAAAATAAAAATATGGAAAGTCAGAATAATCACCCATGTAAGAATAGTCAGTGCAGGAAAAAAGACAGAACAGGCTTTCTGAAAGCACAAAAAGAATCTACAGTGAAGCGGCACACATTCGTACATAGATACATTATTGGATCACCATCGACTGCTGGTTTTCAGGAGTACAGCTATCCAGTCAGAAAAATCGAAGACGCACAGTTTGGCTAAGAGCAGAAACAACAAATATAAAATCGCCTTTTAACAGTACAAGGAAGAGAAGGGGTTATGAGAAACGTGAATCAATGGAGACATGTCTCCACTCTGGGTGCAGGCAGAGATAAGGTAATAGCAGGATGCACACTATTAGATTTTATGACATCTGCAAAGTACAATCTATTGCCAACAAACGCATACAGTAGATTTATAATGACAAAGAAGTTTGTAATTTACAGTTTCCCATTAGCTATTGGTAGACAGAGCTTCTAATTGCTTTGTGCCATTTCATGCAACATGAAAAACTACTTTAATTCGGTGTTAATAAAACTGACATACAATTGAAGACGTAGTTATTTTATCAAATTAAACATCTCATAAAACCAGAATATAAATAGCAAATAAAAGAAAAGCAGCAATATGGCTTATTGTTAGGAAATGATAATGTCATTGTTGCACTTAAAATACAGTTTTATTGCATGAAGCTAGAAGTCAGCCCTTTACTCATTATAATCACAGAAATTACGAATATGCCTCTATTTTTTTCTGGTACAGGAGTGTGGAGTCTAAATGTTTATCGCCGCACTCAATCTGCTCGGATGATGAGTTTTATGGACTTACAACTTCTGAATGAACTTCAGACTAACATGCTTCATGAGTTGAAGGGGACCCTATTCATTCAAATGGAAGATTCACATTCCCACATTTTCAGCTACAGTTCGTGCAAAAACACGCTGTCCAGGACCGGAAATAGGTGGGGCTTGAGTAAGCTCTGCCGCTCCAGTTTGGGGTGTTCCCAGGACTCTAATTACATAATGCTGTGTTGGCAAGTAAGAATTCAGCACATCTCAATCCTTAGACCAGGGATCTGCAACCTTTGGCACTCCAGCTGTTGTGAAACTACAACTCCCAACATGCTCCTTTAACTTCTTTGGGAGTTCAAAGAACAGCGAAGCAAGTGTGCATGATGGGAGATGTAGTTTCACAACACCGGGAGTGCCCGAAGTTGCTGACCCCTGCCTTAGACTCAATCATGAGCCTGGGCCCACCTAACGTTTCACTGACCCCCTGGCGGGTGGTGAGCTGAACTCTAGGTGGGAGGTGGAAAATGGAAAATCACAGCAGAGAAAATATGATCATTATAAACCAGTAAGTTGCTCCAGAAATGCAAAAAAAAATAATAATAATGCTTTCCGGGAGATCTATACAGATTATAGCCACAGCATAGCAACCAATCATGGCACAGCTTTCATTTCTTACAGTGCTTTTGAAAAATAAAAAGTTGCGCTGTGATTGGTTGCTATGAGAAACAAAGGCAGTTTCTCCTTTAGACAGTTGTATAAATCTGTCACATACTGCTCGACAAACTTTACTCCCCTTATCATTTAAAGGAATATTCTAGGCAAAATTGATAAGCATGGTTATGGATGGTATGCATGAGGGCACTTTTATTAGGGTACAGCCAAATAGGGCAGGCAAAGTACAGTACAGACATGGTCGCAATGCAGGTTAAATCCATGCCGTCTTGCAGGCTGCAGCTGTTTGCCAGTAATTGTTAAAAATTGGCCGTAGCTTACGTATGGTTAATGGCCACCCATTTTTTTCCATGAACAGTAAGCAAGCAACTGCCAGTCAATTTTCAACAATTAGGCTGGGTTCACACCTGAGCGTATTCGATAAGCGCTGTTTACAGGTGTTTTTATCTGGCGTTTTTGAGGCGTATTTTTGGGCGTTTTTGTATTTTGGAAACGCGCGTTGTACGCGCGTTCTTGCTATTTACCACAATGAAAAACAGAGGTGTTACCCACGACAATACGCCCCAAAGAAGCTGCTGTACTCCTTGGGGGCGTAGGGCGTTTTACGCTGTAAAACGCTCATGTGAGAACCATGCCCATAGGGAAACATTGTTTTTTGCCTGTTGAGCGTTTTACAGAGTGTAGGAACGCGCTGTAAAACGCTCAGATGTGAACCCAGCCTTAATATCACTGAGTTGCGGTCTGCTCCATCTCCTACGTATGGCAGCCACCCTGCCTAGCCACACGCTTTGCTATACCCCGCCCCTGAGGACCTGCACTCCCAGGTTTATATGGATTATTAAATGCTTTTTTAAGGCTAAATGAAGGGAGACGGTACATGCCATGTGGAATTATTTCCACCCTTTGACTTTGAATATGCATTTGAATTTTGCAGAACTGTTTTACATTCTAATGCAGGTCAAAGCATTAAAAACATGTTAGTTAGTCACTACTGGCGAGAGGAAAAGCAAGCTATTTCTTTCGAGGCCAAATCAATATGCTAACCTTCACATTAATGTATAATTTTGAATTGCAACAAATAAATTTGCCAAAATGATAGACAGCCATCTGAAGTCAAGGTTATTATGTACAACCTTTTTCACAGCAGCATGAATTCAAGCAGCCGGTAACACTACACTGAAAAATTATTTGGCAGATGGGGCTGGATAATGGACAAGGCTTTCTGTCATAATGAGCACACTTATGGCTAAATGCATTACAAATAAAATTAGACGGAAATATCTAATTTATCAACCGAACATGACAAAATTTAAATCAAACATTTATGGTGGAGCAGATGTCTATTACAAAAGACCTCTGTGTAATTATTTTAGAACGTAAGACCTACAATGATATACATTTTATAACAATATGCCATTATGTTATGTGTATGTATATACCTATTATATGACATATTGTACATTGTATATTGTACTTATAAAGAATGTAAAATTATACAATAGTCCTTGAGATTCTACTTCTAGTCATTAATGCATATCATGTTTTTATTCTGTATTTCTTTTGATTACTATGTGGCTAATCTATATTTCATGTTAAGTTGTCTATACTTTAAATGAGTAAGAAAATAATTGAATCAAAAACATTTAATTATAAACTACAAAGCAGCAAATAATGATATAAAAATAATGATGTGAAAACATTTAAATAATTGAAAATAATTGCATAAAAATCTATTTGGTGAACATATTAATTTTACATTTCATATCTGTTGTGAGCTCGTAATTAGCCACACAATAATCTTTATTATTCTAAATCAAAATTTTCCATTGGCATTTCCCTAAAGAATATTTGTATAACATTCTGATATTAAATCTTGATGATTAGACAAATGATTGATGATACATAGACACTGCTTATCTCTTGCCGTGGAACCATCTTTAGCGGACAGCCTTCACAGAATGTCTCTTTCCTTGTTTCAACTGACTGAAATAAAGGCCCAGATTTACAAATCCTAAAGGTGGCCAAGCTTGGAAGGGCTGTCTAGACCTGCACCAGATGTATCACAGAGGCTCAGGCAGGATGGTGTATCTGATGCAGGGATACACGTTTTCTCTGACTCTCTACCAAGTACTAGTTGGCTTACTTTGAGACAGATTTTTACGTCATAATGCACACATTTCCAGTGAAATCTCACCCCTTTCTGCTAAACCCCACCACTTATTCAGCATGCCGTAAAAAAATGTAGGAACCCTAGATTACCAAAATGTGCCAATTTGCCACCTTTTAGACACATTTTTGGCGCAAATACATTAGCAAATTTGAGCCAAAGCGTTCCTTTTATTTAAAAAATAGAGGCTCTTCAGCAGCAACCATGTGAAGAAAGGCCTCCGGTACATGACCATATCCTTTTTGCGGTCTGCAAATAGCATGTCCGCAAAATACAGATGCAGTCCGTGTGTATTCATCAATTTTTGTGGGACCCACTGTAAAAAAAAATATGTTGTCCTATGTTCTATAATTTGCGGCCTGGCTGCACAGTTGTGGATAGCACATGGATGACATCTGTGTGTTTTCCATTTTTTTTTTTTTTTGCGGACCCATTGAAATGAATAGGTCCATGTGTGATCCACCAAAAATATTGAACTATGTATACCAGGGATCAGCAACCTTCGGCACTGTTCTGTAACGACAACTCCCAGAATCCTCCTTTCACTTCTATGGGAGTTACAAGTGCAGCTGAACAAGTGTGCATGCTGGGAGATGTAGTTTCAAAGCAGTTGGAGTGCCGAAGGTTGCTGAGCCCTGGTGTATACCATAGCACAGAAGTGCAGATGTTGGAGATCGTCATTTATTAATACTCCTATATAACAAAAAAAAGACATTTCATCTTAATCAATGACTGATAGACAGGCACCCCCTTACACTTCAAGCATCTGATGAATTGCATTTTTGTCAGTCAGAGAACTCCAAAATGACTTCTATTATTTTTGATAAAGCAGTACTACAGGTACATTCTCTTTTATATACTCTGCCCCTGTGTAACTGCACTGCCTTGTTGGCGCATTATTTTTGTTTGCATGATTTTACACTATACAGTGATCTGGTCATATTAAGCATTTGAGGATGATACTGGGATTACATGGATAGTAAGACTGAAATTAGAGAAGGCATTTATAAAACCCATTCCAAATAAAAAATAAAGGGTCAGTTAAATACATTGATAATTCATTGTCATAAACTATGAAAGTGATAATGGAAAACAAATCTAAGCTGGGTTATGGACCTCTAGTTGAGCCATTGTGCTGGTATCTCTTTAGTTCACACACTGTATGGTAGAGTATGGTTACACTTATAATTACTATATATATATAATTACTATTTTCAGAATATACAAGGTAATTACTATTTATAGTTTGAGCACATAATGACTATTTATAATTATACAGTATATGTGGAACTACAGTGCAAACTAGAGAAAGCAAACACCATGTAATACAGCTACAACCACATGTAAACACGAGCCACTCACTAAACCTGTACGTTAGCAAGACTTGGCAACATTCAGTATAACTCCCAATATGTGGCCTTACGTAAACACAGAGTACATATCAGAGTTCAGTTCTCTTCTAGCTGTGTTGTTTTCTGGCTCTTTGTTCATCAGATTAATCATTTTTAGATACAGCAGATTGAAGTCTGTCGTCTCTAATCTAATTAATCGTTTGTGGAAAACTTTAAATAGGACCTGTCACCAATTCAAAAAAGTGAGCTATGTATATATTCTAGTTTGCACACTTTTACTTAGAAATATGCCCTTCCAGTTCTGCAGTAATGTCCACGAAGATTTTTGGCATCACTCCTGTCCATCTAAATGACTTCTCTTTGCTAGGGGGTGTTTCTCCGCACTGTGACGACCTCCATCACACAGCCTCCTGATGCAGCGTGATCTCATAAAAAGTGGCATTTCTTGTGACACCACGTCGTGACACCGCTCTGTACCATAGCTTTCGACGGGGCAGCCTCTCAATCAGACTGGAGTGAGATGCGGCAGCAGAGAAGAGCCCAACCACTGCAGAGAAGACTCTTCTCTGTGACGGTGTCTCACTATAGTCTGAGTACTATGCTAGCCTGGCAGAAGCTATGGTACAGAGTGATCTCGCGAGAAGTCATGAGATTGTGCTGCATCGGAAGGCTGTGTAATGGAAAATGTCTCCGCTAGCAAACAATAAAAGTAACTAACTAAACCTCTGTGACTACTCAACTTAGATTTACATGCATAGTGTCAAAAATCTCAAGGGACATTACTGCAAAATGGGGGGGGGGGGCATATTCATAAGTATAAATATGCCATTCTCAGAGAAGCATCTAGAATATTTAAATATCTCCCTTTTTTTGAATAGGTGACAAGTCCTCTTTAAAACAATGGCTAATCAAAACTGCCAAAATCCGCTTTTTCAGATGAATTTTCTCAGGTGTACTGTATAGGCAGCTTTGTGTAAGAGAAAAACAAGCAAAGACATAATTCTGTAATGTTCTCCTCAGAGGCAACAACTTCAACTAAAGGCACAGATGAGAAACATCCATCGGATGAAATGGACATATTTCATCCATGGAGTGATATAATGTTGTAAATCCATAATGCTTATTGCAGCCAAGATTGGGGCATAATTTTCACTCTAAGGGCAACCAGCCAATACTAGTAACAAGGGATGAATGACCAGACCATCCAAAATTGAGCAGATGGCTAACCGGAGACAAAATGATTTGGAGCTTTACACACCATAAAACATGTTCTGTCAAACACCACCTTGCTCACAATGCAACACAACTAAACATGACGGTACAGAAAACGAGCAGAACTCAAATGTGAATGCAGCACTGGGTGCGAACGGGGTAGAAGACTTGAATTAACATGAACCTGTCACATTGAAAATGCAGTGCAATCTGCAGGCTGCAC
The DNA here is from genome assembly GCF_014858855.1 of Bufo gargarizans. Classification (NCBI taxonomy): domain Eukaryota; kingdom Metazoa; phylum Chordata; class Amphibia; order Anura; family Bufonidae; genus Bufo; species Bufo gargarizans. The sequence goes on along the minus strand of NC_058082.1, from coordinate 136,207,917 downwards.
GTTATAGAGCAGGAGAAGCTGAGCAGATTGGCATATAATTTTAAGGAAAAAAAAAAAAAGATTAAATTTGACTTGCATTTTATTCATCTAAATGTACTCTCATGTTGATCTTCGGGGTCATGTGGGTGGTCTTTCCGGTGATGACGGTGCATACAAAGACAGCTGTCTATCACTGTGTAGTACCATCCACATGACTCCTAAGCCTAGAATGGACTGAGGTTTAAATGAATAAATGACAATTTATACTGACTCTTTTCCCATAGAATTGGATCCCCTGCGCTGCCGGGGATGATGAGGCAAATCCTCCGGCAGTCCATGCGCCTGAGCTGCTGTAGATTTCTGTCATTTGCACCAAAAAACTGGCAAACATGAAGATAAATTTGCAGCTAGCCAAACACCTACCACCTCGCCCCCTTTTGGAAAAGTGGCGAGGGTGGCGTAAAAACACCACTTGCAAAAATATTTTGTCGCAATGGCGTCTAAAAAGTTGTTACACCAGAAATCAGGCGCGGGGAGATGATAACTATCGTCCCCTTACGTCAATCTGCTCGGCTCTCTCATCTCTACAACATGCCGCCTGCAGTTTCATGGTGACATGTTTCCTTGATAAGTATTAGCAATGATACTTGCCATTAATTGTAGGTCAAACTATTCAATACCTATAAGTGAAAGTCTGTTCTGGGATGTCTAGCGCCTGGAAAGGGGGAACGTAATGTTCCACGGCAATATAACTTCTCAAAAGAAATAAGTAAAATTGTTGAGACACTTGAAATGATATTGGCTCCTCTGCTCTGACATTTACCGCAAGACAAGTGAGGTGTCATTTGTGATTCTTAGCATCAGCATATTGGGACTGCACCATCTGCCCTTTGACTCCAATCAATATGCATCAATGGCTAGTTCACCTGACATCTCATCAGTTCCTTACCTTCCCGAGTCGCTATGTGTATACCCCTCCATGATAAAGAGACTGTAAAAATGTATATAGCAAGGCGCTGGGTTTCTGATGCCAACATGAAAGTGCGTCTCTAATATAAATGAGACTAATGGCTTTTCTGCCCGGTTGTAAACATTAGGGGTTATGTGACATTGTGATGGGAACAGTAAACTAAGGCAGCGCTCCTGATTGCAGGTACGGTACCTATTTAATTACTATTGATCTGACATAAATAATCGGGAGTCAGTAAATACTTCTCGGCACTTGTGTGCAGTTATTACACGGAGACGACTGGAATCCGCACAGTATTGGATTGTCTATTTATTGCCTTTAATTCCGTTTGTCAACACTTTAAATTGCTTGCATTAGCATACTGATTGGCAATAAAACAAAACGAACCTCTGCATGTTAAGACCTTATATATATAGGATGCACTTCATTTTTACTTGCCTTTGTCATAAACAACACACCTATAAAACCTTTTCTTGCACAAAAAAAATCACTGTAAATCAATTTCTGCTCCAAAAGTCTACACTGAGTATAGTCAGACAAAGTTCCTCATTACACTGACCTGGCAGCAGTACCGGTTCAAGGTTAGACTAAGTGATTTTTTACTTATTTTACTGCTATGTCATCTTTTTTAATGTAATAAAATCTCGAGGGTATAAAAGGGCAGTAGCATCACTTTATCTTGGTTAGTTTATATTCCATACTCCCACAAAGTGGGGTGGGGTGGGGTGGTATCAATGACTGACATTAGAACCTTAGGCATAATGAATATCTAAAAACTGAAAAACTTGCTGCATATATCGAGAGCTAGAATTTCAATAAATGATTCATTTCAAATGTCTTGTTCTATCTGCACAGTACTTTACTTTACCGAGCAGCAGTTTAAGTCTCAGAGCTGTTATTCCCTCCGTAAGAGACAGCAGAAAGTCGCGATGGTTGTATGTAAAATGTATACAGGTAGACACAGACACTTCACTGTATGGTAATCTTGCATTAATTACAACCATTGCCTCCCCTTCCCATTCCGTTTGTAGCTACAAGAATTGAATGCAAGGAAAGATATATGGACCCTAGGACAGGGGCAACGCAAAATTATTAATGCCATTGGAAGACTACAGCGAAGATAACAGGATACAGTAGTTCCACATTTTATATAAAAAATATATAGGGGCAGATTTACTAATGCATACAGTAGACAGTAGTCAAGAGAAGTGCCACATGTATCACAATGGGAGATGCTGGATGATAAATCTGGCACACATTCAAGCTAGTCTAGGTTTAGAGCACCTATTAGTTCACTTACTATACACCAGAATTGTGCACCAAAATTTTTATGCATTTTTTATGCACATTTTCAACCACACCCCTTTATGGTGGGCCACACCTCCTTTCCAATAAGCCACGCCTTTTGGCATATGCTTTGAAAAAAAGTGTCTAAATCACTTAAAGGAAATGTGTCATCAAAAATGTTATCTATCAGATAGTAACACATCTCTTTTTTTCAAATCTGTTTTTATTTTCTGATTGTAGATTTTTTTTAATTCTATTTCCTGAACATGATTATGGGGGCGGCCATCTTGCCTGACAAGTTCTTAACAGCATTTAAAAGCAATACAAAAACTGCTTTACGGCATCCCCATGGGCCACAGACACAATGGTCAGGAGGAGACCCCACTGACTTCTATGGGAGAGCTTTGAGGTCATTGTACAAGGAAAGAACAGATACGTTTTGACCATCACCTACTGTGAATGGTGAATCCTGCCTTATGTATACACAGAGATTATATTACTACAGGCAGGATTAGAATGAGGTAACTGCAGAAATGTAACCTGTACAAACCAAGAAGTGGCGCCAATTGTTAGACACAGTGGCCATGCAAAAACGGCAGAATTGTTGGTTTTAGTTTAAATATAAAAAATGACATGGAAAATGTAAAATGTCATCAAAAATTATAAAAAAAATATGTTAAACATAAAAAAAAGTGATTTAAAGAGCAGGTCATTTTCTGATACATTCCCTTTAGTTGTGGAAAGCCTGCATGGCTGTTTTCGGTTCAGATTGAGCTAGAATTTGGGAGTGTTTTGATGCTCCAGCATAGAAGAAATAACTGGAAATCTTGCTTTAGGGCTGATCCTTGTCTTTAGAGGGTTGCTGCTGTAATCTTTTATTTTGCAATTATTTCCTAAATCACTTCTTAACTGTGATACTTGATTCCCTCTATTCAAAGTACTGTATCCAATTTGAACAAAGGGATGAGAAGGAGCAGTCTTCATTCGCAGAATGATTTTGCTTTTCTTTGCCGCTCGGCAGGAAGATAGATCCAAGACAGTTAATTTGTTGTTTCAGAGGGAAAATGTGAAACATAAAAAGATTCACTCCCCAAAGCTTTACATTTTCTAACACCAAGGGAACCAGATGTATTTGTAAAACTAATGCCTTGGGTATGTTTCCAGAGTTACTACTGAATAAATATCTGCCTCTGTTAAACACCCGTAATTGTTCTGGTGCGGAGTCAATTCTCAGTGGTTTGTATATTAACAACATATGATAAAACGAATGTCAGAAAATTTTATGAAATTTGATTTATGCATAAACATAATTTTATTATGTAACTTCTTTTATTGTTGCAGCATTTCAAAACCATCAAAGCATCGGCACAAAGAAGTGACATAAACGATGGGGGTCATTTATTATACTGAAAAACAACTAAATTCAGTGTATCTTCGCGCCCGCTAACACCAGGTCTAAAACTGTTGGTGTGATATGAGCGGGGAAGGGGGAAAATATTGATTCCTCAGGCCTTCCATACATAGGTGTGAATGTCTAAAGTTCATACACACTAATTTTATCTATCTAATATCTATTTATCTATTACGTATCTATCTATCTAGTATCTATAAAAGTATCTATCTATCTAGTATCTATAAAGTATCTATCTAGTATCTATAAAGTATCTATCTATCTAGTATCTATAAAGTATCTATCTATCTAGTATCTATAAAGTATCTATCTAGTATCTGAAAAGTATCTATCTATCTAGTATCTATAAAGTATCTATCTAGTATCTATAAAGTATCTATCTATCTACTATCTATAAAGTATCTATCTATCTAGTATCTATAAAGTATCTATCTAGTATCTGAAAAGTATCTATCTATCTAGTATCTATAAAGTATCTATCTAGTATCTATAAAGTATCTATCTATCTACTATCTATAAAGTATCTATCTAGTATCTATAAAGTATCTATCTAGTATCTATAAAGTATCTATCTATCTATCTATCTAGTATCTATAAAGTATCTATCTAGTATCTATAAAGTATCTATCTATCTACTATCTATAAAGTATCTATCTAGTATCTATAAAGTTTATATCTATTTATCTATCTAGTACCTATCTATTTCGGTTAAACTTCACTTCTTGATTTAATCTGGTGCTGCTGTGATTTTGTATGGAGTCTATCTATCTATCTACACAAAGTCATCTTGAATGTAACAAATTTTGATTTGGATGAATCTCTCATAATAGCTTTCACCATTTAAAAAAAGTCAGAAGACTGAGAAGAAGGCATCTGCCACCAAAAAGGGATAATCTGTGGACGATTTAATTTAAACCTAAAAACAGTGCCGAGTGTTTTTAAACAGGCTGTTTGTTACCAGCAGCTGCCATGCATTTACCCGTAGCCATATATGTCACGTTGCCATTACTAAAGCTGTCCTTGAAGTTGAAGAGCTTGAAAAGGGCCGATACAGTCTTAGGAGACCACACAACGTCATAAAGGGCAATTTAAAGGGCAATTAAAGCCCTTTTGATTTGGGTTGAATTTATAGATTAATCTGCAAACTGATTTATTAGAATTGAACCAGAAAAAAATCATATCTATCCTCTCAGGCTACCAGCCTTTGTCATCTCTAGAAGCATGTCACAAATACTATTTAGTAGGCGTGAAACATTATGGGGGAGATTTATCAAACTGGCGTAGAGGAAAACTGGCTTAGTTGCCCATAGCTCTAAAAAAACAGCTCTGAAAAAGTGGAATCTAGTTGCTATGGGCAATTAAGCCTGTTTTCATTTACATCAGTTTAATAAATGACCCCCTATATGTTTCTATGATCCTTTTTGACCACTGAGCAGTTCCCAGGAAGATGATGCTATAAGACTCTTTATAAGGCCTCTTTCACACGGACGCGGCCCGTATATCGGCGGGTCATCAATTCACAGGGCACCGGCCGTGTGCATTCCGCATCACAGATGTGGACCTAGTCACTTGGGGTCCGCAAATCAGGAAATGCGGTGCAGAACGGAACGGAACCATAGAATGGAAGCACTACAAAGTGCTTCTGTGGGGTTTTGTTCCGCAAAAGATAGAACTTGTTCTATCTTTTTGCAGAACAGAGGGATCGCAGAACCCATTCAAGTGAATGGGGTCGCGATCCGCATGCGGCTGGCCCATGGTCGGCGCCAGTGCATTGTGAACTGCAATTTGTCGTTCACAGCACGGCCACGTGGGACACACATTTGTGCGAAAGAGGCCTAAGAAGACAATATTCTACAGGGGTCAAGGAGGAGAGATATGAAGTACCCAGACACTTCTGTAAGATGGAAATCAGTTTCCATGCACTGACTTTCAGCTGAATTTACGATAAGTCTGTCTTTCTATCTGGTAGCCAATCTGAATAACTAGCATAAGCTGCACTATAAAGCATAAGTTAGGGACATGACAGACTCAGTTATCAATCATTCATAATAACCGTTTGCTTTTTAGCTCATATTGCTATGAGCACAACTGATCTCTACATATGCATCTTTGACTAGTTTCCCCATTTAGCAATAACAGATGTGTTATGTGCCATATACTATGCAGAACATTGTATATGATGTGTAATATATATATATATATATATATATATATATATATCTATCTATCATTGAGAAGGCCGAAACGTTGCTGGGAATAAAGTTTGGGGTCATTACCCTATCACCAAAAGCTGGAAGTGCTGCCTCTTCATTCGCTGAATCGCTTGGAGGAAAAGCCTGCCTCTGTGAGGAATTTTGCACCCAGTGCGCAACTTCTGACTGTGCTGCTGCAATATTTGTGGTATTTATATATATATATATATATATATATATATACACACACAATAGAAAAAGTAAGGCAGCACCAAGCTATAAACAATACTGCGGGTGCAAGCTCAAAAGGGCAAGCTTACCCAAAAATCCAGTCCAAAAAATAGAGCAGCACTCCAGGATAATGTGGAAAATAGTGGTTTATTCACCCATTGGTGACACAACGTTTCGGCTCCAACATGAAGCCTTTTTTCAAGCTTGAGAAAGCCTTCACGTTAGAGACGAAATGTTGCGTCATCAATGGGTGAATAAACCACTATTTTCCACATTATCCTGGAGTGCTGCTCTATTTTTTGGACTATATATATATATATATATATATATATATATATATATATATTTATTCATTAACAGTCCTCTTAAAATTGTTGGCGATAGCAAATATCCCACATACTTAGTGATTCCAACAAGGTTAAGATTTTGAAGCCTGAAGGCTCCTTAGTTGGACTCAGAGTCAAAATATAAGCAGAATATTAGCAGCTGTAAGTTCAGTATTTAAGATGATACACTTTCAGAAAGAAGTACCGTATGGGCATGTGTGTATTTTAAGTGTGTATGTATGTTGTCTTCTATATACATCCTGCATGATTATTACTTTGAAGAAGGGGTGGTTTAGTCATTTACAATGTAATTGTTTTTTTATGTTCTGTTAACTCCTAGCAGCCTCATCCTCATGCTCTTGGGAGAAAATCAATATCAAGGGATCCCAGGTAACACTGTCATTAACTCCATGTTATACCGCTCTACACATACAAATCAATACTGCTACATAGCAGCACTACCAAGTATTGATTACTGAAAATGTATGCAAAATGTGGAGTATTTTTCCAGCAATGCAGGCAGTAACTTCATAGTTTGAGGAGATACATTATCTTTATGACTTTATGTCTACTTTACATCTTGTTTATGGAAAGTATGGCGTATGATATACAACAATGTTTATGACAAAAGCAGTATTAAAGTGGAACATAACTGAGCCTACTGATACCGCAAAATGACTTAGTTTATGACCTTTAAATGCCAACACACAGTCATGTTTATGTTCATTTATGTTGATACAATTTCTTTTTTAAGCTTTTGGCACTTAACGGCGGCATTTTCTATTTTCATGTGTTTAGTCATAACAGAACATTGATATATGTGAAAGAACAGAAAGAGCGGCGGTACATGAAATGTTCAGGCTTTACGACCTAGTTTAGACAAGTTGAAATTAAAAGAGAAAAAGAGGGTAAACATCCTGATGTAATATCACTGCACATTAACACATGATGGACCCATACACATGTGGATTATTATGTGGCAATAGCTGGTTGGAATGACATATTACAGTCATTAGGTGCTGTATTTTGTTCATGGAGCAGTTAGGATGATCATCCCAATGAAATGAAAATGATTAGTATTAATCTACAAAACTAAAACACATGCTGCTAAAGAAATATGCATAATTCCCCATCAACAGATGAGGGGCCCATTATCAATGAACCCTACTGTGATGCAAAACATGCTTTATGTATTCCAAGTAACGGTACTTTCTAATTATAACACTGATCCTTATTGTTTTCAATGTTTTTTCCTGTGCAAGATGATTAAGGCCAAGTGCATGACATTTCATACTATTAGGAGACTCACACAATAGAGTTCCTTTATTTATTCATGTCACTAGCCATCTCAAGTGTGTAGCCTATATTTCATTATTACCTACTGCCAATGCACTTTCATTTACTGTATGACAAACAGTGAAAAATTAAGGCTCATGGTTTGCAATAAAAGCCTACTATATTCGCTACGTTCATGCACACGCAATGGAACCATAATTTGTACTTACATCGTCTCGTGCATAGGAGAATTCCATGTGCTCAGAAGCGTACGGTGGTAAATGGAGTACATTAGAATGAGAATTCAGTAAGCAATGCTTTCATAATACAGCATACAATGGTATCCAGGATCCAAGAGCCAAAATAATTCTATGCATGTCTACGTGTAAAACCAGGGACTCATAGAGGTAGAGTATGAGACCATACCAGAGTATGCAAGTATTGAGTAGCAGAATCAGAGCATGTGCATAATGGCCTAACAGGCCATTCATATACCGGATTTTTATACTGTCAAAATCTGTTGAGTATACTGCAGCAGAAAATGTGGCGGTTTCTGCTGCTGTTGTTCACTTCAGATACTGTGTCTGTGTCAGCACAGTAGGCAGGAACACACGGACAGGGAGCTCTAACTGGAACCCAGCCTGCTTTCCCTGCCTAATTGCAGTGCAAGCCCGCAACTGGTCAACGTTACATACTCTGCTAGGTGCAGGACTGACACACATCCAGAAGAAACTACACAAAGACAAAGTCGTACAGGAATGTGTTGTAACCGGCTGGAAAATGCAGTATCAAAACAGATGACAGAGGGTAGTCAGAATAGCAAAGCCAGAACCAGATGGGAAACACAGTACCAAATCACGAGACAGAGAGTGGTCAAAGGCAAGCCAAGGTCAATCCGATAGGCAATTTAAATGTACACAGTACAGAACTGGGAGCACAGCTAGGGAGTGAAAACCTATCACTGGCAATGTTATCTGGCCAGGAAGGGGTTTAAATAGAGCACCGAGTCCCAGGATCAGAACCTGAGAGGTCATGACTTGGCATTCCATTTGTCAGAACACTAGAACACAGGAATAGAGCAGCTCAGCAATCAGCCCACAGCTAGTTTCCTCCAGCACAAGCCCGCTGTGGGGAGTAACAGAGCATTGCATCCTGTTGTGAAGGATACTTTTGCGTCACCGGGGTGCGTGGCTTCACAGCCCGTCTTTCGTGAGGATGGAGATCTCACCATTGGGGCCCAGACGGGTACGTTTATGACAGTCTGGTTATGTAATTTTATCTCCAAATTTATCTCTACCAAACTAGCATTGAGAGGACTCCCAAGCTCACACACATAATGGAAAGGAGTCCTCTCAATGCATTTTACTGCTGGTTTGTTGGAGCACAGCGTCAGAATTAAAAAAATGAAGAAGATAAAAATTCCATAACTGGACTCAGCGTCACTTACATTATACACCGCATACTGAAGTTGACATATTCTCTTTAAGTGGTGGCTGTCTAGACAGACAGAAGGGAAGCGTCCATTTTTGGTGCAGTCCCAGGATTTAATGGCAGGGCCGCAAACTTCTGCACAGTCTCCCATTGGAAACAATGGGAGGTAGAACACACACGGCCGCAGGCAGAATTTTGGTGTGGTGCCCAAAATCTGCCATATGCATTATTGTTATTTCATCAAGATAGGATAAACATATAATGATGTTTTCTGGCTAAAAGCCAGGATAAACTACCGTTCTATGGCTATATACAGAATTGTCCACCCTTACCTTTTCAAAATTTTCTTAAAAGATTCTAATATCTCATGATATAAATATCAAGCAGACACCAGCAGCATAAAATACACCTAACAGAGTAACACATTTTTTTTCTCAAAGCTGTTCATCTTGTGCCACTCATATCAGGATATCTGAAGCCAGGAGGGAATGTAAAGAAGGAAACACCTTAATGTAACCAACTGGAAACACATACCATAACAATGTCCTCTCTGTTCTCTGTAGTATATAGATGTAATTTCAAAATATATTATCTAAATACCGCACACATATTTTGCAGTTTTGTACAGAGTAAATAATCACAACTGTTCTCGGGGCCTCACAGTTCAAGTTTCCCAAGTTTCCGCCTTTGAATAGGTCTTCAATAGCAGATTGGTGGAGGCCCCAACACCATCACCGATTAGCCATGTCTGGCAGCTGTTGGCATTGGAAACATAAAAGTGCATGGAGCCATCAGCAGAAGGCTCCAACCACTGTGCCGGCTCACAACATCTCAGCTTGGGATGAGATCTGAGCTGCAGCACACCACCTACACAGTAGACATAGCCTCCTGCTTTCGTCTCCCCCCAGTTATGTTTTCTTTGCAGACAGTTGCTGAAAACAGCTGAACGGTGGGTGTGCTACAGTGTTGGACTCTGCTGCTCTGATATTGATGACCCAGGTCATCAATATCTAAAAAGCGGAGAAGCCCTTTGAGGGTATTGTTGGATTGACTAGATGTCAGATGCATTTCAAAGACTGTGTTGCTAAGAAACATGAATAAATAAAATCAGGTAAAACATGACAGAGGATAAAAGGAAAAGTGACTAAGGCAGTAAATTTTGTGAGCACTAAGTGCATCTTGTCAATATGATAAGAAATTATGCAAAGCAAACACATGAATTCTCTCATTGAAAATCAGATAAAGTGGAGATTGCCAGTAATATATTATGCATTCAAATTGATTTGAATGTGTACATATAAGTGGCTGGGGGTGTAGTGTCTAACATGTTATCAGGAACATCAAACTGTTACTCTGCTGTACCATTACTGTAACACACTCCTGCCCAAAGAGGCCAAGATACTGGGGACTTTTGAACATAATTTAGCTGTTAAACAAAGTAACGGGAGGGAAGGGATGCAAATGAGCTCTTAACAAGCTCTGCCTCTAATGCCACCAGATGTAAGGCAGCTATCCTATAAGTCAATGTTCAGTTCTTAAAATAAGCTTTCAGACATGACTTGGATATTAAATAAGCCAGCACCTCATCTGCAGACAGCTGTTTCTGGGTGATTGCCCCTCATCAGTGTACTCTCTCCTCTGCACCTGGATAGCTGCCTTACATCTGGTGGCATTAGAGGCAGAGCTTGTTAAGAGCTCATTTGCATCCCTCCCCTCCCAGAATTCCAGAGGAGCATGCATGGCCTATAAGTTTCCTCACACTGATTAAGGTGCTCTCTCCCTAAGGAGAGTTAGTTCCCCCCTGACTCAAACAAAGTAACGTAATGATATCCAACTGTACATATTACAGCATGGTAGATTTATTTTTATCTAATTTATCTGTTCATTTATTATTTCATTAGGGTAGAAACATCAGAAATCAAATGTTTAAGAATAAAAACAACAGCTGTGCATTGTTTTTTTGTTTTGTCTATTTGATATATTGGCACCAGCTTTTTCTAACCAGGATGTTATAATATATATATATATATATATATATATATATATATATATATATATGTATATATATATATATTTACTGTTACTACTTAGAGAAGTACCATACCATTCTTGGGATATTCACAAAACAAAATCAAATATGACACCATCACATGATCAGTATTAACCAATAGACGCTCACAGGTCCTCATTCGTTTCCTGACATACACAGTCACATGACCCTTATTGGCCAAAAGAAGCTTGCAGGTTCTTCAGTTTTCGCCTCACTGACATACACAGTTTTACACCAGGTTTCCAGAACAACTCATTTTCCTCATTGTTAAGCCTCATTCCCACATCAGTGTTCAACGGACAGCACACATCCCCATTCATTTTAATGTGTGTATTCACACATCAGTGTTTTAGCACTGTCCGTGGGTCCGTGTTTTTAGCACGGATGCATGCTCTATTTTGTCCGTGTTCACAGATTCATCACGCCCATTATAGTCTATGGGTCCGTGAAAACCACAGATGCAACAAGGATGCTATTTGTGTTGCATCTGTGTTTCACCGATCATTAGGAAGAGATGCTTTAAAAATTATTTTTCAGCTGTGTAGTGTCAGTCAAACATGGATAGCACATGGACAGCAAAAAACGGACCCAACACTGATCCTTCACAGACAGCTTCACGGATGCATCACTGACCACCTTCTCACAGATTTGAGCACGGACGTGTTAATAAGGCTTTATAGGGACACTGTGAATGTCACTGTTAAGCGGAAGCTTGGGGCCATTGTAGATGTCACTGTTATGGGGCCACTGTGGAAGTCCCTGTTATGGAGGCTCTGTGGATGTCACTGTTATGGGGGCTCTGTGGATGTCACTGTTATGGGGGCTCTGTGGATGTCACTGTTATGGGGGCTCTGTGGATGTCACTGTTATGGGGGCTCTGTGGATGTCACTGTTATGGGGGCTCTGCGGCTGTCACTGTTATGGAGCAGCTGTGGATGTCACTGTTATGGGGGCTCTGTGGATGTCACTGTTATGGGGGCTCTGTGGATGTCACTGTTATGGGGGCTCTGTGGATGTCACTGTTATGGGGGCTCTGCGGCTGTCACTGTTATGGAGCAGCTGTGGATGTCACTGTTATGAGGGCTCTGTTGACGTTGATGTTATGGGGCCGCTGTGGAAGTAACTGTAAAGGGAGGCACTGTAGATGTCACTGTTATTAGGGGCACTATGGATATCTATTAACCAAACAAAAACATGGATAACTCTTTTCTGTGCTTTTAGGGTGACATTTGGTGGTACACATTGTGGCTCCTTATTGCTCACTGCTCCTATAGCTAACATCTTGATTGGAAGCCGGTTTAGAGCCGGTTTATACTACCTCTTACACCCTGTGTGAAGCATGGATGCTCATTCTATGGTAACATTGCAGAGTACCAAGGTGAGATGGAGTCATACTTTCCTTCTCATCACCCAATGGGAACTAGGACTTTGCTAACCTGAGTTGAGGCCCCCTCTTCTCTGTAGAAGCAAAATCAGCACATGGTGGACCACAGCAGTACTCCTATAATGATAGGTGCACGCCCCCTTAGGCCCTTCTGCTACAGGTTCGCAATAACAAATCTGGAATATACAGCAATCGTAGAACATTCCATGCTTATAAATTCTTTATTATATCCACCCAGAATGCTGCTTTAGGCCTCCGTTTTTCACTGACGTGTGCTGTCTGCATTTTCTGCAGACAGCACATGTACCCATTGATTGTTGACCATGTCCACATTTCAGTATTTTTTTACTGACTGTGGGTCAGTTAAAAAATTACGGGAACATGCACTACTCTGATCTGTGATGCGGACCAAGCACACCCATTGAAGTCTATGGGTATGTGAAAATCACTGACACACATCCGTGTTGCATCAGTTTTTCACTGAAGAATAGGAGATTCTTTGAAAATTCATTTTCAGCTGAGCAACATCAGTGAATGACATCACACAGATGGTAAAAACAGACACATGGACCAACCACAGATCCTTCACAGACATCTTCACGGATGAAATACACACTCTTTTTTCGAGGAAGTGACACTTACACAGAAATGTGAACGAGGCCTTACTTGTTGGCAGTGAAGATAATAAAATAATTCCTCTCTCTCCTTTTAGACTTGTCCTCCTCTCCATACACTAGATCCTATGGTAGGCACATGGTATGCCTCTTTGAGATGTACGCCCTTATGTATATAGTTGTGTAGGTACGTAACTATTGCCACCAGTAGAATCTAGCTGTACCACAAAAATGTTATGAATATAGCATATTAAGAACTGTATTATTATATAATTTTCTAAATGGACTCTTATATGCCTTTTATATGTTTTTTTATGTTTTATAAATGATTTAAAAAACATGGTAAATAACAAAAGCAAATGATAATGATAGTTCATATTATTTAAAGTTTTTCTTAAGATATGCAGTGCTGTCCATGATTATTCATACCCCAGGCAAATTTTGACTTAAAGTTACTTTTATTCAACCAGCAAGTCATTTTTTGACGGACATAGGTGTCCCCCAAAAGATAAGACGATGCACAAGAGGCGTTATTGTGGAGAAAAAAAAAAAAAAAACATTCCTCAGCTTTTATTTACATTTGAGCAAAAAAATTTCCAGCACTGTGGAAAATCTCAGAGGACGTGGTCGCAAGCCAAAAGTGACTCCTGTGCTGGCCAGGAGGATAGTTAGAGAGGTGAAAAAAAAAAAAAAGGATCACCACCAAGGCCATCCTGGTGAATCTGGGCTCTGCTGGTGGCAATGTCTCAAGGCAGACAATCCAACGGACACTGAACACTGCTGGGTTCCATGGATGCAGACCAAGGAGGACGCCACTTCTCCAGATAAGGCACACAAAAGCTCGCTTGGCCTTTGCAAAACCTCATCTGGACAAAGAAGAAGACTTCTGGTCTTCTGTGTTATGGTCAGATGAAACAAAAATTTAATTGTTTGGTTACAATGATGTTTCCTTCATTTGGCGTAAAAAAGGAGAAGCCTTCAACCCAAAGAACACCATCCCCACTGTCAAACATGGTGGTGGGAAGCTGATGCTTTGGGGGTGTTTTTCAGCTAATGGACCAGAGAACCTAATCACAGTAAACAACACGATGAAAAAAGAGCAATACATGAGGATTCTCAATGACAACATCAAGCAGTCTACAGAGAAACTTGGCCTTGGGCACCAGTGGACATTTCAGCATGACAATGACCCAAAACACACAGCAAAAGTAGTGAGGAAATGGTTAGCAGACAACAACATTAACGTTTTGGAGTGGCCCAGCCAGAGTCCAGACTTGAATCCAATTGAGAATCTGTGGAGGGAGATAAATATCAGGGTGATGGCAAGAAGACCCTCCAACCTGAAAGATTTGGAGCTCATTGCTAAAGATGAATGGGCAAAAATACATGTGGAGACATGCAAAAAGCTGGTCTGCAGTTATAGGAAGCGTTTGATTGCTGTAATAGCCAATAAAGGCTTTTCTATTAATTATTGAGAAGAGTATGAATAATTTTGGACTGGACACTTTTTACTCAAATGTAAATAAAAGCTGAGATTTTTTATTTTTTTTCCACAATAATGCCTCTTGTACATTGTCTCTTTATCTTTTGGGAGACATTGTCATTTCCCATAAAAAAAATTACTTGCTGGTTGAATAAAAGTAACTTTAAGTCAAAATTTGCCTGGGGTATGAATAATTATGGGCAGCACTGTAGCATTTTGATTTGAGCAAAAAGGAATGTCCGATACAAAATCCTAATAATTATGTCAGACTGCAGTACGCAAACTGTGATTACAGCATTAGCAATATTATGAATGTTAATTTTTGAAACCAACTTCATATTAATCAGATGGTTGACAGCAAAACTCCTTTGACATCTAATGCATTTGGACTGTATATCGTACAGCTGTATTCAGGCAACGGCGCAGACTGGTTTACATTGAATTCAAATAAATTCAGAGGCAGCTGGGTGCTTACATCTTCTTCCAGCGATTCCAGCTATTTAATGCACCTGCGCACCTTCAGGGAATGTTTCAGTACCCAGCTGACTCACTGGATAGAATACTAAGACTAATATTAACAGCATGGTGCGAGGAAAGTATTG
Source organism: Bufo gargarizans (assembly GCF_014858855.1). Lineage (NCBI taxonomy): Eukaryota > Metazoa > Chordata > Amphibia > Anura > Bufonidae > Bufo > Bufo gargarizans. The sequence goes on along the minus strand of NC_058082.1, from coordinate 136,192,682 downwards.
GCAGCCAGTAGAATACCCCGTGGGTGAAAAAGAAACCAAAGGGAAATTGGACAGAAAACTATAAAAAGAGAATGCACTGAAGCAGAATAACAAAGGCACAATGGAATTATGTTTGGAAAAGTCATTAAAATGCCCTGTAAAACAGTGGATTATTAAACCATTAGGAGTCTTTTCAGGGAGAATAACCTTTAATTTATTTTAAAACAAACCATGAAAAAGTAAGCACGGGCAATGTTCATTCAGTACATTGTGAAATATTTAACTATGGCTCCATAAAAGCTCCTAACTTTACAAAACCTTAAAGGGATTTTCCATGAATAATTTGCAAGCCTGCCTCCATCAACAGAAGATTCATACTTACCTGCTCCCTGTCCATGTTCAGGTCCCTGCGTGGTTTTTACATCCACGGCAGCACGGGCATGATCACATGCCCCACTGCAGCCAATATCTGGCTTCAGCCAAGAGTCCTAAGCTGGACTGTGAAGTCAAGAGTACACAGGCAAGATCGGTACATGGCAGGAACCCAAATGGGAATACAGACTGGATAACGTAAGTACTCCAATCACCTTTGCTTGTCACAGGGAAACCTAAGCTCAGACGCCCTCTGAGCCCTCAGTCATTGACTGGGGAAGGATTTGCAGATGTGTAGACTGGCCCTTTAAGAGGCCACGCATGTGCCCTAAGGGAACAGAGATTAGAGCAATGGAGACAGCGGCTTACAGAGGATGGCGGGCAACATGGTGAGTACCAGGGCAGCAGCAGCCACAGACTGCTGACTTAATATCATGCCTTTAGATCAATGGAGAGTTGGAGACTAAAATATAAGAGATCCAGTGTTTTTAATTATATATTTATACTCTATTGGGGTCATTTATCAAACTGGTGTAAAGTAGAACTGGCTTAGTTGCCCATAGCAATCAATCTGATTCCACCTTTCATTTTTTTTCACCTTTGGAAAATGAAAGGAAGATTCTGATTGGTTGCTACCGGTAATTAAGCTGGTTCTACTTTACAACAGTTTGATAAATGACCCCATATGTGTCTGACGTATGTGTCTGCCGCCACTACCCAGGTGAATATATGTTTGTATCGAATGATCTACCTATACTTGCTTTACAGCAGTGTTCCTCAACTCCAGTCCTCAGGGCCCACCTGTCGGTCATATTTTTAAAAGATTTCCTTAGTATTCAGCAGGTGATATAATAAGTGTCAAGGGCCCTGAGGACTGGAGTTTAGACTACACTGCTTTAAACTACAGCATGTTCCTTTAATGCATTAAGCAGGGCTACAGAATGCAGGAGTGTTGCTCAAAATGTGGGCATCCCAGTTCACTTTCTATTACAAGGTAAGAAAGATTTGAAACCAAAGCAAAACACGCAGGGACATGTATCACTCAATGAATACCACACACCAGCAGGAAGAAAAAGTTGCAAAGTTAGGTGCAGGCCTCTCATGCACAATTTTGAGACATTTTGGTGGTGCTCTTCCCTGTCTGCCAGTATTCCACAAAATGGGCAGAGCGGGGTGTGTCTGTGGGCATTGCATACCCAGAATATTTATTATAATCTAGGCCAGGAAACTGTCATAGTTTACACCCACAACCTACACCAGCTCCTTTGGTGATGTACATTTCAGTCCTGGCAAAGGGATCTGAACAGATGTGGCACATCTGATGCCAATTGGGTACAGATAAAGAGTGGCGTATAAAATGCCAGTCTTAATACATGTCCCTCGTGGATTTTTGGAGGAAAGGATGGTACTGGACTTTAAAATGCCCTAAACACAAGTAAGTACAAAATAGATAAATGAACTAACAAATGAGCAAAGCAGTAAAACAATGCATTCATCAATTAATTTGTTCATTACATTTCCCTTCCACTATTCAACAGTGTCATGGAACATGTGTTTTTTGCCACAATTTATGAATGAAGAGTCTGTAGGTAAAGTATTATTCAAGCTAAAAGCTGTTTTTAATAATGGTTCATCAGGTATAAAGTAACAAATTACAGTAATATCTGAATTATGTATTTCAAGCTGTTTACATTTACCATTGAAAAAAAAAGAAATAAACTGAAATGAGTCCAAAATATTTCAAATCATTTAAACTATTACGGGAGCAGAAAACCGGGAGTATAAACGGATATGAATATTCACGTAGGTATTAACAGCAAATAGATCGTCAAAATTAAATATGAAGCAAACCAAAAATCCCTTAGTGTAATGTGTTCCTTTACTCTTATCTAAATCTAAACTGAAGAACGGTGCCAGAAGTGAATTAAACAAATGAGATTTAGTTTATTCCTAGATTGTCTACTGAATGGTAAGAGATGGTAGCTTGTAAATATACTGTAGCACTACTGGATGAAAAATGCATATGCAGGACGCTCAGAAGTCATGGAATCAAGGGCAGCTGCTTCATTTCATTCTACATTACAGACTAGATAGTTGTTGGAAATAAAAGAATCATAAGCACACACAAAAAAAAAAAAAAAGTGACCCATCTCCATTTGCAATAGCATTAAACCAGCAGAAAAGATACAGTAAAATATTCATGAGTTAATCTTATTTATGAAATTGACTCTCACAACATTCTTTACTTAGTCTCCCCACAATGAGAAAGAGTGTTTGACCTTATAGCATCTGGAGGATACCATATGGAAGATCCTGGAGATACAGAATTTAAGACTAGTTTTTAATGCATTGTAAATGTAAACATATTTTTAATTGAAAAAAAATAAAAATAAAAATAAAATAAAATATATATATATATATATTTATTTATTCGACTAAATAGAATGAAGTGAGTGACATAAAAAATTACATAAACCATTATTATTGTACTGAGCTTGACCAGTAATGGTACCTTACACGATGGATGTTGTACAAAAGTAGATATCAATGGACATTTAATCAATCAGTTCCCAAAAAAATCAGCCCTCTTGTACAATGTATGGCATACAACTCTGTACAGTATCAGTGTGCAATCTTCATGTAGCTGCCTCTTCCAATAGATTTAACAGCTCCAGGTATATCACTATTAGGAGCCAGCTAATGAAGTCACAAGGCCACTGTACCGTAAGCTGTGGCTAACACTACCAGGTGGTAGGGTCTGAAATAATAAAGTTATTCCTATCGTAGACATAAGCCTCATTCACAAGTCAGTGTTTTGGTCAGTAATTTCCATCAGTGATTGTGAGCCAAAACCGGGATTGGAGCCTCCACAGACATGAGGTATAAGGGAAAGATCAGCACCTGCTCTGTATTTAGCACCGCACCTGGTTTTGGCTCAAAATCACTGCGCTGCTGTAGCGGGGACTCGATGTGTCAGAAGGCAACCCGATGCGGTGCAGAGGCTGCCCAATGCCTTGCATAGCATCGGGACCTGCCTTCTACGGGTGCCAAGGAGATCCAGCCTCAGGCCGAGTCTCCTAGGCAACCTGTTAGTGTATGACTCAGTATCATACACTAACAGGCAATGCATTACAATACAGATGTATTGTAATGCATTGCAGAGGGGATCAGAGCACCAAAAGTAAACATCAGAAATAAAGTAAAGAAAAAAAAGTAACAAATAACGTTTTGAAGTAAAAAAAGAAAACAAATATATAAATACCACACATATTAGGTATTGTAATGACCGGCTCTATAAATATATATCACATGATCCATCCATAAAAAAAAAAAATAGAAGAACGGTGTAAAAAAAAAAAAAGCAATTTTTGTCACCTTAAAAAAAAGTACAACACCAAGCGATCAAAAAGGCATATGTCGCAAAACAATTTAATCAATAAAACTGTCACCTTGCCCGGAAAAAATGAGCCCCTACCTAAGACAATCACCCCCCAAGTAGACATATTTGATATAATTGCGTCCGTAACAACCTGCTCTATAAAAATAGTGCATGATATAACCTGTCATAGGAATGTTGTTAAAAAAAATTATGGTGCCAAAACATCAATTTTCTGGTTACCTTGCCTCACAAAAAAAAATGTACGGTATATAGAGCAATTAAAAATCATATGTACCCCAAAATAGTACCAATCAAATTGGCATCTTATCCTGTAGTCTCCAAAATGTGGTCACTTTTTTGAGTTTCTACTGTAGGGGTGCATCAGGGGGACTAAAATCCAGTTCAGCTAAATCTGCCTTCCAAAAACCATATGGCGTTCCTTTCCTACTGCGCCCTGCTGTGTGGCCATACAGCAGTTTACGACCACATGTGGGGTGTTTCTGTAAACCACAGAATAAATGTTGAGTTTTGTTTTGCTGTTAAACCTTGCTTTGCTACTGGAAAATTTTTTATTCAAATGTAAAATCTGCCAAAAAATCTGCCAAATTTTGAAATTTCATCTCCATTTTCCATAAATTCTTGCTTAACACCTAAAGGATTAACAAAGTTTGTAAAATCAGTTTTGAATACCTTGAGGGGTGTCGTTTCTAAAATGGGGTCATTTTTGGGTGGTTTCTATTATGTAAGCCCCGCAAAGTGACTTCAGACCTGAACTGCTCCTTAAAAAGTGGGTTTTGCTTCCAAACTTCTAAGCCTTCTAACGTCCCCAAAATATAAAATGTCATTTTCAAAATGATCCGAACATGAAGTAGACATATGGGAAATGTAAAGTAATAACTATTATATGAGGTATCTGTAAAGAATAAATCAAGGCAACTGAACTTACTGTAGATTTCTTGAAAACGTTTCACTCGTTCTTCCAACGAGCTTTCTCAATTCTGAGTGACTGTACAATAATTCTCTGGTAATAAATATGTAACTGAATCAACATCTGGTAATTATACCCAGCATTGGGTCAGGGGGTTATAATTACCAGATGTTGATTCAGTTACATATTTATTCCCAGAGAATTCTTGTACAGTCACTCAGAATTGAGAAAGCTCGTTGGAAGAACGAGTGAAACGTTTTCAAGAAATCTACAGTACATCCAGTTGCCTTGATTTATTCTTTACAGATATACCATGACCTAGATAAATGAGAACCTTCACAGACATATTATATGAGGTATCACTATCTATCATAAAAGTAGAGAAATTGAAATTTAAAAATTTAGGAATTTTTTTAATTTTTGGGGTAAATTTGGGATTTTTTCACAAATAAAGGTGAAATATATTGACTCAAATTTATGACTATTATGAAGTACAATGTGTCACGAGAAAAGAATCTCAGAATGGCTTGGATAAGTAAAAGTGTTCCAAAGCTATTACCACATAAAGTGACGCATGTCAGATTTGCCAAAAATGCCCCCTCAAAAAAAAAAAAATAACAATCCAGACATCTCCTTTAAAGCTACAGTATACATCACATACCAGATGCTGTACAGGAATTAAATCAATACCAGCAGCCGAATAAAAGCAGCTGTAGATATGAAAGGTTATAACCATTTAAATTAAAGCCAACATAGTAAAGAAGAGTACTGTATATTCCTGCGTATAAGACTACTTTTTAACACATGAAAATCTTCTCAAAAGTCGGGGGTCGTCTTATACGCTGGGTGTCGTCTCATATGCCGGTATACAGCGTGCTGAAACTTACTTCCTAGCAAGACTGGAGAAGCTGTCCTTCTCCAGCTTCAGGGACAGGCGCCCTCTAGCTGAGCCACTGTGTGCTGCATCCCGGCCAGCCGCTCCTGAAGCAGCCACCTCTTCCTGCTCTCAGTGGTTTTCTCATGCCGGCAATATCACATTGCGCACTACCGCTCAGATCGTCTTGAAGACAGGGAGGGCTGGGCAGGCAGGGAGAGCTGACCCACCCAATCCAAGCAGGCTTTGTATGCAGTGTGCACAGAAAATACCGGTACATCGCTTGCTGTGATTGGCTAGTTGTTGTATACTGGGTTGGATTGGCGATTCTGAGGGAAGGGAAGGGGGGAGCAGGAGCATCTGCACTTCAGCCAATTCTAATGTTGGCGGATCTCTAATGAAGTTTGGTGTGCATCTTATCTGTGGTGAAAAAACAGAGTCTATCTGGGGAGCAGATACATGTGGTGGTGAATACAGTACAACACCAGTATCTCTACCTGTATTTAAAGTTGTAAACTTTGCCATGGAACATAATAACTGCGCTGCTGCAAGACAATATTCAGTAAGAGAAAAGATGGTTTGCGACTGGAAAGAGTATGCCAAGGGGTAAGTGTGCATTAAGGAGAGGCACCCCACATTGGCCAGAACTCGAAAAACATGTAGCAGACATGGTGAATGAGCATCGCCAAAACGGTTATGTAGTGACACAAAATAAAATACGTTTGTTTGCACTTCAGTGGGCCAAATCTAACCCAGATCACAGCAACAGATTTAAGGCCACTGCATCCTGGTGTACTAGGTTCTTGGAAAGGCATAGTATGGTACTGAGGCAAAAGATTAAAATTGCACAATTACCTGCAGATCTTGATGCCAAAGTAAATGTTGTTGGAGGGGTAGTCTTATACGGCGAGTATAGCCCAAACCCTAATATTTGAACTGGAAAAGTTGGGGGTCGTCTTATACGCCGGAATATACGGTAATTGCTAATTCACAAAAAAATAATATTCGCATGTCAATTTTTTTTTTATTTTTTTTTATGAGGACTTTTGCTTTCCATGCAGTCATTGGTGTAATCTATTGGAGGATATAACTGATAGACTTATGCTACTTTATGGCATAAGGACAACCATATTTTATTTTCTCATAGCGGGTACAACTATACACTTAAACATAGCTAGAGATGAGCAGATTGATGTATGGATTCAATATAACTTGTATTTCATTCATTTAAATTCCTGCTCAGTCACTGATAGGACCGCCTCCTTGACTTCAAAGCCCAGAATGAGCAGGAATTAAAATGAATAAATTAAACCTTTAACTGAATCTTTTCACATAAAACTATATAGCAATCTTCTCAGCTCCTCCAGCTCTAACAGAACGTCTTCAGCTCTAACATCATGTTCAACATAACAGGTTGTCTCACTTCAGTAAATGGCATTTATCATGTAGAGAAAGTTAATATAACGCATTTACTAATGTATTGTGATAGTCCATATTGCCTCCTTTGCTGTCTGGATTCATTTTTCCATCACATTTTACACTACTTGTATCCAAGGGTTATGACCACACTGCAATCCAGCAATGGTGGCTGTGTTTGCACACTATAGAAAAAAGGCCACCTTGTATCTGCACTGCAGCAGAGGCCGTAACTCCTGGAAATGAGCAATGTAGATGGAAAGGTGAATCAAGGCAGCAAAGGAAGCAATATGGACAATCACAATATCTTAGCAAGTGCCTGGTTTTAACTATGTCTACATGATAAATGCTATTTGCTAAGTGAGACAAGCCCTTTAAGTCAACTGACAATCATGAATATTGTATGTAAGCCAATAAATATTGTCTACCTTTAGTAATTTCTAACCTGCATATACATTTCAGTGAAAACATGAATTACAACAAAATAAAAAAAATGAGTTTTCCTTTTAAAAGCCTGGTAATACAATAGGTTTGACAGTATTATTTATTATTTTCTACCAAGAAAGAAGCACTTTTGCTTTTTTTTTTTTTTTTAAGTAATGATAACCTTCCAAGTAATTTTTGTTTCCTCATTTATTATGTGTCTCTGTGCTTTCTCTTTTCCACAAAGGAACTGTATGAAAGAGTAGCTGATCAGCTGAAAGTATTATATCACCTACTCACAGAATGCAAACAAGCATTGTCAGTTTAATATAGACCATTTTTCTGCTACAAGAGTGGAAACTGCTGAATAACTTTTATAAAAAAAATGGAGATAAGTCACAGGGAACTTTTGAATATTGTGCAGAAAAGTATTAGTGCAATAAATCCTGAACTATAAGAAAGTTTAAAGGCTATGTACACCTTTGGGGGCAATTTTTTTAATGATTGCATTGTACTTCTTTTGAGCTACAAAAATCATTTCTTCAATTGGTCTTTATTAAAAATATGGAATTCTTTTTTGTGTACAGAACTGAGATACTTTACTAGCTGCCTGTGGATTTTCTGTCTTTTCCGTCTTCTGGGGAGCATACAGACTCTTTATCTCTGACATTATAAACCCCCATTCAAGCGCAATCCTTTTTTATAACGAAAAATGAGTAGAATGAAAGCATAAACAAATATTGCCTCCAAAGGTGTACATAGCCTTTAAAGTGAACCTGTCACCGGGATTTTGTGTATAGAGCTGAGGACATGGGTTGCTAGATGGCCGCTAGCACATCCGCAATACCCAGTCCCCATAGCTCTGTGTGCTTTTATTGTGTAAAAAAACGGATTTGATACATATGCAAATTAACCCGAGATGAGTCCTGTCCCTGACTCCTCTCACGTACAGGACTCATCTCAGGTTAATTTGCATATGTATCAAATCAGTTTTTTTTTACACAATAAAAGCACACAGAGCTATGGGGACTGGGTATTGCGGATGTGCTAGCGGCCATCTAGCAACCCATGTCCTCAGCTCTATACATCAAATCCAGGTGACAGGTTCCCTTTAAGGGGTGAGCTCACCATGCCACTCTTTAATTAAGACCCATGAACACATATTACGACTCTGTATCCCAGTGTTTTCCTCTAGAGAGATGTAGCATTTGTGCATTGCCATATAGATGTGTGCTGGGCTGTGTGAATGAACCCTAACTGCCCTATATAACATACTGCATATATTGTAGCAAAGTTATCAGGTGACTTATGCAGACCTACTGTATTATAAAACAAGATATCATGGATTTTGTGTATAACTTTATAGTTATATTCGTCAATGGAGTTAAGAGCTGCATTTACATGCAGTGATCACCTCCACTGTATGAGGCCAAGGGATGGCTACTGCCATCACTCATCCTCATACATATTCATTGTTTCTGGGCAACAGATCCCTGTTCAGACAGCATAAACTAATGCCCAGTTTAACACACCACATAAACGATTATTTCACCTGATGAATGGGTTTTTTGTACATGGGCCAGTTATTGGGAACAGAGCACTCGTAGTGTTGTTCCCGATAACCAGCCTGACAATTGTGCAGTGTGAATCCAGCATTAGTTTCTATTGCTTGAGTAAGTAGATATGTTCATAAGTAAAGAAGAGTGCTCCATCTCCATAATATCCGCCCTCATTTCCATCTACCACCCGACTCGTGCTCTATGTTCTGTTAGGGACTCAAGACTAAAAATCTCAATAATTCATACCTTTCACTCCCATCTTCAACAGTTTTCTCGAGCAGCACCTACTCTCTGGAATGCTCTGCTCCGGAATATCAGGTCAATTCCCAACTTCTCAACCTTCAACGGTCCCTTAAAACACATCTTTTCAGGCAGGCTTATCAAGCTTCCTAAACTGACTGTTCCCCAGTAAATCCTGCCCCTCTTCCCCAACTCCTCAGGCCTGAACTCCATCTTCCAACAGTCCCGCACCCAAAGCAGATCGTCCTACACCACTGCTTTCAGTACAATAATGGCTTGACTATATATCGCAATAAACTACCTTTTGTGTCACCCCCATGGGCCCTCACTCCTAGTGTTTCAGTTGTATATTAGCCAGTTACATTGTGATGTCTTGTTTTGTACATGAACCCTCTGAATTTGCAAAGCGCTGTGGAATATGGTAGTGCTATATAAATAAAGACTATTATTATTATTATTACTAAGAAGTAGTGATTTCATACTAAAGGGGTTTTCCAGGAGTAATAAAAACATGGTCTATCCTCAATATCTGATGGGTGGTGGTTGGACACCCAGCACCTTAACCAATCAGCTGTTTGAAGAGGCTGTGATGCTCCCAGGGGCAGACTGGCAACTTAAAGTGGGCAGATGTGGTAGGCAGGGCCAGCCATATTGTACTGTAGCACACAATACTACCTCAACAAAACCAACTATCACAGTCCAGAATAAAATACTGCCACCCTAGCTGCAGTATTCAACTGTATCACCATCCTGAGGAGGCAATACAGTTGAATACAGAAGAATACTTTTAGCTTTTGGCCTGTTGCATAAGTACCAGATGCACCTAGAATTAATTAATGATGACTGCATCAGATTGCTATGTATTGGGAGGAGGGCTTGGGCAGCCCCCAAGGAATTAGCCCACGGGGAAATAGTGTCTATGGCCAGTCCACCCCTGGACACACCAGTGAGCACTTCAGCCTACTCGCGGCATACCAAACCCAGCACCATACATTGTATAGTAGCTGTGTTTGGTATTGCATCCCAGGCCCATTCAATTGCGCTGCACATGGGCCATGTGACTGCTAAGATTATTTCACTTAGGGCTCCTGCACACAAATGTATTTTCTTTCCGCAAAAACAATGGAAGGTACTCCGTGTGCATTCCGTTTCCGTATTTACGTTACCCAAAAAAGTAGTGCATGTCCTATTATTGTCCGCAAATGACGGTTCAAGGCCCCATTCAAGTCCGCAAAAAATACGGAACGCACAAGGAACACATCCGTATGTCATCCGTATTTCGCGGATCCATATTTTAGAAATGCTCTGCCCAGCCCATATTGATCGTGTGTTTGGTGATTAATAAGTTACCGTTTCTGTTTCCAATCCGCAAAAAACGGATCGCATACGGAAACTATACGGATATGTTTTGTGGAATAACAGAACAGAAGCGGACAGAGAAAAAAAACTCAGATACGGAACAACGGATCTGTGGAAAATGGACCGCAAAACAACAACGGTCATATGCATGAGCCCTTATAGTATCTTATTTGTACATGTTGCCATCTAAGTCCATCATCAGATAGTCAATGGTATGACCACTGGTACCTAGCAGGACTGGTCATCATCATAAAGCAATTCATATCTATTGAATCATTCATGAGGAAGATGCAAATTATTAAAATTCTTAAACAGTTAATGTGATTCTATAGTCAAAATTTGACCAGAATTTTGCAAAGAGAGGGAGAGAGAAAAAGATACTATTATGCACATCTTTCAGGGAGATTAAGGGCTCTTTCACACTTGCGTTCTTTTCTTCCGGCATAGAGTTCCGTCGTCGGGGCTCTATGCCGGAAGAATCCTGATCAGGATTATCCCCATGCATTCTGAATGGAGAGAAATCCGTTCAGGATGCATCAGGATGTCTTCAGTTCAGGACCGGAACGTTTTTTGGCCGGAGAAAATACCGCAGCATGCTGCGCTTTTTGCTCCGGCCAAAAATCCTGGACACTTGCCGCAAGGCCGGATCCGGAATTAATGACCATTGAAAGGCATTAATCCTTAAGCTAAACGTCGTTTCGGCGCATTACCGGATCCGACGTTTAGCTTTTTCTGAATGGTTACCATGGCTGCCAGGACGCTAAAGTCCTGTTTGCCATGGTAAAGTGTAGTGAACTGAAAGCATTTGAAGACGGATCAGTCTTCAAAATGCGTTCAGTGTTACTATGGCAGCCAGGACGCTATTAAAGTCCTGGTTGCCATAGTAGTAGTGGGGAGCGGGGGAGCAGTATACTTACCGTCCGTGCGGTTCCCGGGGTGCTTCAGAGTGACGTCAGGGCGCCCCACGCGCATGGATGATGTGATCGCATGGATCACGTCATCCATGCGCATGGGGCGCTCTGACGTCATTCTGGAGCGCCTCGGGAGCCGCACGGGCGGTAAGTATACTGCTCCCCCGCTCCCCACTACTACTATAGCAACCAGGACTTTAATAGCGTCCTGGCTGCCATAGTAACACTGAACGCATTTTGAAGACTGATCCGTCTTCAAATGCTTTCAGTTCACTTGCGTTTTTCCGGATCCGGCGTATAATTCCGGCAAATGGAGTACACGACGGATCTGGACAACGCAAGTGTGAAAGAGCCCTAAAGCACTTTTGATTCAGGTCAAATTGATCCAAGTCCGCATCGAATCGGATGTCTGATTCAGTGGAATAAGACTTGAATTAGATTTCCAGAAATTTGATCATGAGTCTCATGACCAGTTCAAGATTTATTTATTTTTTCCTGCTAAGAAATAAAAAGTTGGCATATAATTTAAGATGTGCTACTTGAATACTATACTATTGGTCTTTGAAGCAAAAGACTAGGCTTGGATTTTGCTTCCCCTATGTTGACAGACATGCATGCACCTCTAAGAGTACTTGCAATGCTCTGTTAAATTACATGTTGATTACCATGGCAGCAACATTTGTAATGGGCTTAATCACAATCTAAATGGATTGCTCATGTGAGATAGAACATAAAATGCTATTTAATTTGTTACTCTATATCTCAAGGTAACAACGTTCTGAAACACATTGCCTTTCTTTTCTATGTCTAGGGGCATTATAAAGACATCAAGAAAACAATCTACTGACCTATATTTAAACACACATTAAGACAGTAGAAATATTTCTAGTTTCAGAATATTTTCACAATGTTGGTAGTCACTTACAAAATTAGTTCTAAGTCTTAAGTGAAACTTCTGACTTCAAAGCTTTTATAACAAAATTTCTAAAGCAGCCAGAAAAATGTACCTAAAGCTGCAGCTACAAATAAAAAGCTATAAATACATATTATTTTATACGTTTAGAACGGAAGGTCTTTGGAACTAATGTTAGAAAACCTATAGAAAAACAGCAATTTATATCCTCAGCTTTTATGTAGTAATTGCATGTAATATGGCTTACAGAATGTCAGTTTGTGTTTTTGAACAAGTGACTGTTCACTTTGAATAATTCATTTAGCAATCGCTGAAATATGTGGGAAAGTATGAATTCCCATACAGCACCACCACAGGAGAAATAAAGCACGTGAATATATTCACATGGGGAGATTTATCACGACTAACATTCCCATACACCAGTCTTGGTACCCCTCCAATGGAGTAGGATGTGCCTGTTAAGAGAAATGCCTCCTAATAAATTAGTTGTATCTCTGGTATTCAGTGTGCTAGAAACTGAAACATATGCCAAGCAGGGGCTGGCATAGACTTGAGCTATAACTTATACCAGTTTCTCGCATAAGTTACAGCAATCCGGTGGGCTGTGATAATGTCACCGCCAGTTCTGTGAGAAGATCTGGCAGACGTTCTTCTCTACCTCTTGTATGATGTTCTTTGTTTTGGTTTCACTTTCTCATCTCCTTTCCTTCTGCCAGGTGTCACTTATTTCGACTAATCGTCTTCCTTTATAATCCCTCCCATACTGCCTCACTTTGTGGCTTATACTACTTCCTGGATGAGGTGTTCACTGCTGGAGGCTGCTTCTGCTGTTTGTTCAGATAAGTCATTTACTTTATTGTGTTTCCTTGCTGGCTTGATTCTAGGTGACCCTGACTCCGTCCGTATTAAGTGCAGGGAGCCGGTGGTCATGTCCCCTCACTATTATAGGATTTTTAGGTGTCAACAGTATTAGGTATGCGGGCATGCAATCGTCTACCATACAGACCCTTGCATGTGCATAGCAGTCAGGGAGAGCTCTTAGGGTTTTATAGGGCTCACCTATAAGCTCCTTAGTTTGGGATCAAGCCAGTAGCTCGTTTATTTATATGTTCCAGCTATCTGCTAACTTCATCCGTGACAGATAGAGCATAGCTGAGGGGCAGGAATTATCTTTTGCTTGCCACTTTAGAAAAGTGTTGAGAAGCTTAAAAAGTTTGAAATGTGGAGTACACCATTTCTTTTTGACTTTTTTTTAATGCTGTAACAGTGACATAAAAGCTTTTATAAATTAAATGTCACCCTGTGATGTTCTGGCAATTTAGTTGGTGTTTTACCAGTGTTTTATTTTTTATTTCAAAAACGCTGTGGCCGGAAGCTACTTAAAGTCTATAGAAATTAGGAAGTTTACATAAATAGTGTTTTTGTTTTTTGCCTTTTTGTAACATTTAGGGATGATCAAATCGAATTTGGCTGAAACATCCAAAGTTGATTCGACTAAAACTTTGTTCTAATACTGTACGGAGCAGGAGCTCCGTACAGTATTAGAATGTATTGACTCCGATGAGCCAAAGTTATTGCTTTGCAAAGTCTGGTGAGACTTTGCGTAATAACTTCATAAATTAATTTGTATTGTAAAAAAAGTGGTACCTTGGAACCAAACCAGAGTTTGTGAAATGTTTTTTTACAGTAGAAATTAATTTATGAAGTTATTATGTGAAGTCTCGCGAGACTTCATGAAGCAATAACTTCGGCTCATCTGAGCCAATACATTCTAATACTGTACAGAGCTCCTGCTCCGTACAGTATTAGAATTAATTTTTATGCAAATTGACTTTAGATGTTTCATCCGAAGTCGATTCGCTCATCCCTAGTGACATTTTCAAAGTTTTGGCTTTTTTCAAAAAGCAGCATGCTCTGGATATGGTGCATTATCTGGACTTTTCTTCCAGTTGGCTTCTCCACACAGGATTTCAAAAATGGGAAATTTTGGAGGAAGGGGAGGTGGGGCTGGAGGATAATAAACAATGCAAAAAAAGTCAGAAATAAGAAAAATATTACTCCTACAGTGTCACAAACAAATTTTCAGTCCAACTGAAGCACTTTCAATTCTGGTTGAATCAATTCAGACCTGAATTTAATCCACATTTGATTCTGAGCAATTTGTTCTTCTCTGTGGCCTCTTTCATACAGTCAGTGTTTGATCAGTGATTTGCATCAGTTATTGTGAGCCAAAACCAGTTGCGGGTCAAAAACACAGAACAGGTACAATTCTTTCCATTATACCCTATCTCTGTGTAGCCTCCACTCCTGGTTTTGTCTCACAATCAGTGATGGAAATCAATGATCAAACACTGACTATGTAAAGTCAGTCTAACAGGGAATGATTGAGATTTATATATATATATATATATATATATATATATATATATATATTAATGATTATCTTAGACTTTACTGATAGGGTACTTAACATTAATCAAAGTTACATATTTTATGACTGTATATAGGAATAAAATAATTGCCTAATAAAATTATAAAGAAAGAAAGAAAAACAACACTGCAAGCAGTGCTTTGGTGTCTTCCTCCAGAGCGGAATGGAAGCGGAACGAAGGCAAACTAACTAATGCATTCTGAATGGATCCTTATCAATTTAGAATGCATTAGGGCAAAAATGATCATTTTTTAACCGCTTGTGAAAGCCCTGAAACGGATCTCACAAACGGAAACCAAAACGTCAGTGTGAAAGTAGCATAACTACTTTTGTATTCTATGAATTTCCCATGAGGTATGATCTTAATAGCTTAGCAGAGGCTTATTTACTACTCTTTTTTAAATGCCTCTTTTCAATGTTTTCTTAGGCTGTGTTCATCTCTCGTTTTTGTCTCACGTTTAACATATACACATGACATATACATTAAACTGATGCCTCAGGCGGATGTCATACAGTGGTGTCTATTACAAGAGTTCGAGTTCCTTGGTAAAAAAAAAAATATATATATATATATACACATACATATATATGTTTTTTTCTAGACTCTGCAGAATGGAAAACCATAGTGTACTAAGCTTCTACATCCAAATTTTGCCCCAACGTATAAATGTTGAAAAAAAGAAAAATATCACGAACAGTCCCAGTAAAAGTTGCAATATACAGTATACATTGGAAGTGAAATATTAACTGCAATCGTCAGCTTCTTATTATTCCAACTATCTCCCGTGATCTTGACTACCACCCAAAACATAATAAGAAAAAATATTGGGCTTTTTTATATACGGAGTTAATGAAATGTTATTTCACAGTCTGAACCACCTTGAATAAATGCTGGCTTGAAGTCACTGAAAAATTAACGGGAACAAGGAAGCCAGAATATAAATTATGTCTTCTAGCTCCAACCAGTAGATCACACTTACTCCCTGTACAAGGTGTATATTGAAGCCATATGTCATAATGATTGGTAATAACAAAAAAATACTATGCCAGATATAAGTTGCTTATAATTATGAAAAATAGTGCAACATTCCTATTTCATTTTCAGATGAGTGCAGTCTAAAATTATTTTATAAGCATGAGAGTGTTCTACATTCTATGACTTAGTAGTAACAAGAAAATTTAAAAAACACTTCTAAAATCCTTCAGATTATGTTTTATGGACAAAGTATCTTAAGAATTTCTTCTTTGCATTAGTCACTTTTCATAATACCAAAGAAACAACCCTATACATAAATTATTGAACTTTCCTTTCATTTATGTCATGAAATTGTGCTCACTGTTAAAATACAAATGCTATAGCCATCAGTAGAATTTTTCATCTGACTGAATCCACCAGATATAAGGGTCCAAATTCCATGGAATCACTACAAATACACATACAGACCCATATACACTGTTCCCTTTAAACAATTCACTCTGGACATGTGTGAAAAATAATCCATGGCCTACAGACTAACAGATGAGTTCTTAGACTCAATGACCTCATTAGAATGTTGTTTGAAAGGTAATCTGTCACCATGAAATTCACTGCCACAATGCCTTGTAAGGTTAGCTCAGAAGATGATCTGATTTAGTGATCTGTTGCTTCATTCTGGGGAAAAAGTACTTTTCATCCATATGAGCATTTAAGTGCACTGAAGGCAGACCCAATACTTTGTGTGCACCCTTGCTCCTCTTGCTTCCTCTACCAGACCTTTCCTTTCCTTCTTGATTGACTGGACCAGAGTTGTGCATAGTCATCTCATCTGGCACTGCCAATCAAGAAGAAGTAGAAGCAAGGAGAGGAAGCAGGAGCAGAGGTGCACAGACTAGCTTCGACCCACCCTCGGGGAACTTAACTGTGGTACATTTGGTTAATTTGCTCCTGCTCCTGTTAATGTAAGTGCTAGTCACAAAGCTACAGGACACGTCTATGTGAACAGTGCCATTCAGTAACCATTGTACACTTTCCTTTATTACAGGAGAAAAATGCTCATTTGTTAATGCAGGCTCCTGTCAGGGGATGGTACAGGCACGTTTCATACAGAAACACAGCTGATCACACAAGTGAGGGTTGCAAACAGTAGTTTGTGCACCCCTGGAACTGCTCATAAGCACTCTGTATGCCATTATATAAGGTGCCTCATAGAGATCGGTGATTCTAAGCAAATCAAATTCATACATTACCATGAAAAAATTTAAATTCCATGCAAATCGACGTTTTTGGTGATGCAATTCAGGGGAATTTTGAGGAGAGAGAGAAATTTGTAAAAAATAAAATTTATAGAAAAATGTAAATAGGCAACCTCAGAATATCATGCACAAATTTTCAGGCCAATTAGAGCACTTTCAATTAAGGCACTATAATTTCAGACCTCAACTGAATTTTGAGAGATTCATTGATATCTAGTGGCTCAGTAATATGGTGAACATAGTGGATACAGTAGATCTCATTAATGTCAATGAATCATCTTTAGTGCTTAATATATCAAGAACCTGAGTTTACAAAAATACAATAAAAAATTAAATAATAGCTGTGATTCTTTGTACAAATATATGGAATAGTTATTCTTTAGGCTTCCCTAAGGTGTTTTTCAGCCATATCATTCCCTGTTTCAGCTGCACAGCTAGATGCAGGTCTTTCACAAGCAGTGGGTTTCTCCTTTCTGTGAAATCTGCCAGTACTGTACTGCTGTGACATCCTTTCCCTTACTCCTCACTATGTTTGTTTTCACCTCCGGAGCTCACAGAACAGATAAGGTGGGGGATACCACACTTACAGAAAGGCAGGACACTCCTATGATCTTCAAAACAGAGTAGCAGTTCTTTTATCAGGCCGAGGATCTCAGCTAACGCTAGCATATCCTCATCTCCTCTCTGCCCTCTTCAATTACTCTGTTACTAAGGACAGACCTTGCCTGACAAGAGGCAATGGACTGCAAATTAGGTGGTAGTGAGACCTTTTTTGGACATAACTTTACAGCTTTTTTCTGGAAGATGTAGGAAAATATTTTTTTTTATGAAGTAATTTAGAAATTAACTAATTACACCATTCTCTATTAAATAAAGTGAAATTGTGCAAAAAGTACAGTGACTCTAAGTTACGATTATGCCAGATTACAGCTGATAGTAAAGGCTGCTCGCAGGTGAACCTGAAATGGAATTTTCAAAAAAAAGCAGATCCATTTTTTTGCGGTCAGTTCAGCATGTCCACAAAAAACGGATTAACTTCCACATTTTTGAGGACCCATAGACTTCAATAGGCCCATGTCCCGATTTTCACTGACAAGTATAATACATTTTTTATTAGCTCTGGATAGCGCACATAGTGCTGTCCACATCTTTTGGGACCCCATAGAAGTGATAGGTCTGCATCTAATGCGCAAAATTACAGATCACATGCGGAAAGCAACATGCGGCCATCTGAATGAGATCTAAAGCAGATAGAACATAAAAGCATCTAAATATCTTGCCCACAAAATGCCTGTCTTCAATGTGAGCACACTGACCACATTGAAAGAATAAAGGTGTCATTTATCAGCCATGGACAGAATACAATTATTAGACATTAGAATTATTTTAAATTATAAATATGGAGACAAAACTGACCCAGGTACAATATTTGATTGGTTTGAAGGGTAGAAAACTGGCAAAATGTGAATGTACACTTTTCCTTTCTGCAGAACATCAATCTTTTAAAAGAAAGAAAGGCAGGAGGTAATCATTTATGTTTGATCATGCAATAATCATTTGTGCCTCTTTGCATAAGATTCCATCTTTCATGTCTTTTTTCATGTATAAAATAGCTCGGAAGCTGCTCTTCTCTCCATGAAGCAACATCAAGCAAGGCATTAAATCAATCTCCACATGTCAAACAGGAAAACACAGAAATAGTGTTTCTAGTCCAATGCATTTTGATAAGAACAAGAAAAAAATATTATAAAAAATACTAAGAAAACAGAGAACTAGGAAATTCAAGTCCAACCATGTCATTTCCAGCAGTGCTCCCAGCCGAATAACTGATTTCAATTTCAATGTATTTGTAATATAAATAAGTAATAAATGTGGTCATTTTGATTTCTACAATAGGTGTGGACAGCAATCACATATACGCTTTATTTTTTTCTTCGAGGGTCTGTTTCAATATTCGTCTATTCCGTAAATCATGCATGCTGTTCTGAGTAATAATAATAAACTGCTGTTATCTTTCCAGAATGCTTCAATCATTATGTGGAGCTATAGGACAGGAAAAATATATGAATACTGTTTACTGTACATAATGTAGCCATAGCTATAATAATGCCATTAAAATCATCCAACTCAATTCTATTGCTGAGTCTTTATTTATAACTCTCAAAACGAGTATTTCATTTTCGCTGTGCTATCTACACAAACAAACAGTATCTTTGTGGTTTTTGGTTAGGTTGTATGCACATAGTATTACTATATCCTGGACCGTTCACAATGCCACACAGTGGGGGAGATTTATCAAACTGGTGTAAAGTAGAACTGGCCTAGATGCCCATAGCAACCAGAGTCCACCTTTCTTTTTCCAAAGGAGCTGTAAAAAATGAAAGGTGGAATCAGATTGGTTGCTATAGGCAACTAAACCACTTCTACTTTACACCTGTTTGATAAATATTCCCCAGTGTTCCTCTATGCCACCATATGTTATCTTCATAGACAAGGCACACATCCATCAGTTGTGGCCAGTCACAACTGATGTATGTATAGTGCACTATAGCGAACAGGTCTGGTATCTATAGACTGACAGCACCTGACAGAAAAACATAGCATGCAGCATTTTTCTGTCCAGTTCTATATGAGATCCAGCATCACAACTAATACATATGTACAGCCAGGTCCATAAATATTGGGACATCGACACGGCTCTATACACCACCACAATCGATATGAAATGAAACGAACAAGATGCGCTCTAACTGCAGACTGTCAGCTTTAATTTGAGGGTATTTACATCCAAAGCAGGTGAACGGTGTAGGAATTACAACAGTTTGCATATGTGCCTCCGACTTGTTAAGGGTACAAAAGTAATGGGACATGATAATCATAAATCAAACTTTCACTTTTTAATACTTGGTTGTCAATTCTTTGCAGTCAATTACAGCCTGAATTCTGGAATGCATAAACATCACCAGACGCTGGGTTTTATCCCTGGTGATGCTATGCCAGGCCTTTACTGCAACTGTCTTCAGTTCCTGCTTGTTCTTGGGGCCTTTTCCCTTCAGTTTTGTCTTCAGCAAGTGAAATGCATGGCCAATCAGATTCAGGTCAGGTGATTGACTTGGCCATTGCATAACATTCCACTTCTTTCCTTAAACACTCTTTGGTTGCTTTTGCAGTATACTTTGGGTCATTGTCCATCTGCACTGTGAAGCGCCGTCCAATGAGTTCTGAAGCATTTGGCTGAATATGAGCAGATAATATTGCCTGAAACACTTCAGAATTCATCCTGCTGCTTTTGTCAGCAGTCACATCATCAATAAATACAAGAAATCCAGTTTCATTGGCAGCCATACATGCCCACGCCATGACACTACCACCACCATGCTTCACTGATGTTTGCTTAGGATCATGAGCCGTTCCTTTCCTTCTCCATACTCTTCTCTTCCCATCACTCTGGTACAAGTTGTTCTTGGTCTCATCTGTCCATAGGATGTTGTTCCAGAACTGTGAAGGCTTTTTTAGATGTCGTTCGGCAAACTGTAATCTGGCTATACTGTTTTTGAGGCTCACCAATGGTTTACATCTTGTGGTGAACCCCCTGTATTCACTCTGGTGAAGTCTTTTCTTGATTGTTGAGTTTGACACACATACACCTACCTCCTGGAGAGTGTTCTTGATCTGAACAACAGTTGTTAAGGGCAGGGCCGGATTAAGAGCATCATGGGCCTGGTGCTGAGGATTTTGCCGGGCCTTTTTATGGAAATATATACATAATCATTTAACATGAAGATTACTGTTTTCTAGCTGCTGTGGACTGTGGACAACAGCAGCTAGAAACAGTAATTTTCATAGAGCTGTGTTATGATTTATGGACACAGCACTCAGCATGCTTAGCCAGTCAGATAGAAGGCTGAGAGCTGTGTCTAAATAACATAACACATTAAAGGGATACCGTCACCAGGTTTCACCCCTGTTAGCTAAAAATATGCTGATGTTCAGGGCGTCTTCACGATTCCTAATGTGGGCTTATAAATGTCATCTGTGGGCTTATTTAGCTAAAAAACAGCTTTTACTAACCTGTCAGTCAAACAAATAAAGTGCCCAAGGGGATGTTAATGGATGCAAGGTGCCGTCTGCACCCGCCGCCGTTCGTGCCCAGCGCCGCCTTTCCAGACTTCTGCGCCGCCTCCTGTCCTCCCCCTCCTGCTGTAAGATCTCGCGCATACAGGGGTTGAGCGAAGTGCCGGCGCATGAGCACTTCGCTGTAAGAAGCCAAATGGAGAAGTCCGCATGGCGCATCAGGCAGAGCCCTGTGTGCAAAATCTTACAGCAGAAGAAGGGGGAGGGAGGGAGGGCGAGAGGCGGCACAGAGGATTAGGAGGCGGCGCAGAAGTCCAGAAAGGCGGCGCTGGGCACGAACGGCGGCGGGTGCAGACGGCACCTTGCATCCATTAACATCCCCTTGGGCACCTTATTTGTTTGACTGACAGGTTAGTAAAAGCAGTTTTTTTTTAGCTAAATAAGCCCACAGATTACATTTATAAGCCCACATTAGGAATCGTGAAGACGCCCTGAACATCAGCATATTTTTAGCTGAGGGGTGAAACCTGGTGACAGAATCCCTTTAAAGAAATTACTGTTTCTAGCTGCTGTGGACTAGCAGCTAGAAACAGTAATTTCTTTATGTGTTATGTTATTTAGACTGAGCTCAGTCTCAGCATGTTTAGGCTACTTTCACACTAGCATTCGGCTGTCCGCTTGTGAGCTCCGTTTGAAGGGGCTCACAAGCGGACCCGAACGCTTCCGTCCAGCCCTAATGCATTCTGAGTGGACGCGGATCCGCTCAGAATGCATCAGTCTGGCAGCGTTCAGGCTCCGCTCCGCTCAGCAGGCGGACACCCGAACGCTGCTTGGCCGTGCGGAGGCAAATGGATCCGTCCAGACTTACAATGTAAGTCAATGGGGACGGATCCGTTTGAAGATGACACAATATGGCTCAATCTTCAAACGGATCCGTCCCCCATTGACTTTCAATGTAAAAGTCTGGACGGATCCGTTCAGGCTAATTTCAGACATTTTTTTTGACAATATAATGCAGACGGATCCGTTCTGAACGGAGCCACCGTCTGCATTATATGAGCGGATCCGTTCAGAACGGATCCGCTCTGAACGCTAGTGTGAAAGTAGCCTTAGCCAGTCAGTAATTTTCATAGTGCTGTTATGATTTATGGACACAGCTCTCAGCATGCTTAGCCAGCCTTCTATCTGGCTGTGCTTCTTGAGAGTCACAGTCCACAGGCTGTTTCTGAGCCTGCTGAGAGCTGTGTCCATAAATCATAACAGCACTATGATTGCCCTGATACACTCATCTAGTTGACTAGTTGGAAGGGAAGGCATCTCACACCTGCTGCAGCCTGCCTCCAGAAGCTCCTGCTGCTGCCTGCTGTCTCTGACTCTCCGTGTGGTGTGGGCTGCCTGTGGCCGAGCGCTGTGGCTGTGGGCTGTCACCGTCCTGTGCTGGCCTGGTCGAAACTGTGGTGCAGGAGGGATAATCGCGGGCACACTGAGTTCATATCTGGCGGGCCGGCATTATTTACAGGAACCGCACCAGCTGCTCTGACGTCCTGCCTCCGGATATCCGGCTGTGACGTATATCCGGTGGCAGTGGCAGGACGTGAGAGCAGCTGGTGCTGTTCCTGTAAATGACGCGGCCTGCCGGATATGAACTCAGTGCGCCCGCTGTTATCCCTCCTGCACCATGCGATGCCTGTACAAATCTAAGAGGACTTTTAGCGCCGCTCCCGACGGCCTTTAGCCTGGCACGGATGGGCCTATTTTATGGTAGGGGCCTGGAGCTGCAGCTCCATCAGCCCCTACGTTAATCCGGCCCTGGTTAAGGGTGTTTTCTTCTCCAGGGAAATAATTATTTGGTCATTCACCACAGTTGTTTTCCATGGTCTTCCGGGTCTTTTTGTGTTGCTGAGCTCACCAATGTATTCCTTCTTTTTAAGAATGTTCAAAACAGTTGTTTTGGCCATGCCTAATGTTTTTGCTATCTCTCTGATGTTTTTTTTTTTTTTTTTTTCCGCCTAATGATGGCTTGCTTCACTGATAGTGACAGATCTTTAGCTCTCATCTTGAGAGTTGACCGCAACAGATTCCAAATGCAAATAGCACACTTGAAATTAACTCTGGGCTTTTATCTGCTCATAGTAATTGGGATAATGAGGGAACAACACACACCTGGCCAGGGAACAGCTGAGAAGCCAATTGACCTTTTGGTCCCTTAACAAGTGGGAGGCACATATGCAAACTGTTGTAATTCCTATACCGTTCACCTGATTTGGATGTAAATACCCTCAAATTAAAGCTGACAGTCTGCAGTTAAAGCAACTCTTGTTAGTTTAACTTCAAATTCATTGTGGTAGTGTAAAGAGCAAAAATGTTAGAATTGTGTCGATGTCCCAATATTTATAGACCTGACTGTAGGGTGAATATGAACAATCCAACAGAAAACTATGGGATCAGTTCTAGCTTCAGTTTCCCTGCAGCATTTTCTGTACCACGCTGAAGGGAAACTGAACTGGATTGCCAAATATAAATGATGGGGGCCTTAAAGGGGTTGGTCAACCTTGGAAGTTTTTTGGCAAACCCCACTCTTGGCCATACCTGCAACTGTAAACATACTTATCTGGTCCCCGCTGCTGGGTTTGCTCTTTAATCTTCTACTTTAGAGAGCGCAAAGCTTGGAGGGAACACTGGTCAACATCCACCTTGACACCGCTGAAGCCAGTCATTGGTGTCATGCTCCCTTTGCATCATATAAATTGTTCATGTGATGCAAGTGGGGCAGGTCACTGCTGCAGTGGGGAGGGGATGCTGAACCATGACAGCCTGGGGACTGCTGAACGTTCCTAGGCCTGTCATGGTAAACTAACTGTTGTGGAGAAGATTCTGCAATGGCGCAAATTCACGGAATTTGAAGAAAGCGCATGTACATAAAAACAATGCGTTTCGGGGACAAATAGTTCCCATTTATCAGGTTAAACAATGATATTGTATACAAAAGGTGGATATTTACAGCTGAAAATGAAAAAAAATGCACCTATGGAACACCCTCAATGGGAGGGGCTTGTCACTAGGTGTCATTCTAAAGGCACACAAGTCCTCATAAAAGGAATCAATGTTCCATATTAGATAAAGTATTCAATAAAACATATAACTTATAGATTTTTGTGTAAAAACAAGCATTTAATATTGTGTTTCATATTAAAAATGTGTATATTGGGTCCTGGGGTCATGTGACCGCTAGCCAAGTGGTCACGGGATGTGCATATTCATGTGTTAGATCTAGAAATGCATCCGGGGGGACGTGCAGAGCCTGGAGAGGGTCACGTGATCGGAAGCAGCGTAGTCACGTGACCCATCTCTATAGTGAACAGGATGCTACTAAGATATGACTCTTACTAGCAAACTAACTGAGCATGAGAACCCCACAGACCATAATAGTTCGAGCCCCCAAGGGGGTTAAAAATTTAGAATAAAAAAGAAAACAAAAAATTAAAAAAATTCAAATCACCCTCTTTCCCAATTGTGCATAAAAAAAAAAATATTAAACACAACAGGTATCTCTACATCTGAGAATGTCTATAATATTAAAATAAAAATATTTTTCATATGTGGTTTATGCCATAATGGAAAATATAAACATGCCATTCCCCATCTTTTGGTCACCTTGTCCCCCATAAAATTGAGTAACAGTGATCAAAGTGTTGTACTTACCACAAAAATGGTCACTTGTAAATATAAATAAAAATATAAAAAAGTTATGGATGTTAGAAAATGGCGATGCTAAGAAACGTTAGACTTTTTCAAATGTTTTTATTGTTTTTAAAGTAGTAAAAAAATAAATAAAAATTATACAAATTCTATATTGCTGTAATAATATTGACCCACGGAATAAGGATGTCATGTAATTTTTAGCACACAGTGAATACTGTGGCATTAAAAACCCCAAATCTTGTAAGAATTATGTTTTTTATTTTATTTATTCAATCCCACAAAGATTTTTTCCCCATGTTCCAATACAAGACACAGCAAATTAAATGGTGCCATTAAAAAATCCAACTTATCCTGCAAAAACATGCCCTCATATGGCTATATGAAAGGAAAAAAATAATAATATGGCTATTGGAATGTGAGGAGGAAAAAACGAAAATGAAAATAGGCCAACTAAGGGCAGAAGACCTTTCACTAGAATAAAAAATGTCAACTAAGCATACAGACATGGAGAGCGGCGCCCAGGGATCTCCCTGCACTTACTATTATCCCTGGGCACCGCTCTGTCCTCCCAGTATAGGCTCCAATATCTTCATATGTTCGGCTCAACTGGGTGGAGCCTGCCGGCGTCTCCTTCTCCCAGGATGGAGTGCTGGCCAATTGCAGCGCTCAGCTCATAGCCTGAGAGAAAGAAAAAACTCTCAGGCTATGAGCTGAGCGCTGCGATTGGCCAGCACTACAGCCTGGGAGAAGGAGACGCCGGCAGGCTCCACCCAGTTGAGCCGAACATATGAAGATAAAGTAGTGACATCCCATTAGCAAACAAATGGGTTATTTTCTTTAAAGCCATGGTTCTCTACACCTACCTACTGGTGACTGCAGCAGGAAAGACACTGCGAATCAACGATAAAGGGGTGGGGAGAACCTGGAACTGAATATGAGATCTCATGAGCGTGTACCGAAGCTGTTAGGACTGGCCAGTTAGGACAGTATGCAACTTGGGACATTCCCTTTAATGGGGAAATGAAAGTGATAATAAATAGATAATTGCAATCTGTATGCTGATTGTCTTTCCAAGTGAACAGAAAAACATTGCACACCCATTTTTTGTGTCTGGCTATGGATGCCAGACAGAGGAACAAAAGGCAAGCTTTTCCTCCAGTTGGGTCCAGCTCATTAACTAAAACCAGGCCAGAAGCAACTGATGTGTGATAGTGTATGAGATCGCACCCTAACAACTACTTTAGATCTAGCTAAAGGTCCATCACAGTATATATTACTTGACACCTATTTTAAATAGTAAATGTAGTAGCGTCACCTCTTCGATGTCTGCAAATCAGAACTAAATAGACATTAACAATGCCGTTGAGGGGTTATTTTTGCTATATTATTACATATAGATATTTACAGTAGAATTTTTATGTGTCTGCAAAACAGAATTGCATAAAAACCTAAAATAAAATGACACTGTTACATTTCATTACATTTCAAGCTAGGGAATGTAATAAGTATAGGGGTCCAAGACAATCCATCTTCTGTCTGTTTGCTCTTTACAATTGTGTGTATTTTTAATCAAACTAAGAAGTCTAAAATTCTGCAGGTTTAGAAGACTATATCTGTGTAATTTATATCTGTTCAACTGGAAAGAAGCAGAACATTTGTGATCACTTGGAGGAACGAGGGTGGAAAAGAAAACAGCTTTCCCTGACGTTCCCAAACATAGTCTAGCATTATACTTACCAAGGAAGATATTTAAAAAAAATCTGTTCCTTTCAATGATTCACTTTCTGAACATAAAAAGAGCATTAAAGTATACTCGTAAAAGATTTTCATTTAGTGTGGATGGAAGGGATTTCATGCTTTACTTACTATTTAAAAGTGAATCCTAAAGAAAACAGACTTTTACTAAAATAAACACATTTATCTTAGTCTGAGGACCACATAAAAAAAAGGGTTGTTTTTTTATATACTCCTATAGATGAAAAAAGGCCAGTCCCCCGTGTGCTACAAAGACCAGCTTTACCACTGAAGGCCCAAGCAAATCGGTCTAGTAAACGGTATTCCCATTCATTGGATGCTGTGCAATGTTCTACTGTAGTGAGGGCTTACCCCAGATACTTCCCCTTGGAGATACCCATATCACCTCATTCATTGTCAGGCAACTGTTATGAATTGCCCATACCCTAAAACCCTATTAATCTGAAATACTGTACATCTCTACTTGAAAGTATGTGAATTGTGCTCTTCAGGATGAAATATGTGTCATTATATGGTATCTCCCTAATAATAGAGACATTTTAAATCAACAGACTGGACAACTATAGACTCTATAGGAGATTAACAACCAGCAAGTCTAATGGTATCAGAAGAGATCAATGCAAAAACATGCATTTGACTACCCATTAGTTTATCTGTAGCAAATGATAATTTATGATGAATGGTAAACTTAAGCATTGTAACATTTATTGAATAGAGTTTCTCTCAGTCACTAGCTGTATATGTTAATATATAAAAAAAATAATAATAATAATGCTAATATAGAAAAATATAATGAATTGTCATCTGAGGTATAATCTATGCCTCACTATTGTGTTTTTTCTACCAATAAAGAAAATTAAAGCTAATTCACAATTCTTCTACAGAGAACACTGCTGGTGCTCTTAGCCTTTCTATCGAGACCAAAGTGCTTTCTTCAGTATGAACACTTTATGAGCTTCAGAACATCGTCAATCAGATGCTTTGAAGCCAGATGCATAGTGAAATTCTAGGTCCCAAATAAGTAGGGTTATCATTTGTATTTTAACCTATATTTTCTTAAAGATTATTGCCCATAATACATTTTCACCATATGTGTATTCAGAGATTATATCAAATTGTGTCGTGGATAAAAGAATTGTTCAGGCAACTTAAACATAATAGGAGACATATACTTTGAAGCCACGTAAACACAATAGGAAACAGATACTCATATGAAGACAGACAGCTTGGTTCACAAGGTCTTCCTACACAATTACATGTATTAAAGAAGTTGTAAATAGAGGCAATTATACAACAAATGTACAGTACACGAAAAAGAAATGCTCTAGTTTTTACGCAAAACCCTCTGTGGGAGAAACTAAGAAACCATGAAATAGAAATAAAGAGGATATAAAAACGCAGCACTATGTTCTTGTATCCTGTAGAGTCCGTAAACAAAAAACTGTGGAACTCTATAGTAAACAGATGCCACTCTATGGCATCAGTCTAAGGTATCCATTTAATATATATGTTTTTTGTATATGTGTACATTAAATGGATGGGAAAAAAGTGATGTGACCCCCCCAGCCTAATATTGTATTTTAATAAACCCAGCGCTTGGCAAACAGAAATAAAATATATCTACTTCAAACAGTAAATACACATTTTTTACACATAACTTTGTAAATTAAAATCTACTGTAAAATATTATTGAATACATTTTTTTTTTTACTTTTCCTAGCAAAATAGGTTAAGTTGCCTATTGTGTTTATACCGTTAAGTAGGTATACCATTGTGTTTGGGCATATGGATTACCCTGGGCCCACAATGAGGCTGTACAGGCTCGAGCATTGCTCCTCCTGCCTGTACTAGGGCTGTTCTGTTAAAGACTGGCATAGATGGACTTTGTCAGGCTTTAGCAGAGAAGGTACATGCAGGAGAAGCAATGTACTATGCGAGCTCCTGCCTGGCGCTCGCTCCACTCTGCACTGATCATAGCCTACATGAATACCACATTGGTACAATCTAGTAGCAGCGCTACTAGGGGAGAAGCTCATATAGCACAACGCTTTTCCTGCTTGTGCCCGCTCTGCTAAAGACCGACATCACCCATCTATACCAGGCTTTAGCAGAGCAGAGCTGGTGCTGGAAGGAGTAGCAATGCTTAGGCCTGTACAACATTCAGTACGGCCACATGGGAATCCATACTCCTATAAACAGCTCCATACAAGAGTATGAATTCTAAAGCGCAAAAGACACCTGAACTTCAGGCACCTATTTCGCTAGGAAAAGTAAATAAAATAATAAATATATATATACATATATATATATATATATATATATACACACACACACTACTACTAATAATAATAATAATAATATTAAAATATTATAAAAAAATTGTTATCACATTTACAAAAGGTTTTAATAAAGTTTATTTATAAGATTAGGTACAGTTTAATTATCTTAGAAACGGCAATCGAAGAATCTGTAATCTGTAATTTGAAATTGACAAACTCAGTAAAAGATAATTAAATCTTTGTGGTACTTTCTTATTTCCATCCTTTCAATTGTCAGATTAGTGTAATATCTCATTGACAAAACGTCTCATGTGGTTATCATTTTGGACCACAAGGAAAATTAAAAATGAACACCATTTTATATGGTGGAGAGCTTCGAGTATGGCATAGAGGTTCTAAAACTATATTAACATCAACCAATAGGAGATATTGATGGAGAGTACAGAATGTTGTATAATTATTTCATTTAATTGGCTTATAATCTTTAGCAAATAGAAGTTGAGAAATATAAAAAAAAAATGGTGTATACATATTTAAACATGCAAAAATAGGCTTAGCTAGAATAGATAAAAAAATATATATATTTGTATATGTTCACTGCTAAGACCATGTGTAATATGTAATCAAGCACTGTCAAGTAATCGGATGTAGGCACAAATCTTCTCATTGCATTGCAGCTGTTTTGTAAAAGGCTTGTCCTGTCATAACACACCCTTTTTCAAAATTAAGCTAGTCAATGTTCTGAAAGACAGCCATACATTTACAGATGTGTCCACCAATACTTCAGCTTGAATTACATTTTTCTTTAAATAAATTCAATACAATATGATGGCATGCTAGCAAAACCCTAAGCAGGCTGCAATTCACAACACAATGACTGGGCGGCCACACACAGACTTACATAGGACAGGCATCTCCTGACACAGTATTACAAAATCATTTTTATTTTTAAGTTGCTCATCTTGTGCCACACAGTTTTAGGATATATTGATCCAAGAAGAAAGCTAGGAAGTCTTTCCTTAACTTTCCTCTTTGCTCAACAAATCCTAAAATGTGTGGCACAAGATGAGCAATAGAGATGGCCTTGCGGTTCGCCCGGCGGTCGTTTCTTGGCGAACTTTGGTTGTTCGCGATTCGCCAAACATGCAAACGTATGGTAATGTCCACCGGCGCCATATTCTTTTGCATTGTGCTGAACTTTGACCCATGACACATCCATCAGGTGGTACAGGACAGCCAATTGAGACGTTTCAGCACATGGACATACCCCCTACCTTATAAATAAACCTGATCTGGTCGCCATTTTACATTCAGTCTTTTGCCAGTGTAGGAAGAGGTTGCTGTGTGGAGGAGGGACAGACTGTTAGGGACACCAAATGCTAGCTAATAGGGCCACAAAAGTAGTTTTAAGGACTGGTATAGGTGTGCTATCGATAGGTGTGACATACTGAGGGGTGTAATATACTTATAATATACTTTCTAACATATAAAGTATATTATAGTGCATTTATATTGTGCGGTTCTGCTGCGATACTGCAGCTATACAGAGGGACAAACGCTATTGGAATAACTAATTGCAACTGGTGTGTGATATACCAGTTTCCCCATGAAAAAAAAAAAACTGATTGAGGCAGGGGTGTTATATACCAATAATGTACTTTCTATATAATCCATTTGTATTGTGCAGCAGTTGTGTGCGGTTGTGCAGCGATACCGCAGCTATACAAAGGGACAAACGCTATTGGAACAACTAATTGCAACTGGTGTGATATACCAGTTGCCCCACGAAAAAAATGATTGAGGCAGGAGTGTGATATACCTATAAAATACTTTCTATATAGTACTGTTAATGCATAATATTTGGGGCCTGTAATCTAACTGGCCAACAGTAAAATTGTTATACGGTGACCGCATAATGTACCTCCAGCCACATAATCACTTGTTCTTTTCTGTACAGTGAATGCATCATTTTTGGGGTCTGTAGTCCACTGGCCTGCAGTAAAATTGATATCCAATGACCGCTTAATATACCTCCAGCCACATAATCACTTGATCTTTTCTGTCCGGTGAACGCCTAATATTTGGGGCCTGTACTCCACTGGCCTGCAGTAAAATTGTTATCCACTGACCGTCTAATATACCTCCAGCCACATAATCACTTGATGTTTTCTGTCCGTTAAACGCCTAGTGGCCTAAAATAAAAAAAATTCTAGGCTCCAGCAGCGCACATTTTTGAGAGTTTCCATTTAAGACGCATAAAAATGGCCCCTCATTAAAATACCTTTTTTTTGTGGGAATTTTTGCCATTGATCAACCTCTAGTATGTCACTGTCCATGTTGTGGGGAGATTTGCGCACTTCTAGTAAGTATTTTGTGGCTGCAAATATGACCTGAAGATTTTTTAGGTTCGCCTGCCATTAAAGTGAATGGGGCCCGCCGCGAACTTGTGGTTCGCAAACATGGCCGATGTTCATCCATCACTAATGAGCAACTTAAAAACAAAACATGATTTTTTTATACAGTGTCACAAGATGGCTGTCCTATGTAAGTCTACGTGTGGGCACCCAGTTGTGAATTGCAGCCTATGCATCTATATGCAGTAATACATGGATTAGCAAGACCTTGTCTATAATGTCTTTAGGTTGTCATCTCATCCACTTTGACTTAGTGAGACAACCCCTTTAACTACAATGGTAGCAGGAAATATGTTGAATATTCTGACCATTTTGTAATAAAACGGGTACAATGGTTGCATGTATTTTATGTCATGACAACTATAATTTACTGACTCCTGGAAACAACGGAAATGCTGTTTGTTGTTGTTTCATTTGTTATGCATACTATAAAATATTATCTCATATCTATTTCATAATAGTGCCACCTGCAAAGAAACCACCAGTTCATGTCATCAATTTCATAGGGAGATCAGTAACTAACAAGTCCAGACGTGGCTAACTACAATAATTGATTCCCTTAAGCATAGTACATTAATTGTAAGACAATTAAAATTAACACATCAGACGTGTGAAGTTGGAATCAAACGACTGCAAAGTCTCTGAGAAAACGGCAGTATCCGCCAGTGCTCTTTTTTCCAGACTGAGACATCTGTTGTTATTTCTTCCTTATCACAATTATTAGCAGCTAAACATTTCTTCACACTGTTGTCACACAGTAGTTCTTTCATTACTCATTGGGTTTATGGGATTTTTTTTTAGCAGTACTTTTCTTTGATGGATAAAGACACCTCTACAAAATGTTGATATATAAATAAAGATCTCTCTAACTTCATGTTGACTATATCTCCTTCTTCTGGGAATATGGTCGTCTAGCAAAGTATGAAAATTCCATTTATGTCCTTTTTTCTTTTTTTTGTCAAATAAATTTTCTGCCGGCAAAATAAATTAATACACTAAGGAACCATATAGACTTACTAAATTGGTGCTTGGCAAAACAAATGACAGAGGCAATTCAAGGACTAGCAGTGTTCCTTATTTACAATAATTATTATGCTATAAGGACTTTGCGGTCCCAATTTATTAAAGGCCTTTGGAGGTGTGTCTCATTAGAAAGAACACATGTAGAACACTTAAACAAAAAAAACAATGTGATGACCAATGCATATCAATGGGATCTACTAACGCATTCCATGGAATATCCATAATGAAGGCTTTTTTTTTTTTCCTTTAGCCGAATTGTTGAGAAGTTTACTAGCAACAAGCACTGTATCCAGACAGTGACTACTTTGGACCTCCTCACTCCTTTGCAAACCAGTCCAGTCATACTAGTCTGCAGAAGCAACTGCCCAATTCACTTTTGATATCAAATAGGACTGTTTAAAAATTCTACATCGATTAGGCAGGCAGATTTGTATTTCACTATAGAAAATCTGCTTGTATAAAGTATGCATCTTAAAGGGGTTCTACACATTTTTCTTACTGACGATCTATCCTTTGATAGATCATCAGCACCTGATCCTCACGGATCAACAGTTTGAAAATCCAGCGTTGCTCGCACTAGCACTTCAGCCTTCCTGCTGTTTCCCGCGGCTCAGTCCTCTTCACTTCAATGGGGCAAGCCAAAATCCAGGATCCCCACCCATCAGAAGCTGATGATCTATACAAAGGATTGATCATCAGTAATAAAAAGCCTCTTTGAGTGAGCATGATGCAGCTCTGCTGCTTACATAACCAATATATGAGTAATAATAAATGACATAATTGCCAACATGAATGAGACACTGAGCTGTCCTGGGGAAAGAAGACATAAGGGAGCCTTACGCTTGAATCATATTTTTGCACTGGGCCTATTAAGCTCTTAATTGCAGCAGTTATTTGGATGAAGAAACATTTTAGAGAAGTTGCAAAGAGATGCAGGTCCTCCCATAAACTATGATTAATACAACAGTAACATTAGCCATTGATACAGTATGTCATCTACGTTTTGGCTCTACAAAGCAGTCTTTTAGCAACGTTCTTTTTTCTATATGCCTAGAGGATGGTGGACAATGGTAAAGCTGGACATATACTTTAGGCTACATGCAGACAACCGTATGTGTTTTGCGGTCCGCAAAAATAACGGATGACGTGCCGTATTGTATCTGTTTTTTTTGCGGATCTGTTTTTTTTGCAGATCCATTGTAATAATGCCTATCCTTGTCCGCAAACTAGAAAAAAATAGGACATGCACTATTTTTTTTGCGGAGCGACGGAACGGACATACTGATGCAGACAGCACACAGTGTGCTGTCCGTGTTTTTTGTGGACTCATTGGAATGAATGGGTCCGCATCCTATCCGCAAAAAAAAAAAACGGATCGGACACGGAAACAAAATACGGTTGTGTGCATGAGGCCTTACATGAATGTTGGATATACCTGCCAATTTAGGTGGGACCAGCCAAAATGTAATGTTCATGGGTAGTCCATATTTTTCCCAAATATTGTAGACAATCCTTGTGTTCTAAAGGTAAACAGAGGTGTCTGGCAGTGGTTTATTCCCCGCTCCCTTTTGAGAACATAGGAGACATGAGAGGAATAGGCTGACGGCTATACAAGCTAAGGCCTCTTTCACACTACAGTATGTTGAATTCAGTGTTTTGCGTTCCGTTTTTCACGGATCCGTTGTTCCGTTTTTTGCTTCCGTTGTGGTTCCGTTTCCGTTCCGTTGTTCCGTTCCGTTTTTCCGTATGGCATATACAGTATACAGTAATAACATAGAAAAAATTGGGCTGGGCATAACATTTTCAATAGATGGTTCCGCAAAAAACGGAACGGATACGGAAGACATACGGATACGTTTCCGTATGTGTTCCGTTTTTTTTGCGGACCCATTGACTTGAATGGAGCCACGGACCGTGATTTGCGGCCAAATATAGGACATGTTCTATCTTTTCAACGGAACGGAAAAACGGAAATACGGAAACGGAATGCATACGGAACACATTCCGTTTTTTTGCGGAACCATTGAAATGAATGGTTCCGTATACGGACCGTATACGGAACGCAAAAAACGGACCGCAAAACGGAAAAAAAAACGGTAGTGTGAAAGAGGCCTAAGGGTAGGGCCATGAGTGGCATACATGCTGTGTACTGTACTTTTCACAAATCCCATCCACACACTGCAACCATTTTCCATAACACAATCCACACATAACTCTACCCGCAGTGAAGATTTTAGGTCTGCACCATATTCATTTATGCTGCAGGTTTCTGCAAGAGATTAGATTCTTTGCAATGCCGAGGGTGAAATCTGCTGCAAACCACAGCATTTCTGCAAGGATTTTTGCAAAGACTATGCATCATTTGGTGCGGACTTTGCAGCTGCTGAATAACAGTAGATCTGCTGCAGCTTTCCCTTTGTAGGAAATCCGCTCCACACCTGATACGCAAGGCTGTACCCTCAATGTCACCCTCAGTGTCACCTGATATG
Source organism: Bufo gargarizans (assembly GCF_014858855.1). NCBI lineage: Eukaryota > Metazoa > Chordata > Amphibia > Anura > Bufonidae > Bufo > Bufo gargarizans. The sequence goes on along the minus strand of NC_058082.1, from coordinate 136,157,930 downwards.
TTTAGGAACTTCTGAGGACAGAAATAGGTCCATCTAGGCGGCTCATTTTAAAGCACATATATAGAAAAAGGATGTATTTTTATAAGATTTTGAAATGAGATAATCTCTTCAATGTCCATAATGTCCTTTAAATAAGTGTCTTTCATGGACATCTGTCAGCAGATTTGAACCTACGAAACTGGCTGACCTGTTGCATGGTTTCTTGGCAGCTGAAGGCATCTGTGTTGGGCCCATTTTTATATGTGCCCACATAGCTAAGAATAATGAAGTTTTGATATATACAAATGAGCCTCTAGGAGCAATGGGGGTTTGCTGTTACACCTAGAGGCTCTGCTCTCTCTGCAACTGTCACAGCTTCTCCACTTACAAGGCCAGGCAGTGTAAACATTACTATTACAGCCATGGCAGAGAGAGCAGAGCCTTTAGGTGTAAAGGCAACGCCCCTGTTGCTCCTAGAGGCTCATTTGCATATATTATGCAGATATATGTAGAGATATATGCTGAGCGCCAGAACATGTATAGTCCTAGTGCATTTGGATGTGTGGCTGCCTCCATTTTGGTTGTGCACAAACCATTTTTTCCGCAGTGTTTCAGTTAGTGAAATATATATCTGAAGTCTGCTCTCCTTGAATTCAGTATGCATGCGGATCTTGCTCTTCCTAAAGTAACATGAGGGCCATTGGTTGGCACAGAGAAAGGTATCATACAGAGTAGGCTCCCATTCAGAACAAGGTCACCAAAATTTTGATCAAAATATATATTTTTTCGATCAGACTCCATATCAGACTTCAAATATAAGACCTAAAATAAGACCCCAATATCAGATCTCAAATAAGACGGCCATATCAGATCCTCTTAACAGACCCTTATGTCAGATGCTTAGATCAGATGCCCATATCAGATCCTTTTATCAGACCCCATATCAGATCCTCAGATCAGACCCCCATATCAAACCTAAAGATGAGTCCCCCATCAGACTTCCACATTAAACCACACACATCAGTGCTCAGGTCAGACCCCCCCAAATCAGATGTCAGAGCAGTCACACTCCTTGGTTTTCTCTGAGCCCACGCTACACCGTGCTCTGACAGCGTGTAGCCTTCATTTCATAGTGTGCGCGCTACGTCCTGACACGGTACGCAGTCAGGACACTACAGCGCGGGCCCAGAAAATATCAGGGAGTGGTGAGTACATGCTGTGCTTGAAGCACATCACTCGCTGTTCCTGTGACTCCTGCATATAAGTGAGCACTTCCATAATGGAAGAGCTCACTAGTATTCGCTTTATAAGACACACTGACCTCCCCCCCCCCACCCCCCCACACGCACCTTTGCAGGAAAAAAGTGCATCTTACAAATAAAACAAAATATGGTACTTACTACTTTGAATGATTTATCACAGTTATAAGTGTAGGAAAAATAACTGCCGTAATATACCACAAAACAATCAATTTGAAGCACTGAGCTACTCTTGACGATCGAACGCATATTCATCAGCTGTCAATACAACAAGTCCCATATGCTGCTATATGCCCAGAGCAGAAGATCAATCACTACAATTTCAGCAGTGCTCATGCAACTAAGGGTTGTCTGTTTAGCTAGGCCTTTGGTTCCTCACTTTGGAGACAGCTTAACTATTATAATGTCCTTATAACCTTCTCACATTGTATTCCCAAATGCAACGTTGTTATTGGCAGCGGGTGGGAGTGGTTCAGATGCTAAGTCAATCAGCCGCTGTAGGAAACGTACGGAGGATGTTTAATATGATGAATAGCGTTACTTTTAAAAAACAGACGAGAATGAAACTGCTTGCTTCTAGACCGTCAGGGGTATATCAACCACAATGCTTTATCTCCACAATAATATTCAGTATGCTATTGCCATAAATATTTACTTACACCAAAACATATTTATTGATGAAAAAGATAACTCTCTGCAAGGATAAGATAATAAAATCTAGGATTCCACCTAGGAAGGTTATGATGGACGATTTTTACAACTGACACAGATCTGGGTGTTGTTAGCACTGCAGCTTTTGATGTATGTCGGGAGAAATTGGTTGTCTTGAAAGTAATCCCGCCAGCTTGTAAATTACTGCATGGATACTGAGCCAAAATGACAGTATATTCAATTCAAAAGCTGGTTATTCATCACAAACTGGTATGAATCCGGTATTGTGACATATGGGAAGACTATGTCTGACATGTATATGCGGGATCCTTGAACAGCTAGCATTCTGTGTGCAGTGCTGAGAAGGATCCCTAGTGAATTATGCTTTAAATAACCTTGTCTATGTAGCATCTAAACATCTCAAGGTTCAAGGTTTCCTTCTGGGAATAATTTAAAGTTAAACAGATTTTTCCTCTGGGATTACACATGCTTTTAATTTAAATCTCTCCTGACATTTGACCAATTATTTATTATGTTGATCTGAAGAGGGACGTAAAATTAGACCATATTTTCATGCCTCTTAATTCAATACAAAAATGTCAGGTAAAGGGTGTTTCAAGACATTTAACCAGTTGGCTGCACCGAGAAGCAATGACAAATGTTCATTATCAGTGTATGAAATTGCAACAGGATTGTCTATGCAAATTACAAGTTCTAGCAATGCCCCTCCAGAAAAAACAAACAAAAAACATTCACCTCTTGCTCCTGCACCGTCTTCTGAGCTGTCTGTTCACATACTGCAGAACCGATGTGCAGGTATATGACACTCGAACACCGCAGCCACTATAGTCTCCGCCATACTGACCGACACAGTGATTGGCTGTAATCTTTTTTTATTTTACAGAATTCGGGAGCATTACTACAATTTTTTTAATTTTCAAGGGAAAAACCCCTTTAATATATAGGAACATAAATGTGTAATGAAGGCAAAAATATTGAAGTATGCTCTCCTTAAACAGTATGCCCCCTAGTATCAATAAGTCACTAGCTCATATACATCTCTAAATGTTCTCTTTTATCACTTGATTTAAATTTGTTCCTGGAAAAGCTGGCTAAGGGGTATCGTTGCTGTTTTAGCTTGCACAGCATTAAAACTAAGTTTGGAGCAAATCGACTTCGGATCTAGGATCCAAATCTCGATTCACTGAACACTAATTGTAATAATAGTCTATGGTGTCCATCCAATTTTTGTGCGACTGTCGCAATGCAACACCATAGACTATTATTACAATAAATGTTGCGCGACACATTTCGCAATATCGTTGCACCTTTTTGTAGCCGTGTAGCCCTAACCTTAAGGAGAAAATTGAAGTTAACTGTCCACCGGAGTGTAAACAACTTTTTTTTTAAATACATACAACTCGCAATCACCCACTATGCTTAGTCTGAGCATGCAGGAAAAGTCTGGTCAGCCAAAAACAGCAGTGACCGCCCAAGTCAGTGACTGGCTAAGTGGGCAGTTTCCATTAGTCGAGAGGAAGCAGTAATGAACCTAGTCAGCGCTAATGTTGGGTATGTTTTTATTTATTTATTTGTACACCATTGTGAGATTGTTTAAAGGTAATTCTTGATCACTGGACAAACCCCTTTAAGTAATACATCTGCCGGTTTATACATTAATACACTTTTCTGCACATAATGAACTATGGAGAAATCAAATTTTGGAGTGCAGGAAGGCTCAGTGTCAATTCTATGGGAACTGTAATAGTGGCTACAGGGGTCTGGATGTCTTTACAGAAGTAAATCATATTACCAGTTACAGTATGTTATCTATAGCAGTGTATAGCACTATAGCATCAAACACATCCAAGACTAAGGGGGATATTTATCATGAAGCAAATATTTGAAGTCAGTTCTGCTTGGGTCTGTGTTGGTGTACTTTATGCCCCATTTATCAAATGTCTCAAGTTGTTTTATAAATGTTTATTATCCTTAAACCTAACACTTGTCTAGAACTTCTACTGCAGTTTTCCTACTCCACCTTTCTACCGGAGATTGTGGCTTTTAAACAAAGTCTCAGTTATAAACCTGTAGTGAAACTCATATATATCTCAATATAGCTAACCAGGCTCACTTTCACACTCACATATCAAAACTGGAGTGAGTGGTGTAAAAACGCTAACGCTGGGTTCACACCTAGGCGTTTCTCAAACGCGCGTTTCTATGCGCGTTTTTGTCGCGCGTTTTATGCGCGTTTTTTTTAATAGTGAACGCGCGTTTGACGCGCGTTTGGGTGATTGACAGCAGTGTTGTCCAAAGAGTCTATGGCCCAAACGCGCGTCAAACCCGCCAAAAAAAGCTCCTGTACTTGTTTGAGCGTCGGGCGTTTTACAGCGCGATCGTACGCGCTGTAAAACGCCCAGGTGTGAACCCTTCCCATAGGGAATCATTGGTTCTTGCCTGTTGTGCGTTTTACAGCGCGTAGGAACGCGCTGTAAAACGCTCAGGTGTGAACCCAGCGTAAAAGTGACAAATGTTTTGTGCAAGTGAGTCCAAAAACTTGCAAAAAAAACCCTTTTATGACATATTGAAGGCTGATTTCTGGAGTGAAGGCACTAAAATTATACATTGTACTGCACATTAAAAACATAGCTTGAGAATTAGTCCACCCTTCATGGTGTCTACCTCTGGGGCACATGAACCACACGTTGAGTACCTAGGATCCAGATTATTTGAGACGGGTCATTGATTCAGGGATTTATTCTCACTGCAGAATTTAGACTTAGATCAGGACAATTGGCTCCTACCTCATAGTTTGACATAACTCTACATGATAAGAGCTTCAACTAGGTCTTCAACATTACTATGCTATATTCTGTATGCCTGCTTTTTCAGGAACACGTATATAGAATGATGTGGCAGAGTTGTAATGGTTACTGAACTGTTACCATGATAACCCCAATAGACCCAAATAAAGGGCAATATATCATGGCATATACTACACCACAAAACTAGTTCTGCTGAACCTGTAGCTATGGAATTAAACTTTAAAGAACCTACAGAGGACACCTCAAGGACTTACTATTATCGTGCTGCATACATTAATATAGTGGAACCCTTACAATATTTACAAGATGGTCATAGGTTATATTTTTGAAATCTAAGTGTCATATGGAAATAGCATTTTAGCTCAATATTTTAGCTTTCATAGTAAAAAAAAAAATGACAGTTAAGAAATGTCAAAATGTTTTCCATATTTACAAAACAGTAATTGTATTGAAGATTGAGTCCACATCTCACTTGATGTGAGACATCTATTATCCCCTATGCTTAAACGTCTCTGTCCTGCCAATATATTGACTTTAGGCTTCTAGCTGTTATTTGATTCTGCGGCAAATGCTGCTTAAAATAGTGAGCCCCCTGCCGAATACACAATTCTCATTTGGTTTACATGGGAGTCACAAGCTGATGCGACACTGTACCAGCAGCTGTCTAATGTTTCAGCTTGCTATTAAAACGCTTGTTGTACCAGACAAAGTGGCCATACGGTTGAACGCACACACAAATTAGTCTTTACCCAGCCTTCCATAACATGTTCACTTGTGACAGTCAGGTTCTATAGATTCTAAAGGATGATCTTTAAATCTTCTTAAATTATCAGATAGTTTGTGTGCTTTAGATTGATGAGGTTAATTCATTTGGTTTCTGAAGTATTAGTGTTGGTCAGACTATGGAGCTCATGAGTGATGGAACGCTCTTTAAAATGTGGAAAATTCAACATACAAAATTCAAGTGCCTACTCCAAACATTAATTTTTTTCTTATTTTTTTTTTTTTAAAGGAAGCTTGCCAGTAGGACAAAACGTGTGAATTGAGAAGAGTTAGATCAGAGGATGCAATAAAATACAAACCGGATTCCAAAAAAGTTGGGACACTAAACAAATTGTGAATAAAAACTGAATGCAATGATGTGAAGATGGCAAATGTCAATATTTTATTTGTAATAGAACGTAGATGACAGATCAAACGTTTAATCCGAGTAAATGTATAATTTTAAAGGAAAAATACGTTGATTAAAATTTTCACGGTGTCAACAAATCCCAAAAAAGTTGGGACAAGTAGCAATAAGAGGCTGGAGAAAGTAAATTTGAGCATAACGAAGATCTGGAAGACCAATTAACACTAATTAGGTCAATTGGCAGCATGATTGGGTATAAAAAGAGCTTCTCAGAGGGGCAGTGTCTCTCAGAAGCCAAGATGGGTAGAGGATCACCAATTCCCACAATGTTGCGCAGAAAGATAGTGGAGCAATATCAGAAAGGTGTTACCCAGCGAAAAATTGCAAAGACTTTGCATCTATCATCATCAACTGTGCATAACATCATCCGAAGATTCAGAGAATCTGGAACAATCTCTGTGCGTAAGGGTCAAGGCCGTAAAACCATACTGGATGCCCGTGATCTTCGGGCCCTTAAACGACACTGCACCACAAACAGGAATGCTACTGTAAAGGAAATCACAGAATGGGCTCAGGAATACTTCCAGAAACCATTGTCAGTGAACACAATCCACCGTGCCATCCGCCGTTGACAGCTGAAACTCTACAGTGCAAAGAAGAAGTCATTTCTAATCAAGATCCACAAGCTCAGGCGTTTTCACTGGGCCAGGGATCATTTAAAATGGAGTGTGGCAAAATGGAAGACTGTTCTGTGGTCAGACGAGTCACGATTCAAAGTTATTTTTGTAAATCTGGGACGCCATGTCATCAGGACCAAAGAGGACAAGGACAACCCAAGTTGTTATCAACGCTCAGTTCAGAAGCCTGCATCTCTGATGGTATGGGGTTGCATGAGTGTGTGTGGCATGGGCAGCTTGCATGTCTGGAAAGGCACCATCAATGCAGAAAAATATATTCAGAACAACATATGCTCCCATCCAGACGTCATCTCTTTCAGGGAAGACCCTGCATTTTTCAACAAGATAATGCCAGACCACATTCTGCATCAATCACAACATCATGGCTGCGTAGGAGAAGGATCCGGGTACTGAAATGGCCAGTCTGCAGTCCAGATCTTTCACCTATAGAGAACATTTGGCGCATCATAAAGAGGAAGGTGCAACAAAGAAGGCCCAAGACGATTGAACAGTTAGAGGCCTGTATTAGACAAGAATGGGAGAGCATTCCTATTTCTAAACTTGAGAAACTGGTCTCCTCGGTCCCCAGACGTCTGTTGAGTGTTGTAAGAAGAAGGGGAGATGCCACACAGTGGTGAAAATGGCCTTGTCCCAACTTTATGGGGATTTGTTGACACCATGAAATTCTGATTCAACATATTTTTCCCTTAAAATTGTACATTTTCTCAGTTTAAACTTTTGTTCCGTGATTTATGTTCTATTCTGAATAAAATATTAGAAGTTGGCACCTCCACATCATTGCATTCAGTTTTTATTCACGATTTGTATAGTGTCCCAACTTTTTTGGAATCCGGTTTGTACCTAAAAGATCTGTTTTTAGGAAGTGCCTAAAACTGTAGCGGTTGTGAGTTCACCTAATTCATTGGAGTAGGGCCTGCTAGAGAACTGGCGCAGCTTGGGAGAAGACTTGGAAATGGGTGTGAATGGTTCGGACCATGGGCGATGTTAGGTACAATTTGTTGGCTCAATAGAGAGCACGAGTAGTGTGGTAGACAAGACATGAGGAAGGATGTTGGGAGTAACGGCACTGTGGAGAACTTTTTGGGTGGGAATGAGCAATTTAAATTGAATCCTCTATTGTATGGGCATATCTCACACATAATGCCATTATGAGTCATTTAAAACAACTAATTGACAGGTTTTCCATTTGTATATATGGCACACTGCTTATTTCAACCCTGGAGCTTTTATTGGGTACAAATATACAAAAAAAATAATACAAATGAGTAATATAAAAGTCATGTGTCCTTATATTTTTCCTCAAATTATGTTAAGGACGCAAATTGATTATAATATAGCAAAATTATAGCAAAACCCTTGACAGACTGCAATTGACATCACAGCCAGCATGACCAACTGCACATAGATTACAGCAGAAACAACTTCCATGTTGAGCATCTTGTGACACACTTCATTGAATATGTCAAGACAAGAGGAAAGGTAAGGAATCACACGTCCGTAACTTTAATTTCATGACGTTTTTTTTTTTTTCTTCTTTGACAGGTTTCCTTTAAATTGAGGGCATTTCTTTGGTTCCACGAAACTAAGCTATATGCTTATTAACGGGAAGATAGGGGACTAGAAGATCTCATAATTGAGTAGTTTTGATTGGCAGTGATAAAACACAGACCATTAAAATGGGTACCATTTGTAGAAGTTCTTTTTAGAAGTATAACTAGCCAACCATGGACTCCCGTAATTGCTATTCAGGAGCCGAGTTCTCATGATCTTATGTTTTTTTGTTGCTAAAATAACAATTAAAATGTAATATTGCCTGTAACTTTTTTATAAGAAACAGACAGGACAGACCTCAGGTCTATATTATACTTCATGTAGGCAGCAGAGTAACATTTCTTTTATCATGATGTACAGTAGGTTTACCTGCAGCCCTATGGAAAAATTGCAGGTAAAATTCTGTGATATCAAAGGACATCTATGCATCTTAGAATTTTGAAAATAAAATTTGGAGTCTTGAGTCCAATATGTAGTCCCGAGTGCAACTATCGCAGTTTTGACAAGGGAAGGGGATTCCGTATTGTCCATTTTCTTATACTATAGGTTAAAAAGAAATGAATCGATTAATGGAATAGAGAAATCAATGGAGACTTGTATTGATTCCCTTCTATCAGTGTGCTCCAGAGTCACAATATAACTTATATATAACACTGACTAATCTGTGGCTATGGATGATACAAGCAATGATTGACGGGGGTTAGTTTCAGGTTACTTAACACTCATCAGGTTAAAATACCCAGAGGCTTAATATTATGATGCAAATACTTCCATACGCATTTATTATAGGGGATGCATACTATTGTTCCATCCAGTATGATAGATGGGACCTTTAGCTACAGCTCAAGTCCACACTATGGATATTCTAAGCAGAAATCCACATCCAATCTGCACCCCATTGATTTTAATATATATTTATGGATTTTTTCATGTGAATTTGACATCCGCATGAAGAAGTAACATCACTTTGTTAGGCCGTTTCTGCTGTGGCAAGTTAATTGCATGCAGATTAGCCCCATTAGAGGGTGTGGACCCGCAGCAGAAACCCAAAGGTCACTCTCACTGTCCATCATCTGCACATAGCATTAATAGGGTATACTAGTATCCTTCACATTCCTGCTGAAATACTAAATGACAGTGGCCTCAGATTTCTCTGTATCTTAATTTTTGTAGATTGGGGGGCTAAGAGCCATAGTAGACAATGCCTGAAGATTGAAGTTTATGAACTATTTGGATACGTAAAAATAAAAATAAAATGAGGCCATTTTGAATCTTTTTTCAGGGATAATACACAGATTATGTTTTACTAGGTATGAGTTGTGTGTGTAGTTAAAATACATTTTCCTCCTTTCATCATTCTTTTCTTTGATATACTGTATTGTATGTATGAATTTCAGTTAGAATGGCATCTGTAACTACATTAAAGGGGTTGTCCAGGATTTCAAAGTTGACAGACTCCCCTCAGGCTAGCCCATCAATATCAGACTGGCAGGGGTCCGACACCCTGCACCCCACTGATCAACTGTTCCCTGGTATCTCAGGTGCTAGAGGCTAGTGCCAGCACTATACGGCTCGGTGCATTATGTAGATAGGAGCTGTGCTGCAGTAACCACTTCTGTCCAATACACGATGGATGGAGCTGATATTCTGATCATAGGCCATCAATATTAAAATCCTAGACAACCCCTTCAACCCCTTTAAGGCAGTGATTAAAAAAAAAAAAAAATCTATAATCTTCCTTCCCTATATTCTTTGTATAGTCTACATAATATATATTAGTTATATGTTGCCACCTTTATCAATGTATGTATAACAAATATGGAAAACATACCCATTATCCAATACAAAAGGAATATCAGAACAGAACATGCTTAATCTCTGAGATAACATTTCTAAAACAGTGCATAGATTTTAACAATAATCTAAAATCCTGATATTATCTTGTTTCTAAGGGATAACCATAGCTCTTTAATGCCCCCCATCATTCATCCTATAAGGAACAGTCAATGTTAACCGATCACAGTTTAATTAGGGCGTACGCTATTAGTTTTGTGAATTAGGCTTCCACTGTGACATTTGCTAAGTTCACTATTATTCAGTGCGATGTAAATAGACCTACAATTTGATAATGGCTCACATAGCTTTAGGCACAGATTGAAAGCATTAAAGGATAATGTAAGACTTATTAGATTAGCCTATGCCATGATCATTTTGTGTCCTAGAAATTATTATTAGTGATAGAATTTAGTTTTGACTGACTATGCAGGGTTGTGTTAGACTATGACCTCTTTTTCAATAAAGCGCACAGATGTAGCAGAGCTGGGTCTGCAATTTGGCACAACAGATGGCATTATTATACTGTTCTAGCTGTAGTTTTCCATAGTGCCGCAGGTGAACGGACTACGATATCGTAACTCAGCTACAATGTAAATCATGCAAAGCTGTGATAGGTAATACGATGAGCTGATTTTCATAAATCAACAACCTGGGAGGCTTTCCAAAAATATGGCAGAATATCAGAAAACGCGCATTCTCCACATCATGAAAAGACTGAACTTCAGTTTGAATTTTAGAAATCCATTAATGTCCACCTATCCTTTAAATAAACATCACTTAGCTTTTCCCTTATTCTTTCATTTCCCATAGTTCCCATTTTCACATATCACGTACATGTAATATATCTATAACAGGCTGTAGCATAACATATAACATAACATATCTATAACAGCACTGTAGGATTGTCAAAAAAGAAAGACTTGCTTATGGCTTCATCTACAACGTGTGCTAACTCAGGTTCTCATTAAATATAGTGTTAATTAACAAGCAGCTATTTACAGACCTTTATACGGTTGTGTTCACATCTATTTCAGTAGCTCCACTAGAAACCTGTCACATATTCCATCATATTTGATGGAAATAAATATCCGTACACTCAGTGCTGTTTCCCCTTCTGAAGATGAGTGACACCTTGGATCCCATTTTAAGTCAATGGGGTCTGTCGGAAGCTGTTTTGACAGAAGTCACAACGCAGATGCGAACAAAAGTTACTCTATGTTATTGTACGTGTCTGGGTTTAGTAGTTTGCATGCAACGTGGTCGTACTGCCGTAACCGAACTGTGGTTCTGATTTATTTATGATCCCCCTTGATACCCACTGTAGACCTGATCTTAGACTAGAGGTTCGCAAAGCCAGGCTGCACAGTTTCTGAAGATACTCTAAATAAGTCATAGTAAAAATGAAAGTTAAGCCGTGTTAACATTTTCTAGCGGGGCATCGCTTGCTTTCTGATGGTTTATGGGTAACTACTAAGGTGGAGCTTCTGTTTAAATGCTTAAAAGTATCGGACTTGCACAGTCTCGGATGTGCTTTGATACATTCTCATGTCCTGGTTATACGGCATCATATAATTGAGCTTAGTTCAGTAATATAAACCTCCCTACAACATACAGGGATTTTGCAGCCATTATTGATCAGTTGACACAATATCGATGTGTCGCCAGACATATAACCACTTCCCCAGAAATGCAAAATCATGACTGAGTTAGGAAACACGGTGAGAAGATGATCATCAACCTCTATCAGACTCAGGTCATCCTGTAAAGACACTGTTATGTTGGACTAGCGCTTACATTGATCTGATCTATCAGCCACGACTTATAGGATCTGGCTTGTGTGAGCTGAAGAGTCACTAAAGGTCTTTTTAAATGGGCTGACTGAGAGGCAATTATTGGGAACAAACAGCTTTCCCTGATAATTGCCTGACGGTTCAGCAGAGATGACAGGTGCATTTACATGCAGCAATCATCCCCTCTGTATGGCACTGAGCAACTGCAAACATATATTCTCATATAGATTCACAGTCTGCCGGCAGCAGATCGGCTGCTGAAAAACAAGAATTGTATGTGCTGCATAAAAGAAGCAGGTGATTAGCATCAGATTTAAAAGGGGCAATTATCGGGATGAGCATTGGTACAAACAGTCATCCCCAATAATTGGATTGGGTGAAAGGGTCTTTATTTCACCATAGTTTTATTTTTTATTTTTTTCTTCAGGTTCACATAAATTCTTCCCACATAGACACTGTATCTAGCATAGCCAGAAAAGGATGGAGCACCACCAGGGGCCCGGCCTGTTTCCAGCATTAGTGCCGGGATTTAGCCGGACAAATACTGCTGCAAGCAGCATTTGTGTGTCAGAATGGCCAGAGATCAACTGATGAATAAATCTATATACAGACAAAAATCAACATTTATTTTTTACCACTGGATCATTTCCAGAATCGCGCTGTATAGGAAGCTGCAGACTGCGGTCATCAAACCTCTCTGTTCTACATACAGCAAAAGAATATAACATCTAAATCTCTACTCGCACTTTTCTTGCGGCTACAGACACAAAATTGTGTGTGTTGTATAAATGTATTAAAAGCCCTCTCATTGAATTGATAAAATGGATCATGTCACTAGGTCTCCAGATATATTAGAGCCCATATGGCTTGTTTCACGGGAGGAAGTGATATTGAACAATACATAATGTGCTGAGATAGATCACACGTTTCACTGTAATGTAATAAGGTGCTATTTGCAAATTTATAGTGATTTGCTTTAACAGCAAAAGCGAAAATCTCATTTGCATCTTTACTCTTCCTACACAAATACTTATTTTGTCACTGGATAAGAGACGAGTATTCCGACATAGACACTGTATCTGGCATAGCCAGAAAAGGATGGAGCACCACCAGGCCCCATTGCCTATAATGGGACTCGGAGGGGGCCCGGTCTGTTTCCAGCATTAGTGCCGGGATTTAGCCGGACAAATACAGCTGCAAGCAGCATTTTTATGTCTGGCCGAATCCCGGCACTAATGCCAGAAACAGGTCGGATCTCCACCGAGTCCCATTATAGTCAATGGGCTCCGGCAGGATCAGCTATACTGGATACAATGTCTTCTGGCAGGCTGTTCCTCTGCCAGAACAGCCTGCTGGAAGAATTCATGACTAGAGTGAAACCTGCTTAAAGGGCTTCTGTCACCCCACTAAAGTCTTTGTTTTTTTGGGGGGGGGTACTAATAATCCCTATACTGCGATATATCAATACATAATGTTATTAATCATTTTGGTTCAGTAGATAATGCAAAAAACTGACTTTTATCATATGCAAATTACCTGTCTACCAGCAAGTAGGGCGGTTACTTGCTGGTAGCAGCCGCATCCTCCTCTCATAAAGACGCCCCTTCCTCATGTTGATTGAAAGGGCCAGCGAACGTGCTCGTTCTCTGCTGGCCCTGTCTGCATTCAAAATATGGCGCCTGCGCCGTACCTGTCTTCAGTCGGCGCAGGCGCACTGAGGGGAGGTCGCCCACTCGGCCGCTCCAGCCTCAATGCGCCTGCGCCGATGACATCACATTTACACCCGGCGCAGGCGCACAGAGGAAGGAGCGGCCGAGCGAGCGTCCTCTCCTCAGTGCGCCTGCGCCGACTGAAGACAGGAACGGCGCAGGCGCCATATTTTGAGTGCAGACAGGGCCAGCAGAGAACAAGCACGTTCGCTGGCCCTGTCAATCAACATGAGGAGGGGGCGTCTTTATGAGAGGAGGATGCGGCTGCTACCAGCAAGTAACCGCCCTACTTGCTGGTAGACAGGTAATTTGCATATGATAAAAGTCAGTTTTTTGCATTATCTACTGAACCAAAATGATTAATAACATTATGTATTGATATATCGCAGTATAGGGATTATTAGTACCCCAAAAAAATAAAATAAAGACTTTAGTGGGGTGACAGAAGCCCTTTAAGACAATATATCATATACATTTACCATATGTCATGACATCTTTTGTGATCTAACTACCACCAAAGACCCTGAACACAAATATACTAGGTCACACAAATATTATTGCCAACACAATAGTTCTCTTTATACACAGGAAGATTTTGATCATAAGTCCACAAGGTTGGGGTTACTCCCTAACATCGCCCTGTGAATCAAATCAGTTGGACGCAGGTTGAACTGTATTTTGCCTGTAGGGCTGAAGACTATAATACATTTCCTGATCCATTTCCCCACGCAGAGGGACTGATACATAGAACATATTCATAAATTTAAACTTCATTTGCTATTTATATGATTTCCTAAAATCAAATTCATTCTAGACGCAGCGTGTGACAAGGTAACACACAAGTCCTGTTTATCGGTTCCCTGTAATGTAGTCAGAATGCCATCCAGGAGACTGGCGACATGAGGTGAGATAATGCAAATATGTGGTCATTTTCCAATAGCAAAAACTGCTTACAATGCTCCGGAAATCAATGCAGGGGTCAGAATGGCCAGAGATCAACTGATGAGTAAATCCATATACTGACAAAAATTAACATTTATTTTTGACCACTGGATCATTTCCAGAATCGCGCTGTATAGGAAGCTGCAGACTGCGGTCATCAAACCTCTCTGTTCTACATACAGCAAAAGAATATAACATCTAAATCTCTACTTGTTGTATAAATGTATTAAAAGCCCTCTCATTGAATTGATAAAATGAATCATGTCACTAGGTCTCCAGATATATTAGTGCCCATATGGCTTGTGATATTGAACAAAACATAATGTGCTGAGATACATCACACCTTTCACTGTAATGTAATAAGGTGCTATTTGCTAATTTTTGCAAATTTATAGTGATTTGCTTTAACAGCAAAAGCGAAAATCTCATTTGCATCTTTACTCTTCCTACACAAATACTTATTTTGTCACTGGATAAGAGACGAGTATGCACAATTTCACAATTCAAAGGAAAAATTCTAATTAGCTACATACAGTCATCATTTCCATGTTCTCATTAATTTCCCATTGATATTTATACATTAAATGAGTTACACCTCCCTTATATCACGCGCTGAATCCTAAGCATTGATCCGTTCTACACTGCAAGCATAAACATGCAAGCATAAAAGCTTACTTTTTGTTCAGTACTCAAGAGTAATTTTCCTTACTACTGTATGTTCCTTATCTGACCTGCCATCTTACAAGATATGTTGTTTAAGGGGTCCTACAGTGAGGAGAAACAAGACTCTAAGTTAAAATTTTGTCCTCCAAAAGTTATCATAGGGGCATTAGCTACTGGACTGGATGTCCCACTTTGCTTGAACATTTCATATGATAATTAAAAAAAAAAAAAAAAAAAAAAGAGAATAAAGGCATAAAGTAGATCAATTCACAAAGGGGTTCGTAAACATTACCATTTATAATCTTAAATCGGTTATTCCATGATTAACGTAATAAAAATTATATATGAAAGCCTCAAAAACAAAGCTAGAACCAGCCCTGTACCTCGAATGGATCCATAGATTTCCCCATTGCTCCATTTTTTCTGCTATATTCATTTTTCAAGCTAGCAGCTCAGGGGGGTGTCCATTCTCAGAGGTTGTGTTCAGTCTACTACATCTGGAGCCAGTTGAAGGATGTGTGTTCACCTCAGTGAGGTGGTGGATAGAGAAATTAGAAAGAGAGCAAATAGCAGTTGGCACTATGCAGACAGGTAGGAGCAGTGGCTATACTAAATTTGTAATCTCATGCAATGACAAAACCAGCAGGTGCTAGTTTGAAAACTATGGAATATTTTTCATGGGACAACCCATTTAAGCAAGGGCTACATGGCAATCTTGGCCCAATACTTGTCGTGAGGCTAACGATTACTGTGTAGCAGTGCAACTGTTGAACTTAACAGGGGTTGCAGCGCAATGTACAAGTTGACACAACCCAATAATTGCTAAAAACCCAGCAATGTTGAGGTTCTGAGGTACAAAGGTTGCAACTGCACTCATTCCCTCGCACCAGAAGGAATCACAAAGCCCCTGTGTAAGAGGATTGCAGTGAATGGCATTAGAGAGTTGGGTCTGGTTCACGTTTTGCATCAGTGCCCAGGAGATTCAAGCTGTATATCAGTCTACATGCTAAATTACTCATCTTTTCTATAGGTTCTGTCATTTTTGCCTCATAAGCTATCATTTTCTAAGCCCTAGAAAAACTTATGCAAGCCAGTGTACCATAACTAGGTAGAGTGCCTTTGGGAACGTCTTCAGACCCATTCCCTTTTTTCACATTTTGTTATGTCATCAAATTTTTCCGCATCATTCTGCACTCAATACCTCATAATGAAAAAGTGAAAAGCTAATTTATTGAAAATGAAACACTAAAATCTTGCATTGACATAAGTATTCAGAACCTCTATTCAGTACTTAGTCGACACACCTTTGGCAGGGATCACAACCTCCAGTCTTCTTGGGTATTCCACAAGTATTACATACCTGGATTTGGGGATTTCAGCCATTTTTCTCTGCAAATCCTCTAAAAGCTCTGTCAGGTTGGATGGGGACCAGCAGTGTACAGACATTTTTGGGTAGCTCCAGAGATATTCGTTTGGGTTAAAGTCAGACTTTGGGTTGGGCAACTGAAGGATATTCAAAGAGTTGTCCCTAAGCCACTCCTGTGTTGTCTTGGTTGTATGCTTAGGGTAGTTGTCTTGTTGGAAGGTTGTTTGGCCCATTCTGAGGTCCAGAGCAAACTGGATCAGGTTTTCATGAAGAATATCTCTCTAATTTGCTTTATTAGGCTTTCCCTCAACTCTGACCACTCGCCCTGTCCCAGCTGCTGAAAAACACATCCACAACATGATGATGCCACCACCATGCTTCACTGTAGGGATGTATTGGGCAGTGCTTGGTTTCCTCCAAACATGAATTGAGGCCAAACAGTTCAATCTTGGTTTCATTATACCAAAGAATATTGTGTCTGACAGTCCTTTGCTTTTTTTGAAGCTCAGCCAGAGTGACTACTGCATTCTTAGACACATCTCTTACCACCCCCCCCCCCCTCCCACCCCAAAAAATAAATAAAATAATTCTTAGTTTGGCGGGGCAGCCAGCTCTAGGAAGAGTACTGGTCATTTCAAACCCTTTCCATTTAAGAATTATAGAGGTCACTGTGCTCTTTTAGCACAGCAGAAAAGAAATGGGAGCCCCACAGAGCTAAATTTCAAGTATTTAATTTCTGAATACTTATGTCCATGCAGAATTGTAGTTTTTCCTTTTTAATACATTTGCAAACATTTCTAAAATTCTGTATTCACTTTCTCATTACGGAGGATTGAGAACAGATTGATGGGGGGAAACAAGGCAGCACCCATCAAAATGTGCAAAAAAGTGAAAGGGTCTGAAGATTTTCTGAATGCAATTAATGCTATATCCAAAAGTTACTGCACATATTAAACATCTACAATATAAAAAGTTTATGGAGCATGTTGGTCAGCAGTAGAACACTTTACTGGAGAAATTAAATGTATTTTAAATCCACTTTTATGCTTAGTAGTAGCAATAAAGCTGCTTCAAACTGCTCATGACATTACTTTTTAATACATACCCATATTCAGAACAACTGTATACAAGAAAAAAACATATACTTATGTCTTTTTCAGTTTTAGGGTTGCCATGGAAACAAAAAAATTCCCAGAGCTGTGCACTAAAGTTCTTTTGTTACAGGGGTAAGTGGTTTCAGCCACTGCATTCTATACGGATTTTGTCAACACTACATAAAGAATTTATTTTAATAACAATATTGTTTATTAAGAATAAATGCCAGAAAATGTGCGTGATGAAGCTACTGTATTCGGAATCACAAACTGGATTCATTTACAAATAGCTTTTTTTAACATTTAAAGTGTTTTTGTTGGCATTTTTTACTTCTTTACATTTTGTACATGCTTTTTTTTACATTAAGCCTTTTTAAATTCTATATGGAATCCTATGGTGAAAGAGCCACAAAAAGTGACACATAGAGTATGTTGCTTTGGGGAAAAAATGCCACTGAACCAAAAAAGCTACAAAGCCCAACACTCTATGTAAGCAACCTCCGGCACTCCAGCTGTTCAGAAATTACAACTCCCAGAACGCTTCATTCACGCTTGTGGGAGTTAGAAGAGCAGCCAAGCATGTTTGCATTCTGGGAGTTGTAGTTTCACAGCAGCTGGAGTGCCGAAGGTTGCTGATCCCTACTTTAGACATTATAGTAGAATCTGTACAAATAGAAATGTCAAAAATACAGAGCACAAAAACACATAAAATGCGGTTTCTGAAACCAGCCTAAGACTAGAGACATGCATGCAGGTTTATTTATTTAGAACAGTTTGATCAGTGAGTCCAAAAGGAACAAAAAGTATAGTAGAAAACATACATTTATATGGGCTTTATGTATTTGGCTCAAGAAACTGCATCAAAAGCTTCACCAAAATTGCAAATGTTTCTTTATTACCAAGGTTCATCTTTATTTTTATTTTATTTTATAACAGCATGTATTTATAAAATAAGCTCACTGGAAATACAGAAGTAACAGGACTGGCTTTATTATATGAGAAAATATTATAAAACTCACAGCTATAGAGATTTTATACCGAATTTTAGTTATGAAACAAACAAATTTCCCTAAAATGTGTCCTTCTGCATATTAATGGTCCACTCCAAAACATTTTTATGCAAACTCTAAGTTATTAATACATGATCTACTATTCTGACAAGGAGGTACGGCCTAGTATGCAACAGTTAGTGCCAAAATTGGGCCACAATTCTGTTGTATAATTCTATCTCAAACTAAATCAATCGTTAGCATAACGTTTGTAGCTTGCACCAAATGTATCATCCAGCATGAGGGACTGGGATACATCTGATACATGTCTTGATAGGCCTGTCCTACACCATCTATACAGGATTAACAAATCTTTCCCAATGCCTGCATGGCCTCTATTAGCTATAGTCTACTGACTTATTACCAGGGAGCGTTAGGCTGGGTTCACACTGGTGTTGCGGGTGACGTGCAGGAAAAGATGCGGGTGCATTGTGGGAAAATGTTTGATTTTTTCCCACGAGTGCAAAGCGTTTTAATGTGTTTTGCATGCACGAGAGAAAAATTGGCAAGTTTGTTACCCAGACTCGAACCCGGGCTTCTTCACAAAAGTTTGGGTGTTCTGTAGATTTTATTATTTTCCCTTAATTCTTAATACAGAATGCTTAGTAAAATGTCCATTGAGGGGTCGCGTAGCGGATCTCCTCTTCTTTCTTCAGGACCTGGCAAAAGGACCTTTGATGACGTCACTGCGCTCATCACATGATCCATCACATGGTCCATCACCATGGTGATGGACCATGTGATGGATCATGTGATGAGCACAGTGACGTCACCAAAGGTCCTTTTCCTTCCAGGTCATCAAAGAAGAAGAAAGAAGAGAAGCCGGGCTGTGCGAACGAGTGGATGAGGCGAGTTTAATTTTTATTTTTAACCCCTCCATCCCTATTTTACTAAGCATTCTGTATTAACTTCTATGGGGCCTGCGTTGCGTGAAAAACGCACACTATAGAGCATGCTGTGATTTTCACGCAACGCACAAGTGATGCGTGAAAATCACCGCTCGTGTGCACAGCCCCATAGAAATGAATGGGTCCGGATTCAGTGCTGGTGCGATGCGTTCACCTCACGCATTGCACCCGCACGGAAAAGTCGCCCGTGTGAAAGAGGCCTTAAAGGGTTTATCCTGGAAAAGGCACCCCTGCTGATCAGCTGTATCAGGGCTCATGAGCGATGCGGGCTCCCGGCAGCTTCCAAGGACAGCGCTGCACATTGTATAGTGGCAGTGCTTGGAATTGCAGCTCTGCACATTGATTTGAATAGGGCTGAGCTGCCACTAGGCCACATGACTGATGTACAGTGATGTCACTGGCTTAGGAAGAGACTGCAACACTACACCAGGATCCAGAGGCTTCCTGCAAGAATAACACCGCTGCATCACACCAAATGTGTTATTAAAACATGTTAACTATTTTGTGTTATCCTTTTAGTCCTTTTTTGTCCATTTCAAGAGTCATTTTAAGTGGAAGCAAAAATGTTCATGTAACAGCTAATAGTAAAAGCATAACAGACAGTACAACTGACTTCACTGCAACAGGGATTCAGGCCTTAAAAAAATAAAGAACTTCAAAAGCAAAGACTACATAGTACAATGAATATCCCAGTCCTTCAGCAAAGCATACACACACATCTGATCCTGACTACAAGATTTTCTCTTAAGACAATGTTTATAGGCAGCAGCCTATTTTCCTCTATGTACAAGACACCTACATGCTGAAATCTATTCATTAATGTTTATATTAATGATATTACTTTGTGTCAGTGGAACCTTTTATCAACTAGCACCTAATGTAAAATTAACTACACGTTCATTTTCCTCCAGGCCTATTTACTTTCACTGTTATTCCATAATTGTTGTTCTTTTCCCTTTAATCTTTTCAGACGCATTATGTAGCACTCATCAGTCAAAAGCTAACTGCATGAACAAGCCACTTAGCTTTGTTCTTCTTTAATACTCTTAATAAGGACATTTTTGGCAAGTATTGTACATGGGTAAGATGCACTGTGCTAACTCTATGGCTGTTCTGCAAAATGACTCTCTTATCATAGAAACCTTTCAATGTAGAAACCGAGTACGTAGCCTACTATTCTATAAACCAGGGGCTATCCATAGTATTCAGTATGTTGGGCAGACTAGATGGGCCAAATGGTTCTTATCTGCCGACACATTCTATAAGTATGTACCTTACTATTCTATAAACCAGGAGCTATCCATAGTATTCAGTATATTGGGCAGACTAGATGGGCCAAATGGTTCTTATCTGCCAACACATTCTATAAGTATGTAGCTTACTATTCTATAAACCAGGGGCTATCCATAGTATTCAGTATATTGGGCAGACTAGATGGGCCAAATGGTTCTTATCTGCCAACACATTCTATAAGTATGTAGCTTACTATTCTATAAACCAGGGGCTATCCATAGTATTCAGTATATTGGGCAGACTAGATGGGCCAAATGGTTCTTATCTGCCGACACATTCTATAAGTATGTACCTTACTATTCTATTAACCAGGGGCTATCCATAGTACTTAGTATATTGGGCAGACTAGATGGGCCAAATGGTTCTTATCCGCCGACACATTCTATAAGTATGTAGCTTACTATTCTATAAACCAGGGGCTATCCATAGTATTCAGTATATTGGGCAGACTAGATGGGCCAAATGGTTCTTATCTGCCAGCACATTCTATAAGTATGTACCTTACTATTCCATAAACCAGGGGCTATCCATAGTATTCAGTATATTGGGCAGACTAGATGGGCCAAATGGTTCTTATCTGCCAGCACATTCTATAAGTATGTACCTTACTATTCCATAAACCAGGGGCCAGCCATGATGGTTCTAAGATACAGCCATCAGAAGGCATCGGAAGAAACCATAATTATATGACAAGGTAAAATGTGAGTTTCCAACTCTGACATCATATTTTCTTGCTATGATTTTCAGCTGCCATGTACGCAGCGCCTGGCAATGTCCTTCTCCACTTCGATGAGTTTAATGTGTTTAGTTAGAGAACTGTATAATTATCAATTTCTTGGTACATCTAATCCGACAGAAAAACAGCTGTGCCATATTCCATTGCAGAGGTGCTCAACCTTTAGTATCCTGTGAGCTACATTAAATTTTGAGCGATGGTCAGTAGCCACATTTACAGTATCACAAAATGGAGGCGAGTCATTGAACAAGAAATTGCAAAGATTTGCAGAACATACTCATATTATATCAACCGACTCAGTACTGTCTGAAAGTCAGGATATGTCTGCAATATTGTCAGGGTGAGCCACTTGGCTTGATGTTGGGAGACATATGTGCCAATATTTGGGGACCACAGGATCTACTGGATGCTATATAAAAGCGTGCATTTTCCATTAGAAGCATTTATACTAAGAACATCTTACTAATGCAGTGCTGTATGGAGGTACCATGAGGAACACTGGGTACCCCTGGCTACGTGGCACAGAGCTACAGGGATTTTTAGCTTTACAAAGGTCTCTGTCTGCAGTGATGGCCAGTTCACATTGTTCGCCCACGAACACATGCGGGCTGCCATCTTTTTTCACAAGTCCGGCGAGGCACAGGTAAGCCCTTACCTGTGCCTGTGCGCGAGCCGGTCTGAAAACAAGTGCGGTCAGCGGGAGCAGGCAGTTCAGAGAACAGCCACCGGGGGCCTTCATCGGGCTGTTCTCGGAACTGCTTGCTCCCGGTGACTGCATTTGTTTTAAGACCGGCTCGCGGCACAGGCACAGGTAAGGGCTTACCTGTGCCTCGCCGGACTTGTGAAAAAAGATGGCAGCCCGCATATGTTCGTGGGCGAACGATGTGAACTGGCCATCACTGTCTGTCTGCTGCACCAAGCACAGAATTGTTTAAGTCGCCACTGTTCCCTGTCAATATCTAGTATAGTGGTGAGGGAATTTGGTTTTCTGGACACTTTTCTACACAATTATTGGATTTCTCTTGCTCATAATGGAAAGTTATTCCAATAATAGAAGTACTGTGCTGCATATTAGAGACATTCTGACACAAAATCCTATTAATCAGACTCTGTAGTCCCTGGATTATCAGATACTTTGGACCATTGGACACAACTTTGGGGTTTCTTTTTTTCTGTTTCCCTTTTCTGATCTCGTAAAATGTTCTGCTATTTTTCTGCCTCGGCAAATTGGCACATTAGGCATGAATCAGTAAAGCAAGCACAGAAAAACATTTCTGTTTCATAAATTCTCATTTTACATTTCCAATAGTATACTGACTAAATATGCCATAAAAGTCAGACTACTGAAACTGTCATGATCCCTTGAATGATGTTGCCTGGTCCCCATACTTGGTGGCTGCATCCTCCAGGAAAGTCACTGAGATATGTAGAGCTCACACAGCAGTTCCTATATCCCTCACTGTCTTTCCTAGAGTCATCACACAGGTGTGGTCACTTCACCGCCAGAATTTGGAACCACGATCCTATGTTCTTGGAAAGGTGTGGTACCAGTGCCTACACCCCTCACCCATCTGACATCTGAAAACATAAAACTGATCTCTAAAAAGTCTTTGGTAGATTTATAAATCTAAATGATTTTAATTTAACAGACCTAGTACAATTGTCATGCTGCTAACATTTCAGATATGACCTGCACGTTCGTGAAGTAAAGAAGAAATCTGTCTCAATTTTATGGAAAGAAGTAAAACATGATTGCTATATCCACTAAATGATTTTGCCATTATGATAAAGTTGGATCACATTTTGTGAATTTTATAATTAGCCGTGCTGTCATGGCTGGTTTATGGTACTATATTAGAAATGGATGAAATCAGAATGAATGTAATCATATTAAATAGAAGGAATAGTTCTACTTAAAGAGGACTTGTCACCTTGTCCAACCCCTAAAGTGATACATAGAACACGTAGCAGAACTGAATTGATTTTTTTGGCTTATCTTATAGCTTTAATGTGCACTTATTTTGACCTAAATCACATTGCATTGATTCAGGTGAACCACAGCGTACTGTGAACTCCAGAATGAGTACTATATAATGTATGTTAGGACCCTGCATAGCATTACAGCAGGAGGGGGGATATTGTGTACATGCAAAACTATAGAAACTGGTTCTTACCATTGCAGACGGTCTTACACAGCAACTTGGCATTACACCGCTCCAGAGTTTTACAGCAGGGATCTGAAAGTGTAAAACACATAGCTATGAAGTGACAATTATAGCACAATTATGTGTCTGTAATATACCGACAGGAGACTAGATAAATATATATTCAACTGAAGTAATAGAAATGTTATAACACTTTGACTTGTATAAATGTCTGGCAAACATCCTTTGATCAAACATTAGCGGGTTATGAAAAGTGTTGCATTATCACATATTCTGGATTGATGGATATTTTCTTTAACCCCTTGAGGACTGGACGGTTTTCCATTATAGCAGTTTTGCTTTATTTACTGCCTGCTTTCCAAGCATAACTTTTCCATTTTCCCATTTACATAGCCGTCTGAGGGATTGTTTTTTTGTGGGATAAGTCGCACTTTCTAATGGCTCCATTTAATATTGGGTACTACGTAGTGGGAAGCTGGGGAAAAAAAATCTAATGCGGTGAAATAGGGAAAAAAAACACAATTTCACCATAGTTTTATGGGTTTCTTTTTTACGGTGTTCCCTTGGTGGTAAAACTGATCTGGTCCCTTCATTTTATGGGTTAGATTGCAGCTATACCACCTTGACATAGTTTTTCTTGTGTTTAAATACTTCAAACTGAATTATTTTTCTTTACATCACCATATTCTGGCTGCCATAACTTTTTAGTGTTATGTCTATGAAGCTCATTTTGTAGTTTTTATTTAAATCATTTTGGAGGGTGAATGACTTTTTGATCATTTGTATTCTTTTTAGACTAGGCAGAAGTAGGATACATAACAGAAGTAACCTATTAGGGAATTCCTCTTTATGGCAACAGTGCGGCAAATATTGCAGCATTACTGCTACTCGTACCACAAATTGTGAGTGAACCTTAATAGCATCCCAAAAAGTCTAATAATCGTGGCGTTTGTGGGTTGTTGTGCAAGTCATGGTAATCCTTCAGTAATGCCACACCTCGCGGGTATGCTGTATGGATGTGTTGGCCCAACTAGAAACAAAGCGTTAGCAGATATTGTGTTAACAAGAGTTAATGCCAAGGATACAAACTGTGATTTTATGTGCCAAGAGAAAAAGAAGCAATGCCCAGCATCATTATCATCACTGGTAGGAGATGGGTATAGTCACGTGTTACAATGTGCACAGGAAAATACATTGTTATAAATATAATATGCACAACCAATGAATATCAAAAGAGTTCAATGTTGATATGTTCATACAGGCATGCTGTCGAAAAAGAGTTTAATACATAATCACTACAGTAATAAATACATAAAGTAATAGATATAAAATATTAAAACAGACAGAGGCAATGCAGTTTATAAGCGATTCTTTCATTTCATGAAAAAAGCTCCATGGACCTCAGTGTTTGCAAGGAACAATTGGCTGGTAAGGTGACTTCAGGTCCTGTAGAAAAACAGGGTGGATATTGTCTGGAGGAATGTCTAACGAGACACTTTGTTTCAGGATCACTATTATTAGTTGAAAATATTAATTAGCATTAATAATTAGTTCCAAATCACACAAAGTGGTACCTAAAACTCTATAGCAGAGATCAGCAACCTTCGGCACCCCAGCTGCTGTGAAACTACAGCTCCCAGCATGCACTCGTACTTGGCTGTTCTTGTAACTCCCATAGAAGTGAAAAAAAGAGGATTCTGTGTGTCCTCTGCTACAAAGCTTTACATCACTTCCAATAGATTTTAATCCCTTCCTGACATGTGACGTAGTAACAGTACGTCACATGTCGGGTCTTCGAAGATGGTGCCGGCTCCGGAACGAAAAAAACCCTGGGGCTCAAAGGGTTAATAGTGGATATAAAAGTGATCTCTTAAAACCACACAGTATATGTAGGCAAATGCAAGCAGTGGTGATTAGTAGTCAGTGACAAATTGTAAAAAAGTTGTCATAAATTAGACAGATCGTCTAGCGTAAAACACTGGCTAAATCTCCCCCGTAGACTTTCTATCAGCCTGCACACTACTCGGCGCAGCCTGGTTATGCACTTCAGCCCTGTTATTTCCGAGATCAGATGGGTCTTGGCACCTAGACTTCCATTGATCAAAGCATATGACATGTCGCTATGGCATGCCAGTTTTATGAAACAATATACTTTCAGATATTTAAGGCTAAATTTAAAGTTATACTGAAAAGTATAACATTTTTCTAAGACTAGCAGTCTCATCAAGTGTGCATAGTATATGAGATATCTTAATTTCATCTTTTTTCCATAACCGTTACAGATGAGTCCTTATTCTGTTACTGCAAATTGCATTCCCGTCCCAATCACCTCTTCCTATTTATTAAGAATGAAAGACTGGGCAAAGAGGATGTTTCACAATCCATTTTCTGGCTATTTTAGGCATGGTGCACAAGAATAAAGCCCATTCAAGCACAATCATTCTATTTCATAAATGCATACATACACAATATAAAAAGCATTTTCTCCAGTACAGCCGACTTATCCTAAAAAAACAAAAACCTTGATAAAAGTTAGCCAAAAATAGCAATCAAATGAAGCAAGTACAGATTGGATAGAAGGGATGATTATTTCACTTGTTTGAGCTTCAGCTGAAACTAATAATGATTTTTGTAGCTCAAAAGGAACACACTGTTATATTCCCCATTACCCCAACCAGTTTTCTCCAAGGTGTACGATGTAGCAGGGTTAGCACTCATGCTTTATGAGACATGTTATCTAAACTAAATGCGTTAAGCAATTGCTTATCAATGGCTTTTGTTTCAAGATAACGCGACGAGTTAAGGAATTTTAGTTTAAAGTGTGTGTGTTACCCCTGCTACATCTGTATAAAAACACTCAAAAAGTGCCCACATTGTTTCATGATAAGGTAGCGTAAAATATATACAAGAATATTTCTTAAAAAAAAAAAAAAAAAAGCTGTGGCATATAGCTGTGAAATGACCCTGACCAGTTCCAGCAGTGGCATAGGGCATAGATAAAAATCTGAATGGCCACTCAGCACTTAAGCCACTTGAGCAAGCGATTGTCGGGAGGGAAGCGTTCCTTCACGGCAATCACCTACTCGCTGCTGGCGGAGACCTCTGCTATTACAAGCAGCAATATCCTCCGCAGCATGGGGAGGAGGGATCGCTATGCCATCGCTTGTCCCCATGCTGTCTAGTGGTTTGCCGGTGGCAGATGATAATAAGCACAATCTGCCACCAGCAAACAATGATTTTTAAGAATGCCTAAAAGTGAACGATCATCGGGCAATCGGCAGCAGTAGTGCACTGCAAGATGATCGCTAACAAGCATTCATTTGAACGCTCGTTAGGGATCATCTGCCGAAAAATCAGCAGGTGTTAAACAGCCTAAGGCCTCCTGCACACGAACATATGTGTTCCATTCTGTGCATTGGGGACCGCAATTTGCAGTCCCCAATGCATGGAGAATGTTCGTGCAGCCCCAGGATGGATCCAGACCCATTCAACTTAAATAGGTCAGTGGTCCGCCCGTTCCGCAAAAGGATAGAGCAAGAGTTCTCTCCCATCAACTATTTGTCCCCAGGACTGTGACGAGGGGACATCCTCTGCGTCTGGAGGAAAGAAGGTTTGTACACAAACATAGAAGAGGATTCTTTACGGTAAGAGCAGTGAGACTATGGAACTCTCTGTATGAGGAGGTGTTGATGGTGAGTTCACTAAAAGAGTTCAAGCTGGGCCTGGATGTATGTCTGGAGCGTAATAATATTACAGGCTATAGCTACTAGAGAGGGGTCGTTGATCCAGGGAGTTATTCTGATTGCCTGATTGGAGTCGGGAAGGAATTTTTTTTTTTGCCTCTCTCTGGATCAACTTGCAGGATAACAGGCCGAACTGGATGGACAAATGTATTTTTTGGGCCTTATAAACAAAGTTCTATCTTTTTGCGGGAAGGAAGTACGGAATGGAACCCCACAGAAGCACTCCGTAGTGCTTCCGTAGGGTTCCATTCCGTGCTTAAGTTCCGCATTTCCAGACCCATTCAAGTGAATGGGTCCGCATTCATGATGTGGAATGCACACAGAACGGTGTCAGTTTATTGCGGATCCGCATATGCGGTCCACAATATGGAAACGGAACAAATATGTTTGTGTGCTGGAGGCCTTAAGGGAAAATTTCAGTTAAGAGATCAGATTTCTTTTTTTTTTTCGACATGCAGCCTTTGGGGAAGTGCACAGTGCCATGGGCCTCCATGCACTGATGGCCTGGCTCCAATGAATTCCTTTTGTAAGAAGATATTGCTTCCTACACACAATGGTTCTAGAGGAGAATACCTCAGAACATACAAAGTCTAATGGAACACTTCTTACAGAAACAGAACTTCTGCAGGTCTGTGTATAAAAGTAGAGAGCTCATACAGCGGTTTTGTACAGGGCAGTCATAGGGCTTTGGAAGCCCTATGACTGGCCTGTACAAAACAGCTGTAATATAGCTCAATGCCTGAACAGTGCCAGATGTCCTGGGATAGTTAACATCTGTGTGTGAATCTTGTCCAAATCAATAACAGGTATATAGTTTATCTGCAACATAAATTGTGGTAATGCTTTTCTTTACTTCACTATTTAACACAACAGATTGAATTTCCACAAAAAATTATTATGTTCATTGTTCACCCCTGATTTTCTAAAGCTCAACCCTTTCAGTTTACCATAATTCATCAAAATTCCAGTAAAAAAAAATGAAATAAAAAAATAAAATACAAAATAGTACATAGCATAATGGTTTTAATGCTGCATGCCCAAAGCTGCTGCGTAGTCCTAGTCTTAATACGTTCATTATGCAATTAATAGTAATTAGATAAAGCAAGAGATTGAGATTATACTGTTGTAAATTTTCATCACTGGAATCCACCCCACTCCTAAAAGCCTTCTACTCCATTCAAAGGGTAAAAATTAAAACAAAAATAAAAAGTGAAGCATAGTTGCATAAAGTGAATATAATAATGCATCTATACAGACTAATGTTCCTTCTTGACTATAGACACATCTTGTGTGTGGTCTGATCCTCCTCTGTGTCCCCTCACCTTCCGCTGGCCTCCTTTTCTACTGGCTATAGGTTGGCAGGAAGAAGCGTCAGAGAGATTGCAGTATAACATAGCATTGCAGGATAAGAATGCTCTCCTCTAACATCTGATATTGAGAGAGTTTTGAGGACCCCATAATCATTAGATATTATAACCATTTAACCCCTTCCTGATACTTCATATGCATGTACATCGTAATGGTGGACTAGAAGGCTGAGTCTGCTCCATTTGTGGCAGGTGTTGGCTGTACCACTACATACCGACCCGGACAGAGAAGGTTCAGTACGGTAATCATACTGCCCTGTGCAGGAATGTAACATGTAGATTACACAGTTAATGTACTGACTCAGATAAGGCTCTTTCAAAATGGCCGCCGTCAACAAAAGACTTCATGCGCCCCTGTGAGTAGTGGTGCATGCATAAATGTATTTCAGAATGAATCATAACCCGTGTTCGGATTCTTTACGCCACTACCCATAGTAACGGCGACTGGACAAGACTGAACCATTTTGAAAGAGTCACATCGGAGGTAATACATTTTAATTCATCTACGAAGATAAGGATAATAATGAATATGAGTGATGTGGATGAACAAATCGGATTCGTTCCCAGCAGGACTGAACCAAATTCGCCCACCGCTATTTTGAATCAAAGTATATTAGACTTTATTGATGATATGGGGTTTGAGCCCCAAGTATAACCTCCTCTAATGGCCCCAAGAAACCCCAGTCTGACCCTGTGAACTGACAAGTAAAAAAGTAATGACTCTTGAAGGGCGAGGAGGAAAAAGCGAAAGACAAAAAATTGTATTGTTTTCTATAAAAAGGGGTTAATTTCCAGATTGCACAATTCAAGTCTATTATGTTTCATCAAACAGGAAGCTCGAAGGCTACGTGCAGCCAATTATTATTAATTACACAACCTGATAACTTATATTTGGGGCTCGTCTGAAACATTTGTTGCAGTAAATTTCTCTGCCGGATAATGTTTTACAAAATGCAAATCGCTTAATTCCCTGTAAGACAGTGAACCATAAGCGTGACACTCGCTTCCACAGAGATTCTGCATAAATTCTTAATCCAAGTCATCAATATCTTGCATGAGGTGTTATCTTGTCATGCTATGCAGTTCGAGGAGCTGATACATCAAGCAAAACTAAGTTTAACTATAATTGATGACTCATCAGCGCTGAGCATCTCATCGTGAGATTTCTTGTCACATCAGGAAAACGACACAATTTCCCCATAAAATCTATCACTCCTTACACATAGATGCAGCTGTAAATTGGAAAATCATATATATATATTTTTTCATTTTTTTTCATTTTTTTTTTCTTTCGTCTTTTTGTCTAGAGCAGCATTCCTGCCGGGAAGTGCATTCCGTTTTAATGTAATCTTTCATATTTAAATATTTGAAAATTTTCTAAATAAAAATGCTACATTGTAGAAATTTCAAATGAAGGCATAATAACCATAACCATAACCCGCCTGATAATAGCAGGCAATTCCATATAAGAATTCTGCGCTGTCCTTTCTCTCGTGACCTTTACTCCAGTGAGAAACCTCATTTAATTCTATCTATTGAGTGAACATGAAAACAGTTTATGTAGCATTCGCACAATCCCACTGGAAATAAGTTTGAAAGAATAGAGCTTGGTTCATCATTTTTTTGTAAGTGTTACTCATTTTATTGGCTGAACAGAGGCAGCCAATAATTGGGAGCACTGGGGTATCATTTAAAAGGTTTAGTATAAGTCAATCTAATTTTTAACACAGGTTTTATTGACTGTTCTTTGTTTAGGCTGAGAAATCCAGTAAGGTGCAGTTGTTTAGCATCAGAAGGTTTTTGTTCTTTAATGTGCTAATAAAAGCAGAGGAAAGACTGCTATTCAATAAGTCAAAGTGCATTTGTGTCGGCAACGTTATACGAAGCAAACACTGGCTATGTCAGATACTACTTTTAAATGGTAATGAAAGAGAGGGCGCTAAGGTCATTTCCTTAAGATGCAGGATATCATCTGAAGTGAGGCACACAAGATGACTAGGCCTCTGGGATTTGCAAAAAGCGCTTTGTTTACGTACCTGTCATTCGCTTGCATTGTTCTCAGATAAATTGGTCTAATAAGATCCAAGCTTCATTAAAATTCTGCCATAAAGTTCAAATTCCCGCTAAGTAAACTGACAATAATGAATAGAATGATCAACTATTATGAAACTGTTCTTATGTAATGCAAAAATATGAAAACATTTTCTCTTCTAAAGTTGTATTAAGTCAGCAGGTCCCCTATTATATGCTATTAATATTATGCCCTATGTACAAATACATTAAAATAGGGTTCCTCAGAAGACTCTTCCTTGGAAAAATGTAACATGTGCTCGGTATATTGTTCTAGACATACAGAACATGACATGGAGTGCTCCATACTCACCAGCGGTGAGGTGGGTTCTAATGACTTACATTTTAAGGGGGTCGCCAGGCTTTTAAGGAAGAAAGATCCTTTCAGCAGTACTGCACAGTCCACTATGCCCAGGGGCAGACTGGGAACTTAAAGGGGTTGTCTCACTTCAGCAAACAGCATATATTATGTAGAGAAAGTTAATACAAGGCACTTACTAATGTATTGTGATTGTCTATATTGCCCCCTTTGCTGGCTGGATTCATTTTTCCATCACATTATACACTGCTCGTTTCCATGGTTACAACCACCCTGCAATCCATCAGTGGTGGCTGGGCTTGCACACTATAGGAAAAAGTACCAGCCTATGTGCGCTACCACGGCCCCGGCCACCAGAGAGGTCAGTGCTTTTTCCTATAGTGTGTATGCACGACCACCAGTGATGGATTGCAGGGTGGTCATAACCATGGAAATGAGCAGTGTATAATGTGATGGAAAAATTCATCCAGTCATCCAAGGAAGCAATATGGACAATCACAATAGTGGCTTATAGTAACTTTCTCTACATCAGGGATGCCCAACCTGCAGCCCTCCAGCTGTTGTAAAACTACAACTCCCACCATGCCCTGTTGTAGACTGATAGCTGTAGACTGCCCTGGCATGCTGGGAGTTGTAGTTTTGCAACAGCTGGAGGGCCGCAGGTTGAGCATCCCTGATCTACATGATAAGTGCCACTTGCTGAAGTGAGACAACCCCTTCAAAGTGGCCCTGGGAAAAAAACAAAAAAATAGTCCCATGCTGTAGACAGGTCTAAACTAAAAGAAGGTGGGGCAACAGAAGTAGGCGGGGCCAGCAATACAACAGTGCAGCACAAAAAAACACTGCTGTCCCCAATGCAGAATTCAACAGTATTACAGCCCAGAGGACTTGAATTCAATAGGGCACCTGCGGCTGCCCGCCAGATGCATAAGTAGCTGATACTACTAACATTAGGTAATGCTAAGAGCATCAGATCATTATGTACCCAGCCAGTGGATCAAATTTTAGTAAAAGCCCGGAGAACCACTTAAAATAAGCTTTTTACTATAGGGACTATACCTTTTAAGTAGAAACCATCAAAAAGTGACCCCATTTCGGAAACTACACCCCTTATTAATAGAATATATTAAGGGGGGTACTAAGCACTTTGAGCCCCAAGCGTTTTTCGAAATTTGGAAACACTGTGATATTTTTAATAGAGCAGGTTGTTACAGACGCGGCAATACTCAATGTGTGTATTTTTCTGTTTCTGTTTTTGTTAAGTTTTACACAGTGAAAGCCTTATTGAACAGAATAAAATCTTGTTTTTTGTGTTGCCATATTCTGAGAGCCATATTTTTTTTATTTTTTGGGCGATTGTCTTAGTTATGGGCCCATTTTTTTGCGGGATGAGATGACGGTTTGATTGGTACTAATTTAGGATACATACGCCTTTTTTTTTATCACTTGGTATTACACTTTTTGTGAGGCAAGGTGACCAGAAAATGGTTTTGGCACTTTTTTTTATTATTTTATTTTTTATGGCATTCACCTGATGGGGTGGATCATGTGATATTTTTATAGAGCCGGTCAATATGGATACGGTAATACCTAATATGTCTACTTTTCTTTTTTTCCCTATTTTCTGCAATTGTTTTTAAATTAATTTTGTGAAAAGGATGCATTTATTTTCCTTCAAACTTAAGTTTTTATTGTGTAAAACTTTCTTTTTATTTACTTTTTTTTTGTACTTAATTTTTTTGTCCCACTCTTTGACTTCATGTTTTGGAGGTCTGATCCCCTGTACAATGCATTACAATACATCTGCATTGTAATGCATTTGCTGTAAGTGTATTACACTGAGACCCTTCACAGACATTGTGCGTGCCGCGGTCAGCGCTGACCACGGCACATGTAGGGTTAAGGCGCCGGCATCGGTGAAAAATGCTGGCACATACAGCAGGGGTCCAGCAATCAGTGACTGTCGGACCCCTGCAGCTGATCGGGCGGTCGCAGCTATTGCATTAACCCAGGGCGCTGATTGGGAGTACTACTGTGCTGGTATTTTAAACACAGTAGTCAGCGCTGTACATGTAGTAGTAACATATTCCTCAATTTTCTAAATATTTTAACACAGAACTGTAAAACCCAAGGACATTTTAACAGCCTTAGGCCTCATGCACACGACCGTATTTTGTTTCCGTGTCCGATCCGTTTCTTTTGCGGATAGGATGAGGACCCATTCATTTCAATGGGTCCACAAAAAACGCGGACAGCACACTGTGTGCTGTCCGCCTCAGTATGTCCGTTCCCTTGCTCCGCAAAAAAAAATAGTGCATGTCCTATTTTTTTCTAGTTTGCGGACAAGGATAGGCATTATTACAATGGATCTGCAAAAAAAATGGATCCGCAAAAAAAACCTAAAAAAACGAATGCCATACGGAACATCATCCGTTTTTTTGCGGATCCGCAATTTGCGGACCGCAAAACACATACAGTCGTGTGCATGTAGCCTTATTACTTCTTACTCATTTATTTTCAATGGAGACTATTATACATACAACATAAATATACCATGATATACCTGAAGTTACATGAAACAAAATATGCTCCTCAAATGTCATGTGAAATGTAGTAAATCTTCACATAATATAGTGCAAAAGAATATCATATGAAGCAAAGAAAGTGCTTTTGTTTTGCTTAAGAAATACAGCGTAAAATATATATAATAGCATAAAATCTCCATCATTCTATGCTGTCGATAGACTAAATATAGTAATAAACACATATAATATATCATGGCATAAATGTTTTTTTCACCTTATTCTTGAATGGATTTGTTATAAGCATTTATATTACTTGTGTTGTTTGTACATAAAACATGACATCAATTCAAATAATGAGGCTGAATTGCTCTTTCTTATAGTCTATTGTTTCTATGTTTGTCCTTGAATCGAAGACTAAAAGGTGAGCCAAGGAGGATGACAGTTAGAGTCCGCCAGAAAAATGACTGTTTCTTACAAGAAAAGAGCCAGTGGCTCAGTTTTATTTGGCATACCATTTAACTGATATGATCCTGTCTCTGCAGAGGCTGAAATCCTGGTAATGTAAAAACGATGGGTTGTGAACCAAGTATAGAATGATGGGGGCATTTAATGCATTCTGAAGTGGCCAAATGTACTAAAAATGGTCCTAAACTCCCTGTAATGAGGCTATCAGATGCTTTTAAAATGTTTAATTTCCCACTGAGTGGCACTACACATGATTATGGTCAAACAGCACTCTTTCCGCTATGCTGTAGGAAAATCATGATTAAGTGGTTTATTTATTTTCAGTGGCATGGTAAAAGCTATAATGTTCTCCGATCCATTCCGATTAGGATATATTTTACTCCTATGGAGCGTTCATT
The DNA here is from genome assembly GCF_014858855.1 of Bufo gargarizans. Taxonomy (NCBI): domain Eukaryota; kingdom Metazoa; phylum Chordata; class Amphibia; order Anura; family Bufonidae; genus Bufo; species Bufo gargarizans. The sequence continues at coordinate 136,123,397 of NC_058082.1, read as the reverse complement.
TGCGCAGTATAGAATAAGCTGCTACCTAATTTAAAAAAAGGATAGCTAAAGTGGGAAATGTCTTCTATAAAAAGGCCACCACGTATTCATACAGATCAATGTCCAATTATAAACAGAGAACTACTATGGTAAAAGGTCAGAAAATAATAATCTTTCTGGCATTTATTACGTGCAAAGCTAGCTTGCGTGCAAGGTCAAACCCTCAAAATATCCTATAGCAACTCTACTGCTTTCAAGCAAATGGAAAATTAAAAAAGGACAGAGCCACCAATGTTGTACCTGAAAAACTGATTTTTAAATCCCAAAAATAGAAAGTTGAGGCAGCACTCCGCAGAGGTGATGTGTAATTTATTGCAGGTGCACAAATACAAGATGCAACATATATGATACATCTCACTTGGAGTCGTGTCCCCTCGAGTTTTTGTATTTCATCTTTAAATGTCTTCTCCAATTCTTGGGACCTAATAATTGTTCTAATTTATGACTAAAGGCGGTATAGTACGCACCCCTATTATGCATGTGGATATGGATGTAAAATCAAAGAATGTTATGGATAAGAAGCCAAGTTTCCTGTTTTAATGACATTGGTCATATATTATAAATGAGCACTTCTGGGGATTGATGCTCACTACTCTCCAGATCATTATCAATGGGAGCCCATTAGGAAGTGCAGATTTTAAACAAGCCAGGTCATATGTACAAAACTGCTAAATATGATATCTATATAAGTCCACATTACCAGAGGTGTTGCATGAATACACTAATCATTTACATTGGCTACAAGACCTATAAGAAATGTAAGTTTCCCATCAAATGTATGAGTGATTAAATTCAAGTGATTCAAAGGTTATATACAGTATGTTCAGAAAATGACCTACTGATTTTATAAAGTTTTTATGGTATGTTCTGCTCATATCACATTTACATCTCACGTTTAACATATAGGCCGGGATGTGTTCATTAAATGGATCCATCTCACAGATGTCATACAGTGGCATCCGTTACCTTTTGGGTCCCGTCATAAAAAAGTATATGTTTAATATATATATATTTTTTTTTTTTTTTTTTTTTACTTGATAAGGTTTTAAACTTGGGTAAGAAAACACTGGATCCAATATTCATAGCTGGGATTGGTCACAGCTTTCCTCCTCCCCTCCCTGCACAATGACTTCAGCACAGATCACAGAGCATATCTAGAACACACTTCCTTAGAAGTCAATGAATCATCTCCAGACACCAGTTTACTATAGCCCATGTGGCTACTGCAAAGCATATCTCTAAACTGATACCCATGGCTTTCCTCCTCCCCTCCCTGCACAATGACTTCAGAACAGATCACAGAGCATATTTAGAACACACTACTTTAGAAGTCAATGAGTCATCTCCAGACACCAGTTTACTATGGCCCATGTGGCTACTGCAAAGCATATCTCTAAAATGCTATCCATGGCTTTCCTCCTCCCCGCCCTGCACAATGACTTCAGCACAGATCACAGAGCATATCTAGAACACACTTCCTTAGAAGTCAATGAGTCATCTCTAGACACCAGTTTGCTATGGCCTATGTAGCTACTGCAAAGCATATCTCTAAACTGCTATCCATGGCTTTCCTCCTCCCCTCCCTGCACAATGACTTCAGAACAGATCACAGAGCATATTTAGAACACGCTACTTTAGAAGTCAATGAGTCATCTCCAGACACCAGTTTACTATGGCCCATGTAGCTACTGCAAAGCATATCTCTAAACTGCTATCCATGGCTTTCCTCCTCCCCTCCCTGCACAATGACTTCAGCACAGATCACAGAGCATATCTAGAACACACTTCTTTAGAAGTCAATGAGTCATCTCCAGACACCAGTTTACTATGGCCCATGTGACTACTGCAAAGCATATCTCTAAACTGCTATCCATGGCGCAGAGTGGCAGCCCAGGGAAGATTGGTGCCACCATAATCTCTTTTGCATGCATTAGTGTTAATAAATGAAGCTATTAGCATCCTGGTTTTGCATAGTTACCTAAAATCCAAAAACATTTCAATAGATAAACTTGTCTATGTCAAATGACTCAGGTTTCTGTCTTCTTAACTAAAGATAGTTTGAAAATCTGCAGCATGCCCAGAAATCCATGGGGAATGTTTCTGCTCCATGTAGATGGGGTATTATACTGTAATTTAGTTGCAGAGTTCTGCATTGGAAATAAGCCATGCATAACTGAATCTATATATATAAAGGACGTATGTATGGGTGTATGTTCCGCGATCACTCAAAAACACAAGCATTGATTTCAACAAAACTTGGTACACACATCCCTTGCTACTTGGATAGAAATCTTGTGGGGGGTCACAGCTCTCTAGGACGCACCGTTTCTGAGATATTCCCCAAAAATGCAAATATGGCACATCACATGACCTACATTAGCTAATAGAAGCCTGCAGGTCTTTCTCTTCATATCTTAACTGCCATACACACGGTCATATGTCCCTTATCAGCCAATAGTAGCTTGCAGGACCATGCCTCCAATCCAGTTAGGCCACGCCCCCTCCCACTTCGCAGCCAACAGGGATTGAAAAAATTAAGTTAAAAATCAACTTCTGTCAGCTGCAGGTGGGAGAGACAGTGGCTTTCTCCCTGCATAACACACTCAGACAGCACAGTGCTGCTGTCTTAGAGTGAACTGTTCAAAAGGACACGCCCCCGATCAGGTTAGGCCATGCCCCCTCCCACTCAGCCAAAAGGGATTGAAAAAAATTATGTTAAAAATCAACTTCTAGGTCCTGCTATGCCACGCCCCTAACCCGGTTAGGCCACGCCCCTCCCACTCCTCAGCCGAGAGGGATTGAAAAAAATTTAATAAAAATTCAGCTTCTGTCAGCTGCAGAGGTGAGAGGGACAGTTACTTTCTTCCTGCAGCCCACACTCAGACAGCACACTGCTGCTGTCTGACAGTTATCTGTTCAAAAGGACATCTCTGTGTCCATCCAGGCCCAACACCAGACGGAGGACAGGGAGTTGGAAAGCCGGACTGTCCGGCCTAAAACTGGACCTCTGACCACCCTAGGGGCAGGCTGCTGTGGAGGTCACAGTTAAGGGGATGGTCCTCTATGGAGGTCAGTGTTAGGAGGCAGATTGCTGTAAAGGCCACTGTTAAGGAGGTGGCCCCTGTGGAGGTCACTGTCAAGGGGGTGGTGTGCTGTGAAACTCACTGTTAAAGGGAAAGGCTGCTGTAAAGGTAAAAGTTAAGGGGGTGGGCTGTGGTGGAGGTCCCATTTTAAGGGATGCGGCACTGTAGGAGGGTCAGTGTTAAGGGGTGGGGGCTGTGGAGATCACTGTTAAGGGGGCAGGTGCTGTAGATGTCACTGTTATGGTGTTGATATATTTTAACGATACACAGAAACTTTAAATGAAATAGATGAAATATACCGGAGCGAAGCTGGGTCCTTCTGCTGGTGTAGCCATAAATAAACACTATACATAGAACTAAATGATATAAATGAACAATAGATAAAGTTTCCCTCGCTGTCAATTTACAGAATTTTCTTCAGGATCCTGACATCTTGTAGAAATCTTTTCAGAGATCACATAAGTTAACCTCTTGCTGATCATTTCCCTCTTCGGCTGGCCAAGAGGGTGGGACTTAGCAAAGGAGGTGGGGTATAATGATCCTGTTATCCTTCTACAGACAAGAGAGGGGAGGCTCCTTCTCCAGCTAGTTGTCCTACATCCAGACACAGGGCAGTGAGAAGAGGGAGGAAAGACATGACTGAGCTACTTAGGCACATGGTTTCTTTATATTTTTTCCGGTTCTGTTTGTAATATGAGACAAAATAAGACCAAGGGAAGAAAGAAAGTGGAAGGAGAAAGCGTGGACAATTTTTGGTTCATTTTCGGTGTTTATTGTCTTATTGCCTCAGTATCCATAGTTTAATATTTAAAAAGAAAAAAAAATGTACAAGGAGAACTTCTTTAGATCAGTCCAGAGGTTTACATGTGTAAAGGTCACTATATAAACTATTACACACAATGCAACTTCTTCATTGCATTTTGTGTTTAGTCTCGGTTACCTCTGACTACCTGACAAACTATTGCTTACAATAAAGCACCTGGATCTGATATTTAGATGACTTACGGTATGAACATTTAGGCAACATCACTCTTTATAGAATACAAACTTTACTATTTCTATAGATAACAATTATCCCTTTGATGACCGCCGCCATACATGTACGGAGGAAGTTGTCTATTTAAATATGGCGCCCACTCACGAGCACAACGGGTACCATGGCCACAACATTTCTACTGTATCAAACAAATGTCTGGGACCAATGTCTGCAACTGGCAATAACAGGCATTATCCTTTCAGATGCCATGGTCAATTTGTGATCATAGTATCTGAAGCCTGAAAACCTGGAAGTGCTGCACTTCTGGGCCAGGAAAGGCTAACCCAGACAACAATCAGGGGCGCTGTGTGTTAGCTCTGATACTCTGGGTCACACTAAAGAAATGAATCAGAGCTGTAGTTCCAATGGAGGCTTGCAGGAGGCCGGGCACCATAGGATAGCAGAAAGTGCACTTCAATGTAAGCTAAAAGCGATCTGAGGATTAAATATTCTAGCCTCCTAGGTGTGCTAGGAAGTACAAAAATAAATATTCTTTTTTAAATATAAAATATAAAATCACCTCCCTTTTCCCCAGTATTATTTAAAAATAAAAAATATCAACATCATAAGCATCATAGCATCCCAACATGCCTAAACTAATAAAATATAAATGTATGTATTTCCTATCTTGAACATCTCCTATCTCTGTAACAAAACAAAAAAATATCAAAAATGGCTCAACATTTTTTCATCACTTCACTTAAAATGAAATAAAAAGTGGTATAAATAAAAACTACAGATCATCACACAAAAAATTCTCTGTCACATAAATTTAAATAACAGTTTTACCGCATAGGGAACATAGAAAAAAACTGTAGTGGAATTGCATATTTTTTTCTTTTCCACCTTATTTGGATTTTTTTTTCAGCATTCCACTACATTGTATGGAATACTAAATTGTACCATTAAAAATTACAACTTGTCTCACAAAAAATAAGCACGACTATGTGAAATGAAAAACAAAAATGTTATGGCTTCAGAAATGCAAGGAGAAAACAATAAAATGAAAAATCGTCTGGGGCTCAAGGAGTTAAATACTGTGCATTATTAACCGGTATAGAAGAAATAGCAATGCTTGTTATTTTCTTGCAGAAGAAAGGGATGCAGCTCATACAGAGAACAAAGCTTGAGTACGTAATATACTTGAGCTTGCAGGGTGTTCTGGCTTTATTGTGTTACTATCAAATGCAAAACGCGAATGTGTCAGAATAAGAAACATGTATAAGTATAATAACTTCAGGTCTATATATATCTACAAACCGTCCTTAGGTTACTGAATACTCTTGAGTAATAATCATGCCCAAGCGTTTTCATGAGTATTGATTTTGTTACATTTGAATGTTTTTCAATACACGACCTGCACTAGGGGACTACATTTCATATTTGAAGATATTGAGCAATGTTCACTGCTGAAGAAATGAGATGTATACTATTTATAAAGCATGAATGGCTAAAGCAAACAGCAGGAAAATACGAGACAGGAGGCCTACTATGTGAAGACTCGGAAGGAGCCTCACAGGAAAGCCCCATGAAGAAATAAAGACACGTCCATCCTTTCCTTCCCTCGTGGCTTAATATATGTGTGACATAACCAACTTTTTACAAAATAAAAAAAACACGATTTTGCGATACAGTGTCACAAGATGACCATCTTATATGCGTTTATTTGTGGCCACCCAGTGGTTGAATTATTTTAGCTCGTCAGGGGTTAGTGTATTGTGATATTGTATTCAATTCGTTTCATAAGAAAGTGACGTTCCTAAAGGGTCCCTGGGTTTTGGTAAAACATTTGGTATGTCATAGAGATGTTTTCTGCTGTAAAAGAACACGGCCATCTAAGCCAGCCAGGGCCTGGAGTAGATATCAGTCTAGGTGCACAGACTGCGGTAGGCTGCCGGTCTATGATAAATCTGGTCTTACTGTATGTGTTTATTCTGTGTACATGTACAGTATGGCGGGGCCTGGTGACTGTATGTATACTGCTTGAAAAAGGTTCCATGGAGTGAACCGAAACGTTGCGCCTTATTGGTGAATAAAGTAGATGTCACTTTAGTGCCGCGGTACTGGTATTTTTTATGGATGTTTAGGCGGTAGGACCACTGCCTCAGCCGCTGGCACTCCACCTTGTATGTTTGGTTGGTGGTGCTGCCCAGGAGTGTTTGTTATATATATATATATATATATATATATATATATTAGACTGGTTAATGACCTTACTTCAGCAGATTCTACTCTGAAATAAGATATGTCACAAGATATATATATATATATATATATATATATATTTCTCAACTTCTTAATTCAGAAAGCTAAAGTGACGAGGTTAATCAGTGTGTATGTGGTGCAGATGAAACATGACACAGTGTGCTATTTAACCCCTTACTTGGCATGATAATGGAGCGGTTACTCACCCTGCTCCAGTGGCTGGCATTTAGCCGAAGTGGTTTTCATCTTAAGGGCTTCTCTTACAGACATGTCACAGCAGGAACCTTTGTTAGTGTCTTGATCACTGTCAGCTTGATCACTGTCTCCATGACCACTGTCCCTTAGGCTTGCTCTTTCTGGGTCTTTGAAGGTTGAACTACTGATTTATTATAAAGAAATAAGTAAATGTAAGTGTCTGCCAATGAGAAATATGCCCCAAAAGGTGCGTTATTGAGCATCACATTCTATTACCTTTGAACAAACTGCTGTCTGCTTCCCATGTAATTGGACTCTGCCGGAAAATTGTCTGTCTGTGAAGAGAATAGAACATAACTATATAAGTATATGTACACATTGCGGACAAACATTTGCATTTATAAAAGGAGAAAATAATATTTTATTAGTCTACATTTTAATTAAATTTTGAGTACTGTGGAAAACAAAATTAATCAATCCTGGGCATTAGCTCTTAAAATAAGCATTAACACTTTCCCGCAGTTATATATAGAGTAGCGCTGTCTATGATTATGCATTTTTTATTAGCTAGATATGATGATGGAATACTTGAGTAAATAGATAGTGATTTCTGCACAAAAAAGGAAATCATTTATTACTGTTCATTATAGCACCACATTGCTTATTTATTCATTTGCATATTACCGATTCTATCTCACATCCAAAAAACTCATACTCATGTACACTCATATATGACACATACCCTAAAATTACAGAGTCATTTATTCCAACTTGTACAGCTGTTTCAGGCTTTTTGGTCCTCATCAGTATAACATGGTGAAGCCATAGCGGATTTATAGAGCAGCGCAAACAGCAAGACTATGGTGTGGTAGGATGAAAGGGACCAAGCCTAGAGGCCAGGTAGCCAATGCACCTAGAAATGCACTGCTGGTGCCTACCTGTTTTAGGCTCGTTTCTGTAGATGTCAATGACATTTCTTAAATCATCCTGCCATCTCCAAAACGTACAGTGTAAGTGATGCCGCATCCGGTTATGTTACTTTTATCTTCATACTCATTAAGACATTTTTCTCAAAAAAACTTTAGTAAAGTGCATTGAGAGGACTCCTGTGCTCACCCACATAATGGAAAGGACTCAAAGAGGAGTCCTCTCAATGCATTTTACTGCTGGTTTGTTGGAGCACAGCGTCAGAATGAATCAGACTCAGCATTACTTACATTATACATCGCTTACGCTAGTTTGGAGGGGGTGTTTCAGGGCTAACAGATTCCCTTTAAATGAGTTGTCCTACGGTAGCTCTAGATATTGATGACTTATCCTTAGGATAGGTCAATAATCACAGATCAGCGGGGGTCTGACACTGCCTGAGATGAGACAATGAACAGACCTAGCAGCAGGCACCTCCATCCTTTTAAGTCTACTTTCACACTCGCGTTTTGGCTTTCTGTTTCTGAGATCCGTTCAGGGCTCTCACACACGGTCCAAAACGGATCAGTTTGCATTCTATTCAGGGTCGGATTAAGAGCATCATGGGCCTGGTGCTGAGGATTTTGCCGGGCCTTTTTATGGAAATATATACATAATCATTTAACATGAAGATTACTGTTTTCTAGCTGCTGTGGACTGTGGACAACAGCAGCTAGAAACAGTAATTTTCATAGAGCTGTGTTATGATTTATGGACACAGCACTCAGCATGCTTAGCCAGTCAGATAGAAGGCTGAGAGCTGTGTCTAAATAACATAACACATTAAAGGGATACCGTCACCAGGTTTCACCCCTGTTAGCTAAAAATATGCTGATGTACAGGGCGTCTTCACGATTCCTAATGTGGGCTTATAAATGTCATCTGTGGGCTTATTTAGCTAAAAAACAGCTTTTACTAACCTGTCAGTCAAACAAATAAAGTGCCCAAGTGCCTCCTGTCCTCCCCCTCCTGCTGTAAGATCTCGCGCATACAGGGGTTGAGCGAAGTGCCGGCGCATGAGCACTTCGCTGTAAGAAGCCAAATGGAGAAGTCCGCATGGCGCATCAGGCAGAGCCCTGTGTGCAAAATCTTACAGCAGAAGAAGGGGGAGGGAGGGAGGGCGAGAGGCGGCACAGAGGATTAGGAGGCGGCGCAGAAGTCCAGAAAGGCGGCGCTGGGCACGAACGGCGGCGGGTGCAGACGGCACCTTGCATCCATTAACATCCCCTTGGGCACCTTATTTGTTTGACTGACAGGTTAGTAAAAGCAGTTTTTTTTTAGCTAAATAAGCCCACAGATTACATTTATAAGCCCACATTAGGAATCGTGAAGACGCCCTGAACATCAGCATATTTTTAGCTGAGGGGTGAAACCTGGTGACAGAATCCCTTTAAAGAAATTACTGTTTCTAGCTGCTGTGGACTAGCAGCTAGAAACAGTAATTTCTTTATGTGTTATGTTATTTAGACTGAGCTCAGTCTCAGCATGTTTAGGCTACTTTCACACTAGCGTTCGGCTGTCCGCTTGTGAGCTCCGTTTGAAAGGGGCTCACAAGCGGACCCGAATGCTTCCGTCCAGCCCTAATGCATTCTGAGTGGACGCGGATCCGCTCAGAATGCATCAGTCTGGCAGCGTTCAGGCTCCGCTCCGCTCAGCAGGCGGACACCCTGAACGCTGCTTGGCCGTGCGGAGGCAAATGGATCCGTCCAGACTTACAATGTAAGTCAATGGGGACGGATCCGTTTGAAGATGACACAATATGGCTCAATCTTCAAACGGATCCGTCCCCCATTGACTTTCAATGTAAAAGTCTGGACGGATCCGTTCAGGCTAATTTCAGACATTTTTTTTGACAATATAATGCAGACGGATCCGTTCTGAACGGAGCCACCGTCTGCATTATATGAGCGGATCCGTTCAGAACGGATCCGCTCTGAACGCTAGTGTGAAAGTAGCCTTAGCCAGTCAGTAATTTTCATAGTGCTGTTATGATTTATGGACACAGCTCTCAGCATGCTTAGCCAGCCTTCTATCTGGCTGTGCTTCTTGAGAGTCACAGTCCACAGGCTGTTTCTGAGCCTGCTGAGAGCTGTGTCCATAAATCATAACAGCACTATGATTGCCCTGATACACTCATCTAGCTGACTAGTTGGAAGGGAAGGCATCTCACACCTGCTGCAGCCTGCCTCCAGAAGCTCCTGCTGCTGCCTGCTGTCTCTGACTCTCCGTGTGGTGTGGGCTGCCTGTGGCCGAGCGCTGTGGCTGTGGGCTGTCACCGTCCTGTGCTGGCCTGGTCGAAACTGTGGTGCAGGAGGGATAATCGCGGGCACACTGAGTTCATATCTGGCGGGCCGGCATTATTTACAGGAACCGCACCAGCTGCTCTGACGTCCTGCCTCCGGATATCCGGCTGTGACGTATATCCGGTGGCAGTGGCAGGACGTGAGAGCAGCTGGTGCTGTTCCTGTAAATGACGCGGCCTGCCGGATATGAACTCAGTGCAACCGCTGTTATCCCTCCTGCACCATGCGATGCCTGTACAAATCTAAGAGGACTTTTAGCGCCGCTCCCGACGGCCTTTAGCCTGGCACGGATGGGCCTATTTTATGGTAGGGGCCTGGAGCTGCAGCTCCATCAGCCCCTACGTTAATCCGGCCCTGATTCTATTTCTGAATGTAAAAGGATCTGCTCAAAATGCATCAGTTTGGCTCCATTCCGCCTCCATTCCGCTTTGGAGACTGACGCTGCTTGCAGCGTTTTGGTGTCCGTCTGATGAAACTGAGCCAAATGGATCCATTCTGACACACAATGTAAGTCAATGGGGACGGATCAGTTTTCACTGACACAATATGGCACAATAGAAAATGGATCCATCTCCCATTGACTTTCAATGGTGTTCAAGACGGATCCGTCTTGGCTATGTTAAAGATAATACAAACTGATCCTTGCAGACGGTTGTATTATCTGAACGGATCCGTCCATGACAGATCCGCACAAAACGCGAGTGTGAAAGTAGCCTAAGTGCATGGGAGCTAAACTGCAGGAACCCAGCATACCCAATACACACGGAGCTGACTGCTTCTGGGTTCCATTCATTTCTGTTTTCGGTGGCTGTTCAGAACAGCTGATCAGTGTGGGGGGGGGGGGGGCTGATTGATGGAACCCTACTGTCTCATATTGATGATCTATTCTAAAGGATAGGTCATCTATATCTAAGGCCCGGACAACCCCTTTAAACATACAGTAGTGTTTCCATCACTGACTACCCTGAAACCTTTTTGGTCATCGCATTTATTTTAATTCATTTCCATTCGTCATTTCACATCTGCAGCTGAAAGCACGATTCACAATATGCACCATGGCACCTGAAGCTGCTGCACTGGCGTTACAAGAGCGTACCATGGACATGTGCTTCTATCATGGCTCCAAGTACTGTCCAGCTACGAAGGTAATGACCCAGTCGAAAAGCATCGATAGCCTGGGTCATTGGTCTGCGGTTTGTAGGGGATATGCCTGAATCATGCCCTCTTGTCTGGCAGAGATGCTCTGCCCCCCTCAGACACCAAGGTACATCAGTCATTACGTCTACATATTATGAGCCTTGTCAGAAAATTAAGGGGGGGGGGGGATCAAATAGAAAGGAAATGAAAAGATATGCGTTAGATGGAAAACCTTGAGAACATTTCTTTTCATGTGAACAATAGCAAGCTCTGCATGTATGGATAATTTCATCTTCATAATTAAAGTCTCATCCATATTAACACCGCTGCATACAAACAATAATATTAATGATCACACTTGCCAAATGCAGAAGAAAAAAATATGTCCTTTAATGGTTCGGTTAAGTATTTTTAGCACAGCAAGCTCGCAAACCAAAGATCTAATGTTGTTTACTAGACTGAAATTATATGGGCTTCTGCCAATTACAGTCTGAATTATCTCTGTATAAGTCATGGAAGCTTCAAGTGGCATAAACAATGGAAAAGCGACAAACAGAATACGATGATGGGAACGAGGCAAAGGCGTCGACAGCGAGCATGAAGAAGGCTGCGTCCCTTGCAGCTGTCAGACTGATAAAGCCTTGACTGCTCTACATATCATATCACGTAGCGCTGCACCAGCAATCCTATTGTAATGTGCGCGTGCAAGAAACACTTAGGCACTGGGAAAACGCTTCATTAATGAAGCAGAAAGCCCGAGGTAACGGGTAATGTTGCACAGCGAGTGTTTACATAAATGGCTAATCTTAAAAATTACCCTCTTTTGTGGGAGTTAATTTTCGTTAATCTTGCTGGTGGCCTTGTGTCATTAAATAGATTTTCAGTAATGAAGATCTAATGATTTCATTTATAAGACTGTACGAGACGCAGGAAGGTTAGGTGTAGTGACATCCTTCATGTCAGATTGCTTTGTGCTGTTATTTTCACCTTTTCCTAAATGATCTCTTAAATGTTCTACTTCAAAACATTGTCTGTTTCTTGCTGTCATTCAATGAAACAGTTAAATTGCATAAGGCCCCTTTCACACGGGCGAGTTTTCCGCACGGGTGCAATGCGTGACGTGAACGCATTGCACCCGCACTGAATCTGGACCCATTCATTTATATGGGGCTGTGCACATGACCGGTGATTTCCACGCATCACTTGTGCGTTGCGTGAAAAATCGCTGCATGCTCTATATTCTGCGTTTTTCATGCAACGCAGGCCCCATAGAATTGAATGGGGCTGCGTGAAAGTCACAAGCATCCGCAAGCAAGTGCGGATGCGGTGAGATTTTCACGCACGGTTGCTAGGAGACGATCGGGATGGAGACCCAATCATTATTATTTTCCCTTATAACATGGTTATAAGGGAAAATAATAGCATTCTTAATACAGAATGCAAAGTACAATAATTTTTCTAAATAATATAACTCACCTTAATCCACTTAAACGCACAGCCCGGCTTCTCTTCTGTCTTCTTCTTTGCTGTGCACAGGAAAAGGACCTTTGATGACGTCACTGCGCTCATCACATGGTCCGTCACATGACCCATCACCACGGTAAAAGATCATGTGATGGACCATGTGATGGGCGCAGTGACATCATCAAAGGTCCTTTTCTTGTGCACAGCAAAGAAGAAGACAGAAGAGATGCCGGCTGCGCAAACAAGTGGATTAAGGCGAGTTAAATTTATTTTTATTTTTTTAACCCCTCCAGCCCTATTGTACTATTCATTCTGTATTCAGAATGCTATTATTTCCCTTATAACCACGTTATAAGGGAAAATAATACAATCTACACAACCTTGAACCCAAACCTGAACTTCTTTATCATTTGTTATGATTTTCCAATTTGCGCATAACAAATGTTGGATTTAAAAAATATATGATTTTGGGATAAGTTGTCCAGAAAAAGGAAAAATTCTGGTTGGCAAACGTGGATGCCTGGTCTCAGAGCCCCAATAATCTGATATTGATGAATAGGTCATCAATACCTAAAGGGTGGAAAAATCCATTTGAACTATAGAAAAAAAATAATAAAGGAAAATAAGAACTCTCTGTTATACTCTAGAAAACCTCTAGATTCACAGCAGCAGATTTGTTGCCGAAATCCATGCACGTTCTACAGAAACAAATGCATCTATGCTGCAGAAGAAACTCCAGCCATGCAATGAATACGCCACATGTGGTCACATCCTTAGTAGGAATAAAAGTTTGGGTTTATCGCTCTAGCACAGCTTAGATACAAACACCGGCACATGTTTAACTGCTCTTCAAGAAATTTTTCTTTTTACTGTATCAAATTGAACAAAGTGACAAAATCCCATCAAGCAGCTCAGTCACAACAGTTTTCAAGCACTTAGTGTATTCCTATTGACATTGACATTTCAAGCAATTTTTTAAGTCAAACAGCAAAATAACCTATTATGGAAAATTAAGTGAAAAAATAAATAAAACTAAATAAAATGTATTTGTTGGAAATGTGACTTTTCATATTCTAAATTAAAATGATAATGTAAACACACATAGTTGAAGCAGCAATTATTTGTCATTTCCAGTACCTGCTTCTCTGTACAGTGATAGTTCAGTAATGGAAAATGTTAGGTAAAGCACCAGGCAAATAAATGAAGTCACTTTACTAAACGTCAGCAAGCAGGCTTGGCCTAAAACATAACGGACATGACCTGGAATCCAGAACATCCAGAACACATGTGTAACTGGACGGTGCCAAGTACCTCATTGGGCATTGTCTGCATGTCCAACTACCATATCGCCCACAAGATAAGAAACCCATATATTTCCTGTTATTTTCTAGTTTATTTACCAGGGGTCCAGGTTAGAGGCTGTAGCACCGTACATAAGACATTGCAGCTGATAAGGTGTAGTATTGTGTGCTGCACCATCTATCTATCCATCCATCCATCCATCCATCTACCTAGTATCTATCCATCTAGTATCTATCTATCTATCTATCTATCTAGTATCTATCTATCCATCTATCTAGTATCTATCTATCCATCTAGTATCTATCTATCTATCTATCCATCCATCTATCTAGTATCTATCTATCCATCTATCTAGTATCTATCTAGTCATCTATCTATCCATCTAGTATCTATCCATCCATCTATCTAGTATCTATCTATCCATCTATCTATCTATCTATCTATCTATCTATCTATCCATCTATCTATCTATCTATCCATCTAGTATCTATCTATCTATCTATCCATCCATCAATCTAGTATCTATCTATCCATCTATCTAGTATCTATCCATCCATCCATCTATCTAGTATCTATCTATCTATCTATCTAGTTAGTGCTGCTGGCCTTCTTTCTTCTTTAGTACATTGCACCTAGGTGCTAGTCCATACTGGCCTGACCTGCACCCATTTGCTACAGTGTGCTGCATTCTCATTTTGCTAAAGTCTATCTAGTTATCTAGTATCTATCAATCTAGTATCAATATATCCAGCAATCTAGTATCTATCCAGCAATCTAGTATCTATCTATCTAGCATCTATCTAGTATATATCTATCCATCTAGTATCTATCTATCTCACTTCAATCTATCTCATATATATCTATCTATCCATCTCTCGCTATCTTTTTATCTTTATTACCTATTGTCTTATGGTAAGGCAGTTTTTTAGAATAACTATTAAAAGTAATGTTTTAATTACTCCCCTCTTTCTGGCAGGGTGAGTCCACATTAGCGTAGTGGATTCTAGCTTATTTTCCTCCATATCTGGATACTAGCCTTGGCCTAACAACCCACCAAAACATGCTGAATTGTATATTTCCCATAATATTAACAAATATCATTAATAAGTATATAGTGCAAATAAATATTATGGAAACTGATAATGGTTGTGTTTAATGCCTATCGACATTACAGGCCAATCTGGTGCTTTCTCCGTCTGGTACTTGCAATGTTCAATCAGATATGATAATTTTTTATATGACAAGCCAAGCCTGTTGTATTAACATGCCGCCCACGGAAAAGAAAAATAGAACAAAACAAAAGTACTAACCAACTAGCAGAACTGTGAGCACTGTATTTGTATTGATTGAGCTAGAGTATAGGATATGCTTCATATGGATAGATTGCTGAAAATAATACACATTAAGGGTATTGCCTCAAAATATACAAAGATCACCCTTTTTCTGACCCTGGAGAGCCCGCCAATCATGAGAGCAGATTATGAGCCCTCTGTTCCTTCTCAGTGCTTGGCAGTAGTGAAGAGGACTAGAGTGATGGACAAGCATGCTCTCTGACACTGATGGTAATGTGTGAACATTAAATGATCACTGCTCGTCTTGCAGCTGGACCCCCCACCATAATCTGCAGAAGAATCTGGCAGACATTGTCCATTTCTCCTGCAGCACCCCTAGGTGGAAAATTAAATGGGCATTGGTTATATATCCTCTAGTCTCACCCATAGTGGCAAGTCTTACAATAATTTTTATACTCTTACTGGGTGCTCCCAGTATACTTCTATAGTGGGAACTTTGAGATAATGTGCCATACACTGGGCACGTGATAATAGCCTGTTTCAACCCACAATGCTTGCTGGATAATCCCTTTATATGATCATTTGTTGCACTGGTGCTGACAAGATAAAGGCAAATAATTCAATTCCTCCACTCAATCTGCGTTATTATTAAGATATTTCTAGAAATTAAACAATAGAATACGGGCAACAAACTTTTGTTTTAAAGAATTTACAACGGATCATAATTCCCAAGTATATATATAAATGGTATTTATGGAGGATGAGAACTGAATACTCTGGGAAGAAATTGTGCTCAACAGTGAAGAAAATGTCTCTTGTTTCCTAAATTTTTATTTTTATTTAATTAAAGGGGTTGCCACATTTGGGCATTTATGACATATTGATAGGATATACCATAAATGTCAGATAGATGCAGCTCACACCTCTGGGACCAACACCTATCTTAAGAACGAGAACCCATTGTGGATGAAGAGCATGTCGCACAAGAATAGCATTCTCTCCACTTACTTCTTTGGGACTTCTTAAAAACATGAGCAAGTACATTCAGCTATTTTTGCAAGTCCCACAGCATGGAGAGGAGGATGCCGTTAGTTTACAGCCACCCCTCCATTCACCACTATAGAACTTACAATCATAATCGAGCCAATGTCTTGCTCTCAATTCATGGTGGTGCCCCATTCTTGAGATAGGGCGGGTCGCAGAGATCCTATCTGTATATGCCATAAATGTGCAGAGGGGACAATCTCTTGAATAATGAGAACCACATATACATATAAGACTGTTAGATATTACATAGAATAAACTGTAAAAAGTAAATGACAGAATACTTTAAAAGATGCATTATAGAAGTAAGTAAAGTCATCCACATGGCATCCATGCCCACTTTGTACCTATGTGCTATAATAAGATGCTCCCATACAAGGTCTTCCTCAGATAATTGTAGACCTAATGTTTGAAGAGCTCTTAAGGAATTATATATAGAGTATGTGACAGTAAATAACATTATAAGAGACAGCCAGCATGGGGTTGTGAAGGAGAGAAGTTGTCAGACTAACCTAATTTGTTTTTATAAGTAGAGTAGGTGAGTAGAAGACTGAATAGAGGAGACTAGAGGCCTCTAACACAGCCTAGGGCAGCGCTACAGACCGCCTATTTGTGTCGTGAGCTCACCAGGCTCACTGCTAGGCGGAAGTCTCCACCTAGCATTGAGAAGAAGCCCAATACATCACCGGCACACAACAAACAGATCTTGCCCTGCGCAATGCAACACAAGGCAAGGGAGAGCATTGGAGCAAGGAAATGCTCTGATGCTCCACTCATGCATAATTAAAGAGTAAAGAAGAGGTTATATCCAGTTCAACTCTGAACCCAGACAACAACTTTAAGGCAGTCAGTGAACCTAGGAGCTCAACAGTTCACCATGTAGTATAATTATCTTATGTTAGAAACTAGAGTGATGGAATAGTTGAAAATGTTCACCCTCCGTCTTATAATATTGCTATGTTTAAGGGGTTGGCCACTTTCTGGCTATTGTTGACCAATGTGTACATAAAATGATTATATGACACTAACTAATATAGCATTTGTTGAAATTCTGCACCATTTTTTATATTTCATAAGGTACAGTAAGTCCCCTTGGTCACCAAGTCTTGTGTGCTGTCCACACAGAGGTCATGTCCATAAGATGGATGCTGATGGAGGGTCATGTGACCAGGCAAATCACCTCCATGTGATGTCAGGTGTAGCATATTTAAATGGCGGAGACATCTGAGCTTGCACATGTTGGGAGTTTAGTGCAGGTATAGTGGTTGGACTGCAGGAGTCAGCACATGGAGGTGATCTGGCTGGTCACATGATCTTCCATAAGGGGCCATTTTATGGACCGGGTGTCTATGCGGACAGCACAGAAGGTCAGCTTAACAAGGGGCATGGCTTGTGAAATACAGAAAATGGAGCAGAGTATCAACAAAGTATATATTAGCAACTGTCATATAGTGATCTTACAAACACATTGGTCAACAGTAGCCAGGAAGTGGCCAACCTCTTTATGCTTATAGGAAATGTGTCACCAAAAATGTTAAAACCATATCATAACACATATCCTTTTTTTCTAATCTGTTTTATTTTTCTGATTGCAGATTTTTGTTCATCTATTTCCTGAACATAATTATAGGGGCTGCCATCTTGCCTGAGCTGTTCTTAACAGCATTTAGAAAGTATTAAGAAGATTGCTTTATGGCAGCCCCATGGGCCATAGCCACAATGGACTGAAGGGGACCTCATTGACTTCTATGGGGGAGTTTTCTAGGCATGCTCCCGTGTAGAAGTCATTGTACAAGGAAAGAATAGATAAGCTTTGACAATCACATATTGTAAATGGAAGATCCTGTCTTAGCTTTCATTCTAATCTTGCCTATAATAATATAACCTCTGTATATAGATAAGCAGGTAACTGCAGTGAAGTGATTGTACAGACCAAGAGGTGGAGCTGATTATTAGACATAGTGGCCAGTGCAAAAACTGCAGGATTTTATGGTTTTGTTTAAATATAGATATTGATATGGAAAATTAAAATATATAAAAAAAAAAAAAGAAATATGTTAAACATAAAAACGTGATTTAAACAACAGGTCATTTTCTGGTGACACATTCCCTTTAATTATGTCAAGACAATTTTCTTTAAGTGGCTTAGAATAAAGCTATTAATTAATAATAAATAGAATTTTTTTTTATTAAACCAAAATCCCATAAATCACATTTTATTGTGTGCAGACCATCAACGACCATTCATCATATTTGTGTAGGTTATATGGGCATATACCAAACACAATCTCAGTCAACTTGATGAGGGCAATTGATTAACTAGCGTTCACGCTGCAATCTAAATGAATTGCAGGTATAAGCTTTTCAGAATCATATGACTTGATTTGCATTAATCAAGCTCAGGGTGCAGTTTCCAGCTATTTACAAATTTAGATTAGATCAATTTCTATCACCATCTACATATTTTATGTAAGTTTGTAAGGAAAGTTTATTGAAGGTAAAATATTGCTTGTTGATAGTATCGTAAATATATATTTGATCCCTGAAAACAGTTGAGGAATGTGCATCTAGAGTTGTACATAGCAAAAAGAACACAGACTACCACCTCCCAACAACATGAAATGCATATGAAAAGCACATGCTCAGGTGCCCCCGCTGATGTGGCGGGGACCCGATGGGTGACAAGGCAGCCTAATGCCATGCACAGGCTGCACAATGCCTTGTTCGGCATCGTTCCTTCTACGGGTACCGAGGAGATCCAGTTCCAGGCTGGGTCTCCTAGGCAACCTGATAGTGTATAAAACTGAGTAATACACAATCAGGCAATGCATTACAATACAGATTGATTGTAATGCATTGCAAAGGGGATCAGACCCTCAAAAGTTGAAGTCCCAGAGTGGGACAGAAATAAAATATAAAAAAATAAGTAAAAAAAAATAAGTGTTTTTAACAAAAACAATAAAGTTTAAAAAAAAAAAAAAAGCCCCATTCCCCTGAGTTTATAATAAAAAAAATAGGGAAAAAAAAGGAAAAAAAAACACACATATTAGGTATCATCACATCCGTAACAAATGGCTCTATAAATCTATCACATAATCCACCCTGTCCGGTGAACACCATTAAAAAAATGGTTACCTTACATCACAAAAAGTGCAACACCAAGCGATCCAAAAGGCATATGTTCCACAAAATAGTACCATTAAAACAGTCACCTCATCCCGGCAAAAATCAGCCCTAACATAAGAAAACCCCTAAAAAACAAACAAAAAACTATAGCTTTCAGAACATGGAGACATTAAAAGATTTTCTTTTTTTGTTTCAAATATGCTATTATTGTGTTAAAGTGAAATAAAAAAAAGTACACATATTAGGCATTGCCACGTCCGTAGCAACCTGCTCTATAAAAATATCATATGCCCTAACTCCTCAGGTGAACACCGTAAAAAAATAAAATAAACAGTGCCAAAAAAGACATTTTTTGTCACCTAACATTACATAAAGTGCAACACCAAGCGATTAAATAGGCACATATCTTCCCAAAATAGTACCAATCAAACCGTCACCTCATCCCGCAAAAAATGAGACCCTACCTAAGACAATCGGTAAAAAAAAAAAATCTGACTAAAATGAAAACTGTGCCAAAACAACCAATTTTTAGTCAGCGTGCCCCATTGTCACGAGGGTGTCAAGAGCCACGTCTGACTCCGTTATACCCGGGGTCAGGAAGTCTCAGCGGGTGGCTGCGCGCTCTATGTCTAAAGATCACGGTGTTTCTTAGTGTTTGTTTTCTGTGTTTGCCTTGCTATCCTTTTTGTCTCACTCAGGGATCCGTAGCTTCTCCTCCTCAGCTGTTTCTTGTCTGCCACTCCCAAACTCCTTATATTCTCCTCTCACACTTCTCTTGTTGCCAGTTATAGAGCTTCCTGCCTGGACATCTATGCTGACCCACTGGAGCTGAGAATCTGGTTGTTGTTCCAGAGTGCTACCCTCCGGATCCCTGTTGGGCTTTTGTTGTCTCCTGTTGTTGCCCTCCTGGGATTATATGTTTAGTTTGTATTGTCTGTCCTCCCCTTGGTGTTTTCCTTTAGAGCTAGTGGTGCGGACTAGTGTTCCCACCGCCCTGTTCACTATCTAGGGCTCATCCTAGGGAAAGCCAGGGTTTTAGGCACGTGATCGGCGTACGGGTGAGGAACCCGTCTAGGGACGACAGGGCAGCCAGGCGCCAGTCGCAAGGTGAGTCAGGGGTCACCACCTTCCCTCTCACTAGGGCAGGGCCTCCCTCTTTTCCTCCCTCCGTGTCACGTATGTGACAGTTACGCCGATCGTGATATTATAACTGGCCCTTATTTTTTTTGAGAAAAAAAAAAATATAGAATTTTTTTTTTTTTCTCTACTTAGAATCCAATATGGATCCTATTGCTGCTTTGGCAAAACAGCTTCAAGGCCTGTCTTTGGAGGTGGCAGGATTGAAGGCGTCTGTCCTCCAACAGCAGCAGCAAATGCAGCAGACCGTAAGCCCAGCGGTTGCTATGGGTAACCAGGTTGTTACAGAACCCAAGGTTGTTCTTCCTGACAGATTCTCTGGGGGAAGGGACAAATTTGTATTGTTCCGTGAGGCCTGCAAATTATATTTTAAGCTGCGCCCTTACTCCTCAGGTAATGAAGAACAGCGGGTGGGGATTGTTATTTCCCTGCTTCAGGGGGACCCGCAATCCTGGGCGTTCTCGTTACCCCCTGGTTCCCAGGCTCTCCAGTCAGTGGAGGGATTTTTTGGGGCTTTGGGTCTCATATATGATGACCCTGACCGTGTCGCCCTGGCTGAGTCGAAGTTACGGAGACTCCTACAGGGAGATCGGCCAGCAGAGGAATATTGCTCAGAGTTCCGCAGGTGGGCTACGGATACTTAGTGGAATGACCCGGCTCTCAGGAGTCAGTTCTGCTCTGGGTTATCTGAAAGGGTTAAGGATGCGCTGGCGCTGTATGAGACCCCCCTTTCCCTTGATGCTGTTATGTCCCTCTCTATCAGGATAGATAGACGTCTTAGGGAGAGATCGAAAATTCCTGAGCAATCGGTAACCTCTCCCAAGCAGCAGTTAGTCTGTACTGACTTGGATGAGCCTATGCAGCTAGGAGGAACTTCTCGTCAGGTCCGTCCTCCTGAGGTTCGCCGTAGGTGGGGGGCTTGTTTTTTCTGTGGGGGGAAGGGTCATTTCATTAATGTCTGTCCCTCCTTTTCCCAAAAACAAAAGACCGTCGGAAAACTACTAACCCCAGGCTGTGCGGAGGATGTCAGCCGGGGGGTATACGTTTCCTCCATACGAACATCTCAATTTGTGTTGCCAGCGGTTATTGTTTTTGGTGTTAAGACGGAGTCTATTTCTTTTTTTCTAGACAGTGGTGCAGGGGTAAATTTGATAGATGCCCATTTTGCCCGCACTATGGGTTTGTCTCTCTGTACGCTGCAGAGACCCATATTCGCTATTGACTCTGCTCCTCTGTCTCAGAGAAACCTCACTCACGTTGTCCATAACTTACATCTTCGGGTAGGGGACCACCATAAGGAGCGTCTTTCATGTTACGTTCTGGAGGGCCTTCCCTCTCCTGTGGTATTGGGTCTTCCCTGGTTGGTAGCGCACAATCCAGTGGTGGATTGGCAGGCCAGGGAGATATTGGAGTGGAGTGAGCATTGCAGAGAGAATTGCTTAAATAACAATTGCTTAATCGCCTCCATAGCTTCCCTACCTACATTTATTTCGGACTTTGAGGACGTTTTTTCTGAAAAGGGTTGTCAGAAGCTACCACCTCATCGTCCTTATGATTGCCCGGTTAACCTGATTCCCGGTGCAAAATTACCCAAGTCCAGGTTGTATAATCTTTCGGGTCCCGAGAGACAAGCCATGAAAGATTATATCTCCGAGAGTCTGGCCAAGGGACACATCAGACCCTCTTCTTCACCCGTGGCTGCAGGGTTTTTCTTTGTTAAAAAGAAAGATGGGGGCCTGCGTCCTTGCCTAGATTTCCGTGAGCTAAACCGGATAACCGTCCGAGACCCATACCCTCTTCCTCTCATTCCTGACCTTTTTAATCAGATTGCGGGTGCTAGGTGGTTCTCCAAACTTGATCTTAGGGGGGCCTACAATCTGATTCGTATCAAGGAAGGGGATGAGTGGAAGACAGCTTTTAACACCCCTGAGGGGCATTACGAAAATTTAGTCATGCCTTTCGGTCTGACCAATGCCCCTGCTGTCTTCCAACATTTCGTTAATGATATTTTTAGTCATCTCATCGGCAGGTTTGTAGTCATATACCTAGATGATATCTTAATTTATTCGGCTGATCTGAAAACACATGAAGTACATGTCAGGCAAGTACTGCAGGTCCTACGGACGAATAAATTATATGCGAAAATTGAAAAATGTGTCTTCGCCGTTCAGGAAATACAATTCCTGGGATATCTATTATCTGCTTCAGGTTTCCGTATGGATCCTGGGAAGGTCCAGGCAATTTTAGATTGGGATCTTCCTGAGAACCTTAAAGCTCTACAACGGTTTTTGGGTTTCGCAAATTTCTACAGAAAGTTTATTAAAAATTATTCAGTGATCGTTAAACCCCTTACTGACATGACTAGGAAGGGGACTGATTTTTCTAAATGGTCTAACGCCGCTAAAATTGTATTTTCCTCTCTAAAAGAGAGATTTACCTCGGCACCTGTCCTAATTCAACCTGATGTCTCCCAGCCTTTTATTGTTGAAGTTGATGCGTCGGAGGTGGGAGTGGGGGCTGTATTGTCTCAGGGTCCGTCTCCTGGCAAATGGCGTCCTTGCGCTTTCTTTTCCAAAAAATTATCTGCAGCAGAAAAGAATTATGATATTGGAAATAGGGAACTGTTGGCGATTAAACTGGCGTTTGAAGAGTGGCGTCACTTCTTAGAGGGAGCAATCCACCCCGTCACGGTAATTACGGATCACAAAAACCTTCTGTACCTAGAATCGGCTAAGCGTCTCACCCCTAGACAAGCTAGGTGGTCGCTATTCTTTACCAGATTTAACTTTGTAATCACCTATCGTCCTGGGGCAAAAAATACCAAGGCAGACGCATTGTCTCGTAGTTTCCCTGGAGGGGGTAATGTTAGTGATCCGGTACCTATTTTACAAAGAGGAGTGGTTGTCTCTGCTGTACACTCTGTTCTAGAGGGAAAGGTGTTAGAGGCCCAGGGGGACGCCCCGGCCTCTTGCCCCTCAGAGAAATTGTTTGTACCGTTAAACCTGCGTCTTGAGTTATTGAAGGAACATCATAATTCGGCACTTGCTGGGCACCCGGGTAGTAAAGCAACCTTGGAGCTATTGTCTCGTCGTTTTTGGTGGCCAAGGTTGCGTCAGGATGTAATAGATTTCGTGTCTACTTGTTCTACTTGTGCACGCGCGAAAGTCTCTCATACACGTCCAGCAGGGTCTTTATTGCCACTTTTCATCCCCAATAGACCATGGACACATCTATCAATGGATTTCATCACTGACTTACCTTTGTCTGCGGGTAAAACAGTTATCTTGGTAGTAGTAGACAGGTTTAGCAAAATGGTACACTTTATTGCGCTACCCGCACTTCCTAATGCTAAGACTCTTGCTCAGGTGTTTATCAGTGAAATCGTGAAGCTTCACGGGGTCCCTTCCGATGTGGTTTCGGATCGGGGAACCCAGTTTATTTCTAAGTTTTGGAAAGCTTTTTGTACCCGTTTAGGGGTACACTTATCCTTTTCCTCAGCTTTCCATCCTCAGTCGAATGGACAGACTGAGCGTACCAACCAAAACCTAGAAACATATTTAAGGTGTTTTGCGTCTGAAAACCAAGAGGTGTGGTCATCATATTTACCGTTAGCCGAGTTTGCCATAAATAATCGCCGTCAGGAATCCACTGGCAAGTCACCATTTCTTGGTGCATACGGTTTTCATCCCCAATTTTGTACTTTCAAAGAGGGGGGGTCTTCTGGGGTTCCCGAAGAGGAACGGTTTTCTTCATCTCTTTCATTGGTATGGCAGAAGGTGCAAGCTAACTTGAAAAATATGAGTGGTAAATACAAATGCATGGCCGATAAGAAACGGTCGCCAGGTCCGGACCTAGGAGTGAATGACTATGTGTGGTTGTCTACTAGGAATATTAAGTTGAAGGTTCCCTCTTGGAAACTGGGTCCTAGGTTCATTGGTCCTTATAAAATTGTAGCCGTCATTAACCCTGTGGCTTTTCGCCTGGAGCTACCTCAGACTTTTAAGATCCATAACGTCTTCCATAAGTCGCTGCTCAAGAAGTATGTTCCACCTCTAGAACCATCACCGCTGCCACCTCCTCCTGTTGTTGTGGATGGTAATCTGGAGTTTCAAATATCCAGAATTGTTGATTCTTGTCGGGTCCGCCGCTCTCTTCAGTATCTGGTGCATTGGAGGGGTTACGGTCCCGAGGAAAGAATGTGGGTTCCAGCGTCAGAGGTAAACGCCAACAGGTTGATTCAGGCTTTTCATGTCTCTCATCCGGAGAGACCTGGTCCTGAGTGTCCGGAGGCCCCTCGTGAAAGGGGGGGTACTGTCACGAGGGTGTCAAGAGCCACGTCTGACTCCGTTATACCCGGGGTCAGGAAGTCTCAGCGGGTGGCTGCGCGCTCTATGTCTAAAGATCACGGTGTTTCTTAGTGTTTGTTTTCTGTGTTTGCCTTGCTATCCTTTTTGTCTCACTCAGGGATCCGTAGCTTCTCCTCCTCAGCTGTTTCTTGTCTGCCACTCCCAAACTCCTTATATTCTCCTCTCACACTTCTCTTGTTGCCAGTTATAGAGCTTCCTGCCTGGACATCTATGCTGACCCACTGGAGCTGAGAATCTGGTTGTTGTTCCAGAGTGCTACCCTCCGGATCCCTGTTGGGCTTTTGTTGTCTCCTGTTGTTGCCCTCCTGGGATTATATGTTTAGTTTGTATTGTCTGTCCTCCCCTTGGTGTTTTCCTTTAGAGCTAGTGGTGCGGACTAGTGTTCCCACCGCCCTGTTCACTATCTAGGGCTCATCCTAGGGAAAGCCAGGGTTTTAGGCACGTGATCGGCGTACGGGTGAGGAACCCGTCTAGGGACGACAGGGCAGCCAGGCGCCAGTCGCAAGGTGAGTCAGGGGTCACCACCTTCCCTCTCACTAGGGCAGGGCCTCCCTCTTTTCCTCCCTCCGTGTCACGTATGTGACAGTTACGCCGATCGTGATACCCATAAAGTGTAAAAATAAATGATCAAAAAATCATATGTACCCAAAAATGGTATCAATAAAAAAAGTAAACTCTTCCTGCAAAAAACGAGCCCCTGCACGGCAGAGCCCCTGCTCGGCAGAAAAAAATAATAATAAGGCGTTCAGAAAATGGAGACACAAAAGTATTATTTTTTTCAAAAATGCTCTATTATGTAAAACTGAAATAAACTAACAAAGAAAGTAAACATATTTGATATAATTGTGTCCATAACAACCTGCTCTATAAAAATAGCACATGATCTACCCTACCCTGGTTACCTTGCATCACAAAAAAAAGTAATATAGAGCAATTAATAATCATATGTACCCCAAAATAGTACCAATAAAACTGGCACCTTATCCCCAAATTTTTTGGGGAGTTTCTTCTGTAAGGGTGCATCACGGGGGCTTCAAATGGGACATGGCATCTAAGAACCAGTCCAGCAAAATCTGCCTTCCAAAAACCATAAGGCACTTGTTTTTTTTCTGCGCCCTGCCGTGTGCCCTTACATCAGTTTACGACCACATGTTAGGTGTTTCTGTGAACCTCAGAATCGGGGGAATAAATATTAAGTTTAGTTTGGCTGTTAAAGAAAAACATGGATTAAAATGGAAAATCTGCCCAAAAGGTTAAATTTAGAAATTTCATCTCCATTTTCCTTTCATTCTTCCTTCCTTCCACTATGTAAGCCCCACAAAGTGACTTAAGACCTGAACTGGTCCTTAACCCCTTAAGGACACATGACGTACCGGTACGGCATGTTTCCCGAGTCCTTAAGGACACATGACGTACCGGTACGTCATGGCTTTAAATAGCGATGCCGGCGCCGCGGGGGTTAATCGGAACGGGATGCCGGCTGAAATCATTCAGCCGGCATCCTGTAACAATGCAGGGGGGGGTCATTTGACCCCCCCGCATCGACGATCGCAGAAAACCGCAGGTCAATTCAGACCTGCGGTTTTCTGCGTTTCCGGTCCATTCGGGTGTCCTGTGACCCGATGAACCGGAAAAAGACTGCGATCGGTGGCGTAATTTTACACCACCAATCGCAGTCCGAGGATTTGCAGAGGCGGAGCTGGCCCTGGTGCTGAATGCCGCTGTCCAGGGTGCTGATTGGTGCAGGGGAGAGAGGCGCGAGATTCAAACTTCCTGCGCTCCTCTCTCCCCTCCTCTTCCTGTCCAGCACCCTGACCGTGCAGCATCGTCCAGCACCAGCTCCTGTGTCCCCCTAATCGGCATCCATCACCCTCCTGCACCCATCGCCACCCAGGTAGGTTAGGGTCAGTGAGGGAGAGGCACCTTTAGGCAGGGATAGAAGGGAAAAGTTTGAAAAAAAAAAAAAAAAAAAAAAAGCACATTTATTCCAAACTTTTTTGTTTCAGCTACCAGACCCCAGACCCCCCCTGCCACTTGCCCCCCCCCGCATCCCCCCCACCCACCAACCCATGCTAGGGATCCTGTGGCCCACCCTAGTACGAGCCGCCCTGGGGTTCGTACTGGTTTCCCGGCCCACCAAATAAGTTCGCCGGAGCCCCCTGCCGATGAACTTAGCTGGTGTCCCCCAGTGGACTTTGAGCCTGAGATTCCGGATTTCGCTGGCAATCCTGGAATCCAGATTCCCACAGTGGGGTTTACTGAAATAGACTTTTTTTGTTTTTTTTTCAGTAACCCACTGGTGAATCTGATGGTGGAGCAGACGAATCTGTACGCCCAACAGTTCGTCGCTCAAAACCCGGGCTCATTTTTGGCTAGACCCGGTGGCTGGACGCAGGTTGCCATGTACAACTCTTTTGTACTATCCCGAAGCGCTGGCAGCACAGGGACATTCCTCCAATTCTATGAGGCAGTCCTCAAAGACCTGATCTTTTCGGACCGGGAAAGAGCAGGCCGGAGTACCTCGGGAACTGGAGGCGCCCGGATCGTCCCTGGCCAACACTTTCCAGGTGTGGTCCCCCATACTGGAAAGAAGGGACGAACCCAAAAAAGATGCAGAGTGTGTCACAAGAGGGGGATACGGAAGGACACCACTACTCAGTGTGACACTTGCCCCGATCATCCGGGCCTCTGCGTTATCGATTGCTTCAGGGAGTATCACACTTCCATGGAGTACTAAATTTTTATAATCTCCAACAGTCCCCTAGAGAACATAAAACACTATGTCTCTCAGACTTTGGAGACACAGAAACAATTTTTTTTCCCCAAAAAAATATTAGTTTTAGTGCAGGCTTCCTCAAACTGCGGCCCTCCAGATGTTGTAAAACTATAACTCCCAGCATGCCCAGACAACCTACAGCCATCAGCAGGGCATGGTGGGAATTGTAGTTTTACAACATCTGGAGGGCCGCAGTTTTAGGATGCCTGCTTAGTGTCTCCAAAGTCTGAGAGCCATACATATTGGGCATCGTCGCGTGCGTAAAAGTCGTCGCTATAAAAATAACATTTGACCAAACCCCTCGGATGAACGGTGTTAAAAATATAAAATAAAAACGGTGCCAAAACACCCATTTTTGGGCAAAATTTCCATTTGAATCCTTTTTTTCCAGTAATAAAGCAAGGGTTAACAGCCAAAAAAAACTCAATATTTATGGCCCTGATTCTGTAGTTTGCAGAAACACCCCATATGTGGTCGTAAATGGCTATATAGCCGCGCGGCAGGGCATAGAACGAAGGGAACTCCATATGGTTTCTGGAAGGCAGATTTTGATGGACAGTTTTTTTTTTTGACACCATGTCCCATTAGAAGCCCCCCCTGATGTAGCCTAGACTAGAAACTCCAAAAAAGTGACCCCATCTAAGAAACTACACCCCTCAAGGTATTCAAAAGTTACTTTATAAACTTTGTTAACCCTTTAGGTGTTCCACAAAACTAAATAGCAAATGTAGAAAAATTTTAGAATTTTATTTTTTTGTTACCTTGACTCAAAAAAGTGTAATATAGAGCAACCAAAAATCATATTTACCCCTAAAATAGTACCAAAACAACAACCACCTTATCCCATAGTTTCCTAGATGGGGTCACTTTTATGGAGTTTCTACTCTAGGGGAGCATCAGGGGGCTTGAAAAGGGTACATGGTGTAAATAAACCAGTCCAGCAAAATCTGCCTTCCAAAAACCGTATGGCGTTCCCCTTCTTCTATGTCCTGCCGTTTAGCCAAATAGTAGTTTACGACCACATTTGGGGTGTTTCTGCAAACTACAGAATCAGGGCAACCCATTTTGAGTTTTGTTTGGCTGTTAACACATTTTTTTCAGTAATAAAGTAAGGGTTAAAATGGAAAATTTTCCAAAAAATTGAAATTTCTAAATTGTTTCTCCATCTGCCATTAACTCTTGTGGAACACCTAAAGGGTTAACAAAGTTTGTAAACCCAGTTTTGAATACCTTGAGGGGTGTACTTTCTTAGATGGAGTCACTTTTTTGAAATTTTTATTCTAGGGGTACAACAGGGGGCTTCAAATGGGACATGGTATAAACAAAACCAGTCGTGCCAAATCTGCCTTCCAAAACCCATATGGTGTTCCCCTCCTTCTATGTCCTCCCGTTCGGCCAAACAGTAGTTTACGACCACATATGGGGTGTTTTTGCAAACTACAGAATCAGGGCAACCCATTTTGAGTTTTGTTTGGCAGTTAACCCTTGTTTTACTCCTGGAAAAAATTGATTATATTGGAAAATTTTCCAAAAAATAGAAATTTCTAAATTGTTTCTCCATCTGCCAATAACTCTTGTGGAACACCTAAAGGGTTAACAAAGTTTGTAAACCCAGTTTTGAATACCTTGAGGGGTGTACTTTCTTAGATGGAGTCACTTTTTTGAAATTTCTATTCATGGGGTGCAACAGGGGGCTTCAAATGGGACATGGTATAAACAAAACCAGTCCTGCAAAATCTGCCTTCCAAAACCCATATGGCGTTCCCCTCTTTCTACGTGCTCCCGTTTGGCCAAACAGTAGTTTACGACCACATATGGGGTGTTTCTGCAAACTACAGAATCAGGGCAACCCATTTTGAGTTTTGTTTGGCAGTTAACCCTTGTTTTTTTCCTGGAAAAAATGTATTATATTGGAAAATTTTCCAAAAAATCTAAATTCTAAAAATGTATGTCCATTTGCCATGAAGTGTTGTGGAAGACCTAAAGGGTTAACAAAGTTTGTAAAAACAGTTTTGAATACCTTGAGGGGTGTAGTTTCTAGAATGGGGTCATTTTTGGGTGGTTTCTATTATGTAAGCCTCACAAAGTGACTTCAAACCTGAACTGGTCCATAAAAAGTGGGATTTTGAAGATTTCTGAAAATTTCAAAATTTGCTTCTAAACTTCTAAGCCTTGTAACATCCCCAAAAAATAAAATATCATTCCCAAAATGCTACAAACATGAAGTAGACATATGGGGAATGTAAAGTCATCACACTTTTTGGGGGTATTACTATGTATTACAGAAGTAGAGAAACTGAAACTTTGAAATTTGCAAATTTTTCAAAATTTTTGGTAAATATGGTATTTTTTTATGCAAAAAAATTAACTTTTTTGACCCAATTTTAGCAGTGTCATGAAGTACAATATGCGACGAAAAAACAATCTCAGAACGGCCTGGGTAAGTCAAAGCGTTTTAAAGTTATCAGCACTTAAAGTGACAGTGGTCAGATTTGCAAAAAATGGCCTGGTCCTTAAGGTGAAATAGGGCTGTGTCCTTAAGGGGTTAAAAAGTGGGTTTTGGAAATTTTTTAAAAATTTTTAAGAATTGCTTCTAAAATTCTAAGCCTTCTAACATCCTAAAAAAAAAAAAAAAATTACATTTACAAAATGATGCCAAAATAAAGTAGACATGTGGGGAATGTTAAGTAATAAATATTTTATGAGGTATCACTTTCTGTTTTAAAAGCAGAGAAAATTGCAATTTTTATTCAAAATATTTGGGATTTTTTCACACATAAAGGTGAAATATATTGATTTAAAATTTAGGACAATCATTAAGTACAATGTGTCTAAAGAAACAATCTCAGAATGGCTTGGATAAATAAAAGTGTTCCAAAGCTATTATCACATAAAATGACACATGTCAGATTTGCAAAAAATGGCCTGGACAGAAGGGCAAAAACTGGCCCGGGGTAGAAGGGATTAACATGTGCTTGTGGGTGTAAGAAACACCACAAATTTTCTGTGTTTTATCCAAGCGCTGTTTAGTGGGATTTTTTGATCCATACACGTTATTAAAGTTTTTTTTAATGTATTTTTAAAGTCCTAGGGGAGCCTTTAGGAACATCAGTTACTCAAATAAATGCACCAAAAGGGAAGAAAAAACAAAAATGCACTGTTTTCAGTGTAGCTAACATCTGATGAAACCCGCAAAAAGTAATGACAGTAAAAGTGCACGTGTGAAATCAGCCATAAAAAGTTTTTTTTTCTAGTAACTATGTATTGTCTATTGTGCTGCAGTTAATCAGTAGTCGGGTGAATGAAGCTGAGCTGTAATGTCAGACAGAGTCCACTGTTTCTGGAAAAAGAGAATTAAAATTATTTTCCACAAATAAAATGTGCATTAAATGGAAATATATTGTGCCTGCTATTAAGAAGTCTATATGCTGACACCTAGAGTTTTTTTCATTTTTTTTTAGCTAATGTTGCAATTCAAGATAAGCATCAGGTGACTCTGCAAAAACGGACATAAAGCATTACACAGATAATTGCCAGTGGAATATATTTGCATCATTCTCTTTTGATCAGACCTCATTTCACTGATATACTGCCAATAAAATGCATTACGAGCCATTTCAAAGAGCCACCCTGTTCCAGTTTTCTTGTCAAGTTAATACATTGGATCATATTAACAGTAATTCCTTGTCAATAATGTAGATCAAAATCCTGTTAATGGAGTTATGCTGCCAATACAGTGCTCCCTTTACTGATTACCCTCACAATGTAACAAAAATGGAATCGGATTACACAGTCTCTTTATGCTTGAGTGCATAAATATTTCAGGAATTTTGCGACAACATGGTAAAAACTATTGTCAGAATCAATTATTTCACGTATGTCCTCTACAAGAGAAATCAGCCTTCCACCAGTATGGCGGTGTGAAAGCGCACTCACTTATCACTTAACAAAGCCAATTTACAATGTCACTTCACCTATGTGCCAACGGTGGCAAAACGCAAGGGATGTGTGCAAAGTATTCCACCAGAACGTCTGTGACAAACAACATATGAGCGGTGTTGTAAAGCGTATAGTTCATGGGGGATCATTAGTGAAGTGTATATTTCAGGGAACTGCCTTTACAAGACACTAGTAGTCTACTGCTCTAACGACTTCATACAAGTCATTTTCTTTTGCTTTCATTAGCATTATGGCCTCTTTCACACGAACGTATGGCTTTTTCAGTGTTTTGCGGTTCCGTTAGTTTTTTTTGCATATGGCATATACAGTATTTAAAAGAAAAAATTGGGATGGGCATAACATTTTCAATAGATGGTTCCGCAAAAATGGAATGGATACGGAAAACATACGGATGCATTTACGCATGTGTTCCGTTTTTTTGGCGGAACAGGGGTAGAAAATTGCAAAACAGACAGGCCTGCTGGTCCCTCTTCTCCCCCACCCACAATTTTAGACCTTGCGTGAGTGGGAAAAAGTTGCAGATAGCGCCGCAACTCATGTTGCGCCGCCATCTGCACCTGAAATAAGCCTAATTTAGGCGTATTTCAGCTTAATAAGTAACCCCAAAGCTCTTCTCAGCCTAGGTTGCACGAGACTTCGGTTAATTCTTACTGTATGCATAACTGCAGTTCAGATTGCTATTTTTATTGTTTTTCTTTTTGTTTTGTTTTTCAGTTTTCTTTTTTTTTTACTATTTTAAATAGTTTTTCAATATGCAGTAGGGATCGACCGATATAGATTTTTTAGGGCCGATACCGATACCGATAATTTGTGAACTTTCAGGCCGATAGCCGATAATTTATACCGATATTCTGGGAATTTTCATTTTTGAAAAAAAAATAAAAATTCCCACAAATCTGCTGAAAATTAATGTTTATTGTTAATGTGTATTATTTTTTTTAAATCTTTCTTTTTCATTTATATTTTGGTGTTTTTATTTTTTTTGTAACTGTATTTTTTTTAAACTAACCTTTAGCCCCCTTAGGGACTAGAACCATTGTCCTATTCACCCTGATAGAGATCTATCAGGGTGAATAGGAGCTCAC
Source organism: Bufo gargarizans (assembly GCF_014858855.1). Taxonomy (NCBI): domain Eukaryota; kingdom Metazoa; phylum Chordata; class Amphibia; order Anura; family Bufonidae; genus Bufo; species Bufo gargarizans. Next base: position 136,090,880 of record NC_058082.1, on the reverse strand, counting down.
ACTGTCCCTGCTGCTCTGTGCTTTGTGCACACAGCAGCATGGAGCTTATCATGGCAGCCAGGGCTTCAATAGCGTCCTGGCTGCCATGGTAACCGATCGGAGCCCCAGCATTACACTGCTGGGGCTCCGATCGGAGGAGCAAGGGAGAGGGGATCCTGTGGAGGGGCGCACTGCGACTGGGGTGGGGGGCCCTATGCGCCACCACTGCTTAATACTGGGGGGGAGGGGGGGCGCACTGCGCCACCAATGCTTAATACTGGGGGGGGGGTGCACTGCGCCACCAATGTCTGATACTGGGGGGCTTGGGGGGGGCGCACTGCGCCACCAATGAAGCTTAATTTCATATACAGGAGGCGGGAGCTGGCTGCAGGATCACATAGCCGGCTCCCGACCTCTATGACAAGTAGCTGCGATCCGCGGCACCTGAGGAGTTAATTACCGCAGATCGCAGCTACAGCTCATAGAGGCCGGGAGCCGGCTATGTGATTCTGCAGCTCCCGCCTCCTGTATATGAATGAATGATAGATTCATCTTCATTGGTGGAGCAGTGACCATAGCTCCTCCCCTCCTCCTGTCCCCTGTCCTCTCATTGGCGGCAGCGGCAGCAGCAGCACAGGGGGAGGAGACACTGCTCCTTCTCCCCTGTGCTGCTAAGGGGAACACGGAGAGCGCTGACAGCAGCGCGATCTGTGTTCCCCATACACTATCGGAATATCGGCAAAATAGATGCCGATACCGATAGTGTTCAAAATCCTGAATATCGGCCGATAATATCGGTAAATCCGATAATCGGTCGATCCCTAATATGCAGATATGCATACAGTAGGAAATAACTGAAGTCTCCTGTGACTTCAGACGAGAAGAACTTTGACTCCATGGAGCCAATACATTTTAATGCTCTACGGAAACAGCAATAAAATCTAAGTTTTTGAACAAATCGACTTTGGATCTAGAAGGACGATTTGCTCAAGCCTAATTATACAGTCTTCATTAGAAGTTGCCTACCATTTTTGTTTCAGCCCGTGTGTCTGTTACACGGGCTGATGATCGCCTGAACAATCGTTCCTATGAATGTTTACTTCCCTCCACTGCCCAGTGTAAATATACACAGCACTAAAAGACAAGCAATTTGACGCTCATTTGTCATTGATTACATTTTTAATGGGAACCTAACAATTACTGTTTGTCGGTAGCACATCCTATTGTGTAAATAAGGGAATGTTGTGCCAAGAATAATGTTAACTGTATCAGAGGATGAGGGGGAATTAACAACGCAACAAATGATTTGTTTGTTACAAAAATAAACAAGACAATTAACTTTATTATTGTCTGTGCTCTTACGTGCAAGTAATCTGACAGATAAAAGGACATTAACCCCTTAAAGACTCGGCCTATTTTTTGATTTTTTCCTCCCCACATTCCAATAGCCATAAGTATTTTATTTTTCCATTCACATAGCCATATGAGGGCTTATTTTATGTGGGACAAGATACATTTTTTAATGCCACCATTTCATTGTATTAATCTTGTATTGGAAAACAGGAAAAAAATATATATTTTTGTTGGGAAAAATGTATAAAAAAACAAAACAAAACTGAATTCTGCAGTTTTTGGGGTTTTGACATCACAGCATTCAATGTGCACTAACAATGACCTGATGTCCTAATTCTATGGTTTAATTTGATTGTGGTGATACCAAGCCTTTTTTTTTTATTTAATTAATAAAAAATAAAAAAACTTTGAAAAAAAAATTCTGCACCAATAACTTTTTAATATTTTAGTCTACTGAGCTGTATGAGGGCTTGTTTTAATGGTATGTACGACTTTTGGATCACTGTTATTAATTTTTTTTTTTTGGGGGGACAAAATGACAAAAAAAATAGCGAATCATGTGTTTTGGATTATTTTTTCCATTACAGCTTTTACCGCACAGAACATTAAAAAAAATATTTTAATAGTTCAGACATTTTCAGATGTGGCAATACATTTTTTTTATATTAATGTTTAGATATTTTTATATGTAAAACGTTTATATATATATATATATATATTTTTTTTCTAACTATTAGCCCCCTTAGTGGGCTAGTACATGGGATCTTCTGACCCACAAAAGAAGATCATGTCATGGCACAGTGAATGCTGTAAAAAAAATCCAAAGATATGGCTTTCCTATACAAGATATGGTAAAGTAAGTGGTGCCTTTAAACAATTCGATTTTTCCCCAAAAAATACAATTAAAAAAGTTATGGCTTTTGAAAGGCAGAGAGAGACACAATGAAAATGCAAAAGCAAAAGCCTGCTGTTTAGGGGTCAATATATTATGAAGCTGTACTTTTTTCACAAATATGGTGTGTTATTATATAACTTTTTGGCTGCTTTCACACGAGCGAGTTGTACACTCTGCACTCGGAGCGTGAATATAACACAGCACCCGTCCTGAACTTCTAGCACTGCCGGGGTCACATAGCATTATATTGATCTATGATGCTATGTAACCCTTACAGATCTGGAATGAATTAGATAACATTGGCAGAATGCTGTCACTGTTATCTAATACATTCCAGAAAATGTAAGGGTTAAATAGCATCATAAATCAATATAATGCTATGTGACCCCGGCAGTGCTAGAAGTTCAGGAAGGGTGCTGTGTTATAGTCACACGCCGAGTGCAGAGTGTACAACTCGCTCTTGTGAAAGCAGCCTTTATCAAATTAGAATTTAACAATCTTACAATAAATGACAACTATAGTCAATAAATTGATCTGTGATTTATATGTTCATTTAGCAATCAAGCACACTGAAACTTAAAGACATTTGCAATGCCTTAGTGCACCTTTTATCTCTACCTCCCCCCACCTCCCTGCTGACAATACCTTAGGACTAACTACTAGAGATCATGTTCACAAGATTTAGCCAACTGGAATCATGTAATCCCTGATTATGTGTGGTTTATTAAATTACAGGCTGAAAAGAGAGCAATTAAGTCAACTGGAATGATAAGAAGCAATGAGGGTACTGATTATTTTTTTTTTAGAATATTCGTGATTATGAAGATATAGCACTATATTCTAGATCTTCGCAAATTCTCAAAGTGGCGATATTCGCGATAAAAATTTGCGATATTATATTATAATATTCATGATCAAGACTAGCAAGCAGGTCACAGCCTGCATGAAGGGACAGAAACAACCCCAGCGGGCTAGTCCATGCCATCAGGATAAAGAAATCCAGAACAGGTGTTCACTTAAAGTGATTGTACAGGATACATATATTTTTGGTTTTTAAATATGCACCCAGTCTGGAATGCCTGTGGAAAAATCCATACTCATTGGCTCCCCAACAATGATGTGCTGCTTGGTAAAATGTCACCCCTGAGGTAAGTCACTGGCTGCAGTGACGCACATGACCTCATTCATGCAGAAGTTGACAAACATGGACCGAAAGACCAGTGACGAAGGGCAGGGAAGCCACAAGTCACAGGGAACAGGATAGTACGGTTATATGGGGCAATAAATAGCTTGAACAATCTATCATACAAATGATCATTCACAATCATTGCCCGCTGTAAACAGGCCCAGCAATCCAACGATGAATGATACTTTGCCCATTTGTTGCCAAAGAAGCACTCCCATTGTTTTTATTTATTTTTCTCTAAACCTAACGATATGTCTACAAGATTGTCAAACTAGTTCTTAATGTTGCCTCATCACTGCTACAAGTCTCCTTTCTGCTTTCTCTGTGCTGATCTGCGATCTTTATCTGCCTTTTATCTATACTACATTCATTAAAAATGGATACTTCTCTTTCAAAATTCCTTCCCATCTTGCTGCAGTCTTGCCTACAAGTCCCAGAATATTGCTGTCTGTAGGGGGAGTGTAAATGAGGCTGTTTCCTCCATAATCTTGTTTCCACCTACTGATCCTCCTCCTGACAGTCTGTATTCTCATCAAAACACCTATATGATTAAATTATTATGTTTCATTTCCTAATATAAAGGGCTTACAGAATGGCTAACATAGATCTAAGTGCTAAGTGCAACATATGTGACTTGATCTGGTCACATGACACATGGGATGTTCAAAGGTCCTTTCAGATAAGTGATTCTAAGCATTGTATGCTGGTATGGAGGAGGAGGAGGAGGAGGGCTGTAGTGGGAGGAACGAAGAGCTGCTGAGCGGAGAAGATAAAGCATATTCCGTTAGTTTTTCAGTCTCTGCTTGTAGTTTTCATCTGCACAGGAAGGGCAGAAACACATACGTATAAGGACAGAATGGTTAGTATAAACTAAGCATCTAAAAATGTAACTTTATTAGTGAATTAGATTAAATATCTATTTGAAATGCCAATCTGCAAAAAAACAAGGGAGTGGTTTGTTATTCACATCTTTAAAGCAGACATGAAAATCATTAATGGTCAGTTGTCATGCCACACAGCTCGTCATAGCCAATGTAGTTATATGAGAGGAGGAAACAAACAATGGCCCGAGCTATTGAATGTACAAAAAAAGAATGACTGTTGTAACATATTTACACCGGTTTCTTCAAACAACAATTTATTTCCCTGTGTAAATGAAACCCCAGAGATATCTGAAAATGTATTAGCTTATGATTACTACATAACATTAACAAAATGGAAAAAAAAATCACAGGAGCTGTTATGCAATCGGCATTCATAAATTTCACTTCAGGAGTGAATACATAGAAGTAGCATTGTAGAATTAGAAAGCCTACAGTGCATGTACTATATGTAGGAAATAATAAGGTCCATAACAGCTATTACCTAGAATATAATAAATAAAAAAAGAGCACTTTTTATTTGAGGGATTTTTCAAAGAAGAAATTCTATAAAGAAATGTTCCAACTGTTGAACTTTCTAATCATAATTATTTGTTTTTAATATAACTAGCCATGGGTGGTTAGCATTTCCATTTTATCATGAGAACTCTACTGAAGAATTCCCCTCACTGAGCGGGTTGAAGTTGAAGTGCAAAAACATTATATTTAGACTGAAAGATTAAAGGATTTTCATTAAAACCTTTTTCCCAGGTAAAAACCCATGATTAGTATAATAGTTTACACCATTCAACTCTGTTCTAGTTTGCACAAAAAGCATGATAAATGCGTGGTATAAAATAATATACATGCACTATGTACAAACCTGGGTCTACTTGCAAATTAGATCAAGCCAAAGCTTTCACTACATGGCCCAGCACGTCTCAGTAGTACCTATAATCATATATGGCTGTGACCCTCTGCTGTACAAACAACATGCTCAGGGAGCTTGGGTATGGTCCCGTTACTTTGTGACTATATCTGTTTCAGTACTACTTAGAGGGAAAAATGACCGCACGGCACAGGTGTGTTACAATGCCGAAAACATGTAAAGTCACTGGTAGGTTGTTTAGAAGGTGATTTCTCAAGGCAGCAGGCACAAGTGAAATATATATATATAACTATAACTATGACTGGTCTTTTTTTCAAACATATGAACAGTGCATTCAGGTGTTGTTCTCACCAGAGTATCACATATCTATATTTTCAGCTGCATATGTCTGAGCTTTCCAAATGGTAGATGTTGGAGGCTGAGCAGATGTCAAACGGAAGAGGGGGCGAACTAAACATATGGGAGGGTCATTTACGAATCTGAAATAAACCTAAATTAGGTGTATTTCAGCTGCAGATGGCGGTTAGTTGAGCTGCCATCTGCGACTTCTCCCCGCTCACACCAGAACACCCGTCTCATTCATCATTTTCTATGCCTGTTTTAGGCATAGAAAATGGTCTAAGTGTAAGAAAGCTCAGAAGCTGTCTTACATGTAGAACTGGCACTGGATGCGCCAAAGTTATGGAGAGGCTTGTGCCTCTTCATAACTTCAGCGGATCCTCCTCCAGCTATGGGTCTTTTTTAAGACCAGCATCTAAAACACCGGTCTTAATAAATTTGTCCCATGGTCCATATAGTTCTGTAGTGCCAGTTTTCAGTTGCAGGACATCACTGGAGCTTGGAATAATATGTAGACTGGTGAACACTTTTACCACGCTAGACCATCAGGGATTGGACCTTTATCCTCCTCACTACCCCAGGCCATCAAGGACAAGAATTGTAACCTCCACTACACTAGATAGAGTAGAATGATAGAATGATTAAACCCTTCATTACCCTAGCACAACAGGGACACCCTACTCCAGTGGTGGCAAACTCTTTAGAGGCCGAGTGCCCAAACTGCAACCCAAAACCCACTTATTATTCGCAAAGTGCCAACACTGCAATTTACCCTGAATACTAATATAGTATATCTTCCATGTACTTTATCATTTAGCTATAATAGTCTACCTGCATTCAATGTGCTGCCTGTGCTGTTCATAGTGCGCCCTGTGCTGATGAATGGCAGAAGAAGTCTAATGCATACTGGTAAGCCGTAGACTTTTCTAGGGTGTGAGTGTCCACAGAGAGGGCTCTGAGTGCCGCCTCTGGCACCCGTGCCATAGGTTTGCCATCACTGTCCTACTCCCTTATATAGTGGGTATATAGGGGACTTAGTTAATTTGGATAAGATGGATGTTTTATGTATAAATGGTCTAACTCTTAAATTTATCAAAATTAAATATAAATCTGCATTAAAAGGGGTTGTCTCATCTTATGAAGTGATATGTATGTTGAGTAATACCCTAATAGAAGTAAGTTACCAATATACTCTATCTGACCATCATGCCTCCTATCCTAACTTCTCCCAATTTTCCTTGTCATTATAAACTGCTCGTCTCTAGGGAATACAGCCACTGCTGCAATGCCTTAGCGGTGGCCGCGCTTGCAATGTGAAAAGAGACAAAGCCAACTTTTCTGTTGGCCAGCATAGCGGGAACAAGCGCTAGTCTCCCACACATTGACTCAAGTTCCCAGCCACCTTGTATTGCCTTGAGTCTGAAGTGCCTTTTGGCATTAACCTCCTATGTGGTATGGAGCTGCCACATTGCTGCGCACCCCGGCTATCCTTCTGCTGAGCAGACTGAGGCTGCTACTGAATGCTTAACAGCCTCAGGAGCGTGGACATAAGGGTCAGGGGAGGGAATTCCACATCCCTAGAGCACCCAAAGTCCAGACCTGCCGTGCTGAACACAGAAGGTGAGACAACCCCTTTAAGGATTCATTACAGAGATTGGGTATGATGCAAGTTGTTTTGTACATTACTTTAAAACTTTTTTAATATTTTTTTTTTTTATAATTTAGTTTTTTATTCCTACACGGTTGTTTCCTTCTATCACAGGCAGATCAGCAAAGAATATACCGTATAAGGTTCCATAAAATTCAAGCTATTTAATCTTCTCCATGATCATCAAAGCACAATTGTCTTTATGATCTCCAAATCTGCATATCAAATTACTCCAAAGTTATGCAAAACTGTAGAGCTGGTATAACTTTCACAGCAGGGGTCGAGTGGAGGGGGAACGCGTGGGAACGGCGTTCCTGCACTTTTTTCATGGCAGGAACGCCGTTCCCTTTCAAGCCTCAAGTCAGGAGAACGCGGCTGAAATCAGGGGGTGAAGCGCACTGTGCAGGGCAGGCTAAGCGGCTTCACAGCTGTCTGTGCGGTGCTGCTGCTGTCTGTGACTCCTCTCATGGCGCCCCGCCCCCTACTGACATCATCTCCTTCACTTCTTCTGTCGGCCTAATACGCTGCGAGTATGTTCAGTCAGCTGAGATCATTTAGAATGTCTTTAAGAAAAGTTTGTCCCTGGGATTCGAACTCACGACCTCTACACATCAGAGGAAAGGCATTTACCCTCACAGCCATGAATGCTGTCTAGGTAGTTGCTTAAAAAAAAAAATATAAGACTTCTACTTATACCTAGTGTACTGATACCTAGTGTACAACCATACACATGACAGCTGCCCACTGTGTATGGATGTAGCAGAGCTGGGTGTGTTGGGGCAGCTGTCATGTGTATGGTTGTACACTAGGTATCAGTACACTAGGTATAAGTAGAAGTCTTATTTTTTTTTTTAAGCAACTACCTACACAGCTTTCATGGCTGTGGGGGTAAATGCCTTTCCTCTGATGTGTAGAGGTCATGAGTTCGAATCCCAGGACAAACTTTTCTAAAAGTGTTTTTTTTTTTAAGACTCCTACTGATACCTAGTGTACTGATACCTAGTGTACAACCATACACATGACAGCTGCCCCAACACACCCAGCTCTGCTACATCCATACACAGTGGGCAAAGTTACCTACAGTAGAAGTCTTATATATTTTTTTTTAAGTTATTAGCTAGACAGCTTTCATAGCTGTGAGGGCATATGCCTTGCCTCTGATGTGTAGGGGTCATGAGTTCGAATCCCATGACAAACTTTTCTAAAAGTGTTTTTTTTTTTTTTTTTTTAAATACCGGACTGTTACTTTACTGCCACGGGGGAGGCGGGCTATTGGCGCCATGATACTGGCACATGAAGGGGGTAGGAGAGAGGAACTTGATACTGGCACATTAGGGGACAGGGGGAGAGGATGGCACTATGATATTGTGTTTTGATCACAATGTGTATATTTGGCTCAGTCCGCAGCTACACAAATTACAGCGTGCTAGATTTTCTGTGCTTTTTTTTTTTTTTGGAGGGGGGGGGGGGTTGCAGTGGATCTTGGGTGAGTTCCCACACTTTTTTTCCCAGGACTTGACCCCTGTTTCACAGGCATTAGGATTATCTGAATAGACTGGTATCCAGTATCCACATTCAGCTATGCCCCATTAACGCCTATCATTCATAGAATTAATTTACTAGCGGTGAAGAAATTAGGATAATTAAGTACTTTAGAACTATTCTTATGTATAAAGATATGGATTTCCAACAGGTTGCTGTGCAGTTCATTAAAGGCCCATCTAACACATTTAAATCCCATAAGAAATCATAATGCTTAAAGTTGTTACCGACTTAGATAATCTGTTTTGTCATTATTTTTTAAAAATCCACTTATGATACATTGTAATACACTTTGGAATTATTTAATTCAATGCTATTGAATAATGCTTAGAGCAAGACTATTCAGAAGTGGTTGCTAAGCAATCAGCAAAAATCTGGGGGAAAATATTGCAGGGTAAGACATTGATCAGACCAGAATTTCAATAAAAATGTTTACTCAGAAATAAATAAGGCGAAAAAGTTATCCAAATGTAATACACAACATTTTATACAGAAAAGGCCAATTCCGAGACGGCCCAAGCAAAACGTTAACATGTGTAACTTCAAAAGAAAAATAGAAAGAAAAATATTTAAAATAATGTACAAAAAGCAATATGTGAAAAAATGTTTGAAGGCTTGAAATTGATTCTATTGCACAAAGCTGTGAAAGACTATAAAGGCTGCATTTAGCTGATAAACACAGTAAACAGGACTGTCTTTTACATTTTCTCTGCAATGCTTTCTCCCGTTTAATTAAAAAAAAAGTCATTAAGACATGATAGTAATGATAAATATTTGTAATGCAAAATTGCCATTCATTTTGTTTCTCCTATTATTTGTTTTAGCTTTATTCAGACTGGTTATTAAACATTGTTTTCATTCATAACCATTTTCCCAATTTAAAGGGGTATTCCCATCTTGGACATTAGGGGCTTTATCTCTGGGATCCGCACTTATACTTAGAATGGAGCCTGCAGAGTGCCGGAAGGCTAGTGGCCGCATTTGCTCAGTGCACTTTCCCGTTCATTTCAATGGAAATTCCAAAAATAGCCGAGCGCGTTGCTTGGCTTTTTTCGGCAGTCCGACAGAAATGAATAGAGTGTGGTTGCACATGCTCAGTGTGCCCTTTGGCACTTTGAGGGCTCCGCTCTAAGTATAGGTGTGGGTCCCACCTGTGACATTCATGATCCTGGCAATATGTCCCCAATGTCAAAGATGGGAATACCCTTTTAAAGCCGATGTGGACAATAAATTACTAATAAAGGGTCTGTGTGAGACTACAAAAAATGTTGGCTTTCTTCTAACATTTCCTCCTTTCTCCTTTCCATAGGTTGTGCCTGGTATTGCAACTATTATGGCCTTAGAGTGAGCATACACATTAGTCTAAAGTTGATCAAAACATGACTTTAGCCAAAATGATCGTCAGGTGATATTTAACCTCCTGCTGTCACACTAACGCCGAAAGGCGTGACTGCGGCGGCTCTCCCAGGTCACACTAACGCCGATCGGCGTCATCTCGCGTGAGCTGAGATTTCCTGTGAACGCGCGCTCACAGGGTCGCAAGGTAAACGAGTTGATCTACAGCCTGCCAGCGGCGATCATTCGCTTGGCAGGTTATAGATGCGATTTTTTTTTTAACCCCAGAAAGGTATATTAGACACTGTTTTGTTAACAGCGTCTAATATACCTGCTACCTGGTCCTCTGGTGGTCCCTTTTGCTTGGATCGACCACCAGAGGACACAGGCAGCTCTGTAAGTAGCACCAATCACCACACTACACTACACCCCCCCGTGTCACTTATTAACCCCTGATCACCCCATACAGACTCCCTGATCACCCCCCTGTAAGGCTCTATTCAGACGTCCGTATGTGTTTTGCGGATCCGCATAACACGGACACTGGCATTTTGTGGATCCGCAAATTGCCAGAACTATATAGAAAATGCCTTTTCTTGTCCGCAATTGCGGACAAGAATAGGACATGTTCTATAGGCTCTACAAAAAACACAGTGTTCGCCCGATCAGGCCTGATCTTGTGCGCACATTTTTGTTCAGTCCGCCCCACCGCAGTGACAGAATATATTTTTTTTTCTGATCACTGCAAAACACCGTAAAATCGCTGCGGCACTATAAAGATCACTTTTGAGGGGCATGGAGAGTTCATAGAAGATTTATTTTCTTTTTTGGCCACAAGTTAGCGGAAATTTATCTAGTTATATATTTTTTTTTTCTTCCAAAGTCTCATATTCCACTAACTTGTGACAAAAAATAAAATCTCACATGAACTCACCGTACCCCTCACGGAATCCAAATGCGTAATTTTTTTTAGACATTTATATTCAAGACTTCTTCTCACGCTATAGGGCCCCTAAAATGCCAGGGCAGTATAAATACCCCACATGTGACCCCATTTTGGAAAGAAGACACCCCAAGGTATTTTGTGAGTCACTTATCCCTGAACGACCATTTGTCCTTCACCCAGTGTCAATGAAGATGTATGGTTTGACTAAGGTTTGTATGTCTGCGCTGGCATAACATTTGTTCGCCAGATGATCATTTATTCAAATGTTTTTTCAATCATTAACCAACTTCTATGTACTATGTATGACAACTTTAGGCTCTATTCACACAAAGGCGCACTAGATTAAAGGGGGAATCACAATGCAGTTGCATTTTAATGTTAGCAGCTGCGACTCTTGGTTTTACTGAACAGAACTTAGATCAGCAGAAAGTTCTATGGTAATCTAAGTTTACTTCCACAGAATCACAGGACATCTCAGTATTGTAGTAGTAATACAAATGCTAATGTACTTTGCGTGCTTTGCATTATTTTATTATTATTTTTTGCCTTCTACTGTTTTTTTTGATATTACATTTCTTTCATTAAAAAAATTTAAAAAGAAATTAAAAACATGTATTTTTCACAAAAAAAAGGTTCTCTCATCAAAAGGGGAAAAGAAAGCGAAAAGCGCTATAAACAGATTTGAAAAATGAACAATGGAATCTAAATGGTGGTTATCATGAGCATTTACTCCACTTTTCTTTTGCACAGGTTTTGATAAATGTCCACCACTGGAAAAAGTAAAAAGTGCCTAATGCTAGGCTCAAATCTCTGTTTTGTACTCTGGTAGTCTGATCTGGCATAAAATGCTGCAGTATTTCTCTGGCAGAAAACCAGCAGTTTTCCCAGAAACCTTCTGGATCCTACTACAGCCCAGCAGTGTCCGGCTATGCCAGATAGTGGTAACTCCGATAGTCTTTGATAGTCCTCTGCCGGAACAGACTAATGGAGTACAAAACAGAGATGTGAACAAACCCTATATTCCAATAAAAACTCCTGTGTGAACACAGCAGTTGTTAATTGTAAGACTTTGTGGCTGTCGTTAGCATGTTTCATGGTAATAAGGTTTGTGACTTGCACACAAGATATTTTTCTAGGATGAAAACAGGAAAAATTGCTCTAGTGCAATTCTTTACAATGTGGTTTACACTGTACTAATATTGAAATTACAGAAATCTGATTGGAAACAGATTTAAAGAGCATCTGTCAGTAGATTTGTACCTATGACACTGGCTCACCTGTTACATGTGCGCTTGGCAGCTGAAGACATCTGTGTTGGTTTCATGTTCATATGTGCCCTCATTGCTGAGAAAATGATGTTGTAATATATGGAAATGAGCCTCTAGGAGCAATAAAGATATTACCCTTACTCTTATAGGCTCTCCTCTCTCTTCAACTGCCATACCCTCTCAACTTTGATTGACATGGCCAAGGAGAGTAAACATGATCACACCTAGACCTGTGAGAGTACGGAGGGCATTTAAGTTGGAAAGGGCAGAGCATTTAGGTGTAACGGCAACACCCCTGTTGCTCCTAGAGGCTAATTTCCATATATTAAAACATAATTTTTCTCAGCAATGCGGGCACATATGAACATGGTACCAAAACAGAGTCCTTCAGCTGTAAAGCGCACATGTAACCGGTCAGCCAGTTTCATAGGTACAAATCTAACACCTAACATAATGTATCCAATCATTAGTGTTGGAGATGAGCGAATAAAAGCTGACGAAGTGGAATTCGATCCGAATTTCAGGAAAACTTTGATTCACAAAGAATGCAAATTTCCTCATGCTTCGTGGTAAAGAATCACAATTTTCCTAAAATGGCCGCTACACATGTGAGGACTGAGGACATAGGGCAAGGAACTCTGGGAAGGCAGGATCACCCAGATTGACATGCCTGCATGCAGACAATCGGCAGCCAGCCAGCCCTGTGATGTCACAGCCCTATAAATACGGCAGCCATTTTAGATTCTGCCATTTTCCAGCATTCAGCGTGCAGAGACAGACGTGTGAAGGCGCTAGAGACAGCTATTGGAAAAATCTCTATGTTTAAAAAAAAAACTGAAAAAAGGATTTATAAGTGCAAAATGGGAAATAATAGGGAGAAATCATTTTACAGCATCTTAGTGCAGGGAGAGACGTCAGAAGGCACTAGGGACATTGATAGGAAAGCGATTTGCAAGTGCAATGGACGATTATTTGGGGATCCAAATAGTCATTAGACAGCTCTGCCATGTGCTATGCTGGAAAGCCTTAAGTGGTTTATATTTTAGTATCGGGCTGACGAGGGTGTAAAAGGAGTGCGCTACTTCTTGGCACTAACATCGGCCTGTAAGGCTGAGTTCATACTTGAGTTATTTGGTCAGTTTTGGCCCCGTGACTGCCCAAATAAGTGAAGTGCGCAGTGATTCTAAGAGTGATGCCTGTCATCTGCATGTCATACTGACTCACAGTATAATTTCACTACCATAGCAGACTTCCTATGCGTGCTACTGCAAGGCACAGTGTTCTACACCACTATAAAGGCTCTCAGCAGCCAGAAAATAGCCTTTTTTTTAATTGTAATTCACCTCAAATTTATTCGGATTGAACAAAAATATTCCCGAGAAATTAGGCGACCCGAATTTTGGAAAAATAGAATCATTTCGAATTACTGTAATTTATAGGCATTATTTATTGCAAGGATGCTGGAAAATACGCTTGTGCAAAAGAAGCTGAGCAGATTGATATAGTTTTATGAGAAAATATTCAGTAAAACTTGTAAATTATACATTTAAATCTCAGCTTTTTCTGAGTTCAGTTGTACATGGAGCTGTCTTATCAGTTATTGATAAGCACTCTTTCAGCATGCTTAAAAATAATAGTCTGCCGGCGGCAGATTGTGCTGTCTAATTATGATCTGCCACCGGCACACCGCTATCCTGCATGGGGACAAGCGATGGCATATCGATCGCTCCTCCACATGCTGCGGAGGACATTGCTGCATGTAACAGCAGAGGTCTCATCCGCCAGCTATCTGCAACTGCCAGGAGGGAGCACTTCATTCCTGAAAATCGATTGCAGCATCAGGGTGTCTTACACACCCTTAAGTCTGTTCAGTACTAAATTAACTTGCTAGAAAATTCTGGGTGGGTATTCTTGTTTTTTTTAGTTTTTTTTTACAACAGATGATATACTGATTTCATACAGATTCAGGGGGAAAAAAACTGAACACAGTGCAAGACAAAACAGATTTGACATGGATGGAAAGTCGTCCGTTTTTAGGAGACAGAACATGGACAAGTGTTACACTTCCTGACTCAATGGTCCCTTAGCATTTATATATAGTACAACACAGTTTATAAAACCTACTTTTGAGTTAACAAGTCTTGGTTGGAGAAGGGGTGGGAACAGTCACAAAAATTAATCTCCTCTATGGTGGTGCCAGAGGAAAACAATATAGTTTCTGCTAGGTTTTCTTACAGATATCAAATGATAGCTAGCTGTCCCAGCGGAGGAGGGGGCATCTTGTGTAGAGGAACTCTTCTAAAAGGTAAGGATTGTCCAAATTAGAGAACCTCTCAATTCTCTCCTCTTGTATACTACTCCATGCATTCACAAAAAGGTGACTTTAAGAAAAAATGTATAAAACATACATGAGGGGAGAAGCTAAGGATAGGTCATCAATATTAACGGCTGGACAACCCCTTTAATACTGATGAATTATCATCAGTATAGGTCATCAGTATCTGATCGGTGGGGGTCCGACAGCCGCGACCCCCGCTGATCAGCTGTTTGAGAAGTCACCAGCGCTCCTGTAAGCGCCGCTGCCTTCTCAGAGCCCCTTTCACTTCTATGGGGCTGAGCTGCTCCTAGGCCATGTAACTGATAAATGTGACGTCACTGGCCTAGGAAAGGCTGCGGTGCTCACCGGAGCGCTGTTGCCTACTCAGACAGATGATCAACAGGGGTCCCGGGTGTTGAAAACCCATCAGTATTAAAATCTCGAAAATCCTCTTTAAATATTTCTGTCAAAAATGTTGACAAGATTCTATAGTATCTATATGGAAACAATCTACAAGCTTAGAATTAATAGGAAATCAATTGTTTTATTTCAAAAACACAAATAACATTGCATTGTATTGGACTCATAAAGAAAGTCTGGATAGTGGCTAAAATTACTACCATTTACTATCTGCTTGTAATCAGAAAATGGCTTCTGCCCCTGCTGTGTGCCAGAAACTGAAGTCTACGTCAGCTACAGGCTGGCATATACTTCGTCTATAACATCCGCCACTTTCTGTCGAACGTTCTATTAAATGCTGCCCTTTCCCCTGCGCTTCAGAAAAGTGCAGATAAGAAAACCGAGACCTGTATGTATAATATTCTGTTCTAGGGCTGCATAATCTGATGACAGATCAGCTTTAACCACTTCTAGCTTCATGACATACTATGGCCTCTTTCACATGTGTGGCGGATTGGCTCTGGATGCATTCAGGGTGCGTTCAGTGAAACTCGCACCATTTTGCAAGCAAGTTCAGGCTGCTTTCACACTAGCGTTCGGGTTTCCGTTCGTGAGCTCCGTTTGAAGGAGCTCACGAGCGGACCCGAACGCAGCCGTCCAGCCCTGATGCAGTCTGAATGGATGCGGATCCGCTCAGACTGCATCAGTCTGGCGGCGTTCAGCCTCCGCTCCGCTCGCCTCCGCACGGACAGGCGGACAGCTGAACGCTGCTTGCAGCGTTCGGGTGTCCGCCTGGCCGTGCGGAGGCGTGCGGATCCGTCCAGACTTACAATGTAAGTCAATGGGGACGGATCCGTTTGAAGATGCCACAATGTGGCTCAATCTTCAAGCGGATCCGTCCCCCATTGACTTTACATTGAAAGTCTGGACGGATCCGTCCCAGGCTATTTTCACACTTAGCTTTTTTTAGCTAATATAATGCAGACGGATCCGTTCTGAACGGAGCCTCCGTCTGCATTATTATGGGCGGATCCGTTCAGAACGGATCCGCCCGAACGCTAGTGTGAAAGTAGCCTAAGTCAGTTTTGTCTGCGATTGCGTTCAGTTTTTTCAACGCGAGTGCAAAGCGTTTTGATGCGTTTTTTAAGCGAGTGATGAAAAACTGGGCTGCGGGAAAAATGCAGAATATAGAACATACTGCGTTTTTCACGTAACGCAAAACTGATGCGTGAAAAAAACGCTCATGTACACAGACCCATTGAAATGAATGGGTCAGGATTAAGTGTGGGAGCTATGCATTCACGTCACGTATTGCACCCGCACGGAAAACTCGCTCGTGTGAAAGAGGCCTATGTCACAGAGCACTTGTAGTTAATGCTATGTGCTGTAGCAGTACATCATGGCAATGGCATGGGCTTAGGATCTGGGTCTAGGCCATCACTTGGGCTGCGAGCTGTATTATACAGTGGGCATCCAGGTTTCCAATAACTCTGATCAAGGAAGTTTAAAAAGAGCAACTGCAGCATCTAAGAGGCTAGACATAGGGATGGAGCACTCTCTATCCCTCCAATTGCCACTCCATGAACGCAACTGCAGAGTGCATAAAATTTGCATGGCCGCCTAGGGATTTCAGAAGTGCCCCAGGTCTGCCATGCCACACCAGCTGTTACACACTGCTTCTGGCACAAGGTAAGATGATACATGTCAGAATGACTATGCAATGTGATGCAGGAGTATGTCAGCAGTCAAGTGATCGTTGGTTGAAAATGTAAAAAAAAAAGTTTATAGATATAAAAAAAAACACAAAAGTATTAAAAATCTTCTCATTTCACAGTCGCCACAAAAATGTTTTAGAAGTTATACGATTTGTGTGATGCACCTCAAACTTGTGGCATGAAAAACAAGCTAAGTCAATGGAAATATTAAAAAGCTATTGCTTTTGAAATGCAAAGATAAACAAAAAGAAAGTACTAAACTTCGCTGTGTCCTAAAATGGCTTTTCTATGATTACTGTGGATTTTAACATGTGCAGATACAGTATGCTCATGGAGTTGTTTATCTCATATATAACTTACTCATTTTATTCCCCCCAATTTGGACTTTTCCTGACCCGTTTTCACCCTGTAAACCAGACATCCTCAAACTACTGCCCTCCAGCTGTTGTAGAACTACAACTCCCAAATGCCCTGCTGTAGGCTGATACCTGTAGGCTGTTCGGGCATGCTGGGAGTTGTAGTTTTGCAACAGATGGAGTGCCGCAGTTTGAGGATGCCTGCTGTAAACAAATCACTCTGGTTTAGTTACATCCGGTATGTAGCACTTCCTGTTGTGGTATCCAACCAAACCATGATGCACTTTTCCTCTCTCTGCCAAAGCTCCAGCACCGCCCTTAAAAACGCCCACCTAGCTTACTGCTCCGCCCACCCAGCTTCTTACATAGACACCCCCCTATAATTGCCTCTGTTGCCTCTTTGTCACACCCATGGACATAACATCACAGGAAATAAGAAACAGCTGCTTGGACACAGTCATGTGATCACAGTAACGGACAATAAAGTTAAAAGAAATACATTACAAAATTTCAGCTACCTTCATAAATGATTATTAAAGGATGTTGATGCAAGCCAGAAAACCCATTTAAGGGGTTAAACAGCATTTCATCATTCACCAAAATATAGAGAATGTAAGGTATTGTACTCCTCAACACGGTGCACGCTGTTACAACAGTTTGTACTTTATGTAGCTCACTACTGCTGTACGATCCCTGGAAATCACAGGCTATTCTATTCAAGCCATTTAAAAAAGAAAATCTGCTATTCTGTTATTTATACCATAAAAGTTATAAGCATATATTAATCAGACTTGTGAATAAAATAAAACAGATTTTTGATGTTCGCCACGCCCCGGGTATGGAGTTCCGTACTGCCTCCTTGCACTGGAACACAGGCTCCATTGGACTCCGGGTATTTATCGCCAGTTTTCTGTAGTGAAAAAGTTGCAAACCGTGACTTTTTGTACAAGTACCGTTTCTCCATCGCCTTCGCCACTTTCCCAGAAATAGGGTGTGGCAAAAGATGGGAGGAAGCAGGGCCAAAAACCTTACCATATTTATCTTCTCTTATGCCAGCATTCTGAGGTAGAAGAATGAACAATTTCAGTTCTGGCATACGGACTGCTCAGGGCAGAACCTAATTTATGATGAGGCATGTGCCCCGTCGCAGCCTCCGGCAGTATGGGGGGTTATCATAGACCGGTCTATGATAAATCAGAGCCCATGTGTATTACTCCCCCCCACACACACACACAATTAGAAACATTCATTGGTTCAGTAGATAGCTTGTGCAAACCATTTCTAGTTGCCAGCAAATATGAGGACACTGTCAAACTCCAATAAATTCCATAGAAATGTGTCTTGGACTGTCATGAAAAAATAAAAATAAATATGACAATACAAAATCTAAAAAAATATGCTCCTGTGGTGCAGGAGCTAAATTGAATTACATTTCAATAATTTATCTAAATAATACTTTCCATAACTGTGACAATGTATGCAGCTACTATAACAAGCAGGCATAATGGAAACCACTTCATATCTGCTTTACTCAGAATGAAGAGACTGTAGAGTCCATTTATAATACACTTTCAAAACCTTCACATCTAAGAAGGAAACAATAAGAGATGTAGTAGGAGATAGGATTTATTAGATACTGTCATCAAGGGACAAAAGCACATATGAGGAGTAGTTTTATTAAAATGCTGCAAGACAATCGGTTTTATGGCCTTTTATATCCTGATATAACCTCTTACTGAATATTGCAGGAAGTATTTTTTTTTTTTATATTGCAAAAAAATGTTAGAAAGTTTAGCACTAGTGTTGGTCGAGCACCAAAGTGCTTGGGTGCTCGAGTAGAACACCTCGGGATGCTCAGGTGCTCTACCGAGCACGATGGGAGTCAATGAGAGAACCCGAGCATTAAACCAGGCACCCCCTGCTCTGAAGAGGGGAGGGTGTGTGGTTCATAGGAAAAGGTCAGAAATTGATAGAAAGACCACTGAAATGGTTCAGGAACAGGATGGGGAGGATGTCTAGATACATCTTGGACTCCCAGGTCGCTGCTGGGAACGATGATGTTGTCCGAGTAGTAAGCCACTTTTACAGACTGTGACAATAATACACAAAACCGAAGATAAAATTGATTTTAGAGGAAAAATTGTCAGGAAACATTCTTCCCTGTATATTTACTCGTATATAAAGTGCAAGTGCTGCCAAAAAATACAAGGAAGAAGCACTCCGATACAACCTGTATATCACATAAAGAAGGGCCTCATTCACATTGTGGTACAATTGATCAGGTAGTGGGACTCCAACACCCATAAAGCCTATGCTCTAAGGGAAAGGGTTGCCAAAAATTACAAGGAAGCACTCAAATACACCCTTTATTACACATAAAGGAGGGCATCATACATACCCTTGAAAAATGATTATTGATGGCCTGCTGGTGACCCTCTAAAACATTAGGGGTGAGGGTATGCTGCTGAGATGACCATCTAAAAAAAAAATTGTGGGTGAGGGCCTGCTGCCGAGCTGGCCATCACATTATGGGAAAAGCCTGCTGCCGAGCTGACCATCTAAAAAAAATTTGTGGGCGAGGGCCTGCTGCCGAGCTGACCATCTAAAAACTTAAGGGTGAGGATCTGCTGCTGAGCTGACCCTCTAAAACATTATGGTTGAGGGCCTACTGGTGACCCTCTAATAGATTATGGGTGAGGGCCCGCTGCTGAGCTGACCCTCTAAAACATTAGGAGCAAGGGCAGCCTAATAAGCATGTTTATATGATGGAGGAGGAGAATGAGAAAAGGGAGATTGACCCATGGAAAATACAGTGTATTCAATACACCATAAAAGCCACATTTAGAGTGCCTTTATGTTCAGCCGCTTTCCTCTGGTGGAGTAAAGAAGTCGGGGGCAATCCAGGCCATGTTCATTTTTATAAGAGTCAACCTCTCAGCATTTTCAGTTGACAGGTGGATGCGCTTATCAGTTATTATGCCCCCAGCAGCACTAAATACACGCTCTGACAAAAAGCTGGCGGCGGGGCAGGCCAGCACCTCTAAGGCATAGAGCGCCAGTTTGTGCCACATGTCCAGCTTGGACACCCAATAGTTCAAAGGCACACAGGGATCACTGAGGACGCTGCCACGGTCTGCTACGTACTCCTTCACCATCTTCCAAAATGTTTCACTCCTTGTGACACTAGGCCAAGCATCAGGTTGAGGGTGCTGGCTGGGTGTCATAAAACTGTCCCAGGCTTTGGAGAGTGTTGCCCTGCCTCTGTTGGAACTGCTGTGTGGTCCCCTTGTTTCCCCTGCTCGGTCGGCCAATGAACTACTTAATCTGCAGCCAGCGTTGTCATCTGGAAATTTTTGGAGCAATTTTTCCATAAGGACCTTCTGGTATTGCACCATTTTGCTCATCCTCTCCACCACAGGAATGAGAAATGAGAAGTTCTCTTTGTAGCGGGGGTCGAGAAGGGGGAAAAAACAGTTATAGCTTTCAGCATTCTCAAAGTGCAGCATTACTAAGTGCATCTGAGATATTCAGGAGACTAACTTAGAGCTTTTCCACTGTAGCAGAACTTCAGCTGTGTTTTTGGTGGCTACTCAGACACTGTGCTTCAAAACAGGTAAGGAATGTGTTAGACAGGTTTTTTGCAATTGTCTGATTGCAAATGAGCATAGGGTGGTTAAGGTGCTAAATTTGTTGTTGGGGAGGAGCTTTTGTGGGAAAGTGTGTGTATATATAGCAACATAGTATTAGCTTGCCTAATTATAACTTGCAGCATTCTCAAAGTGCAGCATTACTAAGTGCATCTGAGATATTCAGGAGGTAATCTGGAGGTGTATACAACCTAAAAAAGTAAGATTTGTTTGTTTAAAATCTTTCCCCTCTTTAAAATGGCAGACCTGGTTCTGTGCAGAATTGTTGTGCTTTTATTTCAGGTTCCACTTTTCGGAGGTTTGGATGCTGTCTGATCTGTAGACAGCTCTCCAGATGCAGCAGGATATTGCATTTTTGAAATCTGAGATTTGTAAATTTACTGTTAAACAAACTCAGGCTGGAAATGTTGCAATGCCACTGCACAGAGGCCCCATAGAAATGGAAGATGGGTTACTGGTAGACTTAGAGTTGTGGATAGAAGACATGTCCCACAGTCTGTGGATCTCCATAATTCATTTGCAGCACTTTCAGAGCGCAAGAGCAACATAGAGGATGGCTCAGGCACAGTGAGTGAGGAACAATCATCTCTTATGCCTAAAGTATGCAAGACTGCAGCCAAAGACAAAACGGATAAGGTGAGAACTGATAGTAAGCAGCTGTTGGTGGGCGATTCTATCATAAGAGGTGTGAAGTTTGGTTTTGTGAGAGGTCTCCCTGGTGCTACTGCTAGCAGGGACAGACGATGTATCCTTAATATTGATAGGCAAGCAAAGCAGGAAAGGGAGGTGGATGTTATTGTCCATCTTGGGACAAATGATCTGGCTTGCAATGAGGTTTCAAAGGTAATGGAAGCTTTTCACACACTTGGTAATGATATACGTGAGGTTGTATCGACTGTTTCATTCTCTGCAGTTTTGCCTGTGCATAACCTTCAGCATGACAGGAAGATGCGCATTAAGGAATTCAATGTATGGCTTGGTGAATGGTGTCTGAAACAAGGGTTTGGCTTTGTGTCTCATGTTAGCTCTCGTTGGAATGGAAAAGAACTTTACAAGAAAGATGGTCTGCATCTTTCTCTCAAGGGAACAAATGTCCTCAGTGAACAGTTCAAAGTATTTGCTAAGGAGCATTTAAACTAGGAAAGGGGGGAAAAAGAGTGATAATCCAGTAGTCCGACTGCCCCCCGGAACAATGCCAGTAGCACAAAGATTAAGAAATGACAAGTTTAGAGTCTTGTCTACAAATGCTTGCAGTTTAGGGAATAAGATCAATGAACTTGAGTCTATAATGGCATCTGAGAATATAGATTTAGTGGCTGTTACTGAGACATGGTTCAATGAGAGTAATGACTGGGATATAACAATACCAGGGTTCTCTCTATATAGGAAAGACAGAGAAGGCAAGAAAGGGGGAAGGGTGGCCCTGTATGTGAAAGATAGCATAAAATCTAATTTAATACAAATTAGCAAGACCAATTTAGAGTCAGTTTGGGTTATGTTGCTGCTTGATAATCATAAGGTAAATGGTGTAGGTGGTATATATAGACCACCTAGCCAAGTCAAAGAATTAGATGATCTACTAGTTGAGGAACTAGCTAAAATGACATTGAAAGAGGAAGTTATCATTATGGGAGACTTTAATCTTACTGATGTAAACTGGAAAACCAAAATAGCTAGTTCTTCCTTACTGGGATTATCTCTACAGCAAGTAGTAGAGGAGCGAACCCAGATAGAGGCCATTTTAGATTTAGTATTCACAAATGGGAATTTGGGATCTGATATTACTGTAGGGGAAAGCTTGGGATCTAGTGATCAACAGTCAGTGTGGTTTACTATTAGTACAATGACTGAGTCACACCACACAAAAATAAAAGTTTTAGATCTTAGAAAAACGGACTTTTCTAAAATTAGATTAGTGGTATACAGGTCCCTATCAGATTGGAACAGTTTCAATGGAGTCCAGGAGAAATGGGGCTACTTAAAAGTGGCACTTTTAAAAGGCAACAGATAATTGCATTAGGCAATAGTATAAGCAAAAAAAGGAAGAGACCACTGTGGTACTCAGCAGAAGTGGCCAAAATCATTAAAAACAAAAATATAGTAATTATAAAAAATAAATAAATAGTATGACAGGCAAATTTATAAAATTAGGCAGAGAGAGGCCAAACAAGTTATAAGAGCTTCTAAAGCAGAGGCAGGAGAGAAATTAGCTCAGTCAGTGAATAAAGGTGATAAGACATTCTTCAGATACATAAATGAAAAAAAGGAAACTAAAACAAGGAATTACCAAATTAAAAATAAGAGAAGGAAGGCAAATGGAATAAGATAAAGAACTAGCTGACTGCCTCAATGAATACTTCTGTTCAGTTTTTACAAAGGAAAATAAAGGAAAAGGACCTCAGTTAGGAAGGAAGACAAATGAATCTTTTGATGCATGTGTCTTTACAAAGGAAGAAGTTCTAAGTGAGCTGTCTAAAATTAATACAAATAAGTCACAGGGGCCTGATGGGATACACCCAAAGCTATTAAGAGCTTAGCGGTGAACTAGCAAAACCATTAACAGATTTATATAACCAAATCACTGTAACAGGAGTCGTCCCAAAAGATTGGAAATTAGCAAATGTTGTGCCCATTCACAAGAAAGGTAGTAGGGAGGAATCGGGCAACTATAGGCCACTAAGCCTGACATCAATAATGGGGACAGCAATAGTGGGAGACTTCACTGTCCTCATAAGGAGGATGACTCTCAATCTCCTCATCCTCTTCCTCCTCTTCTACCCATCCACGCTAAACAGATGGAATTAATTTTCAATGGGTACTACCCTCTGTAGCGGAGGCATATGTCCTCCTCCTCATCATCCAATTCACGCTGAGAAGACGAACTGAGGGTGGTCTGGCTATCACCCCATGTACTGTCTTCCCCCATTTCCACCTCTTCCACATGCAAAGCATCATCCTTAATTGTGAGCAGTGAGCATTTGAGTAGACACAGAAGTGGAATGGTTAGGCTGGTAATAGCGTTATCGCGCTCACCATCTGTGTTGATTCCTCAAAGTTGCGTAAAACCTCACAGAGGTAAGACATCAATGCCCACTCGTCGCTTGTTAAAAGCGGAAGCTGACTGGAAAGGCGACGACCCTGTTGCAGCCGGTATTCCAATACTGCCCTCTGCTGCTCACAAAGCCTGGTCAATATGTGGAATGTCGAGTTCCAGCGCGTGTTCATGTCGCACAACAGTCGGTTAGCTGGCAATTGCAAGAGCTGCTGCAGCGTTGCCAGATCGGCGGAAGCTTTTAATGACTTGCGAAAATGGGCACACATGCGGCGCACCTTCACCAGTAGCTCAGGCAAATTTGGGTAGGTTTTGAGAAACCGCTGAACCACTAGGTTGAACACGTGCTCTAGGCATGGTATGTGTTTGAGCTTGCGGAGTTCCAAAGCCGCCACCAAGTTACGGTCATTATCAGACACAACCATGCCTGGTTGTAGGTTGAATGGCGAGAGCCACAGCTCAGTCTGGTGCCTTATCCCCTGCCACAGCTCTGCGGCAGTATGCTGTTTGTCACCTAAGCAGATCAATTTAAGGCCTGTTGACGCTTCCCCACTGCAGTGCTACACTGCTTTCAGCTACTCACTGATGGCTGACTGGTTCTGCAAGATGATGTAGGTGGCGGCATAAACCCTGATGGAAGGAGGGCTCGCAATCCTCGGCGTCAGTAGCACCTGTGAAATCCCAGGGTATGACTCTCTCCCAGCCTCCACAACATTCACCCAGTGTGCCGTCAGGGAAATGTAAAGTCCCTGGCCAAAAGCACTTGTCCATGTGTCAGTCATTAAGAGGACCTTCACAATAACTGCGTTGGACAGGGCATAGGTGATGTTACGGGACACATGCTGGTGTAAAGCTGGGACTGCACACCGTGAAAAATATTGGCGGCTGGGGACAGAGTACCGCGGGACAGCCACCGCCATCAGGCTGCAGAAAGCCTTAGTGTCCACAAGCCTAAATGGCAACATTTCCAAGGCCAGCAATTTGGAAAGGTGCGCATTTAGTGCTATGGGCTGTGGGTGGGTGGCTGGGTATTTGTGCTTTCATTCAAAGGCCTGGGGTATAGACATCTGTACGCTGGGCTGAGACACAGAAGTGGATGTGCTAGCTGATGGTGCTTGTGAAGGTCCAGGTGCATGGCAGGAGGCATCCGGGCCTGCATCTTGGACAGGGGATTGGCCAGCACGTAACACAGGGGAAGAGGAGGCAGTGGTGTGACCCGCAGACACTGGTTGTGGACCCAGGCGTTTGGCCCACCTATTAGGGTGCTTTGATACCATGTGGTGGATCATGCTGGTGGTGGCGAGATTGCTAGTGTTCACGCCCCTGCTCATTTTGGTACGGCACAGGTTGCAAATGACAATTCTTTTATCGTCCGCACTTTCCTCAAAAAAGCGCCAGACTCCTGAACACCTACCCTTTAGCAAGGGAAATTGCCGCAAGTGGGTGCTCCGGGGAACAGTTACGGGCCCGCCTTCTCCCTTTTGCCACCCCACTGCCTCTTTCAGCCTGTTGCGGTGCTGCGGATCCCTACACCTCTGTACTGTTGTCCTCGCTCGGCTTGCCACCTTTACAGGTTTGGTCAGTGACTTCATCATCCAGCACCTCCTCTTTCTCACTCTAGCCACCCTCCTGACTTGTTGACATGACAACAACCTCAGTTATTGACAACTGTGTCTCATCCTCATCATGAACCTATTGTAGGCTGATACCTGTAGGCTGTTCGGGCATGCTGGGAGTTGTGGTTTGGCAACAGCTGAAGGGCCGCAGTTTGAGGATGCCTGCTCTAGAGACTCTTGGCTATTGAGACTTGACTTTGTGGACGACAGGTGGTGCTTAACCGACTGGAAGCATTATCTGCTGCAATCCAACCGACCACCTGGTCGCACTGGTCTGACTTCATGAGTGGTGCACCGCCCTGCAAATTGGGACATGAATCAGGGTATCGTGGATGAGTGTGTTTCTAGTGCTCTGACAGCAGGCACAGTTTCACTGCACTCAGGGCCACGGCCTCTGCATGCACCATCAGCAGCACGGCCACTTCCCCGTCCCTTACTGCTCGCCTTGTGCATATTAAATTATATACTGCATATGCTTGCAAGTATGTCACATGTACAGTAGCGCAGGTTTTGTAAGTGTATGCACAAATAAAGTACACAGAATGTCACAGATATTTTTAGGATGCGCACTTGTTAAACAGGAGGTATAGAGCAAGTAATGTCGCTGTCACCACCGCCTAATAAAAAATTACACTGAATGAATGTCACTGATATTTAGGATGGGCAAACATTATACAGGAGATGTAGCGCAGGTAATGTCGTTGCCACCAGCAGCAAAAAAAATTGACTGATATTTAAGATATGCAAACGTTATACAGGGGATGTAGCGCAGGTAATGTAACTGTCCGCAGCGAACACCGTCTACATAAAAAGTACACTGGATGTCACAGATATTTTTAGGCTGCGCACACATTACACAGGAGATGTAGTGCAGGTAATGTCGCTGTCACCAGTGGCAAAAAAATTAGACTGAATGTCACTAATATTTCGGATACGCAAACGTTATACAGGAGATCTTGTCCAGGTAATGTAACTGTCTGCAGCGGACACTGTCTACGGAAAAAGTAATTAGCAATTTAGTGCAAAAGTATAAAAACTAAAATATTCCTATTTCACTCCAGTCACTATTTCTCCCTTCTGCTCTCCAGTTCTCCCTGACTAAGACTGAGCCGAATACGTGTCATCGGATGCTATATAGCACCCGATGACGCGTTACGGCAAGCCAATCACTGTAATGCCAGTAGCCAACACGGCTACAGCATTACAGTGAATGGCAGTAGTGCATAGCAGCCAACAAACGTGCAGGGAGGAGACTCGAGCATCACAATCGAGCACACACGGTATTCGGCCGAACACCGCGCGTAAAATTTGTGTTCGGCCAAGTATGCTCGCCCCAACACTATTTAGCACCTTAAAAGCACTGCGAAAAGGTAGTGTGCTGCTGAAACATTACTGCAAATGTTGGATACAAAAAAATAGATTGACAGTGTATAGCGATGGGAATATTTGTGTATTAGAGGAACAGAAAAATGGAAAAATACTGATTTTTTTATGGGCATCGGTTGTGCATGTACTCTTTCAGGGGAAATATTTTATGATTTTATTTTGGGCTAAAAATATTTCTTTTCAATTGGTCTTTATTTAAAATTTTCAGCCGTTCTGTCACAAAGGGTTAAAGGTTACTTTAACCTTGTGCCAGTCATCTAATAAGCTTTATCTCTAAATTACTAACAGGTTATAAACACTTGTTTAAGCCACATTATCAGTAAAATAAGAACTGAGCTATAATAAGTATTTATAATGTCACATATAAAGAGCCATCAGGTTAGCTGGGTTACAGAAGAGAGAGAGAATTCAGATTCTGCTACTAGAGAAGCTCAGCCCTATACAGAGAAAATGGATCCAAATTTTTAGACCAGTTGAAAAAAAATATATATCTTAAGCTCAAAAACAAGTACAATGCAATAATAATAAAAATAATAAGTTGCCCCCAAAAGGTCTACATAGCCTTTAAAGTTATTTTTGACAGGAAGGAAAATAACAGACAAGACTTTTTTCTTATGTCAAATATAAGTAAAACCTGATGGAACTGACACAAACTAATTACAACTGATGCTCAAAATAACTTATGGGGATTTAAACAGAATATATGTTTTTTTTTGTTTTTGTTTTTTAAGTGGACGTTAATAGCAAGTTTGTATTGTATAAGCATACAAGTGCAATTATCTTATACAAAAGTTTGGCAGCAAAAATGTTGTTAGGATCTTGAATTCAACACATTGCACAACACATTGCTTTTTATAGGGGTGATGTCACATTATTTTTGTACTGCTGCACAGTCCTGTATAAATTTGGTGTAAATTGAACAATGCAGTTATACCACAGGATTAGAACACATTCACGATGACACCTTATACTAGATGTATATGACTTCTGAAAGCCGAATACCCAATCTGCTTCTGTATCATTGCAGGATCAGAGGTTGTAAACATGTAACCATCCACTGTACGGTCATGGTCATTATTAAGTATTTAGTGCGGGTTGGCATAATAATGATAAATAGGATGCACATTTACAAAAAAAAAATAAAGGTGTTGGCATCTATCACAGACACATATATAAACTCACATGACCTTCAATATAATCATTAAATGTGTGTCTTCTACTGTATGTTCTACTAAAGTACACTTTGCAGTACATATAAATCTTGACAGAGATCAAAACGTAATTATAGTACAAATATCTACTAGAAGGAGGATAGTTGAACTTGGGTTTCCTGTTAAAGAGATTTCCTTGAGAGCCACACCTACAAAAATAGCAAATTAAGTCTCCAACATGCTCTTGATACTTCATGCCTCATTAAATTTTATTACTGGTTCTACTTTCAGATGGAGAAGACACTCCAAGTTCAAATCTGTGTGTAATATAAATTGGCAGCAGTTATTTACGTGTTTCTTTCTTAGATTGTGAACTTTTAGTTTCACAGAATCCTAATTAGGGGAATCTATAACTGTAATATGCAAAAAATGAAATTAGAAACAAATTTCTGACCAGAGCATATACTACGACTGCAAAGAAAGGAAATTGTAGAATTGTGAAAGGGGTTGACTTAAAACCTTCATTTCCATGCTCTGTTAGGGCAGATCAGGGCTCTTCTTCTCTTTACCACCTCTATGATCCAGAATAACCAGCTGCTCTGTATGAGTGGCTTGCATTCGGGACAAGTTTAGCTGTCTTTGTATTAGAAGGATAGCTATTCATTGGATTGGCCATCATGTAATGCAATATTTCCCCTACAACATCTGGACTTGGCTTTCCCTGGAAAAATCAGCTGTTTGCTGGTTACCAAGAGCAGAATCCAGGTTGATCAGCTTATCACCCCAGGGACCACATTCTTAAAGGGGTTGGCTCTGATAATATAACCATGAATTTGCAACTGCATGTTGCTACTATAATTGTGCTGCCATAACAGTACCACAAAATAATTTATATGTGAGCGTTTTAACATCTTAAGGATCCCTGCCATATTTCACCTTAAGGACAAGGCCATTTTTTGCAAATCTGACATGTGTCAATTTATGCGATGATAACTTTTAAATGCTTTTACTTATCCAGGCCATTCTGAGATTGTTTTCTCATCACATATTGTAATTTATTACAGTGTTAAACTTTAGTCAAAAAAATTCATTTGTATTTCTAAAAAAAAATTACCAAATTTACCCGAAATTTTTAAAAATTACCAAATTTCCATTTCTACACTTTTATAATACATCCAAAATAGTTATTACTTTACATTCTCCATATGTCTACTTCATGTTTGGATCATTTTGCAAATTACATTTTAATTTTTTGCGGACGTTAGAAGTTAAGAAGCAAATCTTGAAATTTTCCAGAAAATTTCCAAAACTCACTTTTTAACCCCTTAAGGACACAGGGCGTACCGGTACGCCCTATTTCCCGAGTCCTTAAGGACCAAGGGCGTACCGGTACGTCCTGACTTAAAATCGGCATTCCGGCGCCGCGGGGGTTAATCGGAACGGGATTTCGGCTGAAATCATTCAGCCGGCATCCCGTAACAACGCAGGGGGGGGTCATTTGACCCCCCCGTATCGGCGATCGCAGAAAACCGCAGGTCAATTCAGACCTGCGGTTTTCTGCGTTTCCGGTCCATTCGGGTGTCCGGTGACCCGATGAACCGGAAAAAGACTGCGATCGGTGGCGTAATTATACACCACCAATCGCAGTCCGAGGATTTGAGGAGGCGGTGCTGGCCCTGGTGCTGAACACTGCTGTCCAGGGTGCTGATTGGTGCAGGGGAGAGAGGCGCGAGATTCAAACTTCCTGCGCTCCTCTCTCCCCTCCTCTTCCTGTTCTGCACGAGCACCCGGCAGCATCGTCCAGCACCAGCTCCTGTGTCCCCCTAATCGCCATCCATCACCGTCCTGCACCCATCGCCACCCAGGTAGGTTAGGGTCAGTGAGGGAGAGGCATCGTTAGGCAGGGAAAGAAGGGAAAAGTTAGTTAGGAAAAAAAAAAAAAAAAAAAAACTTTTAACTTTTACACAAAACTTTTTTTGATCCATCTCAGACCCCAGACCCCCCCTGCCACTTGCCCCCCCCCTACCAGCCCCCCCCCTACCAGCCCCCCACCACCACCAGCCCCCCCACCCCCTCCACCCATCCCCCCACCACTCCCCCCAACCCCCCCCCCACCACTAGCCCCCTCACCACCACTTTTTTTTCTGCGTTCGCTGACTGGTCGGCACTTTTTAGCGTCCGTCCACTGTTAGCGCATCGCCTGCCCCACCGCTGATCAGCGTTGTACCGCTAATCAGCAACTTTTTTTTTTTCCTAACACTTGCCCTTTTTTCCTTTTTTTAGTACGCGAACACCCGTTGCCCCCACACACACGCACATATAATAAAGGTTTCCACACACGCACACCTACACGCACACACACCCATGGCCCGCCGGGTGTTCTCGGCCGAGGAGGCATATGCCCAGATTGCCTCCGACTCCGAGAGCCCCAGTGAGGATGAGGATGACCCCACATTCCTCTTATCATCAGCATCCTCCTCATCATCATCGGATGACGATGAGCCACCAAGGCGGCGGAGACGCCGCCAGGCGGAGCCAGGGGCCGCACATGCTAGGGATCCTGTGGCCCACCCTAGTACGAGCCGCCCTGGGGTTCGTACTGGTTTCCCGGCCCACCAAATAAGTTCACCGGAGACCCCTGCCGATGAACTTAGCTGGTGTCCCCCAGTGGACTTTGAGCCTGAGATTCCGGATTTCGCTGGCAATCCTGGAATCCAGATTCCCACAGTGGGGTTTACTGAAATTGACTATTTTAGTTTTTTTTTCAGTAACCCACTGGTGAATTTGATGGTGGAGCAGACGAATCTGTACGCCCAACAGTTCGTCGCTCAAAACCCAGGCTCAGTTTTGGCTAGACCCGGTGGCTGGACGCCGGTCAGTGCAGCCGAAATGAGGACATTTTGGGGCCTCGTGCTGCATATGGGTCTAGTCCAAAAACCCAGTGTCAGGCAATACTGGAGTGGGGACGTCCTGTACCAGACCCCACTGTACAGTATGGTCATGACACGCTCCCGGTTTGAGGCCATCCGGAAATGTCTGCATTATTCCGATAATGCAGCATGTCCACCCCGAGGTGATCCTGCCTATGACCGGCTGTATAAGATACGGCCTGTCATCGATCACTTTGGGGCCACATTTCAGCAGGCCTATGTACCTGGAAGGGAGGTCGCGGTTGATGAGTCGCTCATTGCGTTCAAGGGGAGACTCAGTTTCCGCCAATATATTCCCACAAAGCGAGCGAGGTATGGCGTGAAGCTATACAAAATTTGTGAGAGTACCTCAGGGTACACTTACAAATTTCGTGTGTACGAGGGGCGAGATTCCCGTATTCAACCCCCAGAATGTCCCCCCACTCTGGGTGTTAGCGGGAAACTCGTGTGGGACCTTATGTACCCACTGCTGGATAATGGTTACCACTTGTACGTGGATAACTTTTATACCAGCATTCCCTTGTTCAGGTCCCTTGCCGCCAGATCTACGTTCGCTTGTGGGACCGTGCGGAAAAATCAGCGCGGCCTCCCTGCCTACCCCCTCCAGGTACCTATCCCCAGGGGTGAGACCCGTGCACTTACCAGTGGAAACCTGTTGCTGGTCAGGTATAAGGACAAGAGGGATGTCCTTATGCTGTCCACAATCCACGGTAACGGCACCACCCCAGTCCCTGTGCGAGGTACCGCGGCAACGGTCCTCAAGCCCGATTGTATCGTCGACTACAATCGGTATATGGGAGGAGTTGATCTCTCGGATCAAGTCCTCACGCCATATAACGCCATGCGCAAAACCCGGGCATGGTACAAAAAAGTTGCGGTCTACTTGGTGCAGGTTGCCATGTACAACTCTTTTGTACTATCCCGAAGCGCTGGCAGCACAGGGACATTCCTCCAATTCTATGAGGCAGTCCTCAAGGACCTGATCTTTTCGGACCGGGAAAGAGCAGGCCGGAGTACCTCGGGAACTGGAGGCGCCCGGATCGTCCCTGGCCAACACTTTCCAGGTGTGGTCCCCCATACTGGAAAGAAGGGACGAACCCAAAAAAAGTGCAGAGTGTGTCGCAGGAGGGGGATACGGAAGGACACCACCACTCAGTGCGACACGTGCCCCGATCATCCGGGCCTCTGCGTTATCGATTGCTTCAGGGAGTATCACACTTCCATGGAGTACTAAATTTTTATAATCCCCAACAGTTCACTAGAGAACATAAAACACTATGGCTCTCAGACTTTGGAGACACGAAAACTATTTTTCTTTCCCCCAAAAATATTAGTTTTAGTGCAGGCATCCTCAAACTGCGGCCCTCCAGATGTTGTAAAACTATAACTCCCAGCATGCCCAGACAACCTACAGCCATCAGCAGGGCATGGTGGGAATTGTAGTTTTACAACATCTGGAGGGCCGCAGTTTTAGGATGCCTGCTTAGTGTCTCCAAAGTCTGAGAGCCATACATATTGGGCATCGTCGCGTGCGTAAAAGTCGTCGCTATAAAAATAACTTTTGACCAAACGCCTCGGATGAACGGTGCTAAAAATATAAAATAAAAACGGTGCCAAAACACCTATTTTTGGGCAAAATTTCAATTTAAATCCATTTTGCCGGTAATAAAGCAAGGGTTAACAGCCAAACAAAACTAAATATTTATTGCCCCGATTCTGTCGTTTGCAGAAACACCCCATATGTGGTCGTAAATGGCTATATAGCCGCACGGCAGGGCATAGAACGAAGGGAACGCCATACGGTTTCTGGAAGGCAGATTTTGATGGACAGTTTTTTTTTTGACACCATGTCCCATTAGAAGCCCCCCCTGATGTAGCCCAGACTAGAAACTCCAAAAAGTGACCCCATCTAAGAAACTACACCCCTCAAGGTATTCAAAAGTTACTTTACAAACTATGTTAACCCTTTAGGTGTTCCACAAAACTAAATAGCGAATGTAGAAACAATTTTAGATTTTAATTTTTTTGTTACATTGCCTCAAAAAAGAGTAATATAGAGCAACCAAATATCAAATTTACCCCAAAAATAGTCCCAAAACAACAACCACCTTATCCCGTAGTTTCCTAGATGGGGTCACTTTTATGGAGTTTCTACTCTAGGGGTGCATCAGGGGGCTTGAAAGGGTACATGGTGTAAATAAACCAGTCCAGCAAAATCTGCCTTCCAAAAACCATATGGCGTTCCCCTTCTTCTATGTCCTGCCGTTTAGCCAAATAGTAGTTTACCACCACATATGGGGTGTTTCTGCAAACTACAGAATCAGGGCAACCCATTTTGAGTGTTGTTTGGCAGTTAACCCTTGTTTTACTCCTAGAAAAAATTGATTATATTGGAAAATTTTCCAAAAAATTGAAATTTCATAATTGTTTCTCCATCTGCCATTAACTCTTGTGGAACACCTAAAGGGTTAACAAAGTTTGTAAACCCAGTTTTGAATACCTTGAGGGGTGTACTTTCTTAGATGGAGTCACTTTTTTGAAATTTCTATTCTAGGGGTGCAACAGGGGGCTTCAAATGGGACATGGTATAAACAAAACCAGTCCTGCAAAATCTGCCTTCCAAAACCCATATGGTGTTCCCCTCCTTCTATGTGCTACCGTTCGGCCAAACAGTAGTTTACGACCACATATGGGGTGTTTTTGCAAACTACAGAATCAGGGCAACCCATTTTGAGTGTTGTTTGGCAGTTAACCCTTGTTTTACTCCTAGAAAAAATTGATTATATTGGAAAATTTTCCAAAAAATTGAAATTTCATAATTGTTTCTCCATCTGCCATTAACTCTTGTGGAACACCTAAAGGGTTAACAAAGTTTGTAAACCCAGTTTTGAATACCTTGAGGGGTGTACTTTCTTAGATGGAGTCACTTTTTTGAAATTTCTATTCTAGGGGTGCAACAGGGGGCTTCAAATGGGACATGGTATAAACAAAACCAGTCCTGCAAAATCTGCCTTCCAAAACCCATATGGTGTTCCCCTCCTTCTATGTGCTACCGTTCGGCCAAACAGTAGTTTACGACCACATATGGGGTGTTTTTGCAAACTACAGAATCAGGGCAACCCATTTTGAGTGTTGTTTGGCAGTTAACCCTTGTTTTACTCCTAGAAAAAATTGATTATATTGGAAAATTTTCCAAAAAATTGAAATTTCATAATTGTTTCTCCATCTGCCATTAACTCTTGTGGAACACCTAAAGGGTTAACAAAGTTTGTAAACCCAGTTTTGAATACCTTGAGGGGTGTACTTTCTTAGATGGAGTCACTTTTTTGAAATTTCTATTCTAGGGGTGCAACAGGGGGCTTCAAATGGGACATGGTATAAACAAAACCAGTCCTGCAAAATCTGCCTTCCAAAACCCATATGGTGTTCCCCTCCTTCTATGTGCTACCGTTCGGCCAAACAGTAGTTTACGACCACATATGGGGTGTTTTTGCAAACTACAGAATCAGGGCAACCCATTTTGAGTGTTGTTTGGCAGTTAACCCTTGTTTTACTCCTAGAAAAAATTGATTATATTGGAAAATTTTCCAAAAAATTGAAATTTCATAATTGTTTCTCCATCTGCCATTAACTCTTGTGGAACACCTAAAGGGTTAACAAAGTTTGTAAACCCAGTTTTGAATACCTTGAGGGGTGTACTTTCTTAGATGGAGTCACTTTTTTGAAATTTCTATTCTAGGGGTGCAACAGGGGGCTTCAAATGGGACATGGTATAAACAAAACCAGTCCTGCAAAATCTGCCTTCCAAAACCCATATGGTGTTCCCCTCCTTCTATGTGCTACCGTTCGGCCAAACAGTAGTTTACGACCACATATGGGGTGTTTTTGCAAACTACAGAATCAGGGCAACCCATTTTGAGTGTTGTTTGGCAGTTAACCCTTATTTTACTCCTGGAAAAAATTTATTATATTGGAAAATTTTCCAAAAAATAGAAATTTCAAAATTGTTTCTCCATCTGCCATTAACTCTTGTGGAACACCTAAAGGGTTAATAAAGTTTGAAAAAACAGTTTTGAATACCTTGAGGGGTGTAGTTTCTAGAATGGGGTCATTTTTGGGAGGTTTCTATTATCTAAGCCTCACAATATGACTTCAAACCTGAACTGGTCCATAAAAAGTGGGATTTTGAAGATTTCTAAAAAATTTCAAAATTTGCTTCTAAACTTCTAAGCCTTGTAACATCCCCAAAAAATAAAATATCATTCCCAAAATGCTACAAACATGAAGTAGACATATGGGGAATGTAAAGTCATCACAATTTTTGGGGGTATTACTATGTATTACAGAAGTAGAGAAACTGAAACTTTGAAATTTGCTAATTTTTCAAAATTTTTGGTAAAAAATGTATTTTTTTATGCAAAAAAAATAACTTTTTTGACCCAATTTTAGCAGTGTCATGAAGTACAATATGTGACGAAAAAACAATCTCAGAACGGCCTGGGTAAGTCAAAGCGTTTGAAAGTTATGAGCACTTAAAGTGACACTGGTCAGATTTGCAAAAAATGGCCCGGTCCTTAAGGTGAAAATGAGCCCGGTCCTTAAGGGGTTAAGGACCAGTTCAGTTAGTGTCTCCACATTCTGAAAGCCGTAGTTTTTTAATTTTTTGGGGCGACTGTGTTATGTAGGGGCTCATTTTTTTGGGTATGAGATGATGGTTTGATTGGTCCTATTGTGTGGTGCATATGACTTTTTGATCGCTTGGTATTACACTTTTGTGCTGTAAGGTGACAAAAAATTGCCTTTTTGATACACTTAATTTTTTATTTTTTTGGGAGTTCACCTGAGGATTTAGGTCATGTTAGATTTTTTATACAGCAGGTTAACGGACGTGGTGATACCTAATATGTTTTACTTATTTCAGTTTTACACAATAATATCATTTTTTAAACAAAAAAAAATAATAATTTTAGTGTCTCCATAGTCTGAGAGCCATATTTATTTTTTCTTTTTTTGTCGATTGTCTTAGGTAGGGTACCATTTTTTTAGGATGAGATGACGGTTTGATTGGCACTATTTCGGGGTGCATATGACTTTTTAATCGCTTGCCATTATACTTTTTGTGATGTAAGGTGACAAAAAAATGGCAGATCAGACCCCCAATCAGTCCTCAGCTCAGACTCAAATGTAAATTACCCCAATCAGACCTCAGATAAGAGCCCCATGCTTCTCATCACCCCCATATCAGCCCCCATGCCTCTCATCACCCCCATTGTCTCAGATCAGCCTCATGCCAGATAAAATAAATAAACCACTTACCTCTCCTGCTCCCAGACCCCGCCGCTCCTCACCGCCCGCGTGTTTTCATCCTGCTGCCGGCTATGCTGTGAATTGGCTCGCACAGCGTTAGGTCACAGAGCTTCCTCATGCTGTGCGCAGTCACTTCACAGCCGACAGCTGAGGACCAGGAGGCGGTGAGTACAGAGCTTTCACCGCTTCCTGGTCCTCCGGTACTAATGATCGCTTCCATAGTGGAAGCGCTCATTAGTATTTGCCCCATAAGACGCTGGGGCATTTTCCCCCACTTTTGGGGAAAGAAAATATGTCTTATAGGGCGAAAAATGCGGTATATATAGATTGTAGTTGAATCAGTAGTCACAGGATCAATGTACCTTGGCAAATTAAATTTATATAAGTTCCTAATAAACTATATAAAAAAAAAAAATAATTGGGGCTTTCATAAAAAAATTATAAAGAGGAACAATGTAAGTGAAAACATCTATTAGAATTGTTTTCCATCTAGTGTATTTGTACTTTTAACCTAAAACTATAAGGTTTCTGGCTCAAATTTTATGAAGAATTGCCCATAATTCAATAAAACAATTTTAACTAATGGGAGCTATAAAAGTCTTTCCACAAGACGCCATGAGGCATAAGGAAAGTGCTATTAAAATGTAGACTGCTTTACAGGTTGTGTACGGTGTAAGGCACAGGACTGTATTCTTTGTAAAAGTGATCTATAGAAAACTGTTTTCAGAAATGGTCAAGCTGAAGATAAAGTGTAGGGCAGCCCCTACAAGTGGATGTTGAGTTCTGAGAGCGTAATTTGTTTTCGTCACATTATTTTCATTTTGCCTGTCCAAGCCAATGCTAATCACCTAATATAATCCGTTCACCTAATACATCCTAAAGAGTATGAAGGAGCAATAGTCTGGGGGTCTGACACTAGCCAGTAAGTCCACAATAAATCATAATGCTATATTTTTATAGCATTTACAGTATGTTGGTTTTGTACATGTAACTTTATGTGTAGCTTTGGTTGACACTATGTGGAGATACAAAAGAAAAATATTTTACTATTGGGACGTTGACTTGAAGATCAATACATGTAGCATAAAATATATGCCAGCTGTGGGCTATTGAGGTTTTCACAGAGTGTTAACACACTGGGAGGGATTTATCATAAGGGGAATCATTGAAGTCAGTTTTGACTGCAAAAATGGCAGAAAATAAGAAAAAAAAAAGTCACAAATCTTTGCACAAAAACTGCATGTGGCAAAATATGCAACTGTGCAGAAAGCTGCCATGAAGGGCTTGAGAAATTACCTCCCATGAACACATCTTATCAGACAGATCCCAAACACAGTGGGAACATGCATATGGTGAAATAAGGTGATTTGTTTATATGGTGGCTCAGTGGTTAGCACTTCTGGGGGCTTAGGTTTGAATATGACCATGGGCAACATCTGCATGGCATTTGTATGTTCTCCCTGTTTTTCTGTGGGTGTCTTCCAGGTACTCTGGTTATCTTCCACACTCCAAAAGACATACTGATAGGGAACCTAGATTGTGAAAATCTCTGAGGAAGGTGAGTAATGATAATCATTGGAAAGAGCTGAGGAATATGTTGGTACTATACATGAGTAAAATAAATCAATATGGAACCTATAGCCAGGCAGACATACAACCAAGGTACTGCCCTACTGTCAGGCATAAGGACAAATACAACCAAAGTGTTGTCCTATAGTCAGGCATACTGACACACAAGACAAAGTTGTTGCCCTATAGTCATACATACTGACACATCTATCCAAGGTGTTGCTCAATAGTCAATCATACTGACACATACAATCATGGTGTTGCCCTTTAATCAGGCATACTGGACATATAAGACCAAGTTATTGACCTATAGGAATGCATACTGACATATACAAATCAAGGTGTTGCCCTATAGCCAGGCTTACTGACACATAAGACCAAGGTGTTGCCCTATAGTCAAGCATAATGACACAAAAGACCCCAGTGTTAATCTACAGTATAGCCAAGCATACTGCAATGACACATAAGGACATGGTCACAGCATGGAAATCAGTGTTCCATAGTTTCTAAAGGCCCAGGGAACCTTGATGTACTGAGAACTGAAAGCATAATAGGAAGGAGAGATTAAAATAAAAATAAAAATAAAACCTCTCTTATTGCTATTTAACTAAAAATTAAGAATTCCAGATAACCTTTTTAATTTGAGTCCTGATATTGACTTTCACTGTAAAAAGGAAAAGAGCATCCGTCACTGCTTAGAGAGATCTGCATTTAGCTTCACACATAGCAGTTAACAGCTCTAATTTTATTTGCAATCGCAAATTCTAAAATTTAATTTCAAAGATTCTAAGATTCAAATGAATGTTTATCAAGTAAAAATGTGCACTTTGTCAGGTCGAATTGTATTCAGTTGTCATTTTTAAATTTCAGTAAGCCTGTTAATAAATGTGAATCATTTTGCATATCTGGATATCTGTTTTACCTAGGAAACAGATTTCTGGATACTTTGTTATGGTCCTTAATTTTATCACTGAATAGAACAGTTACCAGATACAAGGAATTCATTTCAGTCATGTCATCAGGATTTTTCGGTTTTGCTTTGTTGGGTCTCGATATGTTGCCAATAAGAGGGAGAAGCTCATTAGCAAAGCACAAATTGGGAGCAATGCTTTTAATGTTAGGATGAAACCTGTTGCACAGCCAAAAGAAGATGCATTCCATATGGGATCGTGTGCTTGGTGTGGGAGGCAACTTTGAAAGAGGAGTCTTTGGCTCTTCTTTAAGGGGAATTCACAAGACATCAAAATCCCAAACACATAATCCACCAATACACATGATAAAATACGTATCTGAAAATTTACAGCAATTTGTTGATCACTCACTGAAACAGGAGGGGAGCACGGAAGCACTGAAAAACTATAAGGAAAAAAATAGAACATGTAAAAAACAAATAAAAGCGGCCAAACTAGAGACCGAGAGATTAATTGCCAAAGAGAGTAAAACTAACCCTAAAATGTTCTTCAATTATATAAATGTTAAAAAGTATAAATCTGAAGGTGTCGGCCCTTTAAAGAGTAATGAGGGGGAAGTCGCAGAGAGCGATGAGGAGAAAGCAAAGCTGTTAAATATTTTTTTCTCCAATGTATTCACTGAGGAAAATAAATTGTCAGATGACATGCAGAATGCAAAAATAAATTCCCCATTAAAAGTGTCCTGTCTGACCCAGGAAGAAGTACATCAGCGACTTAAAAAGATTAAAATAGACAAATCGCCAGGACCGGATGACATACACCCCCGTATCCTAAAGGAATTAAGTAATGTCATAGCCAGACCCTTATTTCTGATATTTGCAGACTTTATACTGACAGGGAATGTCCCACAGGATTGGCGCATGGCATATGTGGTGCCAATATTCAAAAAGGGGCCAAAAACAGAGCCTGGAAACTATAGGCCGGTAAGTTTAACATCTGTTGTGGGTAAACTGTTTGAAGGTTTTCTGAGAGATGCTATATTAGAGCATCTCAACAGAAATAAGCAAATAACGCCATATCAGCATGGCTTCGTGAGGGATCGGTCATGTCAGACTAATTTAATCAGTTTCTATGAGGAGGTAAGTTCTAGACTTGACAGCGGCGAATCAATGGATGTCGTATATCTGGACTTCTCCAAAGCATTTGACACTGTACCACATAAAAGGTTAGTATATAAAATGTGAATGCTCGGACTGGGAGAAAACATCTGTATGTGGGTAAGTAACTGGCTCAGTGATAGAAAACAGAGGGTGGTTATTAACGGTACACACTCAGATTGGGTCACTGTCACTAGTGGGGTACCTCAGGGGTCAGTATTGGGCCCTATTCTCTTCAATATATTTATTGATGATCTTGTAGAAGGCTTGCATAGTAAAGTATCAATTTTCGCAGATGACACTAAACTGTGTAAAGTAATTTACACTGATGAGGACAGTATACTACTACAGAGGGATCTGGATAGATTGGAGGCTTGGGCAGATAAGTGGCAGATGGGGTTTAACACTGATAAATGTAAAGTTATGTACATGGGAAGGAAAAATGCAAGTCACCCGTACATACTAAATGGTAAAACACTCGGTAACACTGACATGGAAAAGGATCTAGGAATTTTAATAAACAGCAAACTAAGCTGCAAAAACCAGTGTCAGGCAGCTGCTGCCAAGGCCAACAAGATAATGGGTTGCATCAGAAGGGGCATAGATTCCCGTGATAAGAACATAGTCCTACCACTTTACAAATCGCTGGTCAGACCACACATGGAGTACTGTGTACAGTTCTGGGCTCCTGTAAACAAGGCAGACATAGCAGAGCTGGAGAAGGTCCAGAGGAGGGCATCTAAAGTAATAACTGGACTGAAGCAACTACAGTACCCTGAAAGATCATCAACATTAGGGTTATTCACTTTAGAAAAAAGACGACTGAGGGGAGATCTAATTAATATGTATAAATATATCAGGGGTCAGTACAGAGATCTATCCGATCAGCTATTTATCCCCAGGACTGTGACTGTGACGAGGGGACATCCTCTGCGTCTGGAGGAAAGAAGGTTTGTACACAAACATAGAAAAGGATTCTTTACGGTAAGAGCAGTGAGAATACGGAACTCTCTGCCTGAGGAGGTGGTGATGGTGAGTACAATAAAGGAATTCAAGAGGGCCCTGGATGTATTTCTGGAGCTTAATAATATTACAGGCTATGGCTACTAGAGAGGGGTCGTTGATCCAGGGAGTTATTCTGATGGCCTGATTGGAGTCGGGAAGGAAGTTTATAGTCCCCTAAAGTGGAGAAAATTGGCTTCTACCTCACAGGGTTTTTTTTTTGCCTTCCTCTGGATCAACTTGCGGGATAACAGGCCGAACTGGATGGACAAATGTCTTTTTTCGGCCTTATGTACTATGTTACTACTATGTTACAAATTACACCTTTTAAAAGTCTCAAGACAAAACAGATAAAGTAATGGGCCTGTCGAGGAAGTCCATTACACAAAAAAAAAAAAAAATCTCCGTTTCATACATCTCTGACCCTTCACTAAGTATAACACAGTGGGGGACATTTACTTAGCACGTTGCACCAGAATTATGGCATAAATTGCACCAAAAAGATTGATGTTTTGATTTGCACCAAATATATCAACTGCTTTCTCCAGAATTTTCACTATAAAGAATGCATCACGCCAGAAATAAGTTAGAAATGTCAAAGTGGGCGGGGCTATCAAGTTGGCACATATTACGCCTCATATATCATCCTCATATCGGCAGAACTGGCTCAAATTGTTGCGGATAATTAATGTAGTGGTGGTCTTTTGTGTAAAAAAGAAAAAAAAACACATTTAATGACAGAAAGATGTGACTTTTGTAAAAAATTTGTATTTATGAAAAGAAAACTTACTCATCATGGAAACAAGTCATAGGCAAGTATTAAAACAGGACATTTTTTTTTATCGAATATAAATGAGCTAAACAACAGGGTTTTGTCATCATCAAAAAAAAAAAAAAAGTCAGTGGACAAAAGTTGTAATTTACCAGTGGAAATGTTGCAAATATGCTTCAAAACTCGCAAATATGGTCTGGCAGGGGCAGATGAAATGGCACATTTCTGTTTACAAATCAATCAAAAATAGGCGAATAATCAAGTTTAGATTTTAAAAAGTCATATTTTTTAAGTGACGTGCACCTTTTTTATATAATGAGGTGATTTGTAATGTTAGTATTCTTCAGTGCAAATTACGCCATTATTGATAAATGTCCCCCAATGTATCAATTATGCCCAGATTGTTCCTGGCTAATTTAACCCCCCTAAAACACAGAAGATGTTGAGCCTTAAGGGGATTGTCTAGGAGTTAAAAAAAAGTTTCATTGATGCCCGCAACCTGACGCAGTTATGGAAAAAATCGTACCAACCTGCTCCACGCCACTTCCGTTCTGCGCAATTGCAGAGAAGAATAGGCAATTGCTGACCACCAAACACATACAGTCATGTAAATGCACCCTTATAGAAATTGAAATTGTTTTCTAAAAAAAACATGAGTGATGTTTGCTTTACATGCATGAGATGTTGCTACCTTTTTCCTTTTTTTTATAATTTCAGAAGGGATATTGCAAAGCAAAATCAATTTCATATACATTGATATATTACACGTGCTTGTGAATGATTCAAAAGGGCACAGACATAAAATAAGACACACAAAAAAAAATGTATTAGCAATGGACCCATCTCTTTCATGTGGTGCAGGCACCATGCAAGAGAAACCAATTAAAAGGGATACAATCAGACATATTTTAAGGAGTCAAAATGGGTAAAACTCATCATAAAAAGGCCTAATTTTTAGAATTGCTGTATTTGCATAATTACTGTATTACATTACTACAAATGAGTACTACTGCTGCTTTGTCTGCATGTGCTCATAATGGTTCAACATCCTCCGTCATCCTAACACCATAATCAATCATTAACGGGATTTTCTGAGTTGTTGAAGAGGTATATGTTATGAAATAATAAAAGAATGTACTGTATACTCAGTGTTGCCTCTTTGGTCCTCCCACCGGTCTGTGTTTAGCTGGTTGCAGTGATAACGCAGGCGTATACTCCATGTGGCCACTGTAGGCAATCACAATGACTGGCTGCAGCGGTCACATACGGTATATGGCTATGTCACTGCTGCAACTAAGTAAACAAAGACTGGAAGTGGGGGTTACAGCAACAGTAATTGAAAGGCAGGTGGATATATCTGGGGAGTATATGTTTTTTTTTTTGTTTTGTTTTTTATTTTATAACATCTCCCCAACTTGGGCAAATTTTTTGATGACATATTGCTTGGATACACAATGACTTTATGAGCAG
The DNA here is from genome assembly GCF_014858855.1 of Bufo gargarizans. Lineage (NCBI taxonomy): Eukaryota > Metazoa > Chordata > Amphibia > Anura > Bufonidae > Bufo > Bufo gargarizans. The sequence goes on along the minus strand of NC_058082.1, from coordinate 136,047,883 downwards.
TGTGAGTCTGTAATCTGGGACCTTCTCCAATCCTGGGAATGTTACAATCACAGCGCTAATTCAGCTCTGTGACCCCCTCACAATCTTTCCTTGCCCAGTGTTGCCCTGGCCACCAAATGTGCAGGGGAACTGAAGTACAGATCCATTCAAGTGGATGGGGCCATACTGCAGTGTTCTGCATAGCTGGGTGGCTAGCCACAGAGATGTTGGAAATCATGGTATATTGATATAGAATGCATATTGAAACCTTTCAAGCACAATGAATGAGCTTTGTTTGCTGAAAATGCAATACCCTTTAACACATACCATGAAGACCCTTGTCACATACCCCACATATTGTGCTCACTAATTATAAGTTAGAATTCATAAGACTTTGTTCAAATCTGCGTTTGAGGCTCTGTCACACGCAGCTATATTTTTTCTAGAAAAATGATAGACAGTATGACGCAACTTTATGAGTCAATGGCACCACTGGAGTCCATTATGTAACGGATTCATCACAACTGAATTTCAGTTTTTTGCTCCTATGATGCAAATAAAATGGAATTCAGTGATGCAGGTTTGAACATAGCCTTACTCTTGTGTTAACTGATAAGGCAGGAGTAGAGAGAGAGGAGAGGCCCCTATACAGAACCAGTGAATTGGCCTCTTGATCTCAAACCTCTAATTATACAGAACCTCATAATGTCTCACTAACAACCCACAAATACCTAAGAATTCAATACATTAGTTCAGTTCCTGCCATAAAAATCAAAAAGGTATCAGAAGGCAGCATTTAAGGTGAAGGTAGGCCCCTACCCTTTTGGACCTTTATGCAGCTCAACAGGTTGCACCTATGGTACATCTGCCCCTGTTGATAATGTAATGCTGGAGATTGAAATTTATTTCCTATATTTCATTGTACTGTATTAGTTTATACCTTCTTTCATGTGCATTGGTTTTCATTCTGTCTCCTGCCATTTAGATTGTTTCAGCCCTATATATATTATTTAACAAAGAGAGTTGAGTTGCTCTTTTTTATTTACCATCAATAAGGTTTCTCTAGATCAGCTTAGTCATAGCCCAAAACAACATAAACAATCTACTACATTAAATGGGTTCTGTCTAAATAAAATACATCAATGAGGACTTTAATCTTTTGCAAAAGCCATCAAGAACATTTGCTTCATTAATATATACAAGCAAATACCTTCCTAAGAGACCTCAAACTTTTAGAAATCATAGGAAAAGACAATGGATGTCATGATTGTGTACAAAGGGTAGAGAAACGGACTAACAGATACGTAAATACTATCAACATAGATCACAGAACCAATATGAAATGGGACTTGCATGACAACACTAAAGTCAAAAGAAAATAAAGACAGTATTTGATCTATGTATGTCTATTCATCCATCCACTTATTAAATATTAAAATGAATGACTGTTCCTACCTTCTTTAATGGTATCCAGGTAGATGTTTTCTCAGTTGATGATCTGACTTGTCCTATCTCGTTGTGACTGTGACATTCAACAGTTCCTTCAGACTCAGTCTGATTACTGGATGTAGGAGTAAGGTACATCACTCCTGAATGAGAAGAACTGAGAGGAAGTCTGGACTGACTATCAAAGTACATTGGAGATGTAACTAATAATGGGCAGCTGACCACATTCATTGCATTTTTCTCTTCCACTTCACTTTGTACCAACATAATATCATTTTTGTTGATTTTCTTCTTTTTCATTTTGCCTAGCTTTGGTTGAGCGTTATATGGAGTTCTGCCATTATATGGGCCAACCTCTTTATTCTCCTTCTTACACTTAACAACTATTGTGACCATTGCAGCAAAAAGAATAATGGATATTGCACTTAGAGCAACCAATACAGGCAAATAGATGTCCCAGTCCCGTGGTTCTCCTATAACATTACCCTCCTCTTCATAGCAGCCTAAACAGTCTGAATTTGCCTTAATGATAAGTTTTGCTACAGTTGAAAGTGAAGGTTTTCCATTATCAGTGACCTTAATGATCAATTCTACAACTGAAGCAATATCTTCCCAATGTGGATTGAGCAGCCTGATCTCTCCAGTCACTGAATCTATTTCAAAGAGGTGTTCTTTACTTTCTTGGATGATTTCATAAGTTACTCTTCCACTTTCTCCAAAATCAATATCCATAGCTCTTACAGTGCTTATAATGTATCCTATTCCCACATTCCGGGGCACATAGATTTCTGCAGTATCATTCTGTAGGCTTGGCAAAACAATGACTGGCGCATTGTTATTAACATCTAGTACGGACACTCTCACAGTGGCATTGCTTTCTAAATGTGGCGATCCTAAATCTTTTGCGATTACTTTGAACTCAAAAAATTTGGTCAATTCATAATAAAAAGTTCTCAACGCATAAATAGCACCATTTCGAGGGTTGATAGAGACATATGTAGAGATGGAAACACTGTCAATATATGAGGGGAAGATGGAATAGGATACAGTGCCATTTTGCCCCAAATCTGGATCTTGTGCTAGAACGGAACCAAGGTATTCTCCTGGGATATTGTTTGCAGATACTTGTAGCGAATACATACTTTTAGAAAAAGATGGTGGATTGTCATTTTCATCCAAGATTTTTACAGAGAATGAATTGGTAGAATCAAGAGAAGGGTTGCCTTTATCCCTAGCAATGATAGTTATGTTGTATTCATCTTGAATTTCACGATCTAGAGGTCTACTTGTGACTACTGTGAAAAAATTGTCATAATTATCTTCTAGCTTGAACGGCACATTTCCCAAAACCCAACACTGGAATTGTCCATTTTTTCCTGAGTCTTTGTCTGTAACCCGAACTAAAGCAATAACTGTACCAGGGGGTGAGGCTTCACTAATTGCTCCCTGTCTAACTGACACAAAGCTAATTGATGGGAAATTGTCATTGACATCAGTGACAAGAACAGTCACTTTGCAATGCACAGGTATTGGATTGGGGCCTTCATCTTCTGCCTGAACATCAATTTCAAGCATCTCAATTTCCTCATAATCTATGTTACCTTTGACTTGTATGATACCAGTTTTAGAATCAATTGAAAATAGCTCCCACACTTGATCAGATGCATAACCACTGAATGAATAGACAACATCAGCATTGGTGCCCTCATCTGCATCTGTAGCATTGAGGTCAATTATCACTTTGCCAATAGGCGAGTTTTCAGCTATCTCAACAGTGTAAGATTTTACTTCAAAGACGGGACTATTGTCATTGGCATCAATTACTTTAATGTTAATTTGCAGATTTGCCGATCTCGGAGGGATACCTCCATCAAAGGCAGTTAAAATGAGTGTATGGTGTGACTGTTCTTCTCTATCTAGTGCTTTCTGAATAACTAATTCTGGAACTTTTGTACCATCACCCCTGGATTTTATATCCAAAGAAAATAAACCATTATCGCCTCTCATCTTATATGTCTTCAAGCCATTATTGCCCAGATCAGGATCTTGTGCAGTAGTCAATGGAAATCTAGTTCCTGGGGATGCATTTTCTGAAATATCAATATCGATCTGGTCTGATGGAAACTTAGGTGAATTATCATTAATGTCAAGGATCTCCACCTTGATCATACACACATCTCTGTCATTGACAAAGACTTCTAGGGAAAGAATACATTTCGGACTGTTTTTGCACAGAGTCTCTCGGTCAATGCGCTGCTTAGTGTACAGTAGTCCACTATTTGGATCAACATCCAGCAGGTTAGGAGCGGAGTTCTGCAACACTCTGAAATTATTTTTTTTACCCCTATCATGCAGTTCCAGTTGTGCATCATTAATGTTTCCAATGGCATTTCTGGAGCCCCCTTCTTCTGAAATGGAGTAATTTAGAGTCTTCAAAGCTTCAACAGAAACCCAATAGAAAAAGTAAAAAATTACAAAGCGGTACATCCCAATGAGTGTCTGTTTATCAGTTTACTAATTGTTTTGTCAGTACAGTCTGAGCTGAGTCAAAAACTAATCCAGAAGATAAGCCCCCAGCGAGTTGACACATGAGGGCAGTTATGACAGTATTAGGTGATTGATTTCAATTTCCAAGAAAATCAAGTTTTCCTATCTTGGAAGGTTTAGAGCAGATGATAGCTATCTCTACTAAAGAAGATTAGACAGACTACAATCTACACATTTCTGATGCACCATGAGAACCAAGGGAGAAAAATTGTTCCTCTGATAGCAAAAGCGTTGGCCACAATCACCTTGCAAACAGCATTCAGAATGCAAGAAGATTTAAAGGCAGTTTCAAAGGATCCAAAAAAAGGCAATAATATGGAATGATTTTTCAGAACAGTTTCTGTGCTTTCAGTGTAACGTCGGTTTCTTGCCAGATGTCCTTTTTTTAAAAAAAAAAACTGTCAATTTCTATTTTACTTCACATTATCTCTATTTGCAAGCAGAATTTCATGAATATTAAATAACATTCAGATTTGTAGACTACCTGGAAAAAATCCAAAATGCAAGGGCCCCGTCAAAGTTGATTATCAATTGCAAAGTATTACAATCACAGCTTGCTTTCAGTAATTTCACACTTGGGCTTTTTTTTTTTTTTTTGTTCTGCAAGGCCAGTAGCTACATCAGCTTACAACTGACAATTGTATTCAGCTAAATTCCAGAGTTCATTCTGCAGGCTGGAACAAATCAACAGGCAAACCATGGCTGGATGCTCAGATTATAAAACGGCACCAAGATGAAAAATCACTGTTGTATAGACAACGGTTACAGCATTCAGAGCTAGATTTCCCTTAGGGCTCCCTATTTTATTCTTCTGTTGATCACTTCTGTCTTCTCCTTGGTCTTCAAAACATTATTTGTTGAGCTAAAATCTCGATGAAAACTATTGTCCAAAAATTGGGTAATTTTCTGCAAGATTATTGTGAATGATGAACCTAAGCAATCAATAGCAGCAAATCCTCAATGGACTCCACATTAAAGCAAGAACCACAGTGACTACTGCTTGGTTTGGACAAGGAAGGGTAAAGAGCTGGCGATTAACCTTTCATTGAGAAGCAAAAAAACAAAAAAACAATAGATGCTATAGTGGTAAGTGGAGTCACCATTCACAAAAAAAACCGCACTGAATTGTATTAAATAGTCTGGATTTTGCCTTCATGAGAATGAGCTCAAAGTTGTACACATCTCAGCGTGAGGCATTTTGGTAAAGGTTTACAAGTATATACGTATATATATATATAGCTTTGAGGATAAAAAGGGTTGAAATGGTTCTACTTACTCCAGTGTCCTTGTAGGAGAGATGCAGAGAATATACAAAACCCAGTTATCCAACCAGTCCCGAGTATGATTGTTCTCTTCGGCTGCTATGCATATAAATGCCACTGATTTTGTGAGGGAAGAAAACAGATCAGATTCGGAGCAGGAGAAGCACAGATAATTCATTCCAAAGGCAGAGATATGTTGATTTGTTTCCCCATCTGCTATTTTGTTCCCTAGGTCCTAGACGAAACGCTGTTGTTTCTGCAATCTGCAGCAGCTAGTGCTGGCACTTCAGTCGCTCATTCAAAGCATTCAGAAGACTCTCCGCGACGATACATTAGAAATGTTGGAACGGAAAACACCAAAAAGCAAGCAACATACTGCAATTTGGTAAAATTGAACAGTTTAGAGGTGTCTTAAATCCTGTGATCCTCCATTTGCCATACGCCAACCTTCACTCTCAGTTCTTCTCTTTGACTGACTTAATTTCTTGTCTCTCTCCTTCTCTCTCTACCTCTCGTCCTTTTTTCCCCATTTTTTTTAAAGAAAGCCTAAGAATAAAGATCAGCTTATTACTGCCACCTACTGGCTTTTCACTGCACTGCTTAATATTTCATCAGTCAGCTACACAGTGATATACTTGGTAGTGGAGCTTATATTGCCATAAGGTATTGGGTTTTCACAAGCGTGTAGTGTCTAGTACATTTCAGCTCTTATATTTACTATCTGAAAAGCGCTCGGGAAGAAGTTTGTTCTGTGCCAGGACCTGACAAACCGACGACGATTACCATAAGATATCCAGCATGACAATCCAGCTGAATAGGTGTTTATAAGAGGCGCATAAATAATATTTCAATATGCATAATATATTCCTATCTATAGATTAGATAGAGAGATAGATAAATACATATGATAGATAGATAGATAGATAGATAGATACATATGATATACTATAGATAGATATGAGATAGATATATATGAGATAAATAGATAGATATGAGATATATATATATATATATATATATATATATATATGAGCTAGATAGATATGAGATAGATAGAGACAGATAGATATGAGATAGATAAATAGATGAATATGAGATACTATAGATAGTTAGATATATATATGAGATAGATAGATAGATAGATAGATAGATAGATAGATAGATATGAGATAGATAGAGACAGATAGATATGAGATAGATAAATAGATGAATATGAGATACTATAGATAGTTAGATATATATATGAGATAGATAGATATGAGATAGATAGATAGATAGATAGATAGATAGATAGATAGATATGAGATAGATAGATAGATATGAGATAGATAGATAGATAGATAGATAGATAGAACACTGGAACACAACAGATTGCATCACATTCCGTAATTATTTTATCATTAGCCTTCATTCAATTACTCATGACCATTATTCAATTATGAAAGAGTATTCTTAGATATTTGAGAAGTGTTACATTTTTCTATCCCCCTTTGGCTTCAGCCACCTCTTAAATCTTAATCTGTCTTTCATGAAAACCAATTGCATATGTGCCCTTAGCAGGGTTAGATCAATTTCAATTCCAAGGTGCATTAACTGTTTAACCTTTTGCGAGCCGACGAGGGCTATGATGCAGTGCAGATATATACCCTACAAGCTGCGGCTGACAGTAAGCTCCAGATAGGTTTGCAGTGAAATCTGGTCGGATGCTAGAAGGTTTAGGATTCAGGGGTTATAAGAGCAAGCAATTAATTTCCCTCTTAAAGCTTAATGTGCCGTGACCAAATCTCCCTCATTCTAAGCAGTCTCATTGATGCAGTGATTGTTCTAAACTGCAGCCTCCTTGTGTTATACCACAGGTTGCTGAAGAATAAGATAGGCTGAAGGGTATATGCCGAGGCAAACACACTGCATTCAGGATAAGGAAATCCATGACAATTCATTAGCTGTGCTGCCAGTGATGGAGGACTCTACAAGCTTAGACACTGGTTAAGTAAGAGCTGGTACTGCTTATCAGACCAGAAACTATTGAGACGACGAGATGATCAGGAGACACCCAATATCCTCCCCTAATATCTGATTTATAGCTCCTAATAATATCTGCCGTCTGAATAAGAGTCATATAGTCAATTTTGCCTAGACATTTCAACATTAATGATATTATTAATAATAATAATAATAATAATATAGCAACACTAGTAATAAAACAAATCACAATCATCACATATTGAGGTCCAGACGATGAGACGCCATAGCCCACACATACACTGATGACAACTTAGGTTGCATATTTAACATTCACAACTGCTAATGATGGGAGAAATCCTACCGACTCCCTGGAATGCCAGGATTTCTAGATACCAGCCCCCATTGCTATTCCTGCTGGATAATTACAGCTGTGACTGGGCTAATTTCTATTCTAGTTCTGGCAGATTTGCGACTTGCAAATACATGGGGGGGGGGAATAACCTGATCCTTCATATTTTTTACATTCTTGACAAGTGTCTGTTATAATAATGTCAATGCATGAATATAAATGATGTTAGAAAGACACGGTTCTTCTATTGAAGCCTATCATTAGTAAATGGAAGTTGCTGCCAAATGTGTTAGAAAGTGGTGGAAAACATGATAAACGCTGGATTTGTTGTGTTCAGTGTCGCACTGTGCAGAATACAGCATCTTGGTCACATGTACAAGCCAGCAATTAATAAAGAGGAGTTAATAGTAATCTTCATTGGAGAGATGTAACTCTATAGGACAGCAACCTGCCGTCTGATATCATATGTTCTCTACTGCTCAATATATAAAGAATCAGTATATTAATAAGTCAATCGTATGTAGCCCCAAAAGATGCCATAGTGGGCTCGCTGAATAGATGCATTCCAAAATACTGAGTTGACTGAAGGTCTGTTTCCTATTCACTAAACTTATTCTGAAATACTGGTCTGACAGAGGGCCTATTTCCTATTCACTAAACTGATTCCGAAATACTAGGCTGACAGAGGGTCTGTTTCCTATTCAGTAAACTTATTCTGAAATACTGGTCTGACAGAGGGCCTATTTCCTATTCACTAAACTTATTCTGAAATACTGGTCTGACAGAGGGCCTATTTCCTATTCACTAAACTGATTCCGAAATACTAGGCTGACAGAGGGTCTGTTTCCTATTCAGTAAACTTATTCCGAAATACTGGTCTGACAGAGGGTCTGTTTCCTATTCACTAAACTTATTCTGAAATACTGGTCTGACAGAGGGTCTGTTTCCTATTCACTAAACTTATTCCGAAATACTAGGCTGACAGAGGGTCTGCTTCCTATTCACTAAACTTATTCCAAAATACTAGGCTGACAGAGGGTCTGTTTCCTATTCACTAAACTTATTCTGAAATACTGGTCTGACAGAGGGTCTGTTTCCTATTCACTAAACTTATTCCAAAATACTAGGCTGACAGAGGGTCTGCTTCCTATTCACTAAACTTATTCCAAAATACTAGGCTGACAGAGGGTCTGCTTCCTATTCACTAAACTTATTCCGAAATACTGGGCTGACAGAGGGTCTGTTTCCTATTCACTAAACTTATTCCGAAATACTGGGCTGATAGATCATCAATCAGCTAAGATTTCTCACGATATATAAAGATAACATACACCCCAAATTTCCAATTATCAGATGCATGCTATTATCCTGTACATCACTGAGTCCACTAGGTGTGTATTATATTCAAGGATGGAGACAAGCTGACAATGATAGGATTGGGATTTCATTCAATCAGGTAGGTGTCTGCTTTCACTGTCCTCATTTGCTATACACTATAGAAAGTATTGCATACATATATACTGTACGCTCACGCATTAAATTCCATCTACTTTTAAAACTCTTGTACTGTTCCTATGCCATAGGAGAGAATTAGCATGTAATGGGCAATTCATAATATGTTTTTTTTTTTTTTTAGGAAAGACACCCTGTTTAAATGACATTGTACATACAAATCTAGAGGCCACTTTATATTTAAAAGGGTTATTAATCGTTTTGATGTGGGGGGTTTTACAGACCCCACAACGTGACTCGCTGGCTCTGCAGGTCATGGGTCTCCCGCATCGACATTTGGTTTCATGCAGGGCAAGTGACTGCTGCAGCCAAACACTTGCAATACCGGTGATATGCCACATGTGCCATGTCAAACTGGATGTTGATGTGGGGAGACCTGGGACCTACAGAGCCAGCAGGGCAGAAATGGAGCCAGAACGCACTAGGATCAAGCAAGTACCACTGTGGGTCCAGCCTCGCTGTGGGGTCTGTAAAAAAACATCATAAAGATGAACAATCCCTTTAAAGGGGTTTTTCAATATTTTTATACTGATGACCTATCCTCAGGATAGGTCATCATTATCTGATCGGAGGGAGTCCAACACCCTGGAGCCACGCCGATCAGCTGTTTAGAAGGTAGCGGCGCTTGCAGTAGTACTGCGGCCTTCTCTCATCTTTTCCTAGGCCAGTGACGACACATTCATTGGTCACGTGACCTAGGGGCAGTTCAGCCACATAGAAGTGAATGGGGATGAGCGCTATACCAAGCACAGCCGCTATACTATGTACAGCTCTGTGCTCAGTGAGCAGGAAGAAGGTGGACGTGCTCACAAGAGCGCAGGTGCCTTCTCAAACAGCTGATCGGCGGGGTCCAGGGTGTCAGACCACCACCGATCAGTAACTGATGACCTATCCTGTGGATAGGTCACTAGTATTAAAATCTTAGAAAACCCTTTTGAGTGTATAGAGAATGGTGGAATATATTAAATAACGCATAACAGGCACTAGGAAGCTAAGAAGCTTTGCATTCAAGTGATAGAGAACTCTGAATATTATCCTTCTTTTCCTCTATGACAGAGACAAATCTGGATCTCATTAGCTGATGTGTCATCCTCACCGATTCCTGTTCCAGAAATGTAAATTCTTACATTTTACATTACTAATTAACCTATTGAAATTACAAAAGGAGAACCCCTCCCCAAAGTTGACTACAATTTTAAAACTGTTTCTCTTTATTCATATATCTGGAGGACTTCCATCCCTTTCTGTGGGTGGGTAACAGCTCATCAAGCACCTATAGCTCCCAGAATGCATTGCAATTAGCTCTTGTTAAACCCTGCCTCCCCTGCATTGAAAAACATTGCTTATATATAGTCCCAGAGATGCATATCTCCACTGTCCAGAGAGGGATATATATCTGCACATTTAAGTATAAATAGAGGGGCACACCTACATCCAGATTACACAGAACACTAGCCGGTATTGCTACTAAATATTAATACATATGAATCAATAGGCACCTATAAAATACTACTAAATACTTTTAGTAGTATTTTATAGGTGCCTATTGATTCATATGTATTAATAAATAAATATTTAGTAGCAATACCGGCTAGTGTTCTGTGTAATCCGGATGTAGGTGTGCCCCTCTATTTATACTTAAATTTATGGTTTCTTTGACGATTGGGGTGTATCTTTTTAGGGTGAGCACCCGACTATTGCCAGAGGGAGGGTGAGCCATCCCAATCCACGTGAATATATCTATACATGTTTATACATTTAGAAGCGTGGATACATAAATGAAAGGTGTCTGGGACACTTCACCTGCTTCACTATGAGATCACTATGCTGATACTGTGAGTAGGAACGGAAGCTACTGAGCATGTCAGTCCACCACTGAATGCGGAAGAAGGTGCACCTGAATTTTGGTCAGTAAGGGGTGCTACAAGAATGGAAAATGTAATGTATATATAAAATAATAAAAATGTTTTATTGCATGTATACTGCAACAATACTAAATTTAAGATGCATTACTCATTGCATAGTAATATCCTTTTTAATATACTGTATATATGCAATGTTTTACGTCTATATGCATGTATGTAAAATGCAGCTCAATTTTAAAGATTTCTAGGAAATATAATGGGAACTGAGCTAAAATAGCTTCTGCAAAGATTTCACAAAATGCAAGACTATAACCAACATACAGGTGAAACTCGAAAAATTAGAATATCGTGCAAAAGTTAATTTATTTCAGATGCAACTTAAAATTAGAATATTGTAAAAAGGTTCAATATTCTAGGCTCAAAGTGTCACATTCTAGTCAGCTAATTAATCCATACCCCCTGAGCAAAGGGTACCTGAGATTGTGACTTTGGGGTTTTCATAAACTGTAAGCCATAATCATCCAAATTATAACAAATAAAGGCTTGAAATATCTTGCTTTGCATGTAATGAGTCTATCTCATATGTTAGTTGCACCTTTTAAGTTACATTACTGAAATAAATGAACTTTGCATGATATTCTAATTTTTCGAGTTTCACCTGTATACTGTATAATCTCACTGACTTGTTCCTTACCAAAATTGTGGAGGAGCATGTTGTAGGGCTTTAGTGGCGCTGGGTTAGGGAGTAACAGTTACATACATTCCCTGCCAGCTCTGAAACTTTATGGACAGGTTTACTAATCCAAATGAACCAGAATTCTGGATCAAATTGAGGCAAAATGTCTGATCAAGAGGTTTAGAGACATTTTTTTTGTCACAAAAATTTCTAACCTGTAGCAAGAGGTCCCAAGATGCGCCAAAGCTATCTCATAGCTTGTGCAACTCTGATAGATTTCCTGCACCTTCTGACTGTTTCATATGTTTATGCTGTCTAAAGTTCAAACAGGACATTACATATGTGTCTATTCCTGCAGGATGTGAAGAGGATGTGAAGCAGAGTAGATGAATACCCTGAACAACACTGTTTACACCTACAGTATGAGGAACCGCGTCATCAAAGTCATGAATCACCATTACAGTCGTAGCTCTTCAGATTAGGATCAATAACACCAATAAATCACAAGGCCGATAACATGAATTAAATTAATAAGAGAGTAGGAGCATAACGTATAACCAGTGCCTTCACCATCAGCAACACAAACTAGAGCTGTCTATTGGGCTAAAAGCTTTTCCAATAGTTTTTCAGGTCTTCTACACAAGCGTGTTCACAGTATGTAATTATTCCTTTCTCCTCAAGCCATGCAAAGAATGCAGCTGGAGACGTGAGGGGACAACTACATTACACAAATATGGCAATAGATGTGCATGAGGATAGACATATAGGATGAAAACAGCAATAATTTTGAACATTTTATATTTGAGGGCTGATATGATGTTACGCTTTGCTGAAAGCTTTGCATGTTCTCTATACACCTTCCAACTGTGCAGTACACAGATAAACTATGAATACAAATAGCAGCTTCCATGGTAGACTACAGCAGAGCAATTTACATGAAATCAGTTCTTCTTCAAACCCGTCCACAGGTCAGTGATACTCAAGATGTATAGAGAACTGTATATTATAGAAAGAGAGGGATGTGTAGTAGAGTAGGTATCAGTGATCAGGGAACCTGCAAGGCTCTGCAAAGCCTGCCTATGCATCCATCTCCATTACTTCTCCCTCCACACAATACGTGAGAACTGTACTTCAGCAATTTGCATGTTTACTATAAAGCACCACTAATTTAAGGTGTAATTAAGTAACTACAGGAGCTTATATGGATAAGTACGCTTAAAATATTCTTAGCTAAGGTGTAGGGCATAATTGTAAAACAAGAGCAAAGCTAAAAGCATAAACGTAAGTATGAGGACAACTGATAACATTTAGCTGTGTGCATTGGTGGTGGCCATACCTGAATTAAGGACATCCGATTAGACGTTGTCTCAGTTGTGTTGCTCACTGGTCCAGTAAAACTGTTGTGGCAGCCAACATGGCCTTGAGGAACAGTCAGATTATTAGATGTAGGCTTGAGGTACATCACTTCTGAACGAGGAGAACTTAAAGGGAGTCTGGTCTGGTAATCAAAGTACATTGGTGATGTGGCAAGCGAAGGGCTGCTGACAACGTTCATGACATTCATTGCATTTCTTTCCTCTACTTCACTCTGAACTAACATAATGTCGTTCTTGTTTATTTTTTTCTTTTTACTCTTTCCCAGTTGGGGGTGGCTGTACTCTGCAATCCTGCAATTATAGGTTCTGATTTCCTTATTTTCTCTTTTACACTTGACTGCAATAGTGATCATGGCAGCCAACAGTATAATAGAAATTGTGCTTAATGTGACAATAAGAGGCAAAGACATATCCCACTGGTGTTGTTTCCCATTGACTCTAGGTTCCCCCTCTGGTAGAGATCCAGAAGAAGATTTAATAATGAGTTTTGCAACAGCTGAAAGTGCTGGTTTTCCATTATCAGTCACCTTGATTACAAGCTCTACAACTGGTGACACTTCTTCCCAATATGGATTCAGGGTTTTAATCTCTCCAGTCACAGGATCAATCTCAAAAAGGTGCTCTTCATTGCCGTAGGCAATTTCATAGGTCAGTCGACCACTTTCTCCAAAATCGTTGTCCACGGCTCGGACTGTGCTCACTACGTACCCCACACCTACATTTCTGGGAACATGAATTTCTGCAGTGTCATTTTGTAAAATTGGAAGGGAAATGACTGGTGCATTGTCATTGACATCCAGTACAGTCACTCTCACAGTAACATTGCTCTCCAGATGGGGGGAGCCCGAATCTTTTGCAAGGAGCTTGAATTCAAAGTATTTTGTTTGCTCATAATTAAAAGATCGAAGGGCATAAACGGCACCATTAGTGGGATTAACTGACACAAAGGTGAAAACTGGTACATCTCCAACATAAGATGGCAGTATTGAATATGACACTGTGCCATTATGTCCAAGATCTGGATCATGTGCTACCACAGAACCTAAGTACTCCCCAGGAATATTATTCTCAGAGACCTGCAACACATGCAGCCCTTTGTTAAAAGTGGGAGCGTTGTCATTTTCATCTAAGATCTTAACAGTAAAGGACTTTGTTGAGTTTAAAGGAGGATTCCCATTATCTCTGGCAATTATGGTAACATTATATTCATCCTGTGTCTCACGGTCAAGAGGTCTATCTGTTACAACAGAGTAAAAATTGTCAGAATTTTCTTCGAGCTTGAAAGGCACATTGCCCAGAACCCGACACTGCAACTGTCCATTTTTGCCAGAGTCCTTATCAGTCACTCTCACTAAAGCGATAACAGTGCCAGGGGGTGCCGCCTCACTGATTGCTCCCTGACGGACTGATATAAAGCCAATCGATGGAGCGTTGTCATTCTTATCAATAACTTTTACTGTAACTTTACAATGAGCAGGAATTGGGTTTGGGCCTTGGTCACGTGCTTGCACATCAATTTCAATGAGATTATTCTCCTCATAGTCAAGGTTACCCTTTACTTGAATAACACCTGTATTGGGATCAATAGAGAAAAGTTCCCGGATTCTGTCTGGTGCGTAGCCACTGAAAGAGTATACAACATCACCATTGGAGCCTTCATCTGCATCTGTTGCATTGAGATCTATCACAACCCTTCCCAGTGGTGAGTTTTCTGGGATTTCCACCATATATGAAGGTGCCTCAAAAACCGGACTGTTGTCATTAGAATCTATGACTTTTACATTTATTTGGACTGTAGCAGATCTTGGAGGGTTGCCACCATCCAAAGCAGTCAAAATGAGGTTATGATGGCTTTGTTCTTCTCTGTCCAACGGTTTGTCTATAACCAGCTCAGGAAACTTTGTCCCATCCCCTCTGGATTTCACATCTAAGGAAAACAATCCGTTACGGTTGATGACATATGTCTTTAAGCCATAGTCTCCAGAATCTGGATCATGGGCACTGGTGAGAGGAAATCTTGTCCCAGGGAAGGCATTTTCTGAAATATCAATATCAATCTGCTCGGATGGAAAAATGGGTGAATTGTCATTAATATCTGTGATATCCACTTTGATCATGTATAGATCTTTGTCATTCGCAAAGACCTCCAAGGACACTTGACATTTTAAATTTCTTCGGCACAAAGTCTCCCGATCAATCTGTTGCTTGGTGAACACCAGTCCGCTGTCCTGTTCTACATCTATTAAGTCTGACGCAGAATTCTCCAGGACTCTGAAGTTGGATTTCTTGCCCCTCTCTAAAATACCCAGTTTGATATCATTGTTTAGGTTGCCCACAATGGTTCCAGCAATTGCCTCCTCCGGTACAGAAAAATTTAAGTTTTTTATAGTCAGGGCAGGAGCCCACAAAAAGAATAGCAATAAAACTGAAAGGTACATCCCCAAAAATGTATGTGAAGGGTCTTCTCGGTTTCACTCTCCTCTTCTCAGTTCCTTGAACCTGTTGATTTAAAAACACCTGCAGTTAGATAAGCAGCAAATGGACCATGGCAGGGGAGGCTGGCAGGGTTAAATCAGTGGTTGTTTTTGTGCTGGAAAGACAATTCTTCACCATCCCGTCTGAGCTATTTGTCTCGTCAAATATTAATTGGAAAGGACAATTTATATAGCCCAATGGAGGACAGCCTCATACTAATAAATGCCCATCTTCTTAACGTTATCATGCAGTTATCATTACAGCCCATTTCAGATCTAGATTAAAATGCAATATTGCCCATCTTGCTTGCAATAAACATGATTGGTTTGAGGTCGTATCCTAGCCCTTAGACTAGGATTCCACAAACTGGACCCTGCAATGAAACTCTGTGGTGTGCAGAGACAATCGAGGACACAATGCATGTATCCGGCGTCGAGCAATTACTATCGCTAGAAGAAAGAAAACCACAATCACGACATCAAGGCTTCACATATCATAATCACCTATCCAAGCCATTCTCTAGCCAGCATAAAACCATGGCACTGCATTGGCTGACACAATAGTATTCACTTCATGTTCAGTTCTCATTGCCTACAGTAGATCAAATCAACAGGCAAAGCATGGCTGGATGCACAAATGGAAAACGGGGGGAAAACGCCACTTTATAGGAACAGGCAGATGAGAAAGAAATAGATCCACCATAGAGAAGCCGACATATCTAGAACAGATGCAGATCAATCATCCATGACCAACCCTTGAAATGAGATGCTGGTGTCACACGCACAGCAATTACATAGGTGGGCGCATTGATATTCTGATCACTTCCTCCCTCCCCCCCCCCCCCCCTCCTTTAATCAATTAATCAGTTCTATACTGTGCCGACACCTATGGCACCCAGGTACCCAACGCCTGGCCCTTCACACATGAATGACACATCCAGAATGCAGATGTTTAATAACTGCAGATCCAGAAAAAAGAGAGAGAGATATTAGTGATGATTGAGTGAAAAAAGCCTCATAGGCTGCATTCATCCCCCAGCTCCAGTGCACTTACCTCTCATGGGCTGTGCAACCCTGCTGCCTCTCTCCACAGCCAAGTGCAATAGATCTCCTCACCATGGATAGTTCCAAGTCACTTCCAAAGTGGACAGCTCATGTCTCCTCTTCTGACCAGCAGCAGCAGCAGAGATGATGGGAGTCTTTGGCTTTTTCTAGGCAGGCTCATTGCAGCTGGGGGCACAGATGCTTCCTCCAGTCAGTCCTATAGAAATACAATGCATTTACATCCATTGCAGTCCGCACAGCTCAACAGTTGTGGCTGTAACCCTTCCCGTCCTGCACCGAGTCACATCCGAGCGCAGCTCCGAGCGCCTCTTTACTGACTGACTCTATTCACCTCACGCTGCTGCTTAAACATTGACACTGTTCTCCTGCCAGCCAATAGGCGCCCGCCGCCTTGACCCGCCCACCCCGGCACTCCACCAATGGCGGGGCAAGGGACGGTTATGGACGGGGAATGCTTTGTGTCATTGATTAGATCAGTTAGGGCTGAGACAGTAACAGTGGGAGAAGGCTGCTGCTTGTTCAGTGCTGCGCGCCTGGCGGGGGGTTCGGCCAATCACACTTCTTATACAGCGGTGTAAAGTGAGGGAAGAAGCGGCAGCTCCTCCATGGTGTATGGGCAGAGCAGGACTTCGGAAAACTGACTGGAAGAAGTGTCCATAACAACCAATCACAGCGCAGCTTTCATTTGTAGGACATTCGTTGCTATGGGCAACAGAGATGGTTTTCCTTTTAATCCGCTTCATAATTCTTCCCCCCCCCCCCCCCCAAAAAAAATAAAAAAAATCTTGATGGACTTTCAAAGTGGCAGATAAGGTCATGGGGGGGGGGATCATTTATTAATTAAACGTGTGTAAAATACAACTGCCTTAGTTGCCCATAGCAACCAGTCAGATTCCATCTTTCATTTTTCACAGCTCTTTTGGAAAATGAAAGGTGGAATCTGATTGGTTGCCAGGGGCGTAGCTATAGGGGAAGCGGCTGCTTTGGGGCCCTGACCCAGAAGGGGCCCATCCAGGAGGAGGAGGACTAAAGGATTTGGTCAGGACCCCCTAAACAGTATTACACAATGAAATGATATACAGTGACAGTATAGACAGTGTAGAAAACGGACAGAACAGCTGCCGGGCCCGGTCTGAGAGAGCGATCTTTACTAGCCATAGGAATGGGGCGGCAGGAAAGCAAAAATTTGCCGTGAGGCCCAGTCAATTCCAGCTACGCCACTGTTGGTTGCTATGGGCAACTAAGCCAGTTCTACTTTACACCAGTTTGATAAATGACCCCGTGAGAGCCCTAACAATAGAACTATACAGGCACAGCTCAATAAATTAGAATATCATTGAAAAGTTAATTTATATCAGTAATTACACACAGAATGATCTATTACAAGAGCTTATTTCTATTAATGTTGATGGTTGCGGCTTACAGCTTATGAAAGTATCTCAGAAAATTAGAATATTGTGAAAAAGATCAATATTGTAGACTCATGGTGTCACACTATAATCAGCTAATTAACACAAAATACCTGCAAGGGTTTCAACCAATCAGATTCCATGTTTCATTTTTCACAGCTCTTTTGTGAAATGAAAGGTGGAATCTGATTGGTTGCTATGGGCAACTAAGCCAGTTCTACTTTACACCAGTTTGATAAATGACCCCAATAGCATCTCCCATCGCACACAGAGACCACTCTTGCCAACCTAAGGTCCTCTGACATCAAGCATACCGCCGTCCGCACCTGTCATGTTACTCCTTTTAATTCCATTTAGATTGTAAGCTCTTATGAGCAGAAATCTCTTTTCTTTGCCTCATAGTTCATTTCTTTTGAATTATGCACGTACACCTAAGTTCTTACCCTCTCTTATATATTTCTTCCTTCCTAGTCACAGCTTTTTCATCTTACGACTCGTTCACATATGCATTGTGATGTCCATGTATCTTTCCATCATAAGAACCAACCTCTGATGGTCCGTAGACCTATGGTGCCCGTCGACCCTATTGACCAATAATAGGACCGTCCGTTTCCTATTGTCCGATCTAAAGATGCCACCAATCATCTGGTGAATGAGCAAATGTTCATTCATCGGGTATAACCATCACCTCAATCATTATTTGTGGGGCAGCAGAGTGTGTCCCTCGTCCCTGTATAGTGGATTACTGCATGTAAATGCAGCTTTCACCTGGTCTAACAAGGAGGCAATTATCAGGAATGAATGATCATTCCCGATAACTTCCTGCTAGGCCCCTTTCACACGAGCGAGGATTCCGCGCGGGTGCAATGTGTGACGTGAACCTGACCCATTCATTTCAATGGGTCTGTGTACATGAGCGATGTTTTTCACACATCACATCTGCGTTGCTTGAAAATCGCAGCATGTCCTATATATATAACACAGGCCCCATAGAAATGAATGGGACTGTGTGAAAAACGCATTACATCCGGATGCACTGCATTGCTTTGCGTTTTAAACGCCAATTAACTTAGCAACAGTGAAGGGATTCAATCCAGGAAGTTAAGTTCTCAGTGTGTGGCGGCAGGCACTGCATGGGAAAGAAGAGTAGGAGGACTATGTCTGGCCCTTGCAGAGCTAAAGGCCCCAAAAGCCATGGATGTAGAGAAAATGATCATCCTGGTCGAGGAGAGGCCATGTCTTTGGAACAGCAGCTAGGGGAGAATAGTCAAGGCCAGAGTCGGCAGAGGTTGGGTAAGTAAAGTGGACAATCTATATATGTGTGATCCTAGCTGTCCTCCCTAGCATAGCACATGGCCTACGTTATCCTCCCTAGCATAGCACATGGCATACGTTATCCTCCCTAGCATAGCACCTGGCATACGTTATCCTCCCTAGCATAGCACATGGCATACGTTATCCTCCCTAGCCTAGCACATGGCATACGTTATCCTCCCTAGCATAGCACATGGCATACCTTATCCTCCCTAGCTTAGCACATGACATACGTTATCCTTCCTAGCTTAGCACATGGCATACGTTATACTCCCTAGCTTAGCACATGGCATACGTTATCCTTCCTAGCTTAGCACATGGCATACGTTATCCTCCCTAGCTTAGCACATGGCATGCGTTATCCTCCGTAGCTTAGCACATGGCATACGTTATCCTTCCTAGCTTAGCACATGGCATACGTTATACTCCCTAGCTTAGCACATGGCATACGCTATCCTCCCTAGCATAGCACATGGCATACGTTATCCTCCGTAGCTTAGCACATGGCATACGTTATCCTCCCTAGCTTAGCACATGGCATACGTTATCCTCCCTAGCTTAGCACATGGCATACGTTATCCTCCCTAGCTTAGGACATGGCATACGTTATCCTCCCTAGCTTAGCACATGGCATACGTTATCCTTCCTAGCTTAGCACATGGCATACGTTATCCTCCCTAGCTTAGCACATGGCATACGTTATCCTCCCTAGCTTAGCACATGGCATACGTTATCCTCCCTAGCTTAGCACATGGCATGCGTTATCCTCCGTAGCTTAGCACATGGCATACGTTATCCTTCCTAGCTTAGCACATGGCATACGTTATACTCCCTAGCTTAGCACATGGCATACGTTATCCTCCCTAGCATAGCACATGGCATACGTTATCCTCCGTAGCTTAGCACATGGCATACGTTATCCTCCCTAGCTTAGCACATGGCATACGTTATCCTCCCTAGCTTAGCACATGGCATACGTTATCCTCCCTAGCTTAGGACATGGCATACGTTATCCTCCCTAGCTTAGCACATGGCATACGTTATCCTTCCTAGCTTAGCACATGGCATACGTTATCCTCCCTAGCTTAGCACATGGCATACGTTATCCTCCCTAGCTTAGCACATGGCATACGTTATCCTCCCTAGCTTAGCACATGACATACGTTATCCTCCCTAGCTTAGGACATGGCATACGTTATACTCCCTAGCTTAGCACATGGCATACGTTATCCTCTCTAGCTTAGCACATGGCATACGTTATACTCCCTAGCTTAGCACATGGCATACGTTATCCTCCCTAGCTTAGCACATGGCATACGTTATCCTCCCTAGCTTAGCACATGGCATACGTTATCCTCTCTAGCTTAGCACATGGCATACGTTATCCTCCCTAGCTTAGCACATGGCATACGTTATCCTCCCTAGCTTAGCACATGGCATACGTTATCCTCCCTAGCTTAGGACATGGCATACGTTATACTCCCTAGCTTAGCACATGGCATACGTTATCCTCTCTAGCTTAGCACATGGCATACGTTATACTCCCTAGGTTAGCACATGGCATACGTTATCCTCCCTAGCTTAGCACATGGCATACGTTATCCTCCCTAGCTTAGCACATGGCATACGTTATCCTCTCTAGCTTAGCACATGGCATACGTTATCCTCCCTAGCTTAGCACATGGCATACGTTATCCTCCCTAGCTTGGTACATGGCATACGTTATCCTCTATAAGATTGTATTGTTTGGTAAATGTTTGTTTGTTGTATTTTTATTACAAGTTGATGAAGTAAAGAGTCGCTGGAGGAGCCGTCTGGACCAGTCCCGGAAAGAAATCCAGCCTCAAGGCCGCAGTGGGTCCGGAAAAGGCCATATCTTATAAAGGATCAACTTGTGTTCCTGCGCTTGTTAATAGAGCGGCGTCCGTAACTACATTATAAGCAATGACGACTACACCTTTATCAATACACACTGTATGTTCACTATGTGGGTAATGTAATTTGTACCAATGTGCAAATTAGAAATGTCATAGCAACCAATCCGATTCCTCCTTATATTTGCATAAGTAGTTGAAAAATATTACAAGTGGAATAGGATTATTTGCAAAGGCCGGCTATGCCTCTTCTAATTTCCATAATGTCGCTACATGACCACATATGATGCTTAGTTTGAACATGACCTGTCACCACTCCTGACATGGCTTTTTAAATAGCTTCATGCAGTCCCCATGTAATAACAATTCAGGAGCATCTATTCTTATGACTATGTAGTGGTGTTCCTTTATTATTCCTTCTAGAAGTTATACCTGCACTCACTCATTCTATCTAATCAGTGCAGCCATGTTTAGGTGTGCAGGTACACCCCCCAACTTGTTAACTACCCCTCTGTATCCTTTAAAACAGAAAGCTAATAGCAATTCATTCATACCTTCCATTTTAGAAATAATAAAGGAACGGCACAACATTGAGCCATAACAATAGATGCTCCAGAAATGTTATTACATGGGGAATACATGAAGTAACTAAAGTACACATGTCAGGAGTGTTGATCGGTCATGTTTAAACTAGTATTATTATATTATATATTAGGCTGAACAGAGTGGTCCGCAGCAGTCCAGGACTTGCAATGAGGAGCCTCCTGCCTCTCAAGCTGCAGAAGACAATGCTGAAGGGCCCAGCACTTCGTCCGCCTCTCAGCCCCCAGCCTCCGCTGTGCCACCCCCCCAGTTTGCCATTACCATGCAGCCGCTGCAGACAAATGAGGCTGGAATAAATAGACAAGTTTTGGAATATTTGTCTCAAGCCTGGCAGGAGGATTATTTAGATTTGTTCGCATGGAGTCTGGCACCATTTTTAAGGAGCGCCTCTTGGTATCGTTCTGGAGGCAGCCACTCCTCCTAATGACCCCACAGACATATTTCTTGCCCTTGAAAATTGGCGGTCCCATGGCCACATGTCAGGCCCCGCCAAATTTCCTAAGCTTCACAGGTGCCCCAACAATTTGGGCCAAAACATCATGGGCCACAACCTCGCGAATATGGGCAACCATATGGCCAGCCTGGCCTCTCCTCCACACAAGCTGGTCCCTCTCTGCAATCTTTCCAACCGTCCTACCAGGGGCCCCAGTTTCAGTCTCCACCATTTTTCCCAAGCCGCTTCTTAAATTTGTAAATGTTCCTTTTCGTGATAAAAAAAAAAAAAACTCACTGGCAAAATAAACTGTTTTATTTTCATCTATTTTATTGTTTGATGTATTTTTAATACACATTAAATAACTATATTTATGTAGCACACACACATATAACACATTATTAATTGTACGTGTTTCCTATTAGAGAATATAAACGAAATAAACGTTTTTAACTACTGTATATAAAAATGTTTTATAAATCATTTGCACACATAAATATTACCTTATTTAAAAACCATATAAAACAATTGAAAGACTTTATTGTACATGTGGGATTTTATTATACATATCTTCCAATAAAAATTGTACATAATTTTATGTCCATATGTACACAATAGTACAGACAATAGAGATGGAGCTTAGTGAAATGACACACGTCATAATAGTTTTAGTAATTTATAATGAGGCCAACTACTACTTTATTAATTATTATGGTGATACTGACATACATTTAATAGGGCTTACATTTAAACGTTATAGTAATGAGGTATTTTAACATATTTCACATACCGTGTTAAAAACAAAAAAATAATTCTGCTAATTAAAAACAAATAACCCAACACACAAACCAGCCTCAAAACCCATTTCCCTAAAAAAAAAAAAAAGGACATTTCCTTAAAAATAATGTGTGCTGGTGGTTCTCTTTGCAGTAAAAGGTAAATCAAGAGAATGGTTCTTTTTTTTTTCACGAGCGTTAAAAACACATGCAATCCACATGTCACCCACGTGGAAAAATTGCAATCACGCAATGCAATCGCATACAGAACTGACAGCACTCACAAGCAAAATTGCGCAATTTTCCCGGAACGCACCCTGAACGCATCTGGACCTAATCCGTCACGCTCGTGTGAAAGAGGCCTATGTTGGCCCATGTTAAGAGGCATTCAGCCAAAGTCAAGGAGGAAGGTTTCTAATTTGTCTGTGGTTAATTATGTTTCCATCTTGTGTGATTCTGACACATTCTATATTTTCTGGACTATCAGATGCTGGACTAAATACATTTGTGTAATGATCATTAACATATTAAAGGGGTTATCCAACACTAATAAATGCCCCCCCCCCCATATGCCGGGCCCCTCACACTGAATATACCTAACTGGCTCCCCGCTCCCTGCACGGCTCCTGGTTCCTGCACCGCCCCTGCTGCTTCTCCCTGTGCGCGGATAAAAACATCCGTGTTGGGGGTAGCAGCCAATGGCATGAGGTGAAGGGGGAGCCACCCTAGCGTCACCCGCAATGCTAGGGTGCTCGTCCCTGTCACCGCCCGACATTGGCTGCTCCCCCATGGCACAGAATGTTTTCATCCGTGCAAGGAGAGAAGCATCTGCGACGGTGTGGGGATCAGGAGCGGCGCGGGGAGCTAAGTAAGTAGATTCAGTGTGAGGGGCCGGGCATATGGGGAAGCATTTGTTAGTGTCGGATAACCCCTTTAAGGCTTTATGCACACAACCATATCCATGTTTTACCATATTTTCCTCTTTCCCATCAATAGAAATGGCTACTCTGGGTACTCTGTTCACAATATGGGCAATAATAGGACATATTCTGTAACTTGCGGACTGGCCACACAGATCCACAAAAAATTCAGGTGTGTGCATGTCCCCATAGAAATTAATGGGTCAGTGTGCAACCTTCAAAAAATGTGGAAGGCGCACAGATCTAGAATAAGCTCAAGTGCATGAAGCCGAACTAGTTTCAGGTACAATAAAATAAATTTGAATATCATCGAAAAGTTAATTTATTTCAATAGTTCAATTCAAAAAGTGAGAATCATGAAGCGCTATAGTTAGTGTTAGTTATATAACAGTTGGCCAACACCAGCAGATGACATGGCTCCCAATACATCAGTGATTGTGGAAACTTCACATTGGACCTCAAGCAATTTGGATTGTGTGCCTCTCTACTCTTCCCCTGGACTGTAGGACCTTGATTTCCAAATAAAATGCAACATTTACTTTCATGTGAAAACAGAACTTTGGACCACTGAGCAACAGTCCAGTCCCATTTCTCCTTAGCCCAGGTGAGAGTTTCTGACATTGTCTCTGGGTCATGAGTGGTTTTACACAAGGAATATGACAGTTGTAGCCATGTCCCAGATATGACTGTGTGTACTGGTTCTTGAAGCACTAACTCCAGCTACAGTCCAATCCTTGTGAATCTCCCCCAAATTCTTGAATGGCCTTTTTTTTTACATTCCTTTCAAGGCTGCGGCTATCCCTGTTGCTTGTGCACCTTTTTCTACCACACTTTTTTTATTCCACTCAAATTTACTTTATATTATATATTTATTTATATGCTGGGATATAGCACTCTGTGAACAGCCAGTTTCTTTAGCATTCACCTTTTGTGGCTTACCCATCTTGTGGAGGGTGTCAATGTCTTCTGGACAACTGTCAAGCCAGCAGTCTTCTCCATTATTGTGGAGCCTACTGACCCAGACTGAGGGACCGATTAAAGGCCTAAGAAACATTTGCAAGTGTTTTGTGTTAATTAGCTGATTATAGTGTGACACTATGGGCTAGATTTATCATTACACTTACATCTTACTCCACTTTTACACATGTCCAAAGTCACTTTTGGCTAAGTCAGATTTATTAATGGTCCTTTAATACTGTGATAAATGTGGTTTGACGGTAGCAGTTTATCCTTCAGTAAACAGCTTTACAAAAGTTGCACGTCTTTACGAAAAAATTGCATGTTGCGTGTGCCAGTGGCTCTAGATGCAATCCAGTATCCAATAATGAAAAACAACCCTATCTTACTGGGTCAAAAGTAATAAATATTGGGCAACCCTCTCAATAGAATATTCTGTATAACAATAAAGTGGGTGACCTTGTTAAAGCTTAACTTTTAATCAACACTAGATATAAAATAATAGCCCATAAGTACAATATTAGACAAGAATATGTGCCTAAATTACCAGTGCTCAGTAAAAGAGGAACAGTCTTAACACAGTCTTTCAAAGTGGTGCCACCACTGGGGTCTGCATGATTCCAGTGCTGGGCCTCTGACCCTTATCTTACCCTACTTGACCTGGGCTTATACCTGTCAGAGGAGCACCACGATCACCCTGTTGAGGGTGACCCCAGTGGTTAATAAAACTCACCTATCTGGGTATCCTCACCAATTCCCCATCCTAGTGACTGTCCAGCTTTGTCAATAGAGGTGGGGGGAGACCCCAGTGTCAGACCTGTTCGTCCATATGCGTTTCACTGGCCGTCGCCAGAGAATCAGGGGACTATGAATCCACGCTGAGTCTAAGTAGTAAGAGCATCAGTCGTATTGTGCAGGATTTGGAAGCCGGCACCAGACATAGGTTTGCCTGGTGTCACTAGCAGAGGTTAGAGGTGCGTATGGCATACACATTCTTGTCTATTATTGTACTTATGGGCTATTATTTTATATCTAGTGTTGATTAAAAATTAAGCGTTAACAAGGTCCCACATTTTGTAGTTATGCAATCCAGTATCCAAATAAACAAAAAATTCCTCTGCACTCCCAGATGAAGTTCAAAAGTAGTGTTCTTTAATAACCAATGTGACATTTCAGTCCCCTTACTGGGAGAAAAGTTCCAGTAAGAGGACTGAAATGTCACATTGGTGATTAAAGAACACTAATTTTGAACTTCAACTGGGAGTGCCATGGAATTTTCTGTTTATCCATCTGTCTATGTGAACAAAAGTTTGACCCTCTTAGTGCCCCTTTCACAGTTGTAGGTCCAGCAAGTCAAGCATTATTCACCCAAGGAGATGCAACTTTTAGAACCGTTTTCAACCTTTTCCTATAACAGTGCTGCATGCGTGAAGAAAGAATATTTGTTTTTCACTTGGACTATTGGAGTGCTTCCAATTCTTTGTTCATTACATGGAACCTGAAGTAAGGGTACCTGTGGCCTGCACCCTCCTACAGTGATGCCTGAAAGTTTGTGAACCCTTCAGAATTTTCTATATTCTTGCATAAATTTCACTTAATACTTTCAAGCACCACTGTACATTCCTGAGCTATTGCACTGGCATTGTGCTGCTATTTTGTGGTCTATCTATCTATCGATCTATCTATCCATCTAAAAAAGGTGCAGTTGGGAGTTGAAATGTTGCGTTTTCATGGATATAGAGGAATAAATCTACTACTTGTTTCATATCCCTGGAGTGCAGTGATCCCTTGTACATATCTATCTATCTATCTATCTATATCGATCTATCTATCTTTCTGTCTTTCTATCATAGCCTGTTCCCTTTGTGCCTCCACACAGTAGTTATTCCTCCTTACTGTCCCCACATAATAGAATGCTCCCTAAGTGCCTTCACATAGTAATTATCCCTTATTAGTACCCCACACAGTAGTTATTCCCCCTTTGTGCCCCCACACGGTATTTAATTCCACTTACTACACCCCCACAGTATTTGTTCCCACTTACTACCGCTACAGTAGAATGATCCAAAAGTTCTCCCTTCACAGTAGGGCTGTTCCCTTAGTGACCTTGTACAGTAGTTATGCCTGAACATTGACATACAGGATAGCTACCTTACAACCTGGTGGCATTAGTTGCAGAGCTTGCTATCACAGTAGTCATGCCCCCTTTGTGACCCCCTCAAAGTAGTTATGCCTCCTTTGTGCACCCACATAGTAATTATTCCCCCTTTCTGTTCCCACACAGCAGTTATGCTCCCTTAGTGCCCCCTACACAATAGTTATACCTTCTTAGTGCCCACACACAATAGTTATTCCCCCTTAGTGGCTCCGCACAGTAGTTTTGCCCCTCTAGTGATCCATACAGTAGTATTTTCCTTTAGTGCCCCCAGTTGTGCTCCCATAGTGCCCACTTAGTGTCCCCACACAATAGAATGCCCCTTTTGTGCTTCCACATAGTAGAATACCCCCATAGAGCTACACACAGTAGTTATGTTCCCTTAGTGCCCTCAGACAGTAGTTTTGCCCCATACAGTAGAATGCCCATTTAGTTTTCCAACACAGTAGTTACACCATCCCTTACAATAATTCTGCCCCCTTAGTGCTCCCTTGCAATAAAGCTGACCCTATCAGTGTTCCCCTTACAATAATTGCACTCCTTACCATAGTGAATCACTTGTAGTGATAACTGTAGTGATAAAACCCTAGTAATAAAATAAAAAAGTAATTCTTGCCTAGCCACTTTCCCCCGATGAATGGAGCACATCATGCCCTCCCCAGTAGTAGGCACGATGAGGTGACGTTATTGCGCCTGCTACTGCGGAGAGCACAGGGCGGAGAGTGGTGGAGCAGGGTGCTGGTCAGTCATGGGTGTTGGACAAGAGGGCTTGGCTTGCAGTCTCTAATCTAGACAATACAAAGGAGTTTGATTCTCACTGTTTCATGTGTTGTATTATTAGAAAAAAGAAGTTACACGTTTACTGTATGAATTGTAATACATAACACATTGAAGCCAGGGGAACCCTAGCTATTGGGGGTACAGCTATATCAATGAGGCCTGAGGAGGTGCTGCAGTCTCCAGACAATAAATCACTGCTGCAGCCCCTTCATTCTCAATAGGTGGGAGCCCAAAAAGCAATGGCATATTCTTATGATATGCTATCACTTTCTGCAATGGAAAACCCTTGTAAGCATGTCAATAACAATTACAGCTAAACAAAGCAAATACAGCGTAGAGTCAAACTTCTGGAGGGTGAGAGAGCGCTATCTATAATAATACCGGGTGAATACCACTGGTACTTGTAGTAAAGAATGCAGTATATATTACATTGAGATATCATTTGTATCATGTGAAAAATAATATCTGATCATGTATAACACATATAGGCTAAATGTATAGAAAATATAGCACTACGATAATTATTTAAAAATCCTTTTCATAGCTTCATAAGTCATAAATGGTAAAGTTTTGTGTATTTGTGGATTTTTATCTCCTGTACACATCAGCGATTTGTATTGGAACAAGGCAATGTTCTGTAGACCTCTAGAGGGCATAGAAAACTATTCAACAGAAGGCAACCAGCTCTTACAATAAAGGAATCGCTGCAAAAGAGAACCGTAGCATGTACGCTATATTGTCTACTAATATAAAATCTGATTATTCAGCATTGCACAGTATATAACACAATAACGTGCACACAAGAAAGACATGTAAAGAAATAAATGTGTGATCTTACAGGCAGCTACCAGTTATATTACATAGGCTTCTCTCTCTTTCTCCGCACAGCCTTATGCATACTATGGGATATCAATGTAATCCTGCTATACTTTCTTTCAAAAGAAAGGCATTCATGTTAAACATCGTATTTAGCAAGTTCTCCACCACATTTCCCGACACAAGGTATGGCTTTCAAGCTGCACTGTGCATGACTGATACAAAAAACGTTTCTGCCAAAATGCCACACTGAAAATGGGTGGTGAATTACAACCCAGTATAATGCAGTGGCTACTCTTAGTCATCATTGGGCAAACACACTATTTCCCCAGGACACTGTAATAAAATGCACGCCTGCGTCTTGGAATACAGTATGGGCGTACTCATGTGGTATACAATTAAAGACCAAATACATTTTAAACAGTTCATCTTTACTAGAGTTGAGCGAACACCTGGATGTTCGGGTTCGAGAAGTTCGGCCGAACATCCCGGAAATGTTCGGGTTCGGGATCCGAACCCGATCCGAACTTCGTCCCGAACCCGAACCCCATTGAAGTCAATGGGGACCCGAACTTTTCGGCACTAAAACGGCTGTAAAACAGCCCAGGAAAGGGCTAGAGGGCTGCAAAAGGCAGCAACATGTAGGTAAATCCCCTGCAAACAAATGTGGATAGGGAAATTAATTAAAATAAAAATTAAATAAATAAAAATTAACCAAAATCAATTGGAGAGAGGTTCCATAGCAGAGAATCTGGCTTCCCGTCACCCACCACTGGAACAGTCCATTCTCAGATATTTAGGCCCCGGCACCCAGGCAGAGGAGAGAGGTCCCGTAACAGAGAATCTGTCTTCATGTCAGCAGAGAATTAGTCTGCATGTCATAGCAGAGAATGAGGCTTCACGTCAGCCACCACTGCAACAGTCCATTGGCATATATTTAGGCCTAGCACACAGGCAGAGGAGAGAGGTCCCGTAACAGAGAATCTGGCTTCATGTCAGCAGAGAATCAGTCTGCATGTCATAGCAGAGAATGAGGCTTCACGTCATCCACCACTGCAACAGTCCATTGGCATATATTTAGGCCCAGCACACACACAGGCAGAGGAGAGAGGTCCCGTAACAGAGAATCTGTCTTCATGTCAGCAGAGAATTAGTCTGCATGTCATAGCAGAGAATGAGGCTTCACGTCAGCCACCACTGCAACAGTCCATTGGCATATATTTAGGCCCAGCACCCAGGCAGAGGAGGGAGGTCCCGTAACAGAGAATCTGTCTTCATGTCAGCAGAGAATTAGTCTGCATGTCATAGCAGAGAATGAGGCTTCACGTCAGCCACCACTGCAACAGTCCATTGGCATATATTTAGGCCCAGCACACACACAGGCAGAGGAGAGAGGTCCCGTAACAGAGAATCTGGCTTCATGTCAGCAGAGAATCAGTCTGCATGTCATAGCAGAGAATGAGGCTTCACGTCAGCCACCACTGCAACAGTCCATTGGCATATATTTAGGCCCAGCACACACACAGGCAGAGGAGAGAGGTCCCGTAACAGAGAATCTGGCTTCATGTCAGCAGAGAATCAGTCTGCATGTCATAGCAGAGAATGAGGCTTCACGTCAGCCACCACTGCAACAGTCCATTGGCATATATTTAGGCCCAGCACCCAGGCAGAGGAGGGAGGTCCCGTAACAGAGAATCTGTCTTCATGTCAGCAGAGAATTAGTCTGCATGTCATAGCAGAGAATGAGGCTTCACGTCAGCCACCACTGCAACAGTCCATTGGCATATATTTAGGCCCAGCACACACACAGGCAGAGGAGAGAGGTCCCGTAACAGAGAATCTGTCTTCATGTCAGCAGAGAATTAGTCTGCATGTCATAGCAGAGAATGAGGCTTCACGTCACCCACCACTGCAACAGTCCATTGGCATATATTTAGGCCTAGCACACAGGCAGAGCAGAGAGGTCCCGTAACAGACAATCTGGCTTCATGACAGCAGAGAATCAGTCTGCATGTCATAGCAGAGAATGAGGCTTCACGTCACCCACCACTGCAACAGTCCATTGGCATATATTTAGGCCTAGCACACAGGCAGAGCAGAGAGGTCCCGTAACAGACAATCTGGCTTCATGTCAGCAGAGAATCAGTCTGCATGTCATAGCAGAGAATGAGGCTTCACGTCACCCACCACTGCAACAGTCCATTGGCATATATTTAGGCCTAGCACACAGGCAGAGCAGAGAGGTCCCGTAACAGACAATCTGGCTTCATGACAGCAGAGAATCAGTCTGCATGTCATAGCAGAGAATGAGGCTTCACGTCACCCACCACTGCAACAGTCCATTGGCATATATTTAGGCCTAGCACACAGGCAGAGCAGAGAGGTCCCGTAACAGACAATCTGGCTTCATGTCAGCAGAGAATCAGTCTGCATGTCATAGCAGAGAATGAGGCTTCACGTCACCCACCACTGCAACAGTCCATTGGCATATATTTAGGCCTAGCACACAGGCAGAGCAGAGAGGTCCCGTAACAGACAATCTGGCTTCATGACAGCAGAGAATCAGTCTGCATGTCATAGCAGAGAATGAGGCTTCACGTCACCCACCACTGCAACAGTCCATTGGCATATATTTAGGCCTAGCACACAGGCAGAGCAGAGAGGTCCCGTAACAGACAATCTGGCTTCATGTCAGCAGAGAATCAGTCTGCATGTCATAGCAGAGAATGAGGCTTCACGTCACCCACCACTGCAACAGTCCATTGGCATATATTTAGGCCTAGCACACAGGCAGAGCAGAGAGGTCCCGTAACAGACGATCTGGCTTCATGTCAGCAGAGAATCAGTCTGCATGTCATAGCAGAGAATCAGGCTTCACGTCAGCCACCACTGCAACAGTCCATTGTCATAAATTTAGGCCCAGCACCCAGGCAGAGGAGAGAGGTCCCGTAACAGACAATCTGGCTTCATGTCAGCAGAGAATTAGTCTGCATGTCATAGCAGAGAATCAGGCTTCATGTCAGCCACCACTGCAACAGTCCATTGGCATATATTTAGGCCTAGCACACAGGCAGAGGAGAGGTTCATTCAACTTTGGGTAGCATCGCAATATAATGGTAAAATGAAAATAAAAATAGGATTGAATGAGGAAGTGCCCTGGAGTCCAATAATATATGGTTATGGGGAGGTAGTTAATGTCTAATCTGGACAAGGGACGGACAGGTCCTGTGGGATCCATGCCTGGTTCATTTTTATGAACGTCAGCTTGTCCACATTGGCTGTAGACAGGCGGCTGCGTTTGTCTGTAATGACGCCCCCTGCCGTGCTGAATACACGTTCAGACAAAACGCTGGCTGCCGGGCAGGCCAGCACCTCCAAGGCATAAAAGGCTAGCTCTGGCCACGTGGACAATTTAGAGACCCAGAAGTTGAATGGGGCCGAACCATCAGTCAGTACGTGGAGGGGTGTGCACACGTACTGTTCCACCATGTTAGTGAAATGTTGCCTCCTGCTAACACGTTGCGTATCAGGTGGTGGTGCAGTTAGCTGTGGCGTGTTGACAAAAGTTTTCCACATCTCTGCCATGCTAACCCTGCCCTCAGAGGAGCTGGCCGTGACACAGCTGCCTTGGCGACCTCTTGCTCCTCCTCTGCCTTGGCCTTGGGCTTCCACTTGTTCCCCTGTGACATTTGGGAATGCTCTCAGTAGCGCGTCTACCAACGTGCGCTTGTACTCGCGCATCTTCCTATCACGCTCCAGTGCAGGAAGTAAGGTGGGCACATTGTCTTTGTAGCGTGGATCCAGCAGGGTGGCAACCCAGTAGTCCGCACAGGTTAAAATGTGGGCAACTCTGCTGTCGTTGCGCAGGCACTGCAGCATGTAGTCGCTCATGTGTGCCAGGCTGCCCAGGGGTAAGGACAAGCTGTCCTCTGTGGGAGGCGTATCGTCATCGTCCTGCCTTTCCCCCCAGCCACGCACCAGTGATGGACCCGAGCTGCGTTGGGTGCCACCCCGCTGTGACCATGCTTCATCCTCATCCTCCTCCACCTCCTCCTCATCCTCGTCCTCCTCGTCCTCCAGTAGTGGGCCCTGGCTGGCCACATTTGTACCTGGCCTCTGCTGTTGCAAAAAACCTCCCTCTGAGTCACTTCGAAGAGACTGGCCTGAAAGTGCTAAAAATGACCCCTCTTCCTCATCCTCCTCCTCCTCCTCCTGGGCCACCTCCTGTTCCATCATCGCCCTAAGTGTTTTCTCAAGGAGACATAGAAGTGGTATTGTAACGCTGATAACGGTGTCATCGCCACTGGCCATGTTGGTGGAGTACTCGAAACAGCGCAACAGGGCACACAGGTCTCGCATGGAGGCCCAGTCATTGGTGGTGAAGTGGTGCTGTTCTGTAGTGCGACTGACCCGTGCGTGCTGCAGCTGAAACTCCACTATGGCCTGCTGCTGCTCGCACAGTCTGTCCAGCATGTG
Organism: Bufo gargarizans; assembly: GCF_014858855.1. Classification (NCBI taxonomy): domain Eukaryota; kingdom Metazoa; phylum Chordata; class Amphibia; order Anura; family Bufonidae; genus Bufo; species Bufo gargarizans. The sequence continues at coordinate 136,014,854 of NC_058082.1, read as the reverse complement.
CAAGGTGGAGTTCCACCTGGTGGGCACGTCGCATATGAGGCGGTGAGCGGGAAGGCCGAAGTTACGCTGTAGCGCAGACAGGCGAGCAGCGGCAGGATGTGAACGCCGGAAGCGCGAACAGACGGCCCGCACTTTATGCAGCAGCTCTGACATGTCGGGGTAGTTGTGAATGAACTTCTGCACCACCAAATTCAGCACATGCGCCAAGCAAGGGATGTGCGTCAAATTGGCTAGTCCCAGAGCTGCAACGAGATTTCGCCCATTATCACACACCACCAGGCCGGGCTTGAGGCTCACCGGCAGCAACCACTCGTCGGTCTGTTGTTCAATACCCCGCCACAACTCCTGTGCGGTGTGGGGCCTGTCCCCCAAACATATGAGTTTCAGAATGGCCTGCTGACGTTTACCCCGGGCTGTGCTGAAGTTGGTGGTGAAGGTGTGTGGCTGACTGGATGAGCAGGTGGAAGAAGAGGAGGAGGAAGCCGAGAAGGAGGAGGTGGCAACAGGAGGCAAAGAATGTTGCCCTGCGATCCTTGGCGGCGGCAGGACGTGCGCCAAACAGCTCTCCGCCTGGGGCCCAGCTGCCACTACATTTACCCAGTGTGCAGTTAGGGAGATATAGCGTCCCTGGCCGTGCTTACTGGTCCACGTATCTGTGGTTAGGTGGACCTTGCTACAGATGGCGTTGCGCAGTGCACACTTGATTTTATCGGATACTTGGTTGTGCAGGGAAGGCACGGCTCTCTTGGAGAAGTAGTGCCGGCTGGGAACAACATACTGTGGGACAGCAAGCGACATGAGCTGTTTGAAGCTGTCTGTGTCCACCAGCCTAAATGACAGCATTTCATAGGCCAGTAGTTTAGAAATGCTGGCATTCAGGGCCAGGGATCGAGGGTGGCTAGGTGGGAATTTACGCTTTCTATCAAATGTTTGTGAGATGGAGAGCTGAACGCTGGCGTGTGACATGGTTGAGACGCTTGGTGACGGAGGTGGTGGTGGTGGTGTTGGTGGTACATCCCCTGTTTGCTGGGCGGCAGGTGCCAACGTTCCTCCAGAGGCGGAGGAAGAGGCCGAGGCGGCAGCAGCAGAATAGGCCGAGGCGGCAGCAGCAGAAGAGGTAGCAGGGGGAGCCTGAGTGACTTCCTTGGTTTTAAGGTGTTTACTCCACTGCAGTTCATGCTTTGCATGCAGGTGCATGGTCATGCAGGTTGTGCTCAGGTTCAGAACGTTAATGCCTCGCTTCAGGCTCTGATGGCACAGCGTGCAAACCACTCGGGTCTTGTCGTCAGCACATTGTTTGAAGAAGTGCCATGCCAGGGAACTCCTTGAAGCTGCCTTTGGGGTGCTCGGTCCCAGATGGCGGCGGTCAGTAGCAGGCGGAGTCTCTTGGCGGCGGGTGTTCTGCTTTTGCCCACTGCTCCCTCTTTTGCTACGCTGTTGGCTCGGTCTCACCACTGCCTCTTCCTCCGAACTGTGAAAGTCAGTGGCACGACCTTCATTCCATGTGGGGTCTAGGACCTCATCGTCCCCTGCATCGTCTTCCACCCAGTCTTGATCCCTGACCTCCTGTTCAGTCTGCACACTGCAGAAAGACGCAGCAGTTGGCACCTGTGTTTCGTCATCATCAGAGACATGCTGAGGTGGTATTCCCATGTCCTCATCATCAGGAAACATAAGTGGTTGTGCGTCAGTGCATTCTATGTCTTTCACCGCTGGGGAAGGGCTAGGTGGATGCCCTTGGGAAACCCTGCCAGCGGAGTCTTCAAACAGCATAAGAGACTGCTGCATAACTTGAGGCTGAGACAGTTTCCCTGGTATGCATGGGGGTGATGTGACAGACTGATGGGGTTGGTTTTCAGGCGCCATCTGTGCGCTTTCTGCAGAAGACTGGGTGGGAGATAATGTGAACGTGCTGGATCCACTGTCGGCCACCCAATTGACTAATGCCTGTACCTGCTCAGGCCTTACCATCCTTAGAACGGCATTGGGCCCCACCATATATCGCTGTAAATTCTGGCGGCTACTGGGACCTGAGGTAGTTGGTACACTAGGACGTGTGGATGTGGCAGAACGGCCACGTCCTCTCCCAGCACCAGAGGGTCCACTAACACCACCACGACCATGTCCACGTCCGCGTCCCTTACTAGATGTTTTTCTCATTGTTATGGTTCACCACAACAACAAATATATTATTTGGCCCAATGTATTGTATTCAAATTCAGCGGGATATAAATTTGAGGCCTAGTATTTAGGCGCTGGGTGACCGGTATGGATTTAGTGACAGAATTAGACTTGGAAATGCACAGAAGCGTGTGTGTGAAGTTATTCTGAATGACCCAATGTGCACCTTGAATATTATATACCCTTTTTGGGATAGATTTCAAATAGCTCTGATATAGCAGGAACCACTAAATTATGAAATTGCTAAATTGGGAATTGTACTTCAACCCAGAACAAAAAATGTGCTTTGACGGGCACTAAATAACTTTCCCAGCTACAACAGTACAGCGGTAACGAGAGATTTAGAGGGATTTAAATTTGAGGCCTAGTATTTAGGCGCTGGGTGACAGGTATGGGTTTAGTGACAGAATTAGACTTGGAAATACACAGTAGCGGGTGTGTGTGAAGTTATTCTGAATGACCCAATGTGCACCTTCAATATTATATACCCTTTTTGGGATAGATTTCAAATAGCTCTGATATAGCAGGAACCACTAAATTATGAAATTGCTAAATTGGGAATTGTACTTCAACCCAGAACAAAAAATGTGCTTTGACGGACACTAAATATCTTGCCCAGCAACAACAGTACAGCGGTGGGTAACGAGAGATTTAGAGGGATTTAAATTTGAGGCCTAGTATTTAGGCGCTGGGTCACCGGTATGGATTTAGTGACAGAATTAGACTTGGAAATGCACAGAAGCGTGTGTGTGAAGTTATTCTGAATGACCCTATGTGCACCTTCAATATTATATACCCTTTTAGGGATAGATTTCAAATAGCTCTGATATAGCATAAACCACTAAATTATGAAATTGCTAAATTGGGAATTGTACTTCAACCCAGAACAAAAAATGTGCTTTGACGGACACTAAATATCTTGCCCAGCAACAACAGTACAGCGGTGGGTAACGAGAGATTTAGAGGGATTTAAATTTGAGGCCTAGTATTTAGGCGCTGGGTCACCGGTATGGATTTAGTGACAGAATTAGACTTGGAAATGCACAGAAGCGTGTGTGTGAAGTTATTCTGAATGACCCTATGTGCACCTTCAATATTATATACCCTTTTAGGGATAGATTTCAAATAGCTCTGATATAGCAGAAACCACTAAATTATGAAATTGCTAAATTGGGAATTGTACTTCAACCCAGAACAAAAAATGTGCTTTGACGGACACTAAATATCTTGCCCAGCAACAACAGTACAGCGGTGGGTAACGAGAGATTTAGAGGGATTTAAATTTGAGGCCTAGTATTTAGGCGCTGGGTGACAGGTATGGGTTTAGTGACAGAATTAGACTTGGAAATACACAGTAGCGGGTGTGTGTGAAGTTATTCTGAATGACCCAATGTGCACCTTCAATATTATATACCCTTTTTGGGATAGATTTCAAATAGCTCTGATATAGCAGGAACCACTAAATTATGAAATTGCTAAATTGGGAATTGTACTTCAACCCAGAACAAAAAATGTGCTTTGACGGACACTAAATATCTTGCCCAGCAACAACAGTACAGCGGTGGGTAACGAGAGATTTAGAGGGATTTAAATTTGAGGCCTAGTATTTAGGCGCTGGGTCACCGGTATGGATTTAGTGACAGAATTAGACTTGGAAATGCACAGAAGCGTGTGTGTGAAGTTATTCTGAATGACCCTATGTGCACCTTCAATATTATATACCCTTTTAGGGATAGATTTCAAATAGCTCTGATATAGCAGAAACCACTAAATTATGAAATTGCTAAATTGGGAATTGTACTTCAACCCAGAACAAAAAATGTGCTTTGACGGACACTAAATATCTTGCCCAGCAACAACAGTACAGCGGTGGGTAACGAGAGATTTAGAGGGATTTAAATTTGAGGCCTAGTATTTAGGCGCTGGGTCACCGGTATGGATTTAGTGACAGAATTAGACTTGGAAATGCACAGAAGCGTGTGTGTGAAGTTATTCTGAATGACCCTATGTGCACCTTCAATATTATATACCCTTTTAGGGATAGATTTCAAATAGCTCTGATATAGCAGAAACCACTAAATTATGAAATTGCTAAATTGGGAATTGTACTTCAACCCAGAACAAAAAATGTGCTTTGACGGACACTAAATATCTTGCCCAGCAACAACAGTACAGTGGTGGGTAACGAGAGATTTAGAGGGATTTAAATTTGAGGCCTAGTATTTAGGCGCTGGGTCACCGGTATGGATTTAGTGACAGAATTAGACTTGGAAATGCACAGAAGCGTGTGTGTGAAGTTATTCTGAATGACCCTATGTGCACCTTCAATATTATATACCCTTTTAGGGATAGATTTCAAATAGCTCTGATATAGCAGAAACCACTAAATTATGAAATTGCTAAATTGGGAATTGTACTTCAACCCAGAACAAAAAATGTGCTTTGACGGACACTAAATATCTTGCCCAGCAACAACAGTACAGCGGTGGGTAACGAGAGATTTAGAGGGATTTAAATTTGAGGCCTAGTATTTAGGCGCTGGGTGACAGGTATGGGTTTAGTGACAGAATTAGACTTGGAAATACACAGTAGCGGGTGTGTGTGAAGTTATTCTGAATGACCCAATGTGCACCTTCAATATTATATACCCTTTTTGGGATAGATTTCAAATAGCTCTGATATAGCAGGAACCACTAAATTATGAAATTGCTAAATTGGGAATTGTATTTCAACCCAGAACAAGAAATGTGCTTGAACGGACACTAAATAACTCGCCCAGCTACAGCACTAGGGACAGATTTAGCTGGATATAAATTTGAGGCCTAGTATTTAGGCGCTGGGTGACCGGTATGGATTTAGTGACAGAATTAGACTGGGATATGGCCAAAAAATGAACAGACTATTGCTGGTTAAATGCACTTGGTGTGACAGCTTCACCCTGATGTAGGCTTTAGCCAAAAAACAACCACACCATTGAGGGTTAAATGCACTTGGTGACAGGCGCAGCTTGCCCCTGATTTTGTATATGGCCAAAAAATGAACAGACTATTGCTGGTTAAATGCACTTGGTGTGACAGCTTCACCCTGATGTAGGCTTTAGCCAAAAAACAACCACACCATTGAGGGTTAAATGCACTTGGTGACAGGCGCAGCTTGCCCCTGATTTTGTATATGGCCAAAAAATGAACAGACTATTGCTGGTTAAATGCACTTGGTGTGACAGCTTCACCCTGATGTAGGCTTTAGCCAAAAAACAACCACACCATTGAGGGTTAAATGCACTTGGTGACAGGCGCAGCTTGCCCCTGATTTTGTATATGGCCAAAAAATGAACAGACTATTGCTGGTTAAATGCACTTGGTGTGACAGCTTCACCCTGATGTAGGCTTTAGCCAAAAAACAACCACACCATTGAGGGTTAAATGCACTTGGTCGCAGCTTGTGCTGGCGCACCACAAGACACAAAATGGCCGCCGATCACCCCAGAAAAATGAGACTGACAAACGGTCTGTGCAGCCTAAAAACAGTGAGCAATTGAGGATCAGCAGCTCAATGATCCACAGCTGCAGATCGATCAGTTAATCAAGTCCTTTGGAGGAGTTAATCTGCCTAATCTCGCCCTACTGTCGCAGCCGCAACCTCTCCCTACGCTAATCAGAGCAGAGTGACGGGCGGCGCTATGTGACTCCAGCTTAAATAGAGGCTGGGTCACATGGTGCTCTGGCCAATCACAGCCATGCCAATAGTAGGCATGGCTGTGATGGCCTCTTGGGGCAAGTAGTATGACGCTTGTTGATTGGCTGCTTTGCAGCCTTTCAAAAAGCGCCAAGAAAGCGTCACAAAAGCGCGAAGAAAGCGACGAACACCGAACCCGAACCCGGACTTTTACGAAAATGTCCGGGTTCGGGTCCGTGTCACGGACACCCCAAAATTCGGTACGAACCCGAACTATACAGTTCGAGTTCGCTCATCCCTAATCTTTACTCTACTCAGCTGCAAACACATTGGCACAATAAGGGGCCCATTCACACGTCCCCAAAATGGGTCCGCATCAATTCCGCAATTTTGCGGAACTGGTGCGTACCAATTCATTTTAAATGGGGCCAGAATGTTGTGTCCGCATCTGCATTTGCGGATCCGCACTTCTGTTCCGCAAAAAAATAGAACATGTCCTATTCTTGTCCTCAATTGCGGACAAGAAAAAGCATTTTCTATGAGAGTGACGGAACGCACATTGCCGGTGTCCATGTTTTGGCGATCCGCAATTTGCATTTTTGTTACTGTCATTTTAAAAGGCTCTGTAGTCTTTGCAGTGTCAGGCCGCGTTCAGACCTGAGCGTACTGACCTGAGCGCTGTGTATGCGCGATTCTCCGGCGTCTCACATACGTGGCTCTGGTAGTATGCAAACGCCCATTGCCATTGCCAAACGTTCCCGGAAGTCTATAAATGGGAACGCGTGACAAGACGCCCCAAAGAAGCTCCTGAACTTCTTGGGGCGTCGGGCGTTTTACAGGTGGGAACCATGCCGATAGGGAAGCATTGGTTTCTCCTTGTTGAGCGTTTTACAACGCGTAGGAACGCGCTGTAAAACGCTTAGGTGTGAACCCAGCCTAAATGTGCACTGGGTGGCACAGTTCTTCTCAGTACTGTCCATCACAGTTCCTTGTGTCTCAAAGGTTCTGTCTCTTTGTGACCACACCCTGAAACTGAGGCGTTAGGTCTCCTACAGATTCCTCAGTCACATTCAGTCTGCAGTCTCGCTAAGCGGCAATCAGATGACTTCTCTCCTCTCCACATTCACTTCGATAGTAGGACATCTGTCACTCCGTGGCTCTGCCTATCTCAAGGCTGCAGATAACCACCCACTGCAATCTAGCTCAGAACTGTTCTACCAGGCCAAATCTCAGGCCTACTGTTTTAGTGCATCCAGCTTCCACTGTAGCTATTCACCAGCCTAATTGACAGAAATCTGATAGACTGAGAGCTAACCACATGAGATGATGTACTGCAGCTCACATGGCACACATTTTGGTTACCTTCCTAAGTGGCACCAACCAGGTCCCATAACCCTGAGTCAATTGTTAGCCAACTGTCCACTCTATGAACCATGCTCCAGACCTTGCTTGGCAAAGCAATCATACAGCTCCCCACTCAGGCTTCACTATCCAGAAGGCCACCTCTCATTCAGCTCTGTATTGGCTCACATGTATGACCTCCAGTCACCATCACTCGTCCATCATGTCATGTACACAGACTCTTTAGTCTGACAGCTTACATGGTAAGCCTGCATTATGTCTATGGCACCAAACCTCCACTTTTTTTTTTATTATTCTCAATCCACCAGCCCGGCCCCCCCCCCCCCCCACCGTGCACAGGAAAAGGACCTGCGGCGACGCCACTCCGGACACCACACGGCCCACCACACGATCCACCACCATGGTAAAAGATCACGCGATGGACCATGTGATGACCGGAGCGACGCCACCACAGGCCCCCCCCCCCACACACAGCAAAGAAGAAGACAGAAGAGAAGCCGGGCCGCGCGAGCAAGTGACTGGAGACTGAACTGATGCATTCTGAGCGGATCCTTTTCCATTCAGAATGCATTAGGGCAAAACTAATCCGTTTTGGACCGCTTGTCAGAGCCCTGAACGGATCTCACAAACAGAAAGCCAAAACGCCAGTGTAAAAGTAGCCTAATGTGGTGGTGGTTTTAGAGAAGTTTTTAGAAGAGTTAAGTTTTTTGCACACAAACGTATTTTTTTCCCGTTTCTGTTCCGTTTTTTTTGCGTTCCGTATACGGAACCATTCATTTCAATGGATCCATGGAAGATACAAAGGGTACTCCATATGCCTTTCGTTTCCGTGTTTCCGTTCCGTTCAAAGATAGAACCTGTTCTGTTATTGTCTGCATAACGGACAAGGATAGTGCTATTCTGTCGGGGGCCAGCTGATCCGTTCCGCAAAGAGCGGAATGCACACGGACGTCATCCGTATTTTTTGCGGATCTATTTTTTGCAGACTGCAGAATACTGAGGGAGCCATACGGTTGTGTGCAAGAGGCCTTATTGAGTGAGGTTTTCCTGCTTTCTCATTGACTCCTGTAACATCCACAATCAAATCTGCTTCCAAGGAGTAACATGTCACTTCTGAAGTGTTCTCAAATCAGCCACTGAAAACCCTCTACCATTTTAGGCTGATTTCACACAGGCGTTGCGGGAAAAGGTGCGGGTGCGTTGCAGGAACATGCACAATTTTTCTGCGCGAGTGCAAAACATTTTAATGCGTTTTGCACGTGCGTGAGAAAAATCAGCATGTTTAGTACCCAAACCCGAACTTCTTCACAGAAGTTCGGGTTTGGGATCGGGGTTGTGTAGATTGTATTATTTTCCCTTATAACATGGTTGTGGGGGAAGGTGGTAGCATTCTTAGTGCAGAATAGAATGCAGCCTCCACCTTTTAAAGGGCTTGTCCCACGAAAAATGTACAACAGTTTTCAAACCAGCACCTGGATCTAAATACTTTTGTAATTGCATGTAATTAAAAAGTTTGTATAGAGTTATTCAATAAAATGCATCTGTATAGCGCCACCTGCTGTTTGTTGCTGTTTGTTTCATCCTTCTGAGCTTTGATAGGGAGAACATGGACACTCCCCCTTAGGCTTCCTGCACACGACCGTATGGCTTTTTCAGTATTTTGCAGTCCGCAAAAGACGGATCTGCAAAAAATATGGATGAAGTCCGTGTGCATTCGTTTTTTTGTGGAACAAAACAGCTGGCCCCTGATAGAACAGTCCTATCCTTGTCCGTTATGCGGACAATAATAGGACATGTTCTATCTTTGAATGGAACGGAAAAATGGAAATACGGAAACGAAAGGCATACAGACTACCTTCCTTTTTTTGTGGATTCATTGAAATAAATGGTTCTGTATACGGAACGCAAAAAAAGGAATGTAAACGTGCAAGAGGCCTTAGCTGCAGCAGAAACAAAAACACCTCTTGAGCTGTCAGGACTGTGGAGTGTATCGGCTTGGCCATGCTATGTCTCCAGCCAGCACTAGGGTCTTCTTGAGCCTAGCAAGTCTAACATATCTCCTTTGCAACTCTTGCAGTTATTAAAAGGCAAAAGCACCTTAATAAGGCCCCTTTCAAGTGGGCGAGTTTTCCGAGCGGATGCAGTGCGTGAGGTGAACGCATTGCACCCGCACTGAATCCGGACCCATTCATTTCTATGGGGCTGTGTACATGAGCGGTGATTTTCACGCATCACTTGTGCATTGCGTGAAAATCGCAGCATGCTCTATATTGTGCGTTTTCACGCAATGCAGGCCCCATAGAAGTGAATAGGGCTGCGTGAAAATCGCAAGCATCTGCAAGCAAGTGCAGTGCGATTTTCATGCATGGTTGCTAGGTGACAATCGGGCTGGGAACCCGATCTGTATTATATTCCCTTATAACATGGTTATAAGGGAAAATAATAGCATTCTTAATACAGAATGCTAAGTAAATTAGGGATGGAGGGGTTAAAATTTTTTTTTAACTCACCTCATCCACTTGTTCGCGCAGCCCGGCTTGTTTCCTGTCTTCTTCTTCTTTGAGGACCTGGGAGGAAAAGGACCTTTGGTGACATCACTGCACTCATCACATGGTCCATCACCATGTGACGGACCATGTGACGAGCGCAGAGCCATTACATGGCCATCACATGGCCCATCATCATGGTGATGGACCATGTGATGAGTGCAGTGATGTCACCAAAAGTCCTTTTCTTCCCAGGTCCTCAAAGAAGAAGAATGAAGACGAGCCGGGCTTCGAGAACAAGTGGATGAGGTGAGTTTAATATTTTTTTTTTGTTTAACTCCTCCATCACTAATTTACTTATAACCATGTTAGAAGGGAAAATAATAAAATCTACACAACACCGCTCCCAAACCCGAACTTCTGTGAAGAAGTCCGGGTTCGGGTCTGGGTACTAAACATGCCAATTTTTCTCACGTGAATGCAAAATGCATTAAAACGCTTTGCACTCGCGTGGAAAAATTGTGCATTTTCCCTCAACGCATCCGCATCCTATCCGGCCCTCACAAGCAACGCCCGAACTGAAATCTACTCTTACACAAAATATTGCAATGTTTTGACACCAACTGTCTGACGTACAGAAGATAATAAATGTCCCTCATAGTCCAGGTATATATTTTTAATAGGCATACTTCTGATTGTCTGTACAAAGCATTAACAGCAAATTGAATCTAGATTTTATGAAACAAGATCAGTTCTAGGTATTTGTAAATTGATGCCATGAATTCATGTTGCCACATCATCTGGTTGGAATGTCAGGATATTCTAAGAAAATAGAGCGTGTACTATAAAAAATGTTTGCACACAGCTTCAGTAGGTCACATTAACTATCTGAGGTATGGGCATGCAAGAGGTGTGGATTAAATACTCTCATGTGCAGACAATGGACTGCTATGTATCCCTTTCAAAGATGTCTACACCTGTAGAATAGAACATGCACATCCTTGAACAATTTATATCAAATTTTGCCCTTGGCATTAATTAGCAGAAAACAGTAAAGTCTCTAGTTCAATCAGAAATACAGAGCAAAGGGAGCCCATGTGACTGCTATGGGGCCTTCAGTTCCGGTAGGAGGGCTCCCTTTCCTCAAAAGTACAGAAATAGGAGCAAATTAACCTCTGAATTATATGGTACAGTAATGTGTAGAAATGTCTGTATTTATCTTACTTTAATTTGATACAAAATTACATCGATTTCTTTACTATGAGATTCCATAAGACTTGGTCAGAAGAACGTGTGCCATTCTCCATCAGATGGATTTGGTGTATGTTATTGATTTATTCATTAGTTTGGAATTCATGGATTTCTTTGTATATAGAATTTTTTCTAGTATCTATATATGAATTGTACAGCTTTTAGGCTTTTTTAACTTGTGTAATTTTTTCAATCGTCCTGTTTTCATTGATGGAGTGGGGAGTTGTGTGCGGCACCTGTGCGCGGGGTGTCCTTGCACAACTTGCTCTTCTCCCCTTTTAAACGATTAAAACAGGTGTGCGTGGTTAGTAATATCTCACTTTGTCACTGCCTATTTGCACTTTTTGCACCTGCACTTTCGCATAAATTACACTTTATTATGTCTGTCTTTTTTGCACTTATTTTTTTAATCATGCTTTTTATTATACTGTATATAGAGAATTATATTTAGTATTATATTTATATAGTTAATACTTTTGAGGATTATATAGTTTATGAATTCCGGATTTGATATTTGATATTTTCTTTGTAATATATAAATTTGTGTACATCTGTTGGTATTTATGATTTATTTGCTTATTGTATACTAATATACACATCTGAGGTTGAGCTACTAGTGTCCTCACAGGTATAATGCATGTGCATGTGCCTATTTGGTTTTCCAATTGGAGATTTTCCTGTTTGTCCGTATCCTTTATTTAATTTTTTTTGTATATGTATTTTTTGGGGGGCTCCGGATTTCCCTTGAGAGTATGGGCATGGTCACATGACCTTACGGTCATGTGATTATCGGTGTTGCTCTTCACTCTTGCGAAATTACTGATCACATGTCCACGATTGCTGTCATGTGATCGGCTGCATCATGGTTCTTGATGGATTTGGGATCACTTCTTCCCTGACGAAGCCGTTGGCAAAACGCGTTGGGTAAGTGAGGGACCTCCATGCAGACATTGGGTGTTTGATGTATGTTTTTTTATATCCACTACTGTGTGCTTTGTGATACCGGGTTTTATGTGCGGCCTATTGTGAAGTCGCTGTATACTTCAGGTATTTAGATGCCTAGGCAGATTCCACTTGGATTTGATGTCACTGTAGTAAATACATATTTTTTCTCTGGTATGTTTACATATTCACTTTCCCTGGTCTGCATGTGAGTTAGTCCCCTACTAGTTTGATTGTTTTTAACCTGTTTTCTCTCTTACAATCATGCGGATTCCTCTGATTTTAATGTGTTTTAATTGAATTAATAATGGAAATACAATTTTCCCTTTTGGTGTACTCATTTTGATGTGGGCTATAACACCTTTATTGTAGGTTTAGTGTATACCAGGGCCGGAGTTGGGGGGGGGGGGGGGGTAAATGGGCAATTCCCCAGGACCCCCATTGTCTAAGGAGCCCCCTTCTTCAGTGCTGCTGTTCAGCTGAACCACCGAGGAAGCAAACAGGCAGACAGCTGAACAGCTACACTTTACAATGCAGTGTAAGGTCCCCTCCCTCACATATAAGAGAAATCATTACCCTAGTGCTGACAGGACCTGCGATAATGTCAGATACAGGAGGTGGAGCTCAGCAGAGAAGAGGGGAAGAAGGACCTGCCATGACCTCACCATCATGTGACCAGAACAGGAGGCTGAGCTCAGCAGTGAAGAAGAAGACCAGCCATGCATGTGAAGAAGTATGTATTCAATGTGCCAGGGAAATGCTGGGAGTTGTAGTCATCTCCTCTTATACCTCCTGTTATGTAATATCAGAGTACATTGCAAAAGGAGGTATGAGGAGAGGATTACAACTCCCAGCATGTCCAGCTTGCTATGTAATATCAGAGTACATTACAAGAGGAGGTATAAGAGGAGAGGACTACAACTCTCAACATGTCCAGACCATTATTATATAATATCAGGGTACATCACAACACCCTGGATATGCTGGGAGTTGTATACCTCCTCTTATAATGTACTCTGATATTACATAATAACTGCTTGGACATGCTGGGAGTTGTAGTCCCATCCTCAAATACGTCCCCCTGTAATGTGCTCTGATATTAAATAATAATGGGCCTAGAAATGCTGGGTCCTTTCCTGTTATACCTCCTGCAGTAATGTGCTCAGAATTAGGGCCGGGACGATGGATAGGGGAGGGTAGTCATCCGCCTAGAGTGCCAATTTGCTAGCCATAAAGGGGAGCGCACTCATGGAGGTCCAACTTCACAAGCCTCAGGCACAAGCCTGTGAGGCATTAGAACAGAGCAAGAAGCCGCAATGACATCACTTCAACCTCCTGCTCTGGGTCTCACATGATGATGTCATCATGTGAGACCTGATGCAGGAGCGGTGATGTCATTGGGATGACATGCATCAGGATGCAGCAACACAAACGATAAAACTGTGGTCTGCATTGCAGACAGCAGCGGAGGGATAAAAGCGAGTTTTTTTTTTGTTTGTTTGTTTTTTTTTTTTTATACTAAATGTCCACACTGCTGGGGGCACCAAGGAAGGGGGAAGGAGATCATTATATATACCTGGTACTACTGGGAAGGAATGGCAAAGCATTAAATACATACTGGCAGTATGGGGGGACATTAGAGCCACTGGGAGCATTATGGTTATATTATTACTACTAGAGTACTGTAGGGGTGTTATTATTATTTGACGCAATATGGAAGGCATTGCTACTAATGAGGGCTATCTTAGGGAGTATTATCACTATTGTGGACACTATTACTAATGAGGACAGTCTGGGTGTATACTATAGTGTAGTGTTTGTGTACATGGGGGGGGGGGGGGCACAACAGGCACAGTATTGGGGGTAGCTTCAATAGGTTCTCCAGAATTTTTCATATTAATGAAATATCATTATTATTAGATCAGCGGGGGTCTGACACCCCTCACTCCCGACAATCAGCAGTTTGAGGAGGCGGTGTGCGCTGTGCGCACGTGTCGTCTCCCTTCTCTCTTCCTGTCTGCTGCTGTATGTCTATGGGACAGCAGCAGTGAACAGCATGCACCGTCTCCTCAAACAGCTGTTTTTAGCACATTATTACAAGATGTGGCCCCCCTCTCGATTTTGCCCAAGGCCACATTTTGTCTAAAACAGGCCCTGGTGTATACATATTATATACTAAAATTATCCAACACAAAATAGGGAATTAATTATAATAAATTGCATATTTAAAGAATGAGCTGTAGTTTGAATAAAAAGGACTTAAAAATAAAAAATAAAATTGTACAGTTTCCCCCAAGTAAAACTAAAAATATATTGAAAGGCCCTGAGTCATGTAATGGTAGTCCAACAAATAAAAAAGTTACAAGTGTTTGAACCACAAATCCCAAAAAAGTATAATGACCAGGCCTGGTCATTAAAGGGTTAACCAATAAGTGCTTTCCTCACTAGTAAATCCTCATGCATTTTGCGGAACGGAGCAATGGATGCGGATAGCACACAGAGTGCTGTCCGCATCTTATGCAGCCCCATTGAAGTGAATGGATCCGCATCCAAGCCACAAGAAATGCGGATCGGATGCGGACCAAAACAATGGCCGTGTGCATAAGCCCTCAAGGAAATTACTTACTGGTTATGGCAGGGCACCTACAGTGTATCTGGGGGTGCAGGAGGCTGTAAGAACCAGTGAGCGCAGTCAAGGAAAGCGCTCATTTATGAATAGAAGCTAGGAAGGAAACCACCTAAAGAGGACCTTTCACCTGGAAAAACATTGTGAACTAAGTATCATGCCATATACAGCGGCGCCCAGGGATCTCACTGCACTTACTATTATCCCGGGGCGCCGATCCGTTCTCCCATTATGTCCTCCGGTATGTTCGGGGACTTGGTTATAGTAGGCGGAGACTTGGGACTCTAGGTTATAGTAGGTGGAGGCTGCCCTTGTTCTGCTGGGCGTCTCCTCCTCCTAGGCTGTAGGGCTGGCCAATCGCATCGCAGAGCTCACAGCCTGGGAGAACAAAAACTCCCAGGCTGTGAGCTCTGCGCTGCGATTGGCCAGCGCTACAGTCTAGGAGGAGGAGACGCCCAGCAGAACAAGGGCAGCCTCCACCTACTATAACCTAGAGTCCCAAGTCTCCGCCTACTATAACCAAGTCCCCGAACATACCGGAGGACATAACGGGAGAACGGAGCGGCGCCCAGGGATAATAGTAGGTGCATAAGATCAATAGGCATAAAACAGAATATAATCTCCGTGGTTATAACACCTTCCTTTGAACTGTTTGTTGAACGTGAATAAGCCTGCTTCACACGGTAGTCTGCGACACCAAAAAAGAAGAAAACACAGTGGTGAACTCTATCTTTTTTATTTTTCTGTTGTGTTATTTGTTATTTTATTTTGTTTTATTGAAGAAGTTCTTGTCCCATGGTCCCTGAAATAGAAGATTTATACCTTCCTGCTCCATGGTGCTCTCGCTGTCTCCATCTTCCGGTCCCAGAGCACCCCTCCAGCAAAGGACTGACTTAAGCGGTGAAACGCTTGCGGCCACATCACCGCTGCAGCCAGTCATTGGCTGAAGGTGTGCAAGTGACTATGCCCATAGCCAGCCGGATGTAAACAGCGTCGGGACCGAAAAATGGAGACAGCAGAAGTGTCAGGGAGCAGGAAAGTATGAATCTTCTGTTTCAGGGCCATGCTGTTAAAAATCATTAAACTGCACCAGGGGTGGACATTCCACCTGTGCAGCCAGTTCAGCTGCACAGGGGCCCAGTGCGGGAGGTGGGCCCTTTATAACCAGCAGCAAGGCAGCAGAAGTGATGATGAGCGCTTCCATTGTGGACGCGCCCATCTCTATATTTCATCTGTATCACTGTCCTCATGACAGCAATACAGATGGATGCTGCAGCAAGGCAGGGGAGAGGCGTTTGCCTTACCTATTCCTATCAGAGGCCGATGCAGGCGGCATTTACTAGGGGGCATTATACTGGAACACATGGGGGAATAAGAGCACTATGGGGGCATTTACTAGGGAGCATTATACTGGCACACATGGGGGGAGAGGGTCACTATGGGGGCATCTATGAGAGGGCATTATACTGGCACACATGAAGGGAGAGGAGCACTATGGGTGTTTCTACTAGGGGGCATTATACTGGCACACATGGAGGAAAGGAGAACTATGGGTGCATTTACTAGAGGGCATTATACTGGCACACATGGGGAAGAGGAGCACTTTGGGGGCATCTACTAGGGGGCATTTTACTGGCACACATGGGGGAGACAAGCACTATGGGGGTATCTACTAGGAGGCATTATACTGGCACACATGGAGGAGAGGAGCACTATGGGGGCATCTGCTTGGAGGCATTATATTGGCCCACATGGGGAGAGAGGAGCACTATGGGGAATCTACTAGGTGGCATTATACTGGCACACATGGATAGAGAGGATCACTATGGGGCATCTACTAGGTGGCATTATACTGGCACACATGAAGAGAGAGGAGCACTATGGGGGCATCTGCTAGAGGGCATTATAATGGCACACATGGGGGGAGAGGAGAACTATTGGGACATCTACTAGAGGGCATCATACTGGTACACATGGGGAAAGAGGAGCACTGTGAGAGCATCTACTAGGGGGAATTATACTGGCACACATGGGGGGAGAGGAGCACTATGGGGGCATCTACTAGGGGGCATTATACTGGCACACATGAAGAGAGAAGAGCATTATGGGTGCGTCTACTAGGGGCCATTATATTGGCACACATGGAGGAGAGTAGCACTATGGGTGCATTTACTAGGGGGCATTATACTGGTACACATGGGAAGAGGAGCACTATGGGGGCATCTACTAGGAGGCATTATACTGGCACACATCGGGAGAGAGGATCACTATGGGGCATATACTAGGAGGCATTATACTGGCACACATGGAGAAGAGGAGCACTATGGGGGCATCTACTAGGGGGCATTATACTGGCACACATCGGGAGAGAGGAGCACTATGGATAATCTACTAGGTGGCGCTATACTGACACACATGGGGAGAGAGGATCACTATGGAGGCATCTACTAGGGGGCATTATACTGGCACACATGAAGAGAGAGGAGCATTATGGGTGTGTCTACTAGGGGGAATTATACTGGCACACATGGAGGAGAGTAGCACTATGGGTGCATTTACTAGGGGGCATTATACTGGTACACATGGGGAAGAGGAGCACTATGGGGGCATTTACTAGGGGGCATTATACTGGCACACATAGGGAGAGAGGATCACTATGGGGCATATACTAGGAGGCATTATACTGGCACACATGGAGAAGAGGAGCACTATGGGGGCATCTACTAGGGGGCATTATACTGGCACACATCGGGAGAGAGGAGCACTATGGATAATCTACTAGGTGGCGCTATACTGGCACACATGGGGAGAGAGGATCACTATGGGGCATCTACTAGGTGGCATTATACTAGCACACATGAAGAGCGAGGCGCACTATGGGGGCATCTACTAGAGGGCATTATACTGGCACACATGGGGGGAGAGGAGAACTATTGGGGCATCTACTAGAGGGCATTATTTACTGGCACAGATGGGGGAGCGCTATGGGGCAACTATTAGGGGGTATTATTTACTGGCACACATAAGGAGAGAGGAGCACTATGGAGGCATCTACTAGGGGCATTATTTACTGGCACACATAGGGGGAGAGGAGCACTATGGAAGCATCTACTAGAGGGCGTTATTTACTGGCACAGATGTGGGGAGCACTATGGGAGCATCTACTAGGGGGCATTATTTACTGGCACACATGGGGAGATGAGCACTAGGGGGGCACAAACTGGAAGCCCTATATGATAGAATTATACTGGCAATATGGAGAGAGGAGCCATATGTGGCATCTACTGGGGGCTCTATATATTGGCATTATATACCTGCACAAACTATATGTGCAATATGGGGTGGGGATGAGTACTATAGTGGCATTGTATACTGGCATACATTATGGGGGCACTATGGGGAAGGGGGGAGAGGAGCATTATCGGGACATCTACTAGGGGCGCTCTATAGGGGCATTATACACTCACCTAAAGAATTATTAGGAACACCATACTAATACGGTGTTGGACCCCCTTTTGCCTTCAGAACTGCCTTAATTCTACGTGGCATTGATTCAACAAGGTGCTAATAGCATTCTTTAGAAATGTTGGCCCATATTGATAGGATAGCATCTTGCAGTTGATAGAGATTTGAGGGATGCACATCCAGGGCACGAAGCTCCCGTTCCACCACATCCCAAAGATGCTCTATTGGGTTGAGATCTGGTGACTGTTGGGCCCATTTTAGTACAGTGAACTCATTGTCATGTTCAAGAAACCAATTTTGTGACATGGTGCATTATCCTGCTGGAAGTAGCCATCAAAGGATGGGTACATGGTGGCCATGAAGGGATGGACATGGTCAGAAACAATGCTCAGGTAGCCCGTGGCATTTAAACGATGGCCAATTGGCACTAAGGGGCTTAAAGTGTGCCCAGAAAACATCCCCCACACCATTACACCACCACCACCAGCCTGCACAGTGGTAACAAGGCATGATGGATACATGTTCTCATTCTGTTTACGCCAAATTCGGACTCTACCATTTGAATGTCTCAACAGAAATCGAGACTAGGCCACATTTTTCCAGTCTTCAACAGTCCAATTTTGGTGAGCTTGTGCAAATTGTAACCTCTTTTTCCTATTTGAATGAGGTGTTCCAAATTTTTGGTCTGTACTGTATATATATAAACTGACTGAACTCTCGCTGCTTGAGAAAGGTTCCATTGAGCAGACCGAAATGTCGCTGTCACTTGGTGAATAAACACACGTTTGATTTTGGAGGTGCCGTGGAGTTCAGTCAGTTTATATTTGTGGTTGGTGGATCGCCTCTACAGCAGCTGGCACTCTGTTTTTCCAATTCTTACTGCTGTGCTGCCTGCCTTTTTGCTTTTGGTTTTATATATAAATAAATAAGCACGTGCGGTGCGAGGTAGCTTGTTACTTTGGTTGTCCGGGAAACCGCTTCGGTAACGTCACCTCTAAAGATACCGTAGCCTCCGTGGGAAAAAAAACCTCCTACGCGTTTCGGGGCCTCACGGGCTCCGCTGATGAGCCGATAAACTAGGAATCACTAGTTTGTCGGCTGATTTACATATTTTATCAGGATCACAGATGTACCATAATCGTCAGCACATCTCCCTGTGTAATCAGGGAAGGGCTACCAATAACGAAATGGACTGTGACAG
The DNA here is from genome assembly GCF_014858855.1 of Bufo gargarizans. NCBI lineage: Eukaryota > Metazoa > Chordata > Amphibia > Anura > Bufonidae > Bufo > Bufo gargarizans. The sequence continues at coordinate 135,995,665 of NC_058082.1, read as the reverse complement.
TGATCATTCCTCCCCATTTACTTTGCATCGGCCTGTGTAATAGACTGATGCAAACAAGCGCTGATTAACTTTTTTTTTTTTTTTTTTTTGCAGCCCCTTGAAATAGAGAAATGTGACAATGCAGTCCCCAGACTATAAAAGGTTATGCACCCCTGATAGACCTATGTGAAGCCGGGTAATTATATATTTATTTATTTATTTATATATAAAACCAAAAGCAAAAAGGCAGGCAGCACAGCAGTAAGAATTGGAAAAACAGAGTGCCAGCGGCTGTAGAGGCGATCCACCAACCACAAATATAAACTGACTGAACTCCACGGCACCTCCAAAATCAAACGTGTGTTTATTCACCAAGTGACAGCGACATTTCGGTCTGCTCAATGGAACCTTTCTCAAGCAGCGAGAGTTCAGTCAGTTTATATATACAGTACAGACCAAAAGTTTGGAACACCTCATTCAAAGAGTTTTCTTTATTTTCATTACTATAAAAATTGCAGATTCACACTGAAGGCATCAAAACTATGAATTAACACATGTGGAATTATTCACATAACAAAATAGTGTGAAACAACTAAAAATATGTCATATTCTAGGTTCTTCAAAATAGCCACCTTTTGCTTTGATTACTACTTTGCACACTCTTGGCATTCTCTTGATGAGCTTCAAGAGGTAGTAACCTGAAATGGTCTTCCAACAGTCTTGAAGGAGTTCCCAGAGATGCTAAGCACTTGTTGGCCCTTTTGCCTTCACTCTGCGGTCCAGCTCACCCCAAACCATCTCGATTGGGTTCAGGTCCGGTGACTGTGGAGGCCAGGTCATTTGGTGCAGCACCCCATCACTCTCCTTCATGGTCAAATAGACCTTCCACAGCCTGGAGGTGTGTTTGGGGTCATTGTCCTGTGAAAAATAAATAATGGTCCAACTAAACGCAAACTGGATGGAATAGCATGCCGCTGCAAGATGCTGTGATAGCCATGCTGGTTCAGTATGCCTTCAATTTTGAATAAATCCCCAACAGTGTCACCAGCAAAGCACCCCCACACCATCGCACCCCCTCCTCCATGCTTCACGGTGGGAACCAGGCATGTAGAGTCCATCCATTCACCTTTTCTGCGTCGCACAAAGACACTGTGGTTGGAACCAAAGATCTCAAATTTGGACTCATCAGACCAAAGCACAGATTTTCACTGGTCTAATGTCCATTCCTTGTGTTCTTTAGCCCAAACAAGTCTTTTCTGCCAGTCCTTAGCAGTGGTTTCCCAGCAGATATTCTACCATGAAGGCCTGATTCACACAGTCTCCTCTTAACAGTTGTTCTAGAGATGTGTCTGCTGCTAGAACTCTGTGTGGCATTGACCTGGTCTCTAATCTGAGCTGCTGTTAACCTGCGATTTTTGAGGCTGGTGACTCGGATGAACTTATCCTCCGCAGCAGAGGTGACTCTTGGTCTTCCTTTCCTGGGGCGGTCCGCATGTGAGCCAGTTTCTTTGTAGCGCTTGATGGTTTTTGTGACTGCACTTGGGGACACTTTCAAAGTTTTCCCAATTTTTCGGACTGACTGACCTTCATTTCTTAAAGTAATGATGGCCACTCGTTTTTCTTTACTTAGCCGCTTTTTTCTTGTCGTAATACAAATTCTAACAGTCTATTCAATAGGAATATCAGCTGTGTATCCACCTGACTTCTTCACAACGCAACCCCATTTATAAGGCAAGAAATCCCACTTATTAAACCTGACAGGGCACACCTGTGAAGTGAAAACCATTTCAGGTGACTACCTCTTGAAGCTCATCAAGAGAATGCCAAGAGTGTGCAAAGCAGTAATCAAAGCAAAAGGTGGCTACTTTGAAGAACCTAGAATATGACATATTTTCAGTTGTTTCACACTTTTTAGTTACGTATATAATTCCACATGTGTTAATTCATAGTTTTCATGCCTTCAGTGTGAATCTACAATTTTTATAGTCATGAAAATAAAGAAAACTCTTTGAATGAGAAGGTGTGTCCAAACTTTTGGTCTGTACTGTATATATATATATATATATATATATATACACATATATATATGTATATTGTGGGATTCGCTCTGGTAAACAGGATAAGCGGATGCAGTATAGAGGCACCAACCAGTTTGTAAACCAAAAGTTCAGTGTTTATTCACACATTAGAAAGCAGAAAAGTCACCTTGAAGGATTGGTGTCAGTTTACACCATGCGGCCTGTTCTGCCAACAAGAGTCCATCAGCAGGCTTTAGTTGGCCTGTTTCCCCTCACATGGATCTCAGCCCTCCACCCCGGCACAAGCCTCAGATCCCATTAAAGAGATCCCCTCTGTATGAACCCAGCTGTCTTTTAAAGGCGATGCAGTCCGGTGTTTGACCTTACCTGACTGCTAATTAGTCCAGCAGCACACACTAGGAGGAAAATACCTGCCTCCACATACAATTCCCTTTACTGTGTCACATACCCCCCCCCCTTTGTTCAACCTTGAGGGTGTGAACACATGCATAAACAGTGTACCCGGGACAGTGCCTCTGCGTTTCCCTGCAACCGGCCTGCTCTGTGCTCCATCGTGAACTCATAGTTCTGCAGTGAACAGAGCCATCTGCTGACCCAGGACTTCCTCTCTTGGTCCAGGTTGTGACAGGCCACGGCCAACCCCATATCGCTCCTCCAAAGATGGCTTGTCGCCAAGCCACGGGTACCCGTTAAGGCTTTAACCAGACTTTTGCCTGGGGTTCCTTGACAATATCACAGTGGGTTATGGAAAGGCGTTCAGGGAGGTCAGAGAACACATCTGTGTTCCGACTAACGAACTCCCTGGCCCCCTGAGTCTGTTTAGCGGAAAAGCCTGTCAGTAATCTTTTCTGTGGCAGCCGCTTCCCCTGTAGTAGAGGGACCGGAATCTCTTCCACTAGATATACCGGCCGCGGACTGTTCTCAGTACAGGTCTCCCTAACCTTCCAAGGTTTTAGTAAATTGACATGGTAGACCTGCCTCGGCTTTTGTGACCTGGCTGGTGTTCCTTGTAATTTGTGTCTCCAACTTTCTCTGATGTTTTGTATGGCCCCTGCCACCTAGCGAGGAACTTACTGTCGACAGGAGGCTCAAAAACCAAAACCGTATCTCCCCGGCTACAGTTACGGACTCCAGATACTCGATTATAGGCCCGATTCTGGGCTGGCTGAGATATATTCCTATGCTCCCTACCTATCCTATTCAGTGGGATTGTCTCCCCCTCACCCACCGGACCTACCATGGGCCCCTCCACCTTGGGTTTCTGGTGTTCTAACACCTCGACTTTCCTTATCTTCCGGGGTTCAGTATGTACAACGGTCGGCCACAGGGCTGGGAACAACGGAAAGTCACTTCCTAGTGTCACTTTATAGTGCATGCTGGTGGTTACGGCCACCTGATGGATCCGCCTGCCAGCACACATGCTTAGGGACACCAGAGCAGTGGGGTTCTCTTTTAAATCTCCATGTATGCTGAGCACTCTGACTTTTTTTAGCCCGCAAACTCAGTGGGTTTGGACCAGGGAAGCTCTCACAAGGGTCACCCGACTCCCTGAGTCCAGCAGAGCCACCACAGGAGTGACTCTCACCTCCACCTGACACAAAGGTTTGTTATTGAGAGTTTCTGGAGTGTCTGACGCACTGACCCTTCTGGCATACCATGACTGTTGATACCCAAAGTTTACGTCCATTGGCTCGACCAGGTGGGGACAGTCAGACCTTACATGGCTGGGCTCATGACACCACCAGCAGATTATCAGGTTCCGATCCCCAAAGGGCACATCCTGTGCGGTCTTTCTCAGCTCAGGCCACCGGGTCTGGGGTGGGGATTTTCTGGATTTTGTTACACCCTTCCCCAAAGTTCCCCCCTGGAGTTCCTCAGTAGCCCCATACCGTTCGACCAGGTCCATCATCTCCAGTGCACTAGTAGGAGACGTCCGGCCAACCCAGCTCAGTAATTCATGGCGGTAGCCATTTTTGCAAGAAATGCAGCAAATTATAATACTGGGGTCGCGCTGGCTCAGCCGGGTTAAACTCCCAATGATGCACCTGCTGGGCCCAGACCAACACATTTACCCCTTGTCTCACCAGTATGTCCCCCTGGGCCTTATAGTAGTCTGCCGCTTGCTCGTCCGGTAAATCAAAGTAAACCTGTCGGGGTCCTGATGCCAGGAACGGAGCGATGACCTCAGCCCACTGGTCTAGAGGTAGACTCTCCCTCACGGCCACCGCCAGGTAGGTTGCAACGTCATCCATCGGTTCCATCTTGGGTATCGCCGTGCGGATCGATTTCTGGGCATCATGGACTTCCTGAGATACTCCTGTCTTCTCTAAGGCCATCATTTCTTGCTGTCGCTGATTAGCCTCTAACAGTTGTCTGTTAGTCTCCTGCTGCTGCTCCATGGCCTGTTGTTGCCTTAGGTTGGCCTGCACCAGCTGCTTCTTCATCTCCTCCATCTTGTCCCATGATGCTGGTTGCAACTTAGCAGGCTTAATCCAGGATATACAACAGAGCCCGAAAAAAATGCAACAAAAATATTTTCTATTGAATTGATATCTGGGCTTTGACTAGGCCACTCCAACACATTTACATGTTCCCCCTTAAACCAGTCAATTGTTGCTTTAGCAGTGTGTTTGGGGTCATTGTCCTGCTGGAAGGTGAATCTTAGCCTCAAATCACGCACAGAGTGGTACAGGTTTTGCTCAAGAATATCCCTGTAACTAGCACCATCTTTGCCGCAACTCTGACCAGTTTCCCAGTCCCAATTGCTGAAAAAGATCCCCACAACATGATGCTGCCACCACCATGTCTTACTGTGGGGATGGTGTTCTTTGGGTGATGTGATGTTTTGGGTTTGCGCCAGACATAGCGTTTTCTTTGATGGCCAAAAAGTTCTCGTTTTTCTCTCATCGGACCAGAGCACCTGCCTCCATAAATTTTGGGAGTCTCTCACATGCCTTTTCGCAAACTCACAACGTGCCTTTTTGTTTTTTGCTGAAAGTAATGGCTTTCTTCTGACCACTCTGCCATAAAGCCCAACTTTATGGAGTGTACAGCTTATTGTCGTCCTATGTACAGATACTCCAGTCTCTGCTGTAGAACTCTGCAGCTCCTCCAGGGTTACCTTAGGTCTCTGTGCTGCCTCTCTGATTAATGCCCTCCTTGCCTGGTCCATGAGTTTTGGTTGGCAGCCGTCTCTTGGCTGGTTTGCTGTTGTGCCATGTTCTTTCCATTTGCTTATGATAGATTTGATGGTGCTCCTGGGGATCATCAAAGATTTGGATTTTTTTTGTAACCTAACCCTGACTTGTACTTCTCAACAACATTGTCCCTTACTTGTTTGGAGAGTTACTGGGTCTTAATGGCAGTGTTTGGTTAGTGATGCCTCTTGCTTAGGTGTTGGACATCATTTCACTAATTATGTGACTTCTGAAGGTAATTGGTTGCACCAGAGCTTTTTATGGGCTTCCTAACACATGGCACATGCCAATTTTTTGTTTTCTATTTCTAAACAATAGTTTTATTTATATATTTTTATCATTTCACTTCACCAACTTAGGCTATTGTATTCTGATTAATCACATACAATTCTGAGTAACAAAACATTGAATTTAAGGCTGTAAAAAAAAAAAAAAGTCAAGGGGGTGAATACTTTTGCAAGGCTTTGTATATACAGTATATATAACCAAGATACTGGTTACTATGAACGGTTATTAAGAACGCTGCTGTAAATAATAAAGCTATATAAGGTAAGGTCAAATAAAAGAATGAGAATATTTATGCTCAATCCTGCCTATTAATTTCTGAAAAGAAATAATAAATTAACCTTCAATTATACAATATTCACAAGTTCTGCAAGTTTCATTTATTATCTTTCTTGACAATACCTGGGGGACAAAAGCAATGACATACTCCAGCATCCGTGTCCAATGGAGAGTAAATGCTAGGGGTCCAGTAACCAGGTTAAATTGTGTGCATTACTGTATGCATTAAAATAAACTTATATAGCATAAACTATAAAAAGAATAGTGCAAGTCCTCTTCACAATGAATACTGCAAGTTCGTACAAGTGAGTCCAATTCCCAGCATTGTACAAACCGGATTCCAAAAAAGTTGGGACACTAAACAAGTTGTGAATAAAAACTGAATGCAATGATGTGGAGATGGCAAATGTCAACATTTCATTTGTAATAGAACGTAGATGACAGATCAAATGTTTAATCCGAGTAAATGTATCATTTTAAAGGAAAAATATGTTGATTCAAATTTTCACGGTGTCAACAGATCCCAAAAAAGTTGGGACAAGTAGCAATAAGAGGCTGGAAAAAGTAAATTTGAGCATAACGAAGAGCTGGAAGACCAATTAACACTAATTAGGTCAATTGACAACATGATTGGGTATAAAAAGAGCTTCTCAGAGTGGCAGTGTCTCTCAGAAGCCAAGATGGGTAGAGGATCACCAATTCCCACAATGTTGCGCAGAAAGATAGTGGAGCAATATCAGAAAGGTGTTACCCAGTGAAAAATTGCAAAGACTTTGCATCTATCATCATCAACTGTGCATAACATCATCCGAAGATTCAGAGAATCTGGAACAATCTCTGTGCGTAAGGGTCAAGGCCGTAAAACCATACTGGATGCCCGTGATCTCCGGGCCCTTAAACGACACTGCACCACAAACAGGAATGCTACTGTAAAGGAAATCACAGAATGGGCTCAGGAATGCTTCCAGAAACCATTGTCAGTGAACACAATCAACCGTGACATCCGCCAATGCCAGCTGAAACTCTACAGTGCAAAGAAGAAGCCATTTCTAAGCAAGATCCACAAGCTCAGGCGTTTTCACTGGGCCAGGGATCATTTAAAATGGAGTGTGGCAAAATGGAAGACTGTTCTGTGGTCAGACGAGTCACGATTCGAAGTTCTTTTTGGAAATCTGGGACGCCATGTCATCCGGACCAAAGAGGACAAGGACAACCCAAGTTGTTATCAACGCTCAGTTCAGAAGCCTGCATCTCTGATGGTATGGGGTTGCATGAGTGCGTGTGGCATGGGCAGCTTGCATGTCTGGAAAGGCACCATCAATGCAGAAAAATATATTCAGGTTCTAGAACAACATATGCTCCCATCCAGACGTCATCTCTTTCAGGGAAGACCCTGCATTTTTCAACAAGATAATGCCAGACCACATTCTGCATCAATCACAACATCATGGCTGCATAGGAGAAGGATCCGGGTACTGAAAAGGCCAGTCTGCAGTCCAGATCTTTCACCTATAGAGAACATTTGGCGCATCATAAAGAGGAAGGTGCAACAAAGAAGGCCCAAGACGATTGAACAGCTAGAGGCCTGTATTAGACAAGAATGGGAGAGCATTCCTATTTCTAAACTTGAGAAACTGGTCTCCTCGGTCCCTAGACGTCTGTTGAGTGTTGTAAGAAGAAGGGGAGATGCCATACAGTGGTGAAAATGGCCTTGTCCCAACTTTTTGGGGATTGGTTGACACCATGAAATTCTGATTCAACATATTTTTCCCTTAAAATGGTACATTTTCTCAGTTTAAACTTTTGTTCCGTGATTTATGTTCTATTCTGAATAAAATATTAGAAGTTGGCACCTCCACATGATTGCATTCAGTTTTTATTCACCATTTGTATAGTGTCCCCTTTTTTGGAATCCGGTGTGTACATATACGGCTCAAGGAGGGGTTTAAATATATGTTTTTAAACAGCAGAGGCCCGTGGCTAATGTCTGCGACCAGCAATAATGGCAATCACAGGCATTTAACCCTTTAGATGTATCTAAATGCTGAGAAGTGCATGCTTCTGGGTCAAGAACAGCTCCCATATGTGACAATTGAGCTAACCGTATGTTCGATGTGATGTACGGGGTCTCTATGAAGAGCTATAGTTCCTAAAGAATCCTGCTAGTGGCAGGCCTCCAAAGGATAACCGCAAATGGAGCTTAGACTTTAAGAAATATAAACAAAAAATATAAACATTTAAATCACCCCACTTTCCACAGAATTAAAATTAAAATAAACAATAAAAAACATAATGATCATGGGTATTGCCATGTCCCAAAATGCCTGAACTATTAAAATATTTATCCCTTATGGCAATGGCAAAAAAAAATTTAAAATGGCCCATTCATTATTTTTTTATCACTTCACTTCACTGGAAAAAATGTAATTAAATCGAAAAGTCATACAGACTCCATAATAGTATAAATGAAAACTACAGATCATCCCACAAAAAAATTTGTCCCCACACAGCTGCATAGACATAACTATAAAAAAAAGTTATGGAGGTCAGAATGTGGAGATGAAAAGATATATTTATTTTTAGTATTAAAACACAAAAAAAAACTATATAATTATGGTATTGTTGCAATTATACTTACCCAGAGAATTGCATTTGTTTCCCACTATATAATATCCAATATCAAATAGTTCCATTGCAAAGAACAACTTATCCCGCATAACACAAGCACTTATACTGCTTTTTTAACAGAAAAATGTAAAAAAAGTTATGGCTTCAAGAAGACAGGGAAGAAAAAAAAAATTTAAAACTGAAATAACAAAAATCATCCGGCACTGAGGGGGTTAATTTTTATTATTATTATTATTATTATCATGACTTGCAGTACTTACATAAAAATCATCTCCCACATTGATAGGCCTCATGCACACGACCGTTTTTGTAGTCCGCCCAAGAGTTCTGTGACAATTCTTCTATAAAGTAACAACAAATCGCAGAAGAACATATAAAGAGCTTTCACAATAAGAAGGGGCCCACTACTATGTAAAAGTAGGTCCCATTATGCCCATTGGTCCCATTATGCCTAGCATCTGTACAGCATTTTACAGTAAGAATTTTATTTCAACAGTCAGACATTTTTGTATATTTCATGTGTGGACATTTTAAGATTCAAGAAGACATCTTGCTATTACTGAAGGGACTATGGATTCTTCACCTTATCGGAAAATTCTTATCTGATCAGCCGAGTGCAAGCTGATAAGTACGGAAATACAGCAAGGGGGCACACTGTACGTGTATATTATAAGGATGCCTAAACATAAGTGGGTTTCAATTCACCTCTGGTTTAAAATGTAACCAGATTTGAGCTGCACAAATCTGATTCCAGTTTCTGCTGTCTATAAATGATGGAGGTTATAGAGCAAATGGACAAACATACAGTGTTTTCAGTTTCCCCCCTATCGGACTGTGCAGGGCTAGAAAAACATGGTCACATTTTCCCCCCAAAAACAGCAGCATCCCTGTCCGCAGGCTATGTGTAGTACTACAGGACAACACAACCCATAGCAAGGCGCGGTGTAGATTCTGAAAGAAAGCAACTATGCTTTATAATACTATTGTAATGGCAGTCAGTAGAGAAGATACGGACAGTGAGCCCTCAGTGGAACCCCACCCACTTTCGCTGCCTACTTGCAATGCAAGCTCTAGATGGCAAGTCTGCAACTGGTCAACATTCCCTACTCTGCTAAGGTGCAAGACAGATGACACAGAGAGACAAAAACAACACAAAAGCAGAGTCAGACAGAAATGGGTAGGGACAAGGCGGTCAATACAGTGCCAAAACCAAGAGACAAAGGGTAGTCAAAATCAAGCTGAAGTTAAATATACAAATAATCCAAAATCACACACAGAACCGGAACCAGGAGCACAGATAGGGTGTCAAGAACTATCACTTGGAAATGTGAATTGCCAGGAGGGGATTTTAATACAATGCTGAGTCATTGGATCAGATCCTGGTACATGGACTCGTTGCTCCATAGGACAGTTTACAATCCACAGAGTAGCCCACCGACAATCCCCCACAAGCATACACAAGCTGCAGGAAGTATCAGAGCATTGCTCTCTGTTGCCAGGGACGCAACCACTTCACTAGGGGGGCGTGGCCTGGCATTGCATCACACCTGGCTTTACCCCACCTCTTAAGGGGGGCACCCAAATCCTCAACATTGGGAGCAGGCTTTAATGGGAATTTTAAATGGAATTTCCTAATTTGGCAAGGAACATGAATGTCCCGAGCAACAAACAAAAGTACTGCAATGAACCCTGAACCTTCTGGGAGTCAGGAATCTTCTCCACCTCATACTCCATAGTGCCCTTACCATTGAAGTAGGAGGCTTCAAATAGAAATCAAAATAGGGAATGTATTTCTTTAGCAATGACTTATGGAAGGTCGAGATAGGCAACTGAAGATGAAGAGATACCAGATTAATCATAGACATGATTCTATATGGTCCAATAAACTTAGGCGCAAGTTTACCAGACAGTACTCGGAGAAGCAAATTTTAACCCCTTCCCGACCTTTGATGTACTGCTACGTCATGGGAACCACTAAGTTCCTGCAATTTGACATAATAGTACGTCATAGTGATCGCGCAGGCACCAGAGCAGTGCGCGATCACTGCAGGGGCCCGGAAGTCCATAGTAGCCGGGCCCCTGCTGTATCCACCGGCATTGCTGTAAAAGCCGATGTCGGTGGATTAACCCCTTCTATGACGCGGTCCGTGCTGACCGCGACATAGAAGAGGTTTGTGTCTGGTGAGGGAGAGCATCGAGTCCCCGCGCTGCTGTGGCGGGGACCCGATGCAACACAAGGCAGCCCGATGCACGGCATCGGGAACTGCCTTCTACGGGAGCCGAGGAGATCCAGCCTCAGGCTGGGTCTCCTAGGCAACCTGTTAGTGTATGACTCAGTGTCATACACTAACAGGCAATGCATTACAATACAGATGTATTGTAGTGCTTTGCAGAGGGGATCAGACCCCCAAAAGTGAATGTCATGAATAAAGTAAAGTAAAAAAAAACAAAAACGTGTTTTTAATAAAATTTATAAATTAATAACATTAATAACGTAAAAAATAAAGCCCCTTTCCCCTATTTTATAATAAAAAAATGAAAAAACAAACAAAACCCACACATATTAGGTATCGCAGCGTCTGTAATAACCAGCTCTATAAAAATAATACATGATCCACCCTGTCCGATAAACACCATAAAAAAAGAATGTAAAAACAGTGTAAAAAAATGCCATTTTTGTCACCTTACATCACAAAAAGTGCAACACCATGCGATCAAAAAGGCGCATGCCCCCCAAAATGGTATCAATAAAACCGCCACCTCATCCCGCAAAAAATGAGCTCCTACCTAGGACAATCGCCCAAAAACTAAAAAAACTATAGCTGTCAGAACATGGAGACACTAAAATATCAATGTTTTTGTTTCAAAACTGCTATTATTGTGCTAAAGTGAAATACCTAAAAAAAAATATACATATTAGGTATCACCACGTCCATAACAACCAGCTCTATAAAAATATTACATTACCTAACCACTCAGGTGAACACATAAAAAAAAAAAAACTGTAAAAAAAAAAGCAAAATGATCAAAATGGCGTATGCCCCCAAAATAGTACCAATCAGACCGTCACTTCATCCCGCAAACAATGAGACCCTACCTAAGAGAATCAGTCAAAAAATAAAAAAGCTATGGCTCTCAGACTGCAGGGAGTGCAGAATTATTAGGCAAGTTGTATTTTTGAGGATTAATTTTATTATTGAACAACAACCATGTTCTCAATGAACCCAAAAAACTCATTAATATCAAAGGTGAATATTTTTGGAAGTAGTTTTTAGTTTGTTTTTAGTTTTAGCTATTTTAGGGGGATATCTGTGTGTGCAGGTGACTATTACTGTGCATAATTATTAGGCAACTTAACAAAAAACAAATATATACCCATTTCAATTATTTATTTTTACCAGTGAAACCAATATAACATCTCAACATTCACAAATATACATTTCTGACATTCAAAAACAAAACAAAAACAAATCAGTGACCAATATAGCCACCTTTCTTTGCAAGGACACTCAAAAGTCTGCCATCCATGGATTCTGTCAGTGTTTTGATCTGTTCACCATCAACATTGTGTGCAGCAGCAACCACAGCCTCCCAGACACTGTTCAGAGAGGTGTACTGTTTTCCCTCCTTGTAAATCTCACATTTGATGATGGACCACAGGTTCTCAATGGGGTTCAGATCAGGTGAACAAGGAGGCCATGTCATTAGATTTTCTTCTTTTATACCCTTTCTTGCCAGCCACGTTGTGGAGTACTTGGACGCGTGTGATGGAGCATTGTCCTGCATGAAAATCATGTTTTTCTTACCTTGCAGACTTCTTCCTGTACCACTGCTTGAAGAAGGTGTCTTCCAGAAACTGGCAGTAGGACTGGGAGTTGAGCTTGACTCCATCCTCATCCCAAAAAGGCCCCACAAGCTCATCTTTGATGATACCAGCCCAAACCAGTACTCCACCTCCACCTTGCTGGCGTCTGAGTCGGACTGGAGCTCTCTGCCCTTTACCAATCCAGCCATCTGGCCCATCAAGACTCACTCTCATTTCATCAGTCCATAAAACCTTAGAAAAATCAGTCTTGAGATATTTCTTGGCCCAGTCTTGACGTTTCAGCTTGTGTGTCTTGTTCAGTGGTGGTCGTCTTTCAGCCTTTCTTACCTTGGCCATGTCTCTGAGTATTGCACACCTTGTGCTTTTGGGCACTCCAGTGATGTTGCAGCTCTGAAATATGGCCAAACTGGTGGCAAGTGGCATCTTGGCAGCTGCACGCTTGACTTTTCTCAGTTCATGGGCAGTTATTTTGCGCCTTGGTTTTTCCACACGCTTCTTGCGACCCTGTTGACTATTTTGAATGAAACGCTTGATTGTTCGATGATCACGCTTCAGAAGCTTTGCAATTTTAAGAGTGCTGCATCCCTCTGCAAGATATCTCACTATTTTTGACTTTTCTGAGCCTGTCAAGTCCTTCTTTTGACCCATTTTGCCAAAGGAAAGGAAGTTGCCTAATAATTATGCACACCTGATATAGGGTGTTGATGTCATTAGACCACACCCCTTCTCATTACAGAGATGCACATCACCTAATATGCTTAATTGGTAGTAGGCTTTCGAGCCTATACAGCTTAGAGTAAGACAACATGCATAAAGAGGATGATGTGGTCAAAATACTCATTTGCCTAATAATTCTGCACGTAGTGTATGGAGACACTAAAATATGATTCTTTTTTGCTTCAAAACTGCTATTTTTGTGCTAAAGTGAAAAAAATTTAAAAAAGGATACATATTAGGTATCGCCACGTCCGTAACAAACAGCTCTATAAAAATATCACATGACCTAACCACTCAGGTAAACACACCTTAAAAAAAAAAAAAAAATGTGTAAAAAAAAAAAGCCATTTTTGTCACATTACATCACTAAAATTGCAACAGCATGTGATCAAAAAGGCATATGCCGCCCAAAATAGTACCAATTAGACCGTCACCTCATCTCAAAACAAATGAGACCCTAGCTAAGAGAATTGGTCAAAAAATTAAAAAGCTATGGCTCTCAGACTATGAGACACTAAATTATCATAAATGCTATTATTGTGTAAAACTAAAATAAATAAGAAAAAGTAGACATATTAGGTATTGCCACGTGTAACAATCTGATCTATAAAAAAGTCACATGACCTAATCCCTCAGGTAAACACTGTAAAAATTGAAAATAAAAATGGTGCCAAAACATCCATTTTTTTGTTACCTTGCCTCACAAAAAAAGTAATATAGAGCAATGACAAATCATATGTACCCCAAAATAGTTTCCAAAATGTGGTAACTTTTTTGAGTTTCTACTGTAGGGGTGCATCAGGGGGGGCTTCAAATGGGACATGGCATCTAAAAACGAGTTCAGCTAAATTTGCCTTCCAAAAACCATATGTCGTTCCTTTCCTTCTGCGCCCTGCCGTGTGTCCGTACAGCAGTTTACGATCACATGTCGGGTGTTTCTGTTAACCACAGAATCAGGGTAATAAATATTGAGTTTTATTTGGCTGTTAACCCTTACTTTGCTACTGGAAAAAAATGGATTAAAATGTATAATCTGCCAAAAAAGTGAAATTCTGAAATTTCATCTCCATTTTCCATCAATTCTTGTGGAACACCTAAATGGTTAAGAAAGTTTGTAAAATCAGTTTTGTATACCTTGAGGGGTGTAGTTTCTAAAATGGGGTCATTTTTGGGTGGTTTCGATTTTGTAAGCCTCACAAAGTGACTTCAGACCTGAACTGGTCCTTAAAAAGTGGGTTTGGGAAATTTTCAGAAAAATTTCAAGATTTGCTTCCATACTTCTAATCCTTCTAACAACCCCAAAAAATAAAATGTAATTTTCAAAATGATCCAAACATGAAGTAGACATATGGGGAATGTAAAGTAATTACTATTTTTGAAGGCATTACTATCTATTATAAAAGTAGAGAAATTGAAATGCAAATTTTTCAAAATCTTATTTTTTTTTTACTTATTTTTACCACTGTCATGAAGTACAATATATGAAAAAGAAAACAATCTCAGAATGGCCTGTATAAGTAAAAACGTTTTAAAGTTATCACCACATAAATTGACATATGTCAGATTTGCAAAAAATGGCCTGGGCAGGAAGGTAAAAACAGGCCTGGGGTTGAAGGGGTTAAGAAGAAAGCCAGAAAAGCTCACCCTGTAAGTTTGGACCTACAGATCCCTATTAGCTTGTTTATATTAAATGCTTTGAGCTTTTTTCAGGGTCTTACCAGTCTGTTAACAATAGCATCCACTGTAGGATTCACAGAGCTGGACTCAGAGACAGAAGAAAAACACGGATTAAACCAAAGTTACAATGAAAATGTAAGTTGCCACTAGAGGATCTGACATGGTTGTTAACAACAAACTCTGCTAGAGGCAAAATCCTTTTTCCACTCATTTTGGCAGTCAGAAACAAAACAGCTTAAAAACTGCTCCAAGACCTGGTTGACTCTTTTGGTTTGTCCATTTGTCTTGGGATGGAACACAGATGAAAAGGAGAGCTTGATTCTGAGTTTGTTGCTAAACTCTCTCCAGAATGCTAAGACAAACTGGATATCACTATCCGAGCTAATGGATTTAGGTATGCCATGTAATCTAAGGATGTTCACAAACAAACTAGCCAATTTCTTAGCATTAGGAAGTTTCTTTAATTACATCAGATGACACATCTTTTAGAATCTATCTATGCCTACCCAGATGACCGACCTACCCCGAGAGAAAGGAAGGTCCGTAATGAAGTCCATAGAGATGTGGGTCCAAGATCTCTGTGGAATGGGCAGGGGACATAGTTAACCTGCAGGACCATCTCCTGGGTACCTTGGCACTAGCACACACATCACATGCTGAATCAAAGGTACCCACATCGCTCAACCAAGTAGGCCACCAGTAGGCTTGGGAGACAGAATGTTACCAGGTTCAGTATCACTAGAATTTCTAATACCAAAACTATATGATAAGTCATCCACTTTTACATTACCAAATCCAGGACGATAAGTGACAAGAAAGTTAAACCAAATAAAAATCAGGGCCCACCGTGCTTGCCGGGGATTTAACAGTTTAGCAGTATCTAAAAAAATCAAGTTTTTGTGATCTGTAAGCACGGTGATTTGGTGCTGAGCCCCCTCTAGGAGTGTTGCCACTCAAAGGCCCACCTGATGGCCAGCAGTTCACAAAGCTCGATTTGCTCATCGCTAGCCAATATCATCATTCCTCTCAGCGGAGGAGAATTTCCTGGAGAGGAATTTGCAGGGTTTTAAATTAGTTAAGGAAGATGACCTTAAGGAAGGAAGAGCACCCACTCCTACCTCAAAGACGTCCACCTCAACAACGAAAGATGAGTACAGATGCTTGAATGAAACATTCTTTCAATGTACCTCAAAGGTAGTATTTTCCGAAATACTACCTGTACCACGGGCCACACAAGAAAGGCAGCGGGAGATTAGGGAGATTAACAAGTGGCTCACCTCAATGGGGAAGGGGTAGCTGTGTTGGGGAAGAAGATGGCTAGTAGGTTGGAGGAGTGTTTAAACTAGGGACTGGGGGGAGGGTATTTATGTTATAGGATGGGAAGATAGTGCAGATAGAGACCGGGGGCAAGGTAGTGGGACTGGGGGAGGAATCGAAGGAAGGACTAGAACAGTTCAGAAGGAAAGGTGTAGGGTAAAATATATATATATAGTCTTCTCAAATGTATGTATACTAATGCCAGAAGCCTGACTAATAAAACTGGTGAACTGGAATTAGTGATGTGTGAGGAGGACTATGACATAGTGGGAATAACTGAGACATGGCTGGATGATAGCTATGACTGGGCAGTTAATGTACAGGGTTACAGTCTGTTTAGAAAGGATTGTCAAAACCGGAGAGGGGGAGGGGTCTGCCTTTATGTAAAGTCCAGTCTAAAGCCCACACTCCGTGAAGATATAAGTGAGGGACATGAACATGTGGAGTCACTGTGGGTAGAGATACATGGCGCTAAAAACAATAATTACTAATAGGAGTTTACTATAAACCACCTAATATACCAGAGTCCACAGAAAATCTACTACTAAATGAGATTGACAAGGCGGCAAATCATAATGAGGTGGTTATTATCAACTACCCAGATATAGACTGGGAAACTGAAACTTCTATATCTCATAAAGGTAACAGGTTCTTGGCAATAACCAAAGACAATTACTTCTCCCAACTGGTTCAGGACCCAACTAGAGGGACGGCCATACTGGACTTAGTATTAACCAATAGGCCTGACAGAACAACAGACGTGCAGGTTGGGGGACACCTGGGAAATAGTGACCACAAAGTAATAACCTTCCAATTATCATTCAAAAGAGCGTTTCTACAGGGAGGAACAAAAATACCAAACTTAAAAAAAGCTAAATTTAGCCAACTAAGAGAGGCCATAGGCCTTACTAAATGGGATAAAGTCCTCACAAGTAAAAATACAGCCACAAAATGGGATATCTTTAAAAGCATCCTAAAATCTCATTGTGAGAGGTACATACCGTATGGGAATAAAAGATTAAGGAACAAAAAGAAACCAACTGTAAAGAAAGCAATACATGACAAAAAGAAAGCATATAAAACACTAAAACAGGAAGGTAGCACGGAAGCACTGAAAAACTATAAGGAAAAAAATAGAACATGTAAAAAACAAATAAAAGCGGCCAAACTAGAGACCGAGAGATTAATTGCCAAAGACAGTAAAACTAACCCTAAAATATTCTTCAATTATATAAATGTTAAAAAGTATAAATCTGAAGGTGTTGGCCCTTTAAAGAGCAATGAGGGGGGAGTCGCAGAGAGCGACGAGGAGAAAGCAAAGCTGTTAAATATTTTTTTCTCCAATGTATTCACTGAGGAAAATAAACTGTCAGATGACATGCTGAATGTTGAAATAAATTCCCCATTAAAAGTGTCCTGCCTGACCCAGGAAGAAGTGCAACAGCGACTTAAAAAGATTAAAATAGACAAATCTCCAGGACCGGATGGCATACACCCCCGTATCCTAAGGGAATTAAGTAATGTCATAGCCAGACCCTTATTTCTGATATTTGCAGATTCTATATTGACAGGGAATGTCCCACAGGATTGGCGCATGGCAAATGTGGTGCCAATATTCAAAAAGGGTCCAAAAACAGGGCCTGGAAACTATAGGCCGGTAAGTTTAACATCTGTTGTGGGTAAACTGTTTGAAGGTTTTCTGAAAGATGCTATGTTAGAGCATCTTAACGGAAATAAGCAAATAACGGCATATCAACATGGCTTCGTGAGGGATCGGTTATGTCAAACAAATTTAATCAGTTTCTGTGAGGAGGTAAGTTCTAGACTTGACAGCGGTGAATCAATGGATGTCGTGTATCTGGACTTCTCCAAAGCATTTGACAATGTACCACATAAAAGGTTAGTATATAAAATGACAATGCTCGGACTGGGAGAAAACGTCTGTAAGTGAGTAAGTAACTGGCTCAATGATAGAAAACAGAGGGTGGTTATTAATGGTACATACTCAGATTGGGTCACTGTCACTAGTGGGGTACCTCAGGGGTCAGTATTGGGCCCTAGTCTCTTCAATATATTTATTAATGATCTTGTAGAAGGCTTGCATAGTAAAATATTAATTTTCGCAGATGACACTAAACTGTGTAAAGTAATTAACACTGAAGAGGACAGTATACTACTACAGAGGGATCTGGATAGATTGGAGGCTTGGGCAGATAAGTGGCAGATGAGGTTTAACACTGACAAATGTAAAGTTATGCACATGGGAAGGAATAATGCAAGTCACCAGTACTTATTAAATGGTGAAACACTCGGTAACACTGACATGGAAAAGGATCTAGGAATTTTAATACACAGCAAACTAAGCTGCAAAAAACAGTGTCAGACAGCTGCTGCCAAGGCCAATAAGATAGTGGGTTGCATCAAAAGGGGCATAGATGCCCGTGATGAGAACATAGTCCTACCACTTTACAAATCATTAGTCAGACCACACATGGAGTACTGTGTACAGTTCTGGGCTCCAGTGAACAAAGCAGACATAGCAGAGCTGGATAGGGTCCAGAGGAGGGCAACTAAAGTAATAACTGGAATGGGGCAACTACAGTACCCTGAAAGATTATCAAAATTAGGGTTATTCACTTTAGAAAAAAGATGACTGAGAGGAGATCTAATTATTATGTATAAATATATCAGGGGACAGTACAGAGATCTAGCCCATTATCTATTCATTCCCAGGACTGTGACTGTGACGAGGGGACATCCTCTGCGTCTGGAGGAAAGAAGGTTTGTACACAAACATAGAATAGGATTCTTTACGGTAAGAGCAGTGAGACTATGGAACTCTCTGCCTAGGGAGGTGGTGATGGTGAGTAGAATAAAGGAATTCAAGAGGGGCCTGGATGTATTTCTGGAGTGTAATAATATTACAGGCTATAGCTACTAGAGAGAGATCGTTGATCCAGGGAGTTATTCTGATTGCCTGATTGGAGTCGGGAAGGAATTTTTTATTCCTCTAAAGTGAGGAAAATTAGCTTCTACCTCACAGTTTTTTTTTGCCTTCCTCTGGATCAACTTGCAGGATAACAGGCTGAACTGGATGGACAAATGTCTTTTTTCGGCCTTATGTACTAGGTTACTAAATGCAGACAGAGCTTCGGCAGACCAATGGAGAAGATTATCCCCCTTCTTGGCTAAATCAGTCAACGGTTTAACAATCACTGAACATTTTTTAATGAATTTCCTATAATAATTAGTAAAGCCTAGAAAACTTTGAAGAGTCTTTAGAGAGGTAGGCCTGGCACAATTGACAATGTCTTGCACCTTAGCGGGATCTATACAGAATTCTTGAGGAAACAAGAATTCTGTATGGTCCCTCAATTTTTGAAGGCCTTTTCTCACATGTAAAACATGAGACGACTAATCCAGGGAAATCACTAAAATATCATCTAGATATACCACAAAAAATATTAACAATGTCCTGAAATACTGCTGGGGGATTACACGGCCCAAAGGGCATCATAAGGTATTCAAAATGCCCTTTGGGGGTTTTGAACACAGTTTTTCATTTATCCCCCTCCTTGATATTAATCATAATGTAGGCTCCTCTGAAGTCAATTTTGGAGAACCATTGAGCGCCGACAATTTGATAAAATAAATCAGGAATGAGGGGGTACTGCTTCTGGACAGTGATTTTATTGAGATTCCTGTAATCAATACAAGGACCCAGACCACCATTCTTTTTCCGAAGAAAAAAGAAGCCAGCCTCTACAGGAGACACTAATGGTTGAATGTGTTCTTTTCTTAGACTATACTGAATATTGTCTGTCATAGCATGTCTTTCAGGCCCAGATAGGTTGAAAATCCATCCCTTGGGGATTTTAGCACCTGGGACCAACTGAATGGACCAATCGTATTCCCGATGAGGAGTTAAGGCTTCAGAAGCCTCCGAGGAGAATACATCCTGGAAGTCCTTGATGAACCCAGGGATGGTAACCTCTTCCAGACCGAGACCAGAGAGCTGAACAGACAAGCAATGATTAGAGCACTGAGGACCTCATTTTGTTAATTCTCCAGAACTCCAATCAAAGACTGGACAATGATTTTTCAACTAGGGAAAACGCAAAATAACATCAGCAGAATTGTTTAATATTCAATAAACCCCCTGGCTAATAGAGTGGTATTCACCTCAGACAATTTACAGACCTAAAGCAGAATCAAAATGAAAATTAACAAAATTAGCTGCAGCCCCGAATCAACAAAAGCCAGGCTAGAAACGAACGTTCCCCGTGAAGATAAATTAACCAGCAAGAGAACTCTATCATATTTTCTGGAAATACCTGTGCATCTGAGTGACCTCCCCGATAATCAGTCAGATGCTAACATTTTCCGCCTTTGGTCTAGCAGGACATGACTGCAGTTGATGACCAGGGCTGCTGCAGTAGAAGCACAGTCCATTCTTAAAGCTATGTTCCTTCCGCTGCTGAGAGGACAGGGGTGGGACTTGCATGGGGTCTTGGACACAGAGGGTTTAGAGACAGTATAAAGAGAAGAACGATGGATATAAACAGATCTTTCCCACTTACGTTCCCTAAGACGTCTGTCAAGTCAAATAGCTAAAGATATAGCTGCATCAAAGAAACCCTGGGATAGGATGGTTAACCAGAAGATCTTTCAGCATGTCAGAAAGACCTAAACTAGATTGTGACCTTAAGGTTTTTCTAACTTGATGCAGTACATCACTTGCTGAATTCTGAACAGTACTCTTCCACAGGTCGTCTGTGATAAAAGTTGGCTCTCCGCATAAGCCTCCCTGTCTGGCTCATCATACAGGAGACCTAACGAGGAAAAGAATCACAACACAAAAAATTATTAGGGGAATTGGGCAACAGGATAAATGCCCACTCCTGCAGGTTACCCTGAAACAGAGACATAATGATGCTCACCTTCTGAGCTTCTGTCACCGATAAGTGAGGCCTAAGGCAGAAATATAGATTTCAGCTCTCCTGAAACATAACATTTTTACGATTGGGAATGGGGTAGTGGTATGTGCATGGTGGGACTGCAGCATGTTATCCTCTGGGTAATTTTAATACTATATAACAAAATAAAAGCAAAGACAAGTGCACTCTGCGGTCTTACTAAACCCTCAAACTGATTTTAAAATTGAGAGATTAGACAAAATGTCTTACGGTGTAGGACATGTCTGAGCCCGAGCACCGCGCCAAGGCTTCTCAAGTAGCTGGGGATCGTCATTAGCAACAGGCCACAAGTGCAGGGTTTGCTCCCCTATATATATGCAAAACTGCATGTGGGTTTGAGCACTTCCTGCTTGTTTAATACCACGCCATTCTTTTCAGTTTGTAATTTTAATACTACTAGCACAGATAAGTTCTTAAATTGTTATTTTTACACCCAAGTTTAATGTCTGTTGAAGTGGTATAATCATACTATAGTTTAGCCTAAGAACAGGCAAGTGTTACAGATTATGGACTTCTGAATAATGTACTGTAGATTCATGGATTTCCTAGAACATAGAAAACTAAGAACAAAAAGAACTTTGTTCCTTTTTGTTTCACACTTCTGTTTTTAATTTATCTGTTTGAATGGATCTAAATGAAAAGCATTACCAATGCTAACAGAGACTGGGTGCTCTTTACACTGACAATGGAATCATGGCCACTTTGTCAACTGATCACATCGTTCATGTGTGCTTAGAAATTATTGCTGCAACACATTTTTCCTTGTTTTCTGCCCATAAGATACAAACAATTGTAATAACCATGCTCAACCCCCATATCGTTTGCATCAGTGCCAATTCGCTATCTTCTATTGCCACTTATTCTGGGGTAAAATCAGACCTTATAAAATGACCCTAAGGCAATGATCACACTTTGTCTCCATGTTTACAGTATACATGTTTACAGTATATGTGATAAAGTTCATACTGCGACATATTAGTCAAACATTTTCTAAAAGTTTCATTTTGGCAGACATTTGACCAATATATCTTGGTATACTCTATTGGCTGTATTGAAATGAATATGCAATTATACTTTTCAGTCTAACATTATGGACTAATGGGGTCATTTATTAAACTGATGTAAAGTAGAACTAGCTTAGTTGACGATAGCAATCAGATTCCTTTAATTTTTGACAGCTCCTTTGGAAAATGAAAGGTGTAATTTTATTGGTTGCTATGGGCAACTAAGACAGTTCTACTTTATACCAGTTTGATAAATGACCCCATAAATGTATAGTATAAACTGTGTATACCTTAGTCTGTGTACGACATCACTGTATAGCAATAAGTGCCTCAGGGTGTCTTCAAATGCGACATGGTGCATGAAAATTATTCCAGCAAAATCTGCCCTCCAAAAGCCACAAAGTGTTCCTCCTATTCTGAGCCCCGCTGTGCACCCATATGGAACTTTATGTCCGCATATGGGATGTTTCTGTAAACTTGAGAATCAGGGTATCAAATGTTAAGGTTTATTTTGCTGTTAACCCATGCTTGGTTGAAGTAAAAATATATCTAAATGGAAAAATCTGCAAAAAAAATAAAATTTTAAAAATTCACCTCCATTTTCCTTTAATTCTGGTGGAACACTTAAAAGGTTAACAAAGTTTGTAAAATCAGTTTTGAATACCTTGAGGGACGTAGTTTCTAAAATTGGGCCATTAATTGGTGGTTTCTATTATGTAAGCCTTCAGACTTAGATTTGCTTTTAAACTTCTAAGCCTTCTAATGTTACAAAAAAAATAAAAAATGTAATTTACAAAAATGATCCAAACATGAAGTAGACATATGGAGAATGTAAAGTAATAACTATTTTGTGAGGTACCACTATCTGTCAGAAAACTGGAGGAATTGAAATTTAGAAAATTGCCAATTTTTCCAAAATGTCTGTAAATTTTGGATTTTTTTTTTAAATAAAAGTAAAAAATATTGTCTTGAATTTATTACTTAAAGTTTTTATCACATGAAGTGAAACATGTCATGACGCGCTAAGTAGAATGATTCATAGCTTTATGGGAAAATGTATTCATTATGACTAGTGTTGAAAGAATTGAAGTCCACAAAGTGCAGCTCAATCCGAATTTCAAGGAAAATGCGATTCGCTGCAAAGCTGAATTTCCTCGTGCTTCGTGGTAACAAATTGATTTTCTCTGAAAGGTGCTAAGAAAAAAATAAAAATAAATCACAGTTGCCTCATCAATCTAAGCATGAAGAGCCTGCCGCGGCCATCTTGTTTGAAGAACCTGCTCAAAATCCTGTGTGCGGTGACGCATTTCACTCTGGATCTACAATCAAGATGGCGGCAGCCGGCTCTTTGCTATCAAATGGATGAAGGTAAGTATGATTTTATAAATTTTTTCACTGTATTATTGTCAAATGTAGCGATCAGCTATGAAGCGGCATCTGAGGGGTACAATAATGGGGACCAGTGCAATTGCCGCTCCCTGTCATTGCTCCTACTATTAACAATTTTTTTTGTAAAATTTGGCAAAGCAGCCAAATAGAATTTTCCAATTCTTTGCTCATCACCAATTATGACCTCAGCTCTTTATAGGCTTACGAGTCAAGTGGGCAGCACTACTTACTGGTTGACAGCCAAATCTATGCATAGTCATGCAGAGTAAGCTGTCAGTCCCTAGGACGTACTGCCCACAACTCCTTGACGTAGAAAAAGCTGAGGTTTTAATATATAAATTTCAAGTTTTACTGATTTTTCCCCCCCATAAAACTATATATAAACTACTCAGCTCCTCTTGCTTTATAAGCTAGTGCTTGTATAGTGCACTACATTTTCATGGTGACTGGTTCCCTTTAATAGCCTCATCAAATGTACCCAGGCTAACGAATACTGGCTAAAAGTATTTGATTTATCAAAAATCCTATTAAAATCAATGATGTTTGGGATGTAAATACTACCTTATGTCTCACCCCAATTCCTAATAGATTGTAAACTCTCGCAAGCAGGGCCCTGTCTCCTAGTGTTTCAGTTGTATATTAATCAGTTACGCTTTTGTACATGAACCCTATAAAAATTGTAAAGTACTGTGGAATGTGGTGGCGCTATATTGTATAAATAAATATTATTATTATAAATGTTTCTTCCCTTTATTTTTCAACAAAAAAGTAACAACTAAAAATGAAAATGAAAAGATGAAAAGGAGCCTTCAAAATGCACTGTACAGTTCCACGATGTCATTCATTTCTGACCAATATTCCAAGTTTAATAATGCACTGATTCTAAACATATGTCAAAAATCTTTGAAGGGCAGGTGACCACAAGAAATGAAGTCGAGTTTAGAATATCTCTCCGAGACATCAGTTTGTTACGCCTGACCTCAGTCATCACAGGCTTTCTATGTGCTCAAGCACAACTTCTCCATTTACCATTTAAGTTGCTATCACTGTTGTCCGGACAACCACAGAAATCCTTGGGTTAAAGCAACCAGAATACAAAATCATGCTAGGGAACAACTATCTGCTGTTCAGAATTTTACTCTTTTTAGTTGCCATTTTGCTAGTAAATGCATGCCGTAGAAGCATTGCAGTATATGACATATTTATTTTGAACCCTGCTGTTTTAAGATAGCATTTTTGATGTATGAAGGCACTTAGGATTGTGTGTGCTACAATGAAAGTAGAATTTTATCTGATGTATTTGCAAGTATAACTATGTTGATAGAGAGAGAGCGCTTTAAAATAATATTTGAAATGAATCAGTTGTCACAACATTCAGTTTTTTTTCTATATCACAGCAATGTGTTCCAAGTGTGAAGATGGTGCTAAATATATATCTTATGTCAAATACAAACACAGGTTTACATCAACAAAAGGAGGAAAAGTGACAGGAAGGAACAGGAAGTTTTGCACGGTGCCGGCTAAAGCTAGAAACCAAATTTATAACTGTTCTAACTGGAACATCCTGCTGGGGTTTCCTGCCCTCTGATCAAAGGTATGCAAAAAAAAATACAAAAATTTGTACTGAATGAAGATTTATTCTTTAACTTGAAATAACATCCTCCTGTCCCTGGTAATTCCCTTGCAACAATCTTTCATAAACAATGAGCTATTCTGTCTGTGTCATAAAAGACATATTTTTGACATTCTAATGCACACATATTATATCATTATTAAATTTACAATAGTTTTATATGACACAAAAGAACATATCACAATAGAAGAAGAATATCTTCAGAACATCCTGTATAGAAAAATGTCTTCAAATCACATAATGAAAGTGTTATGTAGAAGTTCTAAAGAAAGCTTCTTCCTCCAGATCTAATGGATCTTCCCTAGGGACCAAAGGCATATACGTTAATCAGTATAAGGTTGTGATTTAAGACAAGCAAAATATTAAAAATGTTCCTCACTTATTCTCAAAAAGTCATCCCTATGTGTCACAAATCTAAGAATATATACATACACTCATTGACAAAAAAAATAATGTACCCGGATGCAAATCTAAGCATGCCGTTAGTCTCAGGCAGATAGGTAAATGATTACAGGTGCAGTATGGTTAGACACTGGGTCTTGCCACAATAAGGCGTAAAAATAAGAGCTCTCAGCCTGCTTTTGAGGTGTGCCTCTGTTGGTGGCACTTGCTGATTACTAGAAATGTCTTGAAGACATTTTGCCCTGTTGACATACTTTGGACTAAGAGAAGCAAGATGGTTGTTTTGATAAATTGTCTACCATCTTCACCATTCTTTGTGCTTCTCATAGCAGGGCTTCCCATTAGCATTGTTCAGCAGGATAATGGATACCCAGATTGCAACACTTACTTGGCCTGCATGGTCACCACATTTATTGCCAATTAGGCATTTAAGGGATCAGCTGGTATGCCAGCTTCGACAACCAACGAGTGTAGAGGATCTACAAGCTCAACTATGACATCTGTGGGCAAATGTTCTACAGGATACCATACAGGATCTGTATGCTTATATGCCCAACTGTTTTCCCCAATAAATTTATACTTTCCCTGTAATATTGTAATAGTTTACATAAATTATAAGTACATTCACACATGTAAAGTTTCAAATTAAGCACCATTTTTGGTAATGGTGGGGGCAAATAATCACATTATAAGTTTGAAACATCTGTCTTAACAGTAAAGAAAGGCCTTTTTTGATTCTGCATAATTATAAATAAATGAATAACACAGTAGATAGAAATCAGTTTCCCACCTTTCCTGCATCATTATATTGGTGGTGTGGAGGGAGGGAATAATCATATTAACATAGGGGGTCATTTATGAAACAGAAATACATCTACATTAGGCATATTTATGGTGAAGATTGCGGCACAAAGGTCTGTGACTTGTCCCCGCTTACGCCAGGTCTAAAAAAGTGGGCGTGACATGGGCAGGGAAGGGGATGGGGCGGCTCATTCATTATTGTCTATGCCTGTTTTAGGTCTAGAAAATGGTCTAAATGTCTAAAATATTAGACTAGCGCTGGATGAGTCGAAGTTATGCAGCACCTCCAGCAGCTATAGGGGTTATTAAAACTGGCGTCTATAACGCCAGTCTTAATAAATGACCCATAGTTTGTAAGGCTGAAAAAATACATATGTCCTTCTAGTTCAGCCTGTTATCCAGTAAGTTAAACTTTGTGAAAAAAAAATAAAAGAACAGAAGCCAATTTTCCTCATTTTAGGGGGAAAAAATCCTTCCTCCCAATTAGGCAATCAGAATAATCTCCAGACAGTTCATTGGTTAATTATATTTATTTTTTATGCTTGGAAAAATATCAGTATATATGTGTCTTACAGTACAGAGGGTGGAGGTTTTTCAATTCTCTGAGGGAATACATGAACTACTAGTCTGAAATCCTTGTCGGTGCATCTCCAGACATAATTTTTATTTTTTTAATAAAGTTTGGGAACATAGCATATTAGCATGTCTTACGCAATACAAACTGTAATGGACAGTTATATCTCTAAGTGAAGATGTGAGCTACTAGGCCAAAATCCACATCAGGGCATCTTCAGACATTTCATTTTTGGGAACAACACTGGAAAATGTCGCGCTCATCCACAGGGAACCAGGAGCCCGGACCTCGCCCTGAACCTTGGCGCACAGTAAGTTCCAAAATAACAAGAAAAACGGTCCAGCTTCACTGAAGATACTTGAGGCTTTATTTAAATCCCGTGCAGATAAAAAACAACATACAGCAATGCAGAAAATCGACCGGTTTTGGATCACAACAAGTACGGATCCTTAGTCATGATGTGCCACATCATGACTAAGGATCCGTAACTTGTAGTGATCCGAAACCGGTCGATTTTCTGCATTGCTGTATGTTTGTTTTTATCTGCACAGGATTTAAATAAAGCCTTAAGTATCTTCAGTGAAGCTGGACCGTTTTTCTTGTTATTTCATTTTTGGGGGTTTATGAGAATAGCAATACACGTGTATCTTACAATAGAAATGGTAGCGGTTTGAATCTCTGAATAAAAAAGGTGAACTACTAGTCTGAAATCCATGTGAAGCCATCTCCAGTTAAAATTAATGTATTTTTTTTATTTTTATTTTGGTTAGGGAAAACAGCATATATGTTTTTCTTACAATACAGAGAGTTGTGGTTTACATCTCTAAGTAGTAATGTAAAAAACAAAGCCAAAATCAGTGTCAGTGCATCTCTAGACACTTTGAGGAAGATTTGTCAAACTGGCATAAAGTAGAACTGGCTTATTTGCTCATAGCAACCAATCACATTCCACCTTTCATTTCCCAATGGAGCTGTGAAAAATGAAAGATGGATATGATTGGTTGCTATGGCCAACTAAGCCATTTCTACTTTACACCAGTTTATTAAATATCCCCCTTTATTTTTATGGGATATTTGGGAAAATAAAAATATTTGTATGTCAAAGGGCAATGGTTAATATTTCTAGGTGATAACTTGAAATACTAGTCCAAAATCCTTGTCAGTATATCTCAAGACAGTTCATTTTTAGTTGGGTTTGAGAAAATATCAATATATTTGTGTGTTACAATACAAAGGGTAGTGGATTAATAACATGAAATACTAAGGCTACTTTCACACTAGCGTTCGTCGGTCCGCTCGTGAGCTCCGTTTGAAGGAGCTCACGAGCGGACCCGAACGCAGCCGTCCAGCCCTGATGCAGTCTGAATGGAGCGGATCCGCTCAGACTGCATCAGTCTGGCGGCATTCAGCCTCCGCTCCGCTCGCCTCCGCACGGACAGGCGGACAGCTGAACGCTGCTTGCAGCGTTCGGGTGTCCGCCTGGCCGTGCGGAGGCGTGCGGATCCGTGCGGATCCGTCCAGACTTACAATGTAAGTCAATGGGGACGGATCCGTTTGAAGATGCCACAATATGGCTCAATCTTCAGGCGGATCCGTCCCCCATTGACTTTACATTGAAAGTCTGGACGGATCCGTACGAGGCTATTTTCACACTTAGCTGTTATATGCTAAAAATAATGCAGACGGATCCGTTCTGAACGGAGCCTCCGTCTGCATTATTATGATCGGATCCGTTCAGAACGGATCCGATCGAACGCTAGTGTGAAAGTAGCCTAATCCAAAATCCGTGTAGGTGCATCTCCAAACAGTTCAATAAAAAAAAAAAAAAATTGTTTGGGTTTGGGAAAATAGCATACATGTGCATATTACAATACAATGGGTAGCAGTTTATATCTCTGAGTGATAACGTAAAATACTAGTCCAAAATCCTTATCAGTGCATCTCCAGACAGCTCAACTATTTTGTTTTCTTTGGGTTTGGAAAAATAGCATATATGTGTATCTTACAATACAGAGGGTAGTGATTTATACCTCTGAGTAATAATGTGAAATACTAGTCCAAAATTCATGTTGGTGCATCTCCATAAAGTTCAAGTGTTGGTGTGGGCAGAAGGGGGATGGGGGGGTGAATCTCATAGTCGGTTGACAACTTGTGTTGTACACTACAGAAAGCTTTTTTTCTAAATATGCATATTTGAACATACACAAGACATATCTTTTAGTGGTGCTGATACCGCATTATTTCCAAAGTTAATTGCCATTAGCAGTGTCTCCAGTCTGTTTGTGGAAAGTAGCGGCAGTTGGGAACCACATACTGTGGGAAAGCTACCCATAAGCTTTTTAAAAGGGTCCTCCTCCACCAGGCGGAATTTAAGCATTTCAAAAGCCAGGAATTTTTAAATGCTGGCCATTAGGGCCAGCGCTCACAGGTGGGTAGGAGGGGTAGGAGGGTACTTTCCTTCCAGTGTTTGGGGGATGGAAAACTAAACACCTCCATGGAACAATGTGGAGATGCTCTGTGACACTGCTGGTGGTAGTGCTGTCACATCCTATCTTTGCCAGGAACCAAGTGGCCCTGTCGCTCCAGAGGGGGAGGAAGAGGCCGAGACTACAGCATAAGAGGGAGCAGGTGGAGCCTCAAATCTTTTGTGTTTTTTTAGGTGTCTACTCCACTGCAGCGTGGAGTACGGTTTGTGTTACCAAATGGGTTTGTGTTACCAACAGAATTAACAGACAGATTAAAGGGGTTGTCCGAGTTATAAAAAAAAAATATATATATATAGCACTGTAAATCTAATGGGCAGCAATATATAACTGAGCTAAGCAAGTTTTAGGTAAAAATATATATTTCCTCGTTTCCCTGGTTTTCTTCTGGCTCTTTGTTTACCTGCGATAACAACAATCTCAGCCCCTC
The DNA here is from genome assembly GCF_014858855.1 of Bufo gargarizans. Classification (NCBI taxonomy): domain Eukaryota; kingdom Metazoa; phylum Chordata; class Amphibia; order Anura; family Bufonidae; genus Bufo; species Bufo gargarizans. The sequence continues at coordinate 135,966,029 of NC_058082.1, read as the reverse complement.
CCCCTGCTCTGCAAAGGGAGTGGATACAACTGCTGCCCTAAGTGGCATGTCTGTCTGCTGGGAGACTCAGCAGCATGTTTTATGTGTAGGACTGCAAGTCCCAGCTGTACAATGACACTGCTGATACACACATGATCTTCCCCCTACCTGTTCTTGTGCAGAACTCCTCTAGTCTGTGAACTACTATGCCCAGCATTTGTTTCCTCACTGCCTGCAGCGACTCAGTAAAGCCTTCAGCCCTGAGTCTGTGCAGCTGAAGGGGTTAAGAATCCAGGAAGAGAGCAGAAGTCAAGGGTAGCGTGGCCAGCACAGTGATGTCTTGTGTACAGACTCATATCTGCTCTTACAGTGCATGAATCATCATAAGAGCAGGGAGAGAAGCTGACATCACAGGTCATGTGACCCTCAGTGAAATCTGAGAAACTAACTTGAGATAAAGTAAGTGAATTAAAAAGTCCCTTCATTTGCCTAGTTAGAAACATACAAAGAGCAAAAAAATAACTCGGACAACCCCTTTAAGTATTGTATTTCTGTGTCACTGGAAAAAGGAGGTGTATGACACCCACAAAAAGTGAATATAGGTTGCCTACAGAATTAACAGTCAGATTAAATATTGTATTTCTGTGTGACTGGTGCAAAGGAGGTGTATTGCACCCACAAAAAAATTCTATAGGTCACTAATAAACTTCACATACGGATGAAAAGCCTAACACTGTCCCTCACTGCAGCTGCGTCCTGTCCCTGCACTAATTAGAGCAGAATGACGGCGCAACACGTGACTTTATACAGGCCGGGTCACGTGATGTGCCGGCTAATCACAGCCATTCCAATACTAGGCATGACTGTAATGGCTTCCAACTGCGCACAGTTTAAAAGCTTGTTTTTGGGCTGTGTTGCAGCCTTTCAACAACTTTATTCTGTGTCCAAACACCAGACATGAACATGGACTTCCACAGCAAAGTCCATGTTTGGGTTCGGGTGCTCAAACCCCGCAATGTTCGGTACAAACCTGAACTTCCAGTTTGGGTTTGCTCATCCCTAGTAACTAACTATCTAGCTAACAGTACTATGTCACCAAAGTCCATTCAAAAAGTGCATGAAAAATCACATTGTTGCTCCAATCAAAAGAAGTCCATACAATGGGCAAGCACACTTTAGCGTTGCAAACTTTAAATCAGGGGTGCACAACCTGCGGCCTGCCCGGCCACATGCATTCCCAGAGCCATGGTTTACAGCCCCTGTCCTGCTGGGAAGAAACACAGCTGATCGTGCAATCAGCTGTTTTTCTGTCCGGAGCACCGCACAATTGCAGGATTACAGCCCCTGCTTCCACACTATAGTAGGAGCAGTGTATCAGCGCTTCTGCTTTTTCGTCACACAGGTGAGAGATGCGCTGTGCAGTTTAGACCCGGTAATCACGTGATCGCCGGGTGTCAGGGGCAGAGGATGCAGAGCCTCATTAGCTCTGCCCTGTACAACGTCTCGCCAAGAGGCTGATTTTTCCTATAACTTGGGCTCCTTTGGATGCTCCAGTTACAGTGGAATTAGTGCAACAAAAGAAAAGTGTGTGTCCCCATAGTTCTTTTATGGACCTTTTGGGGACAAATTATGTGGCAAATACAGTACAGACCAAAAGTTTGGACACACCTTCTCATTCAAAGAGTTTTCTTTATTTTCATGACTATGAAAATACAACACATGTGGAATTATATGCATAACAAAAAAGTGTGAAACAACTGAAAATATGTCATAGTCTAGGTTCTTCAAAGTAGCCACCTTTTGCTTTGATTACTGCTTTGCACACTCTTGGCATTCTCTTGATGAGCTTCAAGAGGTAGTCACCTGAAATGGTCTTCCAACAGTCTTGAAGGAGTTCCCAGAGATGCTTAGTAGTGATGAGCGGCAGGGGTCATATTTCAATTCGCGATATTTCGCGAATATTTTTTTGAATATTCGTTGAATATTCGAAAATTCACTATTTTTTTTACTCTGAAAAATCGGCAAGGTAATGATTGTGTAATATGAAAATTTTCGGATTCGAATTTTCGGATTCGATTTTTTTTATTGCGAATTTTTCAACTTACAACTATTAGACAATTCAGATTATAGCACTATATTAGCTAAATTGCTTTTTTTCGAATATTCACTATATTGCTATAACAGTTTTTTCGAATATTCGTAATATTCTAAAACAAGAATATATAGCAATACAGCGAATATTCGAAAAAAAACGAATATAGAGCAATTTAGCTAATATAGTGCTATAATCATTTTTTTTATAGTTGTAATTTTTTTCCAATCTGAACTTCAGATGAGAAAAAAATTACAACTATTAGAGAAAGAGGATTATAGCACTACATTAGCTAAATTGCTCTATATCCGTTTTTTTTTAATATTCGCTATAATGCTATAACTTCGTTTTTTCGAATATTCGTAATATTCTAAAACAAGAATATATAGCAATATAGCGAATATTCTAAAAAACGAATATAGAGCAAAATTCGCAAACACTACTATATTGCCCACAAGCTAGAAGCAGGAAGGGATCATGTGTACTGATAAAAAAAATATAATAATAATCGAAAAAGAAAATCGAAAAATCGAATATTCGAATTTACGAATATATAACTATATTCGAAATATTCGCGAATTTTCGAAGTACCTATATTCGCGATAAAAATTCAAAATTCGAATATTCGTGATCAACACTAATGCTTAGCACTTGTTGGCCCTTTTGCCTTCACTCTGCGGTTCAGCTCACCCCAAACCATCTCGATTGGGTTCAGGTCCGGTGACTGTGGAGGCCAGGTCATCTGGCGCAGCACCCCATCACTCTCCTTCATGGTCAAATAGCCCTTACACAGCCTGGAGGTGTGTTTGGGGTCATTGTCCTGTTGAAAAATAAATGATGGTCCAACTAAATGCAAACTGGATGGAATAGCATGCCTCTGCAAGATGCTGTGGTAGCCATGCTGGTTCAGTATGCCTTCAATTTTGAATAAATCCCCAACAGTATCACCAGCAAAGCACCCCCAAACACCATCACACCTCCTCCTCCATGCTTCACGGTGGGAACCAGGCATGTAGAGTCCATCCGTTCACCTTTTCTGCGTCGCACAAAGACACGGTGGTTGGAACCAAAGATCTCAAATTTGAACTCATCAGACCAAAGCACAGATTTCCACTGGTCTAATGTCCATTCCTTGTGTTCTTTAGCCCAAACAAGTCTCTTCTGCTTGTTGCCTGTCCTTAGCAGTGGTTTCCTAGCAGATATTCTACCATGAAGTCCTGATTCACACAGTCTCCTCTTAACAGTTGTTCTAGAGATGTGTCTGCTGCTAGAACTCTGTGTGGCATTGACCTGGTCTCTAATCTGAGCTGCTGTTAACCTGCGATTTCTGAGGCTGGTGACTTGGATGAACTTATCCTCCGCAGCAGAGGTGACTCTTGGTCTTCCTTTCCTGGGGCGGTCCACATGTGAGCCAGTTTCTTTGTAGCGCTTGATGGTTTTTGTGACTGCACTTGGGGACACTTTCAAAGTTTTCCCAATTTTTCGGACTGACTGACCTTCATTTCTTAAAGTAATGATGGCCACTTGTTTTTCTTTACTTAGCTGTTTTTTTCTTGCCATAATACAAATTCTAAGTCTATTCAGTAGGACTATCAGCTGTGTATCCACCTGACTTCTCCACAACGCAACTGATGGTCCCAACCCCATTTATAAGGCAAGAAATCCCACTTATTAAACCTGACAGGGCACACCTGTGAAGTGAAAACTATTTCAGGTGACTACCTCTTGAAGCTCATCAAGAGAATGCCAAGAGTGTGCAAAGCAGTAATCAAAGCAAAAGGTGGCTACTTTGAAGAACCTAGAATATGACATATTTTCAGTTATTTCAGACTTTTTTGTTATGTATATAATTTCACATGTGTTAATTCATAGTTTTGATGCCTTCAGTGTGAATCTACAATTTTCATAGTCATGGAAATAAAGAAAAATCTTTGAATGAGAAGGTGTGTCCAAACTTTTGGTCTGTAATGTATATATATTAAAAGTAAAAATAAAATTTGAAAACACAATAAAATAATACAAATAAAAGAAATCTGTGTTCCACAAAGGTAATTTAAAGACCTCTCAGGGGACATACAGTGCTGCAAAAAAAAAGAAAAGAAAAAAAAGTTAGCAAAAATATGTACAATAAATAAATAAAATAGAATAAAAGTAAAAGAAAACTATAAAAAGGAAAAAGTGCAAAATAAAATTGTTCGCTGTCATATTATGTGGCAAAAATATATTTTAAAAATAAATATTAATGTGATGATAAAAATAAAAACATACAAAATAAATAAAATACAAATAAAAGGAAAAAAAGCAAAATGTGCAAAAAAAGTCTGTGTCCCCCAAATGTCTTTTTGTAGCAGAAATATATATAAAAAAATAAGTTAAAAAAGAAATAACTAGTAAAATACATAAAAGAAAAAAACGCCCACACCATCCAAAACCATTACAATTATCACCCCATTCATGTGAAACTATACATATTGTATAATAAAATGATCCAACACATATAGGGAACTAATTATAATCATTTGCATATTTAAATTATGAGCTATATTTTATAAAATTGTACAGTTTCCCCCTAATAAAACTAAAAAAAAAATATTTAAATTATATTATAAAAGCCCTGTGTTATGTTATTTGGTAGTCCAAAAAATAAAAAAGTTACAAGTGTTTGAACCATGTGTGCTAAACTATAAAAAAGTAACTGGTCATTAAGGCCTTTTCAGGCCTGGTCATTAAAGGGTTAACCAATAAGTGCTTTCCCAGCTAGTAAAGAGTAATGTTTGTGGCCCTGTGGAAGTGAATAGGTCTGCATCCAAGCCACAAAAAAAAAAAAAAAGTGGCTCAGATGTGGACTAAAACAATGGCCGAATGCGTGGCAGGGAACTCCTCTTCACAGACTGGTGACCAATGAATAACTCCTTCCCGGTCTCTCAGTCAGCCATAAAGCTGCTGCCCCACTGTAATGCAAGCGGCTGTGGACATACTGCACCACTGACTGGCTGTACTCTGGAGGGGCGTAACTAAGCAACTACCTGGTCTTCACTAGAGCCTCTGATGGTAAGGATAGGCTTGAGCCGTTTGGGTAGTTGCCAGGTGCCGCTCCAGTGCAGTCTCTGAGTCAGTGGCAGCCGACCAGGGGGTCAGAGTACCCGGTACAAGCACCGAGGGGATATGCATGGCCAGGAGGATCCGGGTCTGGAGAGGCAGTGATCAAGAAAGGTCAGAGACAAAGTCCATAAACGAGATCCAAGGTCAGAGGCAAGACTTGAATGACCCACTCCTTAATTGCCTTCTTGTACTCCTAGGTGTTATGGGCATGGACCACCATGTAGATTGTTACCTCCAGGTTCAAACGAGTAGGGGGCAGAGAAACGTCAGGCAGCAGAGTGGAGCCTATGGAGTGGTGCAGTGGACACTGCCAGTCATCCAGGTGCCTGCTTTTCCAGCACTGCCTGGATCTTGGTGACTACCTTCTGGACTTCAGGCTTATCGCTCCACATCATGGAGCCCCAGTCAGGTCGCTGCTGGTGCGCCTTCTTGCTCAGTCCAGTCTGGCTAGTTCCAGCTGGTAAGGTGGGCAGTGTCTTCCTTTCCTGTGCTTGGGCTGGGCGGTCCCTTCTTTTCCCGTGCAGGCAGCGAGAAGGTGACATAAGCCAATCATGGCCAAGCGTATCCCTGATGGAACAGTTTCGCCGGGCATAAAAGCAATACAGTAATTTGTAGGGGGTTTTCAGACAGTGATCAGCAACATAAGTAAACATCCTGTTTGCGATGCCACTTGCAGAGCACAGCAAGCCCATCCCCAGATGCTCTACTAGTTCCAAGGTTAGAATGCTAAGTAGTGGTATGACTATGAAAGTTGTCACGGTGTTCCTACCTGGATCTGGTGCTCCGAGGTCTGGGATCTTATAGGGGCCTCTTTCATCAGTGGCTACATGCCACTGATAGCAGGCTCAGTGCCTGCTGGGTTTCTGATCAAACTGTGATAGACTCTCGGGTCTCAGTTGCAACTCATACAACCCCTGGGCTAGGGCTTACTTGACTCTGGCTGCAGATTGCCTGCTGTGCTTCTTGTCGACCTTCTAGGCTAGGATGGCACTGCACTACTACTCTGGCTAGGACCAAAAACTCTCCAACTAACCCTGAACAGGCAAGACACGTCTCTCCTGGGAAGAACCAGGGAAGCCCACTCCTCCAAGGAGGGGGAGAGTTCCATTCTACCTATTGCTCACTACAAGACACATTGCAACCTTCTGGTAAAGTGCATGGAATACAATACAAATAGTTAAATAGCACCTTCTGAACAGACAAGGAAACAAAAGGCATAGTGGTGTCACACATTGGTTAGGCATTGGAGACAGAAGCAGGTTGTCGGAATGGTAGTGCCCGTTCTGGGGTACTACAAATATTATGCAAAACACAGTGTAAAGTGTATCCGAGCTGTTCTCTATATAATGCACAGCACAATGTGAAATGTATCCGAGCTGTTCTCTATATAATGCACAGCTCAGTGTGACGGTATCCTAGCTGTTCTCTATATAATGCACAGCTCAGTGTGACGGTATCCTAGCTGGTCTCTATATAATGCACAGCGCAGTGTGACGGTATCCTAGCTGGTCTCTATATAATGCACAGTGCAGTGTGACGGTATCCTAGCTGGTCTCTATATAATGCACAGTGCAGTGTGACGGTATCCTAGCTGGTCTCTATATAATGCACAGTGCAGTGTGACAGTATCCTAGCTGGTCTCTATATAATGCACAGTGCAGTGTGACGGTATCCTAGCTGGTCTCTATATAATACACAGTGCAGTGTGACGGTATCCTAGCTGGTCTCTATATAATGCACAGTGCAGTGTGACGGTATCCTAGCTGGTCTCTATATAATACACAGTGCAGTGTGACGGTATCCTAGCTGGTCTCTATATAATGCACAGTGCAGTGTGACGGTATCCTAGCTGGTCTCTATATAATACACAGTGCAGTGTGACGGTATCCTAGCTGGTCTCTATATAATGCACAGCACAGTTTGAAGTGTATCTGAGCTGTTCTCTACATAATGTACAGTGTAAGTATAAAGCTGTAGCCTGCTCTCGCTGCATTCATTGGAAGCCATCTGGCACTAGGAGAGGTATAGAGTGGGCTCAGCATGCATTCTCTGGATTTAATGGAGGCCATTATGGCCCAAAAAATGGTAAAAGGCATAATGGACCCAGCATGCACATGAATCCTTCATTCCCTGAATTTTATGGTGGCCAGTGTACAACAGATAGTATTTAGTGTTATGTTCCGGTCTTATAGAGATTTGCCTTGACGCCAGCAGACGGGCCCAAATAATGTTGTAAAAAATATCTTTGTCAAGAATCTCAAATTGACAAAAGCAAAGCATTAGCACCAGAATATTTTACTATAACTTTGGCATTATTGTGCGTAATTTGTGTTTGCAGAGTGATGTTCCATTGTGTTTTTTCTCTCTACATAATGTACAGCACAGCATGAAGTGTATCTGAGCTGTTCTCTGTATGATGCAAAATGCAGTGTGATGTGTACCCGAGCTGTTCTCTATATAATGCACAGTGTGAAGTGTGTCTAAGCTGTTCTATCTTTAATGCATGGTGCAGTTTGAGGGGTATGTGCTAGTGTTAGTAATGGAGGTATCTGTCTGACACTTCCATTGCTATCTCTGGGTCTTAAAGTCAGCCAGGGTTTTTTTTCCACCCCAGGGCTGACATTAACACTCCCTTAATTACCCTGGTCCCCAAAGCCCCAGGGGTGTCGGGAGGAACCAGGTTGCTATCGGGGCTGGAACCATTTAATGTGATGGTTTTGGTCTTTGGATGGCTGCGGGATGGTATTTTTAGGGTTTAGGGTTAGGGTCAATAACTATGAACTTTCCCATTTTGATAATTAGTATTGCGTGAACCGAAGTGAATCAAATTGATTTTGATTCGAATTTTAGGAAAAATTAAATTCACAGCATATCCAAATTTTCTCACTCTTCGTGGTTACAAATGCAATATGACCCATAATACCATTTAACCAGCCAATCAGCAGATAGCCTTACCCTGTGATGTCACAGCCCTATAAAAGCCTAATCAGGAGTGGTTGTCGCCATTTCACTGTGAACTGACAGCTTTTTAGCTTCAGGTTTTTAATTGTAGAATATTGGATAGGGAAAGTGCAGGGACAGTGCAGGCTCAGTGTTATCTCCCTGTGCATCTTGTTCACCTGCTGCACCATTCATTCCTAATCTGTTCTGTTATATGACTACTTACTGTACATTGTCAACAGGCGATCTAATATATAGACGTGTTTATCTAGTTCATCTGCTATGCCATTCATACTTCTGTTCTTCTGTTATAAATAGATTTACTTTGCATCAAACTTAGTTTCAACAGGTGGTCTAATAAATAGGCACATTTATCTAATTTATCTGCTACACCATTCATAACTGCCATATTTTTTATTTTATTTTCTAGTCTTATTAGACCAACCTGAGTTAGTATGTCAATGATTGTCAAAAGACCTGTCATTTCCTTATAATAACAGCTTTCATTATTGTCCCCTGTCCCTTTCCACTAGTCCCCTAAAAGACCATTGCTAGGGAGTGTCTGTCTTCCCTTTAATGTAAGCAGAAGACAGAGAGGCAATCCTTCACACTGTATGGCTGCATCAGGCTTCAGATTGCGGAGGCATGTCTCTCAGTAATCCAATCTGATTGGCTGGCAGGAAGCTACAGGCTTAAGCAAGTGTGTATGTGAAGTTAGGAAAGCCAGTTTTGGCCTCAAAGAATCGGCAGAGGAGGTTAAAATAGCTGAAACTAAGGGAAAAGCTCAAGGAAAACAGTGGTAAGTGAAGAAACTAGATTACTGCAGCAGCAATAACATATGCTAAAATAGATTTTTGGATGAAAACATGACAGTAACACTTTAATCTGTTCTGTTATACATAGACTTACTTTGCATCAGACTCATGGGAACATTCATTAAGACCAGCGTTTTAGACACCGGTCTTAACCCCTTCACGCAACATCACGTACATGTACGTGGGGGAATGTGGTGCCTCACCGCATCCCCACGTGCATGTACGTGATCGGCTTTCACTGTCAGCGCAGGGACCGAAGCGCTGAAGATTCAGTGAAGATGGCGTGCTGTGGTTGCTAGGCAACCAGAGAAGCTGGAAGGAGCTGTATTGGCCCCCTGACCCGCCCACGATCGCTGTGATTGGTCCAATACTGCAGAGGGACCAATCGCAGCGCATCGGGGCAGGTAAGGGGGGGTTAACGAGGGACTGTGTGCCTCTCCTTCTCTGATCGTCCCCATTCCTGTCAGGGAAGCGATCAGAGAAGGAGAGTGTGACAATCTACTGTACCTAACACATGTATACTAGTCATGGAGCACTGCTACTTAGTGCTCCATGACTAGTATACTCCTCATGGCATTTAACTGTCACCATGTCTGCAGACATGGTGACAGCGCTGAGTGCCGGCTGTTACACACAGCCAGGCACTCAGGCTCAATGCCGAGGGGGGTCCTGTGACCCCCCGTATCGGCGATCGCTGCAAACCGCAGGTCAATTCAGACCTGCGGTTAACAGCGCTTTATGTAGTTTCTGATCCCTAAAAATTTTCAGTAGTTTCTGATACCTAAAAATTGCCAAAAATGTAACCCCCCTGCACCCCTGAATTCATTTATGTGGCGGGGTGCAGGGGGGCGGTTTGTGGGCGGTGCGGGGCAATGCGGCTGTTGCGTGAGGCAGGCGGTGCGGCAGGCGGGATAGCGATCCCCTGCCCGCCTCCCATTATAATAATCGTTGCCGTCTAGTGGGTTATACCAGGGTGCCAGCACATTGCTGGCACCCTGGTATAAACGGCTGACATCGGTGATGCGATGTCAGCCGTTTAACCCTTTCCATACCGCGGTCCGTACGGACTGCGGCATGGAAAAGGTTAACAGCTCAGGGAGCTCCCTCCCTCTCCCATCGGAGGGCTGCTGTACCTTTGCAGCCCCCCGATGGAGAGGGAGAGAGCTCCCAGACAGCCCCCCGAGAGCCCCGTCCTCACCCTTCCCCGTCTGCGCAGTTCTGACCATAACTGAGCAGACGGGGAAGGTTCCCATGGCAACAGGACGCCTTCTCAGGCGTCCTGCTGTCCATGGTGCTGAACAGATCTGTGCTGAAAGCATAGATCTGTTTAGTGTAAGTAAAATATAGTACAGTGCAATATATATTGTACTGTACTGTATTATACAGACATCAGACCCACTGGATCTTCAAGAACCAAGTGGGTCTGGGTCAAAAAAAGTGAAAAAAGTGAAAAAAAAGTGAAAAAAAAGTGAAAATCAAAAAACACATTTATCACTGATTAAACATGAGAAAAATAAAATTCCCTACACATGTTTGGTATCGCCGCGTCCGTAACGACATGATCTATAAAACGGTCATGTTACTTTTCCCGAACGGTGAACGCCATAAAAATAAAAAATAAAAAACTATGATGAAATTGAAATTTTGCCCACCTTACTTCCCCAAAAAAGGTAATAAAAGTGATCAAAAAAGTTGCATGTACGCCAAAATTGTAACAATCAAACCGTCATCTCATCCCGCAAAAAATGAGACCCTACTTAAGATAATCGCCCAAAAACTGAAAAAACTATGGCTCTTAGACTATGGAAACACTAAAACATCATTTTTTTTGTTTCAAAAATGAAATCATTGTCTAAAACTTACATAAATAAAAAAAAATGGATACATATTAGGTATTGCCGCGTCCGTGACAACCTGCTCTATAAAATTACCACATTATCTAACCTGTCAGATGAATGTTGTAAATAACAATAAAAAAAACTATGCCAAAAAAGCTATTTCTTGTTACCTTGCCGCACAAAAAGTGTAATATAGAGCAACCAAAAATCATATGTACCCTAAACTAGTACCAACAAAACTGCCACCCTATCCCGTAGTTTCTAAAATGGGGTCACTTTCTTGGAGTTTCTACTCTAGGGGTGCATCAAGGGGGCTTCAAATGGGACATGGTGTCAAAAAACCAGTCCAGCAAAATCTGCCTTCCAAAAACCATATGGCGCACCTTTCACTCAACGCTCCGCTGTGTGGCCGTACAGTAGTTTACGACCACATATGGGGTGCTTCTGTAAACAGAAGAGTCAGGGCAATAAAGGTGCAGTCTTGTTTGGCTGTTAACCCTTGCTTTGTTAGTGGAAAAAATTGGTTAAAATGGAAAATTAGGCAAAAAAATGAAATTCTAAAATGTCATCCCCATTTGCCAATAACTCTTGTGCAACACCTAAAGGGTTAACGAAGTTTGTCAAATCAGTTTTGAATACCTTGAGGGGTGTACTTTCTTAGATGGGGTCACTTTTAGGGAGTTTCTACTCTAGGGGTGCATCCGGGGGCTTCAAATGGCACATGGTGTAAATAAACCAGTCTAGCAAAACCTGCCTTCCAAAAACCATACGGCGCACCTTTCACTCTACGCCCCGCTGTGTGGCCGTACAGTAGTTTACGGCCACATATGGGGTGTTTCTGTAAACGGCAGAGTCAGGGCAATAAAGATACAGTCTTGTTTGGCTGTTAACCCTTGCTTTGTTAGTGGAAAAAATTGGTTAAAATGGAAAATTAGGCAAAAAAATGAAATTCGCAAATTGCATCCCCATTTGCCAATAACTCTTGTGCAACACCTAAAGGGTTAACAAAGTTTGTAAAATCAGTTTTGAATACCTTGAGGGGTGTAGTTTATAGAATAGGGTCATTTTTGGGTGGTTTCTATTATGTAAGCCTCGCAAAGTGACTTCAGACCTGTAGTGGTCCCTAAAAATTGTATTTCTGAAAAATTTCAAGATTTGCTTCTAAACTTCTAAGCCTTGTAACATCCCCAAAAAATTTAATATCATTCCCAAAATAATTCAAACATGAAGTACACATATGGGGAAGTCATCACAATTTTTGGGGGTATTACTACAGGGAGTGCAGAATTATTAGGCAAGTTGTATTTTTGAGGATTAATTTTATTATTGAACAACAACCATGTTCTCAATGAACCCAAAAAACTCATTAATATCAAAGCTGAATATTTTTGGAAGTAGTTTTTAGTTTGTTTTTAGTTTTAGCTATTTTAGGGGGATATCTGTGTGTGCAGGTGACTATTACTGTACATAATTATTAGGCAACTTAACAAAAAACTAATATATACCCATTTCAATTATTTATTTTTACCAGTGAAACCAATGTAACATCTCAACATTCACAAATATACATTTCTGACATTCAAAAACAAAACAAAAACAAATCAGTGACCAATATAGCCACCTTTCTTTGCAAGGACACTCAAAAGCCTGCCATCCATGGATTCTGTCAGTGTTTTGATCTGTTCACCATCAACATTGCGTGCAGCAGCAACCACAGCCTCCCAGACACTGTTCAGAGAGGTGTACTGTTTTCCCTCCTTGTAAATCTCACATTTGATGATGGACCACAGGTTCTCAATGGGGTTCAGATCAGGTGAACAAGGAGGCCATGTCATTAGATTTTCTTCTTTTATACCCTTTCTTGCCAGCCACGTTGTGGAGTACTTGGACGCGTGTGATGGAGCATTGTCCTGCATGAAAATCATGTTTTTCTTACCTTGCAGACTTCTTCCTGTACCACTGCTTGAAGAAGGTGTCTTCCAGAAACTGGCAGTAGGACTGGGACTTGAGCTTGACTCCATCCTCAACCCAAAAAGGCCCCACAAGCTCATCTTTGATGATACCAGCCCAAACCAGTACTCCACCTCCACCTTGCTGGCGTCTGAGTCGGACTGGAGCTCTCTGCCCTTTACCAATCCAGCCATCTGGCCCATCAAGACTCACTCTCATTTCATCAGTCCATAAAACCTTAGAAAAATCAGTCTTGAGATATTTCTTGGCCCAGTCTTGACGTTTCAGCTTGTGTGTCTTGTTCAGTGGTGGTCGTCTTTCAGCCTTTCTTACCTTGGCCATGTCTCTGAGTATTGCACACCTTGTGCTTTTGGGCACTCCAGTGATGTTGCAGCTCTGAAATATGGCCAAACTGGTGGCAAGTGGCATCTTGGCAGCTGCACGCTTGACTTTTCTCAGTTCATGGGCAGTTATTTTGCGCCTTGGTTTTTCCACACGCTTCTTGCGACCCTGTTGACTATTTTGAATGAAACGCTTGATTGTTCGATGATCACGCTTCAGCAGCTTTGCAATTTTAAGAGTGCTGCATCCCTCTGCAAGATATCCCACTATTTTTGACTTTTCTGAGCCTGTCAAGTCCTTCTTTTAACCCATTTTGCCAAAGGAAAGGAAGTTGCCTAATAATTATGCACACCTGATATAGGGTGTTGATGTCATTAGACCACACCCCTTCTCATTACAGAGATGCACATCACCTAATATGCTTAATTGGTAGTAGGCTTTCGAGCCTATACAGCTTGAAGTAAGACAACATGCATAAAGAGGATGATGTGGTCAAAATACTCATTTGCCTAATAATTCTGCACGTAGTGTATGTATTACAGAAGTAGAGAAACTGAAACTTTGAAATTTGCTAATTTTTCCAAATTTGGGGTAAATTTGGTATTTTTTTATGCAAAAAATATGTGACGAAAAAACAATCTTAGAACGGCCTGGATAAGTCAAAGCGTTTTAAAGTTATCAGCACTTAAAGTGACACTGGTCAGATTTGCAAAAAATGACCTGGTCCTTAAGGTGAAATAAGGCTGTGTCTTGAAGGGGTTAATAAAGACCTAAACTGGTAGTGGATCCGCGGAAGTTATGAAGATGCACAGACCGCTCCATAACTTCAGTGCATCCAGCGCCAGTTCTAAATGTAAAACAGGCATAGAAAACAGGCAATTTTAGACCTGGCGTGAGTGGGGTGAAGTCACAGATAATAATTTAGGCATATTTAAGCATATTAAATTATACCCTCAGTCTCAACAGGCGGTCTAACATATAAGCATGTTTATTTAGAACACTTTCTGTGCCATTAATACTTAATCTGTTTTGTTATAGATAGACACATTGATTAATAAATAATCTTTTCTATTAGGCCCTGATTCATAAATTGGATTGATACTCCTGTCTCATTCGACTGTCTGTGATGTGTCCACATTGATATTAACCGCTTCTGTTAGCCAAACAATTACTGTAATTTAATGTTACAGAGCAATCTTATGCAGGCAGTGTAAAAAAATAGATTTTTCGCACAGCAGAGTTGCCCATACGTCATTTTAGTTGGGAAAAATATTATTTTATCTGAAACATTATTCTTTTAGCGAAAACATTAGTCTTGTAGCATTTTTTTTTGTCTTTTTGTGAATAAATTAGCTATTTACCAAATAAATGATTATTTTACCAAATAAATTAGTCTGCTCCAGTATTACAATCCCCGATCCCTATGATGAATGAAGTTGAGCAAGTAACCTGCACCTGTTGGCAAAGGGTAGACACATGGGCATTTCTTCAGTGCAGCGCATTTGAAGCCCTGGTCATGTAAGGGTATTATAGAACAGTTAGTGCTAAACAACACTTGGCCGTCTAGGAAGTTGGACACAGAAATCCTGAGGTCAATTAACTCTTTGTATTTGGGTTAAATAAAGATAGGCGGAACTTGCTGGATGGTTCAAACATGGCAGCTGGATTATTGCCATACGGGACGAGTGTCGTTGGTTATCGGAATGAACTACACAAATCACTCCACCAACAAGAACAAAATTCATAGTAGCTAATATGTTCTTTTAGAGAAAAAAATAGTCTGCGTCATTATTGCAATAGTTTATGGTTGGAACTACGACGGAATTACCAGGCAAATCGCTTCACCAACTTGACCCAAATTAATCATTCCTAGCTATCGTTCAGGTAGCAAAAATGTTATTCTGCATTACTCTGACAGCCACAGCAAATTTTAAGCAAATTCTATGTCACTGTGCAGTGCTACAAAACTTTTGTCCATGTGGATCCCTCCATAAGATCCTGGATCCCTCCATACTATGAGCTTAATAGTATTTTGCTTTCAACATGTATTTGGGTTAAAACCAGGTGGGCCAAACTTACTGGATGGATCAAATATGGCAGCTGGATTGTTGCCATATGGGAGGAGTGTTGTTGGTTATCATAATGAACCACACAAATCACTCGACCCAAATTAATTGTAGCTAATATGTTGTTTTAGTCAGTGTTTGGTCAGTGGTTTTCATCAGTATTTGATCAGAATTTGTTACCCGAAGGAAGCAGTGGGTCCAAAACACATATGAGTTGCAAATAATTTCATTGCATTTTATCTCTATTTTGGACCCACTCCTCTTTTTGGTCTGTATTCATTAGGCCAATACAAGCAGGAATAAGCCAGAGGGGAGCCATTTAGTCCCAGGTAGATTCATTTAGGGATAATTTTTAGGATTTGACAATACAGAGCCTCAGCATTAGACATTATGATGCATGGAAATCAGTTATGTATACAAATTCATAATTTGTCTAAAATGGACTCTTTCCATTCTAGGCCATGCCAAAGGCCCAATAAAAAATAAATAAAAAAAGTACATATTTGGTATCATCATGCCGGGAGGAATAGGAGAAAAGTTAGGGGGATTGCTTGCACAGTAAATTATGCTATGTACAGCATAAGAAAGCTTAAAATATTATATCTAGTTATTTATTTATTTCAGCAAAAATCTGAAAAACTAGAGAGCCAAAGGATAAATTAAATACATTGGCAATTTGGCATGTACATTTGAGTGTGCAGTAATGCAAATTGTCGGAGGTTTATCCTTCTGCTTTTATGCTTTGTTCAACTACGTAATGTCAAACCATATTCCATTTTTGAAAATGTAATTTCCTTTTTAAACATAAAATACAACAATGCATTTAAAATATTTTAACATACAACAACATATGCGGTATCCATGTAATCAGAACAAATAGAAAGTAAAAAGGGAAATTGGGGAAAATAGCATTTTTAGAAAGGATAAATCTAAGAATACCCATAACATATACCAATAAATAAAAGCCACATTTCTCTTGTAAAATAAATAAATAAGATATAATGTTTTAAATAAAGGCATAGCAAAACTGCTAATTTTGCTTTGGACATTAATGCCTAGAATACACACAGGGTGAAGTTATTGCGCTTGAAAGTGGTTGGATACAGTCCTAGGACACCACAGAGTGGCATACACAACTTTTCAGGACAATCTGAGCACTTTTGATTCAGGTTGAATTTATTCCTACCAAAATTTAATCTGCCTATTGAATTGCTATAATTGGACCAAAGCAAATTTTAAGAAATTCACTCTTCTCTACCTATGACTAAAGATGAGTTTGGGAAAAAAAAATAAAAAAAATTTGCTTTGCGTTTAATTACTTTGTCACGAAGCACATTTTTTGTAAGTAGGGGGTGCAATGACAGGGAGCTACGATAGCACCACTCCCCATCATTGTACTTCTCAGATGCCTCGTTCATACAAGATTCCGGCATCTAAGAGTAAAAACAGTATAAAATTAACAGAAAAAAATAATGAAATCATACTTACCGCCTCCATTTGCTCCCCATCTTGCTTGAAGATCTGGAGTGAAATGTCGCACGACCCGAGATGACGTTATCACGCCGGCCGACATGGTGACATCATACGTCATCACGCATGGGATTTTGGCCGAGATCTTAAATCAAGATGGCGGAGGCTGGCCTGTCGCAAATGGTAGCAGCAGTGACCCTCGTCTGTATTGCTCGCGCAATACGTGTAGATTACATTGCCGATTTTCACAATCAAGAAAATTGTGAATTCTCGAATTTGTGAATATATGATGAATATTTGCGAAATATCTCAAATTCGAATATTACCCCTGCCGCTCATCACTAATCATATCATACAAGGACATGGATAAAGTTTAGAATTATACTCACTTTGCTTCCCTTTAAATGTTTCCTTGTATCCTTTTCAACCGCCTTTAATCTCCTCTCAACTCTCTTCTTCCATTACCGACGATCTTCCCAGTTCAACACCTTGTTTTTTTTATCAAAATTGCAGCTCCCCTTCTCCGCTTTCCACTGTTCTATCTATAAACAGGTATGTAAATGTGGTTATGTTGGGGAAATGTTGACAGTGTTAGAATTTTGATGTTTACACCCTTTTTTCTTGTGTTGGGTATTCAATAAAATATTGTTTGCAAGATTGCTTATTTTACTCTGTTTTCTGTTGATGAGAGAGGAGCAGTATGAGTAGGAGTAATACAAACACAGGGACAACCAGACATTAAAATAATTGCCATGGGAATATGTGATTTATTTTAAACCTTAAGCCAACAAAGTTTTTAATCACATAATAAATTGTAAAGCTAGTTTTCCACGGTTCACTGCTATCTGTGTATTTTGAAGCATTAGTTATAAAAATAGATGGCTAATGCGCTAATGAATTCCGTTATACAATGAAAGGAATCAACTGGTGCAGGTATAGAAGCATGGGAAAGAGACATACAGTACAAAACTTTTCTGAATATGATTGATTAAAAGAACAATCTATGAAGGAAAATAAAATGTTTACTTTAATTGTTCAAGAACGAAAGAAAAAAAAAATTGCAGAAAATATGTTCAACACGCAGAATACAATCCATTTAAAAATAAAAAGGGTCTAGATGTAAAATATATGATGCAATTGAAAAGCCAAATAAGTAAGTTGAATATACTACATGCACTTTTTTTCCGAACATCATTTCATTCATTGATTTCAATTCCAGAAAAAGCTTAGATTGAGTGTTACTAATTTAATGAACAATATAAAAGTCACTTAAACAAATTAACAATAGCACAATAGTCACATCACTTAAACTGATTGATCGGAACTTTTACCATTAAATTGTTTTTGTTCTACCGATGCTTACACACTAAAATGCTAGAGATTTGTTCATGCTAGAGGCTAACCTAACGGAATAGCTATAAAGCACATGCTTACCAATCATAGATCTGCAAAGCACTTTTATCTAAGGTAACTTTACAATGTTCTTTCTGTCCCCTGCGTGTGATTAGTTTCTCCTTGACAACTCTAAACCCTTAGGCTACATGCACACGACCGTTCCGTTTTTGCGGAACGGCACGGACAGCCTTTAATATAACTGCCTATTCTTGTCCGCAAAGCGCGGACAAGAATAGGACAGGTTATATTTGTTTGCGGGGCCACGGAACGGAGCAACGGATGCAGACAGCACACGGAGTGCTGTCCGCATCTTTTGCGGCCCCATTGAAGTGAATGGGTCCGCATCCGAGCTGCCAAAACTGCGGCTCGGATGTGAACCAATACAACGGCCGTGTGCATGAGGCCTTATTCACACATCAGTGTTTTGGTCAGTGATTTCCATCAGTGATTATGAGCCAAAACCAGGACTGGAGCCTCCACAGACATGAGGAATAAGGGAAAAATCTGCACGTGTTCATCTAAGCCATTTTTTTTAACTATCTGCTATTCCTGCTGTGACCACGTCCTGAGGTAGACAATTCCACAGACTTAAAGGGGGAGGTTTATCAAACTGCTGTAAAGTAGAACTGACTTAGTTGCCCATAGCAACCAGATTCCACCTTTCATTTTAGACAGTAGACAGGAGGCATCTGATTGGTTGCTATGGGCAACTAAGCCAGTTCTACTTTACAGCAGTTTGATAAATCTCCCCCAAAGTTCATAAAGAAGCTTTGACCCCTGCTGAACTTTTTCTTTTTTTTTTTTTTGCATTTATGCTCTCTTTGCCAACCTGCTGTTTTGGTATTTTTACAGATTTCATCTATCTTTCAAAGATTTTATTAAGCCCTTTGTAAATTTCCAAGGCTACAGCTGACCCCTCAAATTTGTATTTTGAAATGCCTCTTTTTTGTCTTTTACTGATGTTTTTACAGTTGTTAAGCCATGTGGGGTTTAACCCTTTCAACCCCGGGCCAGTTTTCATCTTCCTGCCCAGGCCATTTTTTGCACATCCCAATTGTGTCACTTTATGTGTGAATAACCTTAAAACGCTTTTACTTATCCAGGCCATTCTCAGATCATTTTTATTTATAAAAAATACCAAATTTGCCAAAATTTTTAAAAAATTAGCAAATTTCCAGATTTCTCTACTTTTATAATAGATAGTAATAACTCCAAATTTTTTTATTGCTATTACTTTACATTCCCCATATGTCTACTTCATGTTTGGATCATTTTGTGAATGCCATGTTATTTTTTGGGGACGTTAGAAGGCTTAGAAGTTTAGAAGCAAATCTTGAAATTCTTCTTAAAATTTCCAAAACCCACTTTTTAAGGACAGGTTCAGGTCTGATGTCACTTTGTGAGGCTTACATAATAGAAACCACCCAAAAATGACCCATTTTAGAAACTACAACCCTCAAGGTATTCAAAACTGATTTCACAAACTTTGTTAACCCTTTAGGTGTTCCACAAGAATTAATGGAAAATGGAGATTAAATTTCACTTTTTTGGCAGATTTTCCATTTCAATCCATTTTTTTCTGCTAACAAAGCAAGGGTTAACAGCCAAATAAAATACAATATTTATTGCCCTGATTCTGTAGTTTACAGAAACACCCCATATGTGGTCGTAAACTGCTGTATGGGCTGTATGGGCACACGACAGGGCGCAGAAGGAAAGGAACGCCATATGGTTTTTGGAAGGCAGATTTCACTGGGATAATTTTAAGCTGCCATGTCAGATTTTAAGACCCTCTGATGCACCCCTAGAGTAGAAATGCCGAACAAATGACCCCATTTTGGAAGCTACGGGATAAGTTGGCAGTTTTGTTGGTAGTATTTTTGGGTACATATGATTTTTTTGTTGCTCTTTATTGCACATTTTGTGAGGCAAGGTAACAAAAAATAGCTGTTTTGGCACTGTTTTAATTTTTTGCTATTTACAGTGTTTAGATTGTGTGTTATTTTTATAGATCAGGTTGTTACGGATGCAACAATACCAAATATAACAACTTTTTTTGTTGTTTGTTTCAGTTTTACATAATAATGCATTTTTGAAAAAAAATATTTTTTAGTGTCTCAATATTCTGAAAGCCATTTTTTTATTTTTTTATTTTGGGCGACTGTCTTATATAGGGGCTAATTTTTTTCAGTATGAGACGATGGTTTTATTGGTATTATTTTATGTGCATATGACTTTTTTATCACTTGGTATTAAACTTTTTGTGATGTAAAGGGACAAAAATAGCTTTTTTTTTTACAGCGTTCACCTGAGGGGTTAGTTCATGTGATATTGTTATTCAGCAGGTTCTTATGGATGCAGCAATACCTAATATACTTTCCTTTTTTAATTTATTTAAACAGCATTTTTGAAACTAAAAAAATCATGTTTTAGTGTCTCCATATTCTGACAGCCATAGTTTTTTTTTCTTTTTAGAGCAATTGTCTTAGGTAGGGTATAACTTTTTTTTGTGGGATTAGATGAAAGTTTGATTGTCACTACTTTGGGGTGCATATTACTTTTTGATCGCTTGCTATTACACTTTTTGTAATGTAAGGTGACCTTTTTTATTTTTATTTTTTACCATGTTCACCTGAGAGGTTAGGTCATGTGATATTTTTGTAGAGCCGGTCATTACGGACGTGGCAATACCTAATATGTCTACTTTTTTATTTATTTAAGATTTACACAATAATATAATTTTTGAAACAAAAAATAAAGTGTCTCCATAATCTGAAAGCCATCATTTTTTTTTTGGTGATTGTCTTAGGTAGGGCATCATTCTTGCGTGATGAGAAGATGGTTTGATTGGCACTACTTTTGGGTGCATATGACTTTTTGATTGCTTGCTATAAAACTTTTTGTGATGTAAGTTGACCCAAAAATAGCTTTTTGCCCTTTTTTTTATTAATTTTTTTCGTGTTCAACTGAGGGGTTAGGTCATGTGATATTTTTATTGTAAAGGGGACTGATCCCCTTTACAATGCATCACAATACTTCTGTATTGTGATGCATTGGCTATAGGTGTATTACAGACTGTAATACACTTACAGCCTGCTTGTCTGTGAGATCCAGGGGGCTGGATCTCACAGGCTGTCATGGAAGGAAGGTCCATCAGGTCCCCGTCACAGCAGCACTGGGACCCAATGGAAGCTCTCTGCACAAATCGCACATCACGGGTTAATCGTCCGGAATCAGTGTTTTCACCGATGCTGGCACATACAGCAGGGGTCCGGCTATCGGTGACTGCCGGACCCCTGCTGCTGATCGGGCAGGCGCAGTTCCTGCACCCACCCGATCAGCGCGCTGTAATAGTACTGCAAGTCACATCCCGCTGCACAGTACTATTACGGCGGTGGGGGAAGGGGTTAATTGTAGTCGTTTATATGTATTACTAGAGATGTTACAAAGTTTTGAAAAATTTAATCCTGCACATTTGCTGAACTTCATCAAGAAATTTGATTTGCTACAAATTAATTAGTCATGAATCACTATAAATCAAGTATTCCCATATGTCACGGTGGCTGGGGGAATGTATGGAGAGGACTGCTGCATTGAGCTTGCTCCATATGCGGCTGCATCATACAGCAGACACCTGGCTCGATCAACACCGATCACGACATCTGCGAGGTAAGGCCAAGGGATGTGGCTCCCTCTGCCTTCCGATCGGAGCCCACACAGTGAAATCGGTTGGCTTTGATTGTTTACCATGCCATCCTAGATGCTTCTAAAGTTTCCGATTGCTGCCATGTTAACCTCACTGCTGCGATGTGTACGAGGCACAGCTCAGTAAGTATCCTGTCAAAATGCTATTCACCCTAAGGCCTCTTTCACACAGGCTTCCCGGATTTGCTCTGAATGTGTTGCGTGTGCATTGCGAGAAAACCACGCGAGTAGGCACGCAATTGCAGTCAGTTTTGACTATGATTGCGTTCCGATGTTCAGTGCAATGCGTTAACCAGACCCGAACCCGGACTTCTTCACTGAATATTAATTTTATTATTTTCCCTTATAACATGGTTATAATGGAAATAATAGCATTCTTAATACAGAATGCTTACTAAAATGTGGATTGAGGGTTCATCAAAGGTCTTTTTGCGGGTCCTGAAAGAACAAGCAAGAAGACGAGGCCAGCTGCGCGATCAATTGGATGAGGTGAGTAATTTTTTTTATTTTTTCACCCCTCAATAGACACATTTTAGTAAGCATTCTGTATTAAGAATGCTATTATTTTCCCTTATAACCATATTATAAGGGAAAATAATAAAATGAATGCACTTTAATGGGGTCCAGGGTTGCTTTCATCCGTATCATCTTCTACAACCATGTGTGAAAATTGCACCGCATCTGCACTTTCTTGCAGATGCTTGTGATTTTCATGCAGACCCATTCATTTCTATGGGGCCTGCGCTGCGTGAAAAACACAGAATATAGAACATGCTGCGATTTTCACGCAACGCACAAGTGATGTGTGAAAATCACCGCTCAACTGAACAGCCTCATTGAGGTGAATAGGTCCGGATTCAGTGCGGGTGCAATGCGTTCCTCTCACGCATTGCACCCACGTGGAATTCTCGCCCATGTGAAAGAGGCCTAATAGATCTCTATTACAGGACAGCTTCTAGCCCCCTAAGGGGGTTAAAAGTTGTCACTGTAAATATAAAAAAATAAAAAATAAATAAAGTTTAAATCAACTCCTTTCCCAATTTTACATATATAAATATATAAACAAGAAAAAAAAACATATTAGGTATAGGCTTGTTCAAAAATTTCTGAACTATTAAAATATTAATAAAAATGTCATGTGTGCTGATCACCGTAAACAAAAATAAACACACAATTCACAATTCATTTAAATAACAGTGATCAAAAAGTAGTGTGTACCACAAAAATGGTACCAATAAAATCTAAATTTTGTCCTGCAAAAAACAAGCACTTATATGGCTCTGTAGACTGAAATAAAAAAAGGTTATGGCTGTCAGATAATGTTGAGGCAAAGACAATTTTTTTTTTTTTTAAAAGTATTGTATTTTTTTTTAAAGTAGTAGAAAAAAAAAAATATATACAGTTTTGGTATCCCTGTATTCATATTGAGCGGCAGAGCCGTCATTTTTAGCGCATAGTGAACATTGTGATGTCAAACCCCCCAAAACCTTGGCAGAATTGTAGGTTTTTTTTATTTTAACCCTCAAATAATTTTGTCCCATTTTCCAATAACAGACATGGTAAATTGAATGGTGCTCTTAAACAGTACAACTTATCCCCCCTAAAAATAAGCCCTCATATGGGTATATGAATGGAAAATTTTGAAACAATTATGGCTATTTGAACATTGGAAGGAAAAAACAAAAATGAAAAACCAAAAATGGGCTCATACTATATGCTCTGAAATTAATACAAACAATGACGAACTTTAAAAAAAAAAACTCTGAATAAATATAAAAATGTACACATTAAAATTTAATTAAAACGGGGGGCGGAGCTAGCGCCGGAGCCGAGCGGACATGTGAAGCGCTGCTCTCCTGTAGATTTCACCCTCAAAGCCTGTTTAAACAGCCCTACTGGTCTATAAAATGGTCAAGATAGGTGGCCAAAAGACAGCTGATCAAGCAGGTGAAGCCCGTTCCTCCAGCCAACCTGGCAAAATGGACCGTTTTATTAAAAAAGCGGTGGCTGCTGCAGTGAGCAGAGAGCCTAAGATGGCGCTCGGCACCCCGAGAAGCTGCAATTCCAGATCAGCCAGGGAGACAGCCGACATAGAAGGGGTAAGAGATATCTCTCCTGACTCTGACCCTGACCCTGACCCTGACCCTGACCGCCTCCCTATCTCCCGATCCTACCTCAAGGAAGCACTCCTAGATGCCTTACGTCCCCTCAGCTTCGACCTTGCTTCTATTAAGGAGGATGTCTGGCACATAGGCAGGCGAGTGGAGGCCCTGGAAGAGAACCAGGTGGCCATCATTACTCACCAGCCTATCTGAATGCCAGAAGCACCTTAACTCCTTGTACCCAGCAATCGAGGAGCAGGAAAAAAGAAGCAGAAGAAACAATCTGCGGTTCCGTGGGATACCTGAGTCTGTGTCCCCAGTTGATGTCCCCCATGCTGTTATACAAATCTGCCTCCAAATCCTGGGACCAGAATCGGTACATGAAGTAATCATTGAAAGGGCACACAGAGCCCTTCGCCCTAAACCGCAAGCCTCAGAACCCCCAAGGTATGTTATTTTCAAGTTCCTGCATTTCCCAGTCAAGGAGGCCATATTATCTGGAGCCAGACAAGCAGAACCACTGAAATGGGAAAACAGAACCATTACTGTGTACCAAGACCTAGCACAGTCTACTCTGAAGAAACGCAGATCCTTGAAGCCATTAACGGAGTGGCTACGCCAGCACAATATCGCTTACCGTTGGTCTTTTCCGTTTCGACTGTTGTTTCACCATGACGGCCGTCGCATCTTCATTTCTTCCTATTGCGACCTAGAGAAAGTATACGCTCACCTGAAAATCTCCCCTCTGGATATTGAGAACTGGGACATAGTCCAGAATCTATCATCTCTGATGTCTCTGCCTGCTGTGTTGCCCTGGGAGACCCTACGCACCCCAAAATCCCAGAAAAACAAGAGGGGATACCTGGCGTCTACCCCTAAGAGACTTTCTCTGCCAGATAAATAAATATCTTTGATTTCTTAGGTCCCTGACCTTATCAATCCAGTAGTATCTGCTACTGAGGGTTCTGTCGGATTCCAAAAAAGTTGGGACACTATACAATTCGTGAATAAAAACTGAATGCAATGATGTGGAGGTGCCAACTTCTAATATTTTATTCAGAATAGAACATAAATCATGGAACAAAAGTTTAAACTGAGAAAATGTACCATTTTAAGGGAAAAATATGTTGAATCAAAATTTCATGGTGTCAACAAATCCCCAAAAAGTTGGGACAAGGCCATTTTCACCACTGTGTGGCATCTCCCCTTCTTCTTACAACACTCAACAGACGTCTGGGGACCGAGGAGACCAGTTTCTCAAGTTTAGAAATAGGAATGCTCTCCCATTCTTGTCTAATACAGGCCTCTAACTGTTCAATCGTCTTGCGCCAAATGTTCTCTATAGGTGAAAGATCTGGACTGCAAACTGGCCATTTCAGTACCCGGATCCTTCTCCTACGCAGCCATGATGTTGTGATTGATGCAGAATGTGGTCTGGCATTATCTTGTTGAAAAATGCAGGGTCTTCCCTGAAAGAGATGACGTCTGGATGGGAGCATATGTTGTTCTAGAACCTGAATATATTTTTCTGCATTGATGGTGCCTTTCCAGACATGCAAGCTGCCCATGCCACACGCACTCATGCAACCCCATACCATCAGAGATGCAGGCTTCTGAACTGAGCATTGATAAAAACTTGGGTTGTCCTTGTCTTCTTTGGTCTGGATGACATGGCGTCCCAGATTTCCAAAAATAATTTTGAATCGTGACTCGTCTGACCACAGTACAGTCTTCCATTTTGCCACACTCCATTTTAAATGATCCCTGGCCCAGTGAAAACGCCTGAGCTTGTGGATCTTGCTTAGAAATGGCATCTTCTTTGCACTGTAGAGTTTCAGCTGGCAACGGCGGATGGCACGGTGGATTGTGTTCACTGACAATGGTTTTTGGAAGTATTCCTGAGCCCATTCTGTGATTTCCTTTACAGTAGCATTCCTCTTTGTGGTGCAGGGTTGTTTAAGGGCCCGGAGATCACGGGCATCCAGTATGGTTTTACGGCCTTGACCCTTACGCACAGAGATTGTTTCAGATTCTCTGAATCTTCGGATGATGTTATGCACAGTTGATGATGATAGATGCAAAGTCTTTGCAATTTTTTCGCTGGGTAACACCTTTCTGATATTGCTCCACTATCTTTCTACGCAACATTGTGGGAATTGGTGATCCTCTATCCATCTTGGCTTCTGAGAGACACTGCCACTCTGAGAAGCTCTTTTTGTACCCAATCATGTTGCCAATTGACCTAATTAGTGTTAATTGGTCTTCCAGCTCTTCGTTATGCTCAAATTTACTTTTTCCAGCCTCTTATTGCTACTTGTCCCAACTTTTTAGGGATTTGTTGACAGCGTATAAATTTGAATCAACATATTTTTCCTTTAAAATTATACATTTACTCGGATTAAACGTTTGATCTGTCATCTACGTTCTATTACAAATAAAATATTGACATTTGCCATCTCCACATTATTGCATTCAGTTTTTGTTCACATTTTGTTTAGTGTCCCAACTTTTTTGGAATCCGGTTTGTACTTAACTACGTGATGTTATATCTAAATCCCCCCTCTCTGTCATTGTGTTTAGTATTAACCCACTTGCACAGTAATTCTATATTTGAGCTTAGCTATAAGCTCTTCTTGAGTTTTTTGTTACTTGTTTTTACTTTTTCTCATTGTCACAGGTATAGCGCATCCATGCTTAAGAAGGTGCTTTCCTATCTTACCAACCCTGAAAGTAAGACTTTTACTATACAAATTCTGTTATTTCCTCCTACCGAACAGGTTATCCACATGGGGCTCACCCACCCACTGGCTCGCAACCTGCCAGGCAGCGCCTTCCTTGGGGAGACCGGGTGGACCTTCCTCCATTCCCCACATTCCACAAATTACATTAGATAATGGAGGACAGACACCTGGTTTCCTATAATGTTAAAGGGCTAAGATCACCCTCCAGAAGGTCCAGAATCTTTTTGCTACTGAGAAAAGAAAACAACTCTGTGATATTCCTTCAGGAAACTCAATTCAAACACGGTCACTACCCCAATCTCTCATACGCTAAATTCCCCACGTGGTATCACTGTGGAGCTAATGGCGCTGCCTCAAGGGGTGTGAGTATAGGTTTTCGCAAAAGGTTTTCCCTTCACTTTTCAGACCCAAATTCCAGACCCAGAAGGTAGATACCTCATCCTGAAGGGTTTAATAGGCCAACAGGTCTACACACTAGTTAATGTATATGCCCCCAACTCCGGACAGATAGACTGGTTCCTTTCCCTCCCCATCTACTAGAGGAGCATATAGAAGGCACCTTAATATTAGGAGGCGACTTTAACCTAACCCTCAATCCGCTATTAGATTCAGCCTCCAAAAAATCCTCAATCTCCACCAGAGGCCTTAAAGCCCTCCAGGTTAAGCTGTTTAACTTGGGCCTAGTAGATGTATGGAGGTGTTTACACCCAGATGAGTTAGACTTTCCCTATTATTCATCGGTTAATGACACATATACTAGGATTGATTACATATTTATCCCCAAAGAAAAATTACAATTCTGTAAATTGGCTAAAATTGGTGACATCACACTTTCCGATCACGCCCCTATAACATGAGAACTACGAACACCAACATCCCCCTCTAGGGCTCCAAATTGGCGCCTCAATGAGTCCCTATTAGGTAACACCGCTCACAAGTCCCAGATAGCCTCCCACCTTGAAGAATATTTTTCTATTAACAACACCCCAGACATTTCTCCCCAAACGCTATGGGATGCCCATAAACCCTATATTAGGGGTAAGCTCATAAGCCTCTTCTCTTTTCTTAAAAAAGAATAAGAGAAAGAACTGAATAACCTTCTGTCAAGGATACACTCCGTTGAGAAACAACACAAACATTCTCACCTTGCGCTGCACCTGTCGGAACTCCTGACCCTCAGATCAGATCTGAAGAATCTCTTGAACGAACGTTCAGCAAAATACTTTTTGTCATCCCAACAGAAGTTTTATGCTCATGGCAACAAAGCCTCTAAGTACATGATCAGGAAGATAAAACAGAGGAGAGAGTCCCGATATGTCCAGTGCATCAAATCCCCACAAGGTACCTCCCTATTCAAATCAGAGGACATTGCCGATCAATTTAAGCTTTTCTACAAGTCTTTATACAACCTTCCCCCACATGAACTTAAGTACTCTCCTGAGGAAAAAGCATCTCGAGCCAAAAGCTTCATCGATTCCCTTTCACTCCCCACTCTAACCCCTTCCCAAAAAGAGCTTCTTGACAGACCTTTCTCTTCCCAGGAATTAGAGGAGGCTATAAAAACGACCCCTAAAGGGAAGTGCCCAGGCCCAGATGGTCTCCCAATACTTTATTACTCCACCTTTAAGAATATTCTTGTTCCCCACCTACTCCCAATCTATCACACTTCTCTAGAAGGGTCCCCCATTTCCATTGATATGACAAGAGCTACTATCACTATAATCCCTAAAGAGGGGAAAGACCTCACTTTTTGTTCCAATTACTGTCCCATCTCCCTGCTCAATGTTGACCTAAAACTCCTAGCTAAAATGCTCGCTCTCCGCCTGAATAAACTCCTTCCCACTTTAATCCATCCGGACCAAGTGAGCTTTGTCAAGGGACGTGAAGGCAAGGATAATACCACCAAAGTCCTAAATTCCCTTTACTATGCCACACGCAAACATACTCCCTTGGTCCTGATTGGCACAGACGCTGAGAAAGCGTTTGACAGAATTGATTGGTCTTACATAAGACAAAAATTCCAGATCCCAGACTCTTTCATCAACTCAATTTTCTCAATGTATGCTCAATCCTCAGGGTCCGTGTCAGTTAATGTAACCCTCTCATCTAGCTTCCCAATCAGGAACAGGACCAGGCAGGGCTGCCCCCTTTCCCCCCTTATTTTTGTCCTCGTCATGGAAACCCTCTTACAAGCGTTGAGGCAGGAGGAAAATATTCAGGGCCTACGAGTAGAGGAGATAGAATTCAAACTAGCTGCCTTTGCTGACGACCTCCTAATAATCACAACTAACCCCTATAAGTCTATGCCCATCATTCGCTCACTATTGAACCAATTTGGATCCCTATCTAATTTTAAAGTTAATCCCACCAAATCTCAGGTCTTACACATGGGACTTCCCCACACAACCCTTGCTTCCCTTAAGGCTTCCACCCCTTTTAATTGGGACATCCAACAGTTGACATATTTAGGTGTTAGGCTTACTCCCCACCTATCCAACCTTTACGCTCTAAACTATAAACCCCTATTGTCCTCCATTTTTGCTCAATTGGACTCATTAAACTTCCCTTTTTTAACATGGTTTGGAAGGAAGAATCTGCTTATATCCCTAGTTATGCCGAGACTCACGTACCTAATGCAGACTCTCCCTACAGAACTGCCAAATTCTTTTTTCAGCCTTTTAAACAAACATATCCGGAAATTTATCTGGCAGGGTAAAGCACCTCGCATCTCCTTCTCTACGCTCTCCAAGCCGAAGAAATCCGGTGGGATAGGACTGCCAGACCCTGAAACTTACACGAGATCCATCCTTCTATCCAGGGTAGTTGATTGGATTAGGTCTCCCTCCACCAAAACATGGATTACTCTGGAAAACTCCTTTCTAATACTCCCTTCCGGGCCCTACTACTGTCGGGTAAACACCTCCCCAGTCTACACATCATCCCTAACTCGATGATTAGGAACACTTTCAAAACTTGGAAATGGTTTTCTACTAGAGAAAGATCCATAGTCTTTCCTTCCCCTTTATTACTCACTAGAGACATAGTCTCCCTAGCCCCTAGAGAGCTTAGAGACGTTTTTTCCCCTCTCTCTACGTTCTTCCACCATCCCCATAGAGAAGCTATTAAATTCAGATGGGACATTACTTTCTGATCAAAAATGATACGATCTCCTCCAAACTAAATACTGCAATCCCATCCCACTGAAATTTTTCAAATCAGAAACCCTTTCCTCCCTTAAAAATACTCCATCTGACAAAGAACTCCACTGGTTCGAAAAAATTTTAAGCACCACTCTATATCCCCCCAAACCCATTTCTACAATTTACAGAAATCTGAAAAACTACAGTTTCTGATCCTAAACATACAATTGTGGGACTGTGGGAGAAGGATCTACGACTGTCCCTATCAGATTCGGAGGTTTCCTCCATGTTGATTGCTCCACATAGGATCTCCAGATGTGCTAGAACACAGGAGAACAGTTATAAGATCCTATCTCACTGGTACAAAACTCCTGATAAAACGTGTCTCTACAACAAAAACTCCCCAAATCTTTGTTGGAGATGTAAAACAGAAAAAGGCTCCTACTTGCACATCTGGTGGTCCTGCAGCTTGATCAAACCATGGTGGGAAGAAATAGTGAAAAATATAAACAAAATCTGTCAAACTGCTATTACTTGCACACCAGAGTTACCTCTCCTCTCCCTGGGGCTCCAGAAAATTCCCCAAAACAAAGCCTCCCTTTTCTCCCTTATGTTGGGAGTGGCCAGATTACTCCTTCCAAGATTCTGGCTTTCCTCAGACATCCCTAGCCTTGAGATCTGGCATGCTAAGATAGACCAGATTTATAGGATGGAAGAGATTTCCCACTGGGAGCTTAGAACAAGATCTATCTTCCTGAATGTTTGGTATCCCTGGAGGAAGTTCAGTGGTTACTCCTAAACTTCTTAAGTAAATGGCCTACTCTTTTACTGCTGCTAAACTTTCCCCTTCCCACCCCCCCTCCTCCCTCTTCCCTTCTTAATTCACCACTTATTTCCGCTGTCCTACCTGACGATGCAATATCAATAAGCCATGTGCCTATATTTCTTACAATCTGTAATAGTCATAACATTCATACCCTACCATGTATATGCAATAATTGTGATATTTATACCTGTATTGTTCCTTGTTTTTTCATATCTGTTTTTTATGAAAATAAAAATTATCAATAAAAAAATAATAATGATTAAAACGGCTCTGTCAAATGGAAAACTGCTGCATTCTCTCTCCACCACTGCGTGATGCCTGCCGCTGCTTTTATGAACCCGTGCACTGCTAGTGTGTTCCTCACAGGTAGTCCCTCAAGCAAAAGACGGTGTACACCTTCTGCGTTTGGCTGCAGATCTCCCACTACTTCCACCCTGCTGTCTCACGGGCAAGCTTCCACCCTGCTGTCTCACGGGCTCACTGCCACCCTCATCCTCCTATGATAACAATGCTCCCTAAACACTTTCTGCAACACTGTTCCTAGAGCATAAGCGCATGTCACATCTTTCCTTAAACTCAGCTCACAGTGAAATGGCAGAAACCACGTGGGATGAGACCTTTTATAGGGCTGTGAAATCACAAGGGATGGCTGCTGATTGGCTGGCTGCACAGCATTATGGGTCATATCAAGTTACAGGGCTTCTTACTTTCACTTTGTAAAACGTGCAGCAGCCATTTGTTACCGATTTTTTACCACAAGCAGTGAGGAATCAAATTTTTCCTAACCTTCAGATCGAATTACGCTTCAGATGTTTTGATTCGCTCAACACTACTTGTTACCTACAGGAATACATTTTGCTGCATAATTAGTCAATGTAGATTTAAAGCTCTCCCTTTTATTATCTATATTATTATTATCTTTTATTATCTATACTATTGGCAATAGCTGCTTCCAGTCTATGCCCTGGAATGCTGCCGTCAACCCAGGGAAATTGACCTTTCTGTTTTTGTCCTCCCAGCCTGAGTTCACATTTTATAGTTCAGGGAGAATATCATTATATTGTGATCACTGTTACTAAGTGTTTCACAAACAGTAACATTTCCAACAAGCTCTGCCTGGGTCAGGAGTCGGCCGAGAGATCTTTGCACTATTCAGGGTATGTTTAATCTTGTCCTTGTACTTTAACCTCAATCTCTACAATTGCCTCCTTTGCACTTTGTTTGGGACGTTGCTGTCATGAGGTTTTGAGGTATGCTTTTTTAGCTAGCATTCTTTTTTCCCTGTTGTTATTTTCGTGCACTGATCT
This sequence comes from Bufo gargarizans, assembly GCF_014858855.1. Lineage (NCBI taxonomy): Eukaryota > Metazoa > Chordata > Amphibia > Anura > Bufonidae > Bufo > Bufo gargarizans. The sequence continues at coordinate 135,934,219 of NC_058082.1, read as the reverse complement.
CCCAGCCTCTCCTTGGGTCCTGCTCCTCAACTGTGTGTCCTGCCTTGTGCTGCCTTTTATCATGCATGTATGTATTGTTCATATATATTTATAATAAAGTCTTTTGGATTTTCATATATACGAAAGTCAGTTTCATTTTTTGGTGATTATTTACCAATTATGACCATTGCCCCCGCCTTTGTAGCAGGCTCTGTTTGGTAAAGCTGTTGTTAGGGTTTATTGCAATGTATTGTTCACTGATTCTTACTAGTAATGTTGATCGAGCACCAAATTGCTCGGTGTCACGGATGAAGTTGTAGATAGCTGGAACTTACAAATAAACGACCGACTGGCTTGATCCCAAACTAAGGAGCATATAGGTGAGCCCTTTAAAACCCTAAGAGCTCTCCCTAACTGCTACACACATGCAAGGGTCTCAATGGTAGACGATTGCATGCCCACGTACCTAAGACTGTGTGACACCTGAAAACCCTATAATAGTGAGGGGACACGACCACTGGCTCCCTGCACTTAATACGGATGGAGTCAGGGTCACCTAGAATCAAGCCAGCAAGGAAACACAATAAATGAAAATAATTATCTGAGCAAACAGCAGCAGCAGCCTCCAGCAGTGAACACTTCATCCAGGAAGTAGTATAAACCGCAAAGTGAGGCAGTATGGGAGGGAATATAAAGGAAGACAATTATGTCTAAATAAGTGACACCTGGCAGAAAGAAAGGATATGAGAAAGTGAAACAAAAAAAAAGAACGTCATATAAGAGGTAGAGAAGAACGTCTGCCAGACCTTCTCACAGAACTGGCAGTGATAGTACCCCTCCCTCTACGGGTGGACTCCGGACACTCAGAGCCCACCTTCTCAGGATGAGACCTATGGAAATCCCTGATGAGAAGAGTGGCCTTAATGTCGGCCACTGGGACCCACATCCTCTCCTTAGGACCATAACCCTCCCAATAAACGAGGTACTTAAGAGAACCGCAGATAATGCAATAAAACACAAACCTAGAGACCTGAAATTCAAGATTACCATCAACAAAAATCAGAGGAGGAGGAGGCAAAGAGAAGGGTACAGTGGGTTGGACATAAGGTTTTAATAGGGACCTGTGAAAAACATTATGGATCTTCCAAGTTTGAGGAAGATCAAGATGGTAGGCAACAGGATTGATGACGGACAAGATCTTGTAAGGAACTAGTGTAAACCAGTGACTGAACCTATAGACCGAATAGATAAGGGTGCTCACCTCTCGGTCCACCCAGACCGCACAAATAGATCAGAAAAAATAGTAGATAAATGAGGGGCACTCCGTATAAGGGAATACAAACAGCAAGTGAATAATGGCTAGATTTTATTAATCCTATAAACAAGCCAATGCATCAAACAATCACAATGTTAAAAACATCCATAAAATGTAATAAAAGGCATAAAATAAAATGAATACCCAATGGAAAAGGGCCCTGAGAAAAATTTGTCAGACAATCATGAAAGTCCACAAATTCGTATTCGCGAATAATCAGCAGTTCCACAATAGGAATAATCGCAGCGGGTCTTTATACACTTGGAAAGTTCGTTCTTAACTCAAGCCTGTATCAGGCTCCAAATGAATCGCATACACGATCTGACTGTGTCAGAAAAATCGTATTCTGTACTGTCCGATTTAAATCCTCCAGTACTCTAAAAAGTGAACAATTGATGTTTATTTTGGAGGGAGTTGACTATATTCTCTCACACAACTATTTCGCATATGAGCAGGACTTCTATCTCCAGCTGGCCGGTACCGCCATGGGCACCAGATTCGCCCCCAGCTGTGCCAACCTCTTTTTGGCCCAGTGGGAGTCCGAGTCCATCGCACCCAGGTTGAAGGGGGGGGGATCTGGTGCTGTGGCGTAGGTACATTGACGATGTCCTGTTCATATGGAAAGGTACTAAGGAGACCCTGGATGATTTTCTGGTGGAAATTAACACCAATGAGAGAAATCTGATAAAGAAGTTGAGTTTCTGGACATTAGGGAAGTGATAGAGGGATGCACGATTAAGTGTAGTACCTTTGTGAAGGAGGTAGCTGGGAACAGTTTCATATGCTTTTCCAGCTGCCATCTACCCAAATGGTTATTGAACATTGAACCAGTCAGCCAATTCAGATGATTTAAGCGGAATTGCACTGACCACAGACAATTTGAAGAAGAGGTTGTGGTTCTCAGCCAGCAGTTTAACCACTTCAGCCCCGCTAGGTGAAACCCCCTTCATGACCAGGCCACTTTTTACACTTCGGCACTACACTCCTTTCACCGTTTATCGCTCGGTCATGCAACTTACCACCCAAATGAATTTTACCTCCTTTTCTTCTCACTAATAGAGCTTTCATTTGGTGGTATTTTAATGCTGCTGACATTTTTACTTTTTTTGTTATTAATCAAAATGTAACGATTTTTTTGCAAAAAAATGACATTTTTCACTTTCAGCTGTGAAATTTTGCAAAAAAAACGACATCCATATATAAATTTTTCGCTAAATTTATAGTTCTACATGTCTTTGATAAAAAAAAAATGTTTGGGCAAAAAAAAAATGGTTTGGGTAAAAGTTATAGCATTTATAAACTATGGTACAAAAATGTGAATTTCCGCTTTTTGAAACGGCTCTGATTTTCTGAGCACCTGTCATGTTTCCTGAGGTTCTACAATGCCCAAACAGTAGAAAAACCCCACAAATGACCCCATTTCGGAAAGTAGACACCCTAAGGTATTCGCTGATGGGCATAGTGAGTTCATAGAACTTTTTATTTTTTGTCACAAGTTAGCGGAAAATGATGATGATTTTTTTTTTTTTTCTTACAAAGTCTCATATTCCACTAACTTGCGACAAAAAATAAAAAATTCTAGGAACTCACCATGCCCCTCACAGAATACCTTGGGGTGTCTTCTTTCCAAAATGGGGTCACTTGTGGGGTAGTTATACTGCCCTGGCAATTTAGGGGCCCATATGTGTGAGAAGAACTTTGCAATCAAAATGTGTAAGAAATGACCGGTGAAATCCGAAAGGTGCACTTTGGAATATGCGCCCCTTTGCCCACCTTGGCAGCAAAAAAGTGTCACACATGTGGTATCGCCGTACTCAGGAGAAGTTGGGGAATGTGTTTTGGGGTGTCATTTTACATATACCCATGCTGGGTGAGAGAAATATCTTGGCAAAAGACAACTTTTCCCATTTTTTTATACAAAGTTGGCATTTGACCAAGATATTTTTCTCACCCAGCATGGGTATATGTAAAATGACACCCCAAAACACATTCCCCAACTTCTCGTGAGTACGGAGATACCAGATGTGTCACACTTTTTTGCTGCCAAGGTGGGCAAAGGGGCACATATTCCAAAGTGCACCTTTCGGATTTTGCAGGGCATTTTTTACACATTTTGATTGCAAAGTTCTTCTCACACATTTGGGCCCCTAAATTGCCAGGGCAGTATAACTACGCCACAAGTGACCCCATTTTGGAAAGAAGACACCCTAAGGTATTCCGTGAGGGGCACTGCGAGTTCCTAGAATTTTTTATTTTTTGTCACAAGTTAGCGGAAAATGATGATTTTTTTTTTTCTCTTTTTTCCTTACAAAGTCTCATATTCCACTAACTTGCGACAAAAAATAAAAAATTCTAGGAACTCGCCATGCCCCTCACGGAATACCTTGGGGTGTCTTCTTTCCAAAATGGGGTCACTTGTGGCGTAGTTATACTGCCCTGGCAATTTAGGGGCCCAAATGTGTGAGAAGTACTTTGCAATCAAAATCTGTAAAAAATGACCGGTGAAATCCGAAAGGTGCACTTTGGAATATGTGCCCCTTTGCCCACCTTGGCATCAAAAAAGTGTCACACATCTGGTATCGCCGTACTCAGGAGAAGTTGGGGAATGTGTTTTGGGCTGTCATTTTACATATACCCATGCTGGGTGAGAGAAATATCTTGGCAAAAGACAACTTTTCCAATTTTTTTATACAAAGTTGGCATTTGTTGGCAAAAAGATATTTTTCTCACCCAGCATGGGTATATGTAAAATGACACCCCAAAACACATTGCCCAACTTCTCCTGAGTACGGCGATACCAGATGTGTCACACTTTTTTGCTGCCAAGGTGGGCAAAGGGGCACATATTCCAAAGTGCACCTTTCGGATTTTGCAGGGCATTTTTTACACATTTTGATTGCAAAGTTCTTCTCACACATTTGGGCCCCTAAATTGCCAGGGCAGTATAACTACCCCACAAGTGACCCCATTTTGGAAAGAAGACACCCCAAGGTATTCCGTGAGGGGCATGGCGAGTTCCTAGAATTTTTTATTTTTTGTCGCAAGTTAGTGGAATATGAGACTTTGTAAGGAAAAAAGAAAAAAAAAGAAAAATCATCATTTTCCGCTAAATTGTGACAAAAAATAAAAAAATTCTAGGAACTCGCCGTGCCCCCCACGGAATACCTTGGGGTGTCTTCTTTCCAAAATGGGGTCACTTGTGGCGTAGTTATACTGCCCTGGCAATTTAGGGGCCCAAATGTGTAAGAAGTACCTTGAAATCAAAATGTGTAAAAAATGGCCTGCGAAATCCGAAAGGTGCCCCTTTGCCCACCTTGGCTGCAAAAAAGTGTCACACATCTGGTATCGCCGTACTCAGGAGAAGTTGGGCAATGTGTTTTGGGGGGTCATTTTACATATACCCATGCTGGGTGAGAAATATCTTGGCAAAAGACAACTTTTCCCATTTTTTTATACAAAGTTGGCATTTGACCAAGATATTTTTCTCACCCAGCATGGGTATATGTAAAATGACACCCCAAAACACATTCCCCAACTTCTCCTGAGTACGGCGATACCACACGTGTGACACTTTTTTGCAGCCTAGATGCGCAAAGGGGCCCAAATTCCTTTTAGGAGGGCATTTTTAGACATTTGGATCCCAGACTTCTTCTCACACTTTCGGGCCCCTAAAAAGCCAGGGCAGTATAAATACCCCACATGTGACCCCACTTTGGAAAGAAGACACCCCGAGGTATTCAATGAGGGGCATGGCGAGTTCCTAGAATTTTTTTTTTTTTGCATAAGTTAGCGGATATTGATTTTTTTTGTTTTTTTTCTCACAAAGTCTCACTTTCCGCTAACTTAGGACAAAAATTTCAATCTTTCATGGACTCAATATGCCCCTCACGGAATACCTTGGGGTGTCTTCTTTCCGAAATGGGGTCACATGTGGGGTATTTATACTGCCCTGGCTTTTTAGGGGCCCTAAAGCGTGAGAAGTCTGGAATATAAATGTCTAAAAATGTTTACGCATTTGGATTCCGTGAGGGGTATGGTGCGTCCATGTGAGATTTTATTTTTTGACACAAGTTAGTGGAATATGAGACTTTGTAAGAAAAAACAAAAACAAACAAAAAATGTCCGCTAACTTGTGCCAAAAAAAATGGCTGAATGGAGCCTTACCAGGGGGGGAGTGATCAATGACAGGGGGGTGATCAATGACAGGGGGGTGATCACCCATATAGACTCCCTGATCACCCCCCTGTCATTGATCACCCCCCCTGTAAGGCTCCATTCAGACGTCCGCATGATTTTTACGGATCCATGGATACATGGATCGGATCCACAGAACGCATGCGGACGTCTGAATGGAGCCTTACAGGGGGGTTATCAATGACAGGGGGTGATCAGGGTAATCAGGGTGATCACCCCCCTGTCACTGATCACCCCCCCTGTAAGGCTCCATTCAGACGTCCGCATGATTTTTACGGATCCATGGATACATGGATCGGATCCACAGAACGCATGCGGACGTCTGAATGGAGCCTTACAGGGGGGTTATCAATGACAGGGGGTGATCAGGGTAATCAGGGTGATCACCCCCCTGTCACTGATCACCCCCCCTGTAAGGCTCCATTCAGACGTCCGCATGATTTTTACGGATCCATGGATACATGGATCGGATCCGTAAAAATCATGCGGACGTCTGAATGGAGCCTGACAGGGGGGTGATCAATGACAGGGGGGTGATCAATGACAGGGGGGTGATCAATGACAGGGGGTGATCAGGGAGTGTATATGGGTGATCACCCGCCTGTCATTGATCACCCCCCTGTAAGGCTCCATTCAGACGTCCGCATGATTTTTACGGATCCATGGATACATGGATCGGATCCGTAAAAATCATGCGGACGTCTGAATGGAGCCTGACAGGGCGGTGATCAATAACAGGGGGTGATCAGGGAGTGTATATGGGTGATCACCCGCCTGTCATTGATCACCCCCCTGTAAGGCTCCATTCAGACGTCCGCATGATTTTTACGGATCCATGGATACATGGATCGGATCCGTAAAAATCATGCGGACGTCTGAATGGAGCCTGACAGGGCGGTGATCAATGACAGGGGGTGATCAGGGAGTGTATATGGGTGATCACCCGCCTGTCATTGATCACCCCCCTGTAAGGCTCCATTCAGACGTCCGCATGATTTTTACGGATCCATGGATACATGGATCGGATCCGTAAAAATCATGCGGACGTCTGAACGGAGCCTGACAGGGGGGTGATCAATGACAGGGCGGTGATCAATGACAGGGGGGTGATCAGGGAGTTTATATGGGGTGATCAGGGGTTTATAAGGGGTTAATAAGTGACGGGGGGGGGTGTAGTGTAGTGTGGTGTGGTGTTTGGTGGGACTGTACTGACCTACCTGAGTCCTCTGGTGGTCGATCCTAACAAAAGGGACCACCAGAGGACCAGGTAGGAGGTATATTAGACGCTGTTATGAAAACAGCATCTAATATACCTGTTAGGGGTTAAAAAATTCGGATCTCCAGCCTGCCAGCGAGCGATCGCCGCTGGCAGGCTGGAGATCCACTCGCTTACCTTCTGTTCCTGTGAGCGCGCGCGCCTGTGCGCGCGCGTTCACAGGAAATCTCGCGTCTCGCGAGAAGACGCGTATATGCGTCCAGGAGGAGTAAAGCAACCACCTCCCGGACGCATATACGCGTACGGCGGTCGGGAGGTGGTTAAAAAGAGGGAGTGCCCAGATCAGATAGTGGAAAAAGCCTTGGTAAAAGTGAGAAATATGAATTGGCAGGACTTTTTTGTCCAGAAGTGCACACCCCCATCAGATGAGGTATTAAGGATGATCTTACCCTACCACTCACAATACCGTAGAGAAAATTATTAGGAAACACTGGTATCTCCTTTTAGATGACAAGACTATAGGGTCGTCTCTTACTAAAGATCCTAGAATTACTTACACGAGAGCCACTACGTTGGCAGCAAAAGTAGCACCCACATTAAAAATTAATAGGAAGGGCCCGTCTGAAGGTCAGAATTGGCTAGCGACTGGAGGCTTCCATAAATGTGGACGGTGTGGTAATTGTAAGGTGACGAAGTTTGCGAGGAAAACTACCAGTGTCATTTCAACTCAGAATTCGTTCAGGTTTGACATCAACGAATGTCTGACCTGTGACTCGACTGATGTCATCTACCTACTACAATGTGGATGCCACAAACAATATATAGGGAGGACGAAGAGGACACTAAAGAAAAGGGTGGCAGAACACTTGGCCAATATTAAAAAGGGCTACGTGTTACACTCTGTTTCGAAACATTTTGAAGATATACATAACTGTGATCCCTCGTCCTTGGCATTCTTTGCACTGGAGAGGGTAAAGAAACCTTGGAGAGGTGGCAATCATGTGACCTCTATGTCCAGGCAGGAGTCCCGCCGTATCTTTGAATTTGAATCCCTGATCCCTAGGGGTCTGAATGCTGAATGGGAACTATTTGGACTCCTCTGAGGGATGGTGGGCGAGCCGGGTGGTGATGCAGATCCAGAGTCGGGCTGTTTATCAGCACTCTGTTCCTTCCTCCCTGCCCGGCTCTCCTCACCTTTTCTTCTTTCCCTTTTCAACTTATGCTAGGCTGTAGAAGAATTCTGGGAGGAATTTATGGCAAAAATCTTGTTAAAATGAAGGTAAACTCCCCGATATGCTATCTGGACCTCCTAGGTGGAGGATTTTAACATTTTTGAAAAAAACACATCAAAAATGCATCAAAAACGCATATGACCGCATGTGCGTTTTTTGTGCGTTTCTTATAATTATTACATCCTTATTGTTATTTATGTTTTTAACATTTTTTATTATTATTTTTGTTCACATGGTGTTATATTGCATATTGGAATACTCTATGGACTAATGATATAATTCAGGAGCTGAAAGTGACTTTTGCTTTAAGAATATGGCTCCTATAGAGATATAAAGGGCAATAGGATTCCATATCGGGTTTTCATGATGTTCCAATTAGATCAGTCCCACCCATGGCTGGTCTCTTGGGAAGGTATACAATGTTGCAAAGTGCTCACTGTCTTTACCACTGAATAAGGGGTGTATACCATGAAACGCGTCAAATGGGCCAGTTGGGACAGTGAGCCGTTCCCCAAGAAATCAGGATTTACGAGGAGGAAATAACCATAATCGGGGTGACTTTCGCATCTGGGGCACTTCCCTGTCTCGAACTAGAGGCTGCATCTTTAAGAAAGATCACTTGTCTTACTACTATTCCAGCCAAGGAGTCACGTCAGACGTGACGTTCGAAACTCCATACCACGTGGGACGCCGCATTTGGGTAAGATCGGCTGTGTTTGCGATCCATGATATTGAGCCAGTGACGGAACAGGGTAAGAGATTCCCTTCACGATTATTGATATATCTGACTATTCAAATTTACTGGAGGATTTAAATCGGACAGTACAGAATACGAATTTTCTGGCACAGTCAGATCGTGTGTATAAAGACCCGGTGCAATTTTTCTATTGTGGGGACTGCTGATTATTCACGAATACGAATTTGCGGACTTTCATGATTGTCTGACTAATTTTTCTCAGGGCCCTTTTCCATTGGGTATTCATTTTATTTTATGCATTTTATTACATTTTATGGATGTTTTTAACAGTGTGATTGTTTGATGCATTGGCTTGTTTATAGGATTAATAAAATCTAGCCATTATTCACTTGCTGTTTGTATTCCCTTATACGGAGTGCCCCTCATTTATCTACTATTTTTTAAGATCTTGTAAGACACAATAAACTTAGGACCCAACTTCCAGGAGGGAACCTTCATTTTGATATTCACCCACATTCAGGTCCAGACCAGGCACACGTCTCTTATCCGCCACACGCTTATATCTCTCACTCATCCTCTTCAGATTACCCAGAATCTTTTGCCAAATAAATGACAAAGATGAGGAAAATATCTCCTCATCAGGTAAACCAGAAAACCCCTCTCCAGAGAATGTCCCAAACTGCGGATGAAACCCATATGCACCAAATAATTTAAGGCAAACTCAGCAAGGGAGAAAAAAGAATACCAATCCTCCTGATTCTTCGCCACAAAACAGCACAGATATGTCTCCAGTTTCTGATTGACGTGTTCGGTCTGACCATTCGACAGTGGGTGAAAAGCAGAAGAGAACGACAACCGAACCCCCAAGTGAGAATAGAAGGCCTTCCAGAATCTGGAAACAAATTGCGTGCCCCTATCAGAAACGATGTCTGAAGGAATGCCATGCAATTTAACAATGTGATCAACAAACACTTGCGCTAGCATCTTAGCATTGGGTAACCCAGGAAATTGAATGAAATGCACTATTTTGCTAAAAAAATCCACTACCACCAGAATCACAGTCTTCTCCGAGGAACGAGGCAGGTCCATAATGAAGTCCATGGACAGATGCGTCCAAGGATGGGAAGGAATAGGTAATGGAAGGAGAGAACCCGATGGCCATGAATAAGGGACCTTGGCACGAGCACAGGTCTTGCAGGCTGCCACAAAACCCTCAACCGTCTTACGAAGAGCCGGCCACCAGCATCTTCGAGCAATGAGATCCACTGTGGCTCTACTCCCCGAGTGCCCAGCAAGGACAGTATCGTGGTGCTCCTTAAAAACCTTGTGTCGTAAAGCGAGAGGCACAAACAACCTCCAAGGAGGACAAAGATCAGGAGCCTCTGCCTGGGCTGCCTGAACCAAATCAGTATAAAGAGCAGAGACGACCACCCCTTCAGCCAAAATGGGACTCGGGTCTTCAAAGTTCCCCCCTCTCGGAAAACAACTTGACAGAGCATCCGCCTTTACATTTTTAACCCCAGGGCGGAACGTGACAACAAAAAATTTAACCTAGAAAAGAACAAAGACCATCTGGCCTGTCTCGGGTTCAGACGCTTGGCCAATTCCAAGTAGGCCAGATTCTTATGGTCGGTAAACATGGCAATAGGGTGTCTGGCTCCCTCTAATCAATGGCGCCATTCCTCAAAAGCTAATTTGATGGCCAACAACTCCCACATCATAATTTCTCTCTGCATATGAGAGTTTCCTTGAGAAAAAGGCACACGATTGCCATTTGGCAGGAGAGGGACCCTGAGATAAGACCGCACCCACACCCACCTCAGAAGCATCCACCTCACCAATAAAAAGTAGAGAGACATCAGGTTGTACCAAAATGGGAGCGGAAGCAAAACTCTTTAATGATAGAAAAGCGCATCTACCGACCACAAGGAAAAATCCACCCCTTTCTTAGTCATATCAGTGAGTGGCATAACAACAGAGGAATAATTGAAAATTGTAATAATTGGCAAAACTCAAAAACCACATCAGCGCCTTCTGATTCTCAGGAAGCTCCCAATCATGCACAGCGCAGACCTTCTCAGGGTCCATCCGAAAACCAGAAGCGGAGAGAAGAAAACCAAGAAATTGAATCTCCGGAACCGCAAACACACATTTTTCCAGTTTAGCGTACAATTTATTCTCCCGCAGAATCAGCAAGACCTGACATAGGTGGTCCTGATGAGTCTTGAAATCAAGAGAAAAAATCTAAATGTCATCTAGATACACCAGTACAAATTTCCCCATTAAATAAAAAAAAATATGCTGTTCACAAAATGTTGGAAGACGGATGGAACATTCATCAAACCAAAGGGCATAACAAAATTCTCTAAATGACCCTCAGGGGTATTGAAGGCCGTCTTCCATTCGTCCCCTTCCCTGACCCTGACTAGGTTGTTTGCCCCTCTTAAATCTAACTTAGAAAAAACTTTAGCCCCAACAATCTGGTTAAACTGGTCCGGGGCTCAGAAGAAGCGGATATGGGTCACAAATCGTGATACGGTTTAGCTCCCTGAAATCCAGACAAGGTCTTAAAGAAGCATCTTTTTTCTTAACAAAAAAAAACAGCGACAACAGGTGACTTCGAGGGTTGGATGTGTCCCTTTCTCAGGCTCTCAGAGATATTAGTACGCATAGCGACTCTTTCAGGTTGGGGGAGATTGTATAATCGTGATTTTGGCAGCTTGGCGCCTGGTATGAGATTAATAGGGCAGTCGTACTCCCGGTGAGGGGGCAACTCCTGGACACCACTCTCGGAAAACACATCAGAAAATTCAGAGAGAAAAGATGGCACAGTCTTGGTAGAAACCTCTGAAAGAGACGCCGTGAGGCAATTCTCTCTGAAAAACTCACTCAAACTATTTATTTGCCTTGCTTGCCAATCAATGGTGGGGTTATGTTTAGTGAGCCAGGGTAGCCCCAACACTAGAGGAGTAGGTAATCCGCTTAAGATAAAACAAGACATATCCTCAACATGAGCTTCGCCCACAGTCAAACGGATATTGTGAACTATGCCCTTTAACGATCTTTGAGAAAGTAGAGCGGAATCGATAGCAAAAACAGGTATATCCTTTTCCAAAGTGCACACCTGGAAACCATGCGTTGTTGCAAATTTATTATCAATGAGATTGACAGCTGCTCCACTATCTACAAAAATCTCACAAACAATGTTCTTGCTGTCTAGCGCCACCCTGGCCGGTAGGAGAAAACAGGAACTACAAGCAAACGGCAAACCTTCAATTTCTGCATCAACCTTGCCAATAGTAGCAAATGGAAAGTTTTTAGAGGTTTTCTTCTTTTTTTTCTTTTTTTATTACCCTCAGAAAACTCCATAATTCTCCTAGAGGGGCAAACATTAGCCAAATGATTGATACCCCCACAACAGAAACAAACCCTCCTCTGAGAGTTGAATCCTCTACTATCTGAGGCAAGCAAACCCAGCTGCATGGCCTCCTCCTCAGAGGGGATTGAGACAGACTGAGACTCCTGCGCATTGAATGAGACAGCCCCACTTTCCTTGGGCTGAATATGACAGGAAAGAGTAGTCTCCTCTCTCTCTCTAAGACGCCTGTCAATACGAACAGCTAAAAACATGAAAGACTCTAACAACACTGGTCTCTCATGAAAAGCAAATGCATCTTTCAATCTTTCCGAAAGACAATGGCAAAATTAACTTCGGAGTGCAGCATCATTCCAACCAATATCAGCTGCCCAACTCCGAAATTCTGAACAATATATCTCTGCGGACTGTTTACCCTGGCATAAAAGATGCAGTTTAGATTCAGCCAGAGAAATACGATCCAGGTCATCATATATCTGCCCCAGAGCTACAAAAAATTCATCCACCGATCGGAGGGGCCGTGCCCCCACCAGCAGCGAAAAAGGCCCAAGACTGAGCGTTATCCCTAAGCAGCGAGATGATGATCCCCACTCTCTGCTTCTCATCACCAGAGGAATGGGGAAGTAGGTGAAAATGGAGTTTGCAAGCCTCTCTAAAGTGAACAAAATTTCACTACCCCCAAAGAACGTATCCGGAAGCGAGATCTTAGGCTCGGAACAAACTCCATGAACGCCAGCAGAATCGGTCACCTGAAACTGAGACACAGTTTTACGGAGATCTTCTACCTCCAGCGAAAGACCTTGCATGCGGTCAATCAAGGCTGAAACCAGATCCATGCTAAACACGGTTAAGGCGGTTTATAATGTCATGGATGAAGTTGCAGATAGCTGGAACTTATAAATAAATGACCGACTGGTTTGATCCCAAACTATGGAGCATATAGGTAAGCCCTTTAAAACCCTAAGAGCTCTCCCTGACTGCTATGCACATGCAAGGGTCGATGACGATTGCATGCCCACGTACCTAAGACTGTGTGACACCTGAAAACCCTATAATAGTGAGGGGACACGACCACTGGCTCCCTGCACTTAATACGGACGGAGTCAGGTTCAACTAGAATCAAGCCAGCAAGGAAACACAATAAAGGAAAATACTTATCTGAGCAAACAGCAGCCTCCAGCAGTGAACACTTCATCCAGGAAGTAGTATAAACCGCAAAGTGAGGCAGTATGGGAGGGAATATATAGGAAGATGATTAGTCTAAATAAGTGACACCTGGCAGAATGAAAGGAGATGACAAAGTGAAACCAAAACAAAGAACGTCATACAAGAGGTAGAGAAGAACGTCTGCCAGAACTTCTCACAGAACTGGCGGTGACACTCGGGTGCTCTTGTGCTCATAGTAACATAATATATAAGGCCGAAAAAAGAAATTTTTCCATCCAGTTCAGCCTGTTATCCTGCTAGTTGATCCGGAGGAAGGCAAAAAAATCTGAGGTACACGCCAATTTTCCCCACTCAAGGGGGAAAAATTCCTTCCCGATTCCAGTCAGGCAATCAGAATAACTCCCTGGATCAATGACCCCTCTCTAGTAGCTATAGCCTTTAATATTATTACACTCCAGAAATTCATCTAAGCCCCTCTTGAATTCTTATATTGTACTCACCATCACCACCTCCTCAGGCAGAGAGTTTCATAGTCTCACTGCTCTTACCGTAAAGAATCCTTTTCTATGTTTGTGTACAAACCTTCTTTCCTCCAGACGCAGAGGGTGTTCCCTCATCGCAGCCTCAGTCCTGGGGATAAATAGATGATAGGAGAGATCTGTGTACTGTCCCCTGATATATTTATACATAGTAATTAGATCTCCCCTCAGTCGTCTTTTTTCTAAAGTGAATAACCCTAATAGTGATAATCTTTCAGGGTACTATAGTTGCCCCATTCCAGTTATTACTTTAGTTGCCCTCCTCTGAACCCTCTCCAGCTCTGCTATGTTTGCCTTGTTCACAGGAGCCCAGAACTGTACACAGTACTCAATGTGTGGTCTGATCAGTGATTTATAAAGTGGTAGGACTATGTTCTCATCACGGGCATCTATGCCCCTTTTGATGCAACCCATTATCCTATTGTCCTTGGCAGCAGCTGCCTGACAGTTTTTTTACTGCTTAGCTTGCTGTTTATTAAAATTCCTAGGTCCTTTTCCATTTTAGTATTACCGAGTGTTTTACCATTTAGTATGTACGGGTGATTTGCATTATTCCTTCTCATGTGCATAACCTTACATTTGTCAGTGTTAAACCTCATCTGCCACTTCTCTTCCCAAGCCTCTAATCTATCCAGATCCATCTGTAGCTGTATATTGTCCTCTTCAGTGTTAATTACTCGAGTAGAACACCTCGGGATGCTTGGATGCTCTACTGAGCACCTGAGCACAATGGAAGTCAATTGGAAAACCCGAGCGTTAAACCAGGCACCCCCTGCTCTGAAGAGGGGAGGGTGTCTGGTTCTCATGAAAAGGTCAGAAATGCATGGAATCACCACTGAAATGGTTTAGGAACAGCATGGGGAAGTTGTCTGGATGCATCTTGGACTCCCAGGTCGCTGCTGGGAACTATGTTGTCTGAGTAGTATGCCAATTTTACAGACTGACAATATAAACTTACTATATATATATACAGACGTGGACAAAATTGTTGGTACCCTTTGGTCAATGAAAGAAAAAGTCACAATGGTCACAGAAATAACTTTAATCTGACAAAAGTAATAATAAATTAAAATTCTATAAATGTTAACCAATGAAAGTCAGACATTGTTTTTCAACCATGCTTCAACAGAATTATGTAAAAAAATAAACTCATGAAACAGGCATGGACAAAAATGATGGTACCCCTAGAAAACACAGAACATAATGTGACCAAAGGGACATGTTAATTCAAGGTGTGTCCACTAATTAGCATCACAGGTGTCTTCAACCTTGTAATCAGCCATTGGGCCTATATATATGGCTCCAGGTAATCACTGTGTTGTTTGGTGATATGGTGTGTACCACACTCGACATGGACCAGAGGAAGCAAAGGAAAGAGCTGTCTCAAGAGATCAGAAAGAAAATTATAGACAAGCATGTTAAAGGTAAAGGCTATAAGACCATCTCCAAGCAACTAGATGTTCCTGTGAGTACAGTTGCACATATTATTCATAAGTTTAAGATCCATGGGACTGTAGCCAACCTCCCTGGACGTGGCCGCAGGAGGAAAATTGATGACAAATCTAAGAGACGGATAATCCGAATGGTAACAAAAGAGCCTAGAAAGACTTCTAAAGAGATTCAAGGTGAACTTCATGCTCAAGGAACATCAGTGTCAGATCGCACCATCCGTCGTTGTTTGAGCCAAAGTGGACTACATGGGAGACGACCAAGGAGGACACCATTGTTGAAAACGAATCATAAAAAAGCAAGACTGGAATATGCCAAACTACATGTTGACAAGCCACAAAGCTTCTGGGAGAATGTCCTGTGGACAGATGAGACAAAAATCGAAGTTTTTGCCAAGGCACATCAGCTGTATGTTCACAGACGAAAAAATGAAGCATATCAAGAAAAGAACACTGTCCCTACTGTGAAACATGGAGGAGGCTCTGTTATGTTCTGGGGCTGCTTTGCTGCGTCTGGCACAGGGTGTCTTGAATCTGTGCAGGGTACAATGAAATCTCAAGACTATCAAGGAATTCTAGAGAGAAATGTACTAGCCAGTGTCAGAAAGCTTGGTCTCAGTCGCAGGTCATGGGTCTTGCAACAGGACAATGACCCAAAACACACCGCTAAAAACACCCAAGAATGGCTAAGAGGAAAAAATTGGACTATTCTAAAGTGGCCTTCTATGAGCCCTGACCTCAATCCTATTGAGCATCTTTGGAAGGAGCTGAAACATGCAGTCTGGAAAAGGCACCCTTCAAACCGGACACAACTGGAGCAGTTTGCTCATGAGGAGTGGGCCAAAATACCTGCTGAGAGGTGCAGATGTCTCATTGACAGTTACAGGAAGCGTTTGATTGCAGTGATTGCCTCAAAAGGTTGCGCAACAAAATATTAAGTTAGGGGTACCATCATTTTTGTCCATGCCTGTTTCATGAGTTTATTTTTTTACATAATTCTGTTGAAGCATGGTTGAAAAACAATGTCTGACTTTCATTGGTTAACATTTATAGAATTTTAATTTATTATTACTTTTGTCAGATTAAAGTTATTTCTGTGACCATTGTGACTTTTTCTTTCATTGACCAAAGGGTACCAACAATTTTGTCCACGTCTGTATATATATATATATATATATATATAGTTCAAGAAAAAATGGCGGCACTGGTGTTTTCAATATGGTTGCAAAAGGTAGGGTGCACGTCCCTGGGGGAATAGGCTTCTTACCCCAATTAGTAAATCCGGAAGAATGAGCGGCACTCCAATGGTAGAAAAAACAAGTGAACCTTTATTCACCCAGGTGCAACGTTTCGGCTCTGCTCTTGAGCCTTTTTCAAGCATGAATACAACTCCACATCACAGCAATATATACAGGTGAATCAATTAACAAGTGAGTCATGTGGTCACACTCCACCCTGTGGGTGTGACCAAAAGGTAACCATAACAGAAAGCAACACTGTGAATACATAATATTATCTTGTGACAACAGTGCAATTATAAAAACATAAGAGACATGAATCATACATGTCATACATATATTCCAACTGTGGTGGACTGTGAAAATCTGGATTGAAAAAAGATCGATCAGTGTGCTGCAATTCATTCTATCATGCAGGAGGAAGAGCAAACTAGAGGGGGTGATCAAACTGACATACCTATCGCACAAGGAGAGTCTCCTACCGCTTGATTCAACTGTGATTCCTTTCCTTGACGCAGGTCAGGTCGCGCACCTATCTGGGGGAGGGGGAGCGACCGACGTCATCACACCTCGCCGACGCTCGGTCATCACTCCAGATTCTTTTCACTCAGCCTAGACACTGATTGCTGAGCGCATGCTCAGATGGAAAAACGCATATCAGGCGCCATCTTGCTCTCTGGCAAGACGCCCTATTACAGATCTGGTCAGTGTAAAACATCCGACCTACATTAAATCGGACTGGGCCAATCCAGACAGGCAGTGAACTCCTTGAGAAACAGGATGTCCACAAGCCCACCCCAGGCGAAAAAATCTGACATATCCACGGAAACCGCGGAATGTATAGAAATATCGCCGAGGTCACTGGGTTGTCCTCTCATCCGTGAGGGATCTCCTCTTGTAGGTGCTCAGGTGCCACTGAATCTGTGAAATTGTGTCTTCTCGGCTGTTATACCATATTGAACCCATGTTTAGGTGCCAACCGGACCTGTCTGAATCAAGGTGTTTACATAATAATAACAAAAAAAGGAAAAAAAAAGATCATTATACGAGACAAAAAAACTATCCCTTGTGCGGTATGTTGCGTCCACTCCATCCAGGCTTGCCATTCCTCCTGAGATTTAGTGTATGTGTTCTCTGCAAAGAGAGAAGAGAAAAAATGAAATTATTAAAAATGCAAGAAAACAGGAAAATTGAGTTGTATAACTCATATCGTGTATACAGGAGACACAGAGTTACATCCTGCCCGACAACAGAGGCAAACCACCCTCACATAATATCCCCGAAATTATATTCTACATTTAATCCATGGGGTTTTAAACTCCCCAACCTGTGGATCCAATTCAATTCTCTGCGTTTGAGAAGCCTTGACCTATCACCACCTCGTCTAGGTTGGGGTATATGGTCTACTATCCAGCATTTGAGATCACGTTCCCCATGTTTAGCCTCTGTAAAATGTTTGGATACTGGTAGGTCCATACGTTTCTTCCGTATGCTCAAACGATGGTTATTGAGGCGGGTCTTAAACTCGGTCGTTGTCTCTCCTACGTATAATAAATTGCATGGGCAAGACAGTATGTAGATAACATGACTGGACTCACAGGTTAAATAAAAAGAGATCCCATAGGATTCACCAGTACCAGGATGTATGAAATTCCTCCCTTTGCACATGTACTTACAATTAACACAGCTGAGGCAGGGAAAACAACCCATGCCCAACTGTGTTAATGTAGTTTGTCTTGAAAGCCCTCTTGAGCCAATATCGGCTCTAACCAATTGATCTCTTAAATTTCTGGATCGGCGGTAAGAAAGAAGAGGGGGGCTCTGGAATTCAGAAATTTCCTTAAAACATGTGCCCAACAACCCCCAATGTTTATTCAAAATCCTGTTTATTGAGGAGCTATACTCACTATATACTGAAATAAACGGAATTCTGTCAACCTTACGGGAAGTCTTCCGTTTAGTCAGTATTTCAGCCCTATCCAAATTGCGGACTCTATCCATATGTTCTTTGAGCAACCGTTTGGGATACCCCCTCTCCTGAAATCTGAGGGCCATAGAATCCAAGGTTGCATCCAATTTAGTGTTGTCTGACACAACCCGCTTAACCCTGAGGAACTGTGAGAAGGGCAAGGATTGGATCATTTTCCTTGGATGGGAGCTATTGAAACATAGGAAGGTGTTGGTGTCGGTCGGTTTCGTATATAGCTCGGTGTGCAGAAGACCTCCTTTAACCACTACCTTTGTGTCCAAAAACTGAATCTCAGTGTTGGAATGGACGAGGGTAAATTGTAGATCCGGATCATGACTATCAGTCCGATTTAATGTAGGTCGGATGTTTTACACTGACCAGATCTGTAATAGGGCGTCTTGCCAGAGAGCAAGATGGCGCCTGATATGCGTTTTTCCATCTGAGCATGCGCTCAGCAATCAGTGTCTAGGCTGAGTGAAAAGAATCTGGAGTGATGACAGAGCGTCGGCGAGGTGTGATGACGTCAGTCGCTCCCCCTCCCCCAGATAGGTGCGCGACCTGACCTGCGTCAAGGAAAGGAATCACAGTTGAATCAAGCGGTAGGAGACTCTCCTTGTGCGATAGGTATGTCAGTTTGATCACCCCCTCTAGTTTGCTCTTCCTCCTGCATGATAGAATGAATTGCAGCACACTGATCGATCTTTTTTCAATCCAGATTTTCACAGTCCACCACAGTTGGAATATATGTATGACATGTATGATTCATGTCTCTTATGTTTTTATAATTGCACTGTTGTCACAAGATAATATTATGTATTCACAGTGTTGCTTTCTGTTATGGTTACCTTTTGGTCACACCCACAGGGTGGAGTGTGACCACATGACTCACTTGTTAATTGATTCACCTGTATATATTGCTGTGATGTGGAGTTGTATTCATGCTTGAAAAAGGCTCAAGAGCAGAGCCGAAACGTTGCACCTGGGTGAATAAAGGTTCACTTGTTTTTTCTACCATTGGAGTGCCGCTCATTCTTCCGGATTTATATATATATATATATATATATATATATATTTATATTTACTTGTATATAAAGTGCAAGTGCTGCCAAAAATTGCAAGGAAAAAGGCACTCCGACACAATCTGTATATCACATAAAGGAGGGCCTCATTCACATTGTGGTACAATTGTTCAGGTAGTACTCCTACACTCTATGGACTATGCCAAAAATTACAAGGAAACGGCACTACAATAGACCCTTTATTACACATAAAGGAGGGCATCATACACACCCTTGAAAAATTTGAATTGGCAGCATGCTGGTGCCCCTCAAAAACTATTGGAGCAAGGGCATGCTGATCTGACCATCTAAAACATTAGGGGGGAGGGCCTTCTGCTGAGCGGACCCTCTAAAACATTAGGGGCAAGTGCCTGCTGCTTAGCTGACCACCTAAAACATTAGGATGAGGGTCTGCTGCTGAGCTGACCATCTAAAACATTAGGGGCGAGTGCCTGCTGCTGATCTGACCCTCTAAAACATTAGGGGCGAGTGCCTGCTGCTGATCTGACCATCTAAAACATTAGGGGAGAGGGCCTGCTGCTGAGCTGACCATCTAAAACATTAGGAGCGAGTGTCTGCTGCTGATCTGACCATCTAAAACATTAGGGGCTAGGACCTGCTGCTGAGCTGACCATCTAAAACATTAGCGGTGAGGGTCTGCTGCTGAGCTGACTCTCTAAAACAGTGATGGCTAATCTTGGCACTCCAGCTGTGGTGAAACTACAACTCCCAGCATGCTCCATTTATTTATATAGAGTTCTGAGAGCAGCCAAGCAAGGGGGGCATCTTGGGAGTTGTAGTTTTACCACAGCTGGAGTGCCAAGGTTAGCCATCACTGCTCTAAAACATTATCATCAAGGACCTGCTGCTAAGCCGACCATCTAAAACATTAGGGGTAAGGGTCTGCTGCTGAGCTGACCCTCTAAAACATTAGTGGCAAGTGCCTGCTGCTGATCTGACCTTCTAAAACATTAGGGGCGAGGGCCTGCTGCTGATCTGACCCTCTAAAACATTAGGGGTGAGTGCCTGCTGCTGATCTGACCATCTAAAACATTAGGGGAGAGGGCCTGCTGCTGAGCTGACCATCTAAAACATTAGGAGTGAGTGTCTGCTGCTCATCTGACCATCTAAAACATTAGGGGCTAGGACCTGCTGCTGAGCTGACCATCTAAAACATTAGCGGTGAGGGTCTGCTGCTGAGCTGACTCTCTAAAACAGTGATGGCTAACCTTGGCACTCCAGCTGTGGTGAAACTATAACTCCCAGCATGCTCCATTTATTTATATAGAATTCTGAGAGCAGCCAAGCAAGGGGGGCATCTTGGGAGTTGTAGTTTTACCACAGCTGGAGTGCCAAGGTTAGCCATCACTGCTCTAAAACATTATCATCAAGGACCTGCTGCTAAGCCGACCATCTAAAACATTAGGGGTAAGGGTCTGCTGCTGAGCTGACCCTCTAAAACATTAGGGGCGAGTGCCTGCTGCTGATCTGACCTTCTAAAACATTAGGGGCGAGGGCCTGCTGCTGGGCTGACCATCTAAAACATTAGGGACGAGGGCCTGGTGCTTAGCTGACCACCTAAAACATTAGGGGTAAGGGTCTGCTGCTGAGCTGACCATCTAAAACATTATGGGAGAGGGCCTGCTGCCGAACTGACCATCTAAAACATTATGGGTGAGGGCCTGCTGCCGAACTGACCATCTAAAACATTATGGGCGAGGGCCTGCTGCCCAGCTGACCATCTAAAGCATTAGGGGTGAGGGTCTGCTGCTGAGCTGACCATCTAAAACATTATGGCGAGGGCCTGCTGCCGAGCTGACCATCTTAAATATTAGGGGTCAGGGTCTGCTGCTGAGCTGACCATTTAAAACATTAGGGGCAAGGGCCTGCTGCTGAGCTTACCATCTAAAACATTAGGGGTGAGGACCTGCTGCTGAGCTTACCATCTAACACATTAGGGGTGAGTGCCTGCTGCTGATCTGACCATGGAAAAAAATTATGGGAGCGGGCCTGCTGCTGAGCTGACCATCTGAAACATTAGGGGTGAGGGTCTGCTGCCGAGCTGACTCAATAAAACATTAGGGGCGAGTGCCTGCTGCTGATCTGACCATGGAGAAAATTATGGTTGATGGCCAGCTTCTGAGTTGACCCTCTAAAACATTAGGAGCGAGGGCAGCCTAATAAACATGTTGATATGATGGAGTAGGAGGACGAGAAAAGGAGGATTGAACCATATATCCTTTTTTGTGGTGGAAGGGGTTCATGGGAATACAGTGTATTCAATATACCATAAAATCCACATTTAAAGTGCCTTTATGTTCAGCTGCATTCCTCTGGTGGAGTAGAGAAGTCAGGGGCAATCCAGGCCTTGTTCATTTTGATAAGAGTCAACCGGTCAGCATTTTCAGTTGACAGGCGGTTATTAGTTATTATGCCCCAAGCAGCAGTAAATAACCTCTCTGACAAAACACTGGCGGCAGGGCAGGCAAGCACCTCCAAGACGTAGAGTGCCAGTTCGTGCCACGTGTCTAGCTTGGACACCCAATAGTGTAAGGCACAGAGGGATCATTGATGATGCAGACACGGTCTGCTACGCACTCCTTCACCATCTTCCAAAGTTTTTCCCTCCTTGTGACAGTAGGCCGCACATCAGGGTGAGGGTGCTGGCGGTGTATCATGAAACTGTCCCAGGCCTTGGAGAGTGTTGCCCTGCCTCTCTTGGAACTGCTGTGTATTCTTCTCATCTTCACTCCTAGGTTGCCCAAGGGACTACGTACTCTGCAGCCAGGGTTGCCAGCTGGAGATTTTTGGAGCAATTCTTCCACAAGGACCTTCTGGTATAGCACCATTTTGCTTATCATCTCCACCATAGGAATGAGAGATGAGAAGTTCTCTTTGTAGCGGGGGTCGAGAAGGGTGACCAACCAGTAATCGGTGTTGGCGAAAATGCTTATAGCATGAGGGTCATGGGAAAGGCAGCATAGCATAAATTCATCCATGTGTGCCAGAGTCCCAACAGACAAGACATTGCTGTCCTCATCAGGAGGATGACTATCAATCTCCTCTTCCTCCTCTTCGGCCCATCCACAGTGAACAGATGGAATGAATCTGCTATGGGTACTACCCTCTGTAGTGTAGGCAACCGTCTCCTGCTCCTCCTCTTCATCCTCATCCAATTTGCAATGAGAAGACGAATTGAGAGTGTACTGTCTTCCCACTGTCTTCCCACATTTACACCTCTTCCACATGCAAAACGCCCACCTTCATTGTAAGCAGAGAGTGTTTCAGTAGACACAGAAGTGGGATGGTTACGCTCATAATAGTGGCATCGCCGCTCACCATCTGTGTTGATTCCTCAAAGTTGAGTAAAACCTCACAGAGGTCAGACATCCATTCTCACTCATCGCTTGTGAAGAGCAGAAGCTGACTGGAAAGGCGGCGACCGTATTGCAGCTGGTATTCCACTACTGCCCTCTGCTGCTCACAAAGCCTGGCCAACATGTGCAATGTGGAGTTCCAGTGCATAATCACGTCACACAGCAGTCGGTGAGCTGGCAACGGCAAGTGCTGCGCCAGCGCTTCCAGATCGGTGGCAGATGTAGATGACTTTCAGAAATGGGCACACAAGCTGCGCACCTTCACCAGTAGCTCAGGCAAATTGGGGTAGGTTTTGAGAAACCGCTGAACCACTACGTTTAACACATGGGCTAGGCATGGTATGTGTGTGAGCTTGCCAAGCTCAAAAGCCACCACCAAGTACCGGCCAATATCAGACACAACCATGCCTGTTTGTAGGTTGAGTGGCAAGAGCCACAGCTCAGTCTGGTCCCTTATACGCTGCCACTTCTCTGCGGCGGTGAGCTATTTGTCACCTAACCAAGTTGTTTAAGCACCGCCTGCTGCTGCTTTCCCACTGCAGTGCTACACTGCTTCCAGCTACTGACTGATGGCTGACTGGTACTGCAAGATGACAATTCAGAGGTGGAAGTGGAGGAGGAGGTGGAGGAATAGAAGCGTGGGTTGCAGCCACTAATGTGGGTGGTAACATAGTAACATTGTAACATAGTATATATGGCTGAAAAAAAGACATCTGTCCATACAGTTCAGCCTGCTATCCTGCAAGTTGATCCAGAGCAAGGCAAAAAAAATAACTGCGGTAGAAGACAATTTTCCCCACTAAATGTGAAAAAAAATCCTTCCCAACTGAGTTCAGGCAATCAGATAACTCCCTGGATCAACAAACCCTCTCTACTAGCTATAGAATGTAATATTATTACACTCCAGAAATACATCCAGGCCCAGCTTGAACTCTTTTAGTGAACTTACCATCACCACCTCCTCAGGCAGAGATTTCCATAGTCTCACTGCTCTTACCGTAAAGAAACCTTTTCTATGTTTGTGCACAAGCCTTCTTTCCTTGAGGAGCAGAGGATGTCCCCTTGTCACAGTCATAGTCCTGGGGATAAATAGATGATGGGCGAGATCTCTGCACTGACCCCTGATATATTTATACATAGTTATTAGATCTCCCTTTGTTTTTTTTCTACTAATCTTTCAGGGTACTATAATTCCCTCATTCCCGTAATTACTTTAGTTGCCCTCCTCTGAACCCTCTCCAGCTCTGCTATGTCTGCCTTGTTCACAGGAGCCCAGAACTGTACACAGTATTCAATATGTGGTCTGATCAGTGATTTGTAAAGTGGTAGGACTATGTTCTCATCACGGGCATCTATGCCCCTTTTGATTCAAACCATTATCTTATTGGCCTTGGCAGCAGCTGCCTGACACTGTTTTTTACAGCTTACAGGTGAAACTCAAAAAATTTGAATATCATGCAAAAGTTAATTTATTTCATTAATGCAACTTAAAATTAGAATGTTGTGAAAAGGTTCAATATTCTAGGCTCAAAGTGTCACATTCTAGTCAGCTAATTAATCCATACCCCCTGAGCAAAGGGTACCTGAGATTGTGACTTTGGGGTTTTCATAAACTGTAAAACATAATCATCCAAATTATAACAAATAAAGGCTTGAAATATCTTGCTTTGCATGTAATGAGTCTATCTTATATATTAGTTTCACCTTTTACGTTGCATTACTGAAATAAATGAACTTTGCAAAATATTCTAATATTTCGAGTTTCGCCTTTAGTTACCCAGTGTTTTACCAATTAGTATGTACGGGTGACTTGTATTATTCCTACCCATGTGCATAACCTTACATTTGTCAGTGTTAAACCTCATATGCCACTTCTCTGCCCAAGCCTCCAATCTATCCAGATCCCTCTGTAGCAGTATACTGTCCTCTTCTGTGTCACTTACTTTACACAGTTTAGTGTCATCTGCAGAAATTGATATTTTACTATGCAAGCCTTCTACAAGATCATTAATATATTGAGGAGAATAGGGCCCCTGAGGTACTCCACTAGTGACAGTGACCCAATCTGAGAGTGTACCGTTAATAGCCACCCTCTGTTTTCTATTACTGAGCCAGTTACTTACCCACATACAGACCTTTTCTCCCAGTCCGAGCATTCTCATTTTATATACTTACCTTTTATGCGGTACAGTGTTAAATGGTTTGAGAAGTCCAGATATATGACATCCATTGATTCGCCACTGTCAACTCTAGAACTTACCTCCTCATAGAAACGGATTAAATTAGTTTGACATGACCGATCCCTCATGAAGCCATGCTGATATGGCATCATTTGCTTATTTTCATTGAGGTGCTCCATGATAGCATCTCTTAGAAAACCTTCAAACTGTTTACCCACAGCAGATGTTAAACTTACCGACCTATAGTTTCAGAGCTCTGTTTTTGGATCCTTTTTGAATAATGGGACCACATTTGCTATGCGCCAATCCTGTGGAAAACTCTGTCAGTGTAGAGTCCTTGAATATCAGAAATAACTGTCTGGCTATGACATAACTTTTTTCTCTTAGGATATGGGGGGAGTGCCTTCCGATCCTGGCGATTTGTCTATTTTAATCTTTTTAAGAAGCTGCTGTACTTCTTCCTGGGTCAGACAGGGCACTTTTAATGGGGAATAAACTTTTACATTCTGCATTTCATCTGGCAGTTTATTTTCTTCAGTGAATACAGTGGAGAAACAAATATTTAATAGCTTTGCTTTCTCCTCATTGCTCTCTGCAACTGCCCTCTTATCACTCTGTAAAGGGTCGACACCTTCAGATTTATGCCTTTTGCCATTTATATAATTGAAGGACATTTTAGTGTTAGTTTTACTCTCTTTGGAAATTAATCTCTCGGTCTCTAGTTTGGCTGCTTTTATTTGTTTTTTACATATTCAATTTTTTTCCTTATAGTTTTTCAGTGCTTCCTCATTACCCTCCTGTTTTAGTGATTTAAATGCTTTCTTTTTGTCATGTATTGCCTTATTTGCAGTTCTATTTATCCACATTGGTTTCTTCTTGTTCCTTAGCCTTTTATTCCCATAAGGTATGTACCTCTCACAATTAGATTTTAGGATGCTTTTAAAAATATCACATTTTGAGGCTGTATTTTTATTTTTGATGACTTTGTCCCAGTTAGTTAGGCCCATGGCCTCTCTTAGTTGGCTAAAGTTTGCTTTTTTGAAGTTTGGTATTTTTGTTCCTCCTTCTTTTGAATGATAATTGGAAGGTTATAACTTTATGGTCACTATTTCCCAGGTGTTCTGTCAGGTCTATTGGTTAATACGAAGTCTATGTTTCTATTACACAGACGCTTGCACTCTTAGTTTCTAACGCTGCAGTACCGTTTAGTGTGTTTATGTCAGGAAAACAAGAAAATGAAGAGTATACAAATGACAAACATAAACACACTGACTTAACAATAAAATCCAAATACCATCCAAATACATACTATACGGAGCAGGACTTTGGGTAATAACTTCATAAGGCTACATTCACACTCGCGTTTGGTGCGGATACGTCTTTCGTATCTGCACAGACGGATCTGCACCGATAATGCTAACGCTTGTAGCCAATATAAAAAAGGTCTAAGTAAAAACAGATCCGTATTGACTTACATTGAAAGTCAATGAGGGACGGTTCAGTTTTCAATTACACCATATTGTGTCAGTGAAAAACGGATCCGTCCCCATTGACTTACAGTGTAAGTCAGGACGGATCCGCTTGGCTCTGCATAGTCAGACGGTCACCAAAACACTGCAAGCTGACAACAATAGTTGTGTTATCTAATCTAAGCAAACACCTTCAATTGCTTTTCAATGGCTTTTGTCTCAAGATAAAGCAATGAGTTAAGAAATTTGAGTTAAGAGCTGGAGTGCTAACTCTGCTACATCTGTATCCAGAGCAGGGGTTTCTATCCGGCAAAATTTTTAAATTGTCACCTGACAATGTAACAGACGATTTTTTTTATTTATGTTCCTGTCACCTATACAGAGGTGCCCCAGTGACATCCACCATCCATTTGGATATCTTCTCTATCAACTTTTGATGTTATTTTCTGAGCCTACAATGTTGATCAGGGTTATCGGCGAGTCAGGGTTCAACGCCGGAGAGGGAGAGGGAGAAAGAGAGACCACATCCAAGGGAGATAAATGTATTAAATTATTTTTTGGATCGAGCGGAAATATGGGAAAAGTTATTGAGGCTCAAATGTGGGACAAAATACTGAAGCGCAAATGTGTGAAAAGTTATGGAGGCGCAAATGTGTGAAGTTATTGAAGCGCAAATGTGTGACAACTTTTTAAAGTTTAATCATCAAATGAAAGGAGGTGGCGCGCATCAATTAAAGAACAATTTCTAAAATTTTATTCCCTGTCACCTATGCAGAGCAGGGGTTTATTCACGTCCAAAATTGTAAAATGTCAACTCAAGAATGTAACAGTAGTACATCACACCCAAAGATTGGCGAATTTCAACAGAAAATGTAACTGACAATTTTTTTTACCAGTCTAATAGGTATAGCAGTGGTACATCACACCCAAAAATAGGTGAATTTCACCAGAAAATGTAACAGACAATTATTTGTTTTTTTTACCTTTCTACTAGGTATAAGTAGTATAGTAGTAGGTATAGTGGACGTAGCGGTGTAGGTGGAAGCGGCGGTGGTACATGACACACAAAAATAGGTGAATAACTGACATTTTTTTTTCCTGTCTACTAGGTATGGCAGTGGTAAATCACACCCAAAAATTGATGAGTTTTTACCGAAAATATAACTGTAAAGTAGTGAAATGACATAAAATAAAATATGTACAAATTAAATAAATTAAATTGATTTATGAGGTGGAGTTCCATATGGAGTAGGAGTTTGAGGAGGCGGTGGACGTTATTGGTGTAGGTGGAAGCGGCGGTGGAGGAGGACGAGGTAGCCAACACTGCTTTTTGGTTTTAATAAAAAAAAATGAATTAGGGTACGCTCCAAAAGAGTGTGAAATATCAAAAATACAAGAATGAGCAATTGCGCTGCAGTATAACAATGGCTGGTTAAGGTCGGTATACATGTCTGTACAAGGTACGGACAAGTCCTGTAGGATCCATGCCTGGTTCATTTTAATGAACATGAGCTTGTCCACATTGGCAGTGGACAGGCGGCTGCGCTTTTCAGTTATGACGCCTCCTGCCATGCTAAACACACTTTCAGATAATACACTGGCTGCAGGGCAGGCCAGCACCTCCAAGGCGTAAAGGGCAATCGCAGGCCATGTGCCCAATTTAGAGACCCAGAAGTTGAAGGGGGCAGACCCATCATTCAGTACATGTAGGCGTGTGCACACATACTGCTCCACCATGTTGGTTAAATGCTGCCTCCTGTTAAGACGTTTCATATCAGCTGGTGGTGCTGGTTGTTGTGGCGGGCTGACAAAGCTTTTCCACATTTCGGCCATGCTAACACTGCCTTTTCATGTGCTGGCGTTGCCCAGCAGCTTGTTCTCGTGCATTTTACAATCACGCTCCAGTGAGGGATATAAGGACGGTATGTTGTCCTTGTAATGGGGATCCAGCAGTATGTCCACCCAGTAATCAGCACAAGTTAGAATGTGGGCAACTCGGCGGTCGTTGCAGAGACACTGCAGCATGTAATCATTCATGTGTGCCAGGCTGCCCAGAGGTAATGAAAAGCTGTCCTCTGTGGGAGGTGTATCGTCTGTGTCCTCTGTATCCCCCCAGCCACGCACCACTGATGGCCATGAGCTGGTCTGGGTGCCACCCTGCTGTGAACATGGTTCCTCCTCCTCCATCTCCTCCTCCTCATCCTCCACCTCGTCATCCTCCAGAACTGTGCCCTGGCTGGACAATTGTGTACCTGGCATTTGTGGGTGCAGAAACCCACCCTCGGAGCCAATTGTGTATGACTGGCAGGAAACCCTACAAAATGATCCTTCTTCCTCCTCCTCCTTCTGTGCCGCAGCATTTTTTCGAGGAGGCATAGAAGTGGGATAGTTACGCTGAGAATGGCGTTATCGGCACTGGCCATGTTGGTGGAGTACTCGAAACAGCGCAACAAGGAACACAGGTCTCGCATGGAGGCCCAGTCATTGGTGGTGCGTTCTGCAGCTGAAACTCCACTATCGCCTGCTGCTGCTTGCACAGTCTGGCCAGCATGTACAAGGTGGAGTTCTCTGCATCACCAAATTCAGCGCATGCGCCAGGCAAGGGATGTGCGTCAAACCGGCTAGTCCCAGAGCTGCTACAAGATTTCACCCCCATTATAGCACACCACCAGGCTGGGCTTGAGGCACACTGGCACAAACCACTCATTGGTCTGTTGTTCAAGGCCCGTCCACAGCTCCTGCGCGGTATGGGGTTTGTCCCCCAAACAGATAAGTTTTAAAACTGCCTGCTGTCGTTTATCCCTGGCTGTGCTGAAGTTGGTGGTGAAGGTGTTATGCTGACCGGATGAGGAGCCGGTAGAGGATGAGGAAGAAGAGTAGGAGGAGGAAGCAACAGGAGGCAAACTGAAGCGCCCTGCAATCCCCGGTGGTGGAAGGAAATGCACCAAACTGCTATCCGCCTCAGGCCCAGCCGCCACTGCATTTACCCAGTGTGCTGTTATGGAGATATAACGTCCCTGACCGTGCTTACTGGTCCACGTATCCGTAGTGAGGTGCACCTTGCCACAGATGGCGTTGCGCAGAGCACACCTGATTTTGTTCATTACTTGGTTGTGCAGGGAAGGGATGGCTCGCCTGGAAAAGTAGTGGCGGCTGGGCAAAACTCTCTGTCTCCACCAGATGGAATGACAGCATTTCAAAGGCCAGTAATTTAGAAATGCTGGCATTTAGGACTAGGAATCGTGGGTGGGTAGGAGGGTACTTCCTCTTCCTCTCCAGTGTTTGGGAGATGGAGAGCTGAATGCTTCTGTGGGACATTGTGGAGATACTTGGTGACCCAGGTGGTGGTGTTGCTGGCAGATCCTCTGTTTGCGGGGTGGCAGGTGGCACTGTCACTCCAGAGGTGGATGATGAGGCCGAGACTGCAACAGAAGAGGAAGCAGGAGGAGCCAGAAACCTTTCTTGGTTTTTGAGGTGTCTACTCCACTGCAGCTCGTGCTTTGCACTTGTCATGTAGGTTGTGCTCAGGTTGAGAACGTTTATGCCTCGCTTCAGGCTCTGATTGCACAGCGTGCAAACCACTCGTGTTTTGTCGTAGGCACATTGTCTGAAGAACTGCCACACCAGAGAACTCCTTGGAGCTGGCTTTGGTATGCTCGGTCCCTTGCTGCGGTGGGCAGTAGCAGGCATACTGTATAGGGGACGGCAGCTCCGCTTTTGCACCCTGCTCCCTCTTCTGCTGTGCTGGTGGCTCTGTGCGACCACCGCCTCATCCTCCGAACTACACAGGTCACTCGCATGACCTTGATTCCATGTGGGGTTGAGGACCTCATCGTCCTCTACATCATCTTCCACCTAGTCTTCACCCCTGCCCTCCTGGTCGGTCTGCACGCTTTCGAAAGCCCCAGCAGTTGGCACCTGTGTTTCGTCATCATCCAAGACATGTTGCGATGGTCCTTCCATGTACTCATATTGAAAAATAAGTGGTTGGGCATCGGTGCACTCAATCTCTTCCACTTCTGGGGCAGGGATAGATGGATGGCCCTGGGAAACCCTGCTAACAGAGTCATCAAAAAGCAGAAGAGACTGCTGCATGACTTGGGGTTCAGACTGCTTGGCTGATCTTTCAGCAGGAGACTGGGTGGGAGACAATGTGAAGGAACTGGAGGCACTGTCAGCAACTCAATCTATTATCGCCTGTACTTGTTCTGGCCTCACCATTCGTAAAGCCGGATTAGGCCCGACCAAATACCGCTGCAGGTTCTGTCGCCTACTCGCACCTGAGGAAGGTGTTTTACTTGTGCGTGTAGCTGGCACAGATTGACCACGTCCTCTCCATGAAACAGGAGCTCCTCCAGCAGCACCACGACCGGGCCACATCCCTTATTTGATGCTCTCCTGATATTTCTCAAATTTAGGATCTTGCCCTAAATGGGTGTTTTGTTAATAGCAGAATAGAACAACAGTATCTAATTGGTGTATCTCACGTGTACAGATGTAGACTAGGCCGCATTTTAAGATTTTTACCCAAAATGGGTGTTTTTATTATAGCAGAATAGAACAACAAAATGATAAAATCCGTCTCTTGAACAACAGGAGACACTTTATTTAGCGGTAAAACTTCCAATCCTCATAGGCAAAGGTATAGTCAACGCGTTTCAGACCTTCATATATCAGTCCTTAATCATGACATAAAAACCCCAAATTGAACAGTTACCCATATACCCCTCCTCCACCAATCCACGGAGGTTGAGGCATCACATGGGTATTTAACTGTTTAGTGGGATTTAAAACAGAGATAATGTAAAAACAGCTTGTACATATGTTACTAAAATCAAAGATGGTTAACAAGAAACCCACAACATTGGCTGATGTATTCCAACTAAATCCAATAGACACTTAATTATACTGTAAAATTAAATATTGTCTCTTATTTAATCCTGCTGGAATCTGGTTATTCAATTGGAACATCCAGAAAGTCTCTCTGTTGAGAAGCTTTCTGCAATGGTCCCCGCCCCGTAGTGGGGCTGTAACTCTTTCAATGACAACCACACTCAATGCTGAAGAATCGCCTCCATGTTCCAAGGGAAAATGCAGACTGACAGCAGGAACGTTCCTTGTTTTATAATGCAGAATATCGGATATATGTTTTCTGATCCTGGTTTTAAATGCATTTGTTGTGCAACCCACGTATTGAAGCAAGCAAATTTGACATGTGATTAAATAGATGACATACATGGTATTGCAATTCAAATATTTCTTGATTGAAAATTGTCTTTTATTCACCGTAGATGTAAAAATATTGCTTACTTCCATGAGCCCACAACATATGCATCTAGTATGTTCGCATTTAAAATTTATTTTATTGGAAAGCCAGGTTGGCTCCAGTCTGTTACGTTTAACATAAAGGCTGGGGATAAGTAAATTTCCTAGTGTTGGTGCACATCGTGCAACACATTTAATACCGCCCTGTATGAATCTTGACCAATCCTTGTCAAAACAGTTAAATATGTGACAGATGTCTTTGTACTCTTCACTGTAAGTGGTCGAGAACATAATGGCATCACCACCGGACAGATCATCTATATTAGATCTCAAACGTTGTTTGCTATTAGGGAAAGTCAAAGCCCTTCTCTCCAGTGATCGCGTCAAGTTCCTCTGACCTGTTAGTAATTCTGAGGGGTAAAGCCTTTGCTCCAATCTTTTTTGACTTTATTACACTGATTTTTAAAGGTGCAAACATCAGTGCAATTGCGCCTGGATCGGATCATTTCCCCCCCTGGGGATATTGCGCACGACATGTGAAAGATGGCATGAAGTAGCCAGAAGGATCGTATTGCCTGCTGTGTCCTTTCTATAGGATGAAATAAAAATGCTAGAGCTATCAACATCACCCCTGAGGGATAGATCCAAAAAGTGAATGCACTCAGTGTCATATTGACTATCAAAGCAGATGGCAGCCAAGCATTGATTGATGTAGGTGAAAAAACCTGGTATGGCCATCACATCGCCTGACCATACAATGAGCAGGTCATCGATGTAACGGCCATACCACCTGATTAATTCAGAGAACGGGTTGGCTTCCGAGAAGAGAAAACGCCTCTCCCACCACGCCATAAATATAATAGCGATGGATGGGGAGAATTTGGCTCCCATGGAGACTCCGGACTCCTGCAGGTAAATTTTTTTATTAAACATAAAAAAGTTGTGTTTCAAGAGAAATTCAGTCACCATTACAACATATTAATGTAATACAATCTGTAATACAGACCTGGTGTCCCTGATATATCCAGGAATCTGTTGGATAAGGGGATGGAGAAGGGAGTTGACCCACTTAGACAGTATCTCTGAGAAGGACCCTATGCCGCCACAATAGGCCTCAATGGGTGTAAAAAAATGTTCTTATGAATTTTAGGCAATGCATGGAATATTGAAATAATAGGGAACTGAACATAAATATTGTCCGCCTATCTCTGACTGGTATGACTCCAGGCCCCTATCCAACAAATGTGACAACCACTCCTGAAACACCTGTAGGGGATTGCCCCTGAGTACAGTGTATACAGAAGCGTCAGTGAGTAAAGATTCAACTTGTTTCTTATATAAAAGGCTATCAAACACCACAACGCCCCCCCCCCCTCCCTAGTCAGCCTGCTTGATGGTCAAATCTTGTCTCAGTTTCAATTGTTTTAAAGCACTGCATTCACCTGGGGTCATGTTACATCTTTTTGTAAAAACTGAATGAGCCCCTTCAGGTTTCCTTGCAATGCTTTCCTGCAATAAACTGAGATCCCTTTCCACCAGATCTTGATAGCGGTCAAGAGCAGGGGAATGTGACTGCAGGGGATAAAAATCCCTATTTTTAGTTCTAAATTGTTTAGAACAATGAATCAATGCAGTGTTTCCCTGCTCTGCGCGCATTTCCTGTAGAGAGCAAACATGTGTTAATTCTTTAAAAATCATACTCGCACTTGAAAAATCATTATCAGTATTGGATGGAGTTCGGTCACAGCTGACCATATTATCATCCTGCAAGGAATCACCACTGGCAACCCCCTCCCCCTGAAATAGATTTTTCAGTGTTAAACTCTGTGCTAATCTATTTACATCTACGATTGTTTTAAATCAAAGTGAAAAGTAGGTGAGAAGGATAGTCTTTTTTTAAGAACTTTCAGTTGATCCAGTAAAAGAATGGATCCCGACAGGTTGATCACCTGGAGATCCTCTATGTCCTCCTGTGGCGTGATGGGTAGCGTCGATTTTTTTTCCGGTGTTTCCTGCCCGCTCTTTGTTTTTTCTGGTGTTGTGACATTGAGGAAGTGGAAATATTTACTGGCGCAACATATGAGCCAGAGGAATCTTGGTTATTTTCTGATGTGGAATCCGAGGAGTCCATCTCTGTGGAGCTGAATGAGACCTTGGCAATGCGTTTCTTTTTGTGTTGATTCTTCTTTAAAATCGAGTGTATATTTCCTGGATTCAGGCCAGTTATAAATGGTGTTGGTTTGATAGTCCATCGTCCCTATTGAATTTGGACTGCTTTAGGTGGATAAGGTTTTCTTCAAATTTGCTCAGGTTATCCTGCAATTTTTTTTCCAATGCTATATAATCATCATTTTTGGACAGCTGGTCCTGAGTGTTTTTTTATGTCCACCTGCAATTCAATCAGTGCTTGATTCTCAGCTTGCACAATAAGTTGCATCAGTTTAAGTGAGCATTTAGACAGTGCATCATACCATTGTGTTGTAAAAGCTTCAGAGTATAAACATTTTTTTTTTTTTTCTTTAGCCTTAAACCTCTTGGTATCATATTTTTACTAATATACTTTTGTAAATATATTTAATCCCACCATACACATAGCTCTTTGGTCAATGATTTCTCAAGCGAAGCCATAAGTATGTATAAATCAAGATTACCTTGCATAGCTTCATCCAGGGTATTAAAAATGGCTTTCATTTTTTTCATGCGATCCTGGAGTGTGTCCATTGATCTCAAAGGTACTTGAGCCATAACCCAGAACAAATGTAGAGGATGGAAGAAAACTGCTGTATGTGAAAAAAACACAGGGAGTGCACTCAGTCCACAATAGTAGAAGGAGTTAATGAGAAGATTGAGCAGCTCTCACCTGCTGCAAATGAGAGCTGCTCAATCTACTCATTTACTCCAGAATAGAACAGCAGTATTTAACCCCTTAGGGACCTGGCTCATTTTCACCTTAAGGACAAGGCCATTTTTTGCAAATCTGACCAGTCACTTTAAGTGGTGATAACTTTAAAATGCTTTGACTTATCTAGGCCATTCTGAGATTGTTTTTTCATCACATATTGTACTTCATGACACTGGTAAAATGAAGTAAAAAAAATACCAAATTTGACAAAAATTATGAAAAATTAGCAAATTACCAAGTTTCAATTTCTCTACTTCTATAATACATAGTAATACCCACAAAAATAGTTATTACTTTACATTCCCCATATGTCTACTTCATGTTTTGATCATTACATTTTATTTTTGGGGGACGTTACAAGGCTTAGAAGTTTAGAAGTAAATTTTTAAATTTCTCAGAAATTTTCAAAAACCAACTTTTTAAGGACCAGTTCAGGTCTGAAGTCATGTTTATGAGGCTCACATAATATAAACCACCCAAAAATGACCTCAAGGTATTCAAAACTGATTTTACAAACGTTGTTAACCCTTTAGGTGTTCCACAAGAATTAATGGAAAATAGAGATACAATTTAAAAATTTCACTTTTTTGGCAGATTTTCAATTTTAATAATTTTTTTTCCGTTACAAAGCAAGGGTTCACAGCCAAACAAAACTCAATATTTATGGCCCTGATTCTGTAGTTTACAGAAATACCCCATATGTGGTCGTAAACTGCTGTACAGGCACACGGCAGGGGGGCGCAGAAGGAAAGGAATTCCATACGGTTTTTTGAAGGCAGATTTTGATGGACTGGTTTTTTTGACACCATGTCCCATTTGAAGCCCCCCTGATGTGCCCCTAGAGTAGAAACTCCAAAAAAGTGACCCCATTTTAGAAACTACTGGAGAGGGTGGAAGTTTTGTTGGTACTAGTTTAGGGTACATATGATTTTTGGTTGCTCTATATTACACTTTTTGTGAAGCAAGGTAACAAGAAATACAGTGGGATGCGAAAGTTTGGGCAACTTTGTTAATCGTCATGATTTTCCTGTATAAATCATTGGTTGTTACGATAAAAAATGTTAGGTAAATATATCATATAGGAGACACACACAGTGATATTTGAGAAGTGAGATGAAGTTTCTTGGATTTACAGAAAGTGTGCTATAATTGTTTAAACAAAATTAGGCAGGTGCATAAATTTGGGCACCACAAAAAAGAAATGAAATCAATATTTAGTAGATCCTCCTTTTGCAGAAATTACAGTCTCTAAACGCTTCCTGTAGGTTTCATGAGAGTCTGGATTCTGGTTGAAGGTATTTTGAACCATTCCTCTTTACAAAACATCTTTAGTTCATTCAGGTTTGATAGCTTCCGAGCATGGACAGCTCTCTTTAACCCCTTAGGGACGCATGACGTACCGGTATGGCATGTTTCCCGAGTCCTTAAGGACCCATGACGTACCGGTACGTCATGAGTTTAAAATAAGATTGCGGCGCCCCGGTTAATCTGAACGGGATGCCGGCTGAAATCATTCTGCCGGCATCCTGTCACAACGCCGGGGGGGAAGACATGTGAGCCCCCCCGTATTGGCGATCGCAGCAAACCGCAGGACCTGCGTTTTGCAGCGCTTTCAGCCGATTCTGATCCGGGGATCAAACTTTAAAATGCCCCAAATAATGTTTTATTAACCCCCCCTGCACCCCTGAATGATATTATGTGGGCGGGTGGTGCAGGGGGGGTGTCGCAGGCGGTGCGGGAGGCGGGCGGTGCGGCAGGCGGGATCGCGATCCCCGGCCGCCTCCCCTTGAATAATCGTTGGTGGACAGTGGTTATACCAGGGTGTCAGCACATTGCTGACACCGTGGTATAAACGGCTGACATCGGTGATGCGATGTCAGCCGTTTAACCCTTTCCATACAGCGGTCCGTACGGACCGCTGTATGGAAAAGGTTAACAGCTCAGGGAGCACTCTCCCTCTCAGATCGGGGGGCTGCTGTGCCTTTGCAGCCTCCTGATCGAGAGGGAGAGAGCCCCCAGACAGCCCCCCCGACAGCCCCGTCCTTACCCTTCCCCATCTGCGCAGATGTGGCTACAACTGAGCAGACGGGGAAGGTTCCCATGGCAACAGGACGCCTTCTCAGGCATCCTGCTGTCCATGGTGCTGAACAGATCTATGCTAAAAGCATAGATCAGTTCAGACAAAGTGTAAGTAAAATACAATACAGTACCCTATATAGTGTACTGTACTGTATTATACAGACATCAGACCCACTGGATCTTCAAGAACCAAGTGGGTCTGGGTCAAAAAAATGTAAAAAAAGTGAAAAAGTTAAGATAAAAAATAACATTTATCACTGAATAAAAAAATAAAAATAAAATACACTACACATATTAGGTATCGTCGCGTCCATAACGACCTGATCTATAAAACAGTCATGTTACTTTCCACATGTTACTGAACGCCATAAAAATAAAAAATAAAAACTATGAGAAAATTGAAATTTTGCCCACCTTACTTACCAAAAATAGGTAATACAAGTGATCAAAAAAGTCGCATGTACACCAAAATAGTACCAATCAAACCGTCATCTCATCCCGCAAAAATCATTCCCTAGCCAAGATAATGGCCCAAAAACTGAAAAAACTATGGCTCTTAAACTATGGAAACACTAAAACATGATTTTTTTTGTTTCAAAAATGAAATCATTGTGTAAACCTTAAATAAATAAAAAAAGTATACATATTAGGTATCGACGCGCCCCTATCGACCGGCTCTATAAAAATATCACATGACCTAACCCCTCAGGTGACCACCGTAAAAAATTAAAAATAAAAACGGTGTAAAAAAAGCAATTTTTTGTCATCTTACGTCACACAAAGTGCAATAGCAAGCGATCAAAAAGTCATATGCACCCCAAAATAGTGCCAATCAAACCGTCATCTCATCCCACAAAAAATGAGACCCTACTTAAGATAATCGCCCAAAAACTGAAAAAACGATGGCTCTTAGACTATGGAGACACTAAAACATTTTTTTTGTTTTAAAAATGAAATCATTGTGTAAAACTTACATAAATAAAAAAAAATTGTATATATATTAGGTATCGCCACGTCTGTGACAACCTGCTCTATAAAATTACCACATGATCTAACCTGTCAGATGAATGTTGTAAATAACAAAAAATAAAACGTGCAAAAAAAAAGCAATTTCTTGTTACCTTGCCGCACAAAAAGTGTAATATAGAGCAACCAAAAATCATATGTACCCTAAACTAGTACCAAAAAAACTGCCACCCTATCCCGTAGTTTCTAAAATAGGGTCACTTTTTTGGAGTTTCTACTCTAGAGGTGCATCAGGGGGCTTCAAATGGGACACGGTGTAAAAGAAAACAGTCCAGCAAAATCTTCCTTCCAAAAACCGTATGGCATTCCTTTCCTTCTGCGCCCTGCCGTGTGCCAGTACAGCAGTTTACGACCACATATGGGGTGTTTCTGTAAACTACAGAATCAGGGCCATAAATAATGAGCTTTGTTTGGCTGTTAACCCTTGCTTTGTAACTGGAAAAAAAATATTCAAATGGAAAATCTGCCAAAAAGTGACATTTTGAAATTGTATCTCTATTTTCCATTAAATCTTGTGCAACACCTAAAGGGTTAACAAAGTTAGCAAAATCAGTTTTGAATACCTTGAGGGGTGTAGTTTCTAAGATGGGGTCACTTTTATGGAGGTTCTACTCTAGGGGTGCATCAGGGGGGATTCAAATGGGCCATGGTGTAAAAAAAAACAGTCCAGCAAAATCTGGCTTCCAAAAACCATACGGCGCACCTTTCCCTCTATGCCCCGCTGTGTGGCCGTACAGTAGTTTACGTACATATGGGGTGTTTCTGTAAATGGCAGAGTCAGGGCAATAAAGATACAGTCTTGTTTGGCGGTTAACCCTTGCTTTGTTAGTGGAAAAAATGGGTTAAAATGGAAAATTAGGCAAAAAAAATGAAATTCTCAAATTTCATCCCCATTTGCCAATAACTCTTGTGCAACACCTAAAGGGTTAACAAAGTTAGTAAAATTAGTTTTGAATACCTTGAGGGGTGTTGTTTATAGAATTGGTCATTTTTGGGAGGTTTCTATCATGTAAGCCTCACAAAGTGATTTCAGACCTGCAGTGGTCCCTAAAAATTGGGTTTTTGTAAATTTCAGAATTTTTTTTCAAGATTTGCTTCTAAATTTCTAAGCCTTGTGACAGCCCCAAAAAATAAAATATCATTCCCAAATAATTATAATTCAAACATGAAGTAGACATATGGGGAATGTAAAGTCATCGCAAATAAAATCATGTTTAATGTCTCCATAGTCTGAGAGCCATAGTTTTTTCAATTTTTGGGAGATTATCTTAGGTAGGGTCTCTTTTTTTGTGGGATGAGATGACGGTTTGATTGGCACTATTTTGGGGTGCATATGACTTTATGATCGCTTGCCATTACACTTTTTGTGATGTAAGATGACCCATTATTATTATTTTTTTACGGTGTTCACCTGAGGGGTTAGGTCATGTGATATTTTTATAGAGCTGGTCGATACGGACGCGGCGATACCTAATATGTATACTTTTTTTAAATTTACTTGAGTTTTACACAATAACAGCTTATTTAAAACAAAAAAAATTGATGCTTAAGTGTCTCCATATTCTGAGCCATAGTTTTTAATTTTTTTAATGATTGTCTTAGGTAGGGTCTCATTTTTTGCGGGAGGTGACGGTTAGATTGGTACTATTTTGGTGTGCATATGCCTTTTTGATCACTTACTGTTGTACTTTTTGTGATGTAAGGTGACAAAAAAATGGTTTATTTAGAACAGTTTTTATTTTTATTTTTTACGGTATTCATCTGAGGGGTTAGATCATGTGAAATGTTTATAGAGCCGGTCGATACGGACACGGCAATACCTATGTCTTTTTCCCCCCCCCCTATTTTTTGCAATTTTTTTTACTTTATTTGGGGAAAATGACGTTTTTGTTTATTTTTACTTGAAACTTTTAATTTTTGGGGGGAAAACTTTCTTTTTGCAATTTTTTTTATCTTTATTTTTTGTCCCACTTTTGGACTTCTACTTTTGGGGGTCTAATCCCTTTTACAATGCATTCCAATACTTCTGTATTGGAATGCATTGGCTGTATGAGTAGTACTGTGTGTATTACTCATACAGCTTCCGGCCTGTGAGATCCAGGGGGTTGGATCTCACAGGCTCGTCACCGGAAGACAGTGCAGATTTCTAAGGAAGGCATTGCGCTGCCTTCCATGCCATCGGGTCCCCCCTACAGCCGCATGTGGACGCGATGGCACCGCCGATCGCCGCCGCCACATAAGGTAAAAGCCGCAAACCCCCCGGGTCTGAATTGCCGACACGGGGGGGGTAGCCAAGGTACCTGCTCAATGATTTGGCCTGCTGGTGACCCTCAAATACATTAGAAGGAAGGGTCTTCTGCTGACCCTCTAAAGCATTAGGGGCGAGGGCCTGCTGCTGATCTAACCCTCTAAAATATTAGGAGCGAGAGTAGCCTATTAAGCATGTTGCAATGATGGAGGAGGATGAGAAAAGAGAGACTGAACCATATACCCTTTATAGTGGTGGAAGGGGTACATGGGAATACAGCGTATTCAGTACACCATAAAAGCCACATTTAGAGTGCCTTTATGTTCAGCTGCTTAAGTACCAGGAGATCAGGGCGTACCCGACATATGCAGCAAAGGCTGCAAAATTATTTTTTTTGCCCAAAATGGGTGTTTTTCTAATAGAAGAATAGAACAACAGTATCTAAATGGTGTATCTCACACGTACAGATGTAGACTAGGCCAAAATTTAAGGTTTTTGCCCAAAATGGTTGTTTTTCTAATAGCAGAATAGAACAACAGTATCTAAATGGTATATCTCACACGTACAGATGCAGAGTAGGCCGCAATTTAAGATTTTTGCCCAAAATGGGTGTTTTTCTAATAGCATATTGTTGGTAAAGGGGTACTCACTAGAAATGTCCCGAACTATTCGCCGGCAAACAGTTCCCGGCGAACATTGCTTGTTCGCGTTCGCCGCGGCGGGCGAACATATGCGATGTTCGGTCCGCCCCTATTCATCATCATTGAGTAAACTTTGACCCTGTACCTCACAGTCAGCAGACACATTCCAGCCAATCAGCAGCAGACCCTCCCTACCAGACCCTCCTACCTCCTGGACAGCATCCATTTTAGATTCATTCGGAAGCTGCATTCTTAGTGAGAGGAGGGACAGTGTAGCTGCTGCTGATTTAATAGGGAGATCGATAGCTAGGCTAGTGTATTCAGTGTCCACTACAGTCCTGAAAGACGCAACTGATCTCTGCTGTAAGGAAAGCACCCCAAAAAGCCCGTTTTAGGGGTAGAACATGTCTTCTTTTTTTTCTGTGTAATCTAATTGCAGTTGCCTGCCAGCGTGTGTGTCAGGCTCACAGCGTATACTGTGCCCACTTGCCCAGTGCCACCACTCACATCTGAGTGAAATAGTAGCAGTCAGTTGCCTGCATGCGTGTGTGTTTCAGGCCACGCCAGGGCACAGTGTCACACCAGTGCAACTCATATCGGGTTTAACAGTAGTGTACATTAAAAAAAATAATAATAATACAAATTTGACTGTGAAATAATAGCAGTCAGTTGCCTGCACACGTGTGCGTTTCAGGCCCTGCCAGGGCACAGTGTCACACCAGTGCAACTCATATCTGGTGTAACAGTTATGTACATAAAAAAAATAATAATACAATTTTGACTGTAATAGATTGAATAGCATTTAGTTGTCTGCAAGCGTGTGTCAGGCCTACAGCGTCTACTCTGCCAACTTCTCCCAGTGCACAGTGCCACTCATATCTGGTGTCACAGTAGCTTGCACGCATAGTACCACTAATCGAAAAAAAAATGACAGGCAGAGGCAGGCCACCCCGCAGGGGCCGTCGTTGTCGTGGTGCTGTGATTCCCTTTGGCCCTAGAATAATGCCCAGTGTTCAGAGGCCACGTACCCTGAACTCGAAAAGTTCTGAGGACATAGTTGACTGGCTAACACAGGACACTCAATCTTCTACAGCTTCCGCTCGGAACCTTGACGCACCATCCTCCTCCAGCTTAGCTTCGGGCACCTCTCAAGTTACCACTCGCCCGCGTGCCACCACCACCAACACTAGCACCACAGCCGCTTCACTTGATCTGTCAGAGGAGTTATTTACACATCAGTTGGAAGAAATGAGTGATGCGTAACCATTATTGCCAGAGGATGTAGATAACTGGGATATGTCTCAGTCAGGCAGCATTACACACATGGACGTACGGTGTGATGATGATGATGTTGTACCCGCTGCTGCTTCCTTTGCTGAGTTATCAGATACAAGTGAAGCGGTTGATGATGACGATGTGTCCGTGGATGTCACGTGGGTGCCCGCTAGAAGAGAAGAAGAACAGGGGGAAAGTTCAGATGGGGAGACAGAGAGGAGGAGGAGACGAGTTGGAAGCAGGGGGAGGTGGTCGCAAGGAGCTAGTGGCACAGTCAGACAGCATGTATCGGCACCCAGGGTCAGCCAGACAGCACGCCAATCAACGCATGCTGTTGCACCACCAGAATGCCGTCATTGCAGAGCTCAGCAGTGTGGCATTTCTTTTGTGTGTCTGCCTCTGACAACAGCGATGCCATTTGCAACCTGTGCCAAAAGAAACTGAGTCGTGAAGTCCAACACCCACCTAGGTACAACTGCTTTGCAAAGGCACATGATCTCACATCACAAACGCCTATGGGATCAACACATGATGACGAGTACCAGCAGTGTAACAGAGGAGAAAAAGAATACCGAAATAGGAGCCGCACATCTACAAAAATACAAATTTATTGAGGCAACAGACACAACATAAAAAAATATTTTTAAATCGTTGTATACAACAGATCTGGGCTATGTAAGCCGTGTATCGGCGCATGCCCATCTAGATCACCACAAATTCATGTATGAACCCCCACATCAATCAGCATGTAATAATATAAAGTGCATGAAATCCATCAACAATAGATAAGAGTCAATAAATACTTATCATAAAAATGGCATGATGGGGGGTATCTGTGGCGGTCAGAAAAAAAGCCCAACACGTATCGCCAGACTTGCTGGCTTCCTCAGGAGTGCCTGATTCCTGATAGTAATCATCAAATATATATATACTAAGTAATCACATAATGATACCTTGCAGCTGTACACTGTTTCCAGATGGCCACCTCGCCATCATAGAGCGACAGGGGGGCGAATAGGGAAGTCTCCCATGATGCAGGTGTAGGTCAAATTCTGGGAAGCGAACGGCGTCCGGATGTGCCGTCCACGCATGCGCCCATCCAAGCCGGCCCGTGCTGCGTTCCAAGGACCGGATATAGCAGCACGTGCCGGCTCACAGGGCTCCCACTGCGTGTCAGCAACCGGAAATGACATACAGTCATGTGAAAAAATTAGGACACCCTTTGAAAGCATGTGGTTTTTTGTAACATTTTTAATAAAAGGTTATTTCATCTCCGTTTCAACAATACAGAGAGATTAAAGTAATCCGACTAAACAAAGAAAACTGAAGAAAAGTCTTTTCAAGATCTTCTGTAAATGTCATTCTACAAAAATGCCTATTCTAACTGAGGAAAAAGATAGGACACCCTTGCCCCTAATAGCGAGTGTTACCTCCTTTGGCTGAAATAACTGCAGTGAGACGGTTCTTGTAGCCATCTACCAGTCTTCGACATCGGTCTGAGGAAATTTTACCCCACTCCTCAATGCAGAACTTTTTCAGCTGTGAGATGTTTGAGGGGTTTCTTGCACGTACAGGCCTTTTCAAGTCACCCCACAGCATCTCAATGGGATTCAAATCTGGACTTTGACTTGGCCATTCCAGGACTCTCCATTTCTTCTTTTTCAGCCAATCTTTGGTTGATTTACTAGTATGTTTTGGGTCATTGTCATGTTGCATGGTCCAGTTCCGCTTCAGCTTTAATTTTCTAACTGATGGTCTCACATGTTCTTCAAGCACCTTCTGATACACAGTAGAATTCATCGTGGATTCTATGATGGTGAGCTGACCAGGTCCTGCTGCAGCAAAGCAGCCCCAAACCATGACACTTCCACCTCCATGCTTCACAGTTGGTATGAGGTTCTTTTCTTGGAATGCTGTGTTTGGTTTACGCCAAACATGTCCTCTGCTGTTGTGTCCAAATAATTCAATTTTGGACTCATCTGTCCAAAGAACATTATTCCAGAAGTCCTGGTCTTTGTCAACTTTATCTTTGGCAAATGTCAGTCTGGCCTCGATGTTTCTCTTGGAAAGCAAAGGTTTCCTCCTTGCACACCTCCCATGCAAGTTAAACTTGTACAGTCTCTTTCTGATTGTAGAGGCATGTACTTCTACATCAACAGTAGCCAGAGCCTGCTGTAGTTCTCGAGATGACACTTTAGGGTTTTTGGAGACCTCTTTTAGCATCTTGCGGTCTGCTCTTGGGGTGAACTTGCTGGGGCGACCAGTCCTGGGCATGTTGGCAGTTGTTTTGAAAGCCCTCCACTTGTAGACTATCTTCCGGACAGTGGAATGGCTGATTTCAAAATCTTTTGAGATCTTTTTAAATCCCTTCCCAGACTCATAGGCTGCTACAATCTTTTTTCTGAAGTCCTCTGACAGCTCTTTTGCTCTCACCATGGTGCTCACTCTCACTTCAACAGTCAGGAGCACACCAAACTAAATGTCTGAGGTTTAAATAGGGCAAGCCTCATTCAACATGCAGAGTAACGATCTACTAATTATGTGCACCTGGTGTGATATACCTGTGTGAGATCTGAGCCAATTTAAGAGGGAATACATGTGAGGGTGTCCTATCTTTTTCCTCAGTTAGAATAGGCATTTTTGTAGAATGACATTTACAGAAGATCTTGAAAAGAC
Source organism: Bufo gargarizans (assembly GCF_014858855.1). Taxonomy (NCBI): domain Eukaryota; kingdom Metazoa; phylum Chordata; class Amphibia; order Anura; family Bufonidae; genus Bufo; species Bufo gargarizans. The sequence goes on along the minus strand of NC_058082.1, from coordinate 135,889,653 downwards.
TTTTCTTCAGTTTTCTTTGTTTAGTTGGATTACTTTAATCTCTCTGTATTGTTGAAACGGAGATGAAATAACCTTTTATTAAAAATGTTACAAAAAAACACATGCTTTGAAAGGGTGTCCTAATTTTTTCACATGACTGTAGGTCCCGGTGTGTGACGCGACGGGGGGAGCTGCAGATCTACACAGAGCAAAGGGTGAAACAAGAGTAAACTTCCTGCGGTAGACATGATATATACATTACAGTGAACAGTAGATCCAGAAGCCAGTGTCGGGGAATATGACCAAAGGTTGAGATAAGGGGGAAGAGACAAATGTCAGTCCAAGGATAGAAGCATGATAAGAGCGCCAGAAAAGAAATAAGATAAATTTAAAGGCACACAAGAAAAGTGACAAGTAATAATGGTTATTATACCTCAAAATCCAAAATAAATCGATTTTTTGTATTATTGTTTTTGATTGTTTAATATTGATAGTTTTTTACTATTATATTTATTTATTTTTTATTTTATATATATATTATTTTTTATATTTATATATATTTCTTGTTATTTTTTATATTTTATAAACTTTTTTATTTTTTATATTTTTTAGTTTATTTTTTGAATTTCAATATATTGATTAGTGCATTAGGGGCAGTATAAGTGCCCAGAAATAAAATCCAAAAATGAATACTATGATTAGATCATGTGCAGAATTAACTACCTGTCAAGGGAATGACCTGGTCTGCTAGTTCGGCTACATGATGTCACACCCAAACGTGTTTGGATAAGCATTTTGTCCCTTAATTTTTGTTATTGATCACCCCAAATTTTAGTCTAGTTTAGAGATTTTATAATGTATACTCATTAGTGTCCCCGATATTGGTTTCAGATATACCTATAAAGGTGTTTAGTTATTAGTAAAAAAAAAAAAAAAAAGAAGGAAAAGAAATTTGAGCTCCGTGCCAAAATCTGCAGCACCCCACGTCGAGGTCCCAGGATCAAAAAAGGTTATTCTTCAAATAATGGCCATAACAGGAATTACAGCATCCAAAGGTTATCAAAATCAGATAATATGGGGACATACATAAATTGGAGTGGACTAATCATCACAAGTCCGAGCAAACAAAAGAGTCCTCAAGGAAAAAACATGATGATCCAATGAGATTCAATGTGGTGAACGATAATCAAGTGATTCCCCAACCGAAGTGCAGAAAAAGATGATAACCCGATTAGAGTAGAAGACCAAGTGATCACATATGATGAGCGGCATAGGCAATATTCGAATTTGCAATATTTTGCAAATTTTTGGCCGAATATTCGCCATAAATTCACAAATTCGAGAATTTGTGATCTTGTCATTATTTTCTTGATTGTGAAAATCGGCAATGTAATATATTCATGATAAAATTTTTTACGATCAACACTAAAGGGTAGGCAACTTTCCTATTGGTTGCTAGGGATGTTGCTAAGTGCAGATATTCACAATAAATTAGCGATTTAGAATCTTGCGTTCAACACTATTTGAGAATCCAAATATAAAGCATGAGAATTCACGAATATTTTGAATATAGAAGTGGCAATTCGAATATTCACACTCAACACTAGTTATAAAGGAGCTTTTGGACAATTGGATTGACAACTCTGGCAGTGCCCAGGAATTCTAGTCCTGGCAGATCTCCATCAGCCTGAGCAACCTGTACCTCTATCAACAAGTCACTGAGTTTACTGAGCTTCTGGTAACCCCTACCCACTATTCTAGGAAAATGATCAATTCTCTTAAACAAAGCATTTTCTATAGCTCATCACTTTACTAAGAGATCTAACTCTTCACTATAGGAAAGATCTAAGTCTCTTATGGCATTTTGGAAGGAGGCTCGCCATGCCCTTTGTGAGCAATATGGATTATTTCATTCCTGCAATATGCTCCAGGGGTGGGCAGAGGAAATCAAACTCCACAGAAGGGCCCTGCTTCAAAGCGCATCCAGATAGCAGAGGTTAGAGAACTCCACAGGAGGTCCTGGCCAAGCAGGCCACTTGTGTACAATTTCTCACCTCCATTCAGACAGCACAGATCCTGTAGGAAAAATTCCCTGCAGGGGGTCTAGGCCATTCACCACTTCAATCAAATTTATCAGACATTATGGAACCTCCAATTTATAAGGAATTATGAATCACCCAGCCATCACAGGCATAAACCTGTTACATATTTGTGTCCCTGTGGCCACGATGAACAGGCCCATGGTCATAGTTTGGTGGTGGGAAGCCAGGGAGGGGAGATATACATATCTCCCCACAGAAACCAAATAACGGTACCATGCTTGAACTCTATTGGTAGCGGGAACCCACGCGGATCCATTGGTCCCAGAACCACATACCTACAACATTCTGGTCTAGAGTCATGAGCCCTAATAAGTTTTGTGACTCATTTGCTGCCAGCCCCAAGTGGACATGTCTTTTCTCTGAAGGAGGGTCACATCGTGCCATATGTTTAGAAAGACCTGCAAACTGCTGACATCACTGCCTGCCATGTGACTACAGCTAAGAACTCATCACAACCCAAAGGACTGGAAAACTGACTTTTTGCTCTGTTTTATCCTGTTTGTACCATACTACCTGTATTTGCAACATCAGACCACTGTATATATTCTTTGTGTGTATAGTGTTATTTCTAGTGAGCACTTCAGGCTAGAATTGAGCGGACACCTGAATGTTCGGGTTCGATGGGTTCGGCAGAACTTCGGAAAAAAAGTTTGAGTTTGGGATCCGAACTTGACCCCGAACCCCATTGAAGTCAATGGGGACCCGAACTTTTGAGCACTAAAATGGCTGTAAAAATGTCATGGAAAGGGCTAGTGTTACGGATGAAGTTGCAGATAGCTGGAACTAATAAATAAATGACCAACTGGCTTGATCCCAAACTAACTAGCATATAGGTGAGCCCTATAAAACCCTAAGAGCTCTCCCTGACTGCTATGCACATGCAAGGGTCTCAATGGTAGACAATTGCATGCCCACGTACCTAAGACTGTGTGACACCTGAACACCCTATAATAGTGAGGGAACACGACCTCCGGCTCCCTGCACTTAATATGGACGGAGTCAGGGTCACTTAGAATCAAGCCAGCAAGGAAACACAATAAAGTAAAAGACTTATCTGAACAAACAGCTGCAGCAGCCTCCAGCAGTGAACACTTCATCCAGGAAGTAGTATAAACTGCAAGGTGAGGCAGTATGGGAGGGAATATAAAGGAAGGCGATTAGTCTAAATAAGTGACACCTGGCAGAAGGAAAGGAGATGAGAAAGTGAAACCAAAACAAAAAGCATCATACAAGAGGTAGAGAAGAACATCTGCCAGACCTTCTCACAGAACTGGCGGTGACAGCTAGAGGGCTGCAAATGTCATCAAAATGTGGTTAAGAGCACGGCAAGTGCTCTGCAAACAAATGTTGATAGGGAAATGACTTAAAATAACATAAAATACGTAAAAATAGAAAATAATAATCTTGATCTAGGAGGACGAGGTCCATATGTAGGAGGTTGAGGAGGCGGTGGATGTGGAGGTGTAGATTGAAGTGGCAGTGGGGGAGGTAGCCTACACTGCTGGAGCACTGCTACTTAGTGCTCCATGACGAGTATACACGTCATGGCATTCAGACCTGCGGTTTGCAGCGCTTTATGTAGTTTCTGATCCCTGCGGTCCCTGACCGCAGGGATCGGAAACTTTAAAATTACCAAAATAATGTTTTTTTACCCCCCCCTGCACCCCTGAATGATTTCATGGCGGTGGGAGGTGCAGGGGGGGTGTTGCGGGTGGTGCGGGAGGCGGGAGGTGTGGCAGACAGGATCGCGATCCCCCGCCCGCCTCCCCTTGAATAATCGTTGGTGGTTAGTGGGTATACCAGGGTGTCAGCAAATCAGCCGTTTAACCCTTTCCATACCGCGGTCCGTACAGACCGCTGTATGGAAAAGGTTAACAGTCAGGGAGCTCCCTCCCTCTCTCATCGGGGGGCTGCTGTGGGGGCTGCTGTGCCTTTGCAGCCCCCCTGATGGGAGAGGGAGAGAGCCCCTAGACAGCCCCCCGACACCCCAGTCCTCACCCTTCCCCGTCTGCGCAGTTGTGGCAGACAGGGAAGGTTCCCATGGCAACAGGATGCCTTCTCAGGCATCCTGCTGTCCATGGTGCTGAATAGATCTGTGCTGAAGGCATAGATCTGTTCAGACAAAGTGTAAGTAAAATACAGTACAGTACAATATATATTGTACTGTACTGTATTATACAGACATCAGACCCACTGGATCTTCAAGAACCAAGTGGGTCTGGGTAAAAAAAAAGTAAAAAAAAAGTGAAAAAAGTAAAGATAAAAAAAAAACATTTATCACTGAATAAAAATGCACCTGTCTTTGCTATTAGTTTGTTATATTGTTATATTGATTATCACATCCACATAATTGCTACCTTGTGTAGGATGTCTATTGTGGTACTTGTGGTTCACTGCGGGCATCCTCCACTGTATGCATTTTTGCTGGGGATCGCCATTAGCAACGGTCCACAATTTGCTCCCCTATATATGCACGACTGCATGTGGGTTTGAGCATCTCCTGCTAATACCACGCCATTCTTTTCAGTTGGTACCTGTAGTCAGGTGGCTTACAGTAAAAATTGTATCCATTGACCGCATAATGTACCTCGAGCCACATAATCAGAATTTCTTTCATGTCAGGCGAATGCCTAATTTTTAACCCCTTAAGGATATAGGGTGTACCGGTACGCCCTATTTCCCGAGTCCTTAAGGACTCAGGGCGTACAGGTACGTCCTAAGTTAAAATAGTGATGGCGGCACCCCAGAGGTTAATCCAAACAGGATGCCGGCTGAAATCATTCAGCCGGCATCCTGTCACAACGCCAGGGGGGTCATGTGACCCCCCCCATGTCGGCAATCGCAGCAAACCGCAGGTCAATTCAGACCTGCAGTTTGCTGCGCTTTCTGCAGTTTCTGATCCCCACGGTCTCTGAATAAAAATTAAAAAAATTTAATACACAACACATATTAGGTATCGCCTCGTCTGTAAGAACCTGATCTATAAAACAATCATGTTACTTTCCCCGCACGGTGAACGCCATAAAAAAAAAAAAAAACTATGAGGAAATAGAAATTTTGCTCACCTTACTTTGCAAAAAAGGTAATAAAAGTGATAAAAAAGTCACATGTACGCCAAAATAGTGCCAATAAAACCGTCACCTCATCCCGCAAAAAATGAGCCCCTACATGAGACAATCGCCTAAAAACTGAAAAAACTATGGCTCTCAGACTATGGAGACACTAAAACATGATTTTTTTTGTTTCAAAAAGGATATTATTGTGTAAAACCTAGATAAATTAAAAAAAGGTAGACATATTAGGTATTGCCACGTCCGTAAGAACCTGCTCTATAAAAATACTACATGACCTAACCCCTCAGATGAACACTGAAAAAAATAAGCAATTTTTTTGTTACCTTACATCACAAAAAGTGTAATAGCAAGCGATCAAAAAGTCATATGCACCCCAAAATAGTACCAATCTAACCGTCATATCATCCCGCAAAAATGATACCCAACCTGAGACAATCGCCTAAAAACTGAAAAAACTATGGCTCCCAGACTATGGAGACACTAAAACATGCTTTTTTTTTGTTTCGAAAATGATATTATTGTGTAAAACCTAGATAAATTAAAAAAAGGTAGACATATTAGGTATTGCCACGTCCGTAGGAACCTGCTCTATAAAAATAGCACATGATAGTACCTGTCAGATGAACGTTGCAAATAATAAAAAATAAAAACAGTGCCAAAACAGCTATTTTTAGGGAAATTTTCAATTTTAATCCATTTTTTTCTGTAACAAAGCAAGGGTTAACAGCCAAATAAAACTCAATATTTATTGGCCTGATTCTGTAGTTTATATAAATGCCCCATATTTGGTCGTAAACTGCTGTATGGCCACATGGCAGGGCGCAGAAGGAAAGGAATGCCATATGGTTTTTGGAAGGCAGTTTTTGCTAGACTGGTATTTTTGACACCATGTCCCATTTGAAGCCCCCCCTGATGCACCCCTAGAGTAGAAACTCCAAAAAGTGACCCCATTTTGGAAACTGCACCCCTCAAGGTATTCAAAACAGATTTTTACAAACTTTGTTAACCCTTTAAGTGTTCCTCAAGAGTTAGTGGCAAATGGAGATGAAATTTCAGAATTTCTACCTTTCACTAGAATAAAAAATCTAAAATAAGCATACAGACATGGAGAGCGGCGCCCCCCAGGGATCTCCCTACACTTTCTATTACACATGACAGATACCCAAACACAGCCAGCTCTGCTACATCTATACACATGACAGCTGCACCAGCACACTCAGCTCTGCTATATCTCTATATAAGACAACTGCCCCAGCAAACCCAGCTCTACTACATCTATACACATGACAGATGCCCAAACACACCCAGCTCTGCTACATCTATACACATGACAGCTGCACCAGCACACTCAGCTCTACTATATCTCTATATATGACAGCTGCCCCAGCAAACCCAGCTCTACTACATCTATACACATGACAGCTGCCGAAACACAGCCAGCTCTGCTACTTCTATACACATGACAGCTGCCCCAGCACACTCAGCACTGCTATTTCTCTATATATCTATCTACTGTATAGCAATACTTAGAGATATATAGATGTAGCAGAGCTGGGTGTGCTGGAGCAGCTGTCATATATAGAGATATAGCAGAGCTGAGTGTGCTGGGACAGCTGTCATATAGAGATATAGCAGTGCTGGGTGTGTTTGGGCAGCTGTCATATGCATAGATGTAGCAGAGCTGGGTTTGGTGGGGCAGCTATCATATATAGAGATATAGCAGAGCTGAGTGTGCTGGAACAGCTGTCATATAGAGATATATCTGAGATACTGATATATCTGTATATGGTATGGTCTAGTGGTTAGCTGCTTTGCCTTTGAAGCAGAAGATCGTGAGTTTGAATCCCAGCAGAATCTTTTCTGAAATACAAGCACTGACTCCATATAAGGACATACAGGGCGGGACACAGGAAGAGGCTGCATGGCATCGCTGACATGGAGGTAAGTAGAAGTGTTTATTATTATTTTTTAATACCGGACTGTTACTGCCATGGGGGAGCGGGAGGCACCCGAAACTGGCACATGGGGGGAGGGGGGTTGGCACCTGATACTGGCACATGGGGGGGGGAAGAGGCACCTGATACTGGCACATGGGGGGGAGAGGGGTTGGCACCTGATACTGGCATAGGGGGGGAGGGAGAGTGGCACCTGATACTGGCATGGGGGGGGAGGGAGAGTGGCACCTGATACTGGCATATGGGGGGGGGAGTGGCACCTGATACTGGCACCTGTGGGGGAGGGGGGGTTGGCACCTGATACTGGCACATGGGGGGGGGGGAAGAGGCACCTGATACTGGCACATGGGGGGGTAGAGGGGTTGGCACCTGATACTGGCATATGGGGTGGGGGGGGGGAGAGAGAGGCACTTGATACTGGCACTTTTTTTGTGGGGGGGGGAGATGGCACTATGATACTGGGACATGAGGGGGGGGAGAGGCACCTGATACTGGCACCTGGAGGGGAGAGGGGGGGTTGGCACTTGATACTGGCACATGGGGGGGAACCTGATACTGGCACATGGGGAGGGGGAGGGAGAGAGGCACTTGATATTGGCACTTTTTTGTGTGTGGGGGGGGGGAGATGGCACTATGATACTGGGACATGGGGGGGAGGAGAGAGGCACTTGATACTGGCATGTGGGGGGGGGGGTTGGCACTATGATACTGGCACATGGGGGGGGGGGGAGGAGAGAGGCACTTGATACTGGCACATGGGGGGAGATGGCACTATGATACTGGGACATGTGGGGGGGGAGAGGCACTTGATACTGGCACATGATGGGGGGGCATCTATGGGGACACTTACTGGCACATTATTGGGGGGCATTATGGGGGACACTAGGCCGGCAGCCTATCAGAGGCCGGACACTGAGGGGAATCTACTGGGGCACTATATATGGGGCATTTTATACTGGTACATTATGGGGGGCACTAGCAGGAAGGGGGGAGAGGAGCACTATGGGGGAATTTACTGGGGGCACTATATAGGGGTATTTTATACTGGCACATTATGGGGGCACTATGGGGACATTAGTTCAACTGGGGGCATTACAAGGGGGTATTTTTGCACTGTCACATTATAAGGAGAATTATTACTACTGGGGGGGGGGGGCATTATGGTGGGCTTTATTACTCCCCCATGGTATGACCCCCTAATAGCAGCACCGGCCTCTTTCTGCTCTGCTATCCCTCTGCCCCTTCTCCAAATCCTTATTATGAAATCTTTCTCATTAGGATAAAACACAACATCAGCTCCGCCAAGCCCCCGGCCAAGTATGGAAGTGGCGTCCGAGACCCCCAAGGGCCAAGTAACTGTAAGTTTTCATATGAAATATGTTTATGTTATACACATATAGCCTACACTGTGCCCCACAATGTACAGTATACCTCTATATTGTGCCCCACAATGTACAGTATACCGCTACATTGTGCCAAAGGAGTGGGGTTTACACAGGAGGAGGGAGATGTGAAGCGCGCTGGGGGGGCCCTTACAAATATTTGCTGTGGGGCCCAGTCACTTCTAGTTACGCCCCTGGTTAACTGTCAGGGTCAAGGGGCTCCCTCCATCTCCCATCGGGGGGCTGCTGTGCCTTTGCAGCCCCCAGGCAGGATGGGGTGACAGAGGTAGGGAGCCCCCCTCCTTACCCTTCCCCATCTGCGCAGTTCTGGCCACTACTGAGCAGACGGGGATGGTTCCCATGGCAACAGGACGCCTTCTCAGGCGTCCTGCTGTCCATGGTGCTGAACAGATCTATGCTAAAGGCATAGATCTGTTCAGACAAAGTGTAAGTAAAATACAGTACAGTACACTATATATTATACTGTACTGTATTATACAGACATAAGACCCACTGGATCTTCAAGAACCAAGTGGGTCTGGGTAAAAAAAAAGTAAAAAAAAGTGAAAAAAGTAAAGATAAAAAAAACACATTTATCACTGAATAAAAATTAAAAAAATTTAATACACAACACATATTAGGTATCGCCTCGTCTGTAAGAACCTGATCTATAAAACAATCATGTTACTTTCCCCGCACGGTGAACGCCATAAAAAAAAAAAAAAAACTATGAGGAAATAGAAATTTTGCTCACCTTACTTTGCAAAAAAGGTAATAAAAGTGATAAAAAAGTCACATGTACGCCAAAATAGTGCCAATAAAACCGTCACCTCATCCCGCAAAAAATGAGCCCCTACATGAGACAATCGCCTAAAAACTGAAAAAACTATGGCTCTCAGACTATGGAGACACTAAAACATGATTTTTTTTGTTTCAAAAAGGATATTATTGTGTAAAACCTAGATAAATTAAAAAAAGGTAGACATATTAGGTATTGCCACGTCCGTAAGAACCTGCTCTATAAAAATACTACATGACCTAACCCCTCAGATGAACACTGAAAAAAATAAGCAATTTTTTTGTTACCTTACATCACAAAAAGTGTAATAGCAAGCGATCAAAAAGTCATATGCACCCCAAAATAGTACCAATCTAACCATCATATCATCCCGCAAAAATGATACCCAACCTGAGACAATCGCCTAAAAACTGAAAAAACTATGGCTCCCAGACTATGGAGACACTAAAACATGCTTTTTTTTTGTTTCGAAAATGATATTATTGTGTAAAACCTAGATAAATTAAAAAAAGGTAGACATATTAGGTATTGCCACGTCCGTAGGAACCTGCTCTATAAAAATAGCACATGATAGTACCTGTCAGATGAACGTTGCAAATAATAAAAAATAAAAACAGTGCCAAAACAGCTATTTTTAGGGAAATTTTCAATTTTAATCCATTTTTTTCTGTAACAAAGCAAGGGTTAACAGCCAAATAAAACTCAATATTTATTGGCCTGATTCTGTAGTTTATATAAATGCCCCATATTTGGTCGTAAACTGCTGTATGGCCACATGGCAGGGCGCAGAAGGAAAGGAATGCCATATGGTTTTTGGAAGGCAGTTTTTGCTAGACTGGTATTTTTGACACCATGTCCCATTTGAAGCCCCCCCTGATGCACCCCTAGAGTAGAAACTCCAAAAAGTGACCCCATTTTGGAAACTGCACCCCTCAAGGTATTCAAAACAGATTTTTACAAACTTTGTTAACCCTTTAAGTGTTCCTCAAGAGTTAGTGGCAAATGGAGATGAAATTTCAGAATTTCTACCTTTCACTAGAATAAAAAATCTAAAATAAGCATACAGACATGGAGAGCGGCGCCCCCCAGGGATCTCCCTACACTTTCTATTATCCTTGGGCGCTGCTCCGTTCTCCTGGTATAGGCTCTGGTATCTTCATATGTTCGGCTCAACTGGGTGGAGCCTGCTCTAGTTCTCCTGGGCCTCTCCTTCTACTATGATACCATAGTAACAACAACCTCAGGTGTCATTTCATCCCAAACAAGTCAGCATAAGGGAGCATTCACATGACCGTGTTGGTTTTGCGGTCTGCAAATCATGGATCCATGTGTTCCGTATGTCTTCAGTTATCTTTCCGTTTCCATTCCGTAAGTCCGTATAATGTGGATGTGGTGCTTCCATGTGTCATCCTTTTTTCACGGTCCGCAAAAAACTGAAATGGGGTTTCCTAGAATGTTTTCAGTCCAGGGGTCCACAAAAAACGGATGACATATGCATGCATTTCCGTGTGCTATCTGTTTTTTATGGGCCCAATAACTTTCTATGGGGCCACGGACTGCAATTTGCGGCCAAGTATAGGACATGTTCTGAAATAAAAGTAACGGCACACGGAGCGGACAGCACACGGATGACAATGCCACCCTAGTATTAATCATTGGTGGCAGTGGCCACAGGGTCCCCCTCCTCCCTCCCATCATTGGTGGCAGTGGTCAGTTCCGATCGGTTACCATGGCAGCTAGGACCTCAGGTGCCACCCATGAGGGGTTAATTGCGCAGATCACAGCGTCCTCTCAGAGGTCGGGTGCCAGGAATGCGAGTCACAGAATTCCTTTTCCCACGCCGAACTGCCGAGAGCACCGCCGCAAGCGGCCAGCAGGTATCGCCAGTGGTATCGGGGACATTTGCACGAGTACAAGTACTCTGCAAATGTCCAGTGTCGGTCCCAATACCGATACTGGTATCGTTATCGGGACATCCCTACCGGTAATGTGTCAGCTCCAGGCACCGACCCTGGACACAGTAGAAGTGCCAGATTGGGGGGTTAGTGTTACGTGAGGCTGGGGTACCAGTGGCAGACTGGGCATGCGCTGCAAGGATGAGGAAAAGCAGCGCATGTGCATTTACTCTGCAGGCATGGACGAAGCTCCTCCATGTCGCGTGCAGCCATGGACGAACTGGCTGCACGACAGAGCGGGTCTCAGGGGGCGTGTCATCAGATTGTAGAAAAATCAGGCAGATCTACTTAAAGACATATAATAGGAAAAGTACTTTTTTCCTGCCTCCCGCACAGTAGTAAAAAATACATGCAGAGTGGCCAACCCCTTTAAGTACCAGGACATCAGGGGATTCCGGTACGCCCTGTGTCCTGAAGAGGTTAAGCAGTAAAGAAATATGGCTGGGTTTTTATGGAAACCCAGAGTAAAACTGTGTTTATGGTAGTTGGGATTTGTAGAGAAAGACTTGCAGGCTGGCTTGTATTTGGGGGGAGGGGGCTCATTTTTGGTGAATATCTTAGGAACGGTACGGCCTAGAGAGCTGAGACCCAGTCTAAAACCTTCCCGGACACCTGATGTACCTGTGTGCTAAATTTGGTCCAGTCGTTTGGTTGTGCATAAAGAGCGTCCAGACAGACTGACAGACAGATAGACAGAAATTCATTTTTATATATAAGAGATTTCAAAGGAAGGAGAAGTCCAGCCCAGGTCAGGTGTGAATACGTGGCTTCTTAATTAAGCGGTTATAAAATTCCACACAGCAAGGAATTGTCTGTATATTTCCGCATCCAGGTGCGGCGTCCGTGCCCGGAGGGTGTTGTGGAGCAGGTGAGAGCTGCCTTACATTTAATCAAAAGAGTGTGAACCCCCCAAATTCTGTATTATCAGACCGCAGTTTTACACCAGTAACAGAATTAAAGAAGGCAAACCGCCTAAAATCTGTGGTATTAGATCACTTTGTAACCCCAATTAGTGCAGCAAGGTGTAATAGGATAGCTCCTATTAGCCAGGCTTTACACTGTTTAATAGTCCCTGCTCTTTTCCGTATAGAGTGGATAATGCCTCCCTATTATATCTCAACAATCAATAAACTGTCCCTGAACTACTCAATAGTAATTTTTTGTGAATAAAGGCTTTCCTAAACACCTGTAACATCTCTCCCTGCAGAGACGGGCAGGAGGAGACTTTTTATAGGACTGTGACATCACAGGGCCTGGCTATCTGCTGATTGGCTGTTGGCATGGCATTATGGGTGCTCCCTCGTACTCGGGCTTCTTACTTCCTCTCTAACACGTGCAGCAGGCATTTTAGAAAGAATATGATTCGTTACCACGAAGCGCAAGGAAATTCAACTTCAGGACAGATCAATTTTTTTCTGAAATTCGGTTTGAATTCCACTTTGTCAACTTTGATTCGTTCATCTCTATTTATATTGTAGACAAAGTTAATAACCCCTGGAAACAAGCAGTGTATAAAAAATGAATAAAACCAGCAAATGAGGCAATATGGACAATTACAGTATATTAGTGAGGGCCAGGGGCGAATTAAGTGCATGATAGGCTGTCTACCTAACTTGGTCCCCTCCCTCCATTTTAGTTTTTTAATTTTCTGTATGAAGAGGCTATGGTGCTTCATGAGTACCACAGTCTCTTCCTAGGCCATATGACAGCACATTCGTCTAGGACACAGCAGCCCACAGTGCTCCAGACTAAAAAAAAATGCCCATGAGCTACTGGCTCCTAAACTGAAAAATTTAACAGCCAAATTACATTTTTAGTTGCCAAATTTAAAACATATAATTATAATAAAGAAGACTTGGAGGAGAATACAGCACCACATACCTCTTACATCCAGTGACATCTCCTGTCATGTAGACCTACTCTGTCCTCTTCTTTCCTCTAGACAGCCGCATCTTGTCTCTACAGAGTTTGTCACAGTCATAGCAACTTTCATTTTCTAAAAGAGCTGTCAGGTGGTTGAGTGGGCAGCTAAGCCAGTTCTACTTTACACCAATTTGATAAATTACCCCAAATATTCCTATAGTGTCTACAGTAATTATAATGCCCCCAGTGATAATAACCCCCTATATTGTGCTCCAGGTAATAATGTCTGTATAGTGTCCCCCAAAATAATGTCCCCTAATATATCCCTGTAACAGAAATGCCCTTACAGTGTCTCCTCAATAGCAATGTCCCCCACATTGCCCCCATATAGTAATTCCCCCAACACTGCCCCCACATACTAATCCACCCCATAATAATTTGCCCCCACACAGCCCCCATATAGTAATGTGGACCCACATAGTAATCTTCCCCCACACTGCCCCATGTAGTAGTTTGCTCCCACACTGCCCAAAGTACTAGTTTTCTCCCACACTGCCCAAAGTACTAGTTTTCTCCCACACTGCCCCATGTAGTAGTTTTCTCCCACACTGCCCCATGTAGTAGTTTGCCCGCACACTGCCACCCATGTAGTAGTTTTCCCCCACACTGCCCCCTATGTAGCAGTTTGCCCCCACACTGCTCCATGTACTAGTTTGCCCCCACACTGCCCCCATGCAGTAGCTTGCCCCCATACTGACCCCACACAGTAATTTTTCCCACACTGCCCCCATATAGTAATTCCCCCAACACTGCCCCCACATAGTAATTAACCCCATAATAATTTGCCCCTACACAGCCCCCTTATACTAATGTGGACCCCCATGGTAATTTTCCCCCACACTGCCCCAATGTAGCAGTTTGCTCCCACAGTGCCCCCATGTAGCAGTTTGACCCCAAACTGCCCCCATTTAGTAGTTTGCCCCCACACTACCCCCATGTAGTAGTTTGCCCCACACTGCCCCATGCAGTAGTTTGCCCCCACACTGCCACCCATGTAGTAGTTTGCCCCCACACTGCCACCCAAACATTAGTTTGCCCCCACACTGCCACCCAAGCATTAGTTTGCCCCCACATTGCCACCCAAGCATTAGTTTGTCCCCACACTGCCCCCTCATGCAGTAGTTTGCCCCACACTGCCACCCATGTAGTAACTTGCCCCCACACTACCCCCCATGTAGTAGTTTACCCCCACACTGCCCCAAGTAGTAGTTTGCTCCCACACTGCCCATATAGTAATTTGCCCCCACACTGCCACCCATGCATTAGTTTGTCCCCACACTGCCCCCTCATGCAGTAGTTTGCCCCCACACTGCCACTCATGTAGTAGATTGCCCCACACTGCCCCCCTATGTAGTAGTTTGCCCCCACACCGCCCCATGTACTAGTTTGCCCCCACACTGCCCCATGTACTAGTTTGCCCCCATACTGCCCCATGTAGTAGTTTGCCCGTACACAGCCCCCATGCAGTAGTTTTCCCCCACACTGCCCCCATGCAGTAGTTTGCCCCCATACTACCCCTATGCAGTAGTTTGCCCTCAAACTCTCCCCATGAAGTAATTTGTCCCCACATTGCCCCGATGTAGTAATTTGCCCCTACTGTTTCTTCACTAATATGTTCTACTGTGCCCCCCAGTAATGTCCCCCAAATTTGGCACACAAAAAAAAAGAAGCTAATATTCACCTGTGTCCAGGCGCTCACTCGCTGCTGGTACAGGCCCGGCAGGCGAGCTATAGCAGGTGCGCACACGTCACTGTACTGCGTCCATGACAGGTGCGTGATGATTTTAGTACTGCATAGGCCTCAGGCCTATGGTAGTGATCGGCTGTGGGGCAGGGAACTATGCACTCCCATGCTCCACTGCAGTATGTGGGCGTTTGGATTGGCATTGAGCCCCCCAGCAATGCCGGGCCCGAGGCTGCCAACCCAAACGCCAATATTATAATCTGCCATTGGCGAGTGCCTTGCATTAATTGTCTACATGATAATTGTCATTTGCTTTAAGATATACAGTAGGTGCACAGCTTAATCCTTACCACAGGTATTGGCTCTGTGCCGGATCATATGTAGGTGTAGCAGCTGTCTTGTTTCTGCAATGTATAGTTATTGGCACTTCTCACTGTACTGGACTGCATACATAATATTGCTCTCTCTGTGTTTTGGAGTAGGGTCTTTTGGGTGAACAAGTGTCTGCTTCTGTGTGTGAGGTTTAAAGCAGACCAAGATGCAATATTTATTTAAAAAGTTTTTTAGATGCCCCAGATATATATGGAAAAAACAAGATTTTCCATCTGCCTTGCGTTGCACCTTCAGTGGCAATTGACCTTTTTTTTCTTTTCTCATTTTTAAAGGGGGTGCCTACCCTTTGGCTGCCCTCCATTCATTTCTATGAAAGAGCCAAAAATAGCCGAGTGCTGTCTCGGCTATTTCCATAAGCCCCATAGAATGGAATAGAGTGGTGGCCGCACTTCTCATTAATTTCAATGGGACGTTGGAAAATAGCTGAGTGCGCTGCTCGGCACTTCTATAGAAATGAATGAAGGGCGGACGCACATTCGCAGTGTTTCCTCTGTAACTTTACGGGCTCCATTATATGGATAGGTGTGGGTCCCAGAGGTGGGACCCGCACTTATCATACATTGGGGACATATCCTAGCAAAACAACCCCAATGTCCAAGATGGGACAACCCCTTTAAACAAAGACCTGTCTGGATACCCACAAGTTCAGTTGTTTAAATTATCTTGTCTTAGCCTCTATTCTGGTTGAGATCTTTTTGGCACAGGGTTGTAAAGTTGTGAGGACATCTAGTTTGTGATCCAAAAGATGGTGGGAGTCAAAAAGCAGGCATTGGTCCTTGTGAGTAGGTTTCCTGTAGATTCCAGTCTCTAGCCTTCCTCTGACTGCTACCCAGCAGTCTATGAAAGTTAGTGTGTTGTTCTGCACATCTTACCATACCATGTAAACCTGGCGTTATGGTCCACTGTGTTGATGTGTTCAGTGAATGTGTGTACCTCTTGTTTTTGAATTTTAGTTCAGGTGTCATCCACATATCTGAACCAGTGGCTGGGTGCAATTCTCACAAATGTGTTTAGGGATTATAGTTTTACCTCCTCCATGTACAGGTTAGCTACAGAGGATGAAACTGGTGATCCTATGTTGCAGCCATGGTTTAGTGTGTGGAACTTATCCTTGTAATTAGAATAGGTGGTGTCAGGAAAATGTCCAGTAATGAACACTCTTGATCTTGGTTACAATTTGTTCTTCTTTTGAGGGTGCTATCTTGTATTAACCATGCCCTGACTGTCTGTTCTGCTGCTGAGGGTGCAGTCTTTTATCAACCTTGTACTTAGCGTTTGCACATCCTCTGAAATTGTTATGCATGTGAAGAGATGTGATGACAAAGGGCATGGATCAGCAACCTTCGGCACTCCAGCTGTTGTGAAACTATAATTCCCACCATGCTCCATTCATTTCTATGAGAGTTCTGAGAAGAGCAAGTATGCATGCTGGGAGTTGTAGTTTCACAACAGCGGAAGTGCTTGTTTCTTCGGGATCCAGTATCAAGCCTTGGACTTTAGATGTGAAGTAATGGTAGTTCTGGATGTGATGCTCTGTATTTACAACCAAAGGGGTTAGGATGTTGGCAAAGTATTCAGCTTTATTGTAGGTCACAGAGTTGATGCTGCTGACAATAGGTCTGAATGGAGTCCCTTCCTTGTGGATCTTAGGAAGTCCATATATATAAGGAGATCCCTCCCCTGTGGTTTTAACTCAGTTATTTACACGTTGATTGCTTAAACTGAATAACATCATAAATCCCAAGAACTGTATTATAAATGTACAAATTGTTTACACATCAGTTGTGCGATATTCTCAATACTTTTAGTATATCAACTTTACAATTTAACTGAAAGTTAAGTGTATGTTTAGTAACTATTAATGATATGTTACATATGCATTTTGGGTGAAGTTATGGTATATTATTACATATGATTAAACATCAGTCAAGCCCAATATCTTTTTTTAGTGGATTGATAAACCTCAGAAATTAATCTAGCTTGCAAGATATAAAAATGCACTACTCTTTCATGCAGGGTATATTTGATCCATTGGTGTTACAACTTAATTTAGTTAGGTCTGGCCTTTCTTTGAAGACATTTTTGACAACATCTCCTCCTACTTTTGTTGGACACTATTGAAAATTTCTAACCTATTTCTTAACTTTGTTAAGACTTAATCAGCTAAGTAGCAGTAAGCTCCTTAAGGCAACTGCAATAGGCTCGAAACACTAAGCCACTTCAGCTGTCAGTAAGGAATTAAAATGTATGGCATAGAATATACTATATTCTCAACTCATTTCTAGTACGAGTTCGGTAAAGTTATTCACTCAAGAAATGACAATGTTTAGAAATTACTTGGGTCAATGGTTTTTAATTCTTCACAAAAAATAATAAAATAATTTAATATGTTACTTCTAATATTAATACTTTGAGATCAAATTGACTGTGCTACCCTGTAATTATATTGACACAATATAAGGTACTGTGCAAAGGTTTTAGGCAGTTATTAAAAAACGCTTCAACGTAAGAATACTATTAGTTTATTTTTGTCAATTAACAAATGGAAAGTGAATGAACCAAACATACTAAATCAAATCAAAATTTGGTGTGACTACACTTTGCCTTCAAAACATCATTGGTTCTTTTACGTACAATTGAATGTACCCAGCAGGGAGGTTATTCCAAACATCTTATAGAACTAACCACATATCTTCTGTGGATATAGACTTCTGTCTCTTCATGTAATCCAGACTGAATTGATGATGTTGAGATCAGGGCTCTCTGGGGGCCATATCCATATGTCTTCCAGGACTACTTATTTTTCATTATGCTTAAGAAAGTTCTTAAAGGAGTTGTTCCAAGAAATTATTTTTGTAATTGCATGTAACTAAAAATGCAGTATAACCACTGAGTTATATTCAATAAAATTTGTCTGTAGAGTGCCACCTGCTGTTTGTTATTTTACTTATTTCTCTGTCTACTTCAGAAACATTGCTGAAGTGGACACATATGCTCATTTCCATGCTTCAGCTGCCACCAGCCCTATTTATTGTTACTGTACGTAGAGAATGGACAAGCCATGGAGCTGCCTGCTTGAAATAAATCTAACAGCAATTGGAGCAATGAATAGGGGGAAGTCTGGATACATTTGAGGTACAGGGCTGGTTCTAGCTTTGTTAGGCTATTTTCACACTGGCGTTTTGGCTTTCCGTTTGTGAGATCCGTTCAGGGCTCTCACAAGCGGTCCAAAATGGATCAGTTTTGCCCTAATGCATTCTGAATAGAAAAGGATCCGCTCAGAATGCATCAGTTTGCCTCCGTTCCATCTCCATTCCGCTTTAGAGGCGGACACCAAAAGGCTACATACACATCATCATAATAACATTGTGTATTTAATTTGGGTTAGGCTACTTTCACATCTGAGTGTTTCTCTCCGGTATTAGGATCCATTCTTAAAACAGAATGCTAAATAAAATATCTATTGAGGCGTTAAAAAACAAACAAAAAAAATCACCTCATCCACTTGATTGCGCAAGCCAGTATCTTCTTTTCTTTAGGACCTGCACATGGTAAGCGTGGTGACAGGTGACGTCCTTTTGCAGGTCCTGAAGAAAAGAAGATATTGGCTGCGCGATCAAGTGGATGAGGTGAGTTTTATTTTTATTTTTTAAACCCTCAATAGACATTTTCTTTAGCATTCTGTTTTAAGAATGATATTAGTTTCCGTCATAACCATGTTATAACGGAAAATAATAAAGTGAAGTTCGGTTACCCATTGACTTAAATGGGGTCCGGGTTCGGGGTGAAGTTTGGGTCCTGAACCTGAACTTTGACCTGTGTTCGGCCGTACCTTATTCATTGCACATTTTGTCTGTCAAATATTACTACTAGAGATGAGCGAATCAAAGTTGATGAAGTGGAATTCGATCCGAATTTCGGGAAAAATTTGATTCGCACCAAATCCGAATTTTCTCACGCTTCGTGTGTGACGGACGTTTCCGCGACAGGTGGCAGGAGATCGTTGAGACTGGCAACATGTGGTTTGATCTGACATGTTTTCCGTTTAGATCAAATGATGCCTGTGTTGTTTCTGGTGCTTGCCACACCTTCTTTCCACAGGTGTGGCTATTTTGGTAATTTAACCTTCTCTATTTATTGTTGTTTCTCCCACTATGCTATGCGGTTTATAGCTTCTGTTTGAGGTGTGGATAGCTGTTGTGTGGATCTCGGCTGAGTTCTTAGTGCTGCCATAGCCACTTGAAGTTAAGTGTTTTCTTTTCCTTTTGTATTTTATTTGGATTATTTAGCGTGTTGCATTTCCCTGTCATTTGTATTAAGGCATGAGGGAGACTCCTGTTTGTCCTTCCTTTTGGAGGAACAGGTTGTCTCAGTCCTGAAATTAATACCAGGGTCCTATAGGGTGAGTTAGGACACTAGGTATTTCTGTGTAGGAACTCACCTACCTCTAGGGTATGTTCATACTGGTAGTTAGTCAGGAATTTGATTAGGGTTTTACTAGGAGGTGCTCATCTCCTTTGCCTAGTTTTCAGGCCTCATTTCCTTTGCCCTTTCCTTCCTATGTTCGGTGTGGTGCTTTCCTCCCACACCCGAACGTTACATTATAAACCGCAAAACCTTCATTTTTTTTGCTTGTGTCAGTACAGCCATGAATACTATTGCTGCACTGGCGGACAGCTGCAGGGGCTGGTTTTGGAGGTAGCTGACCTCCGCACGACCGTTTCGCAGACCCAGAGAACACAGGATGCTGGTCCTAGTGGTGGTTACCAGGCCTATCTCGAACCTAAAGTTGCCCTTGGACAGATTCTCTGGGGGAAGTGATAATTACATTTTGTTTAGGGAGGCATGCAAATTGTATTTTAGGCTACGTCCACACTCATCTGGGGATAATATTCAGAGAGTTGGTGTGGGTTTTTCATTGCTTAAAAGGGATGCTCAGTCACCGGGTCTCAGTCTCTCCAGTCAGTGGATGAAGTTTTCAAAGCTCTGGGTCTCATCTATGATGACCCGGATTGGACTTTCACATAATGTATCGTCTTCCTCTGACACTTTGGGTGAATATACTCCTGAGTTTATGTCTGGGGACAAACCCATGCAATTAGGGGGAGCTACTCCTGGATCTGCTTTTAAGCGTGTTAGTTGAAGGAATGGAGTGTGTTTTTTCTGCGAACAAAAGTGACATTTTGAGTCGCCCTCTTAAA
Organism: Bufo gargarizans; assembly: GCF_014858855.1. Taxonomy (NCBI): domain Eukaryota; kingdom Metazoa; phylum Chordata; class Amphibia; order Anura; family Bufonidae; genus Bufo; species Bufo gargarizans. The sequence continues at coordinate 135,869,206 of NC_058082.1, read as the reverse complement.
AAAAAAAATATATATAATATAATATAGGTGTGGAGAAGCACTCATATATTTGGAGTCTGAGTTAATATCAATCACAATTTATTATAAAAAAAAAAACTATTGGGTACAAGGACAATAAAAAAAACAATAAAATGTTAAAGCATTATAGAAACTATCTAAACATTTTTTTTTAAAATGGTAACAAGATAGTAGCAATCGGGGCACTTCACATAAGTGTATAAAATCGTAACATTCAAAAATAAAAATACAGCCACAAAATGGGATATCTTTAAAAGCATCCTAAAATCTCATTGTGAGAGGTACATACCGTATTGGAATAAAAGGTTAAGGAAAAAAAAGAAACCAATGTGGATAAATAGAAGTGTAAAGAAAGCAATAATTGACATAAAGAAAGCATATAAATCACTAAAACAGGAGAGTAGCACGGAAGCACTGAAAAACTAAAAGGAAAAAAAAATAGAACATGTAAAAAACTAATAAAAGCGGCCAAACTAGAGACCAAGAGATTAATTGCCAAAGAGAGTAACCCTAAGAGTAATGAGGGGGGAGTCACAGAGAGCGATGAGGAGAAAGCAAAGCTGTTAAATATTTTTTTCTCCAATGTATTCACTGAGGAAAATAATCAGATGAAATGCTGAATGTAAAAATAAATTCCCCATTAAAAGTGCCCTGTCTGACCCAGGAAGAAGCACAACAGCGACTTAAAAAGATTAAAATAGACAAATCGCCAGGACCGGATGGCATACACCCTCGTATCCTAAGGGAATTAAGTAATGTCATAGCCAGACCCTTATTTCTGATATTTGCAGACTCTATACTGACAGGGAATTGTCCCACAGGATTGGCGCATAGCAAATGTGGTGCCAATATTCAAAAAGTGTCCAAAAACAGAGCCTGGAAACTATAGACCGGTGAGTTTAACATCTGTTGTGGGTAAACTGCTTAAAGGTTTTCTAAGAGATGCTATCTTAGAGCATCTCAACTGAAATAAGCAAATAACGCCATATCAGCATGGCTTCATGAGAGCTCGGTTATGCCAAACTAATTTAATCAGTTTCTATGAGGAGGTAAGTTCAAGACTTGACAGCGGAAAATCTATGTATGTCGTATATCTGGACTTCTCCAAAGCATTTGACACTGTAGCACATAAAAGGTTAGTATATAAAATGAGAATGCTCGGACTGGGAGAAAATGTCTGTATGTGGGTAAGTAACTGGCTGAGTTATAGAAAACAGAGGGTGGTTATTAACGGCACACACTCAGATTAGTTCACTATCACTAATGGGGTACCTCAGTGGTCAGTATTGGGCCGTATTCTCTTCAATATATTTATTAATGATCTTGTAGAAGGCTTGCATAGTAAAATATAAATTTTTGCAGATGACACTAAACTGTGTAAAGTAATTAACACTGAAGAGGACAGTATACTACTACAGAGGGATCTGGATAGATTGGAGGCTTGGGCAGTTAAGTGGCAGATGAGGTTTAACACTGACAAATGTAAAGTTATGCACATGGGAAGGAATAATGCAAGTCACCCATACATACTAAATGGTAAAACACTCGGTAACACTGACATGGAAAAGGATCTAGGAATTTTAATAAACAGCAAACTAAGCTGCAAAAAACAGTGTCAGGCAGCTGGTGCCAAGGCCAATAAGATAATGGGTTGCATCAAAAGGGGCATAGATGCCCGTGATACGAACATAGTCCTACCACTTCACAAATCGCTAGTCAGACCACACATAGAGTACTGTGTACAGTTCTGGGCTCCTGTGAACAAGGCAGACATAGCAGGCTGATGAGGGTCCAGAGTAGGGCAACTAAAGTAATAACTGGAATGGGGCGACTGCAGTACCCTGAAAGATTATCAAAATTAGGGTTATTTACTTTAGAAAAAAGACGACTGAGGGGAGATCTAATTACTATGTATAAATATACCAGGGGTCAGTACAGAGATCTATCCCATCATCTATTTATCTGTGACTGTGACGAGGGGACATCCTCTGCATCTGGAGGAAAGAAGGTTTGTACACAAACATAGAAGAGGATTCTTTATGGTAGGAGCAGTGAGACTATTGAACTCTCTGCCTAAGGAGGTGGTGATGGTGAGTACAATAAGGGGCCTGGATGTATTTCTGGAGTGTAATAATATTACAGGCTATAGCTACTAGAGAGGGGTCATTGATCCAGGGAGTTATTCTGATTGCCTGATTGGAGTCGGGAAGGAATTTTTATTCCCCTAAAGTGAGGAAAATTGGCTTCTACCTCACAGTTTTTTTTTTGCCTTTCTCTGGATCAACTTGCAGGATGACAGGCCTTACTGGATGGACAAATGTCTCTTTTCGGCCTTATGTACTATGTTACTATGTAATAGTATTCATCCAAATAATAGGCTACTTTCAGTTGCCTTTATATATAATTGTTGTTGGTGTGCACATATAAAGGTTCCAGAAAAAAATAATTCTCCAAAAGAACTTGGTGTGCTCGATGTCACTAGAGATGTTGGTAAGGTTGAACACTCTAAGAGGTTAGTAAACAGTTAATAGTCTCTAGATACTTCAAATTTCCACAGGATAATGGCATACGTTGTTATTTATGTTAGTATAACCTCTGTATAGCAATATATACACTTGCTCCCGTTTTACTTCTTTGTAATAACTAGTTAGTGAACGGTTAATAGTCTCTAGGTTTTTTCAAATTTCCACAGGGTAATTGCATTGGGCGTTACTTGTATTAGTACAACCTCTGTGTAGCGAGATATACAATTGCTACCCTTTTGGTTGTCCGTACTCACGGTTGGATAACACAGGCTGTGTATTAGACATCCCTCATGTGGGTGCTTGTTTCTTCTACCTATAAACGGAGCGGTTAGCAGGGGTCTTGGACAGCTGGCTTGTATCCTTAGCGTCTCCTTCGTTCTCTGCTCCCGCCGTTGTATCTCGCGAGATGAGATGACGTGGCTTTGTCAATCTCGCAATCGCTCCTGCAGCTGCAAATGTATAATAAATGTAAAGTCTTTTAGTTAACAGCCTTGTAGTCCATATTCATGCATGGTCATGCTTGTTAAGGGGGCAATATCTCAGCGAATACTATTGGTCCTATGAATGTTACCATTTTATACGCTTATGAGAAGTACGCTTATGTGAAGTGCCACGATTGCTGCTATTTTGTTACAATTTCTTTAAAAGATGTTTAGATAGTTTCTATAATGCTTTAACATTTTATAGATTTTTATTGTCTATGTGCCCCATAGTTTTTTTAATAATAAATTGTGATTGATATTAACGCAGACTCCAAATATATGAGTGTCTGTCCACATCTATATTATATTATTAAAAGGGACATTTTATTGATATATGTCCTTGCATTCAGCGTAAAAAAAAAAAAAGGGGACATCTAATTCCCGACTAACTCTTGAGGGGAGTCAGAGAACATGCATTTGTCTTTGACTGGTAGTACCCGATTTCTGTCTGACTGTGGGGATTGAGGTGTTTATCAACAGTGGGGCAGGGGTGAACCTGATGCCCAGTTTGTCCATATGCACAGGCAGTCTCCAAGTGCATTATAGAAAAACATTTACATTTTTGCTCTTGATTCTGCACTTCTACCTCAGAAGTGTTTATCTCGGATGGTGCATGACATATGATCAAGACATACGAATTCATCTCGTGTTTTGTGTTGGAGGGTCTCCCTGCTCCGTTGGTTCTGGGTTTACTGTGGTTAAGCAAGCACAATCCAACCATCGATTGGCAAGCTAGACAGATTCTGGATTGGGGTGATTTTTGCGTTGACAATTGTCTGAATAAATCTTTTTCTGCTTTAACGACTAAAACATTACCCTCTTTTATATCTGATTTTGCCGATGTATTTTCTGAAAGTAGATGCCAGAATTTACCTCTGCATCGGGAATATGATTGTCCTATTCACCTTCTTCCCGGAGTTAAGTTGCCCGGCCATGAGAGAGTATATAACTGAGAGTTTGGCTAAAGGACACATAAGACCTTCCAAATCTCCAGTGGCAGCATTTTTTTTTTAAAGGATGGAAATTTTAGGCCATGTCTGGATTTCCGTGAGCTCAATCGGATTACTGTTCGTGATCCTTACCTCCTTACTTTGATTACTGACTTGTTTAACCAGATTGTTGATGCCAAGGTGTTCTCCAAGTGGACTTAAGGGGGGCATATAATCTGGTCAGGATCAAAGAAGGGGATGAATGGAAGATGGCTTTTAATACCCCAGAGGGTCATTTTGAGAACCTGGTCATGCCTTTTGGGTTGACCAATGCTCCTGCGGTTTTCCAGCATTTTGTGTATTACATTTTTCATCACCTGGTATGGAGGTTTGTTGTCGTGTATTTGGATTACATACTTATTTATTTTCCAGACGTGGAGACTCATCAGTAGAGTTGAGCGAACACCTGGATGTTCGGGTTCGAGAAGTTCGGCCGAACATCCCGGAAATGTTCGGGTTCGGGATCCGAACCCGATCCGAACTTCGTCCCGAACCCGAACCCCATTGAAGTCAATGGGGACCCGAACTTTTCGGCACTAAAAAGGCTGTAAAACAGCCCAGGAAAGAGCTAGAGGGCTGCAAAAGGCAGCAACATGTAGGTAAATCCCCTGCAAACAAATGTGGATAGGGAAATGAATTAAAATAAAAATTTAATAAATAAAAATTAACCAAAATCAATTGGAGAGAGGTCCCATAGCAGAGAATCTGGCTTCACGTCACCCACCACTGTAAGAGTCCATTTTCATAAATTTAGGCCCAGCACCCAGGCAGAGGAGAGAGGTCCCGTAACAGAGAATCTGGCTTCATGTCAGCAGAGAATTAGTCTGCATGTCATAGCAGAGAATGAGGCTTCACGTCAGCCACCACTGCAACAGTCCATTGGCATATATTTAGGCCCAGCACCCAGGCAGAGGAGGGAGGTCCCGTAACAGAGAATCTGGCTTCATGTCAGCAGAGAATCAGTCTGCATGTCATAGCAGAGAATGAGGCTTCACATCAGCCACCACTGCAACAGTCCATTGGCATATATTTAGGCCCAGCACACAGGCAGAGGAGAGAGGTCCCGTAACAGAGAATCTGTCTTCATGTCAGCAGAGAATTAGTCTGCATGTCATAGCAGAGAATGAGGCTTCACGTCAGCCACCACTGCAACAGTCCATTGGCATATATTTAGGCCCAGCACACAGGCAGAGGAGAGAGGTCCCGTAACAGACAATCTGGCTTCATGTCAGCAGAGAATCATTCTGCATGTCATAGCAGAGAATCAGGCTTCACGTCACCCAACATTGGAACAGTCCATTGGCATATATTTAGGCCCCGGCACCCAGACACAGGAGAGGTTCATTCAACTTTGGGTAGCCTCGCAATATAATGGTAAAATGAAAATAAAAATAGGATTGAATGAGGAAGTGCCCTGGAGTCCAATAATATATGGTTAAGGGGAGGTAGTTAATGTCTAATCTGGACAAGGGACGGACAGATCCTGTGGGATCCATGCCTGGTTCATTTTTATGAACGTCAGCTTGTCCACATTGGCTGTAGACAGGCGGCTGCGTTTGTCTGTAATGACGCCCCCTGCCGTGCTGAATACACGTTCAGACAAAACGCTGGCCGCCGGGCAGGCCAGCACCTCCAAGGCATAAAAGGCTAGCTCTGGCCACGTGGACAATTTAGAGACCCAGAAGTTGAATGGGGCCGAACCATCAGTCAGTACGTGGAGGGGTGTGCACACGTACTGTTCCACCATGTTAGTGAAATGTTACCTCCTGCTAACACGTTGCGTATCAGGTGGTGGTGCAGTTAGCTGTGGCGTGTTGACAAAAGTTTTCCACATCTCTGCCATGCTAACCCTGCCCTCAAAGGAGCTGGCATTGACACAGCTGCCTTGGCGACCTCTTGCTCCTCCTCTGCCTTGGGCTTCCACTTGTTCCCCTGTGACATTTGGGAATGCTCTCAGTAGCGCGTCTACCAACGTGCGCTTGTACTCGCGCATCTTCCTATCACGCTCCAGTGCAGGAAGTAAGGTGGGCACATTGTCTTTGTAGCGTGGATCCAGCAGGGTGGCAACCCAGTAGTCCGCACAGGTTAAAATGTGGGCAACTCTGCTGTCGTTGCGCAGGCACTGCAGCATGTAGTCGCTCATGTGTGCCAGGCTGCCCAGGGGTAAGGACAAGCTGTCCTCTGTGGGAGGCGTATCGTCATCGTCCTGCCTTTCCCCCCAGCCACGCACCAGTGATGGACCCGAGCTGCGTTGGGTGCCACCCCGCTGTGACCATGCTTCATCCTCATCCTCCTCCACCTCCTCCTCATCCTCGTCCTCCTCGTCCTCTAGTAGTGGGCCCTGGCTGGCCACATTTGTACCTGGCCTCTGCTGTTGCCAAAAACCTCCCTCTGAGTCACTTCGAAGAGACTGGCCTGAAAGTGCTAAAAATGACCCCTCTTCCTCCTCCTCCTCCTCCTGGGCCACCTCCTCTTCCATCATCGCCCTAAGTGTTTTCTCAAGGAGACATAGAAGTGGTATTGTAACGCTGATAACGGCGTCATCGCCACTGGCCATGTTGGTGGAGTACTCGAAACAGCGCAACAGGGCACACAGGTCTCGCATGGAGGCCCAGTCATTGGTGGTGAAGTGGTGCTGTTCTGTAGTGCGACTGACCCGTGCGTGCTGCAGCTGAAACTCCACTATGGCCTGCTGCTGCTCGCACAGTCTGTCCAGCATGTGCAAGGTGGAGTTCCACCTGGTGGGCACGTCGCATATGAGGCGGTGAGCGGGAAGGCCGAAGTTACGCTGTAGCGCAGACAGGCGAGCAGCAGCAGGATGTGAACGCCGGAAGCGCGAACAGACGGCCCGCACTTTATGCAGCAGCTCTGACATGTCGGGGTAGTTGTGAATGAACTTCTGCACCACCAAATTCAGCACATGCGCCAAGCAAGGGATGTGCGTCAAATTGGCTAGTCCCAGAGCTGCAACGAGATTTCGCCCATTATCGCACACCACCAGGCCGGGCTTGAGGCTCACCGGCAGCAACCACTCGTCGGTCTGTTGTTCTATACCCCGCCACAACTCCTGTGCGGTGTGGGGCCTGTCCCCCAAACATATGAGTTTCAGAATGGCCTGCTGACGTTTACCCCGGGCTGTGCTGAAGTTGGTGGTGAAGGTGTGTGGCTGACTGGATGAGCAGGTGGAAGAAGAGGAGGAGGAAGCCGAGAAGGAGGAGGTGGCAACAGGAGGCAAAGAATGTTGCCCTGCGATCCTTGGCGGCGGAAGGATGTGCGCCAAACAGCTCTCCGCCTGGGGCCCAGCTGCCACTACATTTACCCAGTGTGCAGTTAGGGAGATATAGCGTCCCTGGCCGTGCTTACTGGTCCACGTATCTGTGGTTAGGTGGACCTTGCCACAGATGGCGTTGCGCAGTGCACACTTGATTTTATCGGATACTTGGTTGTGCAGGGAAGGCACGGCTCTCTTGGAGAAGTAGTGCCGGCTGGGAACAACATACTGTGGGACAGCAAGCGACATGAGCTGTTTGAAGCTGTCTGTGTCCACCAGCCTAAATGACAGCATTTCATAGGCCAGTAGTTTAGAAATGCTGGCATTCAGGGCCAGGGATCGAGGGTGGCTAGGTGGGAATTTACACTTTCTCTCAAATGTTTGTGAGATGGAGAGCTGAACGCTGCCGTGTGACATGGTTGATCTAATCAGAGCAGAGTGACGGGCGGCGCTATGTGACTCCAGCTTAAATAGAGGCTGGGTCACATGGTGCTCTGGCCAATCACAGCCATGCCAATAGTAGGCATGGCTGTGACGGCCTCTTGGGGCAAGTAGTATGACGCTTGTTGATTGGCTGCTTTGCAGCCTTTCAAAAAGCGCCAAGAAAGCGTCACAAAAGCGCCAAGAAAGCGACGAACACCGAACCCGAACCCGGACTTTTACGAAAATGTCCGGGTTCGGGTCCGTGTCACGGACACCCCAAAATTCGGTACGAACCCGAACTATACAGTTCGAGTTCGCTCATCCCTACTCATCAGGATCACGTTAGACAGGTGTTACAGATCCTAAGAGTTAATAAATTGTACTTAAACTTAGACAAGTGTGTTTTTGCTGTATATGAGGTGCAATTCTTGGGCTACCTGCTGTCATCCTCAGGTTTTTGAATGGATCCAGAGAAAGTCTGTGCTGTATTGGACTGGGATCGACCCGAAAATCTGAAGGCTCTTATGTGTTTTTTGGGGTTCACCAACTATTACTGAAAATGTATTCAGAACTATTCGAAAGTGGTGAAACCCTTAATTGACATGACTAAGAAAGGGACGGATGTTTCAGTATGGTCTGATTCAGAATTGCAAGCATTTTCTGCGGTTAAGGAGTGCTTTGCTACTGCCCCTATATTGGTGTAGCCGGATGTATAATAACCTTTCCTTGTGGAAGTTGACGTGTCTGAGGTGGGGGTAGGAGCAGTATTATCGCAGGGCCCTCACCTGGTAAATGGCACCCATGTGTATCTTCCTTTAAAAAACTCTCTGCCGCAGAGAGAAATTATGATGTAGGTAATAGAGAGTTGCTGGCCATTAAGTTGGCTTTTGAGGAGTGGCATCATTAGTTGGAAGGGGCGATTCATCCGTTCACGGTGTTCACAGATCACAAAAATCTGGCTTACCTCAAGTCGGCTAAACGACTGACCCTGAGGCAGGCCAGATGGTCTTTATTTTTCAGCAGATTCAATTTCCTTGTCACTTATCGTCCAGGGGTTAAGAACGTCAAGGCAGATGCCTTGTCAAGTAGTTTTCCTGGAGGTGGTGATTTTTAAAACCTGAGTCCGATACAGTCGGAGGGGGTGGTGATATGCACTCTATACTTTGACTTAGAGGTGAAGTTGTTAGAGGCTCAGGGAGACGCGCCGGAGTCTTGCCGCTATGGGAAATTGTTTGTTCCATCAGAATTGATTGCGTCATAAGGTGTTTGAGGAACATCACTATACGGTTCTTACAGGACACCCTGGGAGTAGATCCACTGCCAACCTCATCTCTCATAGATTCTGGTGGCCGGGGTTGCATAAGTGTTTTGAGGACTATGTGTCGGCCTGTAGTATCTGTGCACGTGCTAAAGTGACACATACTCGACCTTCTGGATCTCTACTTCCATTGCCCATACCGTCTAGACCATGGACTCACGTATCTATTTGAGATACTATTAGTTTATCTTTTACTATTAGTTGATCTTTATAGTACTTTATAGCATTGCCTGGCCTACCTAATGCTAAAACACTTGCGCAAGTGTTCGTTGACAACATTGTGAAACTTCATGGCATTCCCTCTGATGTGGTCTTGAATGATGGGACTGTATGTGTCCAGATTCTGGAAGGTGTTATGTACTTGGCTGGGGGTACAACTGTCTTTCTTCTGCTTTTTATCCTCAGAAGAATGGACAGGCGGTATGCACTAATCAGAGTCTGGAGACTTACTTAAGATGTTTTGTCTCTGAGAACCAGAAGGAATGGTACACGTTTCTGTCTTTGGCAGCGTTTGCCATAAACAATCGTAGACAGGAGTCCACTGGTATGTCGCCATTTTTTGGGGCATATGGGTTTCACCTGCAATTTGGCACATTCTCTGGTTCAGATACTTCTGGTATCCCTGAAGAGGAACATTTTTCTTCATGATTGTCTTTTATATGGCGGAAAATTCCAAATAACTTGATAAATCTGGGCAACAAGTATAAACGTGTGTCTGAAAGGAAACATATGAATGGTCCGGACCTAAGTGTGGAGGATTTTGTGTGGCTGTCCACAAGAAATATTAAGTTGAAGGTTCCTTCTTGGAAGTTGGGTCCAAGGTTTATTGGTACATATAAGATCACTGCCATTATTAATCCTGTAGCTCTTCGTCTTGAACTTCCTCAGGCTCTGAAAATTCATAATGTGTTTCACAAATCTTTGTTGAAGATATATGTTGAACTTTTGGAGTCATCCCCGTTGCCACCCGCTCTTGTCATGGACGGCAGTTTGGAATTCCAGATCGCCAAGATTATTGACTCTTGAGTTCTCTGTATATCTCTTCAGTATCTTGTTTACTGGAAGGGTTATAGACCAGAGGGGAGGATTTGGGTACTGGAATCAGACTTGAATGCCAGTTGTTTAGTGAAAACCTTTCACAGGTCTTCTTCAGATAAGTTTGTCCTGGGTACCAGGAGGTCAACCATAGAAGGGGGGGGGGGGTACTGTCACGGACGTTCCTGAGACGGTGGCAGGAGATCGGTGAGACTGGCAACACATGGCTTGATCTGACATGTTTTCCGTTTAGATCAAATGGCACCTGTGTTGTTTCTGGTGCTTGCCACACCTTCTTTCCCCAGGTGTGGCTATTATAGTCATTTCACCTTCTCTATTTATTGTTGTTTCTCCCACTATGTTATGTGCCACGGACAACACCAGGGATCCCAGAAAAGTTTAAAGCATTCTCTTATTGCTCCTTCTCTGCCCCGGCACCATCCTCCTCTGACTCCTCTTCAGACTCCTGTTGACTTGTCTCAGATGGAGTAGCTTCCCCTGGGAAATAATCCAGCATTGCGACTTCCTAATCTTCCTGCTTCTGCTCCTCCACGGCTTGATCAATGACACAATACAATGCCTACTCCAGAAAGAAGGCGTAAGGTACGATGTCACTGAGGGCGTCCTGGCTGCGACTGACCAGTTTGGTGATCTCATCAAATGGCTGCAGAAGTCTACATGCGTCGTGCATGAGCATCCACTGGTGCGGTGAAAAAAAAACAAGCTCCCCAGAAAACCTGTCCTGCCGCAGAGTTCGTGCAGGTAGTCATCAACTGCACGTTTATGCTGGAGCAGCCTATCAAGCATATACAAGGTGGAGTGCCATCGTGTCAGGCAGTCACAAATCCGACTTCTGACGGGCAGGTGGTGTCGCCGCTGAACCTCAGCAAGGCAAGCCATGGCCGTGTAAGATCTTCTAAAATGGCCAGAGTTTTTTCTTGCCTGCCGTACCAAATTATCTATTTAATTCGGTACAGATATCCTACTGACCCAAAGTGAACCTCTGTTAGACATTTTTCCGAAAGGGGGGATCAGTCCCTGAGGAAGGTCTTTTAAAACAGGGTCGACCAAGAAAGGTGATAGAGCATTCACATGGCCACCAGTCCCACCAACCAATATTTTGTTGCATGTTGGGGCCCCCATGGTTCAATGAGACCGGCATCAATGTGCTATACCCCTCCGTTGCTGATGAGGATCCGCTGGTAGCTTTCACTAAGAACATTGCTCTCAGAGCCAGCAGCCATTAGATCCTCCTCAAACCAACGGTGTCGGCTTTCACATGGGGGGAAGAAGGAACCCGAGTGCTGATCTATAGAATTTCCCTTGTAACGTTGTGACCCGATCACGCTCCTTTATAACCGTAATCCGGTCATACCTTACACAGGGAGGCATATACAAAATAAGCCTACAAAACATTCCTAAGCTAAAGAGAAAGTCCACTATAGTCATCCTATGCTAATAAAAATTTCCACGACACCAACGTCATCATCTTTTTTCGCTCGAACATTTTGGCCACGGAAGCCTGTCTTTTGCCAGATGAACGCGACAACGGCATGGTGGAAGGTGGAGTGGAGGACAACTGGGAGGAGAGAGGAAAAGGGGAAGGAGAAGAGGCAGGACGTGAAGCAACAGGAGTTTTTCTTTGTGGGTTCTGACGGTGTTGCTCCCACTGGACTCGTGATGTGAGTCCAGGTGCCTTCTTAAGGCGGTCGTCCCTAGGTGAGTGTTGGGCTTACCCCGACTTATGCGTTGACAGCACAGGCTGCAGATGGCAACATTATTGTCAGCTGTGGACTTGTTAAAAAAAGCCAACAATGCGAAGCCATGTGCCAATGTCCTGGGAGCTCCAGATGTGACCATGCATGGTGGATGGCTTGATCAAGATACATTAGCAGTCTCCTTTTTGCCTCCTGTGCACACTAAGTTTTGCCTGCTTCTCCTCCTTTACCTGCCTATCTGCTGCTCTGTCTCTCTGAACTTCCCCTCCTCTTCCTCTCTTGTGGGCACCCACGTGACGTCCATAGACATCATCATCGTCCCGTTCACCACCACTGACATTAGAGATCTCGGGGTAGGCAGCAACAGCGGGGACCACCCTCCTTGGGCTGATCTAGGTACTGTCATCAGACTGCTGGGTGGTGACCGTTGAAAACTCCTCTTCCTGATCTGATGCCAAGAATAGCTGCGCATCAGTAAGGTCTTGTAATGCATGTGAAAATAATTCCTCTGACTCGAGCGGAGGGGATGTGGTGGTGTCTTTGGGGGTGCACACAGCAGAGAGTGAAGAGGGTGCAGATAGAGAGGATGAGGAGAGTGCAGTAGCGGAAGGCTGAGTGAGCCACTCAACCAAGTCTGGTGAAACCGTTGATGTAATTGCATGCATCTTCTGCAACTTCCCACTTAGCCTCCGGCTTGGTGCACCTGCCAGACCCCTACCACCCCTGCGGAATGGCCTCTTCCTCTGCCTGTCATGTTCAAAATGACCCTGTGACAAAAGTCCCTATAGAAGAGTAGTATTTGTGGGAGGTATATCACACCCCTGCTTCAATCACTTTTTTTGAGGGGCAACTGGTATATCACAACAGTAGAAATTATTTGTTCCAATGTCGTTTGTCACTATCTGTAGCTGAGTTAACCCAGCTAAACCGCAAACAAATGCTGCATTACCCAAATGCACTATATAGAAAGTATATAATTGGTATATAACACCCCTGCTTTAATCACTTATTTGGGGGGGGGGGGCAACTGGTAAAAAACACCATCAGAAATTATTTGTTCCAATGTCATTTTTCACTATCTGTAGCTGAGGTAACGCAGCTAAACCGCAAACAAATGATGCACTACCAAACTGCACTACATCAAAAGTATATAATCGGTATATAACACCCCTGGTTCAATCACTTTTTTGGGGAATAACTGGTATATTACACCAGTAGAAATGATTTTTTCCAATATTGTTTATCACTCTTTTTAGCTGAGGTAATGCAGCAAAACCACAAACAAATGCTTCACTACCCAAATGCACTATATAGAAAGTATATTATTGGTATATAACACCCCTGCTTCAATCAGTTTTTTTTTGGGGGGGGGGGGGAAACTGATATATCACACCAGTAGAATTTATTTGTTTCAATGTCGTTTGTCAGTATCTGTAGCTGAGGTAACACAGCTAAATGGCAAACAAATGCTGCACTACCCAAATGAACGATATAGTAGGTATATAAATGGTATATAACACCCCTGCTTCAATCAGTTTTTGGGGGGGGCAACTGGTATATCACACCAGTAGAAATTATTTGTTCCAATAGCATTTATCACTCTGTGTAGCTGAGGTAACGCAGCTAAACCACAAACAAAGGCTGCACTACCCAAATGCATGATATAGAAAATATATTATTGGTATATAACACCCCTGCTTCAATCAGTTTTTTTGGGGGGGGCAACTGGTATAACACACCAGTAGAAATGATTTGTTCCAATAGCATTTGTCACTCTGTGTAGCTGCAGTATCACAGCAGAACCGCACACAACTGCTGCACAATACAAATGCACTATAATATACTTTCTATGTTAGAAAGTATATTAAAGTATATCACACCCCTCAGTACATCACACCTATCAATAGCACACCTATACCAGTCCTTAAAATTACTTTTGTGGCCCTATTACCTAGTGTTTGGTGTACCTAACAGTCTGTTCCTGCCCCTCACAGCATCCTCTCCCTTCACTGGCAAAAGACTGAATGTAAAATGGCGGCTAGATCAGGTTTATTTATAAGGTAGGGGGTATGTCCATGTGCTGAAACGTAAGGTAAGTTAGGACACTAGGTATTCCTGTGCATGAATTCACCAACCCCTGGAGTCTGTTCATACTGGTAGTTAGTCAGGACTAGGGACAGTGGTAGAAAAGACTTTAAATCTTTTATTTTACTATATAGAAGTTTAGGGAAAGGATAGTAAGGAATCATTCCACAGTATTGAAGCAGAATAGGGTTTAGTAGGGGAGTTTACAGCCTGGGTAATAGGAACAATCCTATTACACCTTGCTGCACTTACTGTGGATCCAAATTGCCATTATACAGCTCGGTAATTCCAGCAAACCGTTATTGTTATTGGGATGCAAGTGATTTTTGATACAGCCATTAACAGGGTTTATTACAAGGAAATATTTCTACATTGCATTTGCCCTTGTGCAGTGCAGTTATATGTTCTAAATAATTTTTGGGCTTTTATTAGTGGGAAAAAGGGTTTATTTGCACCGTTGTGTGGGTGATAAAATTACAGCCTTTTTTGGTGTGTATTAGTGGCACAAAAATATATATTATTTGCCATTTAGCGGTGCAATTATATAGTTATAAAGCCCTTTTTTGGCGTGTATTAGTGGGAAAAAAAATATTATTTGCCGTTCAGCAGTGTAGTTGTATGTTTTAAATCCTTTTGTGGCGTGTATAAGTGGAAAAAAAATAAGGGCCTATTTTCTGATAAACGGTGCAGTTAGCCCTTTTTGGCGTGTATTAGTGGCCAAAAAATATATATATTTGCCATTCAGCGGTGCAGTTATATGTTCTAAAGACCTTTTTGAGGTGTATTAGTGGCAAAAAAATTAAGGGACAATTTGCCATTCAGCGGTGCAGTTATATGTTCTGCACCTTTTTGGTGTGTATTAGTGGCAAAAAATATATACATTTGCAGTTCAGCGGTGCAGTTATATGTTCTAAAGCCCTTTTTGGGTGTATTAGTGGAGAGACAAAAGGACTTATTAGCTGTTGTGTGGTGAAGTGAGAAAATTACAGACTTTTTTGAGGTGTTTTAATTTCCTTCTTTTTATTTATTTGATCTAACAAAATGTCAGACACAGAAGTGTCAGGCCCTACACAGGGGAGTGACAGAGGCTTAAATGTTTCTGGCGCAGGCACAGGTCGCAGCAGAGTAAGGGGGCGTGGCAGCAGGAGTTGCAGTGAGAGGCCAGAGCTCCTGGTGTCACCTAACAGTCGTGTCTTGACAAGCAACCCAGCGGTTCTTCAATGGTTGACTCAGTCATCCACTTCGTCCCAAGTGATATCAGACCCCCAACCAAGAGTCGGTGGGATCATCAGACTCAACCCTTAGTTGGCATGGCCCGGAAGGAGGGCCTGTGCCCTCACCTGTCCTCAACCTGCCTCTGTCCTATTCTGTTCCCTCAGCCAGATAAGTATTATATGTTGTGGACTCAGCTCCACTATACAGCGAGGACGAGCTACTAGAAGACAGTCAGCAGCTACTGGCCAACCAAGATGTGGAGAAGACATCCACCACTTCCTCAGCTAGGCGAGCAAGTAGTAATGAGGAGAGTGGCATGGGAGCTGGTGTTGTGAGCGGTCAGCCTCCTGACACAGAGACCATTGAGGAGGATATCAGTGATGTGCAGACAGTACTCGATGATGATGTAGCTGATTGCACTTGGGAGCCAGGCGAATTAGGGAGAAGTGGGTGGTAGCTTGCTCGAGAGGCAGCGACGGAGCCAGCAAGTCACTAGCATGGCCGGGAGTCAGCAGGGTGGCAGCAGTGGGAGTTCGGGAACCAATCGTGCCCAGAGTAGACCACCCACTTTGCAGGAGCCTACCTGCCCAGAAAGTAGTGGTGCAAGGGTTCATAGAAGCAGCAGCAGTAGCAGTCAGTCAGTGCGTAGTGTTGGGGGTAAAAATTACCTACTCGGCAGTGTGGCAGTTTTTTGTTAAACCACTGGAGTATTGAGATTCTACATGGCAATATGTAGAATCGGTGGGCAGAAGGTTAAGTGTGGCCAGGGTGCCAATGTTAGCACCACGGCTCTGCGTCAACATATGCAGCATCACCATAACGTGGCCTGGGAGAACTGTGGCGCAGATGTGGTGGTCCAACCTGCCACAACAACTGCTGCATCACCCAGTGCCATGCACCCGATTTTAGGCAGTCAAGGCTCCATAGCCTCAGCCGAATATAGCTGTCTGTCTTTCCCATCATCTGGTGGTGCTGATGCTCCTGCCCCTTCTCCTACTCCTCGTCAGTCATTCCGTCACCGAAGCAATTGCCAAGAGACAACAGTATGTGTGCACCCATCCAATGGTGCAGAAGCTAAATGTGCTCCTGGCCAAGTTGCTGGTGCTGCAGTCCCTCCCTTTCCAAGTAGTGGAGTCTGCACCTTTCAGAGAACTGATGGCTTGTGCCGAAGCGAGGTGGAGAGTCCCAAGCCATCATTTCTTTGCTAAAACGGCAGTACCAGCCCTGCACACATATGTAGAACAGAAGGTGGGCCAGTCCTTAAGCCTGTCAGTGTCTTCCAAAGTGCACGTCAGCACCAATGTGTGGAGCTGTAACTATGGTCAGGGACAATAAATGTCCTTTACAGCCTAATAGATGAATGTGGTTCCTGCACAGCCACACCAGCAACTTGGCCAGGTGACACCCCTTCCGCCTCCACGTTGCAACGTTATTGGTCCTGTGAAAATGTCTGCCTCTGCCTCCTCATCCTCCACCGTGTCCTCAGCCTCCACTGCAGGTACAATTCACAGTGCCCCTCCAGCATACAACAAGTGCAGGGCACGGCGATGTCATGCTGTTCTGCACCTCGTTTGCCTAGGCGAACAGAGTCATACAGGGGAGGAACTGCTCCGTGTTCTTCAGCAAGAAATCAAATCCTGGCTTTTTCCGGGACAACTGAAAATCGGAACCATGGTGACCAACAATGGGAAGAACATGGAGGGCTGAGCCATGTGCCCTGCATAGCACACATGTTCAATGTAGTTGTCAAGCGGTTCCTGAAGTCTTCCACCATTCTGCAAGACATCCTAAAAATTGCCAGGAAATTTTGCATGCACTTCAGCCACTCTACACCGCAAAGCATACCCTCCTTGAGCTGCAGCGGCAAAACAGCATCCCCCAACATGGCTGATATGCGACATTTCCACTCCATATGTTGGACCGACTGTACGAATTCTTGATGATCCAAGCAGACAGGAGTACTCCCCTGTGTAACTTCGATGTCTGCCAGTGGCAGTTCATGTGTCACACCTGCCGCTTGCTGAGGCCCTTTGAGGAGGCCATGTTATTTGTCAATCGCCAGAACTATGGGATGAACAACGGCATTCTACTGCTTCATGTCCTGGAACAGATGCTGGTAAATCTGGCTGGTCAGGAGACTGGAGATGTGGCTGAACTGGAGGAGGAGGACATTAGAAAACAAGCAATGTGTAGCAAAATTAGTGTTTTTATAATTTTTTGCTCAGGTGACAGGGGAGGAGGAGCAGGAGCAGCCAAGGGAGAGAAAGGGCAATGAGAAAGATGAAGCAGAGGACCCAGACATACCGTGGCAGTATGCAGTGGAGATGGAGGCAGGGAGTACCTCCGAGTCACTTGCACAAATCTCTCGATGCATGCTTACTTGCTTGCATAGGGACAGCAGAATTATCACCATTTGGCAGAGGGATGACTTTTGGCTCTCCACCTTGTTGGACCCTCGCTACCAGTCCAAAATGGGGGCCTTTTTTTCACCCGCTGAGAGGGAGGACAAAATGAACTACTATAGAGACATCCTATGTAGTCAGTTGGCCACTGCCTATCTGCACCATCGTCCATCCTCTCGCAGGTCTCATCGGGGAGCCCTCTGCGCTCACATTCCTCTGCTATGGCTGCTGTGGCAGGGTGGGGGGTAGGAGCAGTTCCAGCTCCATCAGCAGCAACTTGAGTCTAGAGTCGCTGATGAGCAGTAGTGTTGAGAGCGAATATTCGAATCACGAATTTTAATCACAAATATCGTCACTGCGAGAATTAGCGAATATTTCGAATATCTAATATATAAAGCTGAGTGTATGTGTGTATGTCCACTAATGGAATCTGCACCGTCACATTTACAAACACGAAATTTGGCACACAGGTACATCAGGTGTCCGGGAAGGTTTTAGACCAGGTCTCAGCTCTCTAGGACATACCGTTCCTTAGATATTCCCCCAAAAAAGCATTAGCCAATAGAAGCTGGTCACATGACCCTTATCAATAGAAGCTCGCAGGTCCTCCAGTCTCCACATACACAGTTTTACTCCAGGTTTCCATAACAACCCAGCCATCTTCACTGCTGTAGGAGAGCTTTAAGGAAATCTGTCACCAGGATAGTCGCTATTGCAGTAAAGCCATGGCCTAATAGCACTTAGTACCTTATTTCAAGATGTGCCTTTGTTCCAGCAATATATGTTTTTATCCTCTAAAAATCCAGTTTATTTGGTATTTAAATGAGCCAGTAAGGAGCTCAGAGGGGCGTTACTCTTACAGGAAGGAGCCCATACACGCCCCTTGCCAAAATATGTCCACCCTCCAAAAAATTAAAGCCCCGCCCCCAGGCCCCAATAAGCCACGCCTCTGTTCTGGTTAGACCACGCCCCTCCCACTCCAATGCCAACTGGGTTTGAAAAAATGAAGTTAAAAATCAACTATCAGCTGCAGGGGTGGGATGGACGGTGACTTTCTCCCTGCAGCTTACACTCAGACAGCACAGTGCTGCTGTCTTAGAGTGAGCTGTTCAAAAGGACACGCCCCTTATCTGGCTAGGCCACACCCTCTCCCACTCCTAAGCCGAATTAGCTTAAAAAAATTAAGATAAAAATCAACTTCTAGGTCCCGCTCAGCCACGCCCAGACCTGGTTAGACCACGCTGTTAAAAAGGACACACCCCCAATCCAGTAAAGGCCACTGTTAAGGTGGCGGGCCCCTGTGGAGGCCACTGTAAAGGGAGTGGTATGCTGTGAAAGTCACTGTTATAGGGGAAAACTGCTGTAAAGGTCAAAGTTAAGGGAGTGGGCTGCTAAGGAGGTCCAATTTTAAGAGACGGGGCACTGTGGGGGGGGGGGTCCTCCTACTGATGCTGCTGCTGCCGCCACCTCCACACACTGTCATTGTGCCACTCTGTGAACTCCTGATGAAGCTGCTATCTCCACACTCATTGTGTCACTCTGTGACCTCCTGATGATGCTGCTGCCACCTCCACACTGTCATTGTGCCACCCTGTGGCCTCCTCCTGATGCTGCTGCCGCCACCTCCATACTCTGTCATTGTGCCACTCTGCGGCCTCCTCCTGATGCTGCTTCTGCTGCCACCTCCACACTCTGTCATTGTGCCACTCTGGGGCCTCCTGATGCTGCTGCCACCTCCACATTGTCATTGTGCCACCCTGTGGCCTCCTCTTGATGCTGCTGGTGCCACCCCACACTCTGTCATAGTGCCACTCTGTGGCCTCCTGATGCTGCTTCTGCTACCTCCACACTATCATTGAGCCACTCTGTGGTTTCCTCGTGCTTCTTCCACCTCACCACTGTGTCATAGGGCCACTCTGTGGAATTCTAATGCAGTTCATGTGTCATCTCTGTTTTGGATCCACCTCTGTTATTTTTTGCCTTAGCAATACTGATGGATTACTAAATAAATGCTCACCAAGTGAAGGTGGATGCTTCACAGACAGGATCTGTTTGTTGTGGGTTATTGTTCTGACGAATCAGAGGAAGGGCAAAATAAATTGGTGATGTCAACACAAACTTACTGCTGACACCCTCTCTACTCTGTTGGGGGGGGCTCTACTTGTATAAGCGTTTAATAGAAAAGGTTCTGTAGACATCTGTGATGAATCAGCTGCCGACGGTGTAAAAGGAGTGCGCTTCTTCTTGACGCTAACATTGAAAGTCACACTTGAGTTATTTGGTCATTTTTGGCTTCGTGACTGCCCAAATAAGTGACGTGTGCAGTAATTTTAAGAGTGACGTCTGTCATCTACATGTCATACTGAATTACAGTATTGTTTCACTACCATAGCAGACTCCTTTTGAGTGTTACTGCAAGGAACAGTGTTCTACACCACTATATAGGCTCTCTGCAGCCAGGAAATAGCTGTTTGTTGAATCGATTCACCACAATTTTTTTTTTTATTCGGTGTACAGGCCAAATCTAATTTTTTAGAAATTTGCTCATCTCTAATGACTACAATTACAGATGCATTTACACTTGGTAGCTTTATTGCAGACATTTCTGCAACTGAAAATGAGTTCTGTTTTCTCAATTGTCAGTAAGCATGTGGATTTCTGCATTATTTAGATAAATGTGACAGATAAATTTCTGCACAAATCTGCTGTGTATGAATATGCCTTAATATAGTTTACCTTCCTATCTTGACAGAATCCGGATTAGGTGTGTCAAACAGATTAAGAACATGCATTAGCTAAGAGTTTAAGCTAAGAATAGACTGGTATAAAGAGTAGGAACTGAAGGTACAAGGAATTTTAGAACTCTGCTAGTGTTTTTTTTTTTTTTTTTAGGTTCTTATTCCATGATGGATCTCTTGTAGCACCAAGTAAATAAAATGTATCTTGTTTCATATACACATACTGTAATACATATAAACATCTGTCTGTGTAAATCCATGTCCTGTGTCATCCATGTAATCCATATATATATATTTTTTTGCTTTATAGCTTACCTAATCATCTTGCTTTTGAAGACCGGTTAAAGATATTGTTAATGAAGGCTCTCTATTGAGTTATAGTTGCAGTGGTGTTTGCTATCCATTTGAGGACTATAGCTGTCCTGTCCATAAAAATTAGTATCACATGGGTATCTTTTTTAACCAATCTTTATTTAAGAAAAAAACTGTGGTACAAATGTAAAATTGGCAAGGCACATATTTTGCACAAGTGAAGAGACATGAACAGTTGGATAATAATGGTAAGCATACATAATAAGTGTAAAATCCAACTTGCGGGCAGAACAAGGAATCATAAAGGCTGGGTGGTGCTACCAATAATAGTTGGTGAGTTTCTGGACGTATTTGAACCTGTCCAAGGGCTCCAAATATTCAAAAATGTAGCATGTCACCAGGATTTCTAGCTAGAGAGTTCCTCTAAGTGATACATTTGGTGTACTTTGGCTAGCCACATTTTTGTTGCTGGAGTGGAGCGATTCAATCAGAGTAGAGGGATTAATAAATTGGCTGCCATAATTAACAAGTCTGGTAAGGATTTCTTTGATAAATGACAAGTGGTTGCTGGGAGGATTGATAGAGCTAGTTGGAGAGTAAGAGATGGATGAGACACATATTTTGCTGAAAGTGCTTTTAACAGAATGCCAGTATGGTGAAAAATATTTGCAGTGCCACCAGATATGAAATAGGAATTCCGGCAGTGTCCACACCACTAGCAAATATCATGAGAAGACGGAAATATCGTGGCAACTATATATGGCAACAAGTTTCAAAGAGTTTTCTTGTGTGGGCACATTTCTGGAGAAGACATGTGTTCAAACAGTTAAAGTTCTGAGTTCGTAAAGGAAACTCGCAAATCCTTCTCCAAAGCAGTTATGAATGAGAGTTTGTGAGGGGTAGTAGCAATTACTGGGGTAATTTACTATCCAGAAATATGCCTATCTAAGGTTATTTGCGCCACAATCTATGACTTTTCCCCACTCATTCCGGGTCTAAAAAATTGGGAGTGGTGGGGGTGTGGGAGGGGACAGGCTGGCAGGCCCATCTTATTCATAATTTTCTTCACTTGTTTTAGGTGTAGAAAATGATCTAAATGTAAGCTAGAAAGGAAGCTGGTTTACATTTAGACTGTTGCTGGATACACCAAAGTTATGTAGAGGCCTGCGGTAGCTATTTGTGGTAGCTATTTGCATTCCCAATGTAGCAGGATGTTTGGATAGGAGCTAAGAAGTCGTAGGAATTTCTTGGCTTAGAGTTCTTCCACAGTAGAAAGAAAGTGTATGGGAGAAATATGGGAGCAGACTGGATTTATTAAAATTAAATTTTTCTCAGCAAAGCAGTTACATATGAACATGGGACCAACATAGATGTCTTCAGCTGCCACGCGAACATGCAGCAGGCTAACCAGTTTCATAGGTACAAATCTGCTGACAGATGCCCCTTAAAATCCAAAGGGAATGTGTCATCTTTAACTTTATACCTTTTGGAGATCATTTCATATCCAACTTTCTTAACTGTTCATAATAACAGTAATTTTAAACCGGGGTGACCAAACCTTTGCATACCACTGTATATACAGTATGTTAATAGAAGTATTGTGTGGTTTAACAAAAAAAAACAACTTTGGTCTAAAATATGTTCCCTCCTTTGTTCGCACATGTTTGAATAAGGACATGAATGACTCCTTTTCTGCCGGAAGAAAAAGCTCAAGTGTTTGTGAAGCCTTTCATCTAATAACATCATACAGTCAATAAAAGTATCATCTTTACACAGCCATTTATTGGTTTTCTCTTGACAAATTACATTTTCTGCTGGCTAACATGGTACTCCTCCACTGCTTATTAGATCAGTATTGTAAGAACACATTATTTTGGTGTGAGTTAAAACGGACGCCTGGAAAAAAAAAATCAATTTGACTGTTCAGGACACTTTTAGATACAGGATACACTATTTTAGAGGAAGCGATAATGGCAGCCTTTCACCCAAAGTATGACATCATATTTTATTCTAAGGAAGTTCATGAACTGTGTAACATTCATCTTATTTCAAATAAGTGGATTAAAAAATAAAAAAAATCTACTTTAATAAATCTATTGTTTAATAACATATTAATCCACAACTAATATAGAACTATTTTAATGTATTTTACACAAATATTTAGGGACCATATCAATTAAAAAGCAAATCATTGTGATTGGAAATATTGCAGTTTCTGTCAGTTTTATTAGCATATTGTGCAGGGCTGTAAAATTAAATATTTTGTGTAAAACTTGCATAAATTAAAAAAAAAATACACATATTAGGTATTGCCGCATCCGTGACAACCTGGTCTATAAAAATATCACATGATCTAACATGTCAGATTAATGTTGTAAATAACAAAAAATAAAAACGGTGCCAAAACAGCTATTTCTTGTTACCTTGCCTCACAAAAAGTGTAATATAGAGCAATCAAAAATCATCTGTACCCTAAACTAGTACCGACAATACTGCCACCCTATCCCATAGTTTCTAAAATGAGGCCACTTTTTGGAGTTTCTACTCTAGGGGTGCATCAGGGTGCAAAATCTGCCTTCCAAAAACCGTATGGCATTCCTTTCCTTCTGCGCCCTGCCGTCTGCTGGTACAGCTGTTTACGGAAACATATGGGGTGTTTCTGTAAACTACAGAATCAGGGCCATAAATATTGAGTTTGGTTATCTCAGAATGGCCTGGATAAGTCAAAGCGTTTTAAAGTTAACAGAACTTAAAGTGACACTGGTCAGATTTGCAAAAAAGTCCTTAAGGTGAAATAGGGCTGAGTCCTTAAGGGGTTAAGCTGGCACAGTGGCAATGCTCACAAGATCACTATGTCAAAAATGCTGCTGTTCATAGTGTGGCAACTGACAAGCATTTTGTCACAGTGCACCATGGGGTTAAAAAATTCCAGCAGACACGCTATTGCATAACAATTATCCAAATTTGAAACACCATAAATATGGTATATACTAGCGATGAGTGAATTGATGAATGTTCCAATGAATCCAATTTGTTACTGTCACGGAAGGTGAGGGAAGGAAAGCAAATCAAACACAACTAACAGGTAACAAAACACCAGGCTAGGCCCCACAGCTAAGGAACAGGAAATGGTCACCACCTTACAAACCCTAAGCCTTTCCCTCACTGCTAACAACATGAACAAATCCCAATGGTAGAAGTGTTAAAGCACTAGAACCTATTCTCTATTGCAACTGAAACAGACCCTCAGCTAGGGAACAGGCGATAAGACAACCGGTTCCTTGCAAGAGATGAAGGAACCAGTGTCTTCCTAAGGCCTAGCCAGGAAATACAACAAAAGGGAAGAAAAGAGGACTTATCTCAAGACGGACTAGGAGCAGGAGATCCACCAAGCACCAGCAGAGAACTCCAGAAGAAACTATAAACCACAAGGCCTATAGTGAGAGGCAGAGATAAATAGCAGCACTAACTGACTAACAAGCAGAACCTGCAAGGAGGTGGGACCCTGCCCATTAACACAACAAAGCAATCTGTCAGATAGGCTCACGTGCCACAAGTCTGACAGACCTTTTCAGATCACTCACAGGGCAGGTCACGACAGTACCCCCCCCCCCCTCTATGGGTGACCTTTGGGCACCCAGGACCAACTTTATCTGGGTGTGCCCTGTTAAAGGCCTTCACAAGGTGGCTAGCATTGACATCGGTACTGAAAGGATCCCCGAAGAACACGCGAGTGTAGTATTCTGGAGATCTGAAACTCCAGATTATGATCTACCAAAATTGGAGGAGGAGGCAAAGGAGATGGTTCAACAGGTTCAACATACTTCTTCAACAGGGATCAGTCAAAGGTTTAACAACCATGGAATAATTCAGGACGAACTTTCTCTAGTAATTATTAAATCCCCAAAACCGCATTAGAGCTTTCTGATTCTCTAGTCGGTCCCATTCAAGTACCGCACGGACCTTTTCGGGATCCATGTGAAAACCTGAGTCAGAAACTAAGTAACCCAGAAACTGCAGCTCCTGGACAGCAAACGCACATTTCTCCAACTTAGCATACAATTTATTCTCCCAAAGGATCGATAATACTGTTCTTAAATTATCCTGATGAGTCTCCATATTGGGTGAGTAAACTAGTATGTCATCGAGGTAAATAACAACAAACCTCCCCACCCACCAAATGATGAAAAATGTAATTGATAAAGTGCTGGAAGACTGCCGGGGCATTAGTCAAACCAAAGAGCATAACCAGGTTTTCAAAGTGAATGAACCTCAGGGGTGTTGAAGGCCGTATTCCATTCACCCCTTCCTTGATTCTGATCAGATTATAAGCCCCTCTTAAATCCAACTTAGAAAACACTTTGGCACCGACAACCTGATCAAATAGATCCGGAATCAAGGGAAGGGGATAAGGGTCACGGACAGTCATGACATTTAGTTCCCGGAAATCTAAACACGGTCTAAGGGACCCGTCTTTTTTCTTTACAAAAAAGAAGCTTGCTGCCATAGGTGATTTAGATGGTCTAATATGACCTTTTGTCAAACTCTTGGCAATGTACTCTCGCATAGCTACTCTTTCAGGTTGGGAAAAATTTTATAACCGAGATTTGGGCAATTTAGCTTTGGGAATAAGATTGATCGGACAATCATACTCTTGGTGGGGGAGGGGGCAACTCCTGATCCCCACCCTCCGAGAATAGGTCTGAAAAATCATGTAGAAACGGAGGTAACACCTTAGTGGATACCACGGAAATAGATGCGCCAAGACAGTTGTCCATACACAAATCACTACAATTACTGATTTGTCTAGTTTGCCAATCAATGGTAGGGCTTTGTTTGATCAACCATGGTAAACTCAGAACCAGAGGAGCAGGAAAACCCTTCAGAACAAAACAAGAAATGGATTCAACATGAGAATCACCCACCCTCAGACGAATATCCTGCACAATATGAGTTAGACATTTTTGTGAGAGAGGAGCGGAATCAATAGCCAACACTGATATCTATTTGTTTAATGTGCTAGTTCTAAAAACAATGAACAAATTGATAATCAATAAGATTAACCCCTGCGCCGCTGTCAACAAATACTTCTAACACAATATTTTCAGAGTCTAGCGCCACTATCGCAGGCATGAGAAAACGGGTACTGCAGGTAGAATACAAATATACCTGTTCTGACTCCCCATTCACACTACAAAGAGTAAGGGAACCACTCTTTGTTGGCTTAATAAAAGGACACACATTAAAGAAATGTTCTTCTTTACCACAGAAATAACACAGTCTTTTCTGCCCTCTAGAGTTCCTATAACCAGGGTAAGAAGAGAACTGACCTAGCTGCATAGGCTCATCTCCAGTCCCTGGTTCCAGTGTCACTGTACCCCGAGGGTCAGGAGGGACAGATTCCCCATACAACAGTGCCTCCTGTCTGAGGGGAACCTTAGTCCTCTCCCTCAGACGTCTATCAATCCTTACGGCTAGGGACATGGCCGTCTCCAATGAATTGGGGTTTTCATGAAATGCAAGGGCGTCTTTTAGTCTCTCAGACAGCCCCTGACAGAACTGAATACCGAGTGCAGGATCCTTTCACTCCGAGTCAGTCGCCCATCTTCCTAATGCAGCACAATATGACTCAGCAGAACGTTCTCCCGGACACAAGCTACGCAGCTTAGATTCAGCTAAAGAGATCCGGTCTGGGTCATCATAAATCAGCCCCAGGGCTCTAAAAAATTTGGCCACCAATCAGAGGGACTGCGAACCAATTGGCAGAGAAAAAGCCCAGGACTGAGCATCACCTCTTTGATTTTCATCTCCAGATTAAATCAGACGCAGATGAAAATATAATTTACAGGACTCTCTGAACCGAGCAAAGTTATCATTTCCTCTGGAAATCTGGGAGAGCGACCTTTGGTTCAAGGCTGACCTGGTTCCCACCAGCGGCACCAGACGCCAGATATCTCTGACACAGTGCAACTAAATTACGGAGGTCTGCTACCTCCCAAGATAATTCCTGCATGCGATAAACCAGAGCTTCAATTTTGCACAGAGCAAGAAAAAAAAAATGATGGTATTGGCAGTTTATAATGTCACGGAAGGTGAGAACCAGTGTCTTCATAAGGCCTAGCCAGGAAATACAACAATCTCAAGAAGGACTGGGAGCAGGAGAACTCCAGAAGAAACTATAAACCGCAAGAGCTATAGCGAGAGGCGGAGATAAATAGCATCACTGACTAATGAGCAGAACCTGCGAGGAAGTGGGACCCTGCCCAACAACGCAACAAAGCAATCTTTCAGATAGGCTCACGTGCCACAAGTCTGACAGACCTTCTCAGATCACTCACAGGGCAAGGCAGGGCATTACAATTACAAATTTCCCAAAAATTCTGATTGTGACAAATCCAAAACTTTGGCAATCCATCTAGAATGAATTGCTCAAAATGGTGGCTACTGTTTTACAGATCAGAAGACAGAGAAGAACAGATTTGCCATCTTTTAAAAATAAAAATCTGACAGTGTTTTATATAGGCAGTTTGTTGCCACCATCTAGGATTGTTTTACCCATAGGCAATTATGTTGCTGTCGCTTTGACATTAATGCTGTATTGGTGGTATTTAGCTTTAAATGATCGGCATTTTTGCCAGTCGTAGTCATTAGCCGCAGGTCTCTGCTGCACGTGTGAGCAGGAGCCATGTTTGCACTTCGCTGGCAGCAAAGGGGTTAATCAGTTCAAAAAAAAAAAACATACTCACCTTATCAAATTGCCCGTGGAGAGATCATCGGGGCCATCTTGATTGAAGACACTGCATGAAATCTCGCGCTCTGACATGATGATGTCATCACAGTGGCTGGGTATAGTGATGTCATCACTGATGACGTCACCGCACCCAGCCAGCATGTGAGTCTGTGATTATGTATTTTTTCCCCTTACATTTAAGGAATAAGAGATTTGTTACCACAAAGCGTGAGGAAATTTTATTCGCTCAGCACTAGGCATCAATATCAGATTGACTGGGGTCTGATACCCAGTGCCCCTGCCGATCAGCTGTTTGAGAGGAGGTGGGGCTCCAAATGAGTGCTACTTCCTCTTATTTACACTACCCGTCATCTCAGAAGTGCAGTGTAATTATAAGTACTCGCTCTATTCACTACTCAAACAACGTAGAGTGTAATGAAGAGGAAGCAGCATTCACATGGAGCACTGCCTCCTCTTCAAACAGCTGATTGACATGGGGCCGGGTGTCGGACATTCAGTGAACTGATATTGATGACCTATCCTGAGAATATGTCATCAATCTATCAATCTAAAACCCCTGCACAACCCTTTTAACTTGGTAAACTTGTCCTGTGTGCATAGGGTAATTAATCTGCTATCAGTATTTATTAGATTGCGTATTAGAATATAAAGCTGAGTGTTTCCAGTCAAAAGAAATGAAATTTAGCAGAAAAGAAAAAAGTCAAAGCTTTGTTCAGATGTCCTGGTACAGTATCCAAGGCAAATGTCAGATTCATGTGATGCCAACTTCTCATTATTTGTGGTGGAAATTATAAGATATATTTAAATAGTTTATGACCTTTCCAACTTTTCTATTCTATAAATGATTTTCTGTGCTGTGAAGTATTCTCACTTTTCAACTAGCACATTTTTTGGAATTCTAACCACATAAGACTCATTTATGACTCCTTGAGAAAGTCATACAACACAATGCAGTTGCACCAAATACAGTGGGATGCGAAAGTTTGGGCAACCTTGTTAATCGTCATGATTTTCCTGTATAAATCGTTGGTTGTTACGATAAAAAATGTCAGTTAAATATATCATATAGGAAACACACACACAGTGATATATGAGAAGCAAAATGAAGTTTATTGGATTTACAGAAAGTGTGCTACAATTGTTTAAACAAAATTAGGCAGGTGCATACATTTGGGCACTGTTGTCATTTTATTGATTCCAAAACCTTTAGAACTAATTATTGGAACTCAAATTGGCTTGGTAAGCTCAGTGACCCCTGACCTACATACACAGGTGAATCCAATTATGAGAAAGAGTATTTAAGGGGTTTAATTGTAAGTTTCCCTCCTCTTTTAATCTTCTCTGAAGAGTAGCAACATGGGGGTCTCAAAACAACTCTCAAATGACCTGAAGACAAAGATTGTTCACTATCATGGTTTAGGGGAAGGATACAGAAAGCTGTCTCTGAGATTTCAGCTGTCTGTTTCCACAGTTAGGAACATATTGAGGAAATGGAAGACCACAGGCTCAGTTTAAGTCAAGGCTCGAAGTGGCAGACCAAGAAAAATCTCAGATAGACAGAAGCAACGAATGGTGAAAACAGTCAGAGTCAACCCACAGACCAGCACCAAAGACCTACAACATCATCTTGCTGCAGATGGAGTAACTGTGCATCGTTCAACTATTCGGCACACTTTACACAAGGAGATGCTGTATGCGAGAGTGATGCTGAGGAAGCCTTTTCTCCGCCCACAGCACAAAAAGTGCCGCTTGAGGTGGGCTAAAGCACATTTGGAATAAGGTGATGTGGACTGTTGAAACTAAAATTGAGTTATTTGGCCATAACAAGGGGCGTTATGCATGGAGGAAAAAGAACACAGCATTCCAAGAAAAACACCTGCTACCTACAGTAAAATATGGTGGTGGTTCCATCATGCTGTGGGGCTGTGTGGCCAGTGCAGGCACTGGGAATCTTGTCAAAGTTGAGGGACACAAGGATTCCACTCAGTATCAGCAGAGTCTGGAGACCAATGTCCAGGAATCAGTGACAAAGCTGAAGCAGGGCCGGATCTTTCAACAAGACAACAACCCTAAACACTGCTCAAAATCCACTAAGGCATTTATGCAGAGGAACAAGTACAACGTTCTGGAATGGCCATCTCAGTCCCCAGACCTGAATATAATTGAAAATCTGTGGTGTGACTTAAAGAGACCTGTCCATGCTCAGAAGCCATCAAACCTGAATTAACTAAAGATGTTTTGTAAAGAGGAATGGTCCAAAATACCTTCAACCAGAATCCAGACTCTCATTGGAACCTACAGGAAGCGTTTAGAGGCTGTAATTTCTGCAAAAGGAGGATCTACTTAATATTGATTTCATTTCTTTTTTTGTGGTGCCCAAATTTATGCACCTGCCTAATTTTGTTTAAACAATTATAGCACACTTTCTGTAAATCCAATAAACTTCATTTCACTTCTCAAATATCACTGTGTGTGTCTCCTATATGATATATTTAACTGACATTTTTTATCGTCGATTTATACAGGAAAATCATGACGATTAACAAGGTTGCCCAAACTTTCGCATCCCACTGTATATAAAAAAACTGTGCAGTGCACAATTTAATAAATTTGGTGCAATCACACAATGCAAAGCCAAATGTAAAAGTGTCACGAAAACCATCTCAAATAATAAATGCCCCCCTTATTTTTATATGTGTTGTAAACAAGGAGCACATTAATTGGCAAACATCTGCAAGGAATAAAACAAGATCCTTTCATGATACTTTTACCTTCCAATGCCACAATTTCTCAGAACTATACCCTTTCTATTCCCTTCTGTACAAGATGTGTCAGTAAATTGGTACACTGGCCAAAAAAAGACATTGAATCTAGGGATGAGCGAACTCGAACTGTATAGTTCGGGTTCGTACCGAATTTTGGGGTGTCCGTGACACGGACCCGAACCCGGACATTTTCGTAAAAGTCCGGGTTCGGGTTCGGTGTTCGTCGCTTTCTTGGCGCTTTTGTGACGCTTTCTTGGCGCTTTTTGAAAGGCTGCAAAGCAGCCAATCAACAAGCGTCATACTACTTGCCCCAAGAGGCCATCACAGCCATGCCTACTATTGGCATGGCTGTGATTGGCCAGAGCACCATGTGACCCAGCCTCTATTTAAGCTGGAGTCACATAGCGCCGCCCGTCACTCTGCTCTGATTAGCGTAGGGAGAGGTTGCGGCTGCGACAGTAGGGCGAGATTAGGCAGATTAACTCCTCCAAAGGACTTGATTAACTGATCGATCTGCAGCTGTGGATCATTGAGCTGCTGATCCTCAATTGCTCACTGTTTTTAGGCTGCACAGACCGTTTGTCAGTCTCATTTTTCTGGGGTGATCGGCGGCCATTTTGTGTCTTGTGGTGCGCCAGCACAAGCTGCGACCAAGTGCATTTAACCCTCAATGGTGTGGTTGTTTTTTGGCTAAAGCCTACATCAGGGTGAAGCTGTCACACCAAGTGCATTTAACCAGCAATAGTCTGTTCATTTTTTGGCCATATACAAAATCAGGGGCAAGCTGCGCCTGTCACCAAGTGCATTTAACCCTCAATGGTGTGGTTGTTTTTTGGCTAAAGCCTACATCAGGGTGAAGCTGTCACACCAAGTGCATTTAACCAGCAATAGTCTGTTCATTTTTTGGCCATATACAAAATCAGGGGCAAGCTGCGCCTGTCACCAAGTGCATTTAACCCTCAATGGTGTGGTTGTTATTTGGCTAAAGCCTACATCAGGGTGAAGCTGTCACACCAAGTGCATTTAACCAGCAATAGTCTGTTCATTTTTTGGCCATATACAAAATCAGGGGCAAGCTGCGCCTGTCACCAAGTGCATTTAACCCTCAATGGTGTGGTTGTTATTTGGCTAAAGCCTACATCAGGGTGAAGCTGTCACACCAAGTGCATTTAACCAGCAATAGTCTGTTCATTTTTTGGCCATATCCCAGTCTAATTCTGTCACTAAATCCATACCGGTCACCCAGCGCCTAAATACTAGGCCTCAAATTTATATCCAGCTAAATCTGTCCCTAGTGCTGTAGCTGGGCGAGTTATTTAGTGTCCGTTCAAGCACATTTCTTGTTCTGGGTTGAAATACAATTCTCAATTTAGCAATTTCATAATTTAGTGGTTCCTGCTATATCAGAGCTCTTTGAAATCTATCCCAAAAAGGGTATATAATATTGAAGGTGCACATAGGGTCATTCAGAGTAACTTCACACACACCCGCTACTGTGTATTTCCAAGTCTAATTCTGTCACTAAATCCATACCGGTGACCCAGCGCCTAAATACTAGGCCTCAAATTTAATTCCCTCTAAATCTCTCGTTACCCACCGCTGTACTGTTGTTGCTGGGCAAGATATTTAGTGTCCGTCAAAGCACATTTTTTGTTCTGGGTTGAAGTACAATTCCCAATTTAGCAATTTCATAATTTAGTGGTTTCTGCTATATCAGAGCTATTTGAAATCTATCCCAAAAAGGGTATATAATATTGAAGGTGCACATAGGGTCATTCAGAATAACTTCACACACACCCGCTACTGTGTATTTCCAAGTCTAATTCTGTCACTAAACCCATACCTGTCACCCAGCGCCTAAATACTAGGCCTCAAATTTAAATCCCTCTAAATCTCTCGTTACCCACCACTGTACTGTTGTTGCTGGGCAAGATATTTAGTGTCCGTCAAAGCACATTTTTTGTTCTGGGTTGAAGTACAATTCCCAATTTAGCAATTTCATAATTTAGTGGTTTCTGCTATATCAGAGCTATTTGAAATCTATCCCTAAAAGGGTATATAATATTGAAGGTGCACATAGGGTCATTCAGAATAACTTCACACACACGCTTCTGTGCATTTCCAAGTCTAATTCTGTCACTAAATCCATACCGGTGACCCAGCGCCTAAATACTAGGCCTCAAATTTAAATCCCTCTAAATCTCTCGTTACCCACCGCTGTACTGTTGTTGCTGGGCAAGATATTTAGTGTCCGTCAAAGCACATTTTTTGTTCTGGGTTGAAGTACAATTCCCAATTTAGCAATTTCATAATTTAGTGGTTTCTGCTATATCAGAGCTATTTGAAATCTATCCCTAAAAGGGTATATAATATTGAAGGTGCACATAGGGTCATTCAGAATAACTTCACACACACCCGCTACTGTGTATTTCCAAGTCTAATTCTGTCACTAAATCCATACCGGTGACCCAGCGCCTAAATACTAGGCCTCAAATTTAATTCCCTCTAAATCTCTCGTTACCCACCGGTGTACTGTTGTTGCTGGGCAAGATATTTAGTGTCCGTCAAAGCACATTTTTTGTTCTGGGTTGAAGTACAATTCCCAATTTAGCAATTTCATAATTTAGTGGTTTCTGCTATATCAGAGCTATTTGAAATCTATCCCTAAAAGGGTATATAATATTGAAGGTGCACATAGGGTCATTCAGAATAACTTCACACACACGCTTCTGTGCATTTCCAAGTCTAATTCTGTCACTAAATCCATACCGGTGACCCAGCGCCTAAATACTAGGCCTCAAATTTAAATCCCTCTAAATCTCTCGTTACCCACCACTGTACTGTTGTTGCTGGGCAAGATATTTAGTGTCCGTCAAAGCACATTTTTTGTTCTGGGTTGAAGTACAATTCCCAATTTAGCAATTTCATAATTTAGTGGTTTCTGCTATATCAGAGCTATTTGAAATCTATCCCTAAAAGGGTATATAATATTGAAGGTGCACATAGGGTCATTCAGAATAACTTCACACACACGCTTCTGTGCATTTCCAAGTCTAATTCTGTCACTAAATCCATACCGGTGACCCAGCGCCTAAATACTAGGCCTCAAATTTAAATCCCTCTAAATCTCTCGTTACCCACCGCTGTACTGTTGTTGCTGGGCAAGATATTTAGTGTCCGTCAAAGCACATTTTTTGTTCTGGGTTGAAGTACAATTCCCAATTTAGCAATTTCATAATTTAGTGGTTTCTGCTATATCAGAGCTATTTGAAATCTATCCCTAAAAGGGTATATAATATTGAAGGTGCACATAGGGTCATTCAGAATAACTTCACACACACGCTTCTGTGCATTTCCAAGTCTAATTCTGTCACTAAATCCATACCGGTGACCCAGCGCCTAAATACTAGGCCTCAAATTTAATTCCCTCTAAATCTCTCGTTACCCACCGCTGTACTGTTGTTGCTGGGCAAGATATTTAGTGTCCGTCAAAGCACATTTTTTGTTCTGGGTTGAAGTACAATTCCCAATTTAGCAATTTCATAATTTAGTGGTTTCTGCTATATCAGAGCTATTTGAAATCTATCCCTAAAAGGGTATATAATATTGAAGGTGCACATAGGGTCATTCAGAATAACTTCACACACACCCGCTACTGTGTATTTCCAAGTCTAATTCTGTCACTAAATCCATACCGGTGACCCAGCGCCTAAATACTAGGCCTCAAATTTAATTCCCTCTAAATCTCTCGTTACCCACCGGTGTACTGTTGTTGCTGGGCAAGATATTTAGTGTCCGTCAAAGCACATTTTTTGTTCTGGGTTGAAGTACAATTCCCAATTTAGCAATTTCATAATTTAGTGGTTTCTGCTATATCAGAGCTATTTGAAATCTATCCCTAAAAGGGTATATAATATTGAAGGTGCACATAGGGTCATTCAGAATAACTTCACACACACGCTTCTGTGCATTTCCAAGTCTAATTCTGTCACTAAATCCATACCGGTGACCCAGCGCCTAAATACTAGGCCTCAAATTTAAATCCCTCTAAATCTCTCGTTACCCACCACTGTACTGTTGTTGCTGGGCAAGATATTTAGTGTCCGTCAAAGCACATTTTTTGTTCTGGGTTGAAGTACAATTCCCAATTTAGCAATTTCATAATTTAGTGGTTTCTGCTATATCAGAGCTATTTGAAATCTATCCCTAAAAGGGTATATAATATTGAAGGTGCACATAGGGTCATTCAGAATAACTTCACACACACGCTTCTGTGCATTTCCAAGTCTAATTCTGTCACTAAATCCATACCGGTGACCCAGCGCCTAAATACTAGGCCTCAAATTTAAATCCCTCTAAATCTCTCGTTACCCACCGCTGTACTGTTGTTGCTGGGCAAGATATTTAGTGTCCGTCAAAGCACATTTTTTGTTCTGGGTTGAAGTACAATTCCCAATTTAGCAATTTCATAATTTAGTGGTTTCTGCTATATCAGAGCTATTTGAAATCTATCCCTAAAAGGGTATATAATATTGAAGGTGCACATAGGGTCATTCAGAATAACTTCACACACACGCTTCTGTGCATTTCCAAGTCTAATTCTGTCACTAAATCCATACCGGTCACCCAGCGCCTAAATACTAGGCCTCAAATTTATATCCCGCTGATTTTGAATACAATACATTGGGCCAAATAATATATTTGTTGTTGTGGTGAACCATAACAATGAGAAAAACATCTAGTAAGGGACGCGGACGTGGACATGGTCGTGGTGGTGTTAGTGGACCCTCTGGTGCTGGGAGAGGACGTGGCCGTTCTGCCACATCCACACGTCCTAGTGTACCAACTACCTCAGGTCCCAGTAGCCGCCAGAATTTACAGCGATATATGGTGGGGCCCAATGCCGTTCTAAGGATGGTAAGGCCTGAGCAGGTACAGGCATTAGTCAATTGGGTGGCCGACAGTGGATCCAGCACGTTCACATTATCTCCCACCCAGTCTTCTGCAGAAAGCGCACAGATGGCGCCTGAAAACCAACCCCATCAGTCTGTCACATCACCCCCATGCATACCAGGGAAACTGTCTCAGCCTCAAGTTATGCAGCAGTCTCTTATGCTGTTTGAAGACTCCGCTGGCAGGGTTTCCCAAGGGCATCCACCTAGCCCTTCCCCAGCGGTGAAAGACATAGAATGCACTGACGCACAACCACTTATGTTTCCTGATGATGAGGACATGGGAATACCACCTCAGCATGTCTCTGATGATGACGAAACACAGGTGCCAACTGCTGCGTCTTTCTGCAGTGTGCAGACTGAACAGGAGGTCAGGGATCAAGACTGGGTGGAAGACGATGCAGGGGACGATGAGGTCCTAGACCCCACATGGAATGAAGGTCGTGCCACTGACTTTCACAGTTCGGAGGAAGAGGCAGTGGTGAGACCGAGCCAACAGCGTAGCAAAAGAGGGAGCAGTGGGCAAAAGCAGAACACCCGCCGCCAAGAGACTCCGCCTGCTACTGACCGCCGCCATCTGGGACCGAGCACCCCAAAGGCAGCTTCAAGGAGTTCCCTGGCATGGCACTTCTTCAAACAATGTGCTGACGACAAGACCCGAGTGGTTTGCACGCTGTGCCATCAGAGCCTGAAGCGAGGCATTAACGTTCTGAACCTGAGCACAACCTGCATGACCAGGCACCTGCATGCAAAGCATGAACTGCAGTGGAGTAAACACCTTAAAACCAAGGAAGTCACTCAGGCTCCCCCTGCTACCTCTTCTGCTGCTGCCGCCTCGGCCTATTCTGCTGCTGCCGCCTCGGCCTCTTCCTCCGCCTCTGGAGGAACGTTGGCACCTGCCGCCCAGCAAACAGGGGATGTACCACCAACACCACCACCACCACCTCCGTCACCAAGCGTCTCAACCATGTCACACGCCAGCGTTCAGCTCTCCATCTCACAAACATTTGATAGAAAGCGTAAATTCCCACCTAGCCACCCTCGATCCCTGGCCCTGAATGCCAGCATTTCTAAACTACTGGCCTATGAAATGCTGTCATTTAGGCTGGTGGACACAGACAGCTTCAAACAGCTCATGTCGCTTGCTGTCCCACAGTATGTTGTTCCCAGCCGGCACTACTTCTCCAAGAGAGCCGTGCCTTCCCTGCACAACCAAGTATCCGATAAAATCAAGTGTGCACTGCGCAACGCCATCTGTAGCAAGGTCCACCTAACCACAGATACGTGGACCAGTAAGCACGGCCAGGGACGCTATATCTCCCTAACTGCACACTGGGTAAATGTAGTGGCAGCTGGGCCCCAGGCGGAGAGCTGTTTGGCGCACGTCCTGCCGCCGCCAAGGATCGCAGGGCAACATTCTTTGCCTCCTGTTGCCACCTCCTCCTTCTCGGCTTCCTCCTCCTCTTCTTCCACCTGCTCATCCAGTCAGCCACACACCTTCACCACCAACTTCAGCACAGCCCGGGGTAAACGTCAGCAGGCCATTCTGAAACTCATATGTTTGGGGGACAGGCCCCACACCGCACAGGAGTTGTGGCGGGGTATTGAACAACAGACCGACGAGTGGTTGCTGCCGGTGAGCCTCAAGCCCGGCCTGGTGGTGTGTGATAATGGGCGAAATCTCGTTGCAGCTCTGGGACTAGCCAATTTGACGCACATCCCTTGCTTGGCGCATGTGCTGAATTTGGTGGTGCAGAAGTTCATTCACAACTACCCCGACATGTCAGAGCTGCTGCATAAAGTGCGGGCCGTCTGTTCGCGCTTCCGGCGTTCACATCCTGCCGCTGCTCGCCTGTCTGCGCTACAGCGTAACTTCGGCCTTCCCGCTCACCGCCTCATATGCGACGTGCCCACCAGGTGGAACTCCACCTTGCACATGCTGGACAGACTGTGCGAGCAGCAGCAGGCCATAGTGGAGTTTCAGCTGCAGCACGCACGGGTCAGTCGCACTACAGAACAGCACCACTTCACCACCAATGACTGGGCCTCCATGCGAGACCTGTGTGCCCTGTTGCGCTGTTTCGAGTACTCCACCAACATGGCCAGTGGCGATGACACCGTTATCAGCGTTACAATACCACTTCTATGTCTCCTTGAGAAAACACTTAGGGCGATGATGGAACAGGAGGTGGCCCAGGAGGAGGAGGAGGAGGATGAGGAAGAGGGGTCATTTTTAGCACTTTCAGGCCAGTCTCTTCGAAGTGACTCAGAGGGAGGTTTTTTGCAACAGCAGAGGCCAGGTACAAATGTGGCCAGCCAGGGCCCACTACTGGAGGACGAGGAGGACGAGGATGAGGAGGAGGTGGAGGAGGATGAGGATGAAGCATGGTCACAGCGGGGTGGCACCCAACGCAGCTCGGGTCCATCACTGGTGCGTGGCTGGGGGGAAAGGCAGGACGATGACGATACGCCTCCCACAGAGGACAGCTTGTCCTTACCCCTGGGCAGCCTGGCACACATGAGCGACTACATGCTGCAGTGCCTGCGCAACGACAGCAGAGTTGCCCACATTTTAACCTGTGCGGACTACTGGGTTGCCACCCTGCTGGATCCACGCTACAAAGACAATGTGCCCACCTTACTTCCTGCACTGGAGCGTGATAGGAAGATGCGCGAGTACAAGCGCACGTTGGTAGACGCGCTACTGAGAGCATTCCCAAATGTCACAGGGGAACAAGTGGAAGCCCAAGGCCAAGGCAGAGGAGGAGCAAGAGGTCGCCAAGGCAGCTGTGTCACGGCCAGCTCCTCTGAGGGCAGGGTTAGCATGGCAGAGATGTGGAAAACTTTTGTCAACACGCCACAGCTAACTGCACCACCACCTGATACGCAACGTGTTAGCAGGAGGCAACATTTCACTAACATGGTGGAACAGTACGTGTGCACACCCCTCCACGTACTGACTGATGGTTCGGCCCCATTCAACTTCTGGGTCTCTAAATTGTCCACGTGGCCAGAGCTAGCCTTTTATGCCTTGGAGGTGCTGGCCTGCCCGGCAGCCAGCGTTTTGTCTGAACGTGTATTCAGCACGGCAGGGGGCGTCATTACAGACAAACGCAGCCGCCTGTCTACAGCCAATGTGGACAAGCTGACGTTCATAAAAATGAACCAGGCATGGATCCCACAGGACCTGTCCGTCCCTTGTCCAGATTAGACATTAACTACCTCCCCATAACCATATATTATTGGACTCCAGGGCACTTCCTCATTCAATCCTATTTTTATTTTCATTTTACCATTATATTGCGATGCTACCCAAAGTTGAATGAACCTCTCCTCTGCCTGTGTGCTAGGCCTAAATATATGCCAATGGACTGTTGCAGTGGTGGCTGACATGAAGCCTGATTCTCTGCTATGACATGCAGACTAATTCTCTGCTGACATGAAGCCAGATTGTCTGTTACGGGACCTCTCTCCTCTGCCTGGGTGCTGGGCCTAAATTTATGACCATGGACTGTTGCAGTGGTGGCTGACGTGAAGCCTGATTCTCTGCTATGACATGCAGACTGATTCTCTGCTGACATGAAGCCAGATCGTCTGTTACGGGACCTCTCTGCTCTGCCTGTGTGCTAGGCCTAAATATATGCCAATGGACTGTTGCAGTGGTGGGTGACGTGAAGCCTCATTCTCTGCTATGACATGCAGACTGATTCTCTGCTGACATGAAGCCAGATTGTCTGTTACGGGACCTCTCTGCTCTGCCTGTGTGCTAGGCCTAAATATATGCCAATGGACTGTTGCAGTGGTGGGTGACGTGAAGCCTCATTCTCTGCTATGACATGCAGACTGATTCTCTGCTGTCATGAAGCCAGATTGTCTGTTACGGGACCTCTCTGCTCTGCCTGTGTGCTAGGCCTAAATATATGCCAATGGACTGTTGCAGTGGTGGGTGACGTGAAGCCTCATTCTCTGCTATGACATGCAGACTGATTCTCTGCTGTCATGAAGCCAGATTGTCTGTTACGGGACCTCTCTGCTCTGCCTGTGTGCTAGGCCTAAATATATGCCAATGGACTGTTGCAGTGGTGGGTGACGTGAAGCCTCATTCTCTGCTATGACATGCAGACTGATTCTCTGCTGACATGAAGCCAGATTGTCTGTTACGGGACCTCTCTGCTCTGCCTGTGTGCTAGGCCTAAATATATGCCAATGGACTGTTGCAGTGGTGGGTGACGTGAAGCCTCATTCTCTGCTATGACATGCAGACTGATTCTCTGCTGTCATGAAGCCAGATTGTCTGTTACGGGACCTCTCTGCTCTGCCTGTGTGCTAGGCCTAAATATATGCCAATGGACTGTTGCAGTGGTGGGTGACGTGAAGCCTCATTCTCTGCTATGACATGCAGACTGATTCTCTGCTGACATGAAGCCAGATTGTCTGTTACGGGACCTCTCTCCTCTGCCTGTGTGTGTGCTGGGCCTAAATATATGCCAATGGACTGTTGCAGTGGTGGCTGACGTGAAGCCTCATTCTCTGCTATGACATGCAGACTAATTCTCTGCTGACATGAAGACAGATTCTCTGTTACGGGACCTCTCTCCTCTGCCTGGGTGCCGGGGCCTAAATATCTGAGAATGGACTGTTCCAGTGGTGGGTGACGGGAAGCCAGATTCTCTGCTATGGAACCTCTCTCCAATTGATTTTGGTTAATTTTTATTTATTTAATTTTTATTTTAATTAATTTCCCTATCCACATTTGTTTGCAGGGGATTTACCTACATGTTGCTGCCTTTTGCAGCCCTCTAGCTCTTTCCTGGGCTGTTTTACAGCCTTTTTAGTGCCGAAAAGTTCGGGTCCCCATTGACTTCAATGGGGTTCGGGTTCGGGACGAAGTTCGGATCGGGTTCGGATCCCGAACCCGAACATTTCCGGGATGTTCGGCCGAACTTCTCGAACCCGAACATCCAGGTGTTCGCTCAACTCTAAAATCTAATACTGTAAATCTAATGGGTAATGTCGTCAAATTATGTTAACTGGATTCTAAAGGTTAGAACCCAACCAATCTCACATCTGTGGCAAATCCTGTGGGCCCACTTAGTTTCATTGTGTATTGATGTTATTCTGTGTTTATCTATCTATCCATCTGTCTAAATATCTATCTATTATCTGTCTATCATATCTAAAACAAAATAATTGCACAGCACTTCCCAGGTGTAAATAAAAAAAAGTGTATTTCAATCACCAAACAGCAACGTTTCGGTCCTCTCACTGGGACCTTACTCAAGCAGTGACATCATATCTATCTATCTATCTATCTATCTATCTATCTACCTACTCTATCTACCTACTTAATCTATCTGTCTATCTACATCTGTCTAGCTATCTATAGCTGTCTATCTATCTATCTGTAACGGATCTCCTGGCACCCCGATTGGGTACCTCCATTGATGGATGCTCCTAGTGCTTTCCAAGGGCTCCAAGCATGCCACTTGACACCGTAACCACCACAGACCCCACAAACCGACACAGCTTGGTTGGGGTCTTGCCGTCCTCCACCCACGCTGGACCCAAGACCGGGCTTCAGCTTCTATTGGGTGAACCTGTCCTAAATCCAGAAAGCAGGAAACAGGAACAATCTCTTACAAAAGCTTATACTTAGGGGAGTATTGTGATATAGCAATCCCCAAGAGTGTAGTTATCCCATCCCCCAAACATGAGCCAAGACTTCATGAAGGGGTAAAACAGGTCTCTTTAATGAGCACAAAGGCATTTCTTATATACAGTTTTCCCCACAAGGTTACCACCCAAATGGACCTTGTGGAGCACAGGACACAAAGTCACAACAGCTAATCAACACAGTATTGTACAGTTAGACACTCCCAGCTAATGTACACAAACCCCCCTCTGCCTGTGATACAATTAACAAAATACAATGGACATTGTCTCTGATGCAATCAACAAAATACAATGGGCATTGTCTGTGACGCAATCAACAAATACAATGGGAGGGGGGCGGAGCTTGTGCCGGTCTGATATGGCCGCACTTCCCTAAGCTCCGTAACACTGATCTCTATAAACAGCAATTTTAGCCATTACATTGCCTGAACACAGCTAAAAATGGTAAAGATCGGGAACGCTAAAGCTGGAGAACATCCAACCTCCAACAAAGTGCAAGCTACGTCAGGAGAAATGGACAAATTCATAAAAAAAGCTACCTCCTCATTTGTAGCGCGGGACTCAAAGATGGCGTCTGCACACTCTTAGAAAAATTTGGAGCGGTCGCTGGAAAGATCAGAAGAAGACAGTGACACGGAGGAACCGCAGAGCAAAGGTTTGCTCCCTATCACCAGGCAATATTTGAAGCATGCCCTCTGCAAGGCTATGGAGCCTGTGCTTGATGAAATCTCCGCTTTACGTCAAGAAAGGAGGCAGGTGGGGGACAGAGTAGAGACACTTGAATCGCATCAGGCCTTAATTCTGGAACACCAGACGGCCACCTCTACCTCATTCCAAAAGTGCAGCACTTACTTCAACGATCTGCACAACGCCCTGGAAGACCAGGAGAACAGGGGGCGCCAAAACAACCTGCGCTTTAGAGGGATCCCTAAGGCAGTTCAGCCAGGTGATGTAACCTCCATGATTAAATCTATATGCTCCCAGCTTGTGGGTCCTGATTTCGAGCATGAGATAATATTAGAGCGT
Organism: Bufo gargarizans; assembly: GCF_014858855.1. Lineage (NCBI taxonomy): Eukaryota > Metazoa > Chordata > Amphibia > Anura > Bufonidae > Bufo > Bufo gargarizans. The sequence goes on along the minus strand of NC_058082.1, from coordinate 135,827,508 downwards.
GCTCACAGAGCGCTTCACCCCAAGCCCAAACTGGAAGAACCCCCCAGGGACATAATTTGTAAATTTTTGAATTTTCAAGTTAAAGCGGCGGTCCAAGAGGCGGCAAGGAATCGCTCCGATTTTTCCTACGAGGGATCCCAGATCTCAGTCTTTCAAGACTTAGCCCCAGGCATGGGATCCAGCCGGTTCTCTCCGGTTCTGCCGAACCGTTTGTTAAAATTACAGGCGGTTCGCAGGACCGGTGAGAAGCAGGGATCCCGACCCGGTCCTGCAGCTGCGCCTGCACCAGTGGCGTAGCTATAGGGGTGGGGGCGGAGCGGAAGCCGAGAGGAGAGGCCCTGTCGGCCCCTGTGTGACGCGCACTGTGCAGGGCAGCTGGGCAGGCGAAGTGAGGAGGGGCCGGGGGAGCGGCTTCAGTTGAGGTGCGACGCAGGACTTAGTCACGTACCTCACTGTGACCTCCTGCGGCGGATCTCGCGAGATGACGCGATGACGCGGCGCGGGAAGGCACAGTGAGCGAGGCATTGGTGACCGCCTGTACCAGGATGCCACAAGCTGTGAAGGAGAGAGAGGTAAGTATTAATTATTTCTCCTAAGCAGGTGCCTACTCCACCTTCCCCTCATCCTGACCCAATGTTTAGATTCTTTTAGCCAAACAAGAGTTATGGATGGGGTTGATGACAATATTTAAGGTGGCCACACACAGGGAAACACATCTATTTTGCCCACAGAGTAAGAGCAGCTTTTTTAAGCGGTACTCCACTATGTAATGGCCCCCTCTTTATTATTAATATAATGACCCCCTCTTTATTATTAATGTAATGGCCCCCTCTTTATTATTAATGTAATGGCCCCTCTTTATTATTAATGTAATGGCCCCCTCTTTGTTATTAAAGTGGGGGCCATTATATTAATAATAAAGAGGGGGCCATTATATTAATAAAAAAGAGGGGGCCATTATATTAATAATAAAGTGGGGGCCATTATATTAATAATAAAGTGGGGGCCATTACATTAAAAATAAAGAGTGGGCCATTATAATAATAATAAAGAGGGGGCCGTTACAGTAATAACAAAGAGGGGGCCGTTACAGTAATAACAAAGAGGGGGCCATTACAGTAATAACAAAGAGGGGGCCGTTACAGTAATAACAAAGAGGGGGCCATTATATTAATAAAAAAGAGGGGGTCATTATATTAATAATAAAGAGTGGGCCATTATAATAATAATAAAGAGGGGGCCATTACAGTAATAACAAAGAGGGGGCCTAAGGCTTTTTAAAAGTTGAGTGGTATGTGTGTAGTGTATATATAGTGTATTTGTGTGTAGTGTATATATGGTGTATGTAAATATGTCGTGACTGTGTTGCATACTGTATATGTATATATGGTGTATGTAAATATGTGTCATGACTCGTGACGCGCTGCGTATCCACCGCTGAGTAGGGAACCTGTTGTTAAAAATTTGAATCCCACCCCTGCTTAGCCCTATCCACTCTCAGAAAGCGCAGAGCCATGAAGCCTCTGACGGAGTGGTTGCGCTCTCATAAAATTCTATACAAGTGGAACGCTACAATATCTCCACTTACTCTGATTTGGAAGACCTCTACGAACAGCTACAAATTTCCCCTTTGAATGTGGAAAACTGGGAACTATTTCAAGATCTCGCCGTGCTCCCCGCTGTTCCTACAATCACTCCGTTTGTGCTGCAACGGACCGCCAAAGCGCAGAGACCCGGGAAAAGAGGTCGTCAGCTAACACCAAAAAGACTCTCCCAAGTCTAACGTGAAACCTATTTAGTAACCGCTAGTTATATTCTCCTTCTTCTCATATTGCGGATTGCTTGTTATAGTGATTGATTGTCCTAAAAATCTACTCTGAAATGTGATGTTTTCTACCTTACCACATATCCTATCTTTCCTGTCCTTTCTAGCCTTGCTCTATATAGATAGGAACAACACAGTTCCCCATACCATTACCTTATGTTGTTGCTTAGAAATTGTATATTATTGTTCAGGTCTCAGCTTCCTGTTGATAGAGATCATTTCTCAGGTCTGTAGACCTTTTTCCCCTTACTTAGTCCCCCTGACTAATCGTTTGACCTACAAGACTGTAGGGCAATGTGTCTCTTGTACACTTAACTATCTAATCCCTTTCATTTTCCACTTCCCTTGTTTATGGTTTTACCCCAGGTACAGGTACCATGTCCACTCTCCAATACTGAATTGGTGGGTTGTTTATGGCTCTCCAGCGCCCCATCTGAGGCAGCAGTCCATGATCCCTTGGAGCAGTGCGTCTTTCTGGAGAAATCGTGAGTTTTGCAAAAGTAGCTATAGACACCCTTACCAACATGGCTGACTTACATATAGCTTCTGTGGGAGATTAGCTCGTGGGGATCACCTTTTTCTGAACAGACAGCCCGTAAGCAGGCAGTTTCCTTGAAAATCTGGCTGGTTGCCAGGTTTATTTAGGCACAAAGGTTTGTACAGCAGAAAACAAACAAAACATAAAGTAAATCCTTGCCGTCCGGCGCTAAGCTATACAGTCGTGTCCTGACTATACGGTGTGGGGCTGCTCCCCAACATCCACAACACAAATGGTAAAGCAAACCTTTTGTTTTTCTCGCATCCAAACATAGCTCTCTCTTCAGCAACACAGGTTACAGTCCTGAGACTCAGCACATGAGAGACATGTTGTGCTCTCTTCCTGTTTATTTAAAGTCCACCTGGAGGTGAACTCCAGTGGACCATAATCTCTGGACCGGAACCAAGCCTGCCACAGAGACTGGAAAAACCCGGTCCGGATTCCGGTTCAGTCCCTGACAACAGAGCGCATGCGAGGTGAAACATACCTATCATTCACCACCTCGCCTCGCATACCGTCACATATCCCCCCTCTGCTCTAGCCCCCGCGGCTGAGCAACTGTCCCCAGCATACAATGCATGCAGGAGAGGGCATCCGCATTGTTTTGGAGCTTGCTCGGCCTATGCTCTACTGAAAACTTAAAGGGCTGTAAGGCCAGAAACCATCTTGTTACACGGCAATTTTTTCCCCTGTTGTCACACATCCACTTTAGGGGTGCATGTTCGGTGACGAGCTTAAACGACCTTCCCAATAAGTAATATTTCAGTGAGTCTAGGGCCCATTTAATAGCCAGACACTCCTTCTCAACAATGGCATAGTTCTTTTCATGCTTGTTCAGCTTTCGGCTCAGGTATACCACTGGGTGCTCCTCACCATCTCTGGTTTGGGATAGGACAGCCCCTAGGCCCACCTCAGAGGCGTCCGTCTGTACCACAAACTCCTTTGAGAAGTCCGGGGTTACCAACACGGGTAGTACACAAAGGGCCCGCTTTAACTTCTGGAAGGCCTCCTCAGCTTCAGGATTCCATTTAACCATGGCCGACCCTCTGCCCTTTGTCAGGTCGGTTAGAGGGGTGGCAATGGTGGCAAAGTCGGGTATAAACCGCCGGTAATACCCCGTAATGCCAATAAAGGCCCGAACTTGTTATTTGTTTATTGGTTGGGGCCTTTTTTGAATTGCCTCAACCTTATTGGTGTGGGGCTTGGTGTGGGGCTTGACCAGTCCCCAGCCAATAACGTAGCCAAGGTATTTGGCTTCCTCCAGGCCTATGGCACACTTTTTTGGGTTGGCCAAAGGGAATCTACCACTGCTTGTACCCGGAGCAGGTGTGATTCCCAATCTGGGCTGTGGATGACCACATCGTCCAAATAAGCAGCTGCTTACAGGCGATGTGGGCTCAAAGTTTTATCCATCATTCGTTGGAATGATGCAGGAGCTCCATGCAGACCAAAAGGCATCCGGTTATACTGAAACGAGCCTTTCGGAGTGGAAAAGGCCATTTTCTCCTTGGCCGGTTCACTTAGGGGTATCTGCCAGTAGCCTTTCGTCAGGTCTAGGGTCGTTATGTAGCGGGCTTGTCCCAACCTGTCCACGAGTTCGTCGACCCGAGGCATCGGGTAGGCATCGAACTTGGAGACACTGTTGAGTTTCCTAAAGGGACAAGGTTTTGGGACAAGCACTATGGGGCTCGACCAATCACTGTGGGACTCTTCCATCACGTTCAACTCTAACATCATTTTTATTTCCTTTGCGACTGCCTCTCGTCTGGCCTCCGGTATTCTATATGGCTTTACATTTACGCGAACCCCAGGTTCTGTCACTATGTCATGCTGAATCACGTTGGTTCGTCTGGGTAAGGGGGAGAAAAAGTGTCTATTTTTGTACAAAAACGCCCTAACGTCACTTTGTTGCACCAATTTTTCCCATCTCTGTCAACCACCTTTTTCAACATACTTAGCAGCATTTTATTAAATCGCTCCACAAGTCCATCTGTTTGGGGGTGGTAGACAGAGGTGCGGAGATGGGAAATTTTATATACTTTACACAGTTCCTTGGTGACCCTGGACATAAATGGGGTGCCTTGATCGGTTAAGATCTCCTGTGGGATCCCGACTAAACACCTGGACTAACTCCTTGGCGATAGTCTTAGCGGAGGTGTTAGGCAAGGGGATGGCCTCAGGGTAGCGTGTCACGTAGTCCAGGATTACCAGAATATGCTGGTGACCCCGGGCAGACTTCACCACTGGCCCCACCAGGTCCATGCCAATCCATTCAAAAGGGACCTCAATTATTGGTAGAGTGACCAGGGGACTGCGAAAATGGGGTGCCGGTGCTGACAATTGGCACTCGGGGCACGACCCACAGTACTGCCCGACATCTGCATGCAACCCAGGCCAGAAAAATCTCTGGGCGATTCTCTCCCTGGTCTTTTCAATGCCGAGATGTCCCCCATTCACGTAACAATGTGCCAGGTCTAGTACGACCCTGCGGGAACCAGTAGCTATTCGACCTTGTCTTCTCCACGTTTTATCACCTGATACAGTAAATTGTTGTTGAGGGCCATGTAGGGGAAGGACACAGCCCAGTTAGGGACCACCGGTTCCCCATCTACCATCTTAACATTTTCCCTAGCTCTAATGAGGGTGACGCCTCGCAGTTGTTCGGTACAGAAATCCTCTCTACTGACTTCTAAATCTGGCATAACATTTGGACTACTCTCACTGTCAGGGTTAGAGACGTTCTCCTGTACATTACACTCGAACTGAGGGCTAGCTTCCCGGCCCTCCGGCTCCTCAGCCAGGACAGGGAAAGGAAGAGGATCTCCTGCTTCTTCAACAACGTCCCCTTCCCTTTGGCAAAAAGGATCTGGCGAAAGCTCCCGTGCCTCCCCAGCAGGGGGAGCTCTATCTACCAGTCTCCCCTTGCCTTCCCATAAGCTCCAAAAATGGGGAAAATCTCTCCCCACTAACGCTTTGTGAAGCAGTGACGGCACCACCCCGACTGAATGTGTCACACTGCCCCAAGGGGTATCAACCTCAACCACTGCTGTCTGGTAGTCCCGTGTGTCCCCATGAATGCAAATGACCCCGATAGTACTGGGGTGTAGTTTGGTGGGGTTTACACAATCCTTCCTGATTAGTGTCACCACACTACCCGAGTCTAGCAGGGCTGTGAGTGGTTTTCCATCCACAGAAATAGCACACATTTGTCTCTCGGTGTGACTCGAACATGCTGCAGTACACGCAACATGTGCAAAATGAGAAATCTGTATTTTCCTGTAAGCATAGTCACACTGCATAGGTTCATAATTTAAAGGACAGTTTGCAGCAATATGCCCAAATGCATGGCACCGATAACACTGTATGTGCTCTACCCCCAGTCCTTTGAAGGGTCCCAAAGACCTTCCTGGCTTCTTTGGCCAGTCTCCAGGTCTAGGACCCACAGTCTCATTAGCTGCAAAATCAGTCTTAACATTACCCCTGCTTTTGAACCCTGGAACAGTCTTACCAGATCCTGGGGGTGATCTTGCATCCCAAGATGCTCCACGGTGGGGCATAGACGGATTCAGCAAGTCCTCAGAAGCAAGGTACCTCTCCACTAGGTCCACCTACTATGTTGCAGTGTTGGGGTCCCCCTGTCCGACCCACTTCTTCAGTGTCGCAGGGAGCGCACGCAGGTACCGGTCCATTACTACCCACTCCACGATCTGAGGGCCGGTCAAGGTCTCTGGCTGCAACCACTTCCTGGTGAGATGGATCAGGTCAAACATTTGAGAACGGGGTGGATTGCCGCTGGAGTAACTCCACTGATGCACACGCTGGGCTCGGACTGCCATGGTGACACCCAAGCGTGCAAGTATGTCCGTCTTCAGTGTCTCATAGTCCTGGGCCTTATCCGGTTCGAGATCAAAGTACGCCTTTTGAGGTTCCCCAGTCAAAAACGGGGCCACTACAACTCTCTCAAAAGTCGCAAGGTAGGCCTCAACATCATCAGTAGGTGTCATCTTCTGTAGGTGGTAGGAAGCACGTACCAATTTTGGTTCCCCTGGCACAGGAGGTGCAAACCCCTTTTTCAGTTCCACAAGAGCCTCTGCGAACTGCCGGTTCATCTCCTGTTGGGCCGCCTGTTGTGCTGCAGCGGCCTCTGCGACTTGGCGGTTGGATTCCCGCTGAGCGGCATTGGCCTGTAGCAGGGCCTTTAACATTTCCTCCATTTTCTGAAAATGCCTGCTGAGTCCACCACGTGTGGGAGATTAGCTTATGGGGATCACCTTTTTCTGAACAGACAGTCCGTAAGCAGGCAGTTTCCTTGAAAATCTGGCTGGTTGCCAGGTTTATTTAGGCACAAAGGTTTGTACAGCAGAAAACAAAACATAAAGTAAATCCTTGCCGCAATGCGCTAAGCTATACAGTCGTGTCCTGACTATACGGTGTGGGGCTGCTCCCCAACATCCACAACACAAATGGTAAAGCAAACCTTTTGTTTTTCTCGCATCCAAACATAGCTCTCTCTTCAGCAACACAGGTTACAGTCCTGAGACTCAGCACATGAGAGACCTGTTGTGTTCTCTTCCTGTTTATTTAAAGTCCACCTGGAGGTGAACTCCAGTGGACCATAATCTCTGGACCGGAACCAAGCCTGCCACAGAGGCTGGAAAAACCCGGTCCGGATTCTGGTTCAGTCCCTGACAACAGAGCGCATGCGAGGTAAAACATACCTATCATCCACCACCTCGCCTCGCATACCGTCACACTTCCTATAATGTGAAAGGTTTCAATTCCCCCTCTAAGCGTAGTCAGATTTTCTCTATGATGCGTAAGTCAGGTGTAAATGTCCTCTTTCTCCAGGAGACACACTTTAAGTTTAACCATTACCCCAATCTAACATTTTCTTATTTTCCTCAATGATACCACTGTGGAGGGGTTTCTGCTGCCTCGGGTGGGGTAAGCATAGGTTACCAGAGACGATTACCCTTTAAGTATATTAGTCACCTTCAAGACACGGAAGGGAGATATATTCTAATCAAAGGCCACATTGGCTCTCTGATATTTTACACTTTCATCAATTTATACACTCCAAATATCAAACAATCACAATGGCTAACTTCAATTATCCCAATTGTGGAATCCTTTAAGGAAGGATTGGTAGTCCTGGGAGGGGACCTTAATGCAACCCTGAATCCTCAAATAGATGCCTCTTCGCACATATCAACCTTATCTTTACGTTCTTTGCGTACTATTAGAGAAGGTTTGTGGAACCTGCATTTAGTAGATTCCTGGCGTGCTTTCCACCCCGACTCCAAAGATTTCACTTTTTTCTCACATCCCCATAACACCTACCATCGCCTAGATTACCTCTTTGTGTCCAAGGAACACCTCCAGATGTGTTCAGAGGCCAGCATTGGATCCATCCACTTATCTGACCATGCCCCTGTTTTTCTCTCCATTCTTATGCCTTCACAGCACCTGAGAGCCTTCAGTTGGCGTCTTAATGAATCCCTACTGGGAGACGCGGAATCTAGGAACAAAATTGAGGCCCTTCTAAAGGAATATTTTCTCCTAAACAAACAACCCTCCACTTCATCTCAATCTCTTTGGGACGCTCACAAACCTTATATAAGGGGACACTTCATTAGCATAGGTACATTCCTGAAAAAAGTCAGAGGGGAAAAAATAGAAGCAATTCAACTAAAAATCAAAGCCCTAGAGACGCTCCATACGAAATCTTTTTCAGACTTCCAACTCGAGGAACTATCAAAACTTAGAGCTGAAATGAAAGCCCTTTTACAATTTAAGGTAGCCAAATTTTATTTTACTTCCCACCAAAAATATTTTGCACATGGAGACAGGGCCTCCAAATTCATGATGCACAAAATAAAAAACAGGAGAGCCAATAACTTTGTACATCACCGCTAGGAGAGCCAATATTCACCACCTCCAAAATTGCAGCCCAATTTCGAGATTTCTATGAAGCCCTTTATAATTTATCTCCCTCAGTAGACCCAGATTCCCATAAATCCCTAATATCTGCCTTTCTAGATTCAGTTACCCTCCCATCTTAGACAGACCTACAAAAGAAGGCCTTGATCTTCCGTTTTACTCTAGACGAATTAACAACTGCCCTGCTCCAGATCCCAGCAGGAAAATGCCCTGGCCCAGACAGTCTACCAGCTTCATATTATAAAACTTTCCAGAGCCAGCTATTACCCCACCTTCTGGATGTCTGCAATCTTACGCTAAAAGGTGACATCCTATCTAGGGACATGACGGTTGCACACATCACCCTGATTGCTGAAGAAGGAAAAGACTCAAAGCAATGCGCCAGCTACAGGCCTATTTCTCTTCTCAACATAGATTTGAAGCTCTTGGCAAAAATGTTAGCCAACCGTCTAGCCAACTTCCTCCCCCTTTTGATTAATAGAGACCAGGTGGGGTTTGTTCGCAACAGGGAAGGCAAGGATAACACATCTAGAGTCATTAACGTGTTATGTCATGCGTCGGCACTCTCAAAACCCCTGCTTTTTCTGAGCACTGACGCAGAAAAAGCGTTTGATAGAATTAATTGGCTTTACCTTAGAGAAACTCTGTTGCGGATTGGCCTCCCTGGTCTCTATGTCCAACCTGTTTTCGCAATTTATTCTTCAGCCACCGCTAAGGTAATGATCAATGGCACCCTTTCTACACACTTCAAAATATGTAACGACACTTGACAGGGCTGCCCCCTGTCGCCCCTTCTCTTTGTTCTAGCATTAGAACCCCTACTGATTTCAGTGAGAAGCGATTCACTCATTAGTGGCATTAGACTGGGTGACCAAGAACACAAATTAGCGGCTTTTGCTGATGACGTCATGATCATGACCACCAACCCCATGGTATCCCTCTCTATCATTCAAAAACATCTACAAAACTATAGCACAATTTCAAAATTTTAAATTAACGGAAAAAAAATCCCAAATTATGAGCCTGGGCATCTCCCCAACAAACAAACAGACCTTAAAAACGGAATCACCCTTTTATTGGTCCTCCCCTTTCCTGACCTATCTGGGAGTTAGAATAAGTCCATCCATCTCAGACCTTTTTTCACTTAATTATACCCCCCTGCTCCAATCTATGTTTAAGGATATAGATAACCTCAGCCACCGTACCCCATATTTGTCTTGGTTTGGGCGTAAGAATCTCCTGACATCCTTGATTATACCTCGTCTTACATACCTCCAACAAGTTCTGCCCATTCCTATACCTAAATCATTCTACGAACAGATTAGGAAAAAATTCAGATCCTTTATATGGAACGGTAAGAAATCAAGGTTAGCTTATTCCCAACTATCAAAACCTGTGACCCTGGGCGGTATAGGCCTTCCTGACCCTGAAATCTACGGTAATGCAATGCTGCTTTCCAGGGTAATCGAGTGGTTACGGATTAAATCCGACAAATCATGGGTTTCTCTAGAACAACAACTGATGGGCAGATCCTTTCGCTCACTCCTTCTAGGATGCCAAAACCCAACTTATATAACCCCCTCTTCTTACCCTATCCTAAAAGCGACACTTAATGCTTGGAAATGGTTACTCTCCACTCATTGTTCTATACCGTTCCCATCTCCTCTCCTACAAGTTGGAGACGTGATTGGAACAATCTCCCTAGACAGATTGTCATCTACTCCTAAAGAACTAAAATGCTCGCCTGCACTTATTACATCTTTTCTGGAGTCCACGGGTGGAATCATAAGCATCAAAGACATTATGGAAATCTTAAAACCTCAACCCACTGGTTTAACACTGATTACATTTGTTAAGCAGTTCGTATTCCACAACTCACGCGAGGGAGAACTGTTTAGGCCATTGGTTTGGATGGAATCCATTATTAACTCTCTGAAACAGCCTAGAAAGCTTATATCTCAAATTCACAACAGACTTAGGCCTCATGCACACAGACGTTTTTTTTTGCGGTCCGCAAAAACGGTTTCCGTTGTTCCGTGATCCGTGTCCGTTTTTTCTTCCATGGGTCTTCCTTGATTTTTGGAGGATCCACGGACATGAAAAATGGAAAAAAAAATCTAAGTCAAGTTTGCCTTTGAAATGATAGGAAAAAACGGACATGGATCACGGATGCGGATGACAATCTTGTGTGCATCCGTGATTTTTCACGGACCCATTGACTTGAATGTGAACCGTTGTCCGTGAAAAAAATAGGACAGGTCATATTTTTTTCACGGACTGGAAACACGGATCACGGACGCGGATGCCAAACGGTGCATTTTCCGATTTTTCCACGGACCCATTGAAAGTCAATGGGTCCGTGGAAAAAAACGGAAAATGGAACAACGGCTGCGGATGCACACAACGGTCGTGTGCATGAGGCCTTAGGGCAACTCCCTTATTAGTTAAGCCATCCTTCATCCGGCACTGGGAGAAAGACCTAAACAGGGACTTACCCTTAAACATACTCCCCAAATTGTTCATGTCCTCCGCCTAATCTTCTAGGTGTGTTAGGATTCAGGAAAATAGCTACAAATTGCTATCTAGATGGTATATAACCCCAGAAAAATCCAGCTTATTTTCCGAGAAGATGCGAGAGTGAAAGGGGTTCCTTCTTCTTATATGGTGGGACTGTCTCTTAATACAAGCTTGGTGGAGAACTATATTCAAAATCAGTAACGAGATATGCCACACTGAAGTGCAGATCTCTCCCTGTAAGGCCCTACTTGGCTGGTTTGATGAGAAGGACCCACCCTTCTCCGCTTTTCTTTTTAAACAACTATTGATAGCAGCAAGACTACTTGTACCCAGATTATGGCTGCAAACCTCTCTTCCATCTATTGCACAATGGAAGCAGAAGATCGATCAGTTATACCGTTTCGAGGAAATTTCCTCTTGGGAATCTGGGAACCATGCTCATTTCGAGAAAAAATGGTACCTATGGATAGTCCATAGGTTTTCAACTTCACACCTGGGTCAAGTCTAAACTGGTGGGCTATTTTTCCTTTGCTTTCCTTTCTTGCATGCTATATCTGAATATACCTGTATGCCTTCCCTGAATACTGCTTCCAAGTGTCATATATCAATATTTGCTAAAATGTAATATATGTATACGGATAATGAGACTTCCTATTGTATGCCAAATTTGCCCGGGATAGAGAATGTGACTAATCCATCCCTTATACTTATTGTTACGTATGTTTCAACTTTTTGATATGCATAGTCCCTCAAGAATATATAACTCGCCTTTTACTCCTTGCCTTATCTTGTGCAACTTGTCATGACATATTGTGGATACCTTATGAGACGCTGATATATGTATACTGTCGTCTTAACCTGTACCAAGTTACCTTGTTTTGGTAGTCATTGTTTATGTCTAGTGACAAAAATAATAAAAACTTTATAACAGAAAAAAAAACAAAAAAAAAAACAAATACAATGGGAATGCCTGTGACACAATTACCAAACACAATTAACTTAATCACTCACAGGCAGAAAACATTTTTTTTCACAAAACACAGAAAACACCTCAAAACCCAGATATCCCCATAAATTATACATCCATGGATAGCTCTGATCTGGGCGAACAACACATTCAAAAATCACCCAGATCCGAGCGGGGGTTCCTGAATTCCATGAAAGTCCTATTTTATCAACCGCAATCATGGCTTTTCTGCCCAAAACAGGGCTGCGCGGCCGGTCTATCTTCTCCTTCAAAGTTAGTATATGGGCCATAATCCTGAGGCAAGAGGCTAGCAAACAGGCCCCTCCAAAACCCAGTGGTGAGGTTATTTTCGCCACACTATCCATCTACCTATCTATCTATGTATCATCGATCTGTCTGTCTATCTATTTATGATCTATCTATCTATTTATTATCTATCTACATCTGTCTATCTTTCTATGGCTATCTATCATAGCTACCTTGGAATCTTTGTTGTCTAATTTAGCATTACTTAAAGTGATTTTCAGTTTGCATCAACATATTTTAAAATAATCATTTATGAAGGAAGCTGTTTTGTATTCTATTTCTCTTAACTTTATTGCTCCTGTCTTCTGTTCTTGGCTGTTGTCCCATGACCATGTCCATGCAGCTCTTTATTATTTCCTGTGATGTTATGTCCATGTATTTGTCAAAGCAGCAACAGGGGCAATGATAGAGGAGTATCTATGTAACTAGCTGGGTGGGAGGGAGTTGTAGGATTGATAATTGAGAAGTGCATCATAGGTTTGGTTGGATACAGAACAGGAAGTGCCATATACTGAATGGAAAAAAAAAAAAAAAAACTTTGTTTACATAATAAAAAAGGGTCAGGAGAGCCCAAACTGAATAAAACAAGATGTACGTACATAATAGTGTTGGTCGAGCACCAAAGTGCTGGAGTAGAACACCTCGGGATGCTCGGTGCTCGGTAGATGGAATAGAATTCAATGGGAGAACCTGAACATTAAACCAGGCACCCCCTGCTCTGAAGAGGGGAGGGTATCTGGTTTTGATGGAAACACCCCTGAAATGGTTCGGGAACAGCATGGAGAGGAGGTCTGGATTCATCCCAGGTTGCTACTGGGAACGATGTTGTCCGAGTAGCACGCCACTTTTACAGACTGACAATAATACGCACCAAACCGAAGATGAAATAGATTTTAGAGGAAAAATTGTAGGAAACATTCTTTCCTATATATTTACTTGTATATAAAGTGCAAGTGCTGCCAAAAATTACAAGGAAGAGGCACTCCGATACAATCTGTATATCACATAAATAAAGGAGGGCCCTTATTCACATTGTGGTACAATTGTTCAGGTAGTGGGACTCCTACACTCATAAAGCCTATGCACTAAGGGAAAGGGCTGCCAAAAATTACAAGGAACCGGCACTCCAAATCACCCTTTATTACACATAAAGGAGGGCAACTTACACACCCTTGAAAAATTATGATTGATGGCCTGCAGGTGACCCTCTAAAACATTAGGGGTGAGGGCCTGCTGTTAAGCTGATCATCTAAAAAAAATTATGGGCGTGGGCCTTTTGCCAAGCTGACCATCTAAAAAAAATTGTGGGCAAGGGCCTGCTGCCGAGCTGACCATCTTAAAAATTATGGGTGAGGGCCTGCTGCCGAGCTGACCATCTAAAAAATTTTGTGGGCAAGGGCCTGCTGCCGAGCTGACATCTAAAAAATTATAGGCGAGGGCCTGCTGCCGAGCTGACCATCGAAAAAAAATTGTGGGTGAGGGGATGCTTCCAAGCTGACCATCTAATAAATTATTGGTGGGGGCCTGCTGGCGAGCTGACCAATCGAAAAAAAAAATGTGGGCGAGGGCCTGCTGCCAAGCTGACCATCTAAAACATTATGGGTGAGGGCCTGCTACCAAGCTGACCATCTAAACAATTTTGTGGGCGAGGGCCTGCTGCCGAACTGACCATCTAAAAAATTTTGTGGGTGAGGGCCTGCTTCCAAGCTGACCATCTAATAAATTATTGGTGAGGGCCTGCTGCCGAGCTGACCAATCGAAAAAAAATTGTGGGCGAGGGCCTGCTGCCAAGCTGACCATCTAAAACATTATGGGCGAGGGCCTGCTGCCAAGCTGACCATCTAAAACATTATGGGCGAGGGCCTGCTGCCAAGCTGACCATCTAAAACATTTTGTGGGCGAGAGCCTACTGCCAAGCTGACCAACTAAAAAAATTTTGTGGGCAAGGGCCTGCTGATTAGCTGACCAGCTAAAAAATTTTGTGGGTGAGGGCCTGCTGCCGAGCTGACCATCCAAAACATTATCGGCAAGGGCCTGCTGCCGAGCTGGCCATTTAAAAAAAAATGTGGGCGAGGGCCTGCTGCCGAGCTGACAATCTCCAAAAAAATTGTGGGCGAGGGTCTGCTGCCGAGCTGACCATCAAAGAATTTAGGGGTGAGGATCTGGTGCTGAACGGACCCTCTAAAACATTATGGTTGAGGGCCAGCTGGTAACCCTCAAAAACATTATGGGTAAGGGCCATCTGTTGACCCTCTAAAACATTATGGGTGAGGGCCCGCTGCTGAGCTGACCCTCTAAAACATTAGGAGCATTTTGATATGATGGAGGAGGAGGACGAGAAAAGGGAGAATGAACCATATACCCTATTTAGCAGTGGAAGGGGTGCATGGGAATACAGTGCATTCAAGACACCACATTTCGAGTGCCTTTATGTTCAGCTGCTTTCCTCTGTTGGAGTAGAGAAGTCAGGGGAAATCCAGGTCTTATTAATTTTTATAAGAGTCAACCGGTCAGCATTTTCAGTTGTCAGGCGGATGTGCTTCTCAGTTATTATGCCCCGAGCAGCACTAAATACACACTCTGACAAAACGCTGGCAGCGGGTCAGGCCAGGACATCCAAGGCACAGAGCGCCAGTTTTTGCCAGTTGTAAGGCACAGAGGATCACTGAGGACACTGACACGGTCTGCTACGTACTCTTTCACCATCTTCCCAAAATATTCCCTCCTTGTGACACTATACCGTGCATCAGGTTGAGGGTGCTAGCAGGGTTTCATAAAACTGTTCCAGGCCTTGTAGAGTGCTGCCCTGCCTCTGTTGGAACAGCTGTGTGTTCCCCTCATCTCCCCTCCTCGGTTGGCTAAGGAACTATGTACTCTGCAGCCAGCGTTGCCAGCTGGAAATTTTTGGAGCAATTTTTCCACAAGGACCTTCTGGTATTGCACCATTTTGCTCATCCTTTCCACCACAGGAATGAGAGATGAGAAGTTCTTTGTACCGGGGGTTGAGAAGGGTGAACAACCAGTAATTGGTGTTGGCCAAAATGCATACAACGCGAGGGTCATGGGTAAGACAGCCTAACATAAATTCAGCCATGTGTGCCAGAGTCCCAACAGACAAGACTTCGTTGTCCTCATGAGAAGGATGACTTTCAATCTACTCATCCTCTTCTTCCTCTTCTACCCATCCACTTTGAATAGATGGAATAAAACTTCCATGTGTACTACCCTCTGTAGCAGAGGCAACCGTCTCCTGCTCCTCCTCCTCATCATCATCCAATTTGCGCTGAGAAGACGAACTGAGGGTGGTCTGGCTATCACCCTGTGTACTTTCTCCCCCCATTTCCACCTCTTCCACATGCAAAGCATCCGTCTTCATTGTGAGCAGCGAGCATTTGAGTAGACACAGAAGTGGGATGGTTATGTTGATAATAGCGTTATCGCTCTCAATCTGTGTTGATTCCTCAAAGTAAAACCTCACAGGGGTCAAACATCAATGCCCACTCGTCGCTTGTGATGACCGGAAGCTGACTGGAAAGGCGACGACCATGTTGCAGCTGGTATTCCACTACTGCCCTCTGCTGCTCACAAAGTCTGGCCAACATGTGGAACGTCAAGTTCCCGCGCGTGCTCACGTCACACAACAGTCGGTGAACTGGCAATTGCAATAGCTGCTGCAGCGTTGCCAGACCAGTAGCTCAGGCAAATTGGGGTAGGTCTTGAGAAACCAATGAACCACTAGGTTGAACACGTGGGCTAGGCATGGTATGTGTGTGAGCTTTCCAAGCTACAAAGCCGCCACCAAGTTACGGCCATTATCAGACACAACCATGCCTGGTTGTAGGTTGAGTGGTGAGAGCCACAGATCAGTCTGGTCCCTTATCTCCTGCCATAGCTCTCCGGCGGTGTGCTGTTTGTCACCTAAACAGATCAGTTTAAGCACGGCCTGTTGCTGCTTTTCCACTGCAGTGCTACACTGCTTCAAGCTGCTGACCGATGGCTGACTGGTGCTGCAAGATGACAATTCAGAGGTGGAAATGGAGGAGGAGGCAGAGGAGGAGAAGGAGGGGTTGCAGCCACTAATGTAGGTGGCGGCGGAAACCCTGATGGAAGTAGGAACCGCAATCCTTGGTGTCGGTAGCACCTTTGCCATCCCAGGGTACGACTAGCTCCCGGCCTCCACAAAGTTCACCCAGTGTGCAGTAAGGGAAATGTAGCATCCCTGGCCAAAAGCACTAGTCCATGTGTCAGTCGTTAAGTGGACCTTCCCAATAACTGCGTTGGTCAGTGCCTTGGTGATGTTGCGGGAGAAATGCTGGTGTAAGGCTTGGACTACACACAGTGAAAATCATTGGTGGCTGGGGACAGAGTAACACGGGACCACCATCGCCATCAGGCTGCTGTCCACAAGCCTAAATGGCAACATTTCCAGGGCAACAGCAAGAAAAAGGTGCTCATTTAGTGCTATGGCCTGTGGGTGGGTGGCTGGGTATTTGTGCTTTCGTTCAAAGGCCTGGGGTATGGACATCTGTACGCTGTGCTGGGACACAAAAGTGGATGTGCTAGCTGATGGTGCTTGTGAAGGTCCAGATGCAGGGCAGGAGGAATCCAGGCCTGTGTCTTGGACAGGGGATTGGCCAGCACGTAATACAGTTGAAGAGGAGGCAGTGGTGTGACCTGCAGACACTGTTTGTGGACCCAGGCATTCGGCCCACCTATTAGGGTGCTTTGATGCCATGTGGCAGATCATGCTGGTGGTGGTGAGGTTGCTAGTGTTCACTCCCCTGCTCATTTTGGTACGGCACAGGTTGCAAATGACAATACTTTTATCGTCCGCACTTTCCTAAAAAAAACGCCAGACAGCGGAACTCCTACCCCTTGGCAAGGGAGATTTCCACAAGGGGATGCTCTGGGGAACAGTTGTGGGCCTGTTTAGCGTGGTCCACCTTCTCCCTTTTGCCACCCCACTGCCTCTTCCAGCCTGTTGCGGTGCTGCATATCCCTCCCCTCTGTACTGCTGTCCTCACTCGACTTGCCACCTTCCCAGGTTGTGTCAGTGATTTCATCGTTCACGACCTCCTCTACCACTTCCTCACTCTGGTCATCCTTCTGACTTGTTGACCTAACTGTGCCTGATCCTCATCATCAACCTCTTGAGACACTAATTGCCGTGGACTTATTGGCAACTGTGTCTCATCATCATCATAAACCTTGTAAAATCCAAATTGCCATTCCCCAACATCATCTTCTTGTGACTGTGGATGCTCAAGAGTTTGGGAATCAGGGCACAAGATCTCCTCATGTCCCTCTTCAAGCGGGCTTGGCGAGAGGCCCAAATTAAGGAATGGCGATGAAAACAGCTCCTCGGAATATCATAGTGTGGGATCACTTGTTCACCATGACTCTCCATGGTGGGTGGAAGGAGTATCAGGGTGAGGATTCTGTTGACCAGACTCTTGGCTACTGAGACGGGACTTTGTGAAAGACAGGGTGGTGCTAAACCGACTGGAAGCATTATCTGCTGCAATCCAACTGACCACCTGGTCGCACTGCTCTGACTTCGAAAGTTATGTCCTGCGCAACCCTGCAAGCTGGGACATGAAGCTAGGTATCGTGGATGAGTGTGTTTCTTGTGCTCTGGCAGCAGGCACAGTTTCACCATGCCCAGGGCCACAGCCTCTGCGTGCACCATCAGCAGCATTGCCATTTCCCCATCCCTCACAGCCACTCGACTTGAGCATATTAAATAAAATATATGCTTGCAAATATAAAATATATGCTTGCAAGTATGTACACACGTACAGTAGCGCAGATTACACTAAATGTCACAGACATTTATGATGTGCAAACGTTATACAGGAGATGTAGCGCAGGTAATGTCGCTGTCAACAGCGGATAAGAAAAAAATTACACTGAAAGTCACAGATATTTAGGATGCACAAACGTTATACAGGAGATATATAAAGAAAAAAAAGTCCCAGTACGTATGGCAATGGTGTGTATGGCAATGACAGTGGGACCTGATATACTTGCTTGTGTCTTAAATATTGGATGCTTCGAGATTAAAGAGGTGCAACCTTCTGGATAGGGAACATGCGGTCCCTCAAAAACGCATAGTTATACAGGAGATGTAGTGCAGGTAATGTTGCTGTCACCAGCGGCTAAGAAAAAATTACACTGAATGTCACAGATATTTAGGATGCGCAAACGTTATACAGGAGATGTAGTGCAAGTAATGTCGCTGTCACCAGCGGCTAATAAAAAATTACACTGAATGTCGCAGATATTTAGTATGCGCAAACGTTATACAGGAGATGTAGCGTGGGGAATGTCTCTGTCACCAGCTAAGAAAAAATTACACTGAATGTCACTGATATTTAGGATGTGCAAACATTATACAGGAGATGTAGCGCAGGTAATGTCACTGTCACCAGTGGCTAAGAAAAAAATTACACTGAATGTCACAGATATTTAGGATGTGTAAATTTTATACAGGAGATGTAGCACAGGTAATGTCACTGTCACCAGCGGCTAAGAAAAAAATTACACTGAATGTCACAGATATTTAGGATGTGTAAATTTTATACAGGAGATGTAGCGCAGGTAATGTCACTGTCACCAGCGGCTAAGAAAAAAATTACACTGAATGTCACAGATATTTAGGATGTGTAAATTTTATACAGGAGATGTAGCACAGGTAATGTCACTGTCACCAGCGGCTAAGAAAAAATTACACTGACTGTCAAAGATATGTAGCATGTGCAAACATTATATAGGAGATGTAGCGCATATAATGTCGTTGTCACTTGCTGCTAAGAAAAAAATTACACTGAATGTCACATATATTTAGGATGCGCAATTGTTATACAGCAGATGTTGCACAGGTAAAGTCGATGTTAGCAGCGGTGAAAAAATTATACTGAATGTCAGAGATATTTAGGATGCGCAAACATTATATAGGAGATGTAGCGCAGGTAATGTCGTTGCCATTTGCGGCTAAGAAAAAATTACACTGAATGTAACAGATATTTAGGATGCACAAACGTTATGTAGGAGGTTTAGAGCAGGTTATGTTGCTGTCACCAGCGGCTAAAAAAAAATTACACTGTCACAGATATTTAGGATGCTCAAACATTATACAGGACATGTAGTGCAGGTAATGTTGCTGTCACCAGCTGCTAAGAAAGAATTACACTGAATGTAACAGATATTTAGGATGCACAAACGTTATGTAGGAGGTTTAGAGCAGGTTATGTTGCTGTCACCAGCGGCTAAAAAAAAATTACACTGTCACAGATATTTAGGATGCGCAAGCATTATACAGGAGATGTAGCACAGGTAATGCCAAACTATTGTGTTGAATGTCACAAATATTTAGGATACACAAATGTAACACAACAGATGTAGCGCAGGTAATGTTGCTGTCAGCGGCGGCCAAACAATTGTGCTGAATGTCACAGATATTTAGGATGCACAAATGTATCACAACAGATGTAGCAGAGGTTGCATCACTGTCAGCAGCGGCCAAACAATTGCATGCAATTTAGCGCAGGTTGCGCTAATAATATATATTGCAGCCAGAGAAAACAATAGTCCTTAAAAGGACTTTTGGGTCTCTTACACCTTTCAACAGTAAATCCTGCCCAAAAAATAAAATAAAATGTCCCTGTCCCTACACTATCTGTCCCTTCTGCTGCAGCTCTCCCGACTAAGACTGAGCCTACCCACGTGTCATCAGGTGCTATATAGCACCTGATGAAGCGTTCCGGCCAGCCAATCACTGTAATGCCAGAAACCAACATGGCTACGGCATTACAGTGACTGCCAGTAATTCCCTGCATGTTTATTGGCTGCATAGTCAAAATGGTGTTCGGCCGAGCATGCTCGCCCAACACTAGTAATTATTGCAATTAATACAAAACTATGAAATGTCCTCTTTAACCACTTCAGCCCCGCTAGGTGAAACCCCCTTCATGACCAGAGCACTTTTTACACTTCGGCACTACACTCCTTTCACCGTTTATCGCTCGGTCATGCAACTTACCACCCAAATGAATTTTACCTCCTTTTCTTCTCACTAATGGAGCTTTCATTTGGTGGTATTTTATTGCTGCTGACATTTTTACTTTCAGCTGTAAAATTTTGCAAAAAAAACGACATCCATATATAAATTTTTCGCCAAATTTATTGTTCTACATGTCTTTGATAAAAAAAAAATGTTTGGGCAAAAAAAAAATGGTTTGGGTAAAAGTTATAGCATTTACAAACTATGGTACAAAAATGTGAATTTCCGCTTTTTGAAACAGCTCTGACTTTCTGAGCACCTGTCATGATTCCTGAGGTTCTACAATGCCCAGACAGTAGAAAAACCCCACAAATGACCCCATTTCGGAAAGTAGACACCCTAAGGTATTCGCTGATGGGCATAGTGAGTTCATAGAACTTTTTATTTTTTGTCACAAGTTAGCGGAAAATGATGATGATTTTTATTTTTTTTATTTTTCTTACAAAGTCTCATATTCCACTAACTTGCGACAAAAAATTAAAAATTCTAGGAACTCGCCATGCCCCTCACGGAATACCTTGGGGTGTCTTCTTTCCAAAATGGGGTCACTTGTGGGGTAGTTATACTGCCCTGGCAATTTAGGGGCCCAAATGTGTGAGAAGAACTTTGCAATCAAAATGTGTAAAAAATGACCGGTGAAATCCGAAAGGTGCACTTTGGAATATGTGCCCCTTTGCCCACCTTGGCAGCAAAAAAGTGTGACACATCTGGTATCGCCGTACTCAGGAGAAGTTGGGGAATGTGTTTTGGGGTGTCATTTTACATATACCCATGCTGGGTGAGAAAAATATCTTGGTCAAATGCCAACTTTGTATAAAAAAATGGGAAAAGTTGTCTTTTGCCAAGATATTTCTCTCATCCAGCATGGGTATATGTAAAATGACACCCCAAAACACATTCCCCAACTTCTCCTGAGTACGGCGATACCAGATGTGTCACACTTTTTTGCTGCCAAGGTGGGCAAAGGGGCACATATTCCAAAGTGCACCTTTCAGATTTTGCAGGCCATTTTTTTACACATTTTGATTGCAAGGTACTTCTCACACATTTGGGCCCCTAAATTGCCAGGGCAGTATAACTACGCCACAAGTGACCCCATTTTGGAAAGAAGACACCCCAAGGTATTCCGTGAGGGGCATGGCGAGTTCCTAGAATTTTTAATTTTTTGTCACAAGTTAGTGGAAAATGATGATTTTTTTTTTCTCTTTTTTCCTTACAAAGTCTCATATTTCACTAACTTGTGACAAAAAATAAAAAATTCTAGGAACTCGCCATGCCCCTCACGGAATACCTTGGGGTGTCTTCTTTCCAAAATGGGGTCACTTGTGGCGTAGTTATACTGCCCTGGCAATTTAGGGGCCCAAATGTGTAAGAAGTACCTTGCAATCAAAATCTGTAAAAAATGGCCTGTGAAATCCGAAAGGTGCACTTTGGAATATGTGCCCCTTTGCCCACCTTGGCTGCAAAAAAGTGTCACACATCTGGTATCGCCGTACTCAGGAGAAGTTGGGGAATGTGTTTTGGGGTGCCATTTTACATATAACCATGCTGGGTGAGAGAAATATCTTGGCAAAAGACAACTTTTCCTATTTTTTTATACAAAGTTGGCATTTGACCAAGATATTTCTCTCACCCAGCATGGGTATATGTAAAATGACACCCCAAAACACATTCCCCAACTTCTCCTGAGTACGGCGATACCAGATGTGTGACACTTTTTTGCAGCCTAGATGCGCAAAGGGGCCCAAATTCCTTTTAGGAGGGCATTTTTAGACATTTGGATCCCAGACTTCTTCTCACACTTTCGGGCCCCTAAAAAGCCAGGGCAGTATAAATACCCCACATGTGACCCCACTTTATAAGAAGACACCCCAAGGTATTCAATGAGGGGCCTGGCGAGTTCCTAGAATTTTTTTATTTTTTGCATAAGTTAGCGGAAATTGATTTTTTTGGTTTTTACTCACAAAGTCTCACTTTCCGCTAACTTAGGACAAAAATTTCAATCTTTCATGGACTCAATATGCCCCTCAGCGAATACCTTGGGGTGTCTTCTTTCCGAAATGGGGTCACATGTGGGGTATTTATACTGCCCTGGCTTTTTAGGGGCCCTAAAGCGTGAGAAGAAGTCTGGAATATAAATGTCTAAAAATGTTTACGCATTTGGATTCCGTGAGGGGTATGGCGAGTTCATGGGAGATTTTATTTTTTGACACAAGTTAGTAGAATATGAGACTTAGTAAGAAAAAACAAAAACAAAAAAAAAATTTCCGCTAACTTGTGCCAAAAAAAATGTCTGAATGGAGCCTTACAGGGGGGGGGGGGGGGGGGGGTGATCAATGACAGGGGGGGTGATCAATGACAGGGGGGTGATCACCCATATAGACTCCCGGATCACCCCCCTGTCATTTATCACCCCCCTGGTAAGGCTCCATTCAGACGTCCGTATAATTTTTACGGATCCATGGATCGGATCCGCAGAACACATGCGGACGTCTGAATGGAGCCTCAGGCTACTTTCACACTAGCGTTCGGGCGGATCCGTTCTGAACGGATCCGCTCATATTAATGCAGACGGAGGCTCCGTTCAGTACGGATCCGTCTGCATTAATAACTTTAAAAAAATTCGCAAGTGCGCAAGTGCGAAAGTAGCCTGCGCGGATCCGTTCAGACTTTCAATGTAAAGTCAATGGGGGACGGATCCGCTTGAAGATTGAGCCACATTGTGGCATCTTCAAACGGATCCGTCCCCATTGACTTACATTGAAAGTCTGGACGGATCCGCACGGATCCGCACGCCTCCGAACGGCCAGGCGGACACCCGAACGCTGCAAGCAGCGTTCAGCTGTCCGCCTGTCCGTGCGGAGGCGAGCGGAGCGGAGGCTGAACGCCGCCAGACTGATGCAGTCTGAGCGGATCCGCCTCCATTCAGACTGCATCAGGGCTGGACGGCTGCGTTCGGGTCCGCTCGTGAGCTCCTTCAAACGGAGCTCACGAACGGAAACCCGAACGCTAGTGTGAAAGTAGCCTTACAGGGGGGTTATCAATGACAGTGGGTGATCAGGGTGATCACCCCCCTGTCACTGATCACCCCCCCTGTAAGGCTCCATTCAGACATCCGCATGATTTTTTACGGATCCATGGATACATGGATCGGATCCACAAAAAACATGCGGACGTCTGAATGGAGCCTTACAGGGGGGTTATCAATGACAGGGGGTGATCAGGGTGATCACCCCCCTGTCACTGATCACCCCCCCCTGTAAGGCTCCATTCAGACATCCGCATGATTTTTTACGGATCCATGGATACATGGATCGGATCCACAAAAAACATGCGGACGTCTGAATGGAGCCTTACAGGGGGGTTATCAATGACAGGGGGTGATCAGGGTGATCACCCCCCTGTCACTGATCACCCCCCCTGTAAGGCTCCATTCAGACATCCGCATGATTTTTTACGGATCCATGGATACATGGATCGGATCCACAAAAAACATGCGGACGTCTGAATGGAGCCTTACAGGGGGGTTATCAATGACAGGGGGTGATCAGGGTGATCACCCCCCTGTCACTGATCACCCCCCCCTGTAAGGCTCCATTCAGACATCCGCATGATTTTTTACGGATCCATGGATACATGGATCGGATCCACAAAAAACATGCGGACGTCTGAATGGAGCCTTACAGGGGGGTTATCAATGACAGGGAGTGATCAGGGTGATCACCCCCCTGTCACTGATCACCCCCCCTGTAAGGCTCCATTCAGACATCCGCATGATTTTTTACGGATCCATGGATACATGGATCGGATCCACAAAAAACATGCGGACGTCTGAATGGAGCCTTACAGGGGGGTTATCAATGACAGGGGGTGATCAGGGTGATCACCCCCCTGTCAATGATCACCCCCCCTGTAAGGCTCCATTCAGACGTCCGTATGATTTTTTACGGATCCATGGATACATGGATCGGATCCACAAAAAACATGCGGACGTCTGAATGGAGCCTTACAGGGGGGTTATCAATGACGGGGTGATCAGGGTGATCACCCCCCTGTCACTGATCACCCCCCCTATAAGGCTCCATTCAGACATCCGCATGATTTTTTACGGATCCATGGATACATGGATCGGATCCACAAAAAACATGCGGACGTCTGAATGGAGCCTTACAGGGGGGTTATCAATGACAGGGGGTGATCAGGGTGATCACCCCCCTGTCACTGATCACCCCCCCTGTAAGGCTCCATTCAGACATCCGCATGATTTTTTACGGATCCATGGATACATGGATCGGATCCACAAAAAACATGCGGACGTCTGAATGGAGCCTTACAGGGGGGTTATCAATGACAGGGGGTGATCAGGGTGATCACCCCCCTGTCAATGATCACCCCCCCTGTAAGGCTCCATTCAGACGTCCGTATGATTTTTTACGGATCCATGGATACATGGATCGGATCCACAAAAAACATGCGGACGTC
The DNA here is from genome assembly GCF_014858855.1 of Bufo gargarizans. NCBI lineage: Eukaryota > Metazoa > Chordata > Amphibia > Anura > Bufonidae > Bufo > Bufo gargarizans. Next base: position 135,802,871 of record NC_058082.1, on the reverse strand, counting down.
TGAATGGAGCCTTACAGGGGGGTTATCAATGACGGGGTGATCAGGGTGATCACCCCCCTGTCACTGATCACCCCCCCTATAAGGCTCCATTCAGACATCCACATGATTTTTTACGGATCCATGGATACATGGATCGGATCCACAAAAAACATGCGGACGTCTGAATGGAGCCTTACAGGGGGGTGATCAATGACAGGGGGGTGATCAGGGAGTATATATGGGTGATCACCCGCCTGTCATTGATCACCCCCTGTAAGGCTCCATTCAGACGTCCGCATGTGTTTTGCGGATCCGATCCATGTATCCATGGATCCGTAAAAATCATGCGGACGTCTGAATGGAGCCTTACAGGGGGGTGATCAATGACAGGGGGTGATCAGGGAGTGTATATGGGTGATCACCCCCCTGTAAGGCTCCATTCAGACGTCCGCATGTGTTTTGCGGATCCGATCCATGTATCCATGGATCCGTAAAAATCATGCGGACGTCTGAATGGAGCCTTACAGGGGGGTGATCAATGACAGGGGGGTGATCAATGACAGGGGGTGATCAGGGAGTGTATATGGGTGATCACCCGCCTGTCATTGATCACCCCCCTGTAAGGCTCCATTTAGACGTCCGTATGCGTTTTGCGGATCCGATCCATGTATCCGTGGATCCGTAAAAATCATACGGACGTCTGAACGGAGCCTGACAGGGGGGTGATCAATGACAGGGCGGTGATCAATGACAGGGGGGTGATCAGGGAGTTTATATGGGGTGATCATGGGTGATCAGGGGTTTATAAGGGGTTAATAAGTGACGGGGGGGGGGGGGTGTAGTGTAGTGTGGTGTTTGGTGCGACTGTACTGACCTACCTGAGTCCTCTGGTGGTCGATCCTAACAAAAGGGACCACCAGAGGACCAGGTAGGAGGTATATTAGACGCTGTTATGAACAGCGTCTAATATACCTGTTAGGGGTTAAAAAATTCGGATCTCCAGCCTGCCAGCGAACGATCGCCGCTGGCATGCTGGAGATCCACTCGCTTACCTTCCGTTCCTGTGAGCGCGCGCGCCTGTGTGCGCGCGTTCACAGGAAATCTCGCGTATCGCGAGATGACGCGTATATGCGTGACTGTGCGCCAGCCTGCCACCTCCGGAACGCACATGTGCGTTAGGCGGTCCGGAGGTGGTTAACATGACTCATGCATGTCAGCTGGGATACAGTGAGTCAACAAGCTTCCAACAAATATACACTGACCAAAAATATAAGCACACTTTCGGTTTTGCTCCCATTTTGCATGAGCTGAACTCAAAGATCTGAAACATTTTCTACATGCACGAAAAAAACATTACTCTCAAATATTGTTCACAAATCTGTCTAAATCTGTGTTAGTGAGCATTTCTCCTTTGTCGAGTTAATCCATCCCAACTCACAGCTGTGGCAAATCAAGGTGCTGATTAGACAGCATGAATATTGCACAGGTGTGCCTTAGACTGCCCACAATAAAAGTCCACTCTGAAATGTGCAGTTTGATCACACAGCACAATCCCACAGATGTTGCAACGTTTGAGGGAGAGTGCAATTGGCATGCTGACTGCAAGAATGTTGCCCGTGCAATGAATGTTCATTTCTCTACTATAGGCCATCTCCAAAGACGTTTCAGAGAATTTGGCAGTACATCCAACTGGCCTCACAACCCCAGACTACGTGTAACCATACCAGCCCAGGACCTCCACATCCAGCATGTTCACCTCTATGATCATCTGAGACCAGCCACCCGGACAGCTGCAGCAACAATTAGTTTGCATAACCAAAGAACTTCTGCACAAACTGTCTCATAAACAGTCTCAGGGAAGCTCATCTGCATGCTCGTCATCCTCATCGGGGTCTTGACCTGACTGCAGTTCGTCGTCTTAGGCTACTTTCACACTAGCGTTCGGGTTTCCGTTCGTGAGCTCCGTTTGAAGGAGCTCACGAGCGGACCCGAACGCAGCCGTCCAGCCCTGATGCAGTCTGAATGGAGGCGGATCCGCTCAGACTGCATCAGTCTGGTGGCGTTCAGCCTCCGCTCCGCTCGCCTCCGCACGGACAGGCGGACAGCTGAACGCTGCTTGCAGCGTTCGGGTGTCCGCCTGGCCGTTCGGAGGCGTGCGGATCCGTGCGGATCCGTCCAGACTTTCAATGTAAGTCAATGGGGACGGATCCGTTTGAAGATGCCACAATGTGGCTCAATCTTCAAGCGGATCCGTCCCCCATTGACTTTACATTGAAAGTTTGGACGGATCCGTCCCAGGCTATTTTCACACTTAGCTTTTTTTTGCTAAAATAATGCAGACGGATCCGTACTGAACGGAGCCTCCGTCTGCATTATTATGATCGGATCCGTTCAGAACGGATCCGATCGAACGCTAGCCGAACGCTAGTGTGAAAGTAGCCTTAGCCGACTTAAGTGGGCAAATGCTCACATTCCATGGCTTCTGGCACGTTGGAGAGGCGTTCTGTTCACGGATGACTCACATTTTTCACTGTTCAGGGAAGATGGCAGACAGCATGTGTGGCGTTGTGTGGGTGAGCGGTTTGCTGATGTCAACGCTGTGGATCGAGTGACTCATGGTGGCTGTAGTGTTATGGTATGGTCATGTTGCAGCATGATAATGCACGGCCCTATATTGCAAGGATCTGTACACAATTTCTGGTAGCTGATGACATCCCAGTTCTTGCATGGCCAGCATACTCACCGGACATGTCACCCATTGAGCATGTTTTGGGATGCTCTGGATCTGTGTATACGACAGCTTGTTCCAGTTTCTGCCAATATTCTGCAACATTGCACATCTATTGAAGAGGAGTGGACCAACATTCCACAGGCCACAATCAACAACCTGATCAACCCCCCCCCCCCCCCCCCAGTAAGGCAAAACTGTGCATATTTCAGAGTGCCTATTATTGTGGGCAGTCTAAGGCACACATGTGCAGCATCCATGCTGTCTAATAAGCACCTTGATATGCCACACCTGTGAGGTGGGATGGATTATCTTGGCCAGTGGCGTACCTACCAGGGAAGCAGGGGAAGCAGCTGCTTCGGGGCCCAGACTGACAAGGGGCCCGGAGCAGTAGTAAACAGACTGGCCACACCCCCTCTACACTCACTTCACTGCTGCTTGGAATATCCTCGGAGCAGAGCAGGGAGCTAAGCCCCGCCCATCAGCACAGACCATTAATAGAGGAGCCTGGCTGCTTAATAGTGCAGCCAGGGCTCAGGACAGTGTGCTACAGGGAGATCCTGTCTCCCCTCCCTCTCCTAACTATTAGTACAGCCCAGCTCCTGCTACAGAGACTGCTCTGTAGTCGGCAGTAACAGGAGGGAGAGGGGAGACTGAATAGTGACACTGGAAGTGCTGCAGAATGAAGATGCTGTGTCACTATCAGGAGCTCATACATTCCAGGCTTATGCCTGTCAACCCTAGCTGTCCTGCATCTCATGTAGCCCCCCCAGCTGCATTCATCTGCTGTCCTTTCAGAAGCCCCCCCCAGTTCTGTCCTGTGGGCCCCCTACTTATCTGATGCCCTGCCTTCTAGGCCCCCTATCCATCTGATACCACACTCCTCTGGGCGCCCATGTGCAGCTTGGGGACACCAGTATGAGGCCAGAATGGGGACTGGAAGATCACAGAGCGGCGTGGAGCAGGCGAGTATGGTTTTTTTCCACAACTGTACAATGCACCACTAGTTCACATCACATTTTTGTCCAACATTTAAAGGGGTTGTCCGGGTTCAGAGCTGAACCCGGACATATCCTTATTTTCACCCAGACAGCCCTCCGATGCACTCCTTTGCTCTGTGCTAAATCGCGCAGGGCACGGGCTCTTTTGTTTCCGCCCGGCAGTGTGTTCGGTGTCACCGGCTCTGAGGGGAGGGCTTTCGCTCTGCCCTAGCCGTTTTACTGGCTAGGGCAGAGCTAAGTCCAGCCCATCAGTGCCAGTGACGTCACCGGGGTTCTTGGCAGCCCCATGGAGAGCCCCGGTACGTCACCAGATCTCCAAAAAATGCCTTTGCCCTGCACAATTTAGCGCAGGGCAAAGGAGAGCATCAGAGCATGAACTGCTGCGATGCTCATGTCAGGGGCGCTGCCGGGGTGAAAATGGAGGGATGTCCGGGTTCAGCTCTGAACCCAGACAACCCCTTTAAGGCTGGGTTCACATCACGTTTTTCCCATCCGTTTAACGTATACAAAAAAACATATTCGGATGCCTCATACTGATGCCATGACAGTGACATCCGTTCACCATAGAGTTTCATTGTAAAAAAAAAAAATATCTCTTTTTTTTTTTACCGGATTGTGCAGAATACAAGAACGTGGAGTACTGCATTTTTGTATTGTGTACGTCATAGTCCAGTAAAAACACATGTATGTTAAAGAATCAAATGCCACTGTATGTCGCCTGCCTGCCCGTTTAAAAATTTGCTGTGGGGCCCAGTCATTTCTAGCTACTCGACTGGTTACCAGGGGCTCAGACCATGGGGACAGACTACAGTCGATGTCAGCCCTGCAGTAATACATAGAATGGGCGCCTATGCTACAGCAGGGGTCATACTGTACATACAGTGTAGTGTGATGTCATGTTCACCTCTCCGGGTATATTACCCAGGAAAGCACAATTCTGCAAAAAGGACATGTTCTATCTTTTGGTGGAACGGAAGTGCGGAATGGAACCCCACGGAAGCCCTGCGTAGTGCTTACATAGTGTTCCGTTCCGTGATTCCGTTTCGCACCCTTCTGCATCTCTGGATTTGCGGACCCATTAAAGTGAATAGGTCCGCATCCGTGATGCGGAATGCACACGGAAGGGTGCCCATTTATTGCTGATCCGCATATGCGGTCCGCAATACGGGAATGGCTGGCCCTTTCACACAAACGATACGGGTTGGCTCCAGATGCGTTCAGGGTGCATTCAGTGAAACTCGCACCATTTTTCAAGAAAGTTCAGTCAGTTTTGTCTAAGATTGCGTTCAGTTTTTTCTGCGCAGGTGCAATGCGTTTTGATGCGTTTTTCATGCACATGATAAAAAACTAAAAGTTTACAAACAATATCTCCTTGCAACCTGGTGGTGAGCGTGGTGACGTCGGCGCAGGTCCTGCTGAATGAAGATAGAAGATTTCTATCTTCATTCAGCAGGACCTGCTCCGACGTCACCACGCTCACCACGTTGTGAGCGCGGTGACGTCACCAAAGGTACTTTTCCTGCCAGGTCCTGAAAGAAGACGAGCCGGGCTGCGCGATCAAGTGGATGAGGTGAATAATTAATTATTTTATTATTTTTTAACCCCTCAAGCCACATGTTACTTAGCATTCTGTATTAGGAATGCTATTATTTTCCCTTATAACCATGTTATAAGGGAAAATAATAAAGTTCGGGTCCCTATCATCTCCTAGCAACCATCCGTGAAAATCGCATTGCATCCGCAATGCTTGCGGATGCAATGCAATTTTCAAGCAGCCCCATTCACTTCTGTGGTGCCTGCGCTACGTGAAAAACGCAGAATATAGAGCATGCTGCGATTTTTATGCAACGCACAAGTCATGCGTGGAAATCACTGATCATGTACACAGCCCCATTGAAGTGAATGGGTCCGGATTCAGTTCGGATGCAATGTGTTCACATCATGCATTGCACCCGCGCGGAAAACTCGCCCGTGTGAAAGGGGCCTAAGACTTTGACACCGGCCCCCACAACAGTATGATAGAATGACACTACATGACAGATAGGGTGTGTGTGTATGTATATAATATATATAATAGGAAAAGGATGGCATGGCAGCCTAGTCTAGATCGTGACTAGCCAAAGGAGCAGGGTTTACACGGGGGGGGGGGCCCATACAAAAATTTGCTGTGGGGCCCACTCACCTCTAGTTACGCCCCTGATCTTGGCACAGGAGAAGTGCTCTTTAACACAGATTTAGACAGATTTGTGAACAATACAGTTGCAAGAAAAAGTATGTGAACCCATTGGAATGATATGGATTTATGCACAAATTGTTTATAAAATGTTATCTGATCCTCATCACAACAATAGACAATCACAGTCTGCTTAGACTAATAACATACAAAGAATTAAATGTTACTGTTTTTATTGAACACACCATGTAAACATTCACAGTGCAGGTGGAAAAAGTATGTGAACCCCTAAACTAATGACATCTCCAAGAGCTAATTGGAGTGAGGTGTCAGCCAACTGGAGTCCAATCAATGAGATGAGATTGGATATGTTTGTTACAGCTGCCCTATAAAAAGCACACACCAGTTCTGGGTTTGCTTTTCACAAGAAGCATTGCCTGATGTGAATGATGCCTCACGCAAAAGAGCTCTCAGAAGACCTACGATTAAGAATTGTTGACTTGCATAAAGCTGGAAAGGGTTACAAAGGTATCTCCAAAAGCCTTGCTGTTTATCAGTCCACGGTAAGACTAATTGTCTATAAATGGAGAGAGTTTAGCACTGCTGCTACTCTCCCTAGGAGTGGCTGTCCTGTAAAGATGACTGCAAGAGCACAGCGCAGACTGCTCAATGAGGTGAAGAAGAATCCTAGAGTGTCAGCTAAAGACTTACAAAAGTCTCTGGCATATTCTAACATCCCTGTTAGCGAATCTACGATACGTAAAACACTAAAGAAGAATGGATTTCATGGGAGGATACCACAAAGGAAGGCACTTTTTTCCAAAAAAAACCATTGCTGCACGTTTACAGTTTGCACAAGAGCACCTGGATGTTCCACAGCAGTACTGGCAAAATATTCTGTGGACAGATGAAACCAAAGTTAAGTTGTTTGGAAGAAACACACAACACTATGTGTGCAGAAAAAAAGGCACAGCACACCAACATCAAAACCTCATCCCAACTGTGAAGTATGGTGGTGGGGGCATCATGGTTTGGGGCTGCTTTGCTGCTTCAGGGCCTGCACGATTGCTATCATCGAAGGGAAAATGAATTCCCAAGTTTATCAAGACATTTTGCAGGAGAACTTAAGGCCATCTGTCCACCAGCTGAAGCTCAACAGAAGATGGATGTTGCAACAGGACAATGATCCAAAGCATAGAAGTAAATCAACAACAGAATGGCTTAAATAGAAGAAAATATGCCTTCTGGAGTGGCCCAGTGAGAGTCCTGACCTCAACCCAATTGAGATGCTGTGGCATGACCTCAAGAAAGTGATTCAAACCAGACATCCCAAGAATATTGCTGAACTGAAAAGAGGAATGGTCAAGAATTACTCCTGACCATTGTGCACGTTTGATCTGCAACTACAGGAAACATTTGGTTGAAGTTATTGCTGCCAAAGGATGTTCTACCAGTTATTAAATCCAAGGGTTCACATACTTTTTCCACCTGCACTGTGAATGTTTACAATAAAAACATGGTAACATTTAATTCTTTGTGTGTTATTAGTTTAAGCAGACTGCGATTGTCTATTGTTGTGACTTAGATGAAGATCAGATCAAATTTTATGACCAATTTGTGCAGAAATCCATATTATTTCAAAGGATTCACATACTTTTTCTTGCAACTGTATTTGAGAGTAATGGGTCTTTTGGGTATGTAGACAATATTTCAGATCTTTGCGTGCAGCTCATGCAAAATGGGAGGAAAACCCATTTGTTGCATTTATATTTTTGTTCAGTGTAAAATATTAAGGCATTTTATTGTTGAAAAGTACATAAAGACTAAAGTGTATAACAGTGTTTGCATACACGTTTTATAAGGATTAGAAAGACCTTGTTATACATGTTATATGGCCACAGCTACTGTAATATTTAGAATTTCTAGAAGTTGTTTGTTTTGACAAAAACTTTTACAAAATTACAAGATTGTGAAGGATCAAATTATTATTATTATAAATAGATTATTACTTCTATAAATAGTAAATTGTATCATGCTTTATATTAATATGCATCACTCTATTCTGCCTCTTACACTTTTTAGGGAAGCCAGTGGGACAAGTGAAGAAATGTTTGATGCAACAGATGGAAACAAATATCATCTGCAACATTCACAATTTTTGGCCCCATTGACTTTAAACCCTTCCCGACATTCACCATGCACATACAACTTCCAGGTAAAATGTAATTTTGCTTTGCCAGCAGCATATTCATTTATAAAAAAATACCATCAAAATGTTCACTACACCCCTTTATAAATACCTTGAGAGGTGTAGTTTTCCAAATGGAATCAATTCTCAGGAGTTTTCCATTTATTATTTTACCCCAGAGCAATTGTTGAATTGTTAACGCAAGCTGTGTAAATCACTACAGTGGGCCTCAAAAGTGTATAGTTCTCCACCAACGCTAAAGCAATACGGCAAGCTATTCTGGCAGAGGACAGCCTGCTGGAGTTCTCTGAATCTGGCACAGCTGGATAGGGTCACATGCCTGCCGGATCCCATAGACTATCATCACACAATGGTTTTTGTCTGGTTGAATCCCAGCATCCCAGTTACTTGGCTCCAGCGGTGAATGACTTGTAACTTAAATGTACTTTCACATCTGCGTTTTTGCTGGGTCCTTCATTGATCAGCAAAAAACGCTTCTGTCATGATAATTCAACCGTCTGCATCCATTATGATCATTTCATGGGATCATTTCATGTGGCCCCGACCCCCTGCCAGAGCATATTGTGAAAAAGCTTATGACCGCTTCTATTATGAAAGCGGTCATCAGCATGTGGGAGGCACAGGAAGGTGAGAACTACACTGTCTGTACTAACCTTCCTTGGCCTTCTTTCAGTCCCACACTGTGTCCTGACACATACAGCATCAGGACGTAGTGCACATAGATGCACACTATGACCTGATGCTGTGTTCTGTCAGTGGGAAGAAGATCGGGGAGGGTAAGTGAATCTGCCAAGAGGCAGGGCCGTCCGGAGCTGGAGAGGAAAGTCTATTTATTTATTTTGAATGTCTGATCTGAGGTTTGATTGGGGCTGATATGAGGCTAATGGAGGGTCTGATTCGAGGCTGGGGGGCCTGATGGGGATGATCTGAGGCTGGGGGTCTGATTTGTGGCTAGGGGTTTGATCTGAGGCTGGGGGGCCTATTGGAGGTCTGATCTGAGGCTGGGGGGTCTGATTTGTGGCTAGTCAGTTATATATTTGACCAAATATAGCAGTCACATTTTTAAGTTAAAAATTTTGGATGGCCCGCGAACAATGTTGCAGATATCTAAATGGTATATATTCACAAGACCCTAGCTGGGCATAGGTATATTTACACACTGTACAAACCGGCCTTAAGGACTAAATATCAACTTTACCCAGATGCATTAATAAAATATGACTTTTAATCATAACTTGTTAAAACAGATTTGAGACAATCCCTTTAATGCACAGAAGATGTTGCAAAGTGAAAATTGAAATTTTTCCACAGCTATGCCACTGTACTGCCCAATATGTTGTGCCTAGCTTTTGCTAGTGTGAAAAGACAGCGCTCTTATTATTACACCGAGTTTCCTGGTTTTAGAAGCGCTAAAACTCTATTTTATGTCTGGCTATAAGTCAAGGCTTAGGATTAAAGCTACTTTCTCACTTGCTCTAGAGCAGGGGTGGGGAACCTTTTTGTTTCCGAGGGCCATTTGGATATTTTGTACAACTCGACCTTACGGACTAAATACCAACCTTATCCAGGTGATTAATAAAATATGACTTTTAATCAAAACTTGTTAAAAAAGATTTGTGAGCCAAACAAAATGAGGAGTTAAAATAAACTGTCCCCTGTCTTTACTGGCTAACAAGTCTGTATTTGATTTACTTTGTTTTTGTACTCCCTGCAGGGATGTGCACTCTCCCTGCTGAGGCAGCTAACCAACTCGTTGCATGTCACTCATTGCCACTACAACTCTGATTGCTGTGTGGAGCTATGTCTGCCACCACACACTGTTAATGTTTGAAGTGCCACTTCCACTTCCACTAACGGCAGTATGAAGTAGAGACAGGTGAGATGATTTCAGCGGTCTGTCATTTAAAAGTTAAAAGTAAGTGGTTGCCGAGGACCAACATCACAATCATTGCAGACTGGGCCTGGAAAAAAGACACGACCACCTGAGAAGAGTCCTGGTTATTCATGAATTCCTGCTCTCCTGCCCACCTGCTGATGACTGACAGGCTTCTATATAGTTTTCTCCCTTTCTCTCTAGTAGAGAACTGCCAGTCATCAGCAGATGGGCAGGAGAGCAGGAGATTATGAATAACCAGGACTCTTCTCAGGTAGATGTAACTCTTCTCAGGTAGATGTGACTCTTTTCCAGGCCTGAGCTGCAATGATTATGATACTCGTTCTCAGCAACCACTTACTTTTAGTTCATGAGTGACACACCGCTATAATCTGCATTTCTGTCACTATTTTATGCTGCTCTCGGTGAGGTCAGCATACAGTTGATGACAGGTTCCCTTTAAGCTCTGTTAGACAGGTGAACAGAAATCTAAAACCTAAGAACTGCCCCCGACATGTTTCACCAGCTGTTGAGGGAAGTTTGGATTTAAATATATATGTATATATGCCCTTACATATATGCATGTATATTGGCCCTTTTAAATTGTGTATATGTACATGCAGGTAGATGTGCCCCAAACATCTATATATGTGTATCTGCCATGGCTCCCCCCCAGGTATATATATATATATATATATATATAACATGTATGCCCCAGGTTTATAATGAGTATATATATGTATATAGATGCGCCCCAAGTATCTATATACATATATATACAGGGAGTGCAGAATTATTAGGCAAATTAGTATTTTGACCACATCATCCTCTTTATGCATGTTGTCTTACTCCAAGCTGTATAGGCTCGAAAGCCTACTACCAATTAAGCATATTAGGTGATGTGCATCTCTGTAATGAGAAGGGCTGTGGTCTAATGACATCAACACCCTATATCAGGTGTGCATAATTATTAGGCAACTTCCTTTCCTTTGGCAAAATGGGTCAAAAGAAGGACTTGACAGGCTCAGAAAAGTCAAAAATAGTGAGATATCTTGCAGAGGGATGCAGCACTCTTAAAATTGCAAAGCTTCTGAAGCGTGATCATCGAACAATCAAGCGTTTCATTCAAAATAGTCAACAGGGTCGCAAGAAGCGTGTGGAAAAACCAAGGCGCAAAATAACTGCCCATGAACTGAGAAAAGTCAAGCGTGCAGCTGCCAAGATGCCACTTGCCACCAGTTTGGCCATATTTCAGAGCTGCAACATCACTGGAGTGCCCAAAAGCACAAGGTGTGCAATACTCAGAGACATGGCCAAGGTAAGAAAGGCTGAAAGACGACCACCACTGAACAAGACACACAAGCTGAAACGTCAAGACTGGACCAAGAAATATCTCAAGACTGATTTTTCTAAGGTTTTATGGACTGATGAAATGAGAGTGAGTCTTGATGGGCCAGATGGATGGGCCCGTGGCTGGATTGGTAAAGGGCAGAGAGCTCCAGTCCGACTCAGACGCCAGCAAGGTGGAGGTGGAGTACTGGTTTGGGCTGGTATCATCAAAGATGAGCTTGTGGGGCCTTTTCGAGTTGAGTCAAGCTCAACTCCCAGTCCTACTGCCAGTTTCTGGAAGACACCTTCTTCAAGCAGTGGTACAGGAAGAAGTCTGCATCCTTCAAGAAAAACATGATTTTCATGCAGGACAATGCTCCATCACACGCGTCCAAGTACTCCACAGTGTGGCTGGCAAGAAAGGGTATAAAAGAAGAAAATCTAATGACATGGCCTCCTTGTTCACCTGATCTGAACCCCATTGAGAACCTGTGGTCCATCATCAAATGTGAGATTTACAAGGAGGGAAAACAGTACACCTCTCTGAACAGTGTCTGGGAGGCTGTGGTTGCTGCTGCACGCAATGTTGATGGTGAACAGATCAAAACACTGATAGAATCAATGGATGGCAGGCTTTTGAGTGTCCTTGCAAAGAAAGGTGGCTATATTGGTCACTGATTTGTTTTTGTTTTGTTTTTGAATGTCAGAAATGTATATTTGTGAATGTTGAGATGTTATATTGGTTTCACTGGTAAAAATAAATAATTGAAATGGGTATATATTTGTTTTTTGTTAAGTTGCCTAATAATTATGCACAGTAATAGTCACCTGCACACACAGATATCCCCCTAAAATAGCTAAAACTAAAAACAAACTAAAAACTACTTCCAAAAATATTCAGCTTTGATATTAATGAGTTTTTTGGGTTCATTGAAAACATGGTTGTTGTTCAATAATAAAATTAATCCTCAAAAATACAACTTGCCTAATAATTCTGCACTCCCTGTATACTTAAATTCCCCCCACAGCCAGTTCCTGCAGGGGGGTGGATATGTCTCCAGGTGGCTGGTGACTTCAAAGGCTAAGGGATCAACTGATTTGAGGCACTTTGTTGAGTTTATCAGCCTATTTACTATTCACGGACCCACCTTGTGTTTGTGACATGGCTGGGCGTGTGGTGCTGCTAGCCTCAGGGGGCCAACTGGCAGGCATACGTCACAGTCACACTATGATGTCACATCCCTGAGGAGGGGGGCTGTTTTCTGAGGCTGATATAGGAGCCTGAAACCAGGAAGAGGGGTCTCTTGGAATCTGGACTACAATCAGAGACATAGGGGATGGGAACAGCTCCCTGAAGGAAGAGAGGCCACATGCGGCCACTTGCTCCTGGAAATGGCTGAGTACCAACCATCCCCTAACCCCTGGCTGCAGCAATAATCCCTGATGAGCCTGTACCCTGGAAGCAGCCCAGTCACCCCCTGTATAACCCTTGGTTACCCTTAACCTCTCCTGCCCTGAGTCCCCCTATAATCCTAATATCCCGTGTTCCCCCAGGATTGTAGATCCCTCATATCCCCTGTTCCGTAATAACCCCTGGTTATTCCCCAAAGGGATAGTATATTGCCAGGATTGGGTGGGCTGCTGGTAAAGTGTATGCATGTGCAATTGTAGTTAGAAGTTGGGGAGGACTTGGGACTGTGTTAGTGTAGTTAGAAGTGTATTGTTATAGTGTGTGTAATTATATTGTTGTGTGCTGCTATAAATATATCTATCTATCCCATTGATATAGATATATATAATTATAAGCAAATATTAGACTGTGACATATAGTGTGTGAATAAATCCCTGCAGAGCATTAACCCCTTCAATGCCTGATCCCTGCAACCTCCACCCTGATAACTCATTACCCTGTGTTCCTTGGCCTGCTGGTATAAACCCTTGCAGTGCCACAGTTGTGTGATTTACCCTCTTGTACCCCCGTAGGGACAGTGAGTAGCCAGGCGGTATTATTGTAAATATAGCTAGTGTGTGGGGTGGAATTTGGGATTGTGCTGTGTAGTGTAGTTAGGTTTGTATTGTGTTTATTGTAGTACCGTTTCTATACTGCGGTTGTGTACTTCTATATGTATATATATTCATATCCATTGATCTATGAATATATATAGATATAGCGTATTGTTAGACTTGTATAATTGTATTGTGTAATAAATATTCCTTATTGTTCATAATACAGTGTATGGTGTTTTTACTAGTCGCCGCCCTAGTATAGTGATAGTAAGTCGCACGTAGTGTAGTTCAGTGTAGTGTATAGGTAACAGAGGTATCTATATTTATATATTATGATTTAGGCATAAATAGGCGGAGTCATCACTAGACGACTCGCGCCTATTTATGAATATTAATTATCGATATTTGCATAAATATTGGTGATTAATATTCCCCTTTAACACCAGCTAACCTGGCTTCATCAGGGGTTTGGGCAGCATTGAAGAAGGAATGCCAAAAGAGATATATAAATGACCTCTGTGATGTAATTGACATGCAATTGCACCAAACCTTGCTTAGAGATCTATAGATATAGCAGAGCTAAGTGTGCAGTTTCATAGTGCCATAGCACACTCAGCTCTACTATATCTCTATATATGACAGCTGCCCCAGCACACCCAGCCTGCTACATCTATATACATGACAGCTCATGGGTTCGAGTCCCAGCAGAAACTTTTCTGAAATACAGGCTAAATTAGAATACACAAGCACTGACTCCATATATGGACATACAGGCCGGAAGAGGTCTGCATCGCATTGCTGACATGGAGGTAAGTATGTGTTTTATTAGTTTTGTTTTTTAAATACAGCTGCCCCTGCCACATGGGCTGAGCGGGAGGCATTTGATACTGGCACATGGGGGAGGGGGGTTGGCACCTGATACTGGCACATGGGGGGGTTTGGAACTATGATACTGGCACATGGGGGGAAGGAGAGAGGCACTTGATACTGGCACATGGGGATGGGGGTGGGAAGGAGAGAGGCACTTGATACTGGTACATTGGGGGGGGGGAGATGGCACTATGATACTGGCACATATTAAGGAGAGAGGCACTTGATACTGGCACATTGGGGGGCTACTGGCACATGATAGGAGGCTACTGGCACATAAGGGGGACTACTGGCACATAAGGGGGGCTACTGGCACATAAGGGGGGCTACTGGCACATAAGGGGAGCTACTGGCACATAAGGGGAGCTACTGGCACATAAGGGGGGCTACTGGCACATAAGGGGGGCTACTGGCACATGATAGGAGGCTACTGGCACATAAGGGGGACTACTGACACATGATAGGAGGCTACTGGAACATAAGGGGGGCTACTGTCACATAAGGGGGGCTACTGGCACTTGATAGGGGGCTACTGGCACATGATGGGGGGATGACTGGCACTTAAGGGGGCTACTGGCACATGATAGGGGGGCACTCTGGCTACTGACACATGATGGTGAGGGGGCTCTTATTACTGGCACATGATTGGGGGCATCTATGGGGCTCTTATTACTGGCACATGATTGGGGGCATCTGTGGGGGCATATCTTACTGGCACATAATTGTGGGGCATCTATTGGGGCACTTATTACTGGCACATTATTGGGTGGCACTATAAGACCTGCTGTCATTGGATTTTAGTTAGTTATTAAATGCTAACGACAGTTTTTTGGTTGTGCACATTATTGATGATTGCATTTCATGACTACTCTTCTAAGGGTATTGCCTTCCTTTATACTGTAGTTCTCCTGTACCACTCTGCCTGCGACTTTTAGCAGTTTAAGCAGTAATTTATAATTTATTTTGCTCTCAATAAATCTTGTGTTAAGCATAAAAAGAAAAAAAGAAAGAAAATGGTGAGACGAACTCTTCTGATATGATTTCATCGAACTGTTTTATTGGGGGGGGGGGGGGGATTTTAGCTAGAAACTGCACTGTAGAAAACTACAATATTGCTCAGGCATCACAGGAAGGGGGAAGCACGCTTATAAAGGTGGTGCCTGGCCCGGATTGGAGAGAAGGCGGAATCAGGGGCGTGAATGAACCCTTAAAGAAACAGGACGCGTGCGGCTCCTTCAAGGTGCAACTGAAGCTGTTGCCGCCCGCGACAGTGCAGGAAAGCAGGTCCGGATCCTGCAGCGGAGAAGAGGAGCCTTGTGTGCAGTTCAACTGAGGTACATAGCAGGATGTGCTGCATGCTGGCGGCTCAAAATATAAATAATTCTCTGCTGGAGTACTGAATATAACGGTTGCGGATTGAACCCACACACAGATATGACACAAATTAGATTAATTTCCATTAAAAAAAATTCTCTGATGGAGCGGTGTGTATCTCACTAGCAGGCACACTCTAGTGAATAACCCCTTTTTTTATGATGTCTGCTAAACACACTGCTTTCTGATGGCGTACTGTAGACCTCACTAATATCAAATCTTTCTGTCTTTTAAAAGCTTTTGGGTACCATACTTAAGGGGGTTCTACAGTTTGTTTTAACTGACTTGTATCAACTTGCTTGGGCGGGGCTAATATCCATTCAAGTGAACAGAGCTTAGCCCCGCCCAGGCCAGTGATACTAGTCGTGACATCACTGGGCCCTCCGGTAAACAGTGAGAAGGCCGCAGCGCTGCTGGAGCGCCCCTGCCTTCTCAAACAGCTGATCGGTGGGGGATTGACAGTGGATAGATCATCAGTTAAAACAAAATGTAGAACCCCTTTAAAAAAGTGATTTTCCAGCCCTCCACTATCTGTCCCTTCCTGAAGATTGATACTGCTGAATTTAACCCCTGGTAAAAAAACAAAACAAAAAAAAACACTGCTGTCAAACACAATGTAGTCCTTAGGACTGTTTGGTCTTTCAATAGTTTTTTTGGAGTTAAATCTGTGAATTTCCAGCAAAACGCTATCTGTCCCTACCTACTGTCTGCTTTCCCTGACGCTGAATGATCCGAGCGTGGGACATCTGCTCCTATATAAACTGGTATCACGTGTTCCGGCCAGCCAATCAGTGTAAGGCTAATAGATAACATGGCTATGGCATTACACTGAAGGGAATTACTTACCTGAACATTGATTGGCTGCTTAGGAGGTGCCGTGCGGGGAGGAGACTCAAGCAATGCGACAAGCACACGTGGTATTCGGCCGAGTACCGCCATGTGCCGAGCTAGAGATGCTCGAGCCGAACTGGTACTCGACCAAGCATGCTCACTCATCACAATGTACAGTCATGTGAAAAAATTAGGACACCCTTTGAAAGCATGTGGTTTTTTGTAACATTTTTAATAAAAGGTTATTTCATCTCCGTTTCAACAATACAGAGAGATTAAAGTAATCCAACTAAACAAAGAAAACTGAAGAAAAGTCTTTTCAAGATCTTCTGTAAATGTCATTCTACAAAAATGCCTATTCTAACTGAGGAAAAAGATAGGACACCCTCACATGTATTCCCTCTTAAATTGGCTCAGATCTCACACAGGTATATCACACCAGGTGCACATAATTAGTAGATCGTTACTCTGCATGTTGAATGAGGCTTGCCCTATTTAAACCTCAGACATTTAGTTTGGTGTGCTCCTGACTGTTGAAGTGAGAGTGAGCACCATGGTGAGAGCAAAAGAGCTGTCAGAGGACTTCAGAAAAAAGATTGTAGCAGCCTATGAGTCTGGGAAGGGATTTAAAAAGATCTCAAAAGATTTTGAAATCAGCCATTCCACTGTCCGGAAGATAGTCTACAAGTGGAGGGCTTTCAAAACAACTGCCAACATGCCCAGGACTGGTCGCCCCAGCAAGTTCACCCCAAGAGCAGACCGCAAGATGCTAAAAGAGGTCTCCAAAAACCCTAAAGTGTCATCTCGAGAACTACAGCAGGCTCTGGCTACTGTTGATGTAGAAGTACATGCCTCTACAATCAGAAAGAGACTGTACAAGTTTAACTTGCATGGGAGGTGTGCAAGGAGGAAACCTTTGCTTTCCAAGAGAAACATCGAGGCCAGACTGACATTTGCCAGAGATAAAGTTGACAAAAACCAGGACTTCTGGAATAATGTTCTTTGGACAGATGAGTCCAAAATTGAATTATTTGGACACAACAGCAGAGGACATGTTTGGCGTAAACCAAACACAGCATTCCAAGAAAAGAACCTCATACCAACTGTGAAGCATGGAGGTGGAAGTGTCATGGTTTGGGGCTGCTTTGCTGCAGCAGGACCTGGTCAGCTCACCATCATAGAATCCACGATGAATTCTACTGTGTATCAGAAGGTGCTTGAAGAACATGTGAGACCATCAGTTAGAAAATTAAAGCTGAAGCGGAACTGGACCATGCAACATGACAATGACCCAAAACATACTAGTAAATCAACCAAAGATTGGCTGAAAAAGAAGAAATGGAGAGTCCTGGAATGGCCAAGTCAAAGTCCAGATTTGAATCCCATTGAGATGCTGTGGGGTGACTTGAAAAGGGCTGTACGTGCAAGAAACCCATCAAACATCTCACAGCTGAAAAAGTTCTGCATTGAGGAGTGGGGTAAAATTTCCTCAGACCGATGTCGAAGACTGGTAGATGGCTACAAGAACCGTCTCACTGCAGTTATTTCAGCCAAAGGAGGTAACACTCGCTATTAGGGGCAAGGGTGTCCTATCTTTTTCCTCAGTTAGAATAGGCATTTTTGTAGAATGACATTTACAGAAGATCTTGAAAAGACTTTTCTTCAGTTTTCTTTGTTTAGTTGGATTACTTTAATCTCTCTGTATTGTTGAAACGGAGATGAAATAACCTTTTATTAAAAATGTTACAAAAAACCACATGCTTTCAAAGGGTGTCCTAATTTTTTCACATGACTGTATAAGGCTCAAAAAGGCATCTGTCCATCCAGTTCAGCCTGTTATCCTGCAAGTTGATCCATAGGAAGACAAAAAAAACAAAAAACTGTGAGGTAGAAGTCAATTTCCCTCATTTTAGCGGAAAAAAATTCCTTCCCGGCTCCAATCAAGTCAGAATAACTCCCTGGATCAATAACCCATCTCTAGTAGCTATAGTCTGTAAAATGATTACACTCCAGAAATACATCCAGGCCCCTCTTGAACTATTTTAGTGAACTCCCCATCACCACCTCCTCAGGCACGAGTCTCTCGTCACAGTCCCCTCATCACCGTCACAGTCCTGGGGATAAATAGATGATGGGAGAGATCTCTGTACTGACCACTGATATATTTATACATAGTTATCAGATCTCCTCTGAGTCGTCTTTTTTCTAAAGTGAATAACCCTGGATTTATATTCTAAAAAGAGCTTATGTTGAGAGGTTATCATAACTCTTAAAAACTAAGGGGGTCATTTATTAAGACCGGCCTCTCCATAAATGTGGTGCATCCAGCACCAGTCAAAATGTAAGCCAGCTTCCTTCCTGGCTTACATTTAGACCATTTTCTACGCCTAAAACGGGCATATAAAGGATGTATGAGACAGGCCTCCTGGCCCATCCCCTTCCCTGCCCACACCACGCCCACTTGTTTAGACCTGGCGTGAGCGGGGAAAAGTCACAGATTGTGGCGCAAATAACCTTTGCACCACAATCTGTGCCAGTAATGGACCTAAAATAGGCGTATTTCCAGATAATTAATGACCCCCTAATAACTTAGAAGAGATAGACAGTTTACACCCAAATCTGACTGCAAATGTCCTTGAAAAGTAAATGAGACCTTTAAAACATCTTTTAAAAGTAGAAATGTTTGCATCGGTATGGGAAACAAGTAGTCAGGAGTCTGAAGAATATAAATTACTTCTTCACTGAAATAATTGGAAAAGGTTAAAATTCATCATTTTAACTGATAGGCTTTCTTTGAGACATTTGTTGCGAAGAATACAAAATAGTACAATTCTAATTCTCTGAATGATTTTCCTATAATAAAAATAAATGTTTGCTTAATGGGTTCAATATTAAATTAAAACAATAGCTAACCTATAATTCACAATGGATCTGTTATGAAGATGTAAAGATAATCGTTCTATAAAGACGATATAAGAGAAATGTCATGAATTATTATTGCATGTTCAACCTCCTAAATAATGACAACACATAAACATACAGCACATAATAATTTTGTATCATAGTTATAGAGCAGAAACTAAGATTGCAATAGAGACTGATGTATAAATTATTGATTAGCACAGATGCATTCCATAAGGCTGTACAGGGAATATATTTATGAGTCTTGTAGACAAATACATTAATATGCTGTTGCCTAATAAGGAAACCTATTATGGTGAGCATGCTGATCAAACAGTCTCTGGTTCTCCATCAGGAATGGGGCCACAGTGGTAATACACACATTCACCACTGTTCCAATAGCAGAGATAGAAAAATAAAACAAACATATAGTGACTATTTTATAATTTGTAAGATGGGAACTACTACTTGAGCACCCCGTGACTGCCTAGCCCAATTCCTTGCAATTAGGGCATACTCAGCAATACAATCACTGAATGCACAAATGTTCCAAAAAAGAAAAAGTTGCTATTCCAAAAACTATCACTGAATTCTACATAAATAAGATAAAATATTTGGTCCAAACAGGGTCCTGATAATCGTAGTACGAAAAAAAGAAAACTGTCAATACAATGGACGGTCAGGGAGATCCAGACAAAATTATGCAAACAAGGACAGAAGATATGGAATAAATCCATTCCTGTTTTTGCCTATAAACAACTGATAAGCCCAGAGATGCACTTCAATAGTAAGTGCACTCTGTCCAAGTTCCTAGGCTAATGTCACATAGGATGGCCCAGAGACTGTCAATATAGTATACAGTAGCAAGAGTAGGGAAAATCTTGTGCAGATCACCTTGAAGGTAGGTGAACTTCGTCCATGTTCCTAGACTGTCCTGTCCTTATAAAGCCCTATCACTTTCGAAAAAAGCAAACAACATCCCAAATAACCCCATCACTATTCTGACACAATTTTAAACTGTCCCAACACATTTCCCCTTATAGATAATCAAAGGATCATCATGGGACTGCCAGCATCAGTATGGCAATAGGTTGCAATATACAAAACAAACATAAAAAGCTGATACATCAAAACATAACAAACTGGAGCTCTCCAGGCAGAAATGCATCTGTGAGCAGGTGGAGGCACGAAGCCTCTATTATGACCTATTTATCAACAATGTGTGGACATATACATACACCCGATATCAGTCCATCACACATTCAGTAATATTAGCAACACTTCCTGATAATATAAGACAGCTTAGCTGATTCAGATAGATGGTGTGTTGCTCCGATCCTCTCACAGATGCAGGATAAATGGCTGGGGGGCTCCAGGGGGCAAAATAACAGCTCAATCTTGCCAGGGAAATGGACTCCCCGTTAAACAGTGGAATACTGGGCGGGCTGCAATCGGATTTGTCAAATTTCCACGCAGCTCCATCCCTATTAGTAACATGATAGCCGATCACCTCTGTTATTGGGCAGCAATCTCCTAAACACTTGCCCTTCCTAACCTAAACAGGGCAAGTGTTTAGGAGACCTAGAGGTGGGTCTCTCCACCCTACCTTCTTCCACATTTCTCTCTGGCAAATATTACCAGAGAAGATGGCAGTGCATTCCACCAAAAACTACCGTGGAACACATAGTCATGTGAGAACCAAGATGCGCCACGATCGTGGAATGCAAGCCGAGCAGGTAGCAAAGCGCCACAAAGCGCCACCGTAACCCTGAAGATATACAAGGCATATTGTTCTATGTTCTCTCACCAATGTACACCCCCTAGCCAATATGGGAGGGGGGGGGGGGAGAACAAAAATGAAGGGACACCATAATAGGGTAATTTAGGGAAGAGTAATAGTGGCACACCAGTTTAGATAACAATATAGGTGCACATTCTATTATGCTTACTTAGTACAGCTAAATATATAACTGCACAGAACACAATCTATAGGGAGGAGTACACAAATACTACTGATCTGGTGATTGCAATAAGAGAACTATCCCCTAGCAAAATACAGCACTACGCAATTATAAATCAAATACACACCTAACCGTCAAATATACAACAGTTTAAATAACAAAAGATTGACGCTTCCTGTGTCGATGTAAGTTCCTGTCACAAATGGAGGTGAAGCTTGTCAGGTACAAATAAGGAGCAAACCATCAAAAAGTAAGTACAGTCAGGTCCATAAATATTGGGACATCGACACAATTGTAACAAATTTGGCTCTATACACCACCACAATGGATTTGAAATGAAACACACAAGATGTGCTTTAACTGCAGACTGTCAGCTTTAATGTGAGGGTATTTACATCCAAAGCAGGTGAACGGTGTAGGAATTACAACAGTTTGCATATGTGCCTCCTACTTGTTAAGGAACCAAACGTAATGGGGCAATTGGCTTCTCAGCTGTTCCATGGCCAGGTGTGTGTTATTCCCTCATTATCCCAATTACAATGAGCAGATAAAAGGTCCAGAGTTCATTTCAAGTGTGCTATTTGCATTTGGAATCTGTTGTTGTCAACTCTCAAGATGAGATCCAAAGAGCTGTCATTTTCAGTGAAGCAAGCCATCATTAGGCTGAAAAAACAAAACAAACCCATCAGAGAGATAGCCAAAACAACTGTTTGGAACATTCTTAAAAAGAAGGAACGCACCAGTGAGCTCAGCAACACCAAAAGACCCGGAAGACCATGGAAAACAACTGTGGTGGATGACCAAATAATTCTTTCCCTGGTGAACAAAACACCATTCACAACAGTTGGCCTGATCAAGAACACTCTCCAGCGGGGGCGGAGCCTGACCTTGAAGCTGAATGGCTGCTTGTTACTGAGCTCCTCTTCCCGGCAGCCGTTGTAACCCCTATTATATGCTATTTTCCTCACCCAAATCTGGAAGACTAAAAAGGAACGTCACACAGACGCAGTAGAACCGACCATGGTTTGCTCCAAACAGCCAGATATGGAGCGGTTCCTAAAGAAACAGCCCAAGACTCCCGCCTTGTATCCGGCCAAGATTGCACTGCGGCACTCTGATACAGAGGACGGCTCGGAAGCAGGCAGCGCTTCAGATGTTTCGGACCGCAGACCACCGTGCAGAAACACTCCTTTCTCCAAAGCTACCCTCAGGGACCTGCTGGAAACTGCCCTTGCGCCTCTAAAGAGAGACCTTTGGGGATATAAAAGAGGACCTCTGCCATATTGAGCACCGAGCAGTGTCGCTGGAGAACACGCAGGAAGCCATCATGAAACATGAAGGCCTGACTTGCGATGCCTTACGTGCGCACAGAGACTTGCTGAATGATGCCCTACTTCGCATTGAGGACCAGGAGAACCGGGGACGGCGTAGAAATCTCCGCATACACGGCCTACCTGAGTATATAGCAGCTGAGGCGCTGTGTACAGTAGCACAAGAGATCTTCTCCTCGCTGCTAGGCCCGGAACGGGCAGCCTCTATCACGGTAGAACGCATTCATCTTGCGGCCTAAACCCAAATCTAACAAGCCGCCACGATACGTGGTGTGTGGTATCCTCAGCTATGTGGACAATGCCGCTCTATTGAAAGCTGGAAGGGAATCGGAGCAGATCCTGTATGGTGAGACACCCATCTTATTTTTTCAAGACCTGGCCCAGTCTACCCTAGCTAAAAGACGCATTATACGTCCACTACTAGAAGCACTCAAGGCCTCAGCCATCCCATTCAGATGGTTATACCCTTTTGGCCTGGCAATACAAAAAAATGGCAGGCAACTGACAGTGCACACTCCGGAGGATTTAAAAGCCATCTGGGGCCCCCTTGGTATTTGCCCTGTGGATGTACCTTCATGGATGCCAGCGGACCAAGGAGACCCACTACCAATGGCCCCAAGCATCGAGACATGGCACAGAGTCTCTCCTAGCAAGTCAGAGAAGCAAGGGAAAGGTCGCTCTCAAGCCTGCAAGACTTTGCCCTGTGAGGGGTTAAACCCTCTCTGCTCCACTACTGGGCTGATTGCCATACGGCCTCGGCCGATTCCAAGTCGGATTGTTCCTATCTGCCAGGGGCAGAACGTATCCGGCCTTTTATGATTCCTGGCCCTTTATTACGTCATTATGGGCTTTAGGTGCAGGTTTAAATCAATATGGCTGTTTCAAATGCAGATTCAGGAATTTTTTAGTTGTCTTGTTAGACATGTTCATTATGCAGGGGTTACACATATGCCCTCATGTTGGTTTTAACACCAATTTCTCCCTCCACCCACTTCTTGCTGGTCCCAAAGGAGCCCCCCTCCCCCCCCCCCCCGACAGATAGGTAGCCGTAATGAGAAAGGATCTAAGATGTTTCAGGTGATGGGTGGGACCAGATGTTTTGTTTTATTGTATGTCTACTTCGTTTTTTGATTTTCCTTTTTCTATCCCTCTGTTTAATCCCTCCCCCTCTACCCTTCTACTCTTTGCTCGGATGCCCAGATCTGATTCCAGCATGCGACCAGCTAAAAGGTCTTACCCACTTTTGTTATGGCATCTATTGTAATTGCTTCATTAAATGCCAGGGGTGTGAATGAGCCATGTAAGAGATCTCAAGTGTTATCTCTACTCCAAAGAGACGATGTTTCAATTGCGCTCCTGCAGGGGACTCATTTTAAAACAGGGAAGCTGCCGACTTTGCCCTCTAAATTGTTCACACAATGATTTCATAGCACAAACAACACAGCTAGCAGAGGTGTCAGCGTGGCAATCCATAAACGTCTACCCTTTAAGCACTCCGCAGTGTCCCCCGGAGGGTCGGTTTTTTTTCGTGAAGGGATCCATCACTGACATACCTGTCACCATAGCCAACCTCTACGCTCCCAATAGGGGACAGATCCCTTGGCTTGTTCAGACTTTGGCACAACTATCTGCTTTTAGAGAAGGTATGGTCATATTGGGTGGGGACTTTAATGTGACTTTAGAACCAGCCCTTGACTCATCCGCCCATAGGTCAGAAACTTCTCATAGGCTTCTTCGCCGCTTGCAAACTGCGAAGAAATTACGGGTTATTGATGTTTGGCGTACTATGCATCCCTCTAGCAGGGACTATACCTTCTATTCTAACGCTAAGGCTTCCTTCCACAGGTTGGATTACATATTTTTATCCTCCCCCCAGGTTCCCCAGGTGCTAGATACTAGGATAGGTTACAATACACTGTCGGATTACAACCCTGTATTTCTACACTTATCTCTGTCCTCCCTACCCAGAAAAGAACGGATTTGGCGTCTCAATGAGACTCTGATCTCTGACCCCGTAAACGTAACGAAAATATCTCAACTTATGTCAGAATTCTTCTCCCTTAACACAATAGGAGATCCTCCCCCTTCACCCTCGGTTCTGTGGGAAACACATAAGGCGGTAATCAGAGGTGAGCTAAAAGCCCTGGGCTCCCATATCAAAAAAAGACGCTCCCAAGCAGTGAATGACCTGCTGTCACGTATAGCACATCTGGAACTGACCCATAAACAATCACAGGCTAAAGCTGTGGCTGCGGAATTGCTAGAGGCTAGGACGGAATTGAAAATATGCTTAATACCAAATCTGCTAAACTTATATTCTGCTCCAAATTTAAGGCATATGCTCATGGGAACAAAGGGAATAAGCTGCTGTCCGCTATGGCCAAACAGCGCCACGTGGACTCCTTTATCCCGGCAATTAGAGATGCAAATGGCAATAAGCACAAATCAACCCACAACATAGCAAAGGCCTTTAGTGCCGATTATGCTAATCTTTATAATCTTTCCTCACCTAGCCGTCCTGGTCCCAAGACAATTGAGCAGGCTACAGACAAATTCCTCTCTACTCTCAAGCTGCCTTCTGTAAATCCTCTCCAGGCTTCCCAATTAGTTGCCCCTGTTTCAGAACTAGAGATTACTAAAGTTCTCTCCTCAATCCCCCCCGGAAAAAGCCCTGGCCCAGATGGTCTCACAATTTCATATTATAAGACCATTAAGGAAATTCGGATCACGCATTTCCAATCACTTTGTAACTCTCTTATGTCTGGAGGCGCATATAACCATAATCCACAAAGAGAATAAAGACCCGCTGAAATGTGGCAGTTATCGCCCTATTTCCCTGCTGAATGTGGATGTTAAGTGGTGGGCAAAAATATTGGCTCAGTGTATCCAGCTGATCCTGCCAGATCTTATTGATAGTGAACGAGTGGGATTTGTGCGAGGCAGACAGGGCTGTGAAAACACAATACGCTTGCTTCATATTATGGAGTAGGCCAAGAAGAAGTCCATACCCCTGGCTTTACTGAGCACAGATGCGGAGAAGGCCTTCGACAGGGTCGGTTGGCATTTTATGTCACGGGCCCTTTCGAGGTTTGGTTTTCCAGCTCCGTTTTTCGCTGCTATCTTTATTCTGTATTCAGCCCCGTCTGCTAAGCTCAAAATAAATGGCACTCTCTCCCCATCCTTTGCCATTTATATCACTGTCTTGTACCATTTATGGTACAAGACAGTGATACCCCCTATCACCATCTCTCTTTGTTTTAGTTATGGAAACTTTGCTCTGTAGGATCTGGCAGGATCCGACTGTTGTAGGCCTCACCATTCACTCTCAGACTCACTTGACAGCCGCATTCGCAGACGATTTATTAATAATGACGACCAACCCGGAGATGTCTTTCCCCAAGTTATTATCCATCTTCAAAGAATTTAGCTTTGTCTCCAATTTCAAAATTAACTATGGTATATCTATGGCCCTCAATGTCACTTTCCCTAGCTCGGTGAAGGCTTCCCTACAGCAGTCTACCCCCTTTCAGTGGGCGCCAAGAGACATTGTGTTTCTAGGAGTACATATATCTTCACAGGCGAAGGACTTGCTCACTCTTAACTACACCCCCCTACTAAAATCTGTTAAGAACCATTTGCAGTCCCTTAAGCTCCTGTTTCTATCATGGTGTGGAAGGAAGAGTTACCTTAAGACCTTTATTACCCCAAAATTTCTGTATCTCTTCCAGGCGTTGCCTATATGGCTGCCTCTTTTCATTTTTTACTGAAATTCATTGTGTCTTCTCACTTTTCTTGTGGGGCAGTCATCCCTCTAGGATTGCATATTCAGTATTGGTCAGGGAGAAGAGATTTGGCAGCTTTGGCCTACCCGATCTGTGTCTATATTATACAGCTTTCCAGATATTTTGTGGGATATCCCTTCTCAATGATCAATATGATAGACCTTACGTGCGGTTAGAACGCTCCTTGATTACTGCCAAAGAGAGTCGGATCCTTTGGGGTATTTCCCCTTGTGCAACAGGTGGCTTTTCCTTCACACCCATATGGAAAGGTATGCTAATGGAGTGGGCTAGACAATACAAGTCCAAAGTGATTAAATTCCCAAACTCTCGTATGCCACTCCAGTTCTACATACATCCAGAGTCACGGGAAACCTCAGGGTTATGGCCTATTTTAAGAGATGTTTGCCTAAGTTATATTCAGACCCCTGAGGGTAACCTTGACTGGAATATGATCTGGAATAACTCCAGAGTCAAGAATGCCTCCTTCCTCCAGGTCTTTGCCTTACAAAAAGATATCAAAATACTCATACTACCTACTTTAGATAATTCTGTCTCTCTCTCCTGGTTAGATAACTGGATTGTGGAAATGCAGACACTAACTAAACCGCTTTTCACGATATACAAGGAGTTACTCTCATCCTCACCCCCTGATCTCCACTTCCTTAAAGCTGATCCAGAAAAAGCATTCATACTCTCTCACTCACATGGTTTTAGCCGTTGTATTAGAATCCAGGAAAATTCATACAAGCTGCTTACTAGATGGTATTAGTAATGAGCGGCAGGGGCAATATTCGAATCTGTGATATTTTGCGAATATTCGCCATATATTTGAGAATTCGCGAATTTGTGATCTCCAGGCATTATTTTCTTGATTTTGAAAATTTGCATAAAATTTATGCATAAAAAATTTGCAGGAACAGGAAAAAAAAAATAATATTCGCAATTACAAATATATTTTGCGATATTCTAAATATTTGTGAATTCTCAAAGTGCCGATATTCGCGATTAAAATTCGCAATTTGAATATTCGTGATCAACACTAGATGGTATCCTGAAGTCCCCCGAATTTATGCATAGACTTAACCTTGAGATTTCGAGCTTGTGTTGGAGATGTGGAAAGGATGTGGGCTCGCTCTAACACATCTGGTGGCATTGTGAGAAAATAAATCTGTTCTGGTCACACATTGAAAAATTGATAAATGAGGTCTGTGATACTCGGGTCAAACTGGACTCTAAATTAATCGTAATCACAAATTATAACTCCATCAACAATTGCATTTTAAATAATCATAAATTTTATTAGTACTTACAGAGCTATAACCATTTCTGGCCTCACAGAAATTAAGAACATTTAAAAATTCTAATCAGACTTCAGGTGTATGGCAATTACAGTTCATACATATAAAGTGCAAGTACATACAAAAAGTGTTGTCCTGTCCACAGTATACGGTCACAGAGTCAGGCTTCGGACCCTGGATCCCACGGACATTATCACACACACTGCCATAGCAAAATACCATATAATTAGCAGAAAATCTAGCATACTGACCCAAGTATCTGCCACAACACCGTCAGACTGTGCCCTGACGCGCGTTTCGCCGTCAGCTTTTTAAGGGGTAATGATAATAGTTAACTAGCCTGGTATATATGGTCACAGGAGTGGGTGGAGTTTTGTACATTAAACCAATAGATGATGGTCAAACCGATAGTGGGCCGGGTGATATAGATCCTCACCTGTATGGTTTCAAGTTGTCGGCATCGTTTGATATGGCGCGCGAACCGCCGCGCATCTCTGGTGCCTGCGTACGCGGTCGCAGCGATGACGCAGGACGGCCGCGCTCCTTGGAGCACAGAGCGTCCCACGTCAGAGCCCCGATCACGCCTGCACGCCCGCGGCTGCGTAGAAGGATGCGCGCACTACGAGCCCCATCTTGGATAAGGGAAAAGGTATAATACGGCCCTGTAATGTGTCTATCTATCATCCTTATATGTCACATTTCACAATCATTCAGGATACAATTTATTTCTCCATAAATTCATCACGCAGAGGTATATGTAAAATTCAATATACTCCTCCTAATATAGCGACAGGCCGAGCATGTCCCACAACGGAAAATGCCCAATGGTTTCCTGTCCAATCAAGTCCAAGTTAAAACCGGGCGTGTGAAGTGGTTGTGGACCAGCCAGTCATGTAAACATTTAGCTTGGATGAGGTAAAAGAACATCAGCCACACCTAGAGCCATCCGAAGTATTGGCCAATACTTTTCAAGTATCTCCCTCACCCTCTGATTCTAAGCATCAAAGGTGGAGATGATCCTAATGACCTTCCTCCCCCCCTTGGGATCTGATTCCTTCGGGACCAAAAGAGTGTTCCGTTTCCGTGACTCGGCATACTGGAATCCATTTCCAAGGACCTGCTGGGGATACCCCCTTGCCCTAAAGCGGTCACAAAGCTTTCTAGATTTACAATAAAAACTATCTGCATATTCACTATCCTGAATGCTGAGTTGTTCACAGGTGAGTTTATTACATTTCATGAATTTATGCCAGTTCAATTTACGAGAGAATAGATAGAGGTCTTTAACCCATGTAAAGGAGTCAAACTTATTTGTGGGGACAAATGGTAGTCCTATCTTTAACAGATTACTTTGAATATCACTAAGGGTCCTGGAGGAAATATTAATAATTTGCAATTCAGCCCTTCCCTTGTTTACAAGGAATACAATTAACTTTTTAAGGAAAATTGAAACCATCAATCTAGAACCATCATGCTCCCTTGCGAGCATTGATGTAGAATCACTATGCAGCTCCATTCCTCATTCAAAAGGGCTAATGGCGGTAGCAGAATATTTAAAGACAAGGGTAATCTGTTACCATGTCCACAATAAATTTGTATTGACTCTCTTGGTCTGGCATTTACCTTTGAGTTTCATCCTGATACATTAACATTTTTAGATGTGAGAGTTACCAAGGAGATGGATATATTAGTCACAACCACCTTCAGGAAGACCACTGCCACAAATAATTTACTCCATTGGGAGAGCTACCACCCTGCAAATCTAAAAAAAAGTGATACCTTGTGGCCAATATTTACGAATGAAGAGAAATTGTTCAGACCCAGAGAGTTTTTATTGTGAATCTAGAAAGCTTTGTGACCGCTTTAGGGCAAGGGGGTATCCCCAGCAGGTCCTTAAAAATGCCTTCCAGTAGACATGGTAGATGTTTATGTGACCGGCTGGTCCACAGCCACTTCACACGCCCGGTTCTAACTGGGACTTGGTTGGACAGGAAACCATAGAGAATTTTCCGTTGTGGGACATGCTCGGCCTGTCGCTATATTAGGAACTCAAAGGTCAATGTTTGCTCAGCCACAAATTTAAGTTACACTATTATGGACTATTTTAATTGTAGGGGCAAAGGGGTAGTATACCTCTGTCAATGCTCCTGTCCCATGGACTATGTGGGGAAAACATTCAGAGAACTTAGTCGCCGTGTTCTGGAACATATAAATGACATCAATAAAAAGAACAATACTCTGGTGGCTAATCATATGTGAGAATGTCACAATAGAGACCTTGGGTCATTATCTTTCGCGGCATTAGAAGTGATAAGGCCCTTCCCCAGGAAAGGTGACTGGTAGTGATGGACAAACATCGGCCGGGACGGTTCGCGGGCCTCATTCACTTTAATGGCAATCAAACCTGAAAAACCTTCAGCTCATATTTGCAGCCAGCAAACAATTACTAGAAGTACACAAATAGTCCCACAACATGGACAGTGGTATTCCAGAGGGGGATCATTGGTAAAAATTCCCACAAAAAATATTTATTTTAATCAGGGGCCATTTTTATACATCTTAAAGTGAAATTCTCAAAAATGTGCCCTGCTGGAGCCTAGAAAGATTTTATTTCCTATTGGTTTGATGTATACAAATGTGCAGCACTCCACGTTTTTGTATCCTGCAAATTCTATAAAAAAAAAAATGCATATGTTAACGTAACTTTTTTCTCTACCATGAAACTGTATGGTGAACGGACACCAATGTACGGCATCAGTCTGAGTAATCTGTTAGCGCATACATATTTAGTATGCATTAAATGGATGGTAAAATAGGATGTGAACCCAGCCCTTGTGTGAGAATAAGCACCAGTACACATCAGAGCAGCGTGTCGGAGAGGGGAGGCCGCCATGAACTGACAGAGCGTTACCTGGTTCTGGTGGTCAGGAATGAGGACTGTGCTTCCCATAGATCATTTTCTACTGGGAAATACAGGGCACAGTATAATACACTAGAATATAGATAATATAAAGATATTAGCCCTACCCCCGAATGATAATACAATTTGGCGCATTTCTGGCACAGATTGTGGCGCAAATGTTCTTAGCACCACACTCTGCATATTTTTCCCCATCATGCCAGGTTTAAAAAAGGATGGTGTTGGCTGGGAAAGAGATACAGTTATGGCTATCTAGATTTTGGATACCACTGCCATACATTGACCGGATAACACCTATGCACAGTAACCGCATAACACCGCCATACCGTGACTGGATAAAAGAGTATACGAGGGCACAGTACAGGGAATGACTAGGGGCACCATACAGGGTATAAGGGGGCACAGTACAGGGTCAGGGGGACATTACAGGGTGGGGGGCACAGTCACATGACCCTGTGAAATTAGAAGGTCCTTATGGTGAATGGGGTTCATACGCCACCATAATGAGAGGCAGAGGAGTAAGAGAAGGGTGTGATTATTTGGCTAGAGATAAAAAATGTAACTGTTGGCGAGTACAGGCCCCAAAAACTAGGCAATAGTAATTTATCTGACAGCAAAGAACTTTGGATTCTTTGGTTGGAGGTACATTAGGCGCTCACAGGATAAAAATGTAACTGTCGGCCAGTACAGTCTCCAAAAATTAGCCAATAGGCATTCAATTGAGAGCAAAGAACTTTGAATTCTGTGGCAGGAGGGACATTAGGTGGTTACAAGATAAATATGTTACTGTCGGCCAGTACAGGCCCCAATAATTAGGCAATAGGCATTCACCTGACAGCAAAGAATTTTGGATTCTGTGGCTGGAGGTACATTAGGCGGTCACAGTATAAAAATTTAACTGTCAGAAAGTACAGGCCCCCAAAAATAGCCAATAGGCATTCACCTGACAGCAAATAACTTTGGATTCTGTGGCTGGAGGTACATTAGGCGGTTACAAGATAAATATGTAACTGTCGGTCAAAATAGGCCCCAAAAATTTGGCAATAGGCATTACCTGACAGCAAAGAACTTTGGATTCTGCGGCTGGAGGTACATTAGGCGGTCACAGGATAAAAATGTAACTGTTAGCCAGTACAGGCCCCAAATATTATCCAATATGCATTCAATTGAGAGCAAAGAACTTTGGATTCTGTGGCTGGAGGGACATTAGGTCAGAGGATAAAAATGTAACTGTCGGCCAGTACGGGCCCCAAAAGTTAGCCAATAGGCATTCACCTGACAGCATATAACTTTGGATTCTGTGGCTGGAGGTACATTAGGCGATCACAGGATAAATATGTAACTGTAGGCCAGTACAGGCCCCAAAAACTAGGCAATAGGCATTCACCTGACAGCACAGAACTTTGAATTCTGTGGCTGGAGGTACATTAGGCGGTCACAGGGTAAATATGTAACTGTCGGCCAGTACAGGCCCCAAAAATGAGGCCTTCAACTATCATAAAAGACCTTTTATGCCGCTGGGGCCATGGTTTGTTTTGGGTGGTGGCGGATATTTGTGGGCTGTCATGAGGAAATTCAATCAAACGTGGTCAACTCGTCACATGTGTTGGATTCCTCTGAGTGCGCTTATCAGTCACGATCCCGCCTGCTGCGCTGAACGTCCTTTCGGACAGGACACTGGACAAGGTGCAAGCCAACAGTTCCATGGCAAATTGTGGCAGCTCTGGCCACAGGTCAAGCCTGCACACCAAGTAGTCCAGGGGTTCATCTCTTCTCAGAGTGTCCACATTGGCCGTTAACCCGGTGTAGTCGGACACCTGATGGTCTAGGTGTTCCCTGAGGCTGGATCCGGAGGACGGCTGTCGATGGGTTGGCTGCAAGAATGATCTCATATCCGAAGTGACCAACACATCTTCAAACCACGCTCTTCTTTCATGCGCTGTTGGATTGATACCCGCAACTGTTTCTCTGTGAGTTTAAATTCCTCTGCCAGCGCCCGCAAAAGCTGAATTCAGCATTTCTTGAAGCAACACCTGGAAGTGCTGCATTCTGACAGCCCTCTGTGATGGTGGTAATATTTCCACCATTTTGTGTTAGTACCGGGGGTCTAAGTACGTTGCCACCCAGTACTGGTCCTTGCCCTTTATCCTTTTTATACAGGGGTTCCTCTTCAAACACTGGAGCATGAAGGCCCCCATTTGCACTAAACTGGAAGCGGTGGAGTGGCCTGGCTCCTGGTCATCAACCAGGATAATGTTGTCCTTGTTTTCCTGCACCCAGCCACGGACAACACCAGGGATCCCAGAAAAGTTTAAAGCATGCTCTTCTTGCTCCTCCTCAGTCCCCGCACCATCCTCCTCTGACTCCTCTTCAGAATCCTGTTGCTGACTTGTCTCAAATGGAGTAGCCGCCCCCAGGGAATTTATCCAGCAGTGCGACTTTCTCATTTTCC
Source organism: Bufo gargarizans (assembly GCF_014858855.1). Taxonomy (NCBI): domain Eukaryota; kingdom Metazoa; phylum Chordata; class Amphibia; order Anura; family Bufonidae; genus Bufo; species Bufo gargarizans. The sequence goes on along the minus strand of NC_058082.1, from coordinate 135,769,852 downwards.
TGATCATCGATGGCTTGATTAATGACACGACACAATGCATGCTCCAGACAGAAGGAGTAAGGTACAATGTCACTGATGGCGCCGTGGCTGCGACTGACCAGTTTGGTGATCTCATCAAATGTCCGCAGAAGTCTGCATGCATCGCGCATGAGTAGCCACTGGCACGGTGAAAAAAAAAAAGCTCCCCAGAACCTGTCCTGCCGCAGAGTTCGTACAGGTAGTCGTTAACTGCACATTTCTGCTGGAGCAAGCTATCAAGCATATACAAGGTGGAGTTCCATCGCGTCGGGCAGTCACAAATCAGTCGTCTGACGGGAAGGTGGTGTCGCCGCTGAATGTCAGCAAGGCGATCCATGGCCGTGTAAGATCTTCTAAAATGGCCAGAAATTTCCCTGGCCTGCAGCAAAACATCCTGGACCCTGGGATATTTGGCAACGAATCACTGCATGACTAAGTTCAGGACGTGTGCCATGCATGGCACATGTGTCATTTTGCCCTGTTTCAGCACGCTCAGCAGATTGGAACCGTTGTCGTACACCACTTTACCAACTGTAAAATTGAGCGGGGTTAGCCACTGATTGGCCTGTGACCACAAAGCTGAAAGGAATGCAGAACCGGTGTGGCTTTTGGCTTCCAGGCACAACAGACGCAGTACAGCATGGCAACGTCTCACCTGGCACTTCGAATAGGTTCTGGGGAGCTTGGGGGGCGCAGCGGAAGAGACGGTAGCAGCAGAAAAGGAGGAGTCAGCCGAGGAGGAGAGAAAGGATGAAGTAGGAGGAGGAGAAAAAGAGGCAGGCCTGCATGCAATCCGTGGCGGTAACACCAAATCTAAACGGGTGCCACGGGTTGCATGCTTGACGGCCGTCAGAAGGTTCACTCAGTGGGCAGTAAAAGTTATGTATCTTCCCTGCCTGTGTTTGCTAGACCACGTGTCTCTGGTCAGATGAATCTTGGCACCGACACTGTGTGCCACAGATACATTCACTTGCCGATGAACGTGACCATATAGCTCTGGGATGCACATCTGGGAGAAATATTTCCTTCGGGGACCTTCCATTGCGGTGTTCCAATGGCCAAATTTTCTAAATTTATATGGCAGTAGTTGGCGGGCTAGCAGTTCTGACAAGCCAGCGGTCAGCCATTGGGCAAGAGTGTTATCCTGCGTCATCATCTTTTTTCCTTCGAACATTTGGGGCAAGGAAGCCTGCCTTTTGCCAGATAAACCCAATGCCGCCACTGTGGAAGGTCGAGTGGAGGACAACTGGGAGGAGAGAGGAGAAGGAGAAGAGGCAGGACCGGGAGTGTCGGGAGTGTGGCTTTATGGGTTCTGACGGTGTTGCTCCCACTGGGCTCGGTGATGGAAAGCCAGTTGCCTTCTTAAGGCGGTCATCCCTAGATGAGTGTTGGGCTTACTGCGACTTATGCGTTGACAGCACAGGCTGCAGATGACAACACTATTGTCAGCAGCGGACACGTTAAAAAAAAAAAAACACTGCAGAGCCATGTGCCGGCGTCCTGGGAGCACCAGATGTGACCGTGCATGGTAGATGGCTCATTCCAGATACATTAGCTTTTTTCCTCCTGTGCACTGTAAGTTCTGCCTGCTTCTCCCACTTCTCCTCCTTATCTGCTGCTCCATCTCTCCCTCTGAACTCCCCTCCTCTTCCTCTCTTGTGGGCACACACGTGGCCTCCATCAACACATCATCATCAGATTCGTCTCCTTCACCACCACTGACATTAGAGAACTCGGAGTAGGCAGCAACAGCGAAACCACCCTCCTTGGGCTGATCTGGGTAATGTCGTCAGACTGCTGGGTTGCGACCATTGATACCTCCTCTTCCTGATCCGATGCCAATAATTGCTGTGCATTAGTAAGGTCTTGTAATGGATGGGAAAATAATTCCTCTGACTCGAGCGGAGGGGATATGGTGGTGATAGTGGTGTCTTTGGGGGTGCACACAGAAGAGATTAAAGAGGGTGCAGATAGTGAAGATGAGGAGGGTGCAGAAGCGGATGGCTGAGTGAGCCACTCAACCAAGTCTGGTGCGTCCTTTGACGTAATCACACACACCTTATGCAACTTCCCACTTAGGCTCCGGCCTGGTGCACCTGCCTGACCCTACCACTCCTGGCCTACCTCTTCCTCTGCCTGTCCAAATGCACAACATATAAAGTATATTATTGGTATATATCACCCCTGCTTCAATCTGTTTTTTTGGGGGGGCAACTAGTAAATCACACCACCATTATTTCTTCAAATAGTGTTTTTCACTCTATGTAGATGCAGTTACACAGCAAAACCGCAAACAAATACTGCACTACCTAAAGGCACTATATATAAAGTATATTATTGGTATATAACACCCCTCCTTCAATCAGTTTTTTTGGGGGCAACTGGTAAATCACACTAGTAGAAATGATTGATTCCAATAGCGTTTGTCAATCTGTGTAGCTGCAGTATCGCAGCAGAACCGCATACAACTGCTGCACAATTCAATTGCACTACAATATACTTACTATGTTAGAAAGTATATTATAAGTATATTACACCCCTCTGTGTATTACACATATCGATAGCACACCTATACTATTCCTTAAAAGGACTTTGGCCCTATTAGCTAGCGTTTTGTGTCCCTAACAGTCCGTCCCTGCTCCACACAGCAACCTCTCCCTACACTGGCAAAAGACTGAATGTAAAATGGCGCCCAGATCAGGTTTATTTATAAGGTAGGGGGTATGTCCATGTGCTGAAACATCTCAATTGGCTGTCCTGTACCACCTGATGGATGTGTCATCAGTCAAAGTTCTTCACAATGTAAAAGATTATGGCCGGCACAAATGTCGCCATATGTATAGCGGACAAGCAAAGTTAGCTGCAAATCGGCAGCTGGGCGAACCGAGAGGCCATCTCTAGTGTCTGGGACCTTAGAATCCTCCAAAAATAAACGGAGTGGATCTATAGGTTTCGGTCTCGGGGGTGTACATTGGTGAGAGAGCATAGATCAATATGCCTTGTATATATTCGGGGTTACGGTGAGCGCACCAAGACTGCATCATCTGGTGCTCGGCTTGCATCATTCTACCTGCTCGGCTTGCGTTCCATGATAACGTCGCGTGGAACACACGGCCATCTTTGTTCTCACATGACTATGCGTTCCACGGTAGTTGTAGGTGGAACACACGACCATCTTCTCTGGTATTATTTGCTCAGAGGGAAATGCGGAAGAAGGTATGGTGGAGAGACACGCCTCTAGGTGAGGCCTAGGACGCATAGCGCCCCGGTCAACCTGGTTAGGTGTTTATGAGATTGCTGCCCAATAACAGAGGTGATCGGCTATCATGTGACTAATAGGGATGGAGCTGTGTGGGAATTTGACAAAATACGATCACAGCCCGCCCAGTATTCCACTGTTTAACTGGGAGGCCAATTCCCTGGCAAGATGGAACTGTTATTTTGCCCCCTGGAGCCCCCCAGCCATTTATCCTGCATCTGTGAGAGGATTAGAGCAACACACCATCTATCTGAATCAGCTAAGTTGTCTTATATTATCAGGAAGTGTTGCTAATATTGCTTAATGTTTAATGGACTGATATCGGGTGTATGTATATGTCCACACATTGTTGATAAATAGGTCATAATAGAGGCTTCGTGCCTCCACCTAATTCACAGATGCATTTCTGCCTGGAGAGCTCCAGTTTGTTATCATTTGATGTATCAGCTTTTTATGTTTGTATTGTATATTGCAACCTATTGCCATACTGATCCTGGCAGTCCCCTGATGATCCTTTGATTATCTATAAGGGGAAATGCGTTGGAACAGTTTAAAGTTGTGTCAGAATAGTGATGGGGTTATTTGGGATGTTGTTTGCTGTGTCAGAAAGTGATAGGGCTTTATAAGGACAGGACAGTCTAGGAATGTGGGGCTGAGCAGTTTCCATAAGGGCAAGAATAGATAGGGATAGGTAGATTTTATTAATTCTGCTTTGATCTGCACAAGATTGTCCCTACTCTTGCTACTGTATACTATATTAACAGTCTCTGGTCATCCTATGTGAGGTTAGCCTAGGAACTTGGACAGAGTGCACTAACTATTGAAGTGCATCTCTGGGATTAGCAGTAGTTTATGGGCAAAAACAGGGACATATTTATTTCATATCTTCTGTCCTTGTTTGCATAATTTTGTCCGGATCCCCCTGACCGTCCATTGTATTGTTTTCTTTTTTTTTCATACTACGATTATCAGGATCCTGTTTGGACCAAATATTTTATCTTATTTAAGTAGAATAAAGGTTACGTTTTAGAAGTTGACCTCAGTGATACCATACTCAGCAATAACTTAATAAGATGTCTTCTATTAGTTCATATGATAATGCACTGGCATATACATATATTCCATTACATAACAATTCAAATATAAAAGCTAAATTAAAAAATGCCCCAATGAAATAACAATGTGTGCCCAGTAATCCACTTGTGTGCAATTTGAATTCCCCTGGCCAAGTTGCTGGCTGCCACACTACTTAGCAGATTCCACAGCCTTTAAGGAACCTAAAACCATGTGCTACGCCTCGATTGAAGATACTTAGTCATTATTTCTTTAACAAAGTCATCCCTGCCTCTCGCATGGCAGAGAATGTGGGCCACTCCTTGAAATTATCAACGTACAGCACGCTGGACTATGACCTTTCTCCATCAAATACCCTGTTCCACAATCCCATATACAGTACAGACCAAAAGTTTCTGAAAATTGTAGATTCACACTGAAGGCATCAAAACTATGAATTGACACATGAGGAATTATATACTTATAAAAAAAGTATGAAACAACAGAATATATGTCATATTCTAGGTTCTTCAAAGTAGCCACCTTTTGCTTTGATTACTGCTTTGCACACTCTTGGCATTCTCTTGATGAGCTTCAAGAGGTAGTCACCTGAAATGGTCTTCCAACAGTCTTGAAGGATTTCCCAGAGATGCTTTGCACTTGTTGGCCCTTTTGCCTTCACTCTGCGGTCCAGCTCACTCCAAACCATCTCGATTGGGTTCAGGTCCGGTGACCGTGGAGGCCAGGTCATTTGGCGCAGCACCCCATCACTCTCATTCATGGTCAAATAGCCCTTACACAGCCTGGAGGTATGTTTGGGGTCATTGTCCTGTTGAAAAATAAATGATGGTCCAACTAAACGCAAACCGTATGGAATAGCATGCCGCTGCAAGATGCTGTGGTAGCCATGCTTGTTCATTATGCCTTTAATTTTGAATAAATCCCCAAAGTGTCACCATCAAAGCACCCCTACACCATCACACCTCCTCCTCCATGCTTCACGGTAGGAACCAGGCATGCAGAGTCCATCCGTTCACCTTCTCTGCGTCGCAAAAAGACACGGTGGTTGGAACCAAAGATCTCAAATCAGACCAAAGCACAGATTTCCACTGGTCTAATGTCCATTCCTTGTGTTCTTTAGCCCAAACAAGTCTCTTCTGCTTTTTTGTCTGTCCTTAGCAGTGGTTTCCTAGCAGATATTCTACCATGAAGGCCTGATTCACACAGTCTCCTCTTAACAGTTGTTCTAGATATGTGTCTGCTGCTAGAATTCTGTGTGGCATTGACCTGGTCTCTAATCTGAGCTGCTGTTAACCTGCTTTTTCTGAGGATGGTGACTCGGATGAACTTATCCTCCTCAGCAGAGGTGACTCTTGGTCTTCCTTTCCTGGGGCGGTCCACATGTGAGCCAGTTTCTTTGTAGCGCTTGATGGTTTTTGTGACTGAACTTGGGGACACTTTCAAAGTTTTCCCAATTTTTCGGACTGACTAACCTTCATTTCTTAAAGTAATGATGACCACTCATTTTTCTTTACTTAGCTGCTTTCTTCTTGCCATAATACACATTCTAACAGTCTATTCAGTAGGACTATCAGCTGTGTATCCTCCTGACTTCTCCACAACACAACTGATGGTCCCAACCCCATTTATAAGGCAAGAAATACCACTTATTAAACCTGACAGGGCACACCTGTGAAGTGAAAACCATTTCAGGTGACTACCTCTTGAAGCTCATCAAGAGAATGCCAAGAGTGTGCAAAGCAGTAATCAAAGCAAAAGGTGGCTACTTTGAAGAACCTAGAATATGACATATTTTCTGTTGTTTCATACTTTTTTGATAGTATAAAATTCCACGTGTGTTAATTCATAGTTTTGATGCCTTCAGTGTGAATCTACAATTTTCATAGTCATGAAAATAAAGAAAACTCTTTGAATGAGAAGAAGTGTCCAAACTTTTGGTCTGTACTGTATACACTGCCTCATCTATCCTCCAATGTACTGTCAGATAGCGTATTCAGCCCAGCAAAAAGTGTCATCACACCGAAGCAGACAAAATTGTCCTCTGCATGGGTAGAAAACATTAACTTTGTGAGAATGAATCAATTATGGAACCATGAGGATTTTCACACATCTCCAGCTGATGCCAATCAATAGATCTGCTATTGCTGACAGTGGCTATTTTGCACTGTTCCCATGGTTCTGCTGTCTGCCTGTCCATTAAAGGGGTTGTGCGGGATTAGGGACATTGTTGTATTAGTACCAGAGTGACATACATATGTCACACATGCATGTCCTACCTGCACCACATATTTCTGAAGCCCCATTTTGATACTGCAAATCATTGGCCGGAAGTGACTATTTTTGTAAAATGAGTGACGTACCGGGTCCCTTGCAGGCAAGCGAAGCCTCTTCCGGCTTTACAGGGAGCCTGGTGACATCACCGTCAGTCTAACTCATTATGCAGAGTGCGCGGAGGGGCGGTAACTAGGTTTGCAGACATTGCGTTAAGCCACGCCCCTCCGGTCCGGTGACGTCACCGGGCATTGATCTTTCTACTGAATGGAGGCAGAATGAAGACAGAGCTAGGAGGCGTTTATGGGTGTAAATATGGGGGAGGAATATGTGCTGCTGAGGGCGGGATATGTATGAGGGGGCGGATCGATGGGGGAGTGGACGATGTGCGGCAGGAGAATATGTATGACGGGGGCGGGTGCAGGGACAAGTTGAAAGACAGTAGAAACCAGGAGATGCCGCGCTGTGCTGGGACCCACGGTGTAGTGTGCGGCAGGAAATCATCACAGAAATAAACATCCATGTCAACAATCTGTGGGGGACCAAAAGATCCATGCAGCAGGTTAAAAAATACCTAAAAACATCGGGGGAATCTTGACTCGGCTAGTAATAGTGAGTACACTATATTTGAAAAAATAATTTTGATCCCGGACAACCCCTTTAAGTTTCATACTGTACTGCTGCTGCAACCACTACTATGCCTACATAGCTGAACATTTCCTTTCCATCTGTTTCCATACCATACTGCTTCTGCCATGGATACTACCCCTACTAATCTACTGCCCTGTTTGTCAGGTGCCATACTGATGCTGCTTCTACTCCCTGTACTACTACCCTAACACAGCTGCACATCTTCTGCCTTGTATGTCAGGTTATATACTGTATTTTTTTTTTTTTTTTTTATTTCTTTATTAATACCACCAGTGAGCAAGAAAAGTACAGGTCAAAAACAGTCAGTGATACATAGCTTCCAGTTTTTATAACAGTAAAAACATTTCCCAAAAAACCCCATCCCCCCCCCCCGAATCATCATGACAATTATCACCATTTCCATAGTCGAGCTCGTTCAACTTATTAGAAATTACCCTATATTGTGCCATATACCTTTCACCCTACGCGTATCACTTGGTAGATGTGAGAGATGGAAAGTCTAGAGTTTCCACTCCCAGCGAGAAAACCAAAGAGTTCCCTAAACACTCCTCGGTGACATTACGCAATCTCTCCCTGCAAAATAGGTAGACTTGTTGGAAGGGAAGAGCGTGCGAACCCCCCAGGCCATACTTCTGACAGAACTCTGCAAAGGTTAGGTATCTTTTATCAGGGATATGAAGGAGATCAAGCAAAGTCCCAATACCCTTAGCCCTCCAGACCTTGAACATCTTATTTGTACTCCCCTGTGGGAATTCTGGATGTTGCCACAACCCCAGGACCCTAGACGCTAGAAATTGCTTTTTTGCCAGCTTACGTGCCTCCTTCCATGCCACAATCGTATCACGTATGATAGCAGATTGCTTCAAACCTGGTGTCAGGAACTGCCTACTCGTATGAAGCAAGTTAACCAATGGCCATGGATGGGACAAGTGGGTTTCCAGGTCGAAGTTGGAGAAGTGGCTAGTCCCCTGTATTCAGTCCAGGCAGTGTCTGAAAAGGCACGCTAAATTGTACATTCTAATATTCGGTACGTTCAAACCACCCTTATCTCTTGGTAACATCAGTTTTGTCAATGCAATGCAAGGCTTTCTACCTGGCCATAAAAATCTAGTAAAGACCGAATGAAGGCCCCTGACATCCGCATGCTTCAGGAGTAATGGAATCGTCTGCAGGGGATACAGCAATTTGGGAAAACATAGCATTTTCAGAATATGACTTCTACCCGTTAAGGACAGTGGAAGATTCTGCCATCTATTAAGATCGGCGGCAATAGCTTTAAATAGGGGTGGGTAATTTAGATTATAAAGAGATGATGAGGATTTTCCTATTTTTATTCCCAAATAGGTAATGTGAGAGTTACTTACCACTATGTTGCTACATGACTCCGGGAGTAATTTCTTCAACTTAAGGGATGTTAATGGCAATATCACGGATTTATCCAGGTTTATTTTAAAACCCGAGACTGGACCAAAGGAGTCCAGGAGTTGAAAGACTTTCTCAAGGTCCTCCACTGGGTCCGCCATGAACAATAGGATGTCATCCGTAAACAAAGAAGTATAGATTTCTTTATGGCCTACTTTTATTCTCCTGAAGACGTCCCCTCCCTCAAGCATGCGGGACAGGTTAAACAATAATGGGGAAAGCGGACATCCCTGACGTGTCCCCCTGCAAAGTGGGAAAGGGGCTGACAAAAAACCTGGGATAGCTATGCGGGCACTAGGGGCAGTGTACAAAGCTGCTATAAAAGTTCTAATTGGGTGTCATGGTCTTACCTTCTTACTGTTCTCCTTCGTTTGACATGTTCTGGCGGCCATCTTGGTTTCTGGGTTTCTTGTAGCCTCCCACCCTGCGGCTTCTCCTTCCCACTGGGAGGAGCTGGATGCCTAGCTCATATATATAGGAGGTCTGTGGCTTCAGTTCCTTGCTTGGTCCTCCTGTGTTCACATGCTTCTAAGACTGCTGCTGCTTCTGGTTCCTGATCCTGGCCTCGTCTGACTACCCCGTTGGTTCCTGATCCTGGCTTCGTCTGACTACCCTGCTGGTTCCTGATCCAGGCTTCGTCTGACTACCCTTCTGGTTCCTGACCTCTGTCTACGCAAGACCCTGCTTCGGTTTAGCCATCCGTTTGGACTTTTGCTTACAGCTTGATTTTCAATAAAGCCTTCTTATTTCCACTTATCTCTTGTTGTACGTCTGGTTCATGGTTCCTTGACATTAGGACCAAGCCATGAATTTTGACGGTACAGGGCCATCCTTGCTACCTACGCTGGTCGCCAGACTTGATCAGCAGGATCACCTGTTGGGTCGGTTCGCTGTGGCGTTGCAAACCCTGCTTGAACGCACGGCTCATTTCGCTTCCGTTGCCGATGGGTCGGTTGTCGCTCCTGGGCCCGCTCCTACTGCCGCTCCGGTTGTTGCGCCAGAGTCTACCCCGACACCTGTTGCTGCGCCTGCGGTGTCTCGGGGTATGACCGGTTCTGCCCCCCTTCCACAGCGCTTTGGGGGAGAGCCAACTCAGTGCCGAGGTTTCCTTAACCAGGTGGGCATTTATTTCGAGTTGCTGCCACATGCCTTTCCTACTGAGAGATCAAAGGTGGGCTTCTTGATCTCGCTGCTCTCGGACAAGGCCTTGGCCTGGGCCAGCCCTTTATGGGAGAACAACAATCCGGTGGTTGCCGAGTTTTCCGGTTTTGTTGCTTCTCTTCGGAAGGTATTCGATGTGCCGGCTCGTGCTGCCTCTGCTGCAAAGCTCCTTATGTCCATCAGACAGGGTTCACGATCCGTAGCTGAATACGCCATTGAGTTTCGTACCCTGGCAGCAGAGGTGGGCTGGAATAATGAGGCTCTGGTCGCTGCTTTCTCTCATGGTCTCTCGGATGCCTTGAAGGATGAGGTTGCAGCTAAGGACCTACCAGTGGAGCTCGAGTCTCTTATTTCTTTCCTGATTTTGATTGACACCAGACTCAGGGAGAGACCTTCCTTTAAGGAGAGCCTGCGGAGGTCTTCTAACAGATTGGCGCCTACGTTTGCTGTCCCACCCGTGCCTCCCTCTCCTCCCACGCCTCCTGGGGATGACTTGTCTGGGGGTGAACCCATGCAGCTGGGGTTTTCTCGCCTGTCCGAGGGGGAGAGGGTACTCCGGAGACGCGAGGGCCGATGCATGTACTGTGGTCTCGGTGGGCATTTTCGGTTGGCATGTCCGAACCGTCCGGGAAACGCTCGCACCTGAGATCCTGTCGGGGGCAGATCTTGGGTGGAGTCTCCTCGTCCCCGGTTTCCCGTGTTGACAAACCACTGATCACTGTTGTCCTCTCCTGGGTCGGGGGCTCGGTGACGACCCAGGCGTTGGTGGACTCTGGTGCTGGTGGTTTGTTCATTGATAGTGTGTTCGCTGCCGCCAATTCCATTCCTCTGCAGCCTCGAGGTTCCCCACTGGCTCTTGAGGCGATAGACGGAAGACCCCTTCTGCCGCCACACGTGACTCATGAGACCCTTCCAGTGGGGATAGCCATTGGTGCCGTTCACAGAGAGTCGGTCTGTCTCCAGGTGATTTCGTCTCCACACTACTCGGTGGTCTTGGGGTACCCCTGGCTCCAGAAGCATAATCCGACTTTCGATTGGAGATCGGCCGAGATCCTCTCGTGGTCACCGCAGTGTGGGGCTAGTTGCATCCATGGGCCTGTCAAGTTGCTGTGTACTTCCTCGGACTCTCTGTTGCCTCCTGAATACGAAGAGTACCGGGATGTATTCGATAAGGTGCGCGCGGTTGCCCTACCTCCGCACCGCCCATACGATTGTGCCATAGAGTTACAATCTGGTGCCGTTCCTCCTCGTGGCAAAGTCTATCCACTGTCGGTAGCGGAGAATGAGGCCATGGAGGAGTACGTGAGGGAGGCGCTTTCACGCGGACACATTCGCAAATCCTCGTCCCCGGCAGGGGCTGGATTTTTCTTTGTGAAAAAGAAGGGCGGTGAGTTGAGGCCTTGCATCGATTACAGGGGTCTCAATCGCATCACGATCAAGAACGCTTACCCGATACCCTTGATTTCCGAGCTGTTCGATCGCCTCAAAGGGGCCACGGTCTTTACCAAACTCGACCTGAGGGCGGCATATAACCTGGTAAGGATCAAGGCGGGCGATGAGTGGGAAGACCGCGTTTAACACCAGGACCGGTCATTATGAATCCTTGGTTATGCCCTTTGGGTTGTGCAATGCGCCCGCAGTCTTCCAGGAATTCATCAACGATGTTTTCCGTGACCTGTTGCAGCAGTGTGTGGTGGTCTATTTGGATGACATCTTGGTATATTCTGAATCCATGGAGGCCCACATTATGGATGTCAGACGAGTGTTGCAATGGTTACGAGAGAACAGGCTGTTCGGTAAGCTTGAGAAATGCGAATTTCACCGATCCCAGGTAACCTTCTTAGGTTACATCATTTCCGCTGAGGGGTTCTCCATGGATCCTGAGAAGGTTTCGGCTGTCTTACAGTGGCCCCAGCCCAGTGGTCTCCGTGCCCTGCAGCGCTTTTTGGGCTTCGCCAATTATTATCGGAAGTTCATCAGGGACTTTTCTATGCTAGCCAAGCCTCTCACGGATCTGACCAGGAAGGGCAGTAATTTCCAGGTCTGGCCGCTCGAGGCCATCCGAGCTTTTGAGGCTCTAAAGTCCGCCTTTGTGTCGGCTCCGATTCTGTCGCATCCCAACCCTGGGTTGCCCTTTGTCCTCGAGGTGGACGCGTCTGAGACGGGAGTAGGCGCCCTTCTGTCTCAGCGTAGAACACCAGAGGGTCCTCTGCTTCCTTGTGGGTTTTACTCCCGGAAACTGTCTTCCGCGGAGTGCAACTATCAGATTGGTGACAGGGAGTTATTGGCCATCGTGCAGGCCCTTAAAGAATGGAGGCACTTGCTCGAGGGTTCGGTGGTTCCGGTTCTCATCCTGACGGACCACAAGAATCTGACCTACATTTCTGAGGCCAAGAGATTGACACCACGTCAGGCCAGATGGGCTCTGTTCTTGTCACGTTTTAATTACGTGGTCTCCTACCTACCCGGTTCCAAGAACATCAGAGCGGATGCCTTATCACGGCAGTACTCCGAGCTGTCCGGGGAGGAGTCGATTCCGACTTCGGTCATACCTCCGAATCAGATCCTGGCCGCCATTCGCACCAGCCTGACCTCTCCCCTGGGTGAGCAGATTTTGGCGGCTCAATCTGGTGCTCCCTCTGGGAGACCCAACGGCAGGTGTTTTGTGCCTGAGGAGTTGCGCACTCGGTTGTTGCGAACCTACCATAACTCCAAGGCCGCGGGGCATCCTGGAAAGAATCAGCTGTCCTGGGCTGTTTCACGTCTGTTCTGGTGGCCTTCTCTACGTTTCCGACATCGCCGCATATGTAGCGGCATGCTCCGTTTGTGCCCAGAGTAAGTCCCCTCGGCACCTTCCGTTGGGCCTTTTGCAACCCATAGCCACCGGGGAGCGCCCATGGTCACACCTGGGGATGGATTTCATTGTGGACCTCCCTGCATCCCGAGGCCATATGGTCATTCTCATGATTGTGGATCGGTTTTCCAAAATGTGCCACTGTGTTCCTCTCAAGAAGTTACCCTCTGCACAAGAGTTGGCCACGATTTTCGCCAGGGAGGTCTTCCGGTTGCACGGTTTGCCCAAGGAGATTGTGTCGGATCGGGGGAGTCAGTTTGTGTCCAGGTTCTGGCGCGCCTTTTGCTCCCAGTTGGGGATTCATCTCTCTTTCTCCTCGGCCTACCACCCTCAGTCCAATGGGGCCGCAGAACGATCCAATCAGGCCTTGGAGCAATTCCTTCGTTGCTATGTCTCCGATCACCAAGACAATTGGGTTGACCTCCTGCCTTGAGCTGAGTTTGCCAGGAACACGGCGGTGAACTCTTCCTCTGGGACGTCTCCCTTCATGGCCAATTATGGGTTCCAACCTGCCGTGTTACCGGAGGTATTCTCTCCCCAGGATATTCCGGCTGTGGAGGATCACCTTTCCGTCCTACGTGCTTCTTGGGTACAGATCCAGAGGTCCCTTGAGGTCTCTGCGCAGCGCCAGAGACTCCAGGCTGATCGCAGACGAGCGCCCGCTCCTTCCTACCAGGTCGGAGACCGTGTATGGTTGTCCACCCGCAACCTCAACCTTCAAGTGCCCACTCCCAAGCTGGCGCCTCGCTTTGTTGGTCCCTTCCGAGTGCTTCGCAGGGTAAACCCGGTAGCCTATGCCCTTGCGCTTCCTCCTGGCATGCGGATCTCCAACGTGTTTCATGTCTCCCTGTTGAAGCCATTGGTCCAAGTGGGCAAACCCTGTCCGGTCCAAGTGGGCAATCGTGAGGAATATGAGGTGAGCAATATCCTGGACTCACGCCTGGTCCGCGGTCTGTTGCAGTTTTTGGTCCATTGGCGTGGTTATGGTCCAGAGGAGCGTTCCTGGGTTCCCTCCGCAGATGTCCATGCTCCTGCTTTGCTCCGAGCCTTCCACGCACGCTTCCCTCAGAAACCGTTCCTTACTCCGCGGAGGAGGGGCCCTTGAGGGGGAGGTACTGTCATGGTCTTACCTTCTTACTGTTCTCCTTCGTTTGACATGTGCTGGCGGCCATCTTGGTTTCTGGGTTTCTTGTAGCCTCCCACCCTGCGGCTTCTCCTTCCCACTGGGAGGAGCTGGATGCCTAGCTCATATATATAGGAGGTCTGTGGCTTCAGTTCCTTGCTTGGTCCTCCTGTGTTCACATGCTTCTAAGACTGCTGCTGCTTCTGGTTCCTGATCCTGGCCTCGTCTGACTACCCCGTTGGTTCCTGATCCTGGCTTCGTCTGACTACCCTGCTGGTTCCTGATCCAGGCTTCGTCTGACTACCCTTCTGGTTCCTGACCTCTGTCTACGCAAGACCCTGCTTCGGTTTAGCCATCCGTTTGGACTTTTGCTTACAGCTTGATTTTCAATAAAGCCTTCTTATTTCCACTTATCTCTTGTTGTACGTCTGGTTCATGGTTCCTTGACATTGGGCCATCAAAGTGCATTCTACTCAACACTTCGTCTAGCCAATCCCAGTGAACGTTATCAAACGCCTTCTCCGCATCAATTGCCATCAGGGACGGCCGCGGAGAAGAGCTGAGGTTTCCCTGCACTGCAACCAACACTGTCAGAACTTTCCTAATGTTAGAAACCACTGACCTGCCTTTGACGAACCCTGACTGAGGCTGCAAAACCAGAGCTGGCAGGACAAGTGAGAGTCTGTCAGCCATGATCTTCGCCCCTAACTTGAGATCTATGTTGATCAGCCAAATTGGGCTATACGAGGCGGGATTAAGACTATCTTTCCCCTGTTTAGGAATCAGTTTAATGTAAGCTAAATTGTCTGTTGCGGACAACGGATTGCCCGCCAGTATGCCATTAAACTCCGCCGCCAGAGGGGTTTTAAGGTCCTCACCTAACATCTTAAAAAATTCTCCTGTGAACCCGTCCGGACCAGGGGCTTTATGTAAGTGCAGGCCTTTAATCGCTGATAACACCTCATCCTCAGATATCGCGGAGTTCAGCGAATCCAGCTGGGTAACAGAGGGACGGAAGCGCCACACACTTAGAAAGAAAGGACGACAAGATAGTCTTAAGTCCCGGGTCCTTATATAACTCTTTAATATAATCCTCTAAAATAGATTGTCTTGTATAGCCTCACTGTTATCTGGCAATTTCGAGATGTGGGATTGTCGCCTGGAATTTTTTACAAGGTTGGCCAACATCCTTCCTGATTTGTTACCACTTCTAAAGAACTTATTATCAATTCCAGACATGTTGCATCTCATCTTTCTCTCGTACCACAATTCATAATCCCCTTTAGCCAGATGCCAGGCCTCATGGTATTTTAATTAGGGGAGGCCTGGTAAGTGGTAAAAGCGGTACGAAGGGAGAAGCTGAGATCTTGCAATTGTTGAGTGATCTTTTTTTTAAGACCCCTTACATAAGCCATTATCCTCCCTCTAAGGACAGCTTTGGCAGTATCCCAGAACAGCGAGGGGTTAGATAGACTAAATACACTATCTCCTCTGTACTCTAGATACCAGCCTCGGACAATATCTCTAAAGTTGTCATCATTATACAAGTAAGAAGGGAACCTCCAAAGAATATCCTGGCCTTTAGGCTGCTGCTGTGATCCGAGAGCACCATGTCATGGATTTTTGGCTCCACTACCCTAGGCTTCAGGGCTTCCGAAACTAGGAAATAATCTATCCTGGACCATGAGTCATGTGGGGGGGGAATAGAAGGTAAACTCTCTACCTTCTGGATTCGAAAATCTCCAGGCATAAAGTAGGGCAGTACCCCGTAGGAAGGGTTCTAGCACCCTATTGCGCTTTTGTGTCGCCTCAACGCGGTGTTTGACTTTTTCCTATCTTCCACAGTGTTGAATACAGTGTTCAGGTCTCCCCCAACAATACGCTTCGGGACAGGGTCTCTATTAATTTTACTGGTCCCCATTAGGTCCATAGACATTATAAATAATTATTTCTTCCGACTAGAGTTGAGCGAACACCTGGATGTTCGGGTTCGAGAAGTTCGGCCGAACATCCCGGAAATGTTCGGGTTCGGGATCCGAACCCGATCCGAACTTCGTCCCGAACCCCATTGAAGTCAATGGGGACCCGAACTTTTCGGCACTAAAAAGGCTGTAAAACAGCCCAGGAAAGAGCTAGAGGGCTGCAAAAGGCAGCAACATGTAGGTAAATCCCCTGCAAACAAATGTGGATAGGGAAATGAATTAAAATAAAAATTAAATAAATAAAAATTAACCAAAATCAATTGGAGAGAGGTTCCATAGCAGAGAATCTGGCTTCCCGTCACCCACCACTGGAACAATTCTAGTAAGAAGCAGGGCGGCAATACCAGAGGGTTAGACGGATCGTTAGTGATAGGGATATGTGTCAAACAAGATTAGACGATATGACCAATAAATTTAGAGAGCGAGGCTACCCCCCTGATCTATTGAAAATACAGCGTAATAAAGCTGAGATTACACCACCAGATAGAACTAAGAAAGAAACAAGGATCCCCTTAGTGATTAAATACCATCCCTGGTCCCAGCGCCTTAGGACTATTGTTAATCAACATTGGCACATATTATCTAAGTCCTATCCACGGATAGGAGAGTTCCAGAGGCCACCCATGATATGCTATAAACGGGCAGAAAATATTAGGGATAAAATAGTCCGGGCGGATGTGGGAAGTAATAAAATAGAAAGAGGACAGAGTACTTTATCTACACCTAGACGGGGCACTTTTCCTTGTTTAAACTGTGTCAATTGTTCCAGCGTTATAAAGGGTTCATGTTTCTCCCACCCTCACTCAGGTGAAAATATTCCAATAAGGGGCACGTTCACTTGTGATAGTAGATTTGTGGTTTACATTCTTAAATGTCCATGTGGATTACTATATGTGGGGGAAACCTCAATGAGAATGAAGGACAGACTAAGTAAACACAAATCTACTATCCGTAAACAGAATTTATTACTCCCAATACCCCTTCATTTTTATGATAAAAAACACAACATCTCGCAGTTGAGGTATCAGATTATTGAAGGTGTATCATTACCCCGTCGAGGGGGTGACAGAAATAAATTGTTATTGAAAAGGGAGGCTTACTGGATCCATCGTCTTCAGACAATGGAGCCCAGGGGCCTCAATCGTGAGTACAATGTGTCCTGCTTCCTATAAGGCATTCGGCCTTATGCAATCTGATAAATATATTTCTTTTTTTCTTCAGCGTGATTAATCACTGCAAGAATGGACTATGTGACTGAAAATCTTCGCCAGTATAGAGTGGATATGTTTTTTGCGAATTTTCAATTGCGAATTTTCAGTTGCGAATTTTTAGTTGCGAATTTTCAATTGCGAATTTTCAATTTTCAATTGCGAATTTTCAGTTGCGAATTTTCAATTGCGAATTTTTCAATGCGAATTTTTCATTGCGATTATTTGATATGCGAATTTTATTTAATGAGGGAGGCGGAGCTTCTTTGATGATGTCAGTTCCTTTGTGTTTCATTTATGTATAAATAGCTGGAGTGTAAGATGTTTTATGCAGTCTGATGAAAGCACATCTGTGCTGAAACGCGTCACTATGCCATTTTGAATATGTGACTGAATAAATCTACATTGTGATCTACATCAGCGAAGTGCCGGTCCTTTCCTTTGAAACCACCACTGGAACAGTCCATTCTCAGATATTTAGGCCCCGGCACCCAGGCAGAGGAGAGAGGTCCCGTAACAGAGAATCTGTCTTCATGTCAGCAGAGAATTAGTCTGCATGTCATAGCAGAGAATGAGGCTTCACGTCAGCCACCACTGCAACAGTCCATTGGCATATATTTAGGCCCAGCACCCAGGCAGAGGAGGGAGGTCCCGTAACAGAGAATCTGTCTTCATGTCAGCAGAGAATTAGTCTGCATGTCATAGCAGAGAATGAGGCTTCACGTCAGCCACCACTGCAACAGTCCATTGGCATATATTTAGGCCCAGCACACACAGGCAGAGGAGAGAGGTCCCGTAACAGACAATCTGGCTTCATGTCAGCAGAGAATTAGTCTGCATGTCATAGCAGAGAATGAGGCTTCACGTCAGCCACCACTGCAACAGTCCATTGGCATATATTTAGGCCTAGCACACAGGCAGAGGAGAGAGGTCCCGTAACAGAGCAATCTGGCTTCATGTCAGCAGAGAATCAGTCTGCATGTCATAGCAGAGAATGAGGCTTCACGTCAGCCACCACTGCAACAGTCCATTGGCATATATTTAGGCCCAGCACACACAGGCAGAGGAGAGAGGTCCCGTAACAGACAATCTGGCTTCATGTCAGCAGAGAATCAGTCTGCATGTCATAGCAGAGAATGAGGCTTCACGTCAGCCACCACTGCAACAGTCCATTGGCATATATTTAGGCCTAGCACACAGGCAGAGGAGAGAGGTCCCGTAACAGACAATCTGGCTTCATGTACAGCAGAGAATCAGTCTGCATGTCATAGCAGAGAATGAGGCTTCACGTCACCCACCACTGCAACAGTCCATTGGCATATATTTAGGCCTAGCACACACAGGCAGAGGAGAGAGGTCCCGTAACAGAGGATCTGGCTTCATGTCAGCAGAGAATCAGTCTGCATGTCATAGCAGAGAATGAGGCTTCACGTCAGCCACCACTGCAACAGTCCATTGGCATATATTTAGGCCTAGCACACACGCAGAGGAGAGAGGTCCCGTAACAGACAATCTGGCTTCATGTCAGCAGAGAATCAGTCTGCATGTCATAGCAGAGAATGAGGCTTCACGTCAGCCACCACTGCAACAGTCCATTGGCATATATTTAGGCCCAGCACCCAGGCAGAGGAGGGAGGTCCCGTAACAGAGAATCTGTCTTCATGTCAGCAGAGAATTAGTCTGCATGTCATAGCAGAGAATGAGGCTTCACGTCAGCCACCACTGCAACAGTCCATTGGCATATATTTAGGCCCAGCACACACACAGGCAGAGGAGAGAGGTCCCGTAACAGAGAATCTGGCTTCATGTCAGCAGAGAATCAGTCTGCATGTCATAGCAGAGAATGAGGCTTCACGTCAGCCACCACTGCAACAGTCCATTGGCATATATTTAGGCCCAGCACACACACAGGCAGAGGAGAGAGGTCCCGTAACAGAGGATCTGGCTTCATGTCAGCAGAGAATCAGTCTGCATGTCATAGCAGAGAATCAGGCTTCACGTCAGCCACCACTGCAACAGTCCATTGTCATAAATTTAGGCCCAGCACCCAGGCAGAGGAGAGAGGTCCCGTAACAGACAATCTGGCTTCATGTCAGCAGAGAATTAGTCTGCATGTCATAGCAGAGAATGAGGCTTCACGTCAGCCACCACTGCAACAGTCCATTGGCATATATTTAGGCCTAGCACACAGGCAGAGGAGAGAGGTCCCGTAACAGACAATCTGGCTTCATGTCAGCAGAGAATCAGTCTGCATGTCATAGCAGAGAATGAGGCTTCACGTCACCCACCACTGCAACAGTCCATTGGCATATATTTAGGCCTAGCACACAGGCAGAGCAGAGAGGTCCCGTAACAGACAATCTGGCTTCATGACAGCAGAGAATCAGTCTGCATGTCATAGCAGAGAATGAGGCTTCACGTCACCCACCACTGCAACAGTCCATTGGCATATATTTAGGCCTAGCACACAGGCAGAGGAGAGGTTCATTCAACTTTGGGTAGCCTCGCAATATAATGGTAAAATGAAAATAAAAATAGGATTGAATGAGGAAGTGCCCTGGAGTCCAATAATATATGGTTATGGGGAGGTAGTTAATGTCTAATCTGGACAAGGGACGGACAGGTCCTGTGGGATCCATGCCTGGTTCATTTTTATGAACGTCAGCTTGTCCACATTGGCTGTAGACAGGCGGCTGCGTTTGTCTGTAATGACGCCCCCTGCCGTGCTGAATACACGTTCAGACAAAACGCTGGCTGCCGGGCAGGCCAGCACCTCCAAGGCATAAAAGGCTAGCTCTGGCCACGTGGACAATTTAGAGACCCAGAAGTTGAATGGGGCCGAACCATCAGTCAGTACGTGGAGGGGTGTGCACACGTACTGTTCCACCATGTTAGTGAAATGTTGCCTCCTGCTAACACGTTGCGTATCAGGTGGTGGTGCAGTTAGCTGTGGCGTGTTGACAAAAGTTTTCCACATCTCTGCCATGCTAACCCTGCCCTCAGAGGAGCTGGCCAGTGACACAGCTGCCTTGGCGACCTCTTGCTCCTCCTCTGCCTTGGCCTTGGGCTTCCACTTGTTCCCCTGTGACATTTGGGAATGCTCTCAGTAGCGCGTCTACCAACGTGCGCTTGTACTCGCGCATCTTCCTATCACGCTCCAGTGCAGGAAGTAAGGTGGGCACATTGTCTTTGTAGCAGTGGATCCAGCAGGGTGGCAACCCAGTAGTCCGCACAGGTTAAAATGTGGGCAACTCTGCTGTCGTTGCGCAGGCACTGCAGCATGTAGTCGCTCATGTGTGCCAGGCTGCCCAGGGGTAAGGACAAGCTGTCCTCTGTGGGAGGCGTATCGTCATCGTCCTGCCTTTCCCCCCAGCCACGCACCAGTGATGGACCCGAGCTGCGTTGGGTGCCACCCCGCTGTGACCATGCTTCATCCTCATCCTCCTCCACCTCCTCCTCATCCTCGTCCTCCTCGTCCTCCAGTAGTGGGCCCTGGCTGGCCACATTTGTACCTGGCCTCTGCTGTTGCCAAAAACCTCCCTCTGAGTCACTTCGAAGAGACTGGCCTGAAAGTGCTAAAAATGACCCCTCTTCCTCCTCCTCCTCCTCCTCCTCCTGGGCCACCTCCTCTTCCATCATCGCCCTAAGTGTTTTCTCAAGGAGACATAGAAGTGGTATTGTAACGCTGATAACGGTGTCATCGCCACTGGCCATGTTGGTGGAGTACTCGAAACAGCGCAACAGGGCACACAGGTCTCGCATGGAGGCCCAGTCATTGGTGGTGAAGTGGTGCTGTTCTGTAGTGCGACTGACCCGTGCGTGCTGCAGCTGAAACTCCACTATGGCCTGCTGCTGCTCGCACAGTCTGTCCAGCATGTGCAAGGTGGAGTTCCACCTGGTGGGCACGTCGCATATGAGGCGGTGAGCGGGAAGGCCGAAGTTACGCTGTAGCGCAGACAGGCGAGCAGCAGCAGGATGTGAACGCCGGAAGCGCGAACAGACGGCCCGCACTTTATGCAGCAGCTCTGACATGTCGGGGTAGTTGTGAATGAACTTCTGCACCACCAAATTCAGCACATGCGCCAAGCAAGGGATGTGCGTCAAATTGGCTAGTCCCAGAGCTGCAACGAGATTTCGCCCATTATCACACACCACCAGGCCGGGCTTGAGGCTCACCGGCAGCAACCACTCGTCGGTCTGTTGTTCAATACCCCGCCACAACTCCTGTGCGGTGTGGGGCCTGTCCCCCAAACATATGAGTTTCAGAATGGCCTGCTGACGTTTACCCCGGGCTGTGCTGAAGTTGGTGGTGAAGGTGTGTGGCTGACTGGATGAGCAGGTGGAAGAAGAGGAGGAGGAAGCCGAGAAGGAGGAGGTGGCAACAGGAGGCAAAGAATGTTGCCCTGCGATCCTTGGCGGCGGAAGGACGTGCGCCAAACAGCTCTCCGCCTGGGGCCCAGCTGCCACTACATTTACCCAGTGTGCAGTTAGGGAGATATAGCGTCCCTGGCCGTGCTTACTGGTCCACGTATCTGTGGTTAGGTGGACCTTGCTACAGATGGCGTTGCGCAGTGCACACTTGATTTTATGGGATACTTGGTTGTGCAGGGAAGGCACGGCTCTCTTGGAGAAGTAGTGCCGGCTGGGAACAACATACTGTGGGACAGCAAGCGACATGAGCTGTTTGAAGCTGTCTGTGTCCACCAGCCTAAATGACAGCATTTCATAGGCCAGTAGTTTAGAAATGCTGGCATTCAGGGCCAGGGATCGAGGGTGGCTAGGTGGGAATTTACGCTTTCTATCAAATGTTTGTGAGATGGAGAGCTGAACGCTGGCGTGTGACATGGTTGAGACGCTTGGTGACGGAGGTGGTGGTGGTGGTGTTGGTGGTACATCCCCTGTTTGCTGGGCGGCAGGTGCCAACGTTCCTCCAGAGGCGGAGGAAGAGGCCGAGGCGGCAGCAGCAGAATAGGCCGAGGCGGCAGCAGCAGAAGAGGTAGCAGGGGGAGCCTGAGTGACTTCCTTGGTTTTAAGGTGTTTACTCCACTGCAGTTCATGCTTTGCATGCAGGTGCCTGGTCATGCAGGTTGTGCTCAGGTTCAGAACGTTAATGCCTCGCTTCAGGCTCTGATGGCACAGCGTGCAAACCACTCGGGTCTTGTCGTCAGCACATTGTTTGAAGAAGTGCCATGCCAGGGAACTCCTTGAAGCTGCCTTTGGGGTGCTCGGTCCCAGATGGCGGCGGTCAGTAGCAGGCGGAGTCTCTTGGCGGCGGGTGTTCTGCTTTTGCCCACTGCTCCCTCTTTTGCTACGCTGTTGGCTCGGTCTCACCACTGCCTCTTCCTCCGAACTGTGAAAGTCAGTGGCACGACCTTCATTCCATGTGGGGTCTAGGACCTCATCGTCCCCTGCATCGTCTTCCACCCAGTCTTGATCCCTGACCTCCTGTTCAGTCTGCACACTGCAGAAAGACGCAGCAGTTGGCACCTGTGTTTCGTCATCATCAGAGACATGCTGAGGTGGTATTCCCATGTCCTCATCATCAGGAAACATAAGTGGTTGTGCGTCAGTGCATTCTATGTCTTTCACCGCTGGGGAAGGGCTAGGTGGATGCCCTTGGGAAACCCTGCCAGCGGAGTCTTCAAACAGCATAAGAGACTGCTGCATAACTTGAGGCTGAGACAGTTTCCCTGGTATGCATGGGGGTGATGTGACAGACTGATGGGGTTGGTTTTCAGGCGCCATCTGTGCGCTTTCTGCAGAAGACTGGGTGGGAGATAATGTGAACGTGCTGGATCCACTGTCGGCCACCCAATTGACTAATGCCTGTACCTGCTCAGGCCTTACCATCCTTAGAACGGCATTGGGCCCCACCATATATCGCTGTAAATTCTGGCGGCTACTGGGACCTGAGGTAGTTGGTACACTAGGACGTGTGGATGTGGCAGAACGGCCACGTCCTCTCCCAGCACCAGAGGGTCCACTAACACCACCACGACCATGTCCACGTCCGCGTCCCTTACTAGATGTTTTTCTCATTGTTATGGTTCACCACAACAACAAATATATTATTTGGCCCAATGTATTGTATTCAAATTCAGCGGGATATAAATTTGAGGCCTAGTATTTAGGCGCTGGGTGACCGGTATGGATTTAGTGACAGAATTAGACTTGGAAATGCACAGAAGCGTGTGTGTGTGAAGTTATTCTGAATGACCCAATGTGCACCTTGAATATTATATACCCTTTTAGGGATAGATTTCAAATAGCTCTGATATAGCAGAAACCACTAAATTATGAAATTGCTAAATTGGGAATTGTATTTCAACCCAGAACAAGAAATGTGCTTGAACGGACACTAAATAACTCGCCCAGCTACAGCACTAACGAGAGATTTAGCAGGATATAAATTTAAGGCCTAGTATTTAGGCGCTGGGTGACAGGTATGGGTTTAGTGACAGAATTAGACTTGGAAATACACAGTAGCGGGTGTGTGTGAAGTTATTCTGAATGACCCAATGTGCACCTTGAATATTATATACCCTTTTAGGGATAGATTTCAAATAGCTCTGATATAGCAGAAACCACTAAATTATGAAATTGCTAAATTGGGAATTGTATTTCAACCCAGAACAAGAAATGTGCTTGAACGGACACTAAATAACTCGCCCAGCTACAGCACTAACGAGAGATTTAGCAGGATATAAATTTGAGGCCTAGTATTTAGGCGCTGGGTGACAGGTATGGGTTTAGTGACAGAATTAGACTTGGAAATACACAGTAGCGGGTGTGTGTGAAGTTATTCTGAATGACCCAATGTGCACCTTGAATATTATATACCCTTTTAGGGATAGATTTCAAATAGCTCTGATATAGCAGAAACCACTAAATTATGAAATTGCTAAATTGGGAATTGTATTTCAACCCAGAACAAGAAATGTGCTTGAACGGACACTAAATAACTCGCCCAGCTACAGCACTAACGAGAGATTTAGCAGGATATAAATTTGAGGCCTAGTATTTAGGCGCTGGGTGACAGGTATGGGTTTAGTGACAGAATTAGACTTGGAAATACACAGTAGCGGGTGTGTGTGAAGTTATTCTGAATGACCCAATGTGCACCTTGAATATTATATACCCTTTTAGGGATAGATTTCAAATAGCTCTGATATAGCAGAAACCACTAAATTATGAAATTGCTAAATTGGGAATTGTATTTCAACCCAGAACAAGAAATGTGCTTGAACGGACACTAAATAACTCGCCCAGCTACAGCACTAACGAGAGATTTAGCAGGATATAAATTTGAGGCCTAGTATTTAGGCGCTGGGTGACAGGTATGGGTTTAGTGACAGAATTAGACTTGGAAATACACAGTAGCGGGTGTGTGTGAAGTTATTCTGAATGACCCAATGTGCACCTTGAATATTATATACCCTTTTAGGGATAGATTTCAAATAGCTCTGATATAGCAGAAACCACTAAATTATGAAATTGCTAAATTGGGAATTGTATTTCAACCCAGAACAAGAAATGTGCTTGAACGGACACTAAATAACTCGCCCAGCTACAGCACTAACGAGAGATTTAGCAGGATATAAATTTGAGGCCTAGTATTTAGGCGCTGGGTGACAGGTATGGGTTTAGTGACAGAATTAGACTTGGAAATACACAGTAGCGGGTGTGTGTGAAGTTATTCTGAATGACCCAATGTGCACCTTGAATATTATATACCCTTTTAGGGATAGATTTCAAATAGCTCTGATATAGCAGAAACCACTAAATTATGAAATTGCTAAATTGGGAATTGTATTTCAACCCAGAACAAGAAATGTGCTTGAACGGACACTAAATAACTCGCCCAGCTACAGCACTAACGAGAGATTTAGCAGGATATAAATTTGAGGCCTAGTATTTAGGCGCTGGGTGACAGGTATGGGTTTAGTGACAGAATTAGACTTGGAAATACACAGTAGCGGGTGTGTGTGAAGTTATTCTGAATGACCCAATGTGCACCTTGAATATTATATACCCTTTTAGGGATAGATTTCAAATAGCTCTGATATAGCAGAAACCACTAAATTATGAAATTGCTAAATTGGGAATTGTATTTCAACCCAGAACAAGAAATGTGCTTGAACGGACACTAAATAACTCGCCCAGCTACAGCACTAACGAGAGATTTAGCAGGATATAAATTTGAGGCCTAGTATTTAGGCGCTGGGTGACAGGTATGGGTTTAGTGACAGAATTAGACTTGGAAATACACAGTAGCGGGTGTGTGTGAAGTTATTCTGAATGACCCAATGTGCACCTTGAATATTATATACCCTTTTAGGGATAGATTTCAAATAGCTCTGATATAGCAGAAACCACTAAATTATGAAATTGCTAAATTGGGAATTGTATTTCAACCCAGAACAAGAAATGTGCTTGAACGGACACTAAATAACTCGCCCAGCTACAGCACTAACGAGAGATTTAGCAGGATATAAATTTGAGGCCTAGTATTTAGGCGCTGGGTGACAGGTATGGGTTTAGTGACAGAATTAGACTTGGAAATACACAGTAGCGGGTGTGTGTGAAGTTATTCTGAATGACCCAATGTGCACCTTGAATATTATATACCCTTTTAGGGATAGATTTCAAATAGCTCTGATATAGCAGAAACCACTAAATTATGAAATTGCTAAATTGGGAATTGTATTTCAACCCAGAACAAGAAATGTGCTTGAACGGACACTAAATAACTCGCCCAGCTACAGCACTAACGAGAGATTTAGCAGGATATAAATTTGAGGCCTAGTATTTAGGCGCTGGGTGACAGGTATGGGTTTAGTGACAGAATTAGACTTGGAAATACACAGTAGCGGGTGTGTGTGAAGTTATTCTGAATGACCCAATGTGCACCTTGAATATTATATACCCTTTTAGGGATAGATTTCAAATAGCTCTGATATAGCAGAAACCACTAAATTATGAAATTGCTAAATTGGGAATTGTATTTCAACCCAGAACAAGAAATGTGCTTGAACGGACACTAAATAACTCGCCCAGCTACAGCACTAAGGACAGATTTAGCTGGATATAAATTTGAGGCCTAGTATTTAGGCGCTGGGTGACAGGTATGGGTTTAGTGACAGAATTAGACTTGGAAATGCACAGTAGCGGGTGTGTGAAGTTATTCTGAATGTCCCTATGTGCACCTTCAATATGATCTACCCTTTTAGGGATAGATTTCAAATAGCTCTGATATAGCAGAAACCACTAAATTATGAAATTGCTAAATTGGGAATTGTATTTCAACCCAGAACAAGAAATGTGCTTGAACGGACACTAAATAACTCGCCCAGCTACAGCACTAACGAGAGATTTAGCAGGATATAAATTTGAGGCCTAGTATTTAGGCGCTGGGTGACAGGTATGGGTTTAGTGACAGAATTAGACTTGGAAATACACAGTAGCGGGTGTGTGTGAAGTTATTCTGAATGACCCAATGTGCACCTTGAATATTATATACCCTTTTAGGGATAGATTTCAAATAGCTCTGATATAGCAGAAACCACTAAATTATGAAATTGCTAAATTGGGAATTGTATTTCAACCCAGAACAAGAAATGTGCTTGAACGGACACTAAATAACTCGCCCAGCTACAGCACTAAGGACAGATTTAGCTGGATATAAATTTGAGGCCTAGTATTTAGGCGCTGGGTGACAGGTATGGGTTTAGTGACAGAATTAGACTTGGAAATGCACAGTAGCGGGTGTGTGAAGTTATTCTGAATGACCCTATGTGCACCTTGAATATTATATACCCTTTTAGGGATAGATTTCAAATAGCTCTGATACAGCAGAAACCACTAAATTTTTAAATTGCTAAATTGGGAATTGTATTTCAACCCAGAACAAAAAATGTGCTTTGACGGACACTAAATAACTTTCCCAGCCACAACAGGACAGCGGTAACGAGAGATTTAGCGGGATATAAATTTGAGGCCTAGTATTTAGGCGCTGGGTGACCGGTATGGATTTAGTGACAGAATTAGACTGGGATATGGCCAAAAAATAACCACACTATTGCTGGTTAAATGCACTTGGTGATGGGCGCAGCTTGCCCCTGATGTAGTATATGGCCAAAAAATGAACAGACTATTGCTGGTTAAATGCACTTGGTGTCACAGCTTGACCAACCACACTACTGAGGGTTAAATGCACTTGGTGACGGGCGCAGCTTGCCCCTGATTTAGTATATGGCCAAAAAATGAACAGACTATTGCTGGTTAAATGCACTTGGTGTGATAGCTTGACCAACCACACTACTGAGGGTTAAATGCACTTGGTGTGACAGCTTCACCCTGATGTAGGCTTTAGCCAAAAAACAACCACACCATTGAGGGTTAAATGCACTTGGTCGCAGCTTGTGCTGGCGCACCACAAGACACAAAATGGCCGCCGATCACCCCAGAAAAATGTGATTTTCAAACGGTCTGGGCAGCCTAAAAACAGTGAGCAATTGAGGATCAGCAGCTCAATGATCCACAGCTGCAGATCGATCAGTTAATCAAGTCCTTTGGAGGAGTTAATCTGCCTAATCTCGCCCTACTGTCGCAGCCGCAACCTCTCCCTACGCTAATCAGAGCAGAGTGACGGGCGGCGCTATGTGACTCCAGCTTAAATAGAGGCTGGGTCACATGGTGCTCTGGCCAATCACAGCCATGCCAATAGTAGGCATGGCTGTGATGGCCTCTTGGGGCAAGTAGTATGACGCTTGTTGATTGGCTGCTTAGCAGCCTTTCAAAAAGCGCCAAGAAAGCGTCACAAAAGCGCGAAGAAAGCGACGAACACCGAACCCGAACCCGGACTTTTACGAAAATGTCCGGGTTCGGGTCCGTGTCACGGACACCCCAAAATTCGGTACGAACCCGAACTATACAGTTCGAGTTCGCTCATCCCTACTTCCGACCCAATTTTGATGTGCAGAACACAACAACGGCCCTGGTAGTCAGATTCAGTCCCCAGTACGTCACAAGCCAGATTCCTGTGAAGGAGAAACAACACTCCAGCCTTGCGTCTCACTGCGGGAGAACCCACCACTGTCCCCACCCACTATTTCTTCAGTCTGCAAAAGTCGCTTTCCGACAAGTGGGTTTCTTGCCACATTGCCATGTCGGCCCCTAAATGTTTTAATCGTTGCAATATCTTGTTGCGTTTTTGGGGTGAACGTAACCCTTTAATGTTCCATGACACTATCTTCATATTGTATAAAAGAGGTGTTACAAGTTCCCATGGCGATTATCAACATATGAATAAATATTACTCCCATCCCCCCTTAAAACAGTCATAAACAACAATAACCATAAACATTTATGGAGCGAAGGAAGGCACAGATCTAGAGAATGCTCCCCTCTCAGCTCCTCTGGACTTCACTTTTTTCCCCTGTGGCGTCAGGCGCTAAAAGCTCTCTTACCACTCACCACTAGCTAGAGCTACCTTACAGTAGAGACAATAAAACCCATAAAAAAAATAACAGGCATGAAAATAATAAAAGAGAGATAATTTTCAATTAGTCACCCTCGAAGTCCTGTATCGGTGTCAGTCTGAACTTCCTGAAAAGTCCTCCAGGATGCCAGGAATGTACTTCAACGATCTCCGACATGTAGCCTCTCTTGCCCAGCATCCGAAGAGGGTCCATCCGGCACCTTCCTAAAAGCGGAGCGCTGACATCTCGTGGCTGGATCCAACTTTCCATCCAAGGCAATTTCCACCTCTTCCGGCCAGGTGAAAGTTGAGCTGGAAGCATCTAGTCGGAAAACTTTCAAGGTAGCTGGAAACAGCAGAGCGAATTTTACTCCACCCCGATACAGTTGGGAGCACAGGGGGGAGAAGGCTTTGTGCTTTTTTGTAACCTCCACGGAGTAGTCCCCAAATAAAAGGATTTTCTGTCCCCGTACTAGAACTGGTTCTTTGCGGGCTTTGAACGCCCTGAGGATCGAATCCTTGTCCGTGTAGTCTAAGTATCGCATGACTACTTGCCTCGGGCGAGTATTCTTGTGGTCTTTATCAGAATAAGATGGTCCCACTCAATGCGCACGTTCAACCTTACATGGCCGCGATATGCCCAGGGCCTGAGGCAGCTCAGTTTTACAAATCTTAATCAGGTCTCCAGGCGGAATGGCTTCCTGAAGACCGACAAGTCGCAGGTTATTACGCCTGGATCTATTCTCAAGATCCTCCAATTTATCCCACAGACGCTTGTTATCGGCTAAGGCTGTTTGCAGCTTTTGTAAAATCGACTCTGTGGTGTCTTCCATAACTTGTATGCGCCCTTCCGCCTCGTCAAGCCTGCCCTCATGCTGCTGGACTGTCTCTTGTAACTGGCGCATCACATTGGCCACAGACGCCGCCAGTGTCTCCCTCAAATCCGTGGCTAACTGCGCTGCCACCTCCAGTTCTTTATAGTCGATCTGGTGTGACTGCGTTCCGGAGTCCTTTGCCTCTACGCCATCCTTATCTGCATTCTTTCAATTTAGTAGGCATCTCCATTTCAAGCATGTTAGGCATCTCTGTTTCAAGCATGTTAGGCGCCATCTCTGGGGGGGCTGGGATCTCCAATCTCACGGGAGAAGTCGGTCTACCTCTGGTTTTCTTGCCCATGCTAGTCAGGAAACTATCCATACGTTTAGCAGAACACTTGGTCGACTTTCTGTGTTCCGCCTCCAACTTCACACAGGCAATATGAATGATTTTCGTCTCATGTACTGCGGAGCTCACTCGCTCGACTCCCTCACATGTCGGCTCCGGAACTGGAAGTCTCCAGGTTATATACTGTATTGCTGCTGTCACAGAAACTATGGCCACTCTGTTAGCTCTACGCAGCCACACATCTTCAAGTCGCTGCTTCTTCCCATACTATTGTGAGCTTACAAACACCTGTAGATATATTCTTCCCAAAAAGGATACTTTTTAACTTTAACCTGTAGAGGACTTAAGGACCAGTGCCGTACATGTACCCAGCAGTCACTGACATCCGGGCCCCTGCTGCAT
The DNA here is from genome assembly GCF_014858855.1 of Bufo gargarizans. Classification (NCBI taxonomy): domain Eukaryota; kingdom Metazoa; phylum Chordata; class Amphibia; order Anura; family Bufonidae; genus Bufo; species Bufo gargarizans. Next base: position 135,739,784 of record NC_058082.1, on the reverse strand, counting down.
ACGCCGGTATTGGTGAAAAAAAACATGCTGGCGTATTAACCCCAATTATGCCGTGGTCAAACATGCAGACGGTTTGTGAAGGATGCAGGTTCCCTGCGCATGTCCATTGGGTGCCCGTGCTGCAGTGATGGGGACCCGATAGCAGAGAAGGATGCCCAATGCCTTCCATAGGCATCGGGGTTTGACTTCTATGGAAGCCTGTGAGATCCAGTCCCTTAGGTTGTGTCTCAGAGGCAGGCTGTCAACATAAAAGCTGACAGGGAATGAATTACAACACAGGATGTATTGTAATGCATTGCAGAGGGGATCAGACCCCAGAAGTTGAAGTCCCAGAGTGGGACAAAATACAAATAAAATTAAAATTAAAACAAAAAAGTGTTTTTCATAATAATAAAAGTTTTCAAGTTTCAAGTAAAAAAAGCCCCGTTCCCAAAATAAAACATACAATTGTAAAAAAATTAAAATAAAATAAAAAAAAGACATATTTGGTATTGCTGTGTCCGTAACGACCTGCTCTATAAAAATATCACATGATCCAAACCCCCACTTGGATGCCGTAGAAAAAATCTAATAAAAACTGTGATAAAGCAACAATTTTTTTGTCACCTTACATCACAAAAAGTTCAAGACCAGGCGATCAAAAAGGCATATGCCCCCCCAAAATAGCACCAATCAAACTGTCACCTCATCCAGCAAGAAATGAGCCCCTACGTAAAACAATCGGACAAAAAATTAAAATACTATGTCTCTCAGAATATGGAGACACTAAAACATGATTTTTTTGTTTCAAAAATGCTTTTATTGTGTTAAAAGTAAAAAAAAAGCAGACATATTAGATATTGACGTGTCCATAACAACCAGGTATATTAAAATATCACATGACCTAACCCCTCAGGTGAACACTGTAAAATAAAATAAAAACAATGTCAAAAAAGCCATTTTTTGTCACCTTACATCACAAAAAGTATTATACCAAGCGATCAAAAAGTCATAGGCACTCCAAAATAGTAGCAATAAAATCGTTTTCTCATCTCACAAAAAATGAGATCCTACCTAAGACAATCGCCCACAAAATAAATAAAAACTATGTCTCTCAGAATATAGAGACACAAAAATGCTTTATTTTGTAAAACTGAAACAAACAACAAAAAAAGTTGTTATATTTGGTATTTTCGCATCCAAAACAACAGCTCTATAAAAATAGCACATGATCTAACCTCTCAGATGAACATTGTAAAAAAAACTAAAATAAAAACGGTGCCAAAACAGCAATTTTTTGTTACCTTGCCTCACAATAAGTGTATTATAGAGCAACCAAAAATCATATGTACCCTAAAATAGTACCAACTGACACCTTATCCCATAGTTTCCAAAATGTTGTAACTTTTTTGGGGAGTTTCTACTCTAGGGGTGCTTCAGGGGGTCTTTAAATGTGACATGGCACCTTAAAAATATCCCAGTGAAATCTCCCCTCCAAAAACCATATGGCGCTCCTTTACTTCTGTGCCCATACAGTGGTTTACAATCACAAATGAGGTGTTTCTGTCAAATACAGAATCAGAATATTAAATACTGAGTTTTATTTGGCTGTTAACCCTTTCTTTTTTACCGGAAAAAAATGGATTAAAATGGAAAATCTGCCAAAAATGTGAAACTCTAAAATCTCCATAATTCTTGTGGAACACCTAAAGGGTTAACAAAGTTTGTAAAATCAGTTTTGAATACCTTGAGGGGTGTAATTTCTAAAATTGGGCCATTAATGGGTGGTTTCTATTATTTAAGCCCCACAGTGACTTCATAACTGAACTGGTCCTTAACCCTTTGGCTACTGGAGGTTTTTACGTTTTTGCATTTTCATTTTTCTTCCCCATTTTCCATGAGCCATAACTTTTTTATTTTTCTGGTCACATAGCTGTATGAGGGCTTATTTTTTGCGGGACAAGTTGTACTTTCTAATGCTACCATTAATTATGGCATAAATGGGAAGCGGTAAAAAAATTCCAAATGTGGTGGAATTTGAAAAAAATTCAATCCCTCCACCATTTTACAGGTTTTGTTCCCACAGCATTTTGTTGACGGCAAAACTGACCCATGTCCTTCATTCTCTGAGACAGTACAATTACAACGATATCCCAAATGTATATATTCTTTATGTATAAATAGTGTAAAAAATAAATGTAAACTTTGAGATTTTTTTTTTTATATCACCATATTCTGACCCCCATAACTTTGCAGAACAATCTGTACATTTAATTGATACCATTTTGGAGTATGTGTGACTTTTTGATCACATTTTATTAGATTTTTACAGAGCAATGAATAAATGTCAAATCTGCCATTTTGACTCCTTTCTCCGTTACGCCATTCGCCGTATTGGATATTTTTTTTCTATTTTAATAGTATGGGCATTTTCGGTCGTGGTGATACCCATGATGTTTATATTGTTATTTAGGTATTTTTTTTTCATTATATGGAAAAGGGGATGATTCAAACTTTTATGTATATTTTATTTTTTATATATTTAATGACATTTTATTTTTATTATTTTGTGATCATTATCTGCCTCATATATGAGCTTATTACATTTATTTATTTATTTTAATCTTGGTTTATCATGAATTTATTATTAGCTTATTTTGCCAACTTTTGCTCATTTATTATCCTGTCCTGCCATCTCTGCCATCTGGTGGCCAAAATAAGAATTGCAGTTTTAATATTGTTTGTCAACTCAGTAAGCTTACCAGTATTCAGTGCAACTACCTATGCCTGGATTGGACACACGAGGTATAGGTAGGAAGCGCATTTAGGTGCTGTGATCTCACTTGATCATGGCATCTAAAGCATTTAATTACCGCGATCGGCATTATTGCCGGTTATGACAATTAGCCGCAGGTCTCTGCTTTATGAAACAGCAGAGATCTGCCGGCCATGACACCCGTTGCACGTTCGAGCAGGTGTCATGTTTACACATCATATCAGCACCGTACATGTACGGAGTTGGTAGCCTAAAGGTTAAAAAAGTGGGTTTTGGATTTTTTTTTTTTAAATGTAAGATTTGCTTCTAAACGTCTAAGCCTTCTAACGTCCCAAAAAATAAAATGATACAAAACATAAAGTAGACTTATGGGAAATGTAAAGTAATAACTATTATATAAGGTATCACTGGTATGTTTTAAAAGCAGAGAAATAGAAATTTGGAAAGTTGCAAATTTTTTAAATTTTCTAGTACATTTGGGATTTTTTATAAAAATGAAAAATATTGACTGATATCTAAAACTATCATTAATTACAATGTGTCATGAGAAAACAATCTCAGAATGGCTTGGATAAGTAAAATCATTCCAAAATTATTAGCACATAATGTGACACATATAAAATTTCCAAAAAACAGCCTGGTCCTTAACCCTTTCTACCCCGGGACAGTTTTCACCTTTACTTATCCAGGCCATTCTGATGTTTTCTCGGGACACATTATACTTCATGAAAGTGCTAAATTTGAGTCGATATATTTTTCCTTTATATATTAAAAAATCACAAATTTACCCCAAAATTTCTAAATTAGAATTTCTCTACTTTTAAGATTTTTTGTAAACGTCATTTTATTTTTTAGGATGTTAGAGGGCTTAGAAGTTTAGAAGTCATTTTTCAAATTTTCACAAAAATTTCCCCAAATATTTTTTAAAGCATCAATTCAGTGATTTTGAGGGGCTTACATAGTGTAAACCACCTATAAATTACCCCATTTTAGAAACTGCACCCCTCAAATTATTAAAAACTGATGCTATAAACTTTTTTAACCCTTTAGGTATTCCTCAAGAATTAAAAGAAAAAGGAGGACAAGTTTCAAAATTTCATTTTCTATGCAGATTTTTCATGTTAATCACTTTTTTTCTTGCAACACAGCAAGGGTCAACAGCAAACCTCAATATGCATTACTCTGATTCTGAAGTTTACAGAAATACCCCATATGTGGTGATAAACTGCTCTATGGACACGTGGCAGTGGTCAGAAAGAAAATAAGCGCCATATGGATTTTGAAGGCAGAATGTTTTTTGGGCACCATTTTGTATTTGAAGAGACCCTGACGTACCCCCACAGTGGAAACCCTAAAAAAGTGACCCCATTTTGGAAACTACACCTTTCAAAGAATATATTAGGGGGGGGGGGGGTGCTGAGCACTTTGACCCCCTAAGCGTTTTACAGAATTTGAAAACACTTGGCTGTAAAAATGAAGTTTTATTTCTTCAAATAAAATGTTTCTTTACACCCACATTTTTCATTTTCAGAAGAGGTAACAGGAGAAAAATAATTTGTGTCCCATTTTCTCCTGAATACAGCAAGACCCCATACGTGGTAGTAAACTGCTGTGGTGGCTCATGGCAGGACTCAGAATGGAAGGACATATGGCTTTTGCAGCACAGATTTTGATGGATTGGTTTATGGGCACCATTGTTTTTTTTTATTTTGTAATGAATGTCTGATGTGGGGGCTCATTTTTTGTGAGTTGAGGTGACCTTTTTCATTGGTACCATTTTAGGGTACATAATACTTTTAAATTGCTTTGTATTACACTTTCTGTGAGGCAAGGTAAAAAAAAGTCTGTTTTGGTGTAGTTTTTAAAAAACTATTTTTTATAGTATTCACCTGAGGGGGCATAAAATGTAATATTTTTTATAGAGCAGGTTGTTACTGATGCGGTGATACCCGATATGTCTATTATTTTTATTTTTATTAAGTTTTACACAGTAAATGCATTTTTTAACAGAATGAAATCTTGTTTTTGTGTTGCCATTTTCTGACTACACAATTATTTTTTTGGGCAATTGTCTTAGGTAGGGTCTTATTTTTTGTGGGATGAGATATTAGCTTGATTGGTACCATTTTGGGGTACATAAGACTTTTTGATCGCTTGGTGTTACACTTTGGCCTAATGCACACAACCATTTCGTTTTTTGCGGTCCGCAAACCGCGGATCCGCAAAAAACAGAAGCCGCCCGTATGCCTTCCGCAATTTGCAGAACGGAACGGGCGGCCCATTGTAGAAATGCCTATTCTTGTCCGCAAAATGGGCAAGAATAGGACATGTTCTATTTTTTGCAGGGGCCACAGAACGGAGCAACGGATGCGGACAGCACACAAAGTGCTGTCTGCATCTTTTATGGCCCCATTGAAGTGAATGGGTCTGCACCCGAGCCGCAAAAACTGTGGCTTGGATGCGGACCCGAAAAACGGTTGTGTGCATGATGCCTTTTTGTGAGGCAAGGTGACATAAAATGGCTGTTTTGGCATTTTTTTTTTTTATTTTTTTACAGAATTCACCTGGGGGGGCAAATCATGTGATATTTTTATAGAGCAGGTTGTAACGAATACATTTTACACAGTATTTTTCTGAGAGACATTTTTTATATTTTTTTTCTGATGATTGTCTTAGGTAGGAACTCATTTTTTGCTGGATCAGATGCTGGTTTGATTTGTACAATTTTGGGTTAAATACACCTTTTTTATCGCTTGGTAATACACTTTTTGTGAGGGAAGATGACCAAAAAATGGATGTTTTGGCATATTTTATTTTTTTAAATCTGACAGGGTGGTTTATGTGATATTTTTATAGAGCAGGTCGATACGTGGCAATACCTAACATGTATACTTTTCTTTTTTTCCTATTATAAAAAACATATATACTCCTCTACTCCTCCAACTCCATCCTCTTCCATAACCTCCTCGGATGAGTCCTCTTCTGCTGCTGTGTCTTGCTCCACATCAACGGCACCTTCCCAGCTCCCCAGGGGCTATTTCAGATCCCGGATACAACAGTGTCTCGCCGTCTTGGGGTAGACTTGCCTGAAAGCAGAGAGTCACACCGGACCAGCACTCCTGTCCGCCCTGAACGCACAGGTGGATCAGTAGCTGACTCCGCACCAACTGGAGATTGGCAAAGTGGTGTGTGACAACGGAAGCAATTTGTTGGCGGCATTGAATTTGGGCAAGTTGACACATGTGCTGTGCATGGCACATGTGTGTAATCTGATCGTACAACGCTTTGTGCATAAGTACCCAGGCTTACAGGACGTCCTCAAGCAGGCCAGGAAGGTGTGTGGCCATTTCAGGCGTTCCTACATGGCCATGGCACACTTCTCAGACATCCAGCGGTGAAACAACATGCCAGTGAGGCGCTTGATTTGCGACACTCCAAATGTTCAACCGTCTGCCCCAACAAGAAAAAGCTGTCAATGAGAATTTGTATGACCAGGGTGCTAGGACAGCCTCTGCGGAGCTGGGAATTTTTTTGCCACGTTACTGGACGCTCATGCGCAATGCCTGTAGGCTTTTGAGGAGGTGACAAACCTAGTCAGTCGCACCAAAGGCACCATCAGCGACATCATCCCATTTGTTTTCTTCCTGGAGCATGACCTGCGAAGAGTGCTGGATCAGGCCGTAGATGAGCGTGGAGAGGAAGAGGAAGAGTTGTGGTCACCATCACCACCACCATAAACAGCCTTATCAGCATTGCTTGCTGGACCTGCGGCAACTCTGGTAGAGGAGTGTGAGGAAGAGGAGTCAGAGGAGGAATGTGGCTTTGAGGAGGAGGAGGAGGAGGAAGACCAACCACAACAGGCATCCCAGGGTGCTTGTTGTCACCTATCTGGTACCCATGGTGTTGTACGTGGCTGGGGTGAAGAACATACCTTCAGTGAGATCACTGAGGACAAGGAACGGGACATGAGTAGCTCGGCATCCAACCTTGTGCAAATGGGGTCTTTCATGCTGTCGTGCCTGTTGAGGGACCCTACAAAGAGAACTTCTCATCTCTCATTCCTGTGGTGGAGAGGGCGAGCAAAATGGTTCAATACCAGAAGGTCCTTGGCCAACCGAGGAGGGGAGATGAGGACGAGGGGAACACACAGCAGTTCCAACAGAGGCAGGGCAACACTCTCCAAGGCCTGGGCTAGTTTTATGACACCCCGCCAGCACCCTCAACCTGATGTGTCACAAGGAGGGAAACATTTAGGAAGATGGTGAAGGAGTATGTAGCAGACTGTCAGCGTCCTCAGTGATCCCTCTGTGCCTTACAACTATTGGGTGTCCAAGCTGGACATGTGCCACGAACTGGCGCTCTACGCCTTGGAGGTGCTGGCCTGCCCAGCCAACATCGTTTTGTCAGAGCGTATATTTGATGCTGCTGGAGGCATAATAACTAATAAGAACATCCGCCAGTCAACTGAAAATACTGACCGGTTGACTCTTATAAATATTAACAAGGCCCTGATTGCCCCTGACTTCTCTACTCCACCAGAAGAAAGCGACTGAACATAAAGGCACTCTAAATTTGGCTTTTATGGTGTACTGAATACACTGTATTCCCATGCACCTCTTCCACCACTAAAAATTATTCAATCTCCCTTTTCTCATCCTCCTCCTCCATCATATCAACATGCTTATTAGGATGCCCTCGCTTCTAATGTTTTAGGCTACTTTCACACCTGCGTTTAGGTGCGGATCCGTCTGGTATCTGCTCAGACGGATCCGCACCTATAATGCAAACGCTTAGATCCGTTCAGAACGGATCCGTTTGCATTACCATGAACAAAAAAAAATCTTATTTTATTTTATTTTTTGATCATGATAATGCAAACGGGTCAATGGGGGACAGATCCGTTTGAAAATTGAGCCATATTGTGTCAACTTCAAATGGATCCGTCCCCATCGACTTACATTGTAAGTCTGGACGGATCCGTTTGCCTCCGCACGGCCAGGCGGACACCCGAATGCTGCAAGCAACATTCGGGTGTCCGCCTGCTGAGCGGAGCGGAGGACAAACGGTGCTAGACTGATGCATTCTGAGCGGATCCGCATCCACTCAGAATGCATTAGGGCAGTACGGATCCGTTCGGGGCCGCTTGTGAGAGCCTTCAAACGGAACTCACAAGCGGAGCCCCGAATGCTAGTGTGAAAGTAGCCTTAGAGGGTCAGCTCGGCAGCAGGCCCTTACCCACAAAAATTTTTAAATTGTCAGCTCAACAGTAGGCTCTTGTTCACAAAATTTTTTAGATGGTCAGCTCGGCAGCAAGCCCTCTCCCACAAAATGTTTTAGATGGTCAGCTCAACAGCAAGCCCTCGCCCACAAATTTTTTAGATACTCAGCTCGGCAGCAGGCACTCAGCCACAAAATTCTTTAGATGGTCAGTTTGGCAGCATGCCCTACTTTATGTGTAATAAAGGTTGTATCGGAGTGCCTCTTCCTTGTATTTTTTGGCAGCACGTGCACTTTATACATAAGTAAATATACAGAAAATAATGTTTCCTAACAATTTTTCCTCTAAAATTATATTTTTGGGTTTTGTGCGTATTATTGTCAGTCTGTGAAAGTGGCATACTGCACGGACAACATCGCTTCCAGCAGCGACCTGGGAGTCCAAGATGCATCCAGACATCCTCCCCATGCAATTCCTGAACCATTTCAGTGGTGTTTCCATCAATTTCTGATTTGCCTACCTTTTCATGTGAACCAGACACCCTCCCCTCTTTGGAGCAGGGGGAGCTTGGTTTAATGCTCGGGTTCTCCCATTGACTTCCTTTGTGTGTAGAGCACCCGAGCATCCTGAAGTGTTCTACTCGAGCACCCGAGCACCTTGGTGCTCGACCAACACTAGTCTTCACCACCCTATGACTGCATTTTAGAGAATTGCTAAATCTAGACTGAAGCTTAGATTCATGATGCAAGTCAGCAATGCCCCCTCATACGAGCAGAATTTCAAATAATTGCTTTTAGAAAATGTAATGTTTTTTTTTTTTTTCTAGTTGGTGAATTAAACAAAAATAAAAATTGGAACACAATGTTTGCCATTTATAAGCATAAGCCACCAATTTACTGTATATTCTTGGAAAACAACTTAAAAAAAAATTCTGCTAAATTTAATGTTGAAACTATGAAATTGCTAATTTTAATTACTACTACTACGGCTACTACTACTACTACTACTAATAATAATAATAATAATATTAATAATAATAATAATATTATAGGTGGATTTATTTTATTAGATATATTTATTTCCAGGATAAAAAAAATATAATACAGCACAAAAACTAATGCCTTTATCTCTTACCTGATTTATTTGAGTATCATATATCCAAGGAAATGATGAGTATGTTAGTGGGAACAATGTTATCTAATTATGGAACAGGTTCCTAGTAATATCTTAGATTTCATTATACTTCTTTGTACATGCACTATAGTACATAAATAATAAATACTATATATTTTGAAAAATGCAGTCCTTTTTGTATATTATAAAGAAACTATTGAAATAAATAATTATGTATAAAATACTCTTCCATTTACAATCTATTCAAAGGTGCACTTAAGTTCTCAATATCCATTGATGTATTCAGTCAAGGAAAATTCCATTGTTCTCAAATGTTACAATTATAATTTCCTATCATATTCTGTTCTTGAGTACAGTAAATGTATTTTTTCCCCGAGATCTCTGACTCTGTCAATAATGTTCATATACCTCTGAATTAAATAATCTTAAAGTGTTTTGTACAAAATAAATTCAAAAAGCTATGGATTCAACTGAAAGCAGGATCCTGAGTTGTGGGAATTGTTTAAAATATGTACTGTAAGTAAATCTAGTATAGTACAATTTAGGACAAACTAAATGCATTTTCTGGTCAAAGTCAGAAGTTTCCAGTAAGTTCAATATTTTATTACATAAAACTGGAAGTTTAGGCCTACAATTAACACAAAATACAGTTCCATTGTAACTATAGCTAAGAATGTCAAGTCCAATAAATTGTCATTACTTAAAATTGTTCTTATCGTAATGTTCTCCTTTTTGGCTGCCTTGAAGAATTGTATGTACTTCTGGCAGAGGAAATGTCCTCAATGTAGACACTGAAATACTAAGGGTCTCTACTATACATATGTATTGCATATAATTTTACATTGTGTAAACTCTTATAGAACATAAATCACATGATGCTTTATTCCTAAATTTCAATCTCATCTAGAAGATGTAATTTGATGATGTGGTATGAATGGGTACAGGCAGATGCTGGAAATATGTTAGATCTTATGCAGGAAAATAAGACAATGGGGGGAATTTACCAAGCCTAGTATTTCATATGCCAAAGTTGATCTACTTTGTACTGAAGTGTGATTTTTATTTGATTTATTTTGATTTGATTCAACTTTATTGTCATTACACATATATAATACAGGGTAACAAAATACAGTTTGCATCCAATCACATCTCACCACCTGTGTACTTAACCCAATCCCATCCCACCTCATCCCTAACCTCACCACAGTGTTTATCCCAGCCCTAACTCACGTCTTCAACCTATCACTAACCTCTGGTGTCTTCCCCTCTGCTTTTAAACATGCTACCATTACACCCATCCCCAAAAAGACATCACTTTACCCATCTTCTTTGTCCAGTTATCGCCCCATATCACTTCTTCCATATGCCTCAAAGCTACTGAACAACATGTCCATTCAGAACTGTCCTCTCACCTCTCTAACCTACTAACAGCCAAAATATTACTCTATCCTTCTTCTTCTTGACCTGTCCTCTACCTTCAACACTGTTGACCACTCCCTTCTGTTGAAAACTCTCTCACCTCTAGGCTTCACTGACCTGGCCCTCTCCTGGATCACATCATACCTCACAGACCGGACGTTTAGCGTCTCCCACTCTCGCACCACCTCCTCGTCTCATTCCCTCTCTGTTGATGTCCCACAAGGCTCCGGCCTAGGACCCCTGATCTTCTCTAGCTACACTTTTGGCCTGGGATATCTTATAGAGTCCCATGGCTTTCAGTATCACTCTTATGCTGATGACACACAAATCTACCGCTCTGGTACAGAAATCACCACCTTACTATGCAGAATCCAACAATGTCTATCTTCTATATCATCCTACTTCTTCTTTCGCTTTCTAAAACTTAACATAGATAAACAAGAATTTATCATCTTTCCTCCATCTTGCTCAACCACCCCAACAGACCTATTTATCACGATCAATGGCTGTACACTCTCCCTGGAAACCATGTTTCCATGAGTATCATGACATTACAATCCATAAGTGTCCTGTTGTCAGTGATACATAGTCGTAACTCATCCATTTTGTTCAACGGGGACCGCACATTGGCAAGGAAAGTGCTGGGTAAAGAAAGCGTTAGCTTAGCTGCTAGCCCGCCGCACTTCCCCTACCTTTGTTTGCGGTCCCTGAGCCGTCTTCTAACACTTCCAGTCGGCCAAGTAGCTTGCAAAGCGTCAGGGGTTCTTCTTAATTCATGGATGAGTCGAAGGTTGCTGATAAAGCAGTCGGAGTTGTGTAATCCTATATCCAAAAGCTCTTGTTGGGTGTAGGATGTAAAAGCAAAGCTGCTCTGAACTAACACACCAAAAACGAGCAGAAATAACACTGCTAACTTGCAAAATCTGAGGAGACACGCATGGTGCACGCGCCGCCATCTCGGATCTTGAACTTGAGGCCCAAGAAGAAGGAGCACATGGACCTTGTTTCCTTCCCCTCTGAAAATCTGATATCTGTGCTATATAAACAGCAATCTGCTGCCCAGAAACAATGATTCTCTAGGAGGACGAGCGAAAGCAGTAGCAATCCCTTGTTCCCATTCAACAGAGGTGATTGTTGCATGTAAATACAGCTCTCACCTTCTCCAATGAGGCAATTATTAGGTGCAAACTGTTTGTTCTTAATAATTGCCTGCTGTGTCAGCCCGTGTAAAAGGACCTTGAGAAACATTTTTTTTTTTTTTTTCCGAAAAACACTTAAGTGTCTAATGCAGATACTGCTGATGTTTTTTATATTGTGATAATAAAGACTGGGTTTCTATCTGGAGTGCTGGAGATGTATTGAAGTGGTATTCTTAACTGCATAGCCAAGAGTGCCAACACAGCTCCCACGCAAGAGCCCAGTTAAATTAAATTTAGGAGAAAATGTGGAAGTGTGCCACATTTGCAGACCAATGAGTTGAATTTTCCATATAGCAATAGTACTCTACCTTGCTTGACCAAGAGTCAGAAACTTGGCCAGGTGGGAGTTCAGTTTCCAAATAAGCTAATAGCTGGTTGAGAATACTTTTCTTATGGCCACACATTGTATTATGGATGTCTTACAATGGAGTGGAGGGCAGCTGATGATGCTGCTGCCCAGTTCTATTTTTCCACAGGATCTGGTGATTAGTGTTGAGAGCAAATATTTTTTGCAATCAAGTAAACAATGACAAGGTCACGAATTCTGCGAATTTATGGAGAATATTCGGCCAAAAATTAGCAAAATATTGCAAATTCGAATATTGCCTATGCCACTCATCACTACTGGTGATACAGCCTCATGTGCTTCAATAAAATCCTGGTATCCATGTTTGTGCTTGAACACCCACAACTTATTTTAATCCTGCAGATCTTGCACAAGGCAGTGGTTGCGTGCCATACGGGAGATACTCACACAGAACTAAAGGAAGTCAAACTTGGCCTAAGTGTGGCACATTTGGATGTGAACACAATAGAAGCAGATCTGGCCCTGACAGTTCTTTTGAAGGTTTAGGCCGTAAATTTCCTCCCCTCTTCATTGCCACCACAAACACCACCCTTTTCCCCGATGTCTCTTTCTCCTCAGCATCCCAATCCCTAAGGTCCAGCCCAAAACACAATCATAGTCGTCAAATTGTAATATCTTATCATGGGTTTCTTGGCACCATTCCAGATTTCCTGCTTAGTATTTGGCCATAGTGCCACTGTCGCTACCACTGCCCCGAACGCCACCACCGTGGCAACAAGTGCAAACAGTACTACCACCAACACACCTATGCATGGGGTTCCCTACTTTGTGCATGAACTTCCTCCTCATGGCAGTACAAATGCTGACTGCTCTCACAGCAGGAGGAGGAATGCTGTAATCCCTGGCTCCTAGCCATCTCAGACTCAGAAGTGACACTTTCTACTGTGAATGGGAAGTAAAGTGAGCCATCCAATCCATGTTGCTTCTTTCCGACCTATTACTGCTACTACAGCAACATCTGGCCAGATATCTGGTGATGCTACAACCCACTAGTGTTGAGCGCGAACATTCAAATTGCGAATTTTAATCTCGAAAATTCGCAAATATATAGAATATAGTGCTATATATTCGCAATGACGAATCATGATGAGGAATTATGACTTCAGATGAAAAAAAAATTACAAATATTCATCACTATGCATATATAGCACTATATTCAATATAGTGGCATATTTTTGTTTTTTAGAATATTCGTCATTTTTTTCCATGACTCATTAGCCCACAAGCAAGAAGCAGAGAGAAATCATGTGTTCAGATGGAAAAAATGACAAATGTTCTAAAAACTAATATATAGCACTATATTCTATATATACGAATATATGAATTTGCAAATATATGATGAATATTCTACAAAATATTTGCAAAATATCACAAATTCAAATATGACCCCTGCCGCTCATCACAACTGCCCACATTCTGTCTCTGGGTGGACAAGGCATGGATCTTTTGTTTTTAACCCTTCCATATTCCTGACATTTCATTATGAGGCCTAATGTAAAGTCAGGATTTTACTAAACGAAAAGTCATAAGTTTAGTACAGTCAAACAAACTATGAAACTGTTATAGCGAAATTGCAAGCGTGTTTTCTGTAACTTAAAGACAGGTACGATTAAATGTCCTTCCAATTCTACAAACACAGTGAATGCTGCTATTGACAGTTTACTTTGGGAATAATGCATTTTTGGCACCGATCAGATTTCTGTACTATGTACTATGTTATTTGCATTTTAAATTACAGTTTTGAAAAAGACTTTGCAAAACTATTGTAAAACACATTTTGCAAACTTGTAATGCGATTCTCCCATCACCCCCCAAACACATCTATCACTACGCTGGAAGAGCCATTGCAAGATTTAAAGGGGTTGTCCGGGTTCAGAGCTGAACCCGGACATACCCTTATTTTCACCCCGGCAGCCCTCCTGAGCCTGGCATCGGAGCATCTCATGCTCCGATGCGCTCCCGTGCCCTGCGCTAGATCGCGCAGGGCACAGGCTCTTGTGTTTTCAATAACACACTACCGGGCGGTAACTTCCGCCCAGCAGTGTGTTCGGTGACGTCACCGGCTCTGAGGGGCGGGCTTTAGCTCTGCCCTAGCCGTTTTACTGGCTAGGGCAGAGCCAAATCCCGCCCATCAGTGCCGGTGACGTCACCGGGCTGCCTGTCAGCCCCATAGAGAGCCCGGTATGTCACCGGAACTCAGAAAAATGCCTTTGCCCTGCGCGATTTAGCGCAGGGCAAAGAAGAGCATCGGAGCATGAACTGCTCAGATGCTCATGTCAGGGGGGCTGCCGGGGTGAAAATGGAGGGATGTCCAGGTTCAGCTCTGAACCTGGACAACCCCTTTAACTACTGTCTTATTTGCATTTAAAAACTGTAGGAAGGCGCAAGGGTTTGTCATTGACAGAAGGTACGTGTCACCGAGGTTCCTGGCCTTGGTGAGATAGGAACCGGTAATTTTGTGTGTTAGTGGCAGCTAGTGCTCGCTGACACTGTTTTTACTTAGTGTGGCTGTAAAGCCAATATGGGCCGGTTCTTATTGGGAGCAGTCAAACAGCAGGGTGGGTGGCTGTTCCCCATGTTCCAGGCCAGGTTTTGGGCTGGGATTTAAAAACCCAGCCAGCAGCTCAGCTGGGTGTGGAATGATCTTCCAGGTGATAGTGGAGCTGTGGAAGCTCTGTGTTTGGGAGCTGAGGAGTTCCGCCATGCTGCAAGGCTGAGAGCCGCATGAGAGCCGCCTGCTGGTGCCCTAAAGCCTGCTGTGGACTGCCAGGTGACATGTTTTGTTCTGTGGACTCTTGCTGTGTGAACTAACACCAGGACCCTGCAAAGTATTGTTTTTCTTTTCTGCCTTTTTGTGTGAATAAACACTGACTTTTGCTTTTCAACCATGGTTTTGCCTCTGTATTGCGTCTGCTTACCCTGCCTACCAGAGCAGATCCCTACAAAACACAATTTCAGGGAAGATCTTTATCTACTGTAAAACACATGCTGTGACAATTCTTCCCCTCACACCACCAATATAACCTTCCCTCTCACTTCCTCCCAGGGTCATGTGAGCATTATTCTTCTTCTTGCCTTGTGGTTTTGTTCGCCTACATTTGTAGTAAAATGGAGCTGCAAGTCATTTTACTGCATTCATTCAAAGCAAATCTGAAAAGCAGCAGGTTTGTGTGACAGATGAATTTTTATGAAATTCATAACAAACCTGCTACATTATGAATCAATTAACTCATCCTTACTATATATACTTCAACACATCTTCATCATCAAGCAAAGTTTATTTTTTCAATCCACTGGCTTCTTAAATGGGTTTTGTCTCGGCAAACTTTTCATGAATCAATAGTAAAAGGAAACATAATAAACGTTTTAATAGTGGCATTACACTGCCTGGTCTTCAGGCAGCGCGAGTGCTGATGGATGAGAACATATCTATCGATGGTCATTTGAATTGGGCTGATCGTACATGCCGATACAAACTCGACTGGGGAGAATTTATTTCTACCACAGTCTTTCCTTCCTCATCCTGTTCTATTGATTATTGGCAGCATGTGGTGCCAATATTCATCCATATTTCATTCTGAGGAGTGTTACTGTATATATTTTGCATAGAGAGACATTATATATGGGTTGGCAGGAGGCAAAGTCTTCCACTTCTTATAAATAACATTAACCAATAAGAGGTCATGCACAGTAAATACTTTTTAAAAAAAAAAAGTGACGTTTGTGGTGTTCCCTATTACTTGCTACTCCCTAGAAACACTCTGGGGAACATTTATCATTTATTAATTTTACGTCACTATTGTGGCGTAAAAGTTGTAAATTATAGCGCATGCCATATGTGCACCATAATTTCCAACTTTTTAAGAGGGCAGGCTTAATTTATTAAGCAGCATCGGCCTCTTATTAAATTAGGAGCACCTCATGACAAAGCAGGTAGATCAAGACTTGCATATGGGTAGACCAATCTTGAAAAATCTCCCTTTTTCTTTATCCTATACTGAGATAACAATAAATGTACGGATGTAGCAGGGTTAACACTCATGCTTTATGAGACATGTTATCTTAACTAAATGCAACTAAATGCGTTAAGCAATAGCTTTTCATTGGGTTTTGTTTCAAGATAATGCGATGAGTTAAGAAATTTGAGTTAAGAGTGTGAGTGTTATCCCTGCTACATCTGTATGTTATTTTTTTGCAGTCATACTTCAGGATCCCCATGCCTCTGCCCTGTATGCTTCAGTTTCTCCATATTTTAGAGACTTTAAAGAGGGCCTTCAACCTCTCTTGACATGTCTGTTTTTGTCGCTATTTGCATTCACCATGTAATAACAATTCTGAAACATCTCATCTTATGTGCCGTTCTATTATTCAATGACACACATTTGTGTCATTTGGGACTCAAAGCACACGGATAGTTATGTGTCTGGGGCAACTCTTTGGGAAGTCAGTGGCTGGCAAATACCGTATGCACTCGACCACTAGGTTCAATTTTGTAGGAAGCCAAAACCCACACAAACACAGGGAGAACATACAAACTCCATACAGATGTTGTTGTGGTTGGATTCGAACACAGGACTCTAATGCTTCAGGGCACCGGTGCTAACCACTGAGTGACTATTGCATTCTTCTATTAATACTATTTTAATTTTATGAATGAACTACCACTAGTCTACAATATAGGTCAATCTGGTTGTTACAAGTCAGAGGTTTGTCTCTGCACATTCTGATGCAGTCCAATTGGTGCAGCTAGTGTCAGACCATACAGGGACATACCGCCAACTGGTAACACCCAGATGGGCCTGTATTGCAGACTACTGGAAACTCTTTTACAAACATAGTAGCTATAATATAAGAACTGAACAACATGGTGATAAGAATAGATAATGCAGAACTGTTATTACACGGGGAATGCAGTCACTAAACAGGACTCGTCAGGAGAGGTGATGTCCTCCTTAAGGCGAACATAATGACATACTATAACTTCATTCTCAGCACTTATTTCTTTATTGGGCATGCATTATGATTCTATATCTGTAAGAATCAGAAACATTTGTAGTTCTTATTAATATTAGATGTTGGATTTACTATCATAACTTTTTACCAACTTGTGTGATACATGCTCTACACTCAAGCTCTCACCCCTGATTTTGACTTTGAGTACTTAGTTAACACTGTGTAGGTATTTTAAACAGTTTGATAAGAATATAGCTTTGATGAGTGCTTAAGCACTGTCAGGAGTTGAGATATGGGGGCTAAAGATCAAGCCCTCAAAGCAGCTCAGATGGTTTCAATGTGAAGCGGATAGCAGAGGTCTGTAGATGCACTGAAACTATAATCTGTAGATGAACAGCTCGGAAATTGTTTATAAAGACCGATTGAAAACAAAAATAACACAAAATGTGGAAAATGCAGTGATCAAAAAAGACCCCAACAAGCTTGCCATCAGACACTAGCTGAGTTGTTAATTTATTTATTTGATTACTGCACACTGCCTGGTATAAAGAATACAATTAGCACTGTATTAAATCAATTATGATGTGGTTCCTTCATGGGAAATTCTCAAGAAATGAACTCTTTAAGCTCATTGAGAACTCGATTAGTAAATAATGTTGTAATGCAATAGTGCTGGTAGACTGTATGCAAAAAATAAAACTAAGTAAAATTAAAATAAACTTGTATCATTACATTATAATTGTATGCCATTATATCAAGCCGTTACACTCTCATGTTCATGAAATAATTTATTTATGGGTATATGAAGAGAAATAACATTGCAAACATTGAAAAAGTCAAAATTAAAAGCTCATATTGTAGAAACAAAAAAACAAACAAAAACAAAACAAAAAAAAACACAAACCTATAACACATTTGGAACCATGGGGAGATAAGGCACCACATGAAATAGGCAAACATTCTAATTTACAGATTCCTTCTTTGACCAGCAGTGTTTATGATAAAGCATACTTCATTTTTATCATCATGCTGAGACTATCTATCAACCGCTGCTTTGGCAGAAGTCCCAAGAAAGGGCCCTTGAACTGCCATGTGCATGCCATATAACAGAAGGAACATCTGTTGTTTTGCCAATATTTTAAGCTTAGATTTTTTTTTTATTCCATTTTCTTATTCACTTTTTTTTTAAAAAATGTGCAAAATCAGACAAAAAGTCAATACATTGAGCCCCACTTCTTATGTTTATTGGTGTAGACAATTGTTATGTCTTCCATACTTAAATGCTAATGTGTTTAAAACTCCCTTGAAATATTGTGTGATGAAGCAAAATGTACTTTTACTTAAAAAATATGGAGAGAAAATGGCATGTAATTCTTAAATTCATATCTTCATCTTCGACATTAGTAAAGGAAAAAAGAATCAGTAATCAGCGTTACATTCTCTGATGAAAAGAAGATCACGGCATGATAATGTCATACAGAATTTCAGACTTCCATCTGCACTTTCCTATTCTCTATCAATAGAAACATGCTGAGCTGATTAAACAAAATCTTAAATATGAAAGGCTCCATTTGCTTTAAAATAAGGTATAAAAGCAATGATCAAAACATGTCTCTGTCTCCCATGGCAGTGAAACAATGACAATATTTATGAATATTTTATTAAAGATTGTTACATAAATTTTGGTAAACAGAAATAAAAAAAAAAGATATTCTTAAGTTTTTCCTACATATTTTGTTTCTTTCAGTTCAAGTAAGTATATAATTATTCATTATAAATGGTGGGTTAGTAGAATAGAGTGGAATTTGAGAAACACCCCCGTTGTACCTATGAAAGGTCTGCCTCCTAATTACACAGGTAAAGCTGCCTGTTCAGAGGATAAAATAGGATGTGAAGAAAGATCTTTGATGGTGTGATAATCATGTGAAAAATGTAGCAAGCCAGAGCGTAGCAGTACAGAGGAGAAGTCTGAAGGATCTTTGAGATGTCATCATATAGTAACCAGTGCAGAGAAGTGGTGAACAACCTGTGGGATGTCTTAATGTGACAGTCCTGAGCTCCAGTTCTGCGCATAGAGATGTTAGTGATGTCCTGGCATAACCCATAATACCATTCTAGAAAAGCTGGGAGTGATAGTTTTGTCCTATTACATCCTTCCTCATTAAATTTCTACTGAAACCCTACAACTGTTGATCGAGCACCAAAGTGCTCGGGTGTTCGGGTGTTCTACCGAGCACAATGGAAGTCAATGGGAGAATGTCTGGATGCATCTTGGACTTCCAGGTCGCTGCTGGGAACGATGTTGTCCGAATAGTACGCCACTTTTATAGACTGACAATAATACGCACAAAACCGAAGATAAAATATTTTAGAGGAAAAATTGTTAGGAAGCATTCTTTCCTGTATATTTACTTGTATATAAAGTGCAAGTGCTGCCAAAAATTACAAGCAAGAGGCACTCGTTACAACCTGTATATCACATAATGTAGGGTCTCATTCACATTGTGGTACAATTGTTCAGGTAGTGTGACTCCTACACTCATAAAGCCTAGCACTAAGTGAAAGGGCTGCCAAAAATTGCAAGGAACTGGCACTACAATACACCCTTTACTACACATAAAGGAGGGCATCATACACCTTTGAAAAATTATGATTGATGGCCTGCTGGTGACCCTCAAAAACATTAGGAACAAGGGCCTGCTGGTGACCCTCTAAAACATTACATGCGAGGGCCTGCTGCTGAGCTGAGCATCTAAAACATTAGGGGCGAGGGTCTGCTGCAGAGCTGAATCTCTAAAACATCAGGGGTGAGTGCCTGCTGCTTAGCTAACCATTGAAACAATTATGGGCGAGGGCCTGCTGGTGATTATATGCGAGGGTCTGCAGGTGAGCTGACCCTCGAAAGGATAGTAGGTGAGGGTCTTCTGGTGAGCTGACCCTCTAAAACGTTATATGTGAGGGTCTACAGGTGAGCTGACCCTCTAAAAGATTGTAGGTGTGAGCCTGCTGATGAGCTGACCCTCTAAAACATTATATGCAAGGGCCTGCAGGTGAGCTGACCCTGTAAAAGATTGTAGATGAGGGCCTGCAGGTGAGCTTACCATCTAAAACATTATATGTGAGGGCCTACAAGTGAGCTGACCCTCTAAACCATTAGGAACAGACTAATAAGCTTGTTGATATGATGGGGGATGAGTAAGATTGAACTAAATACCCTTTTTTGTGGTAGAAGCGGTGCATGGGAATGCAGTGTATTTAGTACATAAACATATAAACATATCACATGACCTAACCCCTCAGATGAACACCGTAAAAAATAAAAAATAAAAACTGTCTTAAATAAACAATTTTTTGTCACCTTACATCACAAAAAGTACAACAGTAAGCAATCAAAAAGGCATATGCCCACCAAAATAGTACAAATCTAACCGTCACATCATCCCGCAAAAACACGAGCCCCTACCTAAGACAATCGCACAAAAAAATGAAAAAAATGAATTTTTTTTTTTTAAAAGCTGTTATTGTGTAAAACTTCCATAAATAAAAAAAGTATACATATTAGGTATCACCGCATACGTTATAACCTCCTATATAAAAATATCACATGACCTAACCCCTCAGATGAACACCGTAAATTTTTTTAAATAAAACGGTGTAAAAAAAGCCATTTTTTGTCACCTTACATCACAAAAAGTGTAATAGCAAGTGATCAAAAAGTCATATGCACCCCAAAAGAGTGCCAATCAAACAGTCATCTCATCCTGCAGAAAATGAGACCCTACCTAAGATAATCGTGCAAAAACTGAAAAAACTATGGCTCTCAGAATTTGGAGACACTAAAACATTTTTTTTTGTTTCAAATTATATTCTTGTGTAAAACTTACATAAATAAAAAAAATGTATACATATTAGGTATTGCCACGTCCATAATAACCTGCTCTATAAAACTATCACATGACCTAACCCCTCAAGTGAACACCGTAAAAAAAAAAAAAAAAACGTTTAAAAAAAGCCATTTTTTTTTCACTTTACATCACATAAATCGTAATAGCAAGCGATCAAAAAGTCATACTCAACCCAAATTAGTGCCAATCAAACCGTCATCTCCTCCCGCAAAAATCATACCCTACTCAAGATAATCACCCAAAAACAGAAAATTACTAAAACATAATTTTTTTTGTTTAAAAAATGAAATCATTGTGTAAAACTTACATAAATAAAAAAAATGTATACATATTAGGTATCGCCGCATCCGTAATAACCTGTTCTATAAAAATATCACATGACCAACCCCTCATGTGAACACCGTAAAAAAACTTTACAATAAAAACTGTGTAAAAAAGCCATTTTTTGTCACCTTACATCGCAAAAAGTATAATAGCAAGCGATCAAAAAGTCAAACGCACCCCAAAATAGTGCCACTCAAACTGTCATTTCATCCCGCAAAAATCATACCCTACTCAAGATGATCGCCTAAAAACTTAAAAAAACTATGGCTCTCAGACTATGGAGAACCAAAACATTATTTTTTTTTGTTTCAAAAATGAAATCATTATGTAAAACATAGATAAAAAAATAGTATATATATTAGGTATCGCCGAGTCCGTGACAACCTGCTCTATAAAAATACCACATGATCTAACCTGTCATATTAATGTTGTAAATAAAAAATAAAAACTGTTTCAAAACAGCTATTTCTTGTTACCTTGCCTCACAAAAAGTGTATTATAGAGCAACCAAAAACCATATGTACCCTAAACTAGAACCAACAAAACTGCCACCCTATCCTGTAGTTTCTAAAATGGGCTCACTTTTTTGGAGTTTCTATTCTATGGGTGCATCAGGGGGGCTTCAAATGGGACATGGTGTAAAAAAAAAAAACAGTCCAGCAAAATTTGCCTTCCAAAAAACGTATGGCGTTCCTTTCCTTCTGTGCCCTGCTGTGTGCCCGTACAGCAGTTTACAATGACATATGGGGTGTGTCTGTAAACTACAGAATCAGAGCCATAAATATTAAGTTTTGTTTAGCTGTTATCCCTTGATTTGTAACTGGAAAAAATTATTAAAATGGAAAATCTGCCTAAAAAGTGACATTTTGAAATATTATCTCTATTTTCCATTAATTCTTGTGGAACACCTAAAGGGTTAACAACGTTTGTAAAATCAGTTATGAATACCTTGAGGGGTGTAGTTTCTAAAGTGGGGTCTCTGTTTTGGGAGTTTCTACACTAGGGGTGCATCAGGGGGGCTTCAAATGGGACATGGTGTCAAAAAAACTGTCCAGCAAAATCTGCCTTCCAAAAACCGTATGGCATTCCTTTCCTTCTGTGCCCTGCCGTCTGCCCGTACAGCAGTTTACAACCACAAATCGGGTGTTTCTGTAAACTACAGAATCAGAGCCATAAATATTAAGTTTTGTTTAGCTGTTATCCCTTGATTTGTAACTGGAAAAAATTATTAAAATGGAAAACCTGCCTAAAAAGTGAAATTTTGAAATGTTATCTCTATTTTCCATTAATTCTTGTGGAACACCTAAAGGGTTAACAAAGTTTGTAAAATCAGTTTTGAATACCTTGAGGGGTGTAGTTTCTAGAATGGGGTCATTTTCTATTATGTAAGCCTCACTTCAGTCCTTAACTGGTTCTTAAAAAGTGTTTGTTTTGAAAATTTCTGAACAACTTCAAGATATGCTTCAAAACTTCTAAGCCTTGTAACATCCCCCCCCCCCTCAAAAAAAAAAATATCATTCCCAAAAACATCCAAACATGAAGTAGACATATGGGGAAAAGGGCCTGTGGTTATAAGGGAAAATAATAGCATTCTTAATACAGAATGCATAGTACAATTGCGCTGGAGGGGGTTAAAAAAATGGTAAAAGATCAAGTGATGGACCATGTGATGACTGGAATGACATCACCACAGGCCCTTTTCCTGTAAACAGCAAAGAAGAAGATAGAAGAGATGCCGGCTGTGCGAGCAAGTGGATTAAGGTGAGTTAAATTATAATTTAATTTTTTTTAACCAACCCTTCTAGCGCTATTGTACTATGCATTCTGTATTAAGAATGCTATTATTTTCCCTTATAACCATGTTAAAAAGGTAAAATAATAATGATCGGGTCTCCATACCGATCTCGTCTCCTAGCAACCGTGCATGAAAATCGCACCGCATCCGCACATAGAAGTGAATGAGGCTGAGTAAAAATGCGGATGCGGTGCGATTTTAACGCACGTAATAAAAATCGGCATGTTTGGTACCCAAACCCGAACTTCTTCACAGAAGTTCATGTTTGGTATCGGGGTTGTGCAGATTGTATTATTTTCCCTTATAACATGGTTATAAGGGAAAATAATGTATTAAGAATGCTATTATTTTCCCTTATAACCGTGTTAAAAGGTAAAATAATAATGATCGGGTCTCCATACCGATCTCGTCTCCTAGCAACCGTGCGCGAAAATCGCACCGCATCCGCACTTGCTTGTGGATGCTTGCGATTTTCACTCAGCCCCATTCACTTCTATGGGGCCTGCGTTGTGTGATAAACGCACAATATAGAACATGCTGCGATTTCACCGCTCATGTGCACAGCCCTATAGAAATGAATGGGTCCGGATTCAGTGTGGATGCAATGCGTTCACCTCCCGCTTTGCACCCGCATGGAAATCTCACCCGTGTGAACTTAGCCTAAGTTCCTGTCACCTACGCAGAGCAGGGGTTTATTCACTGCAAAAATTTTAAAATGTCACCCAAGAATGTAACAGAAAAAGTTGTGAAATGTATTAACCTGTCTACTAGTTAGAGCAGGGGTCTATCACAGCCAAAAATAGTTTAATGTCACCTGAAAATGTAACAGAAAAATTTGTGAAATTTATTAAGCTGTCAACTAGGTATAGCAGTAGTATATCACACCTAAACATTTGTGAATTTCACCCGAAAATGTAACAGACAAATTAGTGATTTTTTTTACCTGTCTACTAGGTAGAGCAGTGGTATATCACACCCAAAAATTTGTGAATTTCACCCAGAAATGTAACAGACAAATTTGTGAAATGACATAAAATAAAATACGTACAAATAATAAAAAAAAACTTGATTTATGAGGTGGAGGTCCATATGGAGTAGGAGTTTGAGGAGGCGGTGGACGTAGCGCTGTAGGTGGAAGCAGCGGTAGAGGAGGACGAGGTAGCCAACACAGGTTTTTGGTTTTAATTATTACTATTTTTATTAGGGTACTCTCCAAAAGAGTGGGGAATATCCAAAATACAAGAATGAGTAATTGCGCTGTAGTATAACAATGGCTGGTTAAGGCCTGTATACATGTCTATTCTGCACAAGGTACAGACAAGTCCTGAGGGATCCATGCCTGGTTCATTTTAATGAACGTGAGCTTGTCCACATTGGCTGTGGACAGGCGGCTGCGCTTGTCTGTGATGACGCCCCCTGCCATGCTAAACACACGTTCAGATAATACACTGGCTGCAGGGCAGGCCAGCACCTCCAAGGCGTAAAAGGCAATCTCAGGCCATGTGCCCAATTTGGAGACTCAGAAGTTGAAGGGGGCAGACCCGTCATTCAGTACGTGTAGGCGTGTGCACACATACTGCTCCACCATGTAGGTGAAATGATACCTCTTGCTAAGAAGTTCCATGTTAGCTGGTGGTGCTGGTTGTTGTGGCGTGCTGACAAAGCTTGCGGCAGCGGTGCCACAGCTGCGTTGGTGACCTCTTCCTCCTCCTCTGCCTTCGCCTTGTGCTTCCACTGTGCTCCACTGTCAGATGAGAATGCCACCAGAAGAGCGTCTACCAGCGTGCGCTTGTACTCTAGCATCTTACGATCACGCTCCCAATGTGGGCAATTCGGCGGTCGTTGAAAAGACACTGCAGCAAGTAATCGCTCATGTGTGCCAGGCTGCCTAGAGGCAATGAAAGCCTGTCCTTTGTGGGAGGCGTATCATCTGTGTCCTCTGTATCCCCCCAGCCACGCACCAGTGATGGCCATGAGCTGGTCTGGGTGCCACCCTGCTGTGAACATGGTTCCTCCTCCTCCATCTCCTCCACCTCATCATCCTCCAGAACTGTGCCCTGACTGGACAATTGTGTAACTGGCGTTTGTGGGTGCAGGAACCCACCCTCGGAGCCACTTGTGAATGACTGGCCGGAACCCTATGAGATGATCCCTCTTCCTCCTCCTGTGCCACATCCTCTTCCATCATCGCCAGCAGCGTTTTTTCAAGCAGTCATAGAAGTTGGATAGTAACGCTGAGAATGGCGTTATCGGCACTGGCCATGTTGGTGGAGTACTCGAACAGCGCAACAAGGAACACAGGTCTCGCATGAAGGCCCAGTCATTGGTGGTGAAATGGTGCTGTTCCGCAGAGCAGCTCACCTGTGCGTGCTGCAGCTGAAACTCACTATTGCCTGCTGCTGCTCGCACAGTCTGGCTAGCATGTGCAAGGTGGAGTCCCACCTTATAGGCACGTCACATATCAGGCGGTGAGCGGAAAGGCTGAAGTTATGCTGCAGCGCTGCCAGGCGAGCAGCAGCAGGGTGAGAACGCCAAAAGCGCACACAGACGGCCCGCACTTTATGCAGCAACTCTGACATATCGTACGAGCTGCTACGAGATTTCTTCCATTATCGCACACCACCAGGCCGTGCTTGAGGCTCACTGGCACCAACCACTCATCGGTCTGTTGTTTAGGACCCATCCACAGCTCCTGCGTGGTGTGAGGTTTGTCCCCCAAACAGATACGTTTTAAAACTGCCTGCTGTCGTTTACTCCTGGCTGTGCTGAAGTTGGTGGTGAAGGTGTTACGCTGACCGGATGAGGAGGCGGTAGAGGATGAGGAAGCGGAGTAGGAGGAGGAAGCAACAGGAGGCAAACTGAAGCACCCTGCTATCCTCGGTAGTGGAAGGACATGCGCCAAACTGCTATCCGCCTAAGGCCCAGCCGCAACTGCATTTACCCAGTGTGCTGTTATGGAGATATAACATTCCTGACTGTGCTTACTGGTCCAGGTATGCCACAGATGGCATTGCGCCGTGCACACCTGATTATGTCCCCCACTTGGTTGTGCAGGGAAGGGATGGAACGCCTGGAAAAGTAGTGGTGGCTGGGCACGACATACTGTGGGACAGCCACCGCCATAAGGCTTTTAAAACTCTTCGTCTCCACCAGACGGAATGACAGCATTTCAAAGGCCAGTCATTTTGAAATGCTGGCATTCAGGGCCAGGGATCTGGGGTGGGTAGGGGGGTACTTCCTCTTCCGCTCCAGTGTTTGGGAGATGGAGAGCTGAACGCTTCCGTGGGACATTGTAGAGATGCTTAGTGACCCAGGTGGTGGTGTTGCTGGCAGATCCTCTGTTTGCGGGGTGACAGGTAGCACTGTCACTCCAGAGGTGGATGAAGAGGCCGAGACTGCAGGAGAAGAGGAAGCAGGAGGATCCAGAGAACTTTCTTGGTTTTTGAGGTGTCTACTCCACTGCAGCTCATGCTTTGCACTTAGATGCCTGGATATGCAGGTTGTGCTCAGGTTGAGAACGTTTATGCCTCGCTTCATGCTCTGATTGCACAGCGTGCAAACCACTCGTGTCTTGTCGTCATCACATTGTCTGAAGAACTGCCATGCCAAGAAACTCCTTGGAGCTGGCTTTGGTGTGCGGTGGACAGTAGCAGGCATACTGTCTAGAGGACGGTCGCTTCGCTTTTGCACCATGCTCCCTCTTCTGCTGTGCTGGTGGCTCTGTGCGACCACCGCCTCTTCCTCTGAACTACACAGGTCACTCGCATGACCTTGATTCTATGTGGGGTCGAGGACCTCATCGTCCTCCACATCATCTTCCACCTAGTCTTCACCCTTGCCCTCCTTGTCGGTCTGCACACTTTCGAAAGCCCCAGCAGTTGGCACCTGTGTTTCGTCATCTCCGAGACGTGGTTGGGCATTGGTGCACTCAATCTCTTTCACTTCTGGGGCAGGGCTAGGTGAATGGCCCTGGGAAACCCTGCTAACAGAGTCATCAAAAAGCAGAAGAGACTGCTGCATGACTTGGGGCTCAGACTGCTTGGCTGATTTGCAAGGGGGTGAGGTGAAAGACTGATGGACATCGGCTACAGGTGCCAACTCTGATCTTTCAGCAGGAGACTGAATGGGAGACAATGTAAAGGAACTGTAGGCACAGTCAGCAACCTAATCTACTATCGCCTGCACTTGTACTGGCCTCACCATTCGTAGAGCCACATTTGGCCCGATCAAATACCGTTGAAGGTTCTGTCGCCTACTCACACCTGAGGAAGGGGTTTCACTTGTGCGTGTAGCTGGCACAGATCGACCACGTCCTTTCCCTGGAACAGGAGCTCCACCAGCAGCACCACAACCGGGGCCGCGTCCCTTATTTGTCGCGCTCCTCATATTTCTCAAATTTAGGATCTTGGCCAAAATGGGTGTTTTTTTAGTAACAGAATAGAACAACAGTATCTAACAGGTGTATTTCACAATGACAGATGCAGCAAAGGCTGCAAAATTTAGATTTTTGCCCTAAATGGGTGTTTTTTTTTAAATATAGAACAGCAGTATCTAAAGGGTGTTTTTTTTATAACAGAATATGACAGAAGTATATAACGCTTGAATTTCACACTGACAGATGCAGACAAGGCCGCAAATTAAGTATTTAAGTTTTTTAAAACCTAGAAAATTAAAGCTGTATTTCTAGCATAAATTGCACACTGACTAATGCAGCAGAGGCCCCAGATGGAGGGTATTGCAAAAAGTTTGTGTTTTTTAAAACCCAGAAAATTATTTAAGTATTTAATAGTGATGTCCGAACTATTCGCCGGCGAACATGGCTTGTTTGCATTCGCCGCGGCGGGCGAACATATGCAATGTTCGGTCCGCCCCCTATACATCATCATTGAGCAAACTTTGACCCTGTACTTTATAATCAGCAGACACATTCCAGCCAATCAGCAGCAGACCCTCCCAGACACTCCCACCTCCTGGACAGCATCCATTTTAGATTCATTCGGAAGCTGCATTCTTAGTGAGAGGAAGGACAGTGTAGCTGCTGCTGATTTAATGGGGAAATCAATAGCTAGGGCAGTGTTCTGTGTCCACAGACTCATCTGCTGTAAGGACAGCGTCCTGACAGCACCCCAAAAAAGCCCTTTTTAGGGCTGGTATATCAGTCTGCTTTAATATATATATATATATATATATATTGCAGTTGCCTGCCCGTGTGTGAGAGGCTGCAGGCCCACAGACTGTACTGTGTGCACACCATTCATACAGGGTGTCACAATAACTTGCAGATAAAAAAAGTCAATTTATTTTTTCTCTGTGATATAATCGCAGTTGCAAAACAGTGAGTGTCTGGCCCACAGACTGTACTGTGGTCACTGGCCAGGCCACCACTCATACCGTTACAGGGTGTCACAATGCCTTGCAGATAAAAAAAAGTCCATTTATATTTTCTCTATGTGATATAATCGCAGTTGCAAGCCAGTGAGTGTCTGGCCCACAGACTGTACTGTGTGCACACCATTCATACAGGGTGTCAAAATACCTTGCAGATAAAAAAGTCAATTTATTTTTTCTCTGTTATAAATATAATCGCAGTTGCAAGCCAGTGTGTGTCAGGCCCACAGACTGTACTGTGGTCACTGGCCAGGCCACCACTCATACCGTTACAGAGTGTCACAATACCTTGCAGATAAAAAAAAGTCAATTTATTTTTTCTGTGTAATAATATATAATCGCAGTTGCAAGCCAATGAGTGTCTGGCCCACAGACTGTACTGTGGCCACTGGCCAGGCCACCACTCATACCGTTACAGGGTGTCACAATGCCTTGCAGATAAAAAAAAGTTAATTTATATTTTCTCTCTGTGATATAATCGCTGTTGCAAGCCAGTGAGTGTCTGGCCCACAGACTGTACTGTGTGCACACCATTCATACAGGGTGTCACAATACCTTGCAGATAAAAAAATTTCAATTTATTTTTTCTCTGTGGTATAATCGCAGTTGCAAGCCAGTGTGTGTCAGGCCCACAGACTATACTGTGGCCACTGGCCAGGCCACCACTCATACCGTTACAGGGTGTCACAATGCCTTGCAGATAAAAAAAGTCAATTTATATTTTCTCTCTGTGATATAATCGCTGTTGCAAGCCAGTGAGTGTCTGGCCCACAGACTCTACTGTGTGCACACCATTCATACAGGGTGTCACAATACCTTGCCGATAAAAAAAAGTCAATTTATTTTTTCTCTGTGATATAATCGCAGTTGCAAGCCAGTGTGTGTCAGGCCCACAGACTATACTGTGGCCACTGGCCAGACCACCACTCATACCGTTGCAGGGTGTCAAAATACCTTGCAGATAAAAAAAAGTCAATTTATTTTTTCTCTGTGATATAATCACAGTTGCAAGCCAATGAGTGTCTGGCCCACAGACTGTACTGTGTGCACACCATTCATACAGGGTGTCACAATACCTTGCAGATAAAAAAAAGTAAATTTATTTTTTTCTCTGTGATATAATTGCAGTTGCAAGCCAGTGTGTGTCAGGCCCACACAGACTGTACTGTGCCCACTGGCCAGGCCACCACTCATACCTTTACAGGGTGTCACAATACCTTGCAGATAAAACTAAAGTCAATTTATTATTTCTCTGTAATAAATATAATCGCAGTTGCAAGCCAGTGTGTGTCAGGCCCACATCGACTGTACTGTGCCCTCTGCCCACCACTTATATAGGGTGGCACAGTACCTTGCACGCATAGTACCACTTTTCTAAAAAGAAATGACAGGCAGAGGCAGGCCACCTCGCAGGGGCCATCGTGGTCGTGGTGCTGTGAGGACATAGTTGACTGGCTTACACAGGACACCCAATTTTCAACAGCTTCCGCTAAGAACCTTGACCCACCATCCTCCTCCAGCTCAGCTTCGGTCACCTGCTCTCAAGTTACCACTCTCCTGCCCGCCACCACCACCACCACCACCACCACTACCACCACAGCCACCACAGCCGCTTCACTTGATCCCTCAGAGGAGTTATTTACACATCAGTTGGATGAAATTAGTGATGCACAACCATTATTGCCAGAGGATGTAGATAACAGGTATATGTCTCAGTCAGGCAGGATTACACACATGGACGTACAGTGTGATGATGATGATGATGATGTACCCGCTGCTGCTTCCTTTGCTGAGGTGTTAGATACAATTGAAGTGGTTGATGATGACGATGTGTCTGTGGATGCCACGTGGGTGCCTGCTCGAGGAGAAGAAGAAGAGGGGGAAAGTTCAGAAGGGGAGACAGAGAGAAGGGGGAGACGAGTTGGAAGCAGGGGGAGGTCGTCGCAAGGAGCTAGTGGCACAGTCAGACAGCATGTATCGGCACCCGGGGTCAGCCAGACAGCACGCCAATCAACACATGCTGTTGCCACCACAAGAATGCCGTCATTGCAAAGCTCAGCAGTGTTGCATTTTTTTGGCGTGTCTGCCTCTGATAACAGCAATTCATTTGCAACCTGTGCCAAAAGAAACTGAGTCATGGGAAGTCCAACACCCACCTCGGTACAACTGCTTTGCGAGTGCACATAATCTCACATCACAAACGCCTATGGGATCAACACATGAGTACAAGCAGCACACAAACTCAAAGCCACCATCCTCCTCCTGGTCCAGCATCTTCAGCCACGTCAACCACTGCTATCCTCCTTGCCCCCTCTCAACCACCGACCACTCCGTCTCTCACCTTCAGCAGTTCCATCTCATATGCCCACAGTCAGGTGTCTGTCAAGGAAATGTTTGAGCGTAAGAAGCCAATGTCACAGAGTCACCCCCTTGCCCGGCGTCTGACAGCTGGCTTGACGGAACTCAGACCGCCAGCTTTTACCATACCAGCTGGTGGAGTCTGATGCCTTCAAAAACTTTGTCACTATTGGGACATTACAGTGGAAGGTACCCGGACAATTTTTGTTTTCAAAAAAGGCAATCCCAAACCTGTACTCTGTTATTGAAAAGGAAGTCATGGCATCTCTGGCATACAGTGTTGGGGCAAGGGTCCATCTGACCACTGATACCTGGTCTGCAAAGCACGGTCAGGGCAGGTATATCACGTACACTGCGCATTGGGTCAACCTGCTGACGGCTGACAAGCATGGAATGCAATGCTCTGCAGAGTTGGTGAAACCGCCACGACTTGCAGGCAGGCCTACTGCCACCTCCTCTACTCCTCCTACTCCATCCTCTTCGATAACCTCCTCGGCTAAGTCCTCTTCTGCAGCGATGTCTGTCTGCACATCAACTGAATCCCCCCCAGCTCCCCAGGGGCTATTCCACATCCCGGATACGACAGTGTCACACTGTCTTGGGGATGAGTTGCCTGAAAGCAGAGAGCCACACCGGACCACCACTCCTGTCCGCCCTGAACACACAGATGGATCAGTGGCGGATCCCGCACCAATTGGAGATCAGCAAAGTGGTGTGTGACAATGGAAGCAATTTGTTGGCGGCATTGAATTTGGGCAAGTTGACACATGTGTCGTGCATGGCACATGTGTTGAATCTCATCGTACAACGCTTTGTGTCTAAGTACCCAGTCTTACAGGACGTCCTTAAGCAGGCCAGGAAGGTGTGTGGCCATTTAAGGCGTTCCTACACGGCCATGGCGCACTTTTCCGATATTCAGCGGCAAAACAAAATGCCATTAAGTGCTTGATTTGCGACAGCCCGACACGTTGGAATGTGTAGGACTGAAAAAGCGGGCGTAACCCTTACACTACCTGATCGATACAACATCATACCTGATCGTATACACACACACTGGATGTTTTAAACCACGTTGTTCAAAAAAAAATTAGGATTGTTAGGTGATTTATGCCCTTTATGGATTAAAACCCAACTCTGCGTCAACTATGTAATTTTCCATGGGAGTTTTGCCATGGATCCCCCATATGAATTTTTTAAAAATTTTGGTACATTTTGTATTTTCTTATAAATAAAAATGAAATATTTTGACTCACATTTACCACTGTAATGAAGTACAATGTGTGACGAGAAAACATTCTCAGAATGGCTTGGATAAGTAGAAGCGTTCCAAAGTTATTACCATATAAAGTGACACATGTCAGATTTACAAAAAATGGCCAGGTCCTTAAGGTGAAAAATGGCAGGGTCCTTAAAGGGGTTGTCCCACTTTGCTAATTCATCCTGAGCTGCAGTCACTCTGCTGGATACTTCCTGCTTTTGTGCAGATAAGGCTGGGCGGGCTTAGGCAGCTAGAGTGAAGGACGGCCACGCCTCCTTATGACATCACACTGAGAGCTGATTCCTACGTGCTCGTTCATGTGAAAAGTATGACTCACCAGTCTGGCTGGCACCAGGAAGTGTCTGTGAAGCTCATCTCTCCTGCTGTGGACTCATCAATCCGTGGAGCAATGGTCAGTGATTTTATAGACTACCATTTAGATGACCTGAATACTAACTACACATAAAAGTTTTCATATCTATTCCAAAGCCTATCTGTGCAGCAGAAACTGTAATTTACTGCAGCCCAAATGCATGTCTGCTAGTATCCATATGATTAGTTTTTTAGTCTCCTATAAAAAAAAAATCACTGAACAGCACAGTTGCAGATTTGTTACCATTAGAGCTGTACTACATTAGAGTAATAACGTGCATATTCAACTCAGCCACATATCAGTGTATTACCCTATCTCTCCACCATTCTTTATATGCCATATATTGATAATCCCCACCTCACCAATCACTAAGAATGTACCAGCGCATACCTAGCACTGCTACATATGCATTTTATGTCAGTCCTACACTTGTAATATCTCGCCACCATTCTTTATATGACATATATTGAGAATTCCCACCTCACCAATCACTAAGAATGTACCAGCGCATACCTAGCTCTGCTACATATGCATTTTATGTCAGTCCTACACTTGTAATATCTCTCCACCATTCTTTATATGACATATATTGATAATCCCCACCTCACCAATCACTGAGAATGTACCAGCGCATACCTAGCTCTGCTACATATGCATTTTATGTCAGTCCTACACTTGTAATATCTCTCCACCATTCTTTATATGACATATATTGAGAATCCCCACCTCACCAATCACTCAGCATGTACTAGCGCATACCTAGCTCTGCTACATATGCATTTTATGTCAGTCCTACACCTGTAATATCTCTCCACCATTCTTTATATGACATATATTGAGAATCCCCACCTCACCAATCACTGAGAATGTACCAGCGCATACCTAGCTCTGCTACATATGCATTTTATGTCAGTCCTACACCTGTAATATCTCTCCACCATTCTTTATATGACATATATTGAGAATTCCCACCTCACCAATCACTAAGAATGTACCAGCGCATACCTAGCTCTGCTACATATGCATTTTATGTCAGTCCTACACCTGTAATATCTCTCCACCATTCTTTATATGACATATATTGAGAATTCCCACCTCACCAATCACTAAGAATGTACCAGCGCATACCTAGCTCTGCTACATATGCATTTTATGTCAGTCCTACACTTGTAATATCTCTCCACCATTCTTTATATGACATATATTGATAATCCCCACCTCACCAATCACTGAGAATGTACCAGCGCATACCTAGCTCTGCTACATATGCATTTTATGTCAGTCCTACACTTGTAATATCTCTCCACCATTCTTTATATGACATATATTGAGAATCCCCACCTCACCAATCACTCAGCATGTACTAGCGCATACCTAGCTCTGCTACATATGCATTTTATGTCAGTCCTACACCTGTAATATCTCTCCACCATTCTTTATATGACATATATTGAGAATTAGCACCTCACCAATCACTCAGCATGTACCAGCGCATACCTAGCTCTGCTACATATGCATTTTATGTCAGTCCTACACCTGTAATATCTCTCCACCATTCTTTATATGACATATATTGAGAATCACCACCTCACCAATCACTCAGAATGTACCAGCGCATACCTAGCTCTGCTACATATGCATTTTATGTCAGTCCTACACTTGTAATATCTCTCCACCATTCTTTATATGACATATATTGCTAATCCCCACCTCACCAATCACTGAGAATGTACCAGCGCATACCTAGCTCTGCTACATATGCATTTTATGTCAGTCCTACACTTGTAATATCTCTCCACCATTCTTTATATGACATATATTGATAATCCCCACCTCACCAATCACTCAGCATGTACTAGCGCATACCTAGCTCTGCTACATATGCATTTTATGTCAGTCCTACACCTGTAATATCTCTCCACCATTCTTTATATGACATATATTGAGAATCCCCACCTCACCAATCACTCAGCATGTACCAGCGCATACCTAGCTCTGCTACGTATGCATTTTATGTCAGTCCTACACTTGTAATATCTCTCCACCATTCTTTATATGACATATATTGAGAATCCCCACCTCACCAATCACTCAGCATGTACCAGTGCATACCTAGCTCTGCTACATAACATTCATAAAACTTAGAAATATATCAGTGTATTCACCTCCCTCCCCCCCCAATGTCATCTGGATTTGTACTTATCTTTACCTGTCCTATCTTGCTAATCCTCTCCCCCTCTAACACTGTGGATGCTTGCGACACATGAATATCTCTGCTACATTACACTGTTCCCCTCCCCCTATGTCATCTAAATTTGGAGTTTTCTTTATCTGTCCTATCTTGTTAATCCCCTCCCCCTCTATCACTGTGGATGCTTGACACATGATTAGCTCTGCTACATGTGTATATTGCTCAACTTTACACCAATATTTTTTTTTGAGATGTGCCTAATTCTCATTATATTTTTACAGGCTGCTAGAAAAGAGATATTTTTAGAGGATTCCCAATTGGATTCGTCTCTGCTAGATGTATCCATGTCTTCTCTACAGGTAAATACATGTCTGTTACAGAATGAACAAAAGTGAATAACGTAAAGGAGATATATATTTGTATTTCTAAAATGTGATTTAGGTCTGATACACACACCCGTATGTGCAGGTGTCAAGTCGTGTTAAAAATAAGTGTGTGAACTCACCAAAGTGCCCACGTGTGACGTAAAAGCACACAGCGTTCGAAAAAGGGGAGGGGAGGCCGGCTGGAGCTAAAAAGTATCCTATATTTTCCCATATAAGATGCACCGGCCCATAAGATGCGCCTATGTTTTAGAAGGGGGACAATAATAAAAAAAAAAAAAACTTTATACCTCGGATCAGATCCACAATGAACTCAGCTAACTCAGAACTCAGCTAACTGCCCCTATAAGTTTCCAAATGTTACTAAAACCCCAATACTACCTTAGATAAGACCCGAATATGACTGATGCCCAATCACACTTCAGATAATAGCACCATGCCTCTCATCAGTCCCCCTCTGTGCCTCATATCGGCCACCTCTGTGCCTCATACCGGCCATCCCCGCGCCTCTCATCAGCCCCCCCAGCTCCTCATGAGCCCATAAGATCTGCAAAAAAAATAAAAAATGTCCTCTCCTGCTCCTGGACGAAGACGATCCTATTCTCATGCAGTCGGCTGTGATCAGCGTGAACTCATAGATCAACTCACTCCTGTGCGCAGCCCTGCACAGCAGAGCTGCGAGGACCAGGAAGCGATGAGTACAAAGTCTTCACCACTTCCTGGTCCTTTTGCCCTGAATGGTAACGGCGTTCCTGACATGCAAAAAGTGCTATTATTTATTTATTTTATTAGGCCGTGGAAAGAATAGTTAGTAAATGTTTTGTTTTGTTTTTTATGTATTTTTGAAAAAATTATTATTTTTTTAGATATCCGAGTTAGAAGAAAGTATGGATGATTTGGAGACTAGTTTTGTTAATCGTCAGAAAGCGGATGATGAGGTATGCATTACAAAGCATCTTTTGGAAAGCTACTAAACTTGTCAGTGTGGTTAGTCTACTGTCCTATACGACTTACCAATATTCCTTATACTTTTATATAATTTTCTTTCATATAAAAAGGAACTGCAAGAATTACTGAGCAGAATGAAAAAAAAAAACAAAGGCTTTACATCCAGGACCAGATTATTGCTTTCAAAATGACCCTATATGGGCTCCAGGTGAAGAACGTCCAGGACCTGAACCAGACCCAGAAAAACGGCTGAATAATGTGACGTGGTGTAAATGTCATAATTGTACAGCCATGAAATCGGTGACAGAATCAATTTGTTGTTTGGAGTTGGAGGTTTTGGAGCATTTCCTGCCTGAAAGCGTCACATGTGTTACCCAAAACACAGAATTTAGTTTGCGATGTCTCGATCAAGAAACTTTGGTGACAGCAATGATTACGCAAACAATCAATTATGGAAGAAGTATTGATTATAGAAAACCAAAGTATGTTCAGTTATAACATATATTACTCTTTGCTTTTAGGGCTATTCTACTTTCAGACAATGTGGGCATATCACTAGTATATGCCACCATTGTCTGATAGGCGTGGTTCCAACGGCTTGGACTCAAAGCTATATTGAGAACGTGACCCCGTAAGTGAATGAACGGGGGTACCGCGATTGTGCGGCACGCTTTTTTTTTCTTTTTGGCCTCTGACAATAGCAGAGCGCTTACGCGACTATTTTCGGAGGCCACAAAGAAAAGAATGGAGGGCGGCTGCGCATGCACGCTACGTCGTCCATTACTTACGGGCCCACGTTTGCAATATATTTATGTGTTGCAGACGTGGTACCCGACCATATCAGACAATGTTGGCCCCCGTTTTGTTAAAATAGAATACCCCTTTTTCATATTAGTATATTTTCTTCTTGGTAACCAAAATTCACAGTGTAAGGGAATATGAGGTTTATAATAGTATGCAATATAGCTAAAAGCATAATGTATTACCTAATTTAATTATTTATTTTTTATATTAAGCTGTCTTAGACTAACAGCATATCGGCAGTTTACTACCTGGATCTATGGATTTCTTGGAAAACATGTACGGATACCGATTCCCTCTTGTGTAACAAGAAGAATAAGGGAGACATTTCCAGACCCAGAAGGAAGATATACTTGTTTCCGATACTATCAGGATGTTCCCCTTGCTTCAGCAGATTTTGATTTGAATTTTTAAAAGTTAGCATAAACCATGTTGTATTTATTTTATTTTATATAGTTCTTTGTTAAAACATTATGCTACTGATTTGTTGTTGTAATTGTTATATTTTATAATATTTATAATAATTTATTTCTAAATAAATAATTTATAAATTAGTTTTTGATATGTGATATAATTATTTTGTTTATTCAATTTTATTTTTTTTTATGCAGAAAAACACTCTAAACTCATTCTTCTAGAACGGATTACTCCTGATTCAGACTGCATTTGAATAGACAAATTTTATATACATTTTTTTTGAATATTGAACAACATTCATGTAACACACTTGCATTCATGACATTTAAAAAAATTGAAACAAAAAACATTTTTATTTGAAATTATTTATTTAGAAAGGAAAAACATTATATTTTAAAACATTTCATTTTCTACCAAACTCAAATTTTACAATCATGGAAACATTTTTTAAACAATAATTCAACATTGTAAGTTATGAATTTTTTATTTGCGGAACAAATGTCTACGAATCAAATCCTCTTTCGGCAGCCTTTCAATTGGAGCTATATTTTTGGGCAAACCAAGCATGGCTGATTGCCATGTTGTATCTGTTTTTCCTTCCACAAAGTCCAAAATTCGAGAGAGTATAGACTTTAGAAATTCATTGGATCTTGGTTCATAGAGTATTTTTACGACCCATGCTTTTCGTGCCTTGCTGTACTCAAATCTATATCTTTTTGTTGCCTCCTCACCATCCGTGTCAGCAAATTCTTTCAAAACAGCCTGAACTCTGCCCACATTAGAATTATGGTCCAAAACTGCTAGCGTGGTTCTAGCAACCATTGCATCAAAATAGAAATGTACCCTTTTAGGTCTATACTTTAGCACACTTGAATGGAAAACTTCTAATTCACCTGTGTGGCAAAAAAAAGAAAGATGTTCTAGGTCTTTTAGTAGTGCCTTATTTATAAGTATATTTTTCAGTTTTTCATATGCTGCAGAGTCATCTGAGAGCCACTTTGTATCCTGTAGACCTGTTTCATGATGGCACCTGTAGTAGTTTTCATCTGATTCCCATTCATGGATGTTTAGTACATGTTGTAATAATGATTTCCATCTTATCAACAGTTCTGCTGGGTCTCCGTCACAATTTCTTGCGCACCACCAAAGATGATTTTTTATTGAAGCTATCCATGGTGCAATTGTGGCACAATCTCTGTTTTTTGATGCAGCTAGCAGCTTCTGTCCAACAGACTTTGCAAGGTGCCATACATCAAATTGATGTATGATCCGGGGATATTCTTCTCGTATCAGTTTTCTTATGCCCACATGCCTATCCGTTGCCACTATTCGCACGTTGACATTGCTATCAATAACACGGTCTATAGTTTCTTGAAAGGCTGTCTTCTCCAGGCTTACAGAATTGGCTGGTGGAATTATTTGTTGAACACTAAAGTCAATAATTTTACCGAGTTCTGTATCCATCAGTGTATAAATACAATATTTTGCCGAAAATCCTGGGCTGTCCGATTGACCATCCCCTGCCAAGCATACTGGTATACTTCCCAGTGTGGATATTATATTTTTCCGTTCGTCTTGCCATTCTTCGCTTACCATTGGAAAAACAAATTTGGGCTGGTATCTGTAATGTGTTGTTTTGGATATAATAGGCACGTTCATCAGCTGAAAGAAATTTTTTACTTTGTTGAAATGGCTACCACTAAGGACTATAGCACTAGATAATATAAGGTTTCCAGCAGGAATTCGATTGACTCTTGGCTGACTGGTCCACAGTTGTTGTATGTGTCCTCTTACACATTTAACATCAAGGTTTATCGATGTTCCTTTCTCTCTGATCTTTATATGGGTTATTATAGAACCACAGGTTTTTCTATACTGACACGGTATCAGTGAGACCAAACTTTCAATACAACTTTGAAACACAATATATTTTTTCTCTAATACTGGATCTTTTTTTTCAAAAGTTAAAATTTCCATTAGATCAGTATCAGTACTAATTTCCTCAAGTGGTTCTACCTCATCATCAAAGTCATCAATATAGGCAGATAAATCTTCATCCTCTTCTCCTTCTGACTCTGAATCTTCACCCAAAGAAAACTGTGGGTCCTCTTCTGCTTCTTGGGCAATATCGTGTTCTTTTACAAGCTGAATTTTATTACAAAGTCTGGTAATCGGTTTTTTTAGAGGCGACAAAGTAGGGATTTCAAATCTCCTTGAACTTTTTCCAGCACACAATGGTGTCGATGATAAAATACCTGGAGATTTGTCTATGGATTCAGGGATGGATTCTATATTGCTACTGTCTGATCGGTTTGACTTTTCAATGATGTCCTCATTTTCGGAAGTTTCATTTTCCTCCAAGTCCGGTTTTTCAATAACTTTTGTCTTAATTTTTTCTTGTAATTTTTTTTGTTTTCTATTACTCTTTAAAGAGACGGGTTCCTTTTGAAATTTGATCGTGTCAAACAATAAACGGCACTGTGTTCCTCGTTGCCTTCGACTTATTTTTTTAGTTTGTATTCCGATATTGGCTTTTTTCACTAAACTTGTATCCAAAACAAATGTCTTATGATATTTGGACCAATACAAATCTGTATTGGTAGATTTGTCCTGTTTTGT
Organism: Bufo gargarizans; assembly: GCF_014858855.1. Classification (NCBI taxonomy): domain Eukaryota; kingdom Metazoa; phylum Chordata; class Amphibia; order Anura; family Bufonidae; genus Bufo; species Bufo gargarizans. The sequence continues at coordinate 135,699,979 of NC_058082.1, read as the reverse complement.
GGGTTGACTGGGAGGAGCAATTTGTAGATCCATATCACTTACAGTAGCTGACAACGGAAGATTCAATTGTATAGTGCTTCCTACCAAATTCATTTTGCTGGCAAATGTAATGTTATCAGTAGATGTTCCAGCATCTGAACTAACTAGAATTGGAGGCATATTAGATACCTTTCTTTTCTTAGGCCTCCTTTTCACAGATGGCATATTCTGTAAGATGGGCACTGTTAAAGATTCATCTTGAGTATCCGAAATATTTGCAGAAGGTGTAGATGATCGTGAGACTGAACTCGTGAATGATTCAGAGCTAGACTGGCCTTCTTCTACAGTCCCTGCATGTGTCTGAGAAGAATCTTGGGTACTGTCAGTTATTGGTGGGAAAATGGTAGGAATCGCGTTTCGACGTAATCTTTTCTGTAAAACACCTTCTTCGTAAGCATAAAAATCAAAGTGTTTAGAGCACAATCGGTAATTGTCATGTATTTTTTTCGACTCAAATATTTTTTCGACCCATTCTTCAATATTGGGGAAATGATCCGGTGCCTGTTCAATCCATTTACGGATAATCCCGCGATCTTTTGGAAAAACATGCATTATTATATTTTTCCCTTTGTCATTCCGGGTGTTTGTACAACCCTTTATTATACATGAAGGCATGGTTTTTCTTTTTTTGAAATTATCTATAATGTGAAAAAAAAATAAAAAAAATTTAAATTTTGTGTAATTTCATATACAATTAAATAACATATGATTATATCATTTTAAAATAATGAAGGCATATTGATATCATTACTACCCAAATGAAAATGGATGGCCTTACTACAGCCTTAAAATTCCATGCTATTATACACAAAAAAAAATTGAAGCTGCAACAGATCATACACCCATAACGAACATTGGTCAAATCATAAAAAAGATTAGTTTTTTTTTATATTTTTCTTTGTGGCTGAGTGGTAGTACGGGAGCCAACCACACGGAATCACTCCTTTGTGCTTCTATAAGGTTATGTTACATGGTTCTGTTGAGCATCTTTGTTTTTTATGAAGTATTGAAAATAATTGTTATACATCCGTGAGGTATAATGGGCACTCAACAAAGCAAATGCTTTTTCAAATGAACCATTGAGGATCACAATACAAGAAAGGAGCGCTGAGGTTCATGAGAAAATGGTGTTACCAAAATAATAATCATTTACCTTTCAAAGCAGGCAACCGTAAGAATTCTTTGTTCAACCGATGTCTGTTAGTTGATTTGTTTCAAGAAAGAACTTGATGACACCCGTGAAACTAATTTGAAATCACTGCAATCACTATTATGTGGTACTGTATCAGATAAATACAATAAATGTTAAATGATATTTACCAAACAATTTTCATTGTACTAACACACAGCATACAATACATAAAATTCTTCAAAAATTCTCAGAATACAATTGAATAGTCCACAATGTCTATTTTATTGTCTAAATTTTTCCCCATTAGCCGTCCATAATATACAGTGGAACACTGAGTCCCGACATCCCATACAGTTGTCCTGTGAGTCCCTACATCCCATACACTGGTCCCCTTTGTCCATCCATATTATACAGTGTTCCCCTGTGTCCCTATATTCGATATAGATGTCAAAATTACTGTCCCCTGTGCCACACCTATTGTAGTTGTTAGCACCCCTGTGTCCCAGAATTAGGTAAATGTGTCCCCTTTGTTCCACACAATAGTGTTGTCTTTCATTGCACCTACAATTCAATTCATCATACACTGTGTGTCAGTAAATTATGTAAATGTGTCCTCTTTGTGTCCAAAAAATAGTGTGGGCTTTCATTTCCCAAACAATACAGTTTCTAATCCACTCTGTCTGTATATTAGGTAAATGTGCTCCCTTTGTATCAATAAAACCAAAGTGCGTTATTCAATGACCCTTATACTAAGATTTTAATAAATTCATATAGTTGCCCCCAGTCTGCATAAAATTCATACAGTTGCCCCCAGTGTCCATAGATATAATAAAGTTGTCCCCAGACTGCATACAATTCATATAGTTGCCCCCAGTGTCCATAGATATAATATAGTTGCCCCCAGTCTGCATAAAATTCAGATAGTTGCCCCCAGTGTCCATTCATATAATATAGTTGCCCCCAGTGTCCATATATATAATATAGTTGCCCCCAGACTGCATAAAATTCAGACAGTTGCCCCCAGTGTCCATAGATATAATATAGTTACCCCCAGTCTGCATAAAATTCATATAGTTGCCCCCAGTGTCCATAGATATAATATAGTTGTCCCCAGTCTGCATAAAATTCATACAGTTGCCCCCAGTGTCCATACATATAATATAGTTGCCCCAGTGTCCATATATATAATATAGTTGCCTCCAGTCTGCATAAAATTCATACAGTTGCCCCCAGTGTCCATAGATATAATATAGTTGCCCCCAGTCTGCATAAAATTCATATAGTTGCCTCCAGTGTCCATTCATATAATATAGTTGCCCCCAGTGTCCATAGATATAATATAGTTGCCCCCAGTCTGCATAAAATTCATATAGTTGCCCCCAGTGTCCATAGATATAATATAGTTGCCCCAGTCTGCATAAAATTCATATAGTTGCCTCCAGTGTCCATTCATATAATATAGTTGCCCCCAGTGTCCATAGATATAATATAGTTGCCCCCAGTCTGCATAAAATTCATATAGTTGCCCCCAGTGTCCATAGATATAATATATTTGCCCCCAGTCTGCATAAAATTCATATAGTTGCCCCCAGTGTCCATTCATATAATATAGTTGCCCCCAGTCTGCATAAAATTCATATAGTTGCCCCCAGTGTCCATACATAGCATAGAGTTGCCCCCTGGTGTCCATACATAGCATAGAGTTGCCCCCAGGTGTCCATACATAGCATAGAGTTGCCCCCAGGTGTCCATACATAGCATAGAGTTGCCCCCAGGTGTCCATAGATAGCATAGAGTTGCCCCCTGGTGTCCATACATAGCATAGAGTTGCCCCCAGGTGTCCATACATAGCATAGAGTTGCCCCCAGGTGTCCATACATAGCATAGAGTTGCCCCCAGGTGTCCATACATAGCATAGAGTTGCCCCCAGGTGTCCATACATAGCATAGAGTTGCCCCCAGGTGTCCATATATAGCATAGAGTTGCCCCCAGGTGTCCATACATAGCATAGAGTTGCCCCCAGGTGTCCATACATAGCATAGAGTTGCCCCCAGGTGTCCATACATAGCATAGAGTTGCCCCCAGGTGTCCATACATAGCATAGAGTTGCCCCCAGGTGTCCATACATAGCATAGAGTTGCCCCCAGGTGTCCATACATAGCATAGAGTTGCCCCCAGGTGTCCATACATAGCATAGAGTTGCCCCCAGGTGTCCATACATAGCATAGAGTTGCCCCCAGGTGTCCATACATAGCATAGAGTTGCCCCCCGGTGTCCATACATAGCATAGAGTTGCCTCCAGGTGTCCATACATAGCATAGAGTTGCCCCCCGGTGTCCATTTATAGCATAGAGTTGCCCCCAGGTGTCCATAGATAGCATAGAGTTGCCCCCAGGTGTCCATAGATAGCATAGAGTTGCCCCCAGGTGTCCATAGATAGCATAGAGTTGCCCCCAGGTGTCCATACATAGCATAGAGTTGCCCCCAGGTGTCCATACATAGCATAGAGTTGCCCCCAGGTGTCCATACATAGCATAGAGTTGCCCCCAGGTGTCCATACATAGCATAGAGTTGCCCCCAGGTGTCCATACATAGCATAGAGTTGCCCCCAGGTGTCCATACATAGCATAGAGTTGCCCCCAGGTGTCCATAGATAGCATAGAGTTGCCCCCAGGTGTCCATAGATAGCATAGAGTTGCCCCCAGGTGTCCATACATAGCATAGAGTTGCCCCCAGGTGTCCATACATAGCATAGAGTTGCCCCCAGGTGTCCATACATAGCATAGAGTTGCCCCCAGGTGTCCATAGATAGCATAGAGTTGCCCCCAGGTGTCCATACATAGCATAGAGTTGCCCCCAGGTGTCCATACATAGCATAGAGTTGCCCCCAGGTGTCCATAGATAGCATAGAGTTGCCCCCATGGTGTCCATAGATAGCATAGAGTTGCCCCCTGGTGTCCATACATAGCATAGAGTTGCCCCCAGGTGTCCATACATAGCATAGAGTTGCCCCCAGGTGTCCATACATAGCATAGAGTTGCCCCCAGGTGTCCATACATAGCATAGAGTTGCCCCCAGGTGTCCATACATAGCATAGAGTTGCCCCCAGGTGTCCATACATAGCATAGAGTTGCCCCCAGGTGTCCATACATAGCATAGAGTTGCCCCCAGGTGTCCATACATAGCATAGAGTTGCCCCCAGGAGTTGCCCCAGGTGTCCATACATAGCATAGAGTTGCCCCCAGGTGTCCATACATAGCATAGAGTTGCCCCCAGGTGTCCATAGATAGCATAGAGTTGCCCCCTGGTGTCCATACATAGCATAGAGTTGCCCCCAGGTGTCCATACATAGCATAGAGTTGCCCCCAGGTGTCCATACATAGCATAGAGTTGCCCCCAGGTGTCCATACATAGCATAGAGTTGCCCCCAGGTGTCCATACATAGCATAGAGTTGCCCCCAGGTGTCCATACATAGCATAGAGTTGCCCCCAGGTGTCCATACATAGCATAGAGTTGCCCCCAGGTGTCCATACATAGCATAGAGTTGCCCCCAGGTGTCCATACATAGCATAGAGTTGCCCCCAGGTGTCCATACATAGCATAGAGTTGCCCCCAGGTGTCCATACATAGCATAGAGTTGCCCCCAGGTGTCCATACATAGCATAGAGTTGCCCCCAGGTGTCCATACATAGCATAGAGTTGCCCCCAGGTGTCCATACATAGCATAGAGTTGCCCCCAGGTGTCCATACATAGCATAGAGTTGCCCCCAGGTGTCCATACATAGCATAGAGTTGCCCCCAGGTGTCCATACATAGCATAGAGTTGCCCCCAGGTGTCCATACATAGCATAGAGTTGCCCCCAGGTGTCCATACATAGCATAGAGTTGCCCCCAGGTGTCCATACATAGCATAGAGTTGCCCCCAGGTGTCCATACATAGCATAGAGTTGCCCCCAGGTGTCCATACATAGCATAGAGTTGCCCCCAGGTGTCCATACATAGCATAGAGTTGCCCCCAGGTGTCCATACATAGCATAGAGTTGCCCCCAGGTGTCCATACATAGCATAGAGTTGCCCCCAGGTGTCCATACATAGCATAGAGTTGCCCCCAGGTGTCCATACATAGCATAGAGTTGCCCCCAGGTGTCCATACATAGCATAGAGTTGCCCCAGGTGTCCATACATAGCATAGAGTTGCCCCCAGGTGTCCATACATAGCATAGAGTTGCCCCCAGGTGTCCATACATAGCATAGAGTTGCCCCCAGGTGTCCATACATAGCATAGAGTTGCCCCCAGGTGTCCATACATAGCATAGAGTTGCCCCCCGGTGTCCATTTATAGCATAGAGTTGCCCCCAGGTGTCCATAGATAGCATAGAGTTGCCCCCAGGTGTCCATAGATAGCATAGAGTTGCCCCCAGGTGTCCATAGATAGCATAGAGTTGCCCCCAGGTGTCCATACATAGCATAGAGTTGCCCCCAGGTGTCCATACATAGCATAGAGTTGCCCCCAGGTGTCCATACATAGCATAGAGTTGCCCCCAGGTGTCCATACATAGCATAGAGTTGCCCCCAGGTGTCCATACATAGCATAGAGTTGCCCCCAGGTGTCCATACATAGCATAGAGTTGCCCCCAGGTGTCCATAGATAGCATAGAGTTGCCCCCAGGTGTCCATAGATAGCATAGAGTTGCCCCCAGGTGTCCATAGATAGCATAGAGTTGCCCCCAGGTGTCCATACATAGCATAGAGTTGCCCCCAGGTGTCCATACATAGCATAGAGTTGCCCCCAGGTGTCCATAGATAGCATAGAGTTGCCCCCAGGTGTCCATACATAGCATAGAGTTGCCCCCAGGTGTCCATACATAGCATAGAGTTGCCCCCAGGTGTCCATAGATAGCATAGAGTTGCCCCCTGGTGTCCATAGATAGCATAGAGTTGCCCCCTGGTGTCCATACATAGCATAGAGTTGCCCCCAGGTGTCCATACATAGCATAGAGTTGCCCCCAGGTGTCCATACATAGCATAGAGTTGCCCCCAGGTGTCCATACATAGCATAGAGTTGCCCCCAGGTGTCCATACATAGCATAGAGTTGCCCCCAGGTGTCCATACATAGCATAGAGTTGCCCCCAGGTGTCCATACATAGCATAGAGTTGCCCCCAGGTGTCCATAGATAGCATAGAGTTGCCCCCTGGTGTCCATACATAGCATAGAGTTGCCCCCAGGTGTCCATACATAGCATAGAGTTGCCCCCAGGTGTCCATACATAGCATAGAGTTGCCCCCAGGTGTCCATACATAGCATAGAGTTGCCCCCAGGTGTCCATAGATAGCATAGAGTTGCCCCCTGGTGTCCATACATAGCATAGAGTTGCCCCCAGGTGTCCATACATAGCATAGAGTTGCCCCCAGGTGTCCATAGATAGCATAGAGTTGCCCCCAGGTGTCCATACATAGCATAGAGTTGCCCCCAGGTGTCCATACATAGCATAGAGTTGCCCCCAGGTGTCCATAGATAGCATAGAGTTGCCCCCAGGTGTCCATACATAGCATAGAGTTGCCCCCAGGTGTCCATACATAGCATAGAGTTGCCCCCAGGTGTCCATAGATAGCATAGAGTTGCCCCCTGGTGTCCATACATAGCATAGAGTTGCCCCCAGGTGTCCATACATAGCATAGAGTTGCCCCCAGGTGTCCATACATAGCATAGAGTTGCCCCCAGGTGTCCATACATAGCATAGAGTTGCCCCCAGGTGTCCATACATAGCATAGAGTTGCCCCCAGGTGTCCATACATAGCATAGAGTTGCCCCCAGGTGTCCATACATAGCATAGAGTTGCCCCCAGGTGTCCATATATAGCATAGAGTTGCCCCCAGGTGTCCATACATAGCATAGAGTTGCCCCCAGGTGTCCATACATAGCATAGAGTTGCCCCCAGGTGTCCATACATAGCATAGAGTTGCCCCCAGGTGTCCATACATAGCATAGAGTTGCCCCCAGGTGTCCATACATAGCATAGAGTTGCCCCCAGGTGTCCATACATAGCATAGAGTTGCCCCCAGGTGTCCATACATAGCATAGAGTTGCCCCCAGGTGTCCATACATAGCATAGAGTTGCCCCCAGGTGTCCATATATAGCATAGAGTTGCCCCCAGGTGTCCATATATAGCATAGAGTTGCCCCCAGGTGTTGCCCAGTATTCAATAATCGTTGGTGGATTAGTGGGCCAGTAGATATTATACTTACCTTTTAGGAAATAGTATCCCGTTCCTCTGACGTCCGTCCGCTCACTCCGCTGACTCGCCCGAACTGTTCGGATGCCCACGCATGCGCAGCTCTATCTCAGACGCGCTGGATATACTGCGCATGCGCGGACGTGCGCGTTCTCGTAATACTGAAGAGGCTGGCCGATGAATGTCTTCGGCTGTGGTGCGCAGGCGCGGCATATGGATGCGGCCGGCGAGATGAGGCCGTATCCATGGGAGACAATAATAAACAAAGGGTTCTCATAGAACCTTTTTTAGGACGAATGCGAACTTTTTGAAAATGACATATATAGGAGGATATGTTCAGTGGGGGGAAATGAATTAGTTAAACCCTATTTAATGAAGTGGGACAACCCCTTTAAGGGGTTAAAGCTTGTTTTAACAATAATAGATGCAGTTTTTTTTTTTAAACCCAGAAAATTATAGCTGTATTTCTAGCTTAAATTGCACACTGACTAATGTGGCAGAGGCCCAAGATGGAGGTTATTGACAAAAATGGGTGTTTTTTAAAGGCCAGAAAATTATTGAAGTATTTACAGCTTATTTTAACAATAACAGGTGCAGCAAAGGCTGCAATATAAAGTACTTTGCCCAAAAAGAGTGTTTTTTTTAAATAACAGAATATGACAGCAGTATATAACACTTGAATTTCACACTGACAGATGCAGACAAGGCCGCAAATTAAGTATTTTGCCCAAAATGGGTGTTTTTTCTAACAGAATGTGACAGCAGTATATAACTCTTGAATTTCACACGTACAGATTCAGCAAGGGCTGTAAAATTGAGTATTTTGCCCAAAAAGGGTGTTTTTTAAAACCCAGAAAATTATAGCTGTATTTCTAGCTTAAATTGCACACTGACTAATGCTGCAAAGGCACCAGATGTAGGATTTCTTTTTTTACACCCAGATTATTATTGCAGTATTTCAAGCTTGGATTTTAATGTCACAAAAGCACATACGCAGTGCTGGTGCACTGAGCTTGCATAAAATGGCCACCACCGCCCACCTAACTAACAGACGGATAAAAGTTATTTTTCTGTGTCACTGGGCTCAGGGCAGGGTAAAAAGATTGTGCACTGCATCCCACAAAACTAAATCTATGTAGATTGCTGAGTTAACAAGCACTTCAGATTAAAGATTCTTTCCTATTCTCTCCCTCACAGCAGCAACAGCATCCTCTCACTACACTAGTAACAGCAGAGTGATGCGCAGCGCTAAGTGACTCCAGCTTATATAGAGGCTGGGTCACATGCTGCACTGGCCAATCACAGCCATGCCATTTGTAGGCATGGATGTGATGGCTTCTTGGGGCACAGAGTTAAACACTTGTTGATTGGCTGCTCTGCAGCCTTTCAAAAAGTGTCAATAAATCACCGAACACCGAACCTGAACTTTTACTTAAAAGTTGTATGTGGAAACGTTACACATGAGATGTACTCCAGGTAATGTCACTGTCCGCAGCGGACACCGTCTACGGAAAAAGTACACTCGATGTCACAGATATTTTTGGGATGTGCACATGTTACACATGAGAAGTAGTGCAGCTAATGTCACTGTCCGTAGCGGCTTAACTATCGCACGCTATTTAGCGCAGGATGCGCTAAAAATAGATATTGCTGCCACACAGCAATAGTCCTTAAAAGGACTTTTAGGTCTGTAAAGTTTTAGCAATTTAGCGCAGGTTGTGCTAAATATATAGATTGCTGCTGCCACACACAACAATATTCCTTAAAATGACTTTTGGGTCTCTGACAAGTTTTTCTACTGCATTACAGTGAAGGGCAGTACCTACCAACTGGGAGGAGACTCGAGCATTGCGCTCAAGCATATGCAGTATTTTGCCATGTGCCGAGCATCGAGATGCTCGACCTGAACTGGTGTTCGGCCGAGCATGCTCGATCGACACTACCCACAACAACAGTTTGAACATGCTAGGAGTTGTAGATCTCTCCTCTTATACCCTTTTCCCTCTAATGTATACTAATTCCCAAAATAGCAGTCTGGACATACTAGGGATTGTAGTTCTTCACCCATTAATGCTGGCTTATGCCCTATAATAAAAATCTGGACATTCTGGGAGCTGTAGTTCTCTCCTCTTAAACCATCTCCCTGTAATGTCTACTTGTGTTCAATAAAGACAGCCTGGACATGCTCGGAGTTGTAGTTCTATCCTCTTTTACCTATATATTTATTGTCCTCTAATTTTCAATAATAAATATGGGTCATGATGAGACCTGTAGTTCTTTTGTCCCTGCTATAATGTTCTGCATCATCTGAGGTGTGTATTAGGCTTTGTTCATATCTGCGCTATTGACTTTCGCTGTTCTGCTCCATCAAAAAAGCACAACAATGAAAATCACAGTAGTGTCAGATATGCCACATCATGAACCACAACTAGTGGCATGATAGTGGCAGTGGCATGATGGAGGCAGGACAGCAGGCAGGCAGACAGCAACAGTGGCAAGATGGGGCACCATCAGCAAGGCCAGATCTATTCATCAGCCTCAGCTGAATGTGAAAACCTACTTGAATCCAGGCTTGGTTTATTTTGACAATAATGATGCTTTGGACATTGGAAGTATGGGGTCAGGGAATAGGGTATGTGCCAGAGATGGGCCACAGTGTAGGTAGGCCTGAACTTGGGCATTGAGGCGGAGCTCTTGGCTTGCTAACTGGCTTACGCCTAGCGCGGCACATGCTAAAACTGCTCCATCATGTTGAGGAGATTGAATTGGCTGCTGCTGTTGCTAATGCTGCTGTGGCTTATCTTGATTGTTGTGGTGGGAATGGGGGGTGACTCTGCAGGGGGCACAGAGGGGCCCTCCTTTCAGACATGCTGACGGCAGGTGTCTGCTCACCGAAAGTTGCAGCAAGCTGTGTATACAGTATTTCCTGGTAATACCATAATATGGCCTTTTTTTGTGTAAGAGGAAAACACTCCCCATTTTGCTTTGATAGAAAGAGTCTAAAATGATGGCTATCCAGTAATCATGAGACTGCTTGATGTTAACGATATGCCTGTCACTGCGTAAGCAAGTGAGTCTACAAATCACTATTGTGGCCAGCATGCTCCAGAAGCCAGTTCTTTCTGACTCTGCCCCACACTCAGATGGGTGTAGTGGCCGGTTTTGCTATTACCATCATCATCCTCTAGATCCTCCAACTCCTCTTCTTCCTCCATTGGCAGCACTTCATCCTAATCCTCTTCTATTGGAGTTTCTCATTGTGGGTCCCCAACAGTTACAGGGCAGACAGCACAATGCATTAACTGTTCTTTCTTCCTCCTCCAATTCCACCTGTTACATGAGTGTCAGCGTCTCTTCAAAAATACATATGAGGGGGATGAGGGACAACTGCAGCATGTACATCATGAGCTGCCTGACCTGGAAACAACACATGCTGAGGCGGTCAGGTACATTACAAAATCATCTGCTCGTACAGACACTCTGGCATGTGCAATGTTGAATTCCAATGTGTTGGAACGTCACGGATTAAGCAGTATAGCTGCAGACCATTCTGCTGCTTTAAGTCCAGGAGAGCGTTCCTTACCACATGAGAATGGCTGAAAAGAATGACAGTCTCCTGGACATTGCCAGGACTTTGAATAAGCAGGTGCAATTTAAAAAAAAGGCTTGCCAGGAGCATGTGTTATTTCTCCCAGGTTCAGGGTGGCTATGTTTTCTGCTCGATGTACTTTAGAAACTGCTAGTCAGTGTGGATACTCTCACCCAAGCTTATCAGCAAAAACATGGTGTGGTAACATGTTACTGGACACAGGTGATAGGAAGGATGGGGAGAGGGGAGCCCTGCTGTTGGGGATAGAAGTGTCTCCATGGAGGAGTTGTAAGAGGCTGATAAATGCCTGCTGTCGGACTCATGCTGATGCAATCTTGGGGGTGTCAAAGGGACCTGATCATGTTGCTGGGGTGCTGCCTTTTTGCTGCTGCAAAAAGTATTGACCTAGTGGGCGGTGAAAAACATGTGCTGTCCCTGTCCATAACAGCTGTGCCAGGTGGACACTGTGGAGTGCAGCTTCCTACAAAGAGAGAGTAGCAAGGAGTGGCCCATGTTTTCTCTCTAGTGAGAGTACAAGGCACTACTACAATGTTGACAATGCAGCAATGGCACTGCCAGCAATGTGGCCAGGTGGGGGTTCACCTTGTAGACAACCTACTTGCTGGTGTAGAAACACTCCACCAGCAAACACTCCATTATAGATGTCTTATGATGAAAGCGAGAAAGTGATTCATATAAATCATAATTCATTTATTGTAAACATAATTTATTTTATTTTTTTGTATATAAGAGAAAAAAAACAAGAAGGAATATCATAATAGTATAATTTACAGAGTTTACTCCTTCTTAAAATCATTATATCTCTGCCTTGGTATATAGCTATTATAGGAATACATGTTTTTATTCAATGACTGCAGAATTTTTAAACTTAACCTTTAATAGTAATACAAATTAGTGAGTCAGAGTCAAGTCTATGTCAAGGAAGAAGGTCAGTTACAAGCAGAGTTCTTTAATGTAGAATTTTTGAAGAGTATCAGACTTTATTCCCAGATCTGAATAAATGGTATTAATTAGAGATGAGCAAATCGAAGCTGATGAAGTGGAATTCCATACAAATTTCCGGAAAAATTCCATTCACACCGAATGCGAATCTCCTCGTGCTTCGTGGTAATGAATCACATTTTTTCCTAAAATGGCTGCTACACGTGTGAGGACATGGGGCAAGGAACTCTGGGAAGATGGGATCACCCATACTGACATGCATGCAGTAAAAAGCCTGTTGTGTAAAAGTAGAAAGCAATTTGGGCCTCATTGCCGTTCTGCGGCGCAGTGATATATTCTGAAGCCCTGTTTGCAGTGTATTATTGGTGAAATAAAAATATATTTGCCATCCAGCACTGCATATATCTGTTGAAAAGCCTGTTGTGTAAAAGTAGAAAATAATTTGGGCCTAACTGCCGTTCTGCAATGCAGAGATATAGTCAGAAGCCCAGTTTGCCGTGTATTAGTGGCAAAATAAAAATATATTTGCCGTCCAGCATTGTACTCCTCTGTTGAAAAGCATGTTGTGGAAAAGAAAAAAGAAAAAGAAAAATAAGGCTTAATTGCCACACTGTGGTGCAGTGATATATTCTGAAGCCTAGTTTGCCGTGTGTTAGTGGCGAAATAAAACATATTTGATCCAACATTGGATTAGTTGATCCAATAGTATGTCAGACAGAGAAGTGCCAGGACCTGTACAGGGGAGTGGCAGAGGCCTAAATGTTTCTAGCACAAGCAGAGGTCGCAGCAGAGTAAGGGGGCATGGCATCAGGGGTCGCAGAGAGAGGCCTGAGCTCCCGGTGTCAGCTAGCGGTCATGTCTTGACCAACAAACCAGCAGTTCTTGAATGGATGACACGGTCATCCACTTCGTCCCAAGTGACATCAGACACCCCCAGCCAAGAGTTGTGGGTTCCTCTGACACGACGATTAGTTGGCATTGCCCGGGAGCAGGCCCTGTGCCCTGACCTATCCTCTACCTGACTCTGTCCTTTTCTGTTTCCTCAGCCAGAAAAGTATTGTATGCTGTAGGCTCAGCCCCACTATACAGTGAGGACAAGCTACTAGAAGGCAGTCAGTAGCTACTGGCAAGCCAAGATGTGGAGGAGACATCCGCCGCTTCCTCCACTATGCGGGCAAGTAGTGATGAGGAGAGTGGCGTTGGTGCTGGTGTTGCGAGCGGTCAGGCTCCTGACCCAGAGACGGTTGAGGAGGACATCAGTGACGTGCAGACAGTACTCGATGATGATGTAGCTGATCGCACTTGAAGCCGGGTGACGAAGGGGCTTCATCATCATCAGGAGAAGAGGGTGGCTGCTTGCCTGTGAGCCAGCAAGTTGGTAGCGTGACAGGGAGTCAGCATGGTGGCAGCAGTGGGAGGTTGGTAGCGAAATGTGCCTGGGGTAGCCTACCTGCCCGGGAAGTAGCGGTGCATGGGTTCACAGAGGCAGCGGCGGCAGCAGTCAACTAGTTCGTAGTGTTTGGGGGTAAAATCAGCTAATCGGCATTGTGGCAGTTTTTTGTCAAGCTGCTGGAGAAGGTGAACATGGCCATATGTAGAATATGTGGGTAGAAGGTGAAGCGTGGCCAGGGTGACAATGTTGGAACCACAGTCCCGCATCAACATATGCAGTGTCACCATAAAGTGGCCTGGCAGAACTGTGGCTCTGATGTGGTGGTCCAGCCTGCCGCAGCAACGGCTGCATAACCCAGTGGCACTCACCCGGTTTCAGACAGTCAAGGCTCCACCACCTCAGGCGAAGGGAGCTGTCTGTCCTTCCCATCAACTGCTGGTCCTGATGCTCCTGCCCCTCCTCCTACTCCTCCTCAGTCATTCTGTCATCAATCGATCACCGAAGCAATTGCCAAGAGACAACAGTATGCGTGCATGCACCCAACGGCGCCAAAGCTGAATGTGCTCCTATCCAAGTTGCTGGTGCTGCAGTCTTGGCCAGGTGACGCCACTTCCGCCTTTAGGCCTCTTTCACACTTGCGTTGTCCGGATCCGGCGTGTACTCCACTTGCCGGAATTACATGCCGGATCCGGAAAAACGCAAGTGTACTGAAAGCATTTGAAGACGGATCCGTCTTCATAATGCTTTCAGTGTTACTATGGCAGCCAGGACGCTATTAAAGTCCTGGTTGCCATAGTAGGAGCGGGGAGCGGGGGAGCGGTTTACTTACAGTCCGTGCGGCTCCCGGGGCGCTCCAGAATGACGTCAGAGCGCCCCATGCGCATGGATGACGTGCCATGTGATCACGTGATCCATGCGCTTGGGGCGCCCTGACGTCACTCTGGAGCGCCCCGGGAGCCGCATGGACGGTAAGTATGCTGCTCCCCCGCTCCCCACTACACTTTACCATGGCTGCCAGGACTTTAGCGTCCCGGCAGCCATGTAACCATTCAGAAAAAGCTAAACGTCGGATACGGCAATGCGCCGAAACGACGTTTAGCTTAAGGCCGGATCCGGATCAATGCCTTTCAATGGGCATTAATTCCGGATCCGGCCTTGCTGCAAGTCTTCAGGATTTTTGGCCGGAGCAAGAAACGCAGCATGCTGCGGTATTTTCTCCGGCCAAAAAACGTTCCGTTCCGGAACGGAAGACATCCTGATGCATCCTGAACGGATTTCACTCTATTCAGAATGCATGGGGATAATACTGATCAGGATTCTTCCGGCAAAGAGCCCCGACGACGGAACTCTATGCCGGGAGAAAAGAACGCAAGTGTGAAAGAGCCCTTACAATGCTTTGCTGTTGGTCCTGCGACAATGTCCGTCTCTGTTTCCTCATCCTCCACCTGGTCATCAAACTTCACTGCAGGTGCAATTCACAGGGGCTCTCCAGCATACCACATGTGCAGGGTACGGTGGTGTCACGCTGTTCTGTATCTCATTTCCCTGGGCTAACGTAGTCACATGGGAAAGGAACTGCTCTGTGTCCTTTGTCAAAAAAATTGAATCATGTTTTTTTCCGTAACAACTCAAAATCGGAACCATGGTGACCGACAATGGGAAGAACATTGTGCCGACGCTGCATCAAGGAGGTCTGAGCCATGCGCCCTGCATGACACACGTATTCAATCTGGTTGCCAAGCGGTTCCTGAAGTCTTCCACCTATCTGGCTAAAAATGGCCAGGAAACTTTGCATGCACTTCAGCCACTTGTACACTGTAAAGCACACCCTCTTGAGCTGCAGCAGCAAAACGGCATGCCCCAACATAGGCTGTTATGCACCGTTTCCACCCAATGAAATTCCACCCTCCATATCTTAGACTGACTAAACGAACAGAGAAAGGCCATAAACAATTTCTTAACGATCCAAGCAGACAGGAGTACTCACCTTTGAAAACTTTGATGTCAGCCAGTGGCAGCTCATGCGTGACACCTGCCGTTTGCTCAGGCCCTTTGAAGATGCCACGTTATTTGTCAGCCACCAGGACTACGGGATGAACAGCATCATTCCGCTGCTTCATGTCCTGAAACAGATGCTGGTAAATATGGCTGGTCAGGGGACTGGAGATGTGGTGCCTAGATCTCAAGGCCACATGAGCCTTGTAGGTGCTGAACTGGAGGAGGAGGAGGACATTGGAGCACAAGCAATTTGTAGCAAAATGGGTGTTTTTTCTATACAGGTAACAGAAGAGGAGGAACAGGAGGCGCAGGAGCAGCTACAGAGTGATGAGGAAGATGAGACAGAGGACCCAAAAACACTGTTGCAGTATGCAGTGGAAATGGATTCATGGACTCCCTCCGAGTCACTTGCAAAAATGGCCCGATGCATGCTCAATGACAGCCGAAATGTCGCCATTCGACAGAGGGATGACTTCTGGCTCTCCACCTTTTTGGACCCTCGCTACCGGGCCAAAATGGGGGCATTTTTTACACCAGATGAGAGGGAGGACAAACTGATCTACTCTAGAGACATCCTATGTAGTCAATTGGCTGGTGCCTATATGTGCCATTGTCCATCCGCTCACAGGTCCAACTGGGGGGGGGGGGGGGGTCCTCTGCACTCAAATTCCACTGCCATGGTTGCTGTGGAGGGGTGGGGTGGCTGGAGCACTACCAGCTCTATCAGCAGCAGCCTGAATCTAGAGTCACTGATGAGCAGCTTTCTTCACCCGCATAGTGAAGAAACTACTCACCAGCAGCAGCAGCTGGACCAGGAGTAGGACTTGAACCAGCATGTGGTGGCATACTTGGACAGCACCCTGCCACCCCACATTAAAGTACCGCTGGACTATTGGACAGCCAAACTGGATTTGTGGCCACAACTGGTCCCATTTGCCCTGGAAAAGCTGTCCTGCCTGGCAAGTAGTGTAGCATCAGATCGTGTGTTTAGTGCGATGGAGGCCATAGTTACACAAAGGAGAACTCGCCTGTCCACCCAAAATGTGGAAAAAATTACCTTTGACAGGATAAATGAGGCGTAGATCACCAGGATTTCCACCCACCAATGCCTGATGCATCCGATTCGGTCATCCATGCTACCTCACCCAAACCTTGACAAGAGACCGGTTTCTTCTGGCTACCTGCATCAGCTACTATTCTTATGCTACCACCCGCCTGATGCCGCATATCTGATGCCAAGAGCTCATTCTTACATCCACCATCATCAGCGGGTACTGTTATTGCCACCCACCTCCACACTCTGTCGTAGTGCCACTTTGTGGTCTCCTGAATTTGCTGATCCACCTCATTGTGCCACCCTGTGGCCTCCTCCTGTTGCTGCATCTGCCTCCACCTTCACACTCTGTCATTGTGCCACTCTGTGGCCTCCTGCTGATGCTGCTGTCAACTCCAGGCTCTGTCATTGTGACACTCTGTGACCTCCTGATGATGCTGCCGATACCTCCAGACTCTGTCACTGTGCCACCCTGTGGTCACCTCATGATGCTGCTGCCACCGCCACCTCCAATCTTTGTCATTATGACCAGGGCCGGTGCAAGGATTTTTGTCAACACAAGCAAATCTACATTTTTGCCCCTCATGATTCATATCCATTTCTTGCCCCCTCCCATCATTTCACATTTCTGCCCCTCATGATTTATGTCCATTTCTTCTTGCCCCCCCATCAATTCACATTTCTGCCCCTCATGATTAATATCCATTTCTTGCCCCGCCCCCATGTGCCAATATCATAGTGCCATCCTCTCCCCCTGCCCCCCTAATGTGCCAGTATCAAGTGCCTCTCTAGTAAAGTAACAGTCTGGTATTTAAAAAAATTCTGAGGCAAAGCACTTACCCACACAGCTATGACAGCTGTACAGACAGTTACTTAAAAAATAAAAATAAAAATATAAGACTTCTACTGTAGATAACTTTGATACCTAGTGTACAACCATACACATGATAGTTGCCCCAACACATCCAGCTCTGCTACATCCATACACAGTGTGCTGAAGCAGCTGTCATGTGTATGTACACTAGGTATCAAAGTTATCTACAGTGGAAGTCTTTTTTTTTTTTTTTTTTTATAAGCAACCTGCTATACAGCTGTCATGGTTGTGTGGTTAAATGCCTTCCCTCTGATGTGTGAAGGTTGCGAGTTTGAATCCCAGGAGAAACTTTTCTGAAAGAATGCTAAATGAGATTTAAATACACCAGGGTCTCGTAGCTCAGAGTGTGTGTTGCTGTGGCTGCTGCCTCAGCCTGTCAGCTGCGTGCTGCTCTGTGACTGAGACGGCTCAGCGAGGTAAATTTAAGTTAGCAAGTTAATTGTTTTCCGCCCCCCTTCTCTGCGCCCTCAAGCAGACGCTTGGGATGCCTTATGATAGAACCGCCCCTGATTATGACACTCTGTGATCTCCTGATGATGCTGCTGCCACATCCACACTCTGTGATTGTGCCACTCTGTGGCCTCCTCCTGATGCTGCTGCTGCCGCAAACCGCCAAATTCTGTCATTTTTCCACTCTGTGACCTCCTGATGATGCTGCTGCTAGCTCCACACTCTGTCACTGTGCCACCCTGTGGCCTTCTCCTGATGCTGCTGCTGCGACCACCTCCAGACTCTGTAATTGCACCACTCTGTGGTCTACTCCTGATGCTGCTGCTGCCTCCACCTCCACAGTCTGTTATTGTGCCACTCTATGACACCTATTGATGCTGTTTCTATCTCCACACTAGGTCACTTTGCCACCCTGTGGCCTGCTCCTGACACTGCTGCCGCCACCACCTCCAGTCTCTGTTATTGTGCCACTCTGTGGCCTCCTGATGATGCTGCTGCCACCTCCACACTCTGTCATTGTGCCACTCTGTGACACCTATTGATGCTGTTGCTGCCTCCACCTCCAGTCTCTGTTATTGTGCCACTCTGTGGCCTCCTGATGCTGACACCACCTTCACACTCTGTCATTTTGACACTCTGTGACCTCCTGATGATGCTTCTGCTACCTCCACACTCTGTCAATGTACCACTGTGTGGCCTTCTCCTGATGCTGCGGCCACCTCCAGACTCTGTCATTGTGCCACCCTGTGGTCTACTCCTGATGCTGCTTCTGCTGCCATCATCACAGTCTGTTATTGTGCCACTCTGTAATCTCCTGATGATGCTGCGGTTACCTCCACACTCTCTTATTGTGCCAACTTGTGGCCTGCTCCTGATGCTGCTGCTGCCGCCACCTCCAAGCTCTGTCATTGCGCCACTCTGTGGCCTCCTGATGATGCTGCTGCCACCTCCACAATCTGTCATTGTGCCACTCTGTGGCCTCTTGATGCTGCCACCACCTCCAGAATCTGTCACTGTGCCACTCTGTGACCTCATGATGATGCTGTTGCTATTTCTACACTCTGTCACTGTGCCATCCTGTGGCCTACTCCTGGTGATGCTGCTGCCACCACCTCCAGGCTCTGTATTGTGCTACTCTGTGGCCTCCTGATGCTGACACCACCTCCACACTCTGTCACTGTGCCACTCTGTGGTCTCCTCCTGATGCTGCCGCTACCTCCACACTCTATCATTGTGTCACTCTGTGGCCTGCTGATCCTGCCGCCACCTCTAGACTCTGTCACTGTGCCACCCTATAGTTATGTCCTGATGCTACTGCCGCCACCTGCAGACTCTGTCACTGTGCCACTCTGTGGCCTCTTGATGATGCTGCTACTGCCGCCACCTCCACACTCTGTCATTGTGCCACTCTGTGACCTCCTGATAATTCTGCTGCTACCTCCACACTCTGCCACTGTGCTACCCTGTGACCTCCTCCTGATGTTGCTGCTGCTGTTGCCACCTCCATACTCTGTCATTGTTCCACTCTGTGGCCTCCTGATGCTGACACCACCTCCAGACTATGTCATTGTGCCACACTGTGGTCTCCACCTAATGCTGCTGCTGCCACCTCCACACTCTGTAATTGAATAACTCTGTGACCGCCTGATGATGATTCTGCCACCTCCACATTCTGTCATTGTGCCACCCTGAGGCCTCCTTCTGATGATGCTACTGCCGCCACCTCCACACTCTATTTTTGTGCCACTTTGCGAGCTGCTGCTGATGCTGCTCTTAACTCCACACTCTGTCATTGTGCCACTCTGTGGCATCCTGATGATGCTCTTTCTACCTCCACACTCTGTCATTGTGCCACTCTGTGGTCTCCTCCTGATGCTGCAGCGGCCACCTCCATGCTCTGTCATTGTGCCACTCTGTGACTTCCTGATGATGCTACCACCACTTCCAGATTCTGTCAATGTGCCACTCTGTGGCCTCCTCCTAAAGCTGCTGCCACCACCTCCAGACTCTGTCATTGTGCTACATTGTGGCCTCCTCCTGATGCTCCTGCTGCCGCTATATCCACACTCTGCCATTGTGCCACCTTGTAGCCTCTTCCTGATGCTGCTGCTGCCGACGCCTCCAGACTCTGTCATTGTGACACTCTGTGGCCTCCTGCTGCTCCTGCCAACTCCAGACTCTGCCATGCTGTCACCGTGTGCCCTCCTCCTGATGCTGCTGCTCCCGCCACCTCCACGCACTGTCATTGTGCCACTCTGTGAATTCCTGATAAAGCTGCTGCCATCTCCACACTCATTGTGTCACTCTATGACCTCCTGATGATTCTGCTGTCACCTCCACACTCTGTCATTGTGCCACCCTGTGGCCCCCTCCTGATGCTGCTGCTGCCGCCACCTCCACACTCTGTCATTATGCCACTGTGTGACCTCCTGATAATTCTGCTGCCACCTCCATATTCTGTCATTGTGCCACACTGTGGTCTCCACCTAATGCTGCTGCTGCCGCTACCTCCACACTCTGTAACTGAATAACTCTGTGACCGCCTGATGCTGCTGCTGCCACCTCCACATTCTGTCATTGTGCCACCCTGTGGAGTCCTCTTGATGCTTCTGCCGCCACCACCACCATTATCTGTCATTATGCCACTCTGTGACTTCCTGATGATAATGCCACCACTTCCAGATTCTGTTGATGTGTCACTCTGTGGCCTCCTCCTAAAGCTGCTGCCGCCACCACCTCCAGACTCTGTCATTGTGCCTCCCTGTGGCCTCCTCCTGATGCTGCCACTATATCCACACTCTGTCATTGTGCCACCCTGTGGCCTCCTCCGGCTGCTGTTGCCGGTGACACATCCACACTCTGTCATTGTGCCATCCTTTGGCCTCCTCCTGACGCTGCTGCTGCCACTACCTATAGACTCTGTCATTGTGACATTGTGACTCTGTCACTCTGTGGCCTCCTGCTGCTCCTGCCAACTCCAGACTCTG